>NW_027507758.1:541172663-542577863 GCF_037356315.1 Lithobates pipiens
GCTGCTTGCCCTCTTTTAGTGGACTGTGAGCGTCTGCCTTTCCTAGGTGGCCTTCTGGACATGATGTATATTTTGTTTTGCAACACCACACTACAATGTATTAGATACTGTGTACACCACCAGAAGTGTAGTAGAAACTGTACACGCTGTATTAGATGCTGTGTACACCACCAGAAAATTAGTAGCAAATGTGCTATGGCTGCAATGTATTGTGTACACCACCAGAAGTGTAGTAGAAATTGTACACACTGTATTCGATACTGTGTAGACTACCAGAAAAGTGGTAGAAACTGTACTACAGCTGCACTGTATTGTGTGCTGTGTACACCACAAGAAGGGTACTAGAAACTGTACACACTGTATTAGACACTGTGTACATTGCTTGCACTGTATTAGCAACTGTACTATGGCTGCACTGTATTGTGTACTGTGTACACCACCGGAAGTGTAGTAGAAATTGTATACACTTTATTAGATACTGTGTAGACCACTGGAGAAGTGTTAGAAACCATACTACGGCTGCACTGTATTGTGTATTGTGCACACCACAAGAAGTGTAGTAGAAACTGTACACACTGTATTTGATACTGTGTACACCACCAGAAAAGTAGTAGAGACTGTACTACGGCTGCACTGCATTGTGTACTGTGTACACCACAAGAAGTGTAGTAGAAACTGTACACACTGTATTAGATACTGTGTACACCGCCTGCACTGTATTAGCAACTGTACTACGGCTGCACTGTATTTTATACTGTGTACACCACCAGAAGTGTAGTAGAAACTGTACATACTGTATTAGATACTGTGTACACCGCCTGAAGTGAAGCTACACTGGATGCAGAGTATATATATATTGTGGTAGTGTTGTACCCCACCAGCAGAAGGATGCAGGGTTCTCAACCAAGCAGGTTGAGGGGCTCCAGGGGAGTTGTTTGTTTGGGAGGAAACTGGCTTTTCAGTTTGTTCATTGTTTACAAAAATCCAGTTGGGGACCTGGAGCCCGGAGATTCCATAGCGTTATGGGTGGGACGGAATCTCCAATCCTGGGACCGGGTTTTTGGAACAGCCAGGAGTCTGGCTGGTTGAGCAGCTGGGTCCTGGGCATATAACAGAGCCAATACCAGGGTTCTGGGCTCCACCCTCCCGAGGAGTCCAGGCAAGCAAGGGAGAAGTGTGCATGTCTGCACAGTTCTGTCTATCAGAGCAGACAGAGGGTCCAAACCTGTGGGCTGGAACAGCAAGGAAGCTGGAAGAGTGCTGAGGTGCAGAGTGCACAGGAACTCTGCTATAGAGCCGAGAGGGCTGAAGCATAAGCCTGAGCAGCAGTGCTGCTCAAGAGAGTCAGGTGTCTTGGTATTTTCTGTTCAACTTACAGTGTTTGCTGTGGAAAGCTGATACCCCTGTGGGGGCAACATGCCCTTAAATGGCATGACTGGCGTGGACTCTGCTCACTGGTGTGCTCTACACAGAAGCTAAAGAACCCCCAAATATCACTATATATATATATATATATATATATATATATATATACTCTGCCAGATGTGGATTGTCACTTGACACATCACCTGCCACCATTTGCAGATTGTTACTTGCCACGTCACCTGCCACCATTTGCCAATTGTCACTTGTCACGTCTTCTGCCACCATTTGCAGATTGTCACTTGCCACATCACCTGCCACTAGATGTGGGTTGTCACTGGCCACGTCACCTGGCACCAGATGTGCATTGTCACTTGCCAACCGATGTGGATTGTAACATACCATGCCAGCCAGTGCCATCAAATATGCATTGCCACTGCATTGGTGGCAGGCTGGCAGCACTGGTCCATTTAGTGAGGGCAGGAGAGCGGTGATGCGGGGCAGGCAGTGAGAGATGTCATCTCACTGCTCCCTGACGCACCTCCGACATTGAAGCAACGGGGTCTGGCTGTAGAGTGGAGCTCCACCGATGACAGGAAGCACATGACCTCCACTCCACCATGCTGTGAGGGTGGAAGAGCACTGATGTGTGGTGGGCATATATATATTTATTAAGACATCGCTTGAAGTGTATTAGAAACAGTACACCACTGAAATATATATATATATATTAATACACTGCCTGAACCGACTGAATATATAAACACTGCATTTATAGGCTATGCTAAATATAAATATATATATATATATATATATATATATATGACTGTGTGTATATGTGTATATATATATATATATATATATATATATATATATATAGATACACTAGATTGTGTGTGTATAGATAGATAGATAGATAGATAGATAGATAGATAGATAGAGAGAGATATATTTATATCAAATACACTGGCACTAACCAAATAACCTGCCTGCTTAATGTAACTCAAGCTATCTCTCTGTCCACGCCAACAACACTATACAGGGCCACCGTGTAAGCTGCCTTATATAGTGTGGGGCAGGGATGTAGTCCCCCCTGAGCCATGATTGCCCAAAGGTACCCTGCCTTTGGCCAATTACAGCTCTCTTAGCAGAGAGTGCTGTGATTGGCCAAAGCATGCAGGTCAGGTGGCCAATCATCATACAGCAATGCACTGTGATCTCGCAGTGCATTATGGGGCGTTCTGTGGCGCACAAATTTGCAGTGAACACTCCATAATGTTCGCTGTTCTGTGAATGTGCGAACACCTGATGTTTGAGTCGAACTTATGTTCAACCAAAAACATCAAGCTCATCACTACAGATGAGGTTTAATGTAGATAAATGTAAAGTTATGCACTTAGGGGCTAAGACTATGCATGCATCATACATACTAGGGGGAGTACTACTGAGGAAATCCATAGTGGAGAAGGATCTGGGTGTTTTGGTAGATCATAAGCTTAATAATAGCATGCAATGCCAAGCTGCGGTTTCCAAAGCGAGCAAAGTCCTTTCTTGTATTAAAGAGGTTGTAAACCTCTGTGACGGTTGTACCTATAGCCTATAGGTACTATAAATATCTCCTAAACATGCAATGTTTAGGAGATATTTGCTGTACACTGCGCCGATGGTGTAATCAGCGCATGCGTTGTGAAGAAGCGGCCGCCCATGCCGTTTCACTGAGTGACCTCATGCGACTAGGGCCAGTCACAGAGCTGAAGTCCGAGGCCCTGGAAGAAAGAGGGGTGGAGATGCGGCCTCCAGCGAGGACAGCGCAGGCTTCGTTTGCAGGTAAGTGTCACTTATGCATACTAGCAGATTATGCTTTTACTTTGCAGGGGAACAAAAAGGAAGTAACACCCATCAGTGTTTACTTCCTCTTTAAAAGAGTTATGGACTGCAGAGAGAGAGAGAGAGAGAGAGAGAGAGAGAGAGAGAGAGAGAGAGAGAGAATTTTGCTCTTATACAAATTAGTCCTCATTTGGAATACACAGTTCAGTTTTGGGCACCAGTTCACAAAAAGGATATCAGGGAACTGGAGAAAGTGCAGAGAAGGGCAATCAAACTGATAAGAGGCATGGAAGAGCTCAGCTATGAGGATAGATTAGAGGAACTGAATTTATTCTCTCTTGAGAAGAGGAGGTTAAGGGGGGATATGATCAACTTGTGTAAATATTGTACATAAGGGGTCCATATAGTGAACTTGGTGTTGAGTTATTCACTTTAAGGCAATCACAGAGGACAAGAGGGTACTCTTTACGCCTAGAGGAAAGGATTTCTCCAATTTTCTTCACAGAGCTGTGAACATGTGGAATAGACTCCCTCCAGAGCTGGTTATGTCCAGTTCAGTACAAAATCCGATTGCCTCTCGGGGGATCAGGAAGGAATTTTTTCCCCTGCTGTAACAAATTCATCATGCTTTGCTGGGGTTTTTCACATTCCTCTGGATCAACTGTGGGTATAGGATTGTGTATATGGGATTGTATGACATTTTCTTTTCTTTTTTGGTTGAACTAGATGGATTTGTGTATTTTTTTCAACCTAACTATGTAACTATACCTGACCCTAATCTCTAACTATGCAGTTTGTCAGCTTTCCCTTCCATACAGCACCCTTTTTTATTTGTTATTCTTTTTATTAAGCTTTTGAAGATAAGATTACATCAACAAAGCCTATGGGGCATACCCAGGCTTGAATTGAAAATAAAAAAAAAGATAAAAAAAAACAAAAAAACAACAAAACCAAACAAAAAAAAAAAAACCACACAATTATAACCTATTAACATAAGGTATAAAAGATATATGTATGCAGTGCTAGTAACATAACATTAAAAGTAAAAGTTCATAGAGTGTAGAATAAAGTCCTTGTTCAGGGAAAAACTGGATCCACCTACAATGTAGACAGAGACACAATTAGGTGAGCACAAACGTATCCACGAACATTAAAGAGGAAGTAAACCCTGATGGGTTTACTTCCTCTTTTTTTCCCTGCAAAGGTAAAGCATAATGGACTACTATGCATCGCATAGTAGCTCATTATGTGTCACTTACCTGACACAGGAGCCAGCGAAGTCGCCGCTGTCCCCTGTAGTCCGCCGCATCCATGTTGCTTGTGGCGTCTCGCAGCTCCGACGAATCACAGCGGCGCAACCGCGATGACGTCACTCCCGCGCATGCGCACGGGAGTCGCGCCTCGCAGCTCCGCCGCTGTCATACGGCGAAGCCGCGATGACGTCACTCCCGCGCATGCGCACGGGAGTCGACAAATTTGGCAAATCCATTCTTGGATTTGCCGCATTTAGTGCGCCTGCGCGCCGCTGTCTACGGCGCATGCGCCGTAGACAGCGGTGCCCATTTTCGGGCAAATATCTCCTAAACCATATAGGTTTAGGAGATATTGCTTGGACCTACAGGTAAGCCTTAATCTAGGCTTACCTATAGGTCAGAGTTGTTTGGAAGGGTTTACTTCCTCTTTAACACACATGGCCTCTTACCAAAGAAAATGGGCCACTGAATTACAGGTGGTCAAACAAGCATGATATATCCACAGCGCCACAAAACCACTTCACTTGGATCATAGATGGCTGGGTCTTGTAGTCTCACCAAATGGAAATTCAAAGGTGCATGCATATAATACAAGAAAGCAACTCCTGATGGTGTTAAAACCAGGATCACATTTATTTAAAAACAGCCAGGGTACTCACATTTTAGCAAATAAAAACAGGCATATCAGAAGCAGCAGTTTGTTGTGGATAGCACTTGTTTCCAACCACAAAGATGGCCGCGGTCGACACGTTACAGCGACATCAGAGATCCACCCTACACAGCGTTTCGTCTAATAGAATGTCCTCAGGGGTTTGGTCAGAGCTTGTCGTATCGTCTTTATATAGGAGGTAGGACGGAATAGAAGTGCCCATTTCCCCTGCACTCCAAGCTTCTCTCCCATCTGCTGGAAGCGAAACCACGCCTAAACCCGATGTTTACATCAAGTCTTAGATATGCATGGCTAAATATACCCATGGTGGCCATGTTTAGGGAGACCAGATAGGAAAATATTATACAGTATGCCCATCTGGTTTCTGACAGGGGAAAGGAGAGAAAACCGGGCCAAATTGGAAACAAAAATAGTAAATATATAAATAAAAATGAGAGTACTTAAACAGGTGTTAGCAGTTAAAAAACAAAAATGAAAAGTCAGCAGCTACAAATACTGCAGCTGCTGACTTTTAATAATTGGACACTTACTTGTCCCAGGGTCCAGCGATGCGGGGGATCGAAACCCCGCTCGTGTCCCCCTCCGATCGGCAGCACCAGCATTGTAACTGTGGGCACCGGGCTGTGGCTTCACAGCCGGGCACCCACTGCGCATGCGTGAGCGGCGTGGTGCGCTGTGATTGGCCGCAAAATCATCTAGGACCTGTCACGTGTCCCAGATGATTGACAAGAGGGAGCAGAGCTGAGCCCTTCCTGCGCCGAGGGGAAGTGACATCAAGAGCCCAGGCACTGAAGGAGGCAGACTACAAGGGAGCATCAGCCATTTAGAGGTGAATAAAAAAAAATCCAATTTTTTTTATTTTTATTTTTATTTTTTATAGGCAAATTTTTTCACTTTAAGAAATCCAAAAATTTAAATAAAAGCAACATTAGGATACTAATAAAATTTACAGCTTAATCAAAAACTATGTAAACGATGTAATGCTTCCATCTAGTGGTTGAAAACAGATAATACTGAAAATCGAAATATATAAGAACCTAGAGAAATAGGGATGAGCTACGTGTTAGAGTTGAACATACGTTCGTCTCGAACATCGGCCGTTTGCCTGTTTGGCAAATACCGAACGTTATGGGCCGCTCGCGGCAAATTCGTGTGGTGCTCACGGCCCACAATGCACTGCGCCATCGCAGTGCATTGCTGGCTCATGATTGGCCAAGCATGCACTGTGACCCCGCATGCTTGGCCAATCACAGCGCCGTCAGCGAGGAGAGCCATGATTGGCCACAGGCAGGATGCCTGTGGCCAATCATAGCTTAGGCTGTGTAGTACACACCCCACACTATATAAGGCCGCCAGCACGGTGGCCTTGTGTAGTGTGTTGGCGTCTGTAGGAGTTAGTGGGTGTTCTGTGTACCTTCAACACAGTATACACCGTTCGTTATCGGACGATTTTGCGTTCTTGCTCTTCTGTCTGCGTGCCCTGACCACAGTATACACCATTATATCCACATATATAGCTAGCTATATTGCTCTTTTTAAAAAGAGCTTGCAGTCAGTTGTAGGAGATTGTGCATGCTGTCTGCATACCCTGACCACAGTATACACCATTATATCCACCTACATAGCTAGCTATCTTGCTCTTTGTAAATAGAGCTTGCAGTCATTTGTTGGAGATTGTGCGTGCTGTCTGCGTGCCCTGACCACAGTATACACCGTTATATCCACCTACATAGCTAGCTATCTTGCTCTTTTTAAATAGAGCTTGCAGTCAGTTGTAGGAGATTGTGCATGCTGTCTGCGTGCCCTGACCACAGTATACACCGTTATATCCACCTACATAGCTAGCTATCTTGCTCTTTTTAAATAGAGCTTGCAGTCAGTTGTAGGAGATTGTGCGTGCTGTCTGTGTGCCCTGACCACAGTATACACCCTTATATCCACCTACATAGCTAGCTATCTTGCTCTTTTTAAATAGAGCTTGCAGTCAGTTGCAGGAGATTGTGCGTGCTGTCTGCGTGCCCTGACCACAGTATACACCGTTATATCCACCTACATAGCTCTTCTCTAATTGAGCCATCTGCCATCTGCAGGAGTTAGTGGGTGTTGTGTGTGCCTCCAGCACAATATACACTACCCAATTGCTGGTTTTCCCATCTCCCTTCAGGCCATTACCATGTCTGGAAGGCCAGCAAGGAGAGGCAGACAGGAGCGAGCCGATAAAAGAGGGCAAGCAGGCTCTGTGTCTAGAGACAACAGTGCTGGTCGTGGACGCGGTGCATCGTCATCATCAGCACGTGGCCATGGGACACGCTTGTCCTTCTTTTTGACAGCTGGACATGTTGAGCCGCAACATGCCGAAGACTTGGTAGAGTAGATGACCAAGCCCTCTTCATCCTCCTCATCCTCTCTCACCCAGGCTCAGGGTACTAGCAAAGCAGCTGCCAACGCATCGTCTTCCCTCCTCTCAATGTCATCATCAGTGACTCCTTCTCTAGACCCACCACGTCCTCCTGAGGAGTCTCCTGAACTCTTTGAGCACAGTGTTGGGTACATGCTCCAGGAGGATGCCCAGTGTTTTGTAGGCTCTGATGATGATACTCAGCTAGAGGAAGGCAATAGCGTGAGCGCAGAGAGAGGGGATGCTCAAGAAGGACAGCAATCTGGCAGTCATGTTCCACAAGCTGCAGCATACTGCCAGGTTTGCTCCAGCGATGAAGAGGGAGGGGATGATGAGGGCACTGACTCCACGTGGGTGCCTGGTAGGAGAGAGGAGGAGGAGGCACATGTCCAATGAGGCAGGATGCCCTCCGGGGGCCGGCTTAGGGGCAGCACACCGACTGAATCACACCGCAGAGCTCCGCCTGTGCAGGGCGCTGCCTCTGCGCGTTATTCTAAAGGTTCTTTGGTGTGGGCCTTTTTTGAGACGAGTGCATCAGATCACACCGCTGCTATTTGCAACATATGTCTCAAGCGTTTCTCGCGTGGCCAAAACATCAGCCGCTTGGGCACCACATGCTTGACCAGACATATGTTGACCTGCCATGCAGCTCGTTGGCAAGTGTACCTCAAAGACCCACACCAAAGAACAAAGCGGACCTCTCCTTGCTCCTCATCAGCTGGGATCTCCAACCCCACTAGACCTTCAGTCCTCTCTGAAACCTGCTCTGAGAGGAATGAAGATGTAGAATTAGGTGTGTCACAGCCAAGTGCTTCCGGGCACTCTGCTAGCAGTACACCCACGTCCGATTATAGCAGGCAAATTTCCCTGCCCCAGCTGCTGGACCGCCGAAAGAAGCTCACTCCCAGCCATGCACATGCCCAGCGGTTGAATGCTAGCTTGGCTAAATTGCTAGCACTTCAACTGCTGCCTTTTTAGTTGGTAGAGTCGGCCCCCTTCCATGAGTTTGTATAATGTGCAGTTCCTCAGTGGCAGGTCCCCAAACGCCACTTTATCTCACGGAAGGCGATTCTGGCTCTCTACCGACATGTGGAAGGCAATGTCCTTGCCTCGCTGGACAGGGCGGTCAGCGGTAAGGTGCATATTACCGCTGACTCATGGTCCAGCAGGCATGGACAGGGACGTTACCTGTCTTTCACTGCCCATTGGGTCACTCTTCTGGCAGCTGGGAAGGATGCAGGACAAGGTGCAGTAGTGTTGGAGGTTGTTCTGCCACCATGCCTCCAAAATGCTACTATTGGTTGTGACACACCTCTCTCCTCCACCCCTTCCTCTTCTTTTTCCTCCATGGCCTCTTCCAGTGCTCTGTCCTTAGAACTAGCGGTGCTCCGTAGGCGTTCCAGGGGCTACGCAAGTACGCAGGCCAAACTATGCCATGCAGTGCTTGCGCTGGTTTGTTTGGGGGACAGGAGCCACACTGGGGCAGATGTTTTGTCAGCTCTGCAGGGGCAGGCCGAGAGGTGGTTGACGCCACGCCAGCTTAAGCCAGGAATGGTGGTTTGCGACAATGGCACCAACCTCCTCTCCGCCCTCCAGCAGGAACAACTGACCCATGTGCCCTGTGTGGCTCACGTCCTTAACCTGGTGGGGCAGCGGTTCTTGGGCAGGTACCTGGACTTACAGGATGTCCTGAAGCAGGCCAGGAAAGTCTGTGTGCATTTCCGCCAATCATTTAATGCCTGTGCTCGGCTGGCTGAGCTCCAAAAGGATTTAAACCTGCCCAAGAACCGCCTTATATGTGACATGCCCACCAGGTGGAACTCAACGTTGGCCATGCTGCAGCGGCTGCACATGCAGCAGAGGGCCATCAATGAGTACCTGTGCGACTACGGCACCAGGACAGGGTCAGGGGAGCTCGGTTTTTTCTCGTCAGTGGGGCATGATCAGGGATGCATGCACTGTCCTGTCAACGTTTGAGGAGGCCACAAGGATGGTGAGCAGTGACAGTGCATGCATCAGTGACACTGTACCTCTTGTCCACCTCTTGGAGCATACGCTGCGTGGAATAATGGACAGGGCACTTGAGGCAGAACAGAGGCAGGAAGAGGAGGAATTCCTTGCCTCTCAAGACCCCCTTTATCCAGACAGTGTTCCTGCTGTCCCACCCATCACACAGGAAGAGGACAAGGAGGAGGAGGATGATTGTGTCAGCATGGAGGTGGAGGCTGGCACTCAGCATCAGCAGCAGCAGCAGTCTTGTAGGGATTATTTACAGTCCCAAGAAACCCGTGGACTTGTACGTGTCTGGGAGGAGGTAGCTGCGGATCATGTTGTCCTTAGTGACCCAGAGGACTCCGGACCGAATGCCTCAGCTAACCTACGCTGCATGGCCTCCCTGATCCTGCAAAGCCTGCGGAAGGATCCTCGTATTCTTCAGATGAAGGAGAGGGACCATTACTGGCTGGCCACTCTCCTTGATCCACGGTACAAGGGTAAGGTTGCCGACCTTATCTTGCTGTCGCAGAGGGAGCAGAGGATGAGACATCTCCGGGAAGCCTTGCAGAAAGGTCTGTGCAACGCGTTCCCAGAGACTGGGAGGTTAAAAAATCCTGGTCCTGGACAACGTGTTGCTGAGGCATTGGTCAGAAGGAGCGGCGGAGAAGGTGGCCGTCTGACCGATGCGTTCAGACAATTTTTTAGTCCGCAGCCCCAAGGTATGATCGGTTCCAGCAACCATCGCCAGCGTCTGATTTACATGGTGCAGGAATACCTAGGGGCAAGGTCAGACTTGGACACCTTTCCCACCGAAAATCCTCTGGCTTACTGGGTCTTGAGGATGGATCACTGGCCAGAGCTTGCACAGTATGCAATTGAGCTACTGGCCTGTCCTGCATCCAGCGTTCTTTCGGAACGCACCTTCAGTGCTGCTGGTGGCTTTGTTACCGATCACAGGGTACGCCTGTCCACCGACTCAGTTGATCGACTGACCTTCAGTAAGAGGAATCAGTCTTGGATCACCCACAGCTACCAAGCACCTGAAGCTGATGTAACCGAATAATTTTTTTTTAAATATCACATCCCTTTAAGACTGCCTATGCTGATGTTGAGTGACTCTCCTGTTATGTTGATTGTCTATCCTCTTCCTCCTCCGCTGATGTGTTGGAAGAACATTTTTGGTTCTGGGTGATGCCACCAGCCCAATTTTTATGCCCCTGTTTAACAGGGGCGTTTAATTACAATTTTTGATGCAATGCTTTGCAGCAGGGCTCATTCCTGCACTACAACTAGAGTATATGGGAGAGGTTGCAGTGTCGTGGCACCAGCACCAGTGCCTAAGGCCCAATTTTTCAGCCCCTGTTTAACAGGGGCATGTAATTACAATTCTTGATATAATAGTTCACAGGAGGACCCGTTCCTGTGCCCACCCAGAGTAACTGTGAGGACTTATAGTGTTGTGGCACCAGCACCACAACCACCAAAGGTCAATTTTTCTACCACTGTTCAACAATGGCATGGGGTTTCAACTGTTATTGATAAAGGCATTCACATCCCATTCTATTGTGAAAAAAACAATCAGCACCAAAATAAATGACTTCCTCCTATAACAGTCAATATATGTGACTGCACAGCTGCTGAACACTTACAGTGATACACCACACCAAATTCAATATTGTTTTCTAAATGGTGCAGCGCTGTGTCTCATTAAATAATGTGCATACAAAATTTATATTAAACATTTCATGATCAAAATAATATTTTAAATTAATAAATGAAAATGTCAAAAAATTAAAAAAAAGATGCCGACACGCATTTTAGAGGGGAGGAGCCGAATCTGGGAAGCGTAGATTTGCGGTGAATGAAGTGATGATTTGAGACATGCTGTTTTAAAGTTTTTATCTTGTAAGTGGATTTGTTTTGGGGGCTTTTAATAAACATGCAAACAGAGTACACTATGGCGCTTGTGGTTGTTTCATGTCCACAACCTACGGAAGTAATAGCGAGATTGAGCACTTATGAGAAAGTGAAGAAAAGTTTGTCTGACGGCAATACAAACGCTGATTACCCACACAGAGGAGCAGTCTGGATACTGTAGGATTACCATTGGATTGCTTTGGAATGTATTTTCATTTACAATAGGAGTTGTTCTACAAGACGCAGATCATTAACCACTTAAGGACCGCTGCATGTAATTATACGTCGACAGAATGGCACGGACGGGCACAAGCACGTACCCGTACGTGCCTGCCTTCCAGCGGGTGGGGGGTCCGATCGGACCCCGTCCCGCTGGCTGAGGAGGTCCGTTTCGCTTCAGGAGTGATCGGGGATGAGGGGATGGCCATTGGTTTCTGGCCATCCCCTCTCGATCACTCCTGGCGAATGAGAAGCTTCCCCTGCCTGTGTAGTGTAAACACAGGCAGGATTAAGTGATGTCACTCTCCTCAGGGCGGACTTTTTGACCGGACTGCGAGGAGTGAAGACATAGTAAGTGCACCAACACTACACTGACATGTAGGTACACATAGGCACACTTTCACCCCCAGTCACCCCCCCATCACCCCCCCCCAGTCACAGTGTCACTCATTGCAGTGATCATTTATTTACTGATCACTGCATTTAGTGTCAGTTGTAACTGTAAAAACTGTCAGGGCAGTTAGTGATAGGTCCAGGGTAGCCCCCTACCCCCCCAATAAAGGTTTAACCCCCTTATTGCCTCTAGAGTTAACCCTTTCACCCCCTTTTGCCAGTGTCACTAAGCGATCGTTTTTCTGATCGCTGCATTAGTGTCACTGGTGCCGCTAGGTAGCTAGTTATTTTTTAGGTTCACCGCCAGGTTTTTATAGCGTTAGGTACCCCCATATACAACCTAATAAAGGGTTTAACCCTCTGATTACCCCTAGAGTTAACCCTTTCACCAGCGATCACCGTATAAGTGTCACTGCTGACAATGGTTAGCCAGTTAGTTATTTAGGTTCTCCATCAGGTTTTTATGTAGAGTCAGGGACCCCCATATACTACTTAATAAAGATTTTAACCCCCTGATTGCCCCTAGAGTTAACCCTTTCACCAGCGATTACCGTATAAGTGTCACTGGTGACGCTGGATAGGCAGTTAGTTATTTACAAAAAAGGGGAAAAACCGCGCTTGTTAAATAAGAAATTACAAAATTAAGCAGCAACCCAAATGTTATACTACATTTGAATACAGGAAGAAAAAAGGAGTGGGCTGCGCTAAAAAAATATTAAAATTAATAATTATAAACGGAAAAAATCCTAAAGTGAGAAACTCTAGGAAGTTACTGCTTAGTTAATCTCAACTGTGCCAGAAAATAAAATTATATTAAATGTAATTAACGAATATACATCAATATTGCCAGTGAAGACACCATAAATAATAATGGATTATCCTAATGTGATGTGAACATTCAGCTGAAAGAAAGAAGCAATGTGACATCAAATGACCACTTGCCTTAAAAAATTTATAGAACATCAATATATGTGAAAAAAATGATAACATTAAATATCAAAGTGTCCATAAAGTCCATAAGAAATATCTATTTTCAAAATATTCCACAGTGATATGGTGACAGCAAAAGTATCCAGAACGAACGTGAACCGTGCACAACCTCCACCACAGATATTATTGTCGCTTACGGAAGGTGTATGGTTCCTTATTATAGAGAACCATGCAGAGCGGATGACTGATTCCCCCAGTCTTGGGTTTTCACAAATGGATGAAGAGTTCTTTTTCATCAGGTTTAGGTATGTATTTAGGGGGGTTGGGGGGGCTGGGGGGGAGATGCATGCATACTTTTTTTTTTTTAGAAATGCAGCAATATAAAATCCCTCTGCCTTTATAAGCACTTTAATTGAACCCATATAAGAGAACTGAAGTTGTCATGGCTAAAGAAAATAAAAAAAACACACTTGTAGGACGCATGTCCACTGATCCCAAGGTTTTGCAAGGTGTGGGACTAAATAGGCGCTCCAGTCTACTCCAAAAACGTTTAAGTCAGCAGCTACAAATACTATAGCTGCTAACTTTTAATATAGAGACACTTACCTGCTGGCTTTTGGGGGAGGAGTCTAGCTATGGAGAGTGTCCACACCTAGCACGTCAGGTGTGCATCGGGTCTCCCGCCATGGCCGTGAAATCGTCACTCGCTCCCCTCTGAACCTGCTCTAGTTACGGCGCACAGCCTGTAGGCGCCCCCCTCCCTCCGCTCTCACCCCCCTCCTCTGCTCCGCATTACTGGTGTGATAGCCCAGCAAACGGACGCTCCATGCTTGGAAAAGGGCTCTCTCGTCCGAGTGCGAGCCGGGTGGTGCAAGCGTGAATCTCGCCGAAGGATCCCAGCCGAGACTGCTGGACCCCGTGACTCCCGGAGTGGGCCGATCCTCCGAGCGTGGCGGATATCTCCGGAGAAAAGACACTGACGGGAGCCCTCTGCTGTTGAAGGGGACACAGTGCACAGACATGGAGAGTCAATACTGACTAAGGAGGACGCTAAAAGCTCCAGGAGAAGCCAGAGTCACACTATCACCAGCACGAGAAGCATGTCTAATGGGTATGTGGACTTGTTTTATTAATTATTAATACCCTTGAGAAAAGGCACGGTGGAAGTTCTTTTAAAGGAGGACAGTTAGAAGGTGAAGGTGTACTAGCTATTGAGGAAAGTGCCATAAATAGCTATGCTATGATCAAAGAGAGATCTAAGGAAAACCAATGAAAAGTTTTTGCGGTCAAACAAACAAATCCCTCTAATATTAACTGCAAAGAGAAGGGAAGAAGCAGGGGAAAGGGAAAAAGAAAAAGAAAGGAGAAGAGATCTGATCGTTTGTGTAACTGTATCAGGTTGTCGCTTACTAATTTAGGACACTAATTCTGTGTTACATAAATCCAAGTTGCAAACAATATTTAGTTGCACCCAGAACCAGTACCAATAATAAAGCAATAAAGGTGAGAAAAAGGGGAAGAAAAAAAAAAAAAGAAAAACGCTCTACTCTTCAATTAGAAGCCTAAAGGACTTTCCCCCCTTATGGATAAAGACTGGTAAGGGAAGAGAGAGAGAGAAGGAAGAGGAGAGGGAGAAAAAATTGGCGTATGCCTTAAAGTGGATGTTGCTGTCCGAAATTAAGGGATGGTAAAAAGCAGCATATAGCAAAATATAAGGCGGTCTCCTGAATAAGTTCCTCTTGTTTTGTTTTTCTCTTGATGTTTCTTTTTTGTACGGCTTCGTTATATGGAAGCTTATTGCAGTAAGCACCAACGGATCAACGGATCAAATATCAGAACCAGAGCGTGAAATAGAAGGTATACTGACTCATCCGACCCAACAGGAAAATTTGCAATCTTTGCCTACAAAGAAGGAAATAATTTCCATGTTTGCTGCTCTGGAAAATACCATGAAATCAGAAATTGGAAAAATTACATAAAAATTTAGGACACATACTGGAGCAGGTAGAAGACATAGAAAAAAAAGTGGAAAAAGATACTAACATAATTAAGAAATTACAAGTAGAAATACTATATTTAAAAAAAGCACAACAAGAACAAGCATATAAAGTTGAAGATCAAGAAAATAGAGACAGACGAAAAAACTTAAGAATACGTGGAGTCCCTGATTTAACACAACGAGAAGACCTTACAGATATAATAAAGAAGATCTGCAACCCTCTGATGAACAAAGATATAACCGCACCAGTAAATATTGAAAGGGCTCACCGACTAAGGAAACCTAAGGACTTACCACAAGATATGCCACGGGATATAATAGTGCGATTCCAGAATGAAGAAGATAAATATCAAATATGGAGAAATATAAGAGCAAACGCCCCAATAAAATATGAAGGAAAGAACATTCAGATATTCCAAGACCTATCACAAGAAACCGTAAGAAGAAGAAGAGCCCTAAAACCTTTATTAGCAGTGTTGACTGAAAACGGGGTACAATATAACTGGGGGTTTCCTGCATGCCTGATAGGCAGAAAGAATGGTCGAATAGGAAGATTGAGATTTCTGGAAGAAACAACAGATTTTTGTAAAAAACTCGATATCCCAGTACCAGCGATATGGGGGGGGGATGCGAAGGGGGAATTGGTTCCCCCCCTCTTCTGTAATAGGAGAGGGGATGAGGATAAGTGGAGGTAGAGAAAGAGAGGGGTGTAGTAACCCTTTAATTTTTCCCCAAGTCGTATCCCCCCTTCCCCCCACGCTTGCTCGTCCCCTCCTTTTTTCACCCCCCCCCCTTTTATATTTATTTATTTATTTTTCTCTCTTTTTTTTTTTTTGAGGGGGAGGGGAGTGAGTGGGGAGGTGGGGGGGACGGGGAAGTTTGGTGGGGGACAAGATGTACCTGGCATGTAGGGCAACCGCCTCCCAAGTAATAGGTGAGATGGTTAACGACACCGCCAAACAGAACTCCACCCTAGGACTTGGGGACAAATGGAACGAGAGCGTTCCTGAAAAAATGTCCTGGACCATAGGGTCATATGTACATCAAAAGAGGGACCAGCGAGGGGGGAGGGAACGGGGGAGGGTAAATCTGTTGGCTTGAATCCACTTAAAGAAATAAGAAAGCATTCAGATTTTCCAAATGCCTGAAATTAAGATAGTAACATATAATGTAAGAGGAATGAACTCCCTAAAAAAAAGATATAACATCTTTAAAGAGTTGGAGGGATATGCCGTGGATATTGTTTTTTTACAGGAATCTCATTTGTCTTTAGATTCTAACATCAGGTTAAACACAGTAAATTTCCCAACTTGGTATTATGCAGACTCCCCGAGTAAGGGATCAAGGGGGGTAGCTATTGGGTTCTCTAAAAATGTTAACTGGAAAATAGAGGGAATGAATGTGGATCCAGAGGGGAGGTTTTTAATTTTAAAAGGCCAAATAGCAAGGAAAAGTTATACACTAGCCAATATCTACTGCCCTAATAAGCGACGAAAAAAATATCTAAATGGAATATTGAATACTTTAGTGAAATACAGACAGGGCCAAGTGATTTTGGCTGGTGATTTCAACTTTGCAATGGATCCCGTTTTAGATAGCACATCACATGGTCTTTACCAGGAAATGAAACAACATAGAACCCTAAAAAAGAAAATATATACGCAACAGCTAGTGGATACTTGGAGATCATGTAATATGGGAAAAAAAGATTACACGTACTTTTCTTTAGTTCATGGCATGTATGTGAGACTAGACTACATATTCATAGACCATGAATCACTGGAAAATGTATTAGATGTAAAAATAGGAACCATCGCTCTGTCGGATCATGCTCCGTGATAGTTAAAATTAGAGAGCAAGAAACGGAGTGTAGAAAGGGGGCATGGAGACTGAATGAGACCCTATTAGAAGACGTGGAAATAGAGAACACTATAAAAACAGAGATTGAACAATACTTTAAAATTAATGATACAGCATTAGTCTCTAAAGCTACGCTATGGGAGGCTCATAAAGCTTTAATCCGCGGTAAACTTATCTCTATAGGCGCCGGGAAAAAAAAAGAGAAAGCGGAATGAAATTTAATAACTTAAAAAAAGAACTGTATGAGCTAGAACAAAAGCATAAGAGACAACTAGATAAAAATATATATAAAGAAATTATTCAAAAACGCATACAATTAAATGACATGATAGAACAAGGATCAAGAAAAGTATACAAAATGTAGCTAAAGAAAGATACATGTGGGGAAACAAGACAGGGAAACATCTGGCAAAATTAGTACGGGAAAAAAAGCCTCAAACTATATAGAAAAGATTAAAAACGCACACGGGGATATGAAATTTAGAACTTCAGAGATAGCAAACGCTTTTAAGACATATTATAGCGCTTTATACTCAATTAGGAATACAGAGTCAGAAAAACAAAAGGGGAATAGGAAAACCAAAATCCAAGACTATTTGAGTGATATAGGTTTACCCAAAATAACTGAAGAAACGGCTAATAGACTAGATGAGCCGATTACACCAGATGAAATTTTTAAAGCAATAAAGGAGACGCCGAAATGGGAAAAGTCCGGGACCAGATGGTTTTACCATTAGGTACTATAAAAAATTCAAACAGCTACTGGTCCCAGAATTAATTAAATTTTGGAATAAATTGGGGGAGGAGGAGGTATTGAGAAAAGAATCACTACTGGCGAACATAACAGTAATTCCAAAGCCTGGTAAGGAGAAACCTAGATGCGATCGCTTTGGAGCCATTATTGGCAAAGATTCGAAATAATGTTAACATAGGGGGGGTCAGAATAGGGAGAGAAGAACATAAGGTGGCAGCATATGCGGATGACATACTCCTATACATGACTAATCCACGAATATCCTTACCTAGCCTAATAAAAGAAATCAAGGAGTACGGCGTTCTTTCTAATTTTAAAATAAATCCAGTAAAAACAGTTATTTTGAACATAGGTTTAGACAACAGGGAAGAAAAGATGTTATAAATAGTGATGGACGAACGTTTCGCCCGGCGGTCGTTTCGCGGCGAATTTCCGACATTCGCGGTCCGCACGTTCGAACGCCTTTTTCCGTCGTTCGCCGCGGCGGACTTACGTGTTTAATGTATACAAGAACTTTAACCTTTGGTGACACGTTTATCATGTGATACAGGACAGCCAATTGAGACATGACAGCACATGGACACTTGTACATTCCCCCTAACCTATAAATACACCCGATCCGGTGGCCATTTTACATTCTTTCTTCTGTTACGATAGGGACAGGTTCCTGTGTGGAGTAGGGAGAGATAAACCACTAGCTATTTGGTACACAAAAGTTCTTTTCAGGACTGGTATAGGTGTTAGGTGTTGATAGGTTTGCTGTGCTGCTGATTCTTGCAGCAGCCTGAGTGTCTTTTGTTAGTTTAGAGAAAGGGAAAGGACGGTGTATGCTACAGGGACAGCCAGATTAGTCTTTCATCATCATCATCATCATCATCATCATTAGCTGTTACTATCAAGGTCCACAAAAGAGCTGTTCCAGTAACCACTAATCGTTCTCTTTTTTTGCCAATTTGTATAGGGACAGGAAGGAAGCAGTGTTGTCAGGCAGTGAGGGTAATTTTAAAGACTTGCTGTTATTATTAGTTCCACAAAGGTTCTTTTCAGGACTGGTATCAGTGGTACAGTAATAGGCTTGTACATGTATAATATTCTTTCTTCCAAATATAGAAAGGATATTATACTTGACTGCTGCCCTTCTGCTGCAGTCTGCTAAACATTCACAACTCACTTGTTCCACAAAAGTTCTTATAAGGACTGGTAACTTGGTATAGGGTGCTACGGTACATAGGCTTGAGTGCGGTACAGTCTGCTGTTCTGTAAGGACCGCTATCGGTCCACAATAGATAGGGTTGACGTGCACCACTGCTGACCGCTGCCCTATACTGCAGCAGTCCTTCAGCGGTATAGGGACTGACGTACAGTCTGCTAATCACTAACACACAACCTGCTTGTTCCACAAAAGTTCTTATAAGGACTGGTAACTTGGTATAGGGTGCTACGGTACATAGGCTTGAGTGCGGTACAGTCTGCTGTTCTGTAAGGACCGCTATCGGTCCACAATAGATAGGGTTGACGTGCACCACTGCTGACCGCTCACCTATACTGCAGCAGTCCTTCAGCGGTATAGGGACTGACGTACAGTCTGCTAATCACTAACACACAACCTGCTTGTTCCACAAAAGTTCTTATAAGGACTGGTAACTTGGTATAGGGTGCTACGGTACATAGGCTTGAGTGCGGTACAGTCTGCTGTTCTGTAAGGACCGCTATCGGTCCACAATAGATAGGGTTGACGTGCACCACTGCTGACCGCTGCCCTATACTGCAGCAGTCCTTCAGCGGTATAGGGACTGACGTACAGTCTGCTAAACACTAATACACAACCTGCTTGGTCCACAAAAGTTCTTATAAGGACTGGTAACTTGGTATAGGGTGCTACGGTACATAGGCTTGAGTGCGGTACAGTCTGCTGTTCTGTAAGGACCGCTATCGGTCCACAATAGATAGGGTTGACGTGCACCACTGCTGACCGCTCACCTATACTGCAGCAGTCCTTCAGCGGTATAGGGACTGACGTACAGTCTGCTAATCACTAACACACAACCTGCTTGTTCCACAAAAGTTCTTATAAGGACTGGTAACTTGGTATAGGGTGCTACGGTACATAGGCTTGAGTGCGGTACAGTCTGCTGTTCTGTAAGGACCGCTATCGGTCCACAATAGATAGGGTTGACGTGCACCACTGCTGACCGCTGCCCTATACTGCAGCAGTCCTTCAGCGGTATAGGGACTGACGTACAGTCTGCTAAACACTAATACACAACCTGCTTGGTCCACAAAAGTTCTTATAAGGACTGGTAACTTGGTATAGGGTGCTACGGTACATAGGCTTGAGTGCGGTACAGTCTGCT
Source organism: Lithobates pipiens (assembly GCF_037356315.1). NCBI lineage: Eukaryota > Metazoa > Chordata > Amphibia > Anura > Ranidae > Lithobates > Lithobates pipiens. The sequence goes on from NW_027507758.1 coordinate 541,192,595, forward strand.
GTTCTGTAAGGACCGCTATCGGTCCACAATAGATAGGGTTGACGTGCACCACTGCTGACCGCTGCCCTATACTGCAGCAGTCCTTCAGCGGTATAGGGACTGACGTACAGTCTGCTAAACACTAATACACAACCTGCTTGGTCCACAAAAGTTCTTATAAGGACTGGTAACTTGGTATAGGGTGCTACGGTACATAGGCTTGAGTGCGGTACAGTCTGCTGTTCTGTAAGGACCGCTATAGGTCCACAATAGATAGGGTTGACGTGCACCACTGCTGACCGCTCACCTATACTGCAGCAGTCCTTCAGCGGTATAGGGACTGACGTACAGTCTGCTAATCACTAACACACAACCTGCTTGTTCCACAAAAGTTCTTATAAGGACTGGTAACTTGGTATAGGGTGCTACGGTACATAGGCTTGAGTGCGGTACAGTCTGCTGTTCTGTAAGGACCGCTATCGGTCCACAATAGATAGGGTTGACGTGCACCACTGCTGACCGCTGCCCTATACTGCAGCAGTCCTTCAGCGGTATAGGGACTGACGTACAGTCTGCTAAACACTAATACACAACCTGCTTGGTCCACAAAAGTTCTTATAAGGACTGGTAACTTGGTATAGGGTGCTACGGTACATAGGCTTGAGTGCGGTACAGTCTGCTGTTCTGTAAGGACCGCTATCGGTCCACAATAGATAGGGTTGACGTGCACCACTGCTGACCGCTGCCCTATACTGCAGCAGTCCTTCAGCGGTATAGGGACTGACGTACAGTCTGCTAAACACTAATACACAACCTGCTTGGTCCACAAAAGTTCTTATAAGGACTGGTAACTTGGTATAGGGTGCTACGGTACATAGGCTTGAGTGCGGTACAGTCTGCTGTTCTGTAAGGACCGCTATCGGTCCACAATAGATAGGGTTGACGTGCACCACTGCTGACCGCTGCCCTATACTGCAGCAGTCCTTCATCGGTATAGGGACTAAGAGTTTTGTCACAGGGTCATTTAAAAAATGACAGGCAGAGGAAGAGGCAGGCCCTTCCGCAGGGGTGGTAGGGGTAGGGCAGGAGCAACAGGCTTGAGCCAAAGTGGGAAGTTGCAGAAGGTGCGTTCAATTACTTTAAAGGATGCACCAGACTTGGTTGAGTGGCTCGCTCAGCCTTACTCTTCTGCACCCTCCTCATCCTCTCGATCTGCACCCTCTTCTTCACTCTCTGCTATGTGCACCCCCAAAGACACTACCACCAACAACACGACCACCACCACCACCACCACATACCTTCCGCTTGAGTCACTGGAATTATTTTCCGATCCATATCAAGAGGACATTTCTGATGCGCAGCCACTCTTGGTATTGGATCAGGAAGAGGAGGTAGCAACAAGCGCTACTCAGCAGTCTGACGCCAGTACCCAGATCAGCCCAAGGAGGAGGTTGGTCCCCGGTGTTGCTGCCTACTCCGAGATCTCTACTTATAGCGGTGGGGAAGGTGACGTTGATGATGACGTGTCTAGTGATGTCACGTGGGTGCCCACAAGAGAGGAAGAGGAGGGGAGTTCAGAGGGAGATATGGACCAGCAGATAGGGAGGAGAAGCAGCAATGACTTACATTGCACAGCAGGGACAAAGCAGACTGCAAATGTATCAGGAGCGAGTCATCGACCATGTACGGTCACATCTGGCGCTCCCAGGACACCGGCACATGGCTCCGCAGTGTGGGCTTTTTTTAACGTGTCCGCTGCTGACAATAGCGTTGCCATCTGCAATCTTTGCAGTCAACGCGTTAGTCGCGGTAAGCCCAATACTCACCTAGGGACGACCGCCTTAAGAAGGCACATGAGCAGCCATCACCGAGCCCAGTGGGAGCAACGGAACACACAAAGCCACACTGCAGGCTCTCACCGTCCAGCCTCGTCTTCTACTTCTCCTTCTCCTCTCTCCTCACAATTGTCCTCCACTCCACCTTCCATCACGCCAAGCTCACATTTTTCTGCAAAAAGGCAGGCTTCCGTGGGCCTAATGTTTGAGCGTAAAAAAATGATGATGCCGGATAACCCTCTTGCCCAACGGTTGGCGGCTGGCTTGTCAGAACTCATAGCCCGCCAACTACTGCCATATAAACTGGTGGACTCGGAGGCCTTTCGCAAATTTGTGGCCATTGGAACACCACAATGGAAGGTCCCAGGAAGGAAGTATTTCTCAGAGAAGGGCATCCCAGAGCTATATGGCCATGTTCAGCGGCAAGTGAATGTATCTCTGGCACACAGTGTCGGTGCCAAGATACATCTGACCACAGACACGTGGTCTAGCAAACACGGGCAGGGAAGGTATATCAGTTTTACTGCCCACTGGGTGAACCTTCTGACGGCCGTCAAGCATGTAACCCGTGGCACCCGTGTAGATTTGGTTTTACCGCCACGGATTGCATGCAGGCCTGACTCTTCTTCTCCTCCTCCTACTCCATCCTCCTCCCTCTCCTCCTCAGCTGCCTCCTCCTTTTCCGCTGCTAGCGTCTCTTCCACTGCACCGCCCAAGCTCCCCAGAACCTATTCCACATGCCAGGTGAGACGTTGCCATGCCGTGCTGCGTCTGTTGTGCCTGGAAGCAAAGAGCCACACTGGCCCGGCACTCCTTTCAGCTTTGCGTTCACAGGCAGATGAGTGGCTAACACCGCTCAATTTGACAGTTGGTAAAGTGGTGTGTGACAACGGTGCCAATCTGCTTAGCGCATTGAAACAGGGCAAAATCACGCACGTGCCGTGCATGGCACACGTCTTAAACTTGGTCGTGCAGCGATTCCTTGTCAAATACCCTGGGGTCCAGGACATCTTGCGGCAGGCAAGGAAAATCTCGGCCCATTTCAGAAGATCTTACACGGCCATGGCTCGCCTTGCTGACATTCAGCGGCGACACCATCTGCCGGTCAGACGTCTTATTTGCGATTGCCCGACGCGATGGAACTCAACCTTCTATATGCTTGATAGGCTGCTCCAGCAGAAACGTGCAGTTAACGTCTACCTGTATGAACTCTGCGAAAGAAACGGTTCTGGGGAGCTGGGTTTTTTTTCACCGCGCCAGTGGCTGCTCATGCGCGACACATGCAGACTTCTGCGGCCATTTGAGGAGATCACCAAACTGGTCAGTCGCAGCCATGGCGCCATCAGTGACATGGTACCTTATGCCTTCTTTCTGGAGCGTGCATTGCGTCGTGTCATTGATCAGGCTGTGGAGGAGCAGGAGCGGGAAGATGAGGAAGTCGCAATGCTGGATGAATTCCCAGGGGGGGCTACTCTATCTGAGACAAGTCAACAACAGGAGTCTGATGAGGAGTCAGAGGAGGATGGTGCCGGGGCGGATGAGCAGGAGCAAGAAGAGCATGCTTTAAACCTTTCTGGGATCCCTGTTGTGCGAGGATGGGGAGAGGAGAATGAAGAGGACGACATTATCCTGGATGATGAGCAGGAGCCAGGCCACCACACCGCTTCCACTTTAGTGCAAATGGGGGCCTTCATGCTCCAGTGTTTTAATAGGGACCCCCGTATAAAAAGCATGAGGGTCAAGGACCAGTACTGGGTGGCAACGTACTTAGACCCCCGGTACAAACACAAAATGGCGGAAATGTTACCGCCGTCGCAGAGGGCTGTCAGAATGCAGCACTTCCAGGCCTTGCTTCGAGAAATGCTGCATTCTGCTTTTGCGTGCGCTGGCAGAGGAGCAATTCCCACTCCCAGAGAAGGATTTGCGGGTACCAATCCAACAGCGCCTGCAAGAAGAGGCCGGTTTGAAGATGTGTTGGTGACTTCGGATATGAGGTCATTCTTTCAGCCGACCCATCGACAGGTGTCATCCGGATCCAGCATCAGGGAACGCCTAGACCGTCAGGTGTCCGACTACATTGGGTTAACGGCCGATGTGGACGCTCTGAGGAGTGATGAACCCCTAGACTACTGGGTGGGCAGGCTTGACCTCTGGCCAGAGCTTGCCCAATTTGCAATCGAACTGTTGGCTTGCCCCTCATCCAGTGTCCTGTCCGAAAGGACGTTCAGCGCAGCAGGGGGGATTGTGACCGATAAGCGTACTCGCCTAGCTCACCACAGTGTTAACTACCTCACATTTCTAAAAATGAATGAGGCATGGATCTCGGAGGAATTCAACACATGTGACCAGTAGACCATGTATATGTCTATAAACAATTTTTTTAATCAAGCACACAGACCTTCTTAATTCATTTGGCTCACTTCCTTGACCCAAAAAAGCACACCGTACTATATGCCCCTACCCTCCTCTTTGAAGAGGTTGAGCGGTGTCATATTTCTACTGGGGCTGCTTATGATATCCCTGTGCTGTGCTGACTTCCTCCTGGGGGTTCTTATTATGAAGGGATCACACTATCCCTGTGCTGTGCTGACTTCCTCCTGGGGGTTCTTATTATGAGGGGATCACACCATCCCTGTGCTGTGCTGACTTCCTCCTGGGGCTGCTTACGGTGCTGCTGTCAGTGCTGTATGTCACGGTGCTGCTGTCAGTGCTGTATGTCACGGTGCTGCTGTCAGCGCTGTATGTCACGGTGCTGCTGTCAGCGCTGTATGTCACGGTGCTGCTGTCAGCGCTGTATGTCACGGTGCTGCTGTCAGCGCTGTATGTCACGGTGCTGCTGTCAGCGCTGTATGTCACGGTGCTGCTGTCAGCGCTGTATGTCACGGTGCTGCTGTCAGCGCTGTATGTCACGGTGCTGCTGTCAGCGCTGTATGTCACGGTGCTGCTGTCAGCGCTGTATGTCACGGTGCTGCTGTCAGCGCTGTATGTCACGGTGCTGCTGTCAGCGCTGTATGTCACGGTGCTGCTGTCAGCGCTGTATGTCACGGTGCTGCTGTCAGCGCTGTATGTCACGGTGCTGCTGTCAGCGCTGTATGTCACGGTGCTGCTGTCAGCGCTGTATGTCACGGTGCTGCTGTCAGCGCTGTATGTCACGGTGCTGCTGTCAGCGCTGTATGTCACGGTGCTGCTGTCAGCGCTGTATGTCACGGTGCTGCTGTCAGTGCTCTGTATTACGGTGCTGCTGTCAGATGCCTCTATCACGGTGCATGTGTCATTCCGGTATGTCACGCTGCTGGTGATCATCTCCTGCACCCTCTTCTTTGCCTACCCTGGTCCCTGACCTTCCCTCTCCTCCATTGCCTTCATTAGCTCCATAGTCCTGAATTGTTAGAACAATTTCCCAAATAAAATAAAAATGCTTGTAGTTATCGATCCCAAATTCACCTCATACATGTATTATGTCATTGTCCAGATGGTGGGACTACGTTTTACCCCCTAATAATTACCACGTGGCCGCAAATTCGACATGAAGGTTTGCAAAGTTCGCCTCCCATTGAAGTCAATGGGGCCCGCGGCGAACGTTCGGTTTCGCGAACGTTTGGGTCCGTTCGCATTTCGCTTTCGCGAAACGTCCCGTCGGAAGTTCGTCCATCACTAGTTATAAAAGGAATTCCCCTTTACTTGGGGAAAAAAAAGAAATAACATATCTAGGGATAAAAATAACAAAGACGGTCCACGAGTTATATCAAGCTAATTATATTCCATTGGTAAATGAGATTAAAACACTGTTAGGGAACATAAAAAACGGTCCAATCACATGGACAGGAAGAATAAATATGTTGAAGATGGTGGTCCTGCCAACAATCACTTATAAATTCCAAATGCTTCCGATCAATATTCCAAATAGTTTTTTTAAAATAATGAAAACACTTTTTTTTTTAATTTGTATGGCAAAATAAAAAAGCTAGGATAAATTATAATATATTAACTAGAAAAAAAAATAGAGGGGGAATGGCATTGCCAGACACCTTTAGATATTATATTGCAATCACGTTGGCAAGACTGGTGGAGTGGACAAATTTAGGCACTAAGAAGAAATGGGTTAAGATAGAGGAATCACTTATTGGATCACAACTACAAAAAAATATATGGATCCCACCAAAATTTAGAGCAATTAGTAAGACGGTGCACGAAATCACTTTAACGACACTTAAAACATGGGACATAGTATACAGAAGAAATAAATGGGTTTATAATTCACCACTAATACCACTAGAGGGCACCTCTTTTTTTATTCCAGGAAAGGGCACGCAGTTAGGTAAGCAAATGTTAAATTTACAAATAAAAGATATCATGAGGGGTGGTAAGTTAATGTTAAAACAAGATCTAATAAAGAAGCATAGTTGGCAAACACTAAGTGATTGGGATTTTTTACAGATCCAACATTTTATTAATTCACTCCCAAAACCTATAAGAGATGAGAACACATTAATGCCAATGGAAAAGCTTTGTACTGCAAAAGTAATAGTAAAACATAGTGTGTCACGGGTATATGATATCCTTTCAGAAATAGAGGGGCGAGGAGCTATACCAGCAATAGCCAAATGGGAGCAGGACATGGGTATCAAAGTAGATGAGACTCAGATGATCAATGCAGTACACATATATGTATTGGACACAATAACAGTTGAGGCTAATTATAAGTGCCTAATGAGATGGCATCTAACGCCAGATAGATTACATAGAATAGACCCCTCAAAATCCACACAGTGTTGGCGAGATTGTAAACTACCTGGAACAACATTTCATATATGGTGGGGATGCCCAGAGATAAAACAATACTGGTGTAATATATTAGCATATATAGAAACAATAACAGGTGTAAGAATACCATGTGAGCCTGGAGAATGTTTGTTTTTAGGGGTAGAAGGAAATACCTGTAATCAGTTAAAAAAAAAAAAAAAAAACGTTGGTTCCTATTCTGCTAAATGCGGCAAAAGTGCTGATACCTAAAAATTGGTTACAGGTTAAAAAACCCCCCATTAGAGAGTGGATATTGAGAGTGGAAAATATTAACAACATGGAATATTTAAGTAAAATGGAGGAAAATAAAATGAACAGGTATTGGGCAATATGGGAAAAGTGGAGTTCATTCAAAAAGACAGATCATTTTATTCAGGCTTTAACGGAATAAATAGAAATGGATTCAACAATGGTCAACAGATTATGGGGAGGAGGGGAGGGTAGATTGGTATAAAATGAAAATAAATAAGTAAACAGGATAAAGTTTAACGAGATTAAAGTTGAATATATATGTATTTGTATTGTATAAGATATCTTTAAAAATCAATAAAATATAAATAATAAAAAAAAAGACACTTACCTGTCCAAATATCCACAGCTGTCCTCACCTGAGCCGATTCTTCAATCCCAGCCTCTTGTATATAAATTCACCAGAGCAATCCGGTAGATTGATATACAGTGGTGTGAAAAAGTGTTTGCCCCCTTCCTCATTTCCTGTTCCTTTGCATGTTCGTCACACTTAAGTGTTTCGGAACATCAAACCAATTTAAACAATAGTCAAGGACAACACAAGTAAACACAAAATGAAATTTGTAAATGAAGGTGTTTATTATTAACCACTTTCAGACCGGACCATTTTGCTGGTAAATGACCAGAGGTCTTTTTACACTTTGGCACTGCGCTGCTTTAACTGGTAATTGCGCGGTCATGCAATGTTGTACCCAAACAAAATTTGCGTCCTTTTCTTCCCACAAATAGAGCTTTCTTTTGATGGTATTTGATTGCCTCTGCGATTTTTATTTTTTGCGATATAAACGTAAAAAGACCGCAAATTTTGAAAAAAAATGATATTTTCTACTTTTTGTTATTAGAAAAATCCAATAAACTCAATTTTAGTCATACATTTAGGCCAAAATGTATTCAGCCACATGTCTTTGGTAAAAAAAAAGTCAATAATTGTATATTTATTGGTTTGCGCAAAAGTTGTCACATCTACAAACTAAGGTACGTTTTCTGGAATTTACGCAGCTTTTAGTTTACGACTGCCTATCTCATTTCTTGAGGTGCTAAAATGGCAGGGCAGTACAAAACCCCCCCCAAATGACCCCATTTTGGAAAGTAGACCCCCTAAGGAAATTGATAAGAGGCATGTTGAGCCCATTGAATATTTTATTTTTTTGCCTCAAGCGATTGAATAATGACAAAAAAAAAATTTTTTTTTTTTTTTACACAAAGTTGTCACTAAATGATATATTGCTCACACATGCTATGGGCGTATGTGAAATGACACCCCAAAATAAATTCTGCTGCTTCTCCTGAGTACGGGGATACCACATATGTGGGACTTTTTGGGAGCCTAGCCGCGTACGGGGCCCCGAAAACCAAGCACCGCCTTCAGGCTTTCTAAGGGCGTAAATTTTTGAGTTCACTTCTCACTACCTATTACAGTTTTGAAGGCCATAAAATGCCAAGATGGCACAAAACCCCCACAAATGACCCCATTTTAGAAAGTAGACACCCCAAGCTATTTGCTGAGAGGCATGTTGAGTTCATGGAATATTTTATATTTTGCCACAAGTTGCGGGAAAATTACAAACTTTTTTTTTTTTTTTTTTTTTTTCACAAAGTTGTCACTAAATGATATATTGCTCACACATGCCATGGGCATATGTGAAATGACACCCCAAAATAAATTCTGCTGCTTCTCCTGAGTACGGGGATACCACATATGTGGGACTTTTTGGGAGCCTAGCCGCGTACGGGGCCCCGAAAACCAAGCACCGCCTTCAGGCTTTCTAAGGGCGTAAATTTTTGAGTTCACTTCTCACTACCTATTACAGTTTTGAAGGCCATAAAATGCCAAGATGGCACAAAACCGCCACAAATGACCCCATTTTAGAAAGTAGACACCCCAAGCTATTTGCTGAGAGGCATGTTGAGTCCATGGAATATTTTATATTTTGCCACAAGTTGCGGGAAAATTACAAACTTTTTTTATTTTTTATTTTTTTCACAAAGTTGTCACTAAATGATATATTGCTCACGCATGCCATGGGCATATGTGAAATGACACCCCAAAATAAATTCTGCTGCTTCTCCTGAGTACGGGGATACCACATATGTGGGACTTTTTGGGAGCCTAGCCGCGTACGGGGCCCCGAAAACCAAGCACCGCCTTCAGGCTTTCTAAGGGCGTTACAGTTTTGAAGGCCATAAAATGCCAAGATGGCACAAACCCCCCCCAAATGACCCCATTTTGGAAAGTAGACACCCCTAAATTTAGGGGTACACTAGTGAGACTAGGTAATAAATGGCGGGTGCCCTGAAACTATAAAAAAATAACTAACCAACCAGCGTCACCTGTAACAGTTATATGGTGATCACTGGTGAAAGGGTTAACTAGGGGGCAATCAGGGGGCTTTATGCGGTAGTATATGGGGGTCCCTGGCGCTATAAAAATCTGCGGCGAACCTAAATATCTACCTGCCTAACTAGCGTCACCTGTGACACTAATACAGCGATCAGAAAAACGATCGCTTATTAGGCTGGGTTCACACTGGAGCGATGCGGGAACGCCACGAATGCGCGGCGGGTTCCCGCATCGCATTGCCTCCCGGCGGCAGTTCACACTGCCCTATGCGAACTGCTGGGAGTGTCAGTGAAATGTTACTGACACCCCCAGATCAGTTCGCATATCGCAGTGCGATCTGCAAACTCGGATCGCATGGTGTGAACACCCATGCGATCCGATTCTGCTGCGGGCCAAAAAAAGGGTCCCGTGCGAATTTGCGGCGGGTGCGGCGAATGGCTGAACTCGAATCGCACAGAGATCGGATGTGATTTGCACTGCAGTGCGGTGCGAATCACATCCGTTCTCAAACCGCTGCAATGTGAACCCAGCCTTAGTGACACTGGCGACGGGGGGTGATCACGGGGTTAAACCTTTATTGGGGGGGTTAGGGGAGTACCTTAGAACTAAAGGGGGCTAACCCTAACTGCCCTAACAGTTATTAGTCACAAATGACACCCGCCGGGTGATCAGGGGGTTAAACCTTTATTAGGTAATAAATGGCGGGTGCCCTGAAACTATAAAAAATAACTAACCAACCAGCGTCACCTGTAACAGTTATATGGTGATCACAGGTGAAAGGGTTAACTAGGGGGCAATCCGGGGGCTTTATGCGGTAGTATATGGGGGTCCCTGGCGCTATAAAAAGCTGCGGCGAACCTAAATACCTACCTGCCTAACTAGCGTCACCTGTGACACTAATACGGCGATCAGAAAAATGATCGCTTATTAGGCTGGGTTCACACTGGAGCGATGCGGAAACGCCGCGAATCCGCGGCGGGTTCCCGCATCGCATGCCTCCCGGCGGCAGTTCACACTGCCCTATGCGAACTGCTGGGAGTGTCAGTGAAATGTTACTGACACCCCCAGATCAGTTCGCATATCGCAGTGCGATCTGCAAACTCGGATCGCATGGTGTGAACACCCATGCGATCCGATTCTGCTGCGGGCCAAAAAAAGGGTCCCGTGCGAATTTGCGGCGGGTGCGGCGGGTGTGGCGGGTGCGGCGGGTGCGGCGGGTGCGGCGAATGGCTGAACTCGAATCGCACAGAGATCGGATGTGATTTGCACTGCAGTGCGGTGCGAATCACATTCGTTCTCATAAACCGCTGCAATGTGAACCCAGCCTTAGTGACACTGGCGACGGGGGGTGATCACGGGGTTAAACCTTTATTGGGGGGGTTAGGGGGGTACATTAGAACTAAAGGGGGCTAACTCTAACTGCCCTAACAGTTATTACAGTCACAAATGACACCAATGCAAAAAAAAAAAAAAAAAAAAAAAAAAGACATTGGTGTCACTGTGACTGGGGGGCAGGGGTAATTGGGGGGGTGATCGGGGGGTAAAGGGGGGGTGTGAGTGTGCCTGGCATGTTCTACTGTGTGTGTAGAGTGTTGGTGCAACTCACCGATCCGCTCTCCTCCGTGTCGGAACGAAAAATACCGACACGGAGGAGAGAATACATCACTTCCTCTCCTGTGTTTACATTACAGGAGAGGAAGTGATGTCACCGGACATTTTCATTCGCCGGGAGCGATCGAGAGGGGGTGGCCATGAATGAATGGCCGTCCCCTCGTCCGGGATCGCTCCCGAACGAATACCGACCGCCGCAGGCACCGGGGGGGGGCCCGATCGGGCCCCCCACCCGCGGGCAGGCAGGGACTTATATATACGCCCATATGCCTGCCCGTGCCATTCTGCCGACGTATATCGTCGTGCGGCGGTCGGCAAGTGGTTAAAGGTGAAAAAAAATCCAAACCATCATGGCCCTGTGTGAAAAAGTGATTGCCCCCCTTGTTAAAACATACTATAACTGTGGTTGTCCACACCTGAGTTCAATTTCTCTAGCCACACCCAGGCCTGATTATTGCCACACCTGTTCACAATCAAGGCATCACTTAAATAGGAGCTGCTTGACACAGTAAGGTCCACCAGAAGATCCTTAAAAGCTACACATCATGCCGAGACCCAAAGAAATTCAGGAACAATTGAGAAAGAAAGTAATTGAGATCTATCAGTCTGGAAAGGGTTATAAAGCCATTTCCAAAGCTTTGGGAATCCAGCGAGCCACAGTGAGAGCCATTATCCACAAATGGCGAAGACATGGAACAGTGGTGAACCTTCCCAGGAGTGGCCGGCCGCCCAAAATTACCCCAAGAGCGCAGCGACGACTCATCCAAGAGGTCACAAAAGACCCCACAACAACGTCCAAGGAACTGCAGGCCTCACTTGCCTCAGTTAAGGTCAGCGTTCATGCCTCCACCATCAGGAAAAGACTGGGCAAAAATGGCCTGCATGGCAGAGTTCCAAGGAGAAAACCACTGCTGAGCAAAAAGAACATCAAAGCTCGTCTCAATTTCTCCACAACACATCTTGATGATCCCCAAGACTTTTGGGACAACATTCTGTGGACCGATGAGACAAAAGTGGAACTCTTTGGAAGGTGTGTGTCCAAGTATATCTGGCGTAGAAGGAACACTGCATTTCATAAAAAGAACATTATACCAACAGTAAAATATGGTGGTGGTAGTGTGATGGTCTGGGGCTGTTTTGCTGCTTCAGGACCTGGAAGACTTGCCGTGATAAAAGGAACTATGAATTCTGCTGTCTACCAAGAGATCCTGAAGGAGAATGCCCGACCATCTGTTCGTGTACTCAAGCTGAAACGAACTTGGGTTCTGCAGCAGGACAATGATCCTAAACACACCAGCAAGTCCACCACCGAATGGCTGAAGAAAAACAAAATGAAGACTTTGGAGTGGCCTAGCCAAAGTCCTGACCTGAATCCTATTGAGATGTTGTGGTATGACCTTAAAAAGGCCATTCATGCTCGAAAACCCTCTAATGTAACTGAATTAGGACAATTCTGCAAAGATGAGTGGGCCAAAATTCCTCCAGGACGCTGTAAAAGCCTCATTGCACGTTATCGCAAACGCTTGGTTGCAGTTGTTGCTGCTAAGGGTGGCCCAACCAGTTATTAGGTTTAGGGGGCAATCACTTTTTCACACAGGGCCATGATGGTTTGGATTTTTTTTCGCCTTTAATAATAAACACCTTCATTTACAAATTGCATTTTGTGTTTACTTGTGTTGTCCTTGACTATTGTTTAAATTGGTTTGATGTTCCGAAACACTTAAGTGTGACAAACATGCAAAGGAACAGGAAATGAGGAAGGGGGCAAACACTTTTTCACACCACTGTAAAAGAGGCTGGGATTTTAGTTAAATTATAAGAAACAGCAGAGCTCTGAGCCTGAATGTGAAGAAATTGTCTCCTTTCTGCAGTCCCCCCCCCCCCCCCCCCACACAAACACACACTCCCCTCTCCGCTGAACTAATGGAGTCAGGGAAAGTATAACGTATCCAGATTTCTTTCAGAAGTAGGGAGTCCCATTTGCTGCTGTGATGTTCTGATCTCAGGGCTGATATTGAAACACTTTCTTGACAAAACTGCCACTCAACTAAGCCCCTGCTTAGCTGGTCTGATGTTTCACAAACCCCTGCCACAATGTACAGCCAGGCAGGTGACACCACTACTTCCTGTCACAATTTCCTTTGTGACCTGCCCACTCATTTAACTATGAAAGTGCAACATCATACTGCTAAAAATAATACACAACCAGATCACAATGAGCCGCTACCTAAGATCTTATCACTGCGCCAAAGACAAACCTGATACATATAGAGCAGCCACTTTAAAAGAAATTATATCATAAAACAGCATCTACCAAACATAGGTTAAAAGTAAATAGTGGCGCTAGGTAATGCGATAACATAAACAATACACATATATATTACACACCCAGTAAGTAGCAATGTGCAAACCATAAATATGAAAAAACAGAGATAGTCTATAAGCTGTGATATTAATATTGGGTAGTATCTCTATGATAGATATTCAGTTGATAAAATGATCTGACACTCCACCACGTGATCAACACCATGTAATTGCTTAGCCGCCCACACAATGTGCCCACAGCAATTACCTATATTAATTATAAATGTACGTTTATATGCACATTATCCTTACAGATATGTATTATATTTGATAGACTGTCCATCCATCATATGATCATATGAGGGCACCAATTACCAATGCTGCATTTGATGTGACACAGGTTGCATGTAAGGAGGGACTCTGCTGGGGGCACCTGATGTAAGGACGGGCTCCGGTGGGGACACCTGATGGCATCTGGTTGTAGGTGACGTGGCTAGTGACATGCTCAGGGCTCCCACTGATTCTGCATTATGGTGAGTCGAATGATTTCATTTTATATTACAATGTAATAATAGAAATAATGCGCTTCAATCATCCTGACACCACAACAACCATGGTGCCGGGATGATTGAAGTGTGTTTGGAGTATCTTTATCTGCTGATTGTTAAACTTTCTGGAATACACATTTCTATTGTTGTGTAGGATCTGGGCCCGCTGTCCCTTCATTTCTCTCATCCCTCTCCCTCCATCCCTCGTTCATCTCAGACGCTAACGCTAACCATGCCACCTTAGAGCCACGCCCACTATTTCACGCAAGCCATGCCCATTTCCACCAAGTGGGAGGGGCAAAAATGAAGGGCGGGGTCTGGCAACCCCCAATCCTAAAACTTCACCAACCGCCACTGCTTCTGATCAATGTTTGTAAATATTGTTCAATAGTGTGATCGAGAGAAACAAATCATATATTAGTCTGATGGGTGGTGAGTTATATCCAATGTTTCTTGAAGAGCTATGGTGCCTTCCAGCGGTGTCGTCAGATGCCTGCTTCCTCTCTCCACGCTTTTGTTTCATCCTTCAGCCCCTATGACGCTACTTTTGCCCTGTAGTAGCGTAGCAGCCTACAGATGGAACCAGAACTGCGCTTCAAGAAGAAACCTGTCTTAAGGGAAACATAGAGGTTATAAATGTTTTCCTCTCATTCTGAAAATTCTAGTTGCCTGGCTGTCATAGCCCCCTTGCTTCAATATTTTGCCTTACTTCGAATAAGTATGCAAATTTGAACTCGTGATCTTCATATTTGTACCAGGTCAGTGACACCCAAAGTAATAAGCCAGAGGATCAAGAGAACTCACTTTTTTCAGAGCAACTTCAATAGTGGTATTGAATACGTCTTTTATGATATGTCTACTTTAAATGGCAGGGAGGTGTACTGCTAAGGTATTATTCTTTAACACCATGAATAAGGTCACCCACCATTTGTGAAGGATGTAGGTGTCCATTTACAGGTGTGTGGGGTTGGGGACCATTCACACTAATCGTTGTGTCAGTACATCTGAATTAGGGCAACGCGTTACTGTGTTCATAGGCTGGCTTCACAACCCAACCTAAATTCGTACGAATCCGAAATACGAATTTTTATGCTTAAGAATTTCATACAAAATTTCGTTAACAAATTTAGGATCCAAATTAACAGAAACATGACTGGTGTTTTGTTCACCAATCAGAGGAAGTCAGCACAGCACAGGGATGGTGGGAGCACCTCATAATGATAAATTCATCATAATGAACATTTGTAATTGTTACAAAAAGTTAACAAACCTAAAAGTTAAAAACCCAGGAAGTCAGCACAGCACAGGGATGGCGGTAGCCCCTCATAATGATAAATTCATCATAACGAACGTTCGTTATTTTAACGACAAGTTTATGAATCTAACGAAAATTCGTATTTCGTACGAATCAGAATTAAGTTTCATACACGAATTACGAAATCCGATTTTTTTTTCATACGGAACAAAACAGAACAAAACAAAACAAATTTTTTGACGGCGCCCATGTCTACCCAGCAATCCCTCTGATGGTAGCAAAGATCTCTGGGATATGTGGTTCAGATGCATGAAAAGGCAGAACAGTTGTCAGTCTGATAAACTATGCATCCCATAGTTCCTTTGACTGGACTCACAAATATGATGTCATTCAAAAGCAGTGGGCACTGAGGGACATGCAATGCATAAAGACACCGGAGGATTGCCGTACTTTGCAACTGTAGTCAGCATTGCTACATCTATTTTACATCATTTTAACTATGAATTGCATAGAAAATAAATATTTTTTTTGCAAGATGCAAAAAAAGCATTTTTTGTTTTGGTGTTATTTATTGCTTTGTTATCCTCTTTTCCGGGAGTGGGTACCTATTTCTGCCATTTCCACCTTCTCACCTAGGCAAGAAAGGCAGAAGTTAATCTCACACCCCACCATCCTCATACCTCCCCCCGGAAAATCCTGCAACACGTCACATGTGTGCAGGACCAGTCTGAATGTGCATGAGGAGTGGGGAGCTGTGAAACAAGAGGAAGTCACAGTCGGCATTCCCACGACCAAGATGACGGTTCTGAAGACCGGTGAAGAACTGGCCCTAGTAAAGACAGTGCTGGACTCTGGTAAGTGTCTGTGCAAAACTTCAATGCAGTGATTGCAAATGTACGCAGACTGTATTTCTGTAGAATTCTGGTGTGAACTGGCCCTAGACACAAATGTATTATCTATTTTAAGATTCAGCACATACTGACACTCAGTAGAGGTTACTTAAATAGGAACTGCAGTCTGCTCACATAATTTGTAATAAAAACATCTTCGCCATTCTGAAGCTTCCTCCAACCAAACATGCTGCAGAAATCTCCCTCCACTAAGAATGGCTGCATCCATTTTAACTGTTGGCAGTTGAAGCTGCTGCCTGTTCACTTCCTAGATTTACACAGAGGCACACTTCCAGCTCTGCAGCTCTGATTGGCCCTCTTATGACTCACCCTCCCCTCCCATCCTAGAAAACTCTCACAAGAGTGAGAGAGAGGGCTGTGCATGATGTCCTTGGGCTGTATACAGTATTTACTGTCACAAAAAAAATATTTTACTATCCAAAGTTAAAAAAACAAGTGCACAAGATTTAATATATGGAAAGTCGAAAAAATGACTGAGGGTCTGCTTTAAATTTCCGATCTTTGAACTGGTGAATTTTAAAAGCAAAGTTAATCATTTGGTGCAGCCTGTCAATTTTTTTAACGCTGTGTCTGTGTTTATAAACAAAAGCAGCTGACACAGAACAGATCTCTTTAAACAGTTCTGGTCATCACCCTCTTTTAAGTGGAGAGAGGGTTAAAGAAGGCTGTAATACGTGTAAGTGCAAATTAAAGGGGTTGTAAACTCTTAGCCCTTGTACACACGGTCGGAGATTCCATCGGAATGTGTCCGATCGGAGCGTTTTGTCGGATATTCCCACTGTGTGTGGTATGCATCGGACTGTTTCCGTCAGAATATCCGTTGGACCAACTTTTCCAACTTGCCGGAAATATTTTCCGACAAAATGCTCCGATCGTACATACTCCGATCATTTGTAGAGAATTCCGATCGGACAAAGTGCCATGCATACTCAGATCAAATTCCTACACCAAAGCTATTGGCTACTAGCGTGAACGTAGTCCCGTCGTAACGAAATAACGCCATCACGTCGGATTTTCCGACAACTTTGTCCGACCGTGTGTATACAACAGTTTCGGACAAAATCCGTCGGACAAAATCCGACGGATTTGGTTGTCAGAATCTCCGACCGTGTGTACAAGGGCTTAGGCTCCATGCACACTGGAGCTCATAAACTGCAGTTTAATTGAGTTTGGGCATTTTTTTAAAAGCCCATAAACTCCACTCTATGTTAGCCTATGTGTCCATGCACACATGGACGTTTTTTAGCTTTAATGAGCAGTGGAGTTTATGGGCTTTTTTCTGAACGCCAGAAATTCTCTTTCAAAGTGCCGTTTTTCACCGCCAAAAAACGGCAAACGCTGATAAACGCTCATAAAAACGCGTTAATTAGCGTTCAGCGTTCTATTTTTCCAATACATTGTTGGAGCTTCAGTGTGCATGGAGCCTTACGTTTTTTCACCCTAATGCAGGCCCGGACTGGCCATAGGGCATACCGGGCATTTGCCCGGTGGGCCGGGGCCGTCGGGCTCAACCTCGGGGCCGTGATCTGATGCCCGATGATGGCCGGGCTGCACAGCGGGAGGACCGCGGCCTGGAGAGGGTTAACACAGGCCGCGGTCCCCGCTCACCTCCCGCTGTGCGGCTGTGCCTGTGTCTCCTCTCCAGGCTCTCCTCCCCTGCCGACGATGTCATCTATCAGCAGAACAGGGGCTGGGGGAGCCAGAGATCTGTATACTGAACAGGGATCCATGGTTGCTAGGCACCAAGTCGGATCCAATCAAAACAGCGATCGCTGTACGCGCATGCGCGCTGCGGGCCGACGATTGCTAGGCAACGGGACGCTGCCAGGGCTTTGAATGGACGTAAACGTGAGACGTCAAGCAAATTCAGAATGTATACAAGGAAGGCAGACAGAAGGAAGGAAAACAGGTAAATGAGAAGGCAGTCCGGGGAGTAATAGAGGACACAGGAGGAAAGTGTAAATAGATAAAGATAAATTGCGGCAAAAAGGAGATAAGAAAGGGGGAAGAAGAGGGGAAGGTGGGAAGAAGAACGGATAGAAAAAAAAGGGGGGATAGATAAAGAAAAAGAGAGAAAAAAAAAAAAAGAGACAAAGGAGAGGAAAATAAGAGAAAAATACGAGTGAAAAATAAAAAAGAAGAGAAATGAGAATAGTAAAAAAGAAAAAAATGAGTGGGAAAAATAGACAAATTAAGAGGATAAGGTGAAACTGAGAAAAATGTTGGAAAATTAACTTTAAAAAAAAAAGTAAAGAAAATTACCTAAGTAAGAAAAAGATAAAAGTGTGAAAAAATAAAAATATTAATAAATATAAAAATAAAATAAAAATTATAAAAAATAAAAAAAATATATAAATAATAATAAAAAGAAAAGGAAAAAAAAAAGAAGAAATAAAAATAATAAATGATAAAAATGAAAGAACACGAAGAATAAAAACACAGAAAGAGGGGAAAAAAGAAAAATATGAGAACTAAAATATTATAGATGGAAAAAAGATGATCACAGCATTTAAAGCCAACCCCATCATTATTTGAGAGAGTGTTCTACTGACATAGATCTGATATACAGCAGAGTAGGGGGCGGGAGGAGCTGGAGATCTGCACAGAGAGCGGTATTATTTTCACATCAACAAGTGGGTAATCACCCGTTTGTTAATAGGATCCAGATCTACAGCTCCTCCCGCGCCCTACTCTGCTGATAGGATGACATCAATGGAGGGGTGGGAGAGCCTGTAGAGGACACAAAGGCTGAATCTTGCCTCTGCCCTGCCAAAGGTAGGACTGCGCAGGGGAGGCAGAGAGGGGGGCATGACTGCAATGGACACTATGATGGGGGTCTGTGATTGGTAGAGGCACTGTGATGGAGGGCTGTGATTGGTTGGGGCACTGTGATTGGTAGGGGCACTGTGATGGGGCGCTGTGATTGGTAGGGGCACTGTGATGAAAAGGGAACTGCACTGAAAAGGGGGACTGTAATCATTACAGTTTCCTTTACAGTGCTGTCCCCTTTATATCACAATGCCACATTAGAGTGCGGAGGACCGACTCCGTGATTATTCAGTCACCAACCGCCCTCGCGAACGGGCGGTTGCTGGAAAATTGGCTGCTCAGTCTAAATTGCCCGGGCCTGTTTTTTGTCCCAGTCCGGGCCTGCCCTAATGCATTCTATGTATTAAGGTGAAAAATCTTCTGTGCTGCAGCCAGGGCCGTTTTTAAGGCAGGGCAAAAGGGGCAGCTGCCCTGGGCCCTGTCATAGTTGTGGGGCCCAAAGCAGCTGCTTCATGCTTGCCAACTATCTTGGTTTAAATTCCCTTGTCCCTTGAAGCTTTAGTCTTGTGCTGTGTTCCAATATCTCAGTGAATGCTGCCCAGCTCTGCCCTATTGTGTACGGCTGACTCACCTGCAGACCCTGTTTTTGCATGTAAATAACCGGCATTGATATGTAAATAGCGGCGGCATTCATATGTAAATAGGGGCAGCCAGCGGCATTGATATATAAATAAAGGCAGCATTCATATGTATATCATGCCCCCCTGAGGTCATATCCATCATCACCTATACTGACTGCTGCCCACTGGGGAGGTAAAGTGGCATGCTTGAAAGTCCTTTTTGCAACTGCGGACATTAGCCTGTTCTGCAAAGGCTTGGTGTAGAATCCTTTCATTCACACTAGTGGCCAGTGTGAATGTTCCCCTTACATTAGTGGTCAGTGTAAACCCCTATTACATTAGTGGTCAGTGTAAACCCCTATTACATTAGTGGTCAGTGTAAACCCCTATTACATTGGTGGTCGGTGTAAACCCCTATTACATTGGTGGTCAGTGTTGAAACTTCTCTTTATATTGGTAGTCGGTAAACAAAAATCATCATTGCCATTGAACACTAATCCCAGGAGTTCTAGGATTCCTAGGAGTTTTCTGTCTATTGATGGGTCCCCTCATCACCCCAGTCCATGGTAGGCAGACGAAATGATGTGCAGTAACCTCTAGCAACCAATCAGTGAGCAGGATTGATGTACAGTAATCTCTATCAACCAATCATCAAGGAGAAATCATGTGCTGTAACCTCCAGCAACTACCGTATATACTCGAGTATAGGCCGACCCGAATATAAGCCGAGGCCCCCAATTTACCCCCAAAAAACTGGAAAACTTATTGACTCGTGTATAAGCCGAGGGTGAGACATGGCTGTCCATCCCTGTGTGTCCGTCCATCCCTGTGTGTGTGTCCGTCCATCCATCCCTGTGTGTGTGTCCATCCATCCATCCATCCATCCCTGTGTGTGTGTCCGTCCATCCATCCCTGTGTGTGTATCCATCCATCCATCCATCCCTGTGTGTGTGTGTGTGTGTGTGTGTATTCATCCATCCATCCATCCATCCCTGTGTGTGTGTGTGTGTGTGTGTGTGTGTATCCATCCATCCGTGTGTGTGTGTGTGTGTGTGTGTGTGTGTGTGTGTGTGTGTGTGTGTGTGTGTGTGTGTGTGTGTGTGTGTGTGTCCGTGCAGCCTTGTGTGTGTGTCCAGCCTACCTGTGTCCCAAGCCTCCGTCCCGAGCCGCCGTCGTCCCGAGCCTCCTCCGTCCCGTGCCTCCTCCGTCCCGTGTCGTGCCGATGGATCGCCGCTCCAGGATCGCCGCTCTTCTCGGCGGCCATTCTACAATTCAAAAGCCGCGCCTCCGCCTCCGCCTGTGATAGGCGGAACACTCAATTTCCCAGCAGCCTGTGTTCCGCCTATCACGGACATCCTCTCATACTCGTCCGTAGTATGAGAATGAACGGATGTCCGTGATAGGCGGAACACTGACTGCTGGGAAATTCAGTGTTCCGCCTATCACAGGCGGAGGCGGAGAAGGAGGCGCGGCTTTTGAATTTTAATGTCCGCCGTCTGTCTGCTCGATACGCTGATCGAGCAGTCAGACAGCGGTGACTCGAGTATAAGCCGAGGGGGCACTTTCAGCCTCAAAAAAGAGGCTGAAAATCTCGGCTTATACTCGAGTATATACGGTAATCAGTGAGCCATAATGTGTGCTGTAACCTCTAGCAACCAGTCGATAAGTGGTAATGATATGCTGTAACCTCTGACAACCAATTGCAATCGTTGCCTGATCTGATACAGTAAACTCATTTTAAGTCTATTTATTGTCTCGGAGCAGGTGAAGAGCAAAATTGCATGAAAGAGGGGGCCCAAGAAATTTTTTTGCCCAGGGTCCAGTCAATATTAAAGGCGGCCCTGGCTGCAGCTGCAGACCCAGAGCCCCCCTTTTTCACACCTGAACCCGATCATTCCAGCCAGTGGCATTAGGAGGGGGCCTGGAGCCCTAAGTGGGTCCCCAAAGAGCCCTGGGTCTCGGGCATTCACAACTCTATTATAAGGCCCGAGCGGGGAGCGATCTGACTCTGAGCGAGGAGCAATCTGCCATTGGCTCCCGCTGCTCTAAATCAAATCCAGTGATATAGTAGCCAGGGGGTAGGGCCAAGTCCAGTTGTCTGTGTCAATGGACACAGCAGCAGGACTCGGGAGCGCACCCGCATGAGTGCCCCCATAGAATGTGACTCTCCAAGGGGGCACTCCACGAGGTGGAGGATCCAGGAGCACCACCGGGGGACCCCAAGGAGGATCGGGGGCACACTGAAGGTAAGTATAACATGTTTGGTATTTAGAACATAAAAAAAAAACGAGCCTTTACAACCACTTTAAATACATACAGCTTTTCTGGGCTTGATGCAAAAAAGGGGGTAAAGGTAAAATTTCTTTGTGTCCATAACAACAAATCAGCTTCCTTCAATTCGTTTTCAAGCCTGGACTATAAAAATGAAGTTTGGAAATAAATTATGGCGAACAAGAACATTTACATTTAGTACCCTTTCTTACATCAGTCCCTGTAACATTCATGCAGGCGGTCCCCGTGTTACAAACAAGATACGGTCTGTAGGGTTTTTTTTAAGATTAATTTGTTTGTAATTTGGAACAGGTACATTTTTAAATTGTAGCTTCAGGCAAAAAAATTATTTATAAGCTTTTTGGATAGCATAGGTAAGGGTTAACACTAGGGGCAGCCCATCCATTGTGGGCACATGGACACTGCCCCCCCATCCACCGCTGCCGCCCTCCCTATCCATGCGCCTGGCCTAGGAGGAGGTGAGAAGACTCACAGTGGCTTTAGGGTTTTTTGGCTTTTTTTCAGTAAGAACACTCCCTATAATCTAAAAACGCCAAATGCGGCTAAACGTGGCTAACAGCAATTTACAGCGTTTAGAGGCATTTTTGGGCATTTTTCATTTTTACAGCTCACCAGCCTCTGCTCCTGGATGCACAGGCTGTCGTTTTTTTTCTACTGACCCTAAACGCTTATGCCTCCAAACGCCTCTGACAGTTTATGTGTGCATGAACACATGGGCTAATCTGGAGGGGCTTTTAGAGGCAGTTGAAAAATACATCAGATGCCCCTAGGAGCAGCTGTAAAAAAGACCTGTGTGCATGAGCCCTTACTGTAGTGTGCATACAACAGTCCGTTTTGGACTGCAATAATGTGTGGCAGCGGGCAATGTGATACAGGTATTAGTGCATCACACAGCTCTGCTTTTTCTTTTTGGGAACTTTATTTGAAGTGTTTAAAATGACATTTCATTCATACAGTGGGAAAAAATATTATTTGATCCTCTGCAGATTTGGTAAGTTTGCCCACTTACCAAGAAATGGAGGGTCTATAATTTTTTATCATAGGTGTATTTTAAATGATAACTAAAAATCCTGAAACACCACATGATACAAATGTTATAGATTGAGTTGCAGTTCAGTGAGTAAAATAAGTATTTGATTCCCAAGCAAACATCACTTAGTACTTGGTACTTGGTGGAGAAATCCTTGTTGGCAAGCACAGAGGTAAGACATTTCTTGTAGTTGGCATTGTTGGGAAAGTCATTGACATCCAAAATTAAATTAGAGGACCCAAACATCAGCAGCTCCTTCTGGGGTAAGCACTACACATCATCATCATTTGGATCAGGAGTCACACAGTTTCCTAGTTTGCATGCGGGGTTGCATGCAGGACACCAGACTCATGGGTTTCTATGAGGTTTTTCTTTCAAGCACATGATTAGAGTGTGAGGCTCTAATTGGCTTGAAAAAGGTTGGGCTCGGGGCGCAACCCACCCACTTGTGACACTAGTGAATCGATATTCACTATTCGTTTTCGGCTTCTCTTCTGGCCAATCAGGACAGGAGGCGGATCTAAAGAAGACCAGGTTCGCCAGGAGGAGAATCCGGGAAAGATGTGGCGCAGTGACCCTGGAGGGGTGAGTGCGGACCTTGGGGGGGTTTGTTTGCCACCCCCCCCAAAAAAAAGATTAGCACCAGCTAAATTTGGATATGCTTTCATGATGCCCTGAATGATTACATAAATCAGGGTTTAAATCTACTTCAAACAGTTACATGCTGTACAGCGAGGGTGTCCAAACTTTTTTCAAAGAGGGCCTGGTTTGATGAAGTGAACATGCGTGAGGGCCGACCATTTTGCCTGACATTCTCTGAACAATTAAAATGAAATGCAAATTAACTAAGATGCTGCAAAACAAGGATTATCTTGCATTTGTGGCTGTGTGTGGTGAAGAGTCCAAGGATGAGCTTGGGCATGTTATTTGGATATACCGTATATAAAGAACTGAGAAGTAAAATAAGGGTCAGTCCCCATCTGCAGCCTCACAATTGCCATGAATGCAGCCTCACTGCTGTCATGAATGCAGCCTCACCATTGCCATGAACGCAGCCTCACCATTGCCATGAACGCAGCTTCACAATTGCCATGAACGGAGCCTCACAATTGCCATGAATGCAGCCTCACAATTGCCATGAATGCACCCTCATGATTGCCATGAATGCAGCCTCACAATTGCCATGAATGCAGCCTCACAATTGCCATGAATCCACCCTCATGATTGCCATGAATGCACCCTCATGATTGCCATGAATGCAACCTCACCATTGCCATGAATGCAGCCTCACCATTGCCATGAATGCAGCGTCTGAATGCAGCCTCCCCATTGCCATGAATGCAGCCTCACCACTGACATGAATGCAGCCTCACCATTGCCATGAATGAAGCCTCACAATTGCCATGAATGAAGCCTCACAATTGCCATGAATGCACCCTCATGATTGCCACGAATGCAGCCTCACCATTGCTATGAATGCAGCGTCTGAATGCAGCCTCACCATTGCCATGAATGCAGCCTCCGAATGCAGCCTCACCACTGACATGAATGCAGCCTCACCATTGCCATTAATACAGCCTCTCAATGCAGCCCCGCCTTTGCTATGAATGCAGCTTCACCATTGCCATCAGTGCAGCCTGATCAATGCCCATCTGCAGCCTCGGTGGGGACAGGGAAGGGGCGGGACTTAAAGGGGTTAAAACTCTTAGCCCTTGTACACACGGTCGGAGATTCCATCGGAATGTGTCCGATCGGAGCGTTTTGTCGGATATTCCCACTGTGTGTGGTATGCATCGGACTGTTTCCGTCAGAATATCCGTTGGACCAACTTTTCCAACTTGCCGGAAATATTTTCCGACAAAATGCTCCGATCGTACATACTCCGATCATTTGTAGAGAATTCCGATCGGACAAAGTGCCATGCATACTCAGATCAAATTCCTACACCAAAGCTATTGGCTACTAGCGTGAACGTAGTCCCGTCGTAACGAAATAACGCCATCACGTCGGATTTTCCGACAACTTTGTCCGACCGTGTGTATACAACAGTTTCGGACAAAATCCGTCGGACAAAATCCGACGGATTTGGTTGTCAGAATCTCCGACCGTGTGTACAAGGGCTTAGGCTCCATGCACACTGGAGCTCATAAACTGCAGTTTAATTGAGTTTGGGCATTTTTTTAAAAGCCCATAAACTCCACTCTATGTTAGCCTATGTGTCCATGCACACATGGACGTTTTTTAGCTTTAATGAGCAGTGGAGTTTATGGGCTTTTTTCTGAACGCCAGAAATTCTCTTTCAAAGTGCCGTTTTTCACCGCCAAAAAACGGCAAACGCTGATAAACGCTCATAAAAATGCGTTAATTAGCGTTCAGCGTTCTATTTTTCCAATACATTGTTGGAGCTTCAGTGTGCATGGAGCCTTACGTTTTTTCACCCTAATGCAGGCCCGGACTGGCCATAGGGCATACCGGGCATTTGCCCGGTGGGCCGGGGCCGTCGGGCTCAACCTCGGGGCCGTGATCTGATGCCCGATGATGGCCGGGCTGCACAGCGGGAGGACCGCGGCCTGGAGAGGGTTAACACAGGCCGCGGTCCCCGCTCACCTCCCGCTGTGCGGCTGTGCCTGTGTCTCCTCTCCAGGCTCTCCTCCCCTGCCGACGATGTCATCTATCAGCAGAACAGGGGCTGGGGGAGCCAGAGATCTGTATACTGAACAGGGATCCATGGTTGCTAGGCACCAAGTCGGATCCAATCAAAACAGCGATCGCTGTACGCGCATGCGCGCTGCGGGCCGACGATTGCTAGGCAACGGGACGCTGCCAGGGCTTTGAATGGACGTAAACGTGAGACGTCAAGCAAATTCAGAATGTATACAAGGAAGGCAGACAGAAGGAAGGAAAACAGGTAAATGAGAAGGCAGTCCGGGGAGTAATAGAGGACACAGGAGGAAAGTGTAAATAGATAAAGATAAATTGCGGCAAAAAGGAGATAAGAAAGGGGGAAGAAGAGGGGAAGGTGGGAAGAAGAACGGATAGAAAAAAAAGGGGGGATAGATAAAGAAAAAGAGAGAAAAAAAAAAAAAGAGACAAAGGAGAGGAAAATAAGAGAAAAATACGAGTGAAAAATAAAAAAGAAGAGAAATGAGAATAGTAAAAAAGAAAAAAATGAGTGGGAAAAATAGACAAATTAAGAGGATAAGGTGAAACTGAGAAAAATGTTGGAAAATTAACTTTAAAAAAAAAAGTAAAGAAAATTACCTAAGTAAGAAAAAGATAAAAGTGTGAAAAAATAAAAATATTAATAAATATAAAAATAAAATAAAAATTATAAAAAATAAAAAAAATATATAAATAATAATAAAAAGAAAAGGAAAAAAAAAAGAAGAAATAAAAATAATAAATGATAAAAATGAAAGAACACGAAGAATAAAAACACAGAAAGAGGGGAAAAAAGAAAAATATGAGAACTAAAATATTATAGATGGAAAAAAGATGATCACAGCATTTAAAGCCAACCCCATCATTATTTGAGAGAGTGTTCTACTGACATAGATCTGATATACAGCAGAGTAGGGGGCGGGAGGAGCTGGAGATCTGCACAGAGAGCGGTATTATTTTCACATCAACAAGTGGGTAATCACCCGTTTGTTAATAGGATCCAGATCTACAGCTCCTCCCGCGCCCTACTCTGCTGATAGGATGACATCAATGGAGGGGTGGGAGAGCCTGTAGAGGACACAAAGGCTGAATCTTGCCTCTGCCCTGCCAAAGGTAGGACTGCGCAGGGGAGGCAGAGAGGGGGGCATGACTGCAATGGACACTATGATGGGGGTCTGTGATTGGTAGAGGCACTGTGATGGAGGGCTGTGATTGGTTGGGGCACTGTGATTGGTAGGGGCACTGTGATGGGGCGCTGTGATTGGTAGGGGCACTGTGATGAAAAGGGAACTGCACTGAAAAGGGGGACTGTAATCATTACAGTTTCCTTTACAGTGCTGTCCCCTTTATATCACAATGCCACATTAGAGTGCGGAGGACCGACTCCGTGATTATTCAGTCACCAACCGCCCTCGCGAACGGGCGGTTGCTGGAAAATTGGCTGCTCAGTCTAAATTGCCCGGGCCTGTTTTTTGTCCCAGTCCGGGCCTGCCCTAATGCATTCTATGTATTAAGGTGAAAAATCTTCTGTGCTGCAGCCAGGGCCGTTTTTAAGGCAGGGCAAAAGGGGCAGCTGCCCTGGGCCCTGTCATAGTTGTGGGGCCCAAAGCAGCTGCTTCATGCTTGCCAACTATCTTGGTTTAAATTCCCTTGTCCCTTGAAGCTTTAGTCTTGTGCTGTGTTCCAATATCTCAGTGAATGCTGCCCAGCTCTGCCCTATTGTGTACGGCTGACTCACCTGCAGACCCTGTTTTTGCATGTAAATAACCGGCATTGATATGTAAATAGCGGCGGCATTCATATGTAAATAGGGGCAGCCAGCGGCATTGATATATAAATAAAGGCAGCATTCATATGTATATCATGCCCCCCTGAGGTCATATCCATCATCACCTATACTGACTGCTGCCCACTGGGGAGGTAAAGTGGCATGCTTGAAAGTCCTTTTTGCAACTGCGGACATTAGCCTGTTCTGCAAAGGCTTGGTGTAGAATCCTTTCATTCACACTAGTGGCCAGTGTGAATGTTCCCCTTACATTAGTGGTCAGTGTAAACCCCTATTACATTAGTGGTCAGTGTAAACCCCTATTACATTAGTGGTCAGTGTAAACCCCTATTACATTGGTGGTCGGTGTAAACCCCTATTACATTGGTGGTCAGTGTTGAAACTTCTCTTTATATTGGTAGTCGGTAAACAAAAATCATCATTGCCATTGAACACTAATCCCAGGAGTTCTAGGATTCCTAGGAGTTTTCTGTCTATTGATGGGTCCCCTCATCACCCCAGTCCATGGTAGGCAGACGAAATGATGTGCAGTAACCTCTAGCAACCAATCAGTGAGCAGGATTGATGTACAGTAATCTCTATCAACCAATCATCAAGGAGAAATCATGTGCTGTAACCTCCAGCAACTACCGTATATACTCGAGTATAGGCCGACCCGAATATAAGCCGAGGCCCCCAATTTACCCCCAAAAAACTGGAAAACTTATTGACTCGTGTATAAGCCGAGGGTGAGACATGGCTGTCCATCCCTGTGTGTCCGTCCATCCCTGTGTGTGTGTCCGTCCATCCATCCCTGTGTGTGTGTCCATCCATCCATCCATCCATCCCTGTGTGTGTGTCCGTCCATCCATCCCTGTGTGTGTATCCATCCATCCATCCATCCCTGTGTGTGTGTGTGTGTGTGTGTGTATTCATCCATCCATCCATCCATCCCTGTGTGTGTGTGTGTGTGTGTGTGTGTGTATCCATCCATCCGTGTGTGTGTGTGTGTGTGTGTGTGTGTGTGTGTGTGTGTGTGTGTGTGTGTGTGTGTGTGTGTGTGTGTGTGTGTGTGTGTCCGTGCAGCCTTGTGTGTGTGTCCAGCCTACCTGTGTCCCAAGCCTCCGTCCCGAGCCGCCGTCGTCCCGAGCCTCCTCCGTCCCGTGCCTCCTCCGTCCCGTGTCGTGCCGATGGATCGCCGCTCCAGGATCGCCGCTCTTCTCGGCGGCCATTCTACAATTCAAAAGCCGCGCCTCCGCCTCCGCCTGTGATAGGCGGAACACTCAATTTCCCAGCAGCCTGTGTTCCGCCTATCACGGACATCCTCTCATACTCGTCCGTAGTATGAGAATGAACGGATGTCCGTGATAGGCGGAACACTGACTGCTGGGAAATTCAGTGTTCCGCCTATCACAGGCGGAGGCGGAGAAGGAGGCGCGGCTTTTGAATTTTAATGTCCGCCGTCTGTCTGCTCGATACGCTGATCGAGCAGTCAGACAGCGGTGACTCGAGTATAAGCCGAGGGGGCACTTTCAGCCTCAAAAAAGAGGCTGAAAATCTCGGCTTATACTCGAGTATATACGGTAATCAGTGAGCCATAATGTGTGCTGTAACCTCTAGCAACCAGTCGATAAGTGGTAATGATATGCTGTAACCTCTGACAACCAATTGCAATCGTTGCCTGATCTGATACAGTAAACTCATTTTAAGTCTATTTATTGTCTCGGAGCAGGTGAAGAGCAAAATTGCATGAAAGAGGGGGCCCAAGAAATTTTTTTGCCCAGGGTCCAGTCAATATTAAAGGCGGCCCTGGCTGCAGCTGCAGACCCAGAGCCCCCCTTTTTCACACCTGAACCCGATCATTCCAGCCAGTGGCATTAGGAGGGGGCCTGGAGCCCTAAGTGGGTCCCCAAAGAGCCCTGGGTCTCGGGCATTCACAACTCTATTATAAGGCCCGAGCGGGGAGCGATCTGACTCTGAGCGAGGAGCAATCTGCCATTGGCTCCCGCTGCTCTAAATCAAATCCAGTGATATAGTAGCCAGGGGGTAGGGCCAAGTCCAGTTGTCTGTGTCAATGGACACAGCAGCAGGACTCGGGAGCGCACCCGCATGAGTGCCCCCATAGAATGTGACTCTCCAAGGGGGCACTCCACGAGGTGGAGGATCCAGGAGCACCACCGGGGGACCCCAAGGAGGATCGGGGGCACACTGAAGGTAAGTATAACATGTTTGGTATTTAGAACATAAAAAAAAAACGAGCCTTTACAACCACTTTAAATACATACAGCTTTTCTGGGCTTGATGCAAAAAAGGGGGTAAAGGTAAAATTTCTTTGTGTCCATAACAACAAATCAGCTTCCTTCAATTCGTTTTCAAGCCTGGACTATAAAAATGAAGTTTGGAAATAAATTATGGCGAACAAGAACATTTACATTTAGTACCCTTTCTTACATCAGTCCCTGTAACATTCATGCAGGCGGTCCCCGTGTTACAAACAAGATACGGTCTGTAGGGTTTTTTTTAAGATTAATTTGTTTGTAATTTGGAACAGGTACATTTTTAAATTGTAGCTTCAGGCAAAAAAATTATTTATAAGCTTTTTGGATAGCATAGGTAAGGGTTAACACTAGGGGCAGCCCATCCATTGTGGGCACATGGACACTGCCCCCCCATCCACCGCTGCCGCCCTCCCTATCCATGCGCCTGGCCTAGGAGGAGGTGAGAAGACTCACAGTGGCTTTAGGGTTTTTTGGCTTTTTTTCAGTAAGAACACTCCCTATAATCTAAAAACGCCAAATGCGGCTAAACGTGGCTAACAGCAATTTACAGCGTTTAGAGGCATTTTTGGGCATTTTTCATTTTTACAGCTCACCAGCCTCTGCTCCTGGATGCACAGGCTGTCGTTTTTTTTCTACTGACCCTAAACGCTTATGCCTCCAAACGCCTCTGACAGTTTATGTGTGCATGAACACATGGGCTAATCTGGAGGGGCTTTTAGAGGCAGTTGAAAAATACATCAGATGCCCCTAGGAGCAGCTGTAAAAAAGACCTGTGTGCATGAGCCCTTACTGTAGTGTGCATACAACAGTCCGTTTTGGACTGCAATAATGTGTGGCAGCGGGCAATGTGATACAGGTATAACTGCATCACACAGCTCTGCTTTTTCTTTTTGGGAACTTTATTTGAAGTGTTTAAAATGACATTTCATTCATACAGTGGGAAAAAATATTATTTGATCCTCTGCAGATTTGGTAAGTTTGCCCACTTACCAAGAAATGGAGGGTCTATAATTTTTTATCATAGGTGTATTTTAAATGATAACTAAAAATCCTGAAACACCACATGATACAAATGTTATAGATTGAGTTGCAGTTCAGTGAGTAAAATAAGTATTTGATTCCCAAGCAAACATCACTTAGTACTTGGTACTTGGTGGAGAAATCCTTGTTGGCAAGCACAGAGGTAAGACATTTCTTGTAGTTGGCATTGTTGGGAAAGTCATTGACATCCAAAATTAAATTAGAGGACCCAAACATCAGCAGCTCCTTCTGGGGAAAGCACTACACATCATCATCATTTGGATCAGGAGTCACACAGTTTCCTAGTTTGCATGCGGGGTTGCATGCAGGACACCAGACTCATGGGTTTCTATGAGGTTTTTCTTTCAAGCACATGATTAGAGTGTGAGGCTCTAATTGGCTTGAAAAAGGTTGGGCTCGGGGCGCAACCCACCCACTTGTGACACTAGTGAATCGATATTCACTATTCGTTTTCGGCTTCTCTTCTGGCCAATCAGGACA
Organism: Lithobates pipiens; assembly: GCF_037356315.1. Taxonomy (NCBI): domain Eukaryota; kingdom Metazoa; phylum Chordata; class Amphibia; order Anura; family Ranidae; genus Lithobates; species Lithobates pipiens. Next base: position 541,223,368 of record NW_027507758.1, read on the forward strand.
GGAGGCGGATCTAAAGAAGACCAGGTTCGCCAGGAGGAGAATCCGGGAAAGATGTGGCGCAGTGACCCTGGAGGGGTGAGTGCGGACCTTGGGGGGGTTTGTTTGCCACCCCCCCCAAAAAAAAGATTAGCACCAGCTAAATTTGGATATGCTTTCATGATGCCCTGAATGATTACATAAATCAGGGTTTAAATCTACTTCAAACAGTTACATGCTGTACAGCGAGGGTGTCCAAACTTTTTTCAAAGAGGGCCTGGTTTGATGAAGTGAACATGCGTGAGGGCCGACCATTTTGCCTGACATTCTCTGAACAATTAAAATGAAATGCAAATTAACTAAGATGCTGCAAAACAAGGATTATCTTGCATTTGTGGCTGTGTGTGGTGAAGAGTCCAAGGATGAGCTTGGGCATGTTATTTGGATATACCGTATATAAAGAACTGAGAAGTAAAATAAGGGTCAGTCCCCATCTGCAGCCTCACAATTGCCATGAATGCAGCCTCACTGCTGTCATGAATGCAGCCTCACCATTGCCATGAACGCAGCCTCACCATTGCCATGAACGCAGCTTCACAATTGCCATGAACGGAGCCTCACAATTGCCATGAATGCAGCCTCACAATTGCCATGAATGCACCCTCATGATTGCCATGAATGCAGCCTCACAATTGCCATGAATGCAGCCTCACAATTGCCATGAATCCACCCTCATGATTGCCATGAATGCACCCTCATGATTGCCATGAATGCAACCTCACCATTGCCATGAATGCAGCCTCACCATTGCCATGAATGCAGCGTCTGAATGCAGCCTCCCCATTGCCATGAATGCAGCCTCACCACTGACATGAATGCAGCCTCACCATTGCCATGAATGAAGCCTCACAATTGCCATGAATGAAGCCTCACAATTGCCATGAATGCACCCTCATGATTGCCACGAATGCAGCCTCACCATTGCTATGAATGCAGCGTCTGAATGCAGCCTCACCATTGCCATGAATGCAGCCTCCGAATGCAGCCTCACCACTGACATGAATGCAGCCTCACCATTGCCATTAATACAGCCTCTCAATGCAGCCCCGCCTTTGCTATGAATGCAGCTTCACCATTGCCATCAGTGCAGCCTGATCAATGCCCATCTGCAGCCTCGGTGGGGACAGGGAAGGGGCGGGACGAGCACAAACAGATTATATACGGGAGAATCAGCGGCCTCTTTAATATAAAGTCCTGCCTCCAATGATAGACAGAACAGTTGTCCAATGTCAGCCCAGGAGACATGACTTTCTATTGCAGAGGCCACCAAAGTAAACAGGAGAGTCTCCTGTATGTAATCTGACGTCACTCGTTCCGCCCCCCCCCTGTCCCCTTCGAGGAAAGATAAATACGGTATATATCTTTTGTGCCCCCCCAAAGAATTTGTTTGAATATATATATCCAAATTAGCAGTGGGGCCGCATGAAACCGAACCACGGGCCGCAAGTGGCCTGCATGCCGGACTTTTGACATGCTTGCTGTACAGGCTTTGGAACCAAGATTCCAGAAGCTCATCCTCTGAAAATACAATGGTGCCAAGCGAGATAAGTTTCTTGCCTTGCCCCATGAGACACACAAACCAGCTTAAATGTACTTTGGGGTAACATTTGAAATACTGGCTATGGGAAAACTTCAACTGAACATGTTGCAGTATTTATTTTATCACAAATGTAATTGGACCTATTATCCGTGGCATTAAAAAAAGCATGTTTCTTCTATGCAAAATAACTGCCACCCTTATTGTGAAGGTACTTAATAAAATAGCAAGTAATTGTACATAATTTGATATCTGCCACGAGCAGCCCAACATAATTCTCAGAAAAGAAAAATCTGCTATAGCAGTTCTATTTATTGTTAAATAACAATAAATGATGTGCCAGGCAGCACCTGCTTTGGTTAAAATAGTCAATGACTAATAGCGGTGTCACAGTGTAAAGGTTTAAACATATATTTGCAAACTGTGCTGCTGTACATTAGCGACCTGCATAGGAATACATAAATCTGGAGTCGCTCTCAAACCACAGAAGGAAACAGACATAATAAATAGTTTTCTATTGCAGTTCTCTTTAAAGTAAACTCATTAGCTTGGTATTTACAGAGCTGGCTGTGGCCTGAAGTAGTAGTAGCAGTCTACTGCAACTATTGTTAATATATATATATAAAAAAAAAGAATCTACTCATTATAAAGGACCCCTTTACACTTGATCCTTTTCAGTGCATTACTGCACATGTATTTATGAGCATTGTAATACGGCAGTCCAATTAGTTGGAACAGGATACCAATGCACTTCAATGGCCATAAAAGGACGTGATAACCTATTTGTTTAATAATGAAGTGCACCAAAAGGCATCTGATTGTTCTATAATTATTATATTATTGTTATATAGGATTAATATAGCGCAAACAGTTTGTGCAACACTTTACAAAATAAATGGCAGACATTGGTTACAATCATAGGCGTGCACAGTCTATTGCAATAGGGTGTGCACCTCAAAGTGCATGTGTGTGTGCATGGGTATATATAATGGCGTTGTCAGTAGAGCAGTAGACAGTGTCATTAGGGCAGAGATTGGTGTCAGTAGAGCAGTAGACAGTGTCATTAGGGCAGAGATTGGTGTCAGTAGAGCAGTGGACAGTGTCATTAGGGCAGAGATTGGTGTCAGTAGGGCAGTGGACAGTGTCATTAGGGCAGAGATTGGTGTCAGTAGGGCAGTGGACAGTGTCATTAGGGCAGAGATTGGTGTAGGTAGGGCAGTGGACAGTGTCATTAGGGCAGAGATTGGTGTCAGTAGAGCAGTAGACAGTGTCATTAGGGCAGAGATTGGTGTCAGTAGAGCAGTAGACAGTGTCATTAGGGCAGAGATTGGTGTCAGTAGAGCAGTGGACAGTGTCATTAGAGCAGAGATTGGTGCCAGTAGAGCAGTGGACAGTGTCATTAGGGCAGAGATTGGTGTCAGTAGGGCAGTGGACAGTGTCATTAGGGCAGAGATTGGTGTCAGTAGGGCAGTGGACAGTGTCATTAGGGCAGAGATTGGTGTCAGTAGGGCAGTGGACAGTGTCATTAGGGCAGAGATTGGTGTAGGTAGGGCAGTGGACAGTGTCATTAGGGCAGAGATTGGTGTCAGTAGAGCAGTAGACAGTGTCATTAGGGCAGAGATTGGTGTCAGTAGAGCAGTAGACAGTGTCATTAGGGCAGAGATTGGTGTCAGTAGAGCAGTGGACAGTGTCATTAGAGCAGAGATTGGTGTCAGTAGAGCAGTGGACAGTGTCATTAGGGCAGAGATTGGTGTCAGTAGAGCAGTGGACAGTGTCATTAGGGCAGAGATTGGTGTCAGTAGGGCAGTGGACAGTGTCATTAGGGCAGAGATTGGTGTAGGTAGGGCAGTGGACAGTGTCATTAGGGCAGAGATTGGTGTCAGTAGAGCAGTAGACAGTGTTATTAGGGCAGAGATCGGTGTCAGTAGAGCAGTGGACAGTGTCATTAGGGCAGAGATTGGTGTCAGTAGAGCAGTGGACAGTGTCATTAGGGCAGAGATTGGTGTCAGTAGGGCAGTGGACAGTGTCATTAGGGTAGAGATTGGTGTCAGTAGAGCAGTGGACAGTGTCATTAGGGCAGAGATTGGTGTAGGTAGGGCAGTGGACAGTGTCATTAGGGCAGAGATTGGTGCCAGTAGAGCAGTGGACAGTGTCATTAGGGCAGAGATTGGTGTCAGTAGGGCAGTGGACAGTGTCATTAGGGTAGAGATTGGTGTCAGTAGAGCAGTGGACAGTGTCATTAGGGCAGAGATTGGTGTCAGTAGGGCAGTGGACAGTGTCATTAGGGCAGAGATTGGTGCCAGTAGAGCAGTGGACAGTGTCATTAGGGTAGAGTTTGGTGTCAGTAGGGCAGTGGACGATGTCAGACGTTTTTTATTTTTTATTACTTTATTTTCAACAATTTTTTAAGAGCCCAATTAGGGGGCTTTGGTGAAATATCAGGGGTCTAAATAGGGGGAATTCGTGCCACACAGGGTGATTGGGCACCCTGGCGCACCTATGGTTACAATACATTTCAAGACAAGAGGGTTAGGGGGGTCCTGCTTACAACCTAATTGCAAAATCTATGATGGTATTGATCAGTTAAAATTTTTTGATTGGATTGAAAGGAATATAGATCTAATGAGATGATGATTTGTATTATGGTATTTAAAGGTATGCTTGTACAGACTGTTTCTGCTCCTCCGCGGAGATCTTCTTTCTTCTCTCCTCCGTGCGGCGTCTTCTGGGTAATGGGTCGCGCTGTGTTCTGGGAACTGTGTTCCAGAACACAGCGCGTCCCATTCACAAAGCGCTGCGTGACTCGTGCATGCGCAGTAGGAAACGGGCAGTGAAGCCGTAAGCCTCCACTGCCTGTTTCCCTTACAAGGAATGGCGGCGCCGGGACCCGAGAGCCGAGGGACGGGTCGGCCTCGGGCGGCCGACATCGCGGGCGCCCTGGACAGGTAAGTGGGCTGATTAAGTCAGCAGCTGCAGTGTTTGCAGCTGCTGACTTTTTTTTTTTTTTTTTTTTTTTAAACGGCCCTCCGCTTTAAATCTGCTAGCACATTTACCAGTAACACCTCTCTCCTTCCACACTGACAATGCTGCTGTCTACTGGGCCCCTTGTGCTCCTTCATCCAGAGTTGGGGGACTCTAATACAGGAGGTGTGTTACTAGCCAGCTCACCAGATGAAAACAGAGGCAAAATAGACTAAAAAGAAATACAGCCAGTATAGCTAATGATTGGTAGGCTACAATATATTACTGTAGCACTCTAGTGTGTGCTAGATGTAGGATGGGATTTTTTTGTAGTGTAGATTTGTTAGTAGAGGTGAATTTAGTTTGCTCAGGGCTAAGCCTGAGCTGTGAATCTGGGTCAGGGTTCAATTGGTAAGGGCTGGATGACTCATCCCGACAGCTCCTTCGGTGCCTCTTCCTGATCTAGAAGGTTGTAGAAACGTCTAGAGCTAGTGGGTGGAGGTTATGAAGAGCTGTCTGGAATATTTATGAGGGCCTCAGCAAATTCCCAGTAAAGGCTGGCAGGGAGCAAGGCTTACCTCATAAATAGGCATGAGCCATGCCAGCAGGGGCAGTCGGGTGGAAGATGGAGATATAGTGCTGTGGAGGCTGTCGGAGGCCCTCTGGAAAACCCCCTAGTCTGAGGGGGGGGGGGTGACCTTGGGCCAGGCTTAGGTGCTGGAAGGATCATGCCACAACACAAGGAGCAATCCCTTCCTGGAGTCATGGGAGCAAGTGAGAGGGCAGTGTGAGTAGAGCAGCACTACTGGGGACTTACAAGGGGAGAGACAGACACATGTAGTCAGTTTTCCCTGAAGACAGCAGTGTGCCAAGTCTTCGTCCCTTCCCTGGGAGATCTCCTGCAGAATCAGCCAGGTGGGCTGGTAAGAGTTGGTCTGGAGGACTGTGGGGTAAATTACTTTGAGGAGGAATATCGTTGTTATGGCAGCAGCTTTCTGCCATAACCCTAGTATCCTTGTGTTCGGCCGCTGGTCCGCTACAAGATAAAAGTGGTCTCTGTGGCGTATTTGCTGCAAGATCACTTTTATCAGCGACGCCCCCCCCCCCCCGCTGCTCTCTGCTGCCCTCTGCCTCTTACTGGAGCCATCTCCAGCAGCGGAGGCGATCTGTTCTTCCCTCTGGCTGGGCATGGAGACGAGTGAGGGGAAGATGGCCCCCACTGTCTCCATGACATTGCAGGGCAGAAGCGATGGCAAAACGTCACTTCTGCCCACAGCTTTTAAAGGGCCATTTTATTTAATTATTTTTTTAAATGACAATTTTTTATTTTATTTTTTTATTTCATTTAAAATGTAGGTTTTTCTGACCCCCAGATCTCCTATTTAAGAGGTCCTGTTATGTTTTTTTCTATTACAAGGGATGTTTACACTCCTTGTAATAGGAATAAAAATGTGACAAAATTTTTTTTTTTTAAACAGTGTAAAAAAAAAATATAAAAGGTAAAATAAATAAGAATAAAAAAAAACTATTATAAACGCACCCCGTTTCGCTGAGCTCACGTGCAGAAGTGAACGCATACATGAGTAGCACCCGCATATGAAAACGGTGTTCAAACTACACATGTGAGGTAGCGCCGCGATCGGTAGAGGGAGAGCAATAATTTCAGCCCTAGATCTCCTCTGTAACTCAAAACATGTAACCTGTAGAATTTTTTAAACGTTGCCTATGGAGATTTTTAAGGGTAAATGTTTGTTGCCATTCCACGAGCAGGTGCAGTTTTGAAGCGTGACATGTTGGGTATCAATTTACTCGGTGTAACATTATCTTTCACAATATAAAAAAAAAAAAATTGGGCTAACTTTATGGTGTCTTATTTTTTAACCACTTGCCGACCGCCGCACGACGATGTACGTCCTATTTTTGAAGAGGGATATCTCGGTAACGGCAGCAGCTGTACGATAACGGTGGTCTCCGCGGCGGATTTGCTGCGAGATCACCGCTATCGGCGGCGGGAGAGGTGCCACCCCCCTTCCCGCCGCCCTCCCGCACCTTCCGCCGCTTACCGGAGCCGTCGGTAGCGGTGGAGGCGATCGGGTCCTCTTCCTGGCTGGGCATAGAGACAAGTGAGGCTAAGATGGCCCCCGCTCGTCTCTATACCATAGGAGGGCGGAAGCGACGTCAAAACGTCACTTCCGCCCATACCTCTTAAAGGTATATTTTTTTTAAATGTCATTTTTTCTTTTTTTTCTTTTTCTTTTTGTTGCATTTTAGCCCAAATATGAGATCTGAGGACTTTTTGACCCCAGATCTCATATTTAAGAGGACCTGTCATGCTTTTTTCTATTACAAGGGATGTTTACATTCTTTGTAATAGGAATAAAAGTGATCCATTTTTTTTTTTAAACAGTGTAAAAATAAATAATACCTATTAAAATAAATAAGAAAAAAAAAAAGTTTTTTAAAAACACCCCGTCACGACGAGCTTGCGCACAGAAGCGAGCGCATACGTGAGTAGCGCCCGCATATGAAAACGGTGGTCAAACCACACATGTGAGGTATCGCCGCGATCGGTAGAGCGAGAGCAATAATTCTAGCCCTAGACCTCCTCTGTAACGCAAAAAATGCAACCTGTAGAATTTTTTAAATGTCGCTTATGGAGATTTTTGAGGCTAAAAGTTTGACGCCATTCCACTAGCCGGAGCAATTTTGAAGCGTGACATGTTGGGTATCAATTTACTCGGCGTACCATTATCTTTCACAATATAAAAAAAAATTGGGGTAATTTTACTGTTGTCTTATTTTTTTATTCAAAAAAGTTAATTTTTTCCAAAAAAAAAGTGCGCTTGTAAGACCGCTGCGCAAATACGGTGTGAAAAAAAGTATTTCAATGACCGCCATTTTATTCTCTAGGGTGTTAGAAAAAAACAGTATAAAATGTTTGGGGTTCTAAGTAATTTTCTAGCAAAAAAAACTATTTTAAACATGTAAACACCAAGTCTGAAAAAAAGGCCTGGTCCTTAAGTGGTTAATTCAAAATAGTGTATTTTTCCAAAAAGGTGCACTTGTAAGACCGCTGCGCAAATACGGTGTGACAGAAATGTATACTCTTTTGGGGTTCTGAAAAAAAAGGAATAATGTTTTGGGGTTCTAAGTAATTTTCTAGCAAAAAAAAACTGTAAACAACACATCTAAAAAAAGAGGCTCGGTCCTTAAGTGGTTATAAGGGACCTAAAACCCAGGTAAATTATTCCATTACAAAAAACACAGGAAGTTTCCCCAGGGCTTTTAGCAGCAGAGAATTTGTATAAAAATGGTTGATGTAAAAAAAAATCATTTATTTAACAGACAATAATTTCAAATGAACAATGATAAATCATACATATAGGTAGTGCGACACAAAAACAAACATGAAACATCACTCATAGCAAAAAACACTCTATGTACAAGCATGGTTTGCCAATTGTATTTGTAACATATGTATCCACATGAAAAACCCTTATGCATTTCGACCCTTGCAATTTGTGGTCTCTTCAGGGGGATTTATATTCTAGGAAAATGTCAAAATATCTAATTAAAGATTTTTGGACAATATAAAAAATATATATAGGTATAGCATTTCAAATTTAGCAAAATGATATCTTCATATACATAGAGGTATGGTTACCAATGGGTGGATGAGGACATGAGGATGTGTCACACAAACCAGCATTGCAGGATTGTAGCTGTCCAGTGATCCCATCGCTGCCGCATGTCGTCCCCCCCCCCGTGTCCTCTGGGTGGGTGCATAGTCCGCTGAGTTTGCAGGGGGAACACGTTCTGGAACCCAGAGAGGAGGATGGGGGGTAAAACACCTGCAGATGGACATGCAAAAGCTTTTTGTAAGTCATCATTAAATAATGTTGGAGGAAGTATATAGAAGTGCTTGGCAGCTGTAGGCTTATTGTTACTTGATCATTAATGGATTCATATTATAGAAAAATTAAGTTAGTTATACATAACATGGTATAGTTTATTCTTTGGTTGAATTGATTATAAGAGGGATTAGCTAACAGTGAAAAGAAGGTGGGTGACGGATGGGGTGTGGTGATGTGATTAGTGAAGTGAAAGTGCGTGATGTGGGGTAGACTGATGATGGGACGATAGAGGTGTGAAAGTGAAAACAAAAAAGCTGCTAAAAACTAAAAAACAAATATTAAAAGTGTAAAAGTGAAAAATGTGGGCAACTAGAGAGTGGGTATGAGTGTGGAGTGCCTAAATTGATGGGGGGGGGGGGGATGTGTGTGTGTGTGTGTGTGTGGATTGAAAAGGGAAGGGGGGGTGATTAAATAAGATGGTGAAAGTGAGATGGATTAGGGTACCAAACACAAGTGATATGACACTGAATACTATATACGTAAAGTAAGAGGGTAAGACTAAGGTTATATTGCAAAAGGATAATATTGTATAGGTTAACCACTTCGTGCCCGCGCTATAGCCAAAAGACGGCTACAGCACAGACGTTATCTGCCGGGAGGATGTCCAGGGATGTTATCCTGTTTACTCCCCCTCTGCGCACCCCCGCGGGCACGCATCGGGGAAGTTCTGTGCTGGCCATGTCCCCCGAACACAGCCAGTCACAGATCGCTGTAAACGGCCAATCACAGCGGCCATTTACAGGGTGATCGGCGTGCCCAATGAGAGATGATCTCATATGTAAACATATAAGATCATCTCTCATCGCCGGCTTTCCCTCCTCACACAGACAGCGTGTGAGGAGGGAGAGATGAACCGCTGCAGAGATGCAGCGGTTAGTGTAAAAAAAATAAAAATAAAATAAAACGAAAAAAAAAGTGGCCATCTCTCCCCACTGCCCCCACTGCCACCTGTCATCAGTGCCATCTGTCCCCAGTGCCACCTGTCATCAGTGCCATCTGTCCCCAGTGCCACGTATAATTGCCATCTGTCATCAGTGCCACCTGTCATCAGTGCCACCTGTCATCAGTGCCACATAGTGCCATCTGTCATCAGTGCTATATTAGTGTCACGTGTCATCAGTGCAACATATTAGTGCCATCTGTCATCAGTGCCATGTATCAGTGCCATCTGTCATCAGTGCCACCTGTCAGTGTCACGTGCCATCAATGCCAGGTATCAGTGCCATCTGTCATCAGTGTCACATGTCATCAGTGCCACATATTAGTGCCATCTGTCATCAGTGCCACGTATTAGTGCCGTGTGTCATCAGGGCCACGTGTCATCAGTGCCACGTATAAGTGCCATCTGTCATCAGTGCCACATATTAGTGCCATCTGTCAGTGTCATGTGTCATCAGTGCTACGTATTAGTGGCATCTGTCATCAGTGCCACGTATCAGTGCCATGTATCAGTGCCACGTATCAGTGCCATCTGTCATCAGTGCCATGTCACTATCACGTGTCATTGTCCTGGTGCTCCAGGGCCTTCAAAATTGTAATAGGTAGTCAACAAGTTAGATGTGTAATTTATGCTCCTAGAACACGTGACGGTGCTCCCTGCATATTGGGCCTCTCTATGTAGCCAGGCTGTGGAAAAGTTCCACACATGTGGTATCCTATTACTCAGGAGGAGCAGCAAAATTTATTTTAAAGCATTATTTGTGGTATACACATGCCACGTAAGAGAAATAACCTATTAATTGAAAAATGACAATTTTGTGGAAAAAATTAAAATAAAATAAAAAAATCTTAATTTTGCAAAGAATTGTGGGAAAAAAATTACAACATCAAAAAGCTCACCATTCCTCTTACTAAATACCTTGGAATGTCTACTTTCAAAAAAGGGGTCATTTGGCGGGGTATTTGTACTTTCCTGGCTTGTTCGGGTCACAAGAAATGAGATCGGCCACCAGTACATCAGATGTGATCAATTTTGTATGATTTGCACCACAGCTTGTGGACTCTAACTTTCACAAAGACCAAATAATATCCACTAATTTGGGTTATTTTTACCAAAGATATGTAGAAATATAAATTGTGGCCAAAATTTATGAAGAAAAATTAATAATTTGGAAAAATTTTATCACAGAAACAAAGAAAAATTTGTTTTTTTTTCAAAATTTTCGCTATTTTTTCATTTAAAGCGCAAAAAATAAAAAACCCAGAGGTGATCAAATACCACCAAAAGAAAGCTCTATTTGTGGGAAAAAGGACAATAAATTCATATGGGTACAGTGTTGCATGACTGAGTAATTGTCATTCAAAGTGTGAGAGCACCGAAAGCTGAAAATTGGTCTGGGCAGGAGGGGTGTTTAAGTGCCCAGTAGGCAAGTGGTTAAATAGCAATGTTAGAAAATGAAAATAGATGGGTGTCACATAAGTACAAAGATTACCCAGTCAAAAGCATTCCAAAAGCTGCACTTACCAAGCACTCCATGAGTCTTGTATTAGTGTATGACAGCATTACCAGGGAACACCTCAGGATCTCCTCTGGGATCTGTGGGGTTTTAAAGTTTCTGCATGATTTGTCCATTGTCTGCAGGTTTCAGGCCCCACCCAATCCACCCTCCCAAAATGGCATCGTCCTCATTCCGGAAGGCATGAGCCCTGGCTTAAGCCATCCCCTACGACGCAAAAGCGTGACGCAAAAGCGTGACGTCACTGACAGTCCGGTGGCGATCACGGGATGCCGCCGGCATGGAGAAGGTCCCCCACAGTGGCCCAAAAAAGGACTCAACTGTAGGAAAACAAGCATTGGGGAGAATCGCAGATGACATCTGCGTCTCCCCACCGTGCCAGGAAGCGGGGCGGAAAAGACGCCCCCACCCAGAGGGATGGACAAAATAGAACACTGCAATGCATGCAAAGTAATAAAAATAAAATGATTTACAAATAATCATATGTTATATATAGGTGTATTGTTGGTTGAAGGAGCCAAAGGCATATATAGTGCCATCAATTAAATAAGAAAAGTGGGGGGAGGGGGAGAAAAAGAAGGTAGATTTTTGCACCCCTAGAAAAAGGATATACTCCTACGCTCAAACAGTGATTCCACCTGTTCTGGTACCACACACTATTGCTATTGTGGAACAGAGCCATATAGTGGCAGACTAGCTAACTGCACCTGCTTACCCCCCCCCCATTTAATCATGGCAAGTCCTCATGCCATATTCCCTATCAGGGAGATGGCTTTTAACATTTTACATTTTTAACTTAACTTAAAACTTTTAAATAGCAATACAGTAGTGAACTGTGCAACATAACAAAACAGCAAGGAGAACTCAAGGTATAATCGTCCATATACCTGGCACATAACTTAAACGCTACACATAAACAGTTTCATAGCATTAATGTCTGAATGCCTTAACTCGAGTTATAATTCAAATGTTGTAGAATTTAAATCTCACACAATCAGCATAACATGGGGTACTAGAAATCATAACAAAATACACACAATATGCAGTAATTAATAAACACAATCAAAAACAGACAGCATCATAAATGGCATACTGAGAATCACAAAAAGGATTATGTGTAGTATTTGGGGTCTGGATACTTCCTCCAATCCTATATAACCAGAACCTGCAAACCAGCAAAATAAAGAATGTCCTCGGTATTGGGATGAGCCACAACTACTTTGTCCATATACACTATAATGTCAAAAGCATTGGGACACCTGCCTTTACACGCACATGAACTTTAATGGCATCCCAGTCTTAGTCCGTAGGGTTCACTATTGAGTTGGCCCACCCTTCGCAGCTATACCAGCTTCAACTCTTCTGGGAAGGTTGTCCACAAGGTTTAAGAGTGTGTCTATGGTGTGTTTGATTATTCTTCCAAAAGCGCATTTGGAAGCTCAGGCACTGATGTTGGACAAGAAGGCCTGTCTCGCAGTTTCACCTTGATTTCATTGTCCAGAGAACTAGTTGATGTTGGAGAAAAGATGAAAGGAGCTGAATCACCAGGAACCAGATGAAATAAGAGCATTTCAAACGGCAGACACCATAAAGTGCAGATACTACGTTCCCCACATCACCTCACTGCTACAGTCTGCCACCAGAGCCTTTAAAATGAATTTGAAGGTGTAGACGTCCTAACAGCAGGGGCGGACTGACAACTCAGGGGGGCCCCCGGGCAATAGGAGATTATGGGGCCCCCAGGCAATCAGAGATTATGGGGCCCCACAGTATACACAAACACACACAGTATACACAGACATGTTTCTATTGGCTGAAATGGTACTGGAGAGGTGGGGCAGCTATAATCTCAGGATTTTTAGACCAAAAGGATGTCGGTAAGGGACATTTCAGAGACAGATATTAAAAAAACACAGATTTTTACATACTGTCTCCCTGGTTTTACTGAGGCTGGCAACCCTCATGGGGACCCTAGTGGCCTGGGGCCCTCGGGCAGTGCCCGAGTGGCCGAATGGTCAGTCCGCCCCTGCCTAACAGTCATAGCCTGCACTAGGCTGAGCAAGTTTCTCTTTACCACCACGTCAGGACTAAATGCTCAAGAGGTAAAGCAATTGTCCCGTTTTCCCCACACCTGTAAGTACTGTGCATTTCTCTGGGCTTTGGTGACAGCTGTGATAGCAGGGGACCTCAAGTAACATCTTGTACATGCTGTACAATAATAACCTTTTTCTTTGCAGACAGTACAACTTAACATCAAAACATTATTTTTACACAAGGCAGCCTATACAATTATGTCATCAATAATTGGTTTGAAATATACAGTATTTTGATTTGGGCATACAGTATCGACCATGTACCCAATTTGTCTTTACTAATAAAGTAATGACTCCATATTTCCTATGTTGTCAGCCACAAATAATAGTGATTCTTGCATCTAGAAAAGATAGGATGATTTTACTGCGTAGCTAACAGAATGGTATTTCAGCATTCAGTAGACATTTTATTTGTCATGATAAAGAGAATCCAATCGTCCTTTCCATTAATGCCAGCAGAATCATTGGTAACATGCCAAAGAAAACAAAGCTATGGGACTAAGGACACAGTGGACACATGAGCAATGTGTAAGAATAATTTGGAGTTAATGACTTAAAAATATTCCAAATTAGGTACAGAGGTATTGAAATGTAAACTACCTAAACCTGGACAAAAAAATTGAACCAATCCAGCCAGGAATTTAATGAATACATGCAAATGACAGATTATGCTTTAGGCATTGTTCATTTATTTCACTGGTTCTCAAAGACATTTAAAGCCCAACTATTACTTTTATGTAAAATAAAAAAAAATCAGTGGCCAAGTAGGTCTAGAAATTAAATAAGCAGCTTTTGCTTTAATTCTCATTTTTTGCTTTAATTCCCTCTGGCATTGTTCCCAACAGACCCACTGCCATAACTGAAAGATGCTCAGTGTCATCCAAACCCCTTCTTGTGAGCCTTGAAGGTGTATCTTCAAGCCGACCTGGGCTCACTGTACTACTGGACAGAACATAATTGACATGCCATTACATGGGCATGGTTCTGTCAATAAGCAGGTATCGCCACCAATCATGCAGGAGCAGAAGAATCCGTGAGAGGAAAGACCCATGATTTTGCATGATCAGCTAAAGGACTGCGGTATTTCATGTAAAAATAATGTGCTTTTTAAAACATAAGTAGGGGGCTTTAGGTAGGGGGTTTAGGGAGGTGGAGAAAATAGGATTATTGGGGTCTTAGAAAACATGGGGGCTAAAGCTTATAGGGTAACTCCACTTTTGTCGGGAAAAAATAGCAAATAAAGAAATAAATAATATAGCGTATACAATTGCAACACAAGTCATATTGTAATTGAATGTTATTAAAAATTGCTTTTCCTTTTCAATCTGCAGCCGCTATAATTTTCTGAAAATGCAATGCAATATGGCTACCTGGAGGTGTCCTGTACACAGAATGTGTACAGAATGTCCCCCAGAAACTTCATTTCCAAGCAGGCTGACCAATTTTCCTAGAAGTCTGCACTAAGATACAAGTCAAGTAATTTTTGGTGAGATGCTCCCAACAGGAACACGTCTAAAGGGATGCAGGCTCAGTGATTTTCCTCCTTAGTGCCCTGCAGGTGCACAGCTGATTGATAATTATGAAACCACTCCCATTAAACTCACTTTACCACATGGGCACAGGGAAACGCACATGGATTTCATTATTACAAAATGAAGGAATCAGCAACAACATTTTTAAAATCCTTGTAATGTACTTATATCACCCAGGGGGGAATGTTTTTGTCTCGACAAAAGTGTAGTTACACTTTCAATGAAAGCACTAAGAAAAATGACAGCATATAGAAATTCTGGTAAGTCCTTTAAAAGCCTTCACTTAAAGGGGTTGTAAAGTCAGAAGGTTTTTTTTAACTTAATATATTCTATGCATTAGGATAAAAAGCCTTCTATGTGCAGCAGCCTCTCCGGCACCCCCTAATACTTACCTGAGCCCCATCTCTGTCTGGTGATGTCTAAGCCCTTGTACATGCGATCGGAGAATCCATCGGAATGTGTCCTATCGGACCGTGTTGTCGGATAATCTGACTGTGTGTGGTATGCATCGGACTGGTTCCGTCGGAATATCCGTCGGACCCAATTTTCCAACTTGTTGGAAATATTTTCCGACCAACTGGTCCGATCGGACATACTCCGATCATGTGTAGCCTACTCCGACGGACAAGGTGCCACGCATGCTCACATTCAAATTCCGACACGGAAGCGCTCGTTCAGGTAAAACTACTGCTCGTAAGCGATATAGCACATTCGTCATGCTGCAATGTTAAAAATTCTTTCATCAAGCGAATTCTCTTGTTCTTTACAATGCTGCAAGAACAAACTTCTTTTGATGCTCATAGTCACACACACTTCTCCTGAACGGATTTCATTACTCTTTTTTAACCATTTCAGCAATACAATTATATTTTGCGTCACATCTACACAATTTTAGATTTTGTTTATTCTTTTTTGGATGCTTTTTTTGTGATTCCCTAAAAATCTCCTTTAAAGACAGTTTGCTCATTTGTCTTTTTTTTGGTGTTTTTTTGGTGTGTAAACTTACCACAACAACATTATTCTATTTTTGATATTTTGTTTTTCTATTTTAATCTACAGGAGGTTGTTTAGTGTTGGTACCCCTTGTTATTTATTTCACTTTGTATTTTTGAAATGTACCTGCCTGCTCACAAATAAACTGTCCTTTTGGAAGGAAAACACATACACAAGTATTTTTTTCAAACCAAAAAATACCTTTATTTCGGTGTCAGTAACAAATAAAGAGGGAGGCAGCAATGTTGAAACTGGGGAGATTAGTGAAGCCTTTGGCCCCCAGGGCACACATCAACTATTTAAACGCAAAAATTGGTGGCCTGAGGAATACATATCTGAGGGAGAGAAGTCTGGTCCTGAAGTCCAAGAAACCCGTAACAGCAGCAGATGACATCTATGTTCCCAGGCTGTGGTACCACAACAGGCTGCATCTTCTGTCAGACCAGACTGAACCCAGGTCATCCCTCTCTGGTCTTCCTTCCACGCTTCCTTCCAGGCTGTGGCTGTGGTGCTGGAGGTGTGGCAGAAGGAGGAGGAGGAGGAGCGGCATGGGCCAAATCACACAAGTGTGTTGTTTGTGTCATTTTGCCCAACAGACCCTTGTGGAGGGTGTGGAGAATAACCTCCTCACACAAGATCTGTTGCCCCTCCTCCATTTTATCAAGCTTGCACGCAACCATGGCGGCAAAGGCCTCTTGGTCGGTGGGTTTTGCTTGGAGTGCCGCAGAAGCCTCACCAATCAGCCTCAGGGCCGACTCCTCAACATTCCCCTCCTTTCTCGCCCTTTTGCGTGGAAGGTGGAGGGGAGGGACCTGGCATTCAGTGATGCTCCTTTGGCTGCCCACCGCCTGGCTGCCGCTTACCCCCGCCTCCTCCTGGCTGCTGCTTTCCACGGCCACCTCCTGGCTGCTGCATTCCACACCCTCCTCCTGGCTGATGTCTTCCTGTGTATGAAAAATGGACATCGTTTGAGTTTTTGGTTCATCAAACACACACAATTTTCACATCAACACTGTTGCAAATTGTTAACCAATAGAAAAGACTATCATTCTGAGCCCAGCATTTTTCTTTCTTGTCCCAAAGGTTTTGGCCACTACTGTCTATTGATATGTGAAACACTTTCTAAACTCAGCAATTAGTGAGCAAAAATCAAGTTATCATTCATTTTGACTCCACAAATATGTACAACAATACTATACCTGGCTCAAGCTGGGCTCCCACAGTTCTTCCTGAGTGGAAGGCCCAGGTTGGGCGTCGGAAGACTCAGCGGGTGTGGAATGTAGCATAGAAGGACGCGTGGAAGGAAGAGTAGAGAGGGATTCCCTGACATCAGCCTGGTCTGACAGAAAATGCATCCTGTCATAATACCACAGGGTGGGGACACAAACGTCATCTGCTGAAGCTCCATATTTCATGGACTTCAGCACCTTCTTCCTCTCCTTCAGATATGTACTCCTGAGGTTACCAATTTTCTTTTTTAAATATTTTACATCTGCCCTGGGGACCACCGGCTTCACAAACTCAACCAGTTGCAACAGTGCTGCCTGCATCTTTTGTTTGTTACTATATAGTGGGTGTGTTGCTTGCCACAGGATGGGCATGTCTCTGTATTTATCGATGAACAGAGGGAGGAAGCTATGGTCATTGAACCCGTCCATAATGTCTGCAACACAACACAAGACAAACCCTAATGTCAGGCTAAACTCCACTAATGCAGGCCTCAATCTAGAAGCAGTGTAGCCTAGTGATGTACCAAGGTCAAAATTTTACCTTCGTTTGCACGTTCGTTGCCTCAGCTTCTCCCTCTGTTCACCGATCGTACGGATGACACACGTGTGTTGCGTTTTATATACAGTGCGCATGCGTGAAACTCCACCCACCCCTGACGTTCTTTCCAGTCTATTCCCCGCCCCTTCGCTTCCTGTGCAGTGGGGAGAGCACATGGCGGAGAGAACACAGCTGTGCACTAAAAATTCCACTAACGAGGAGGAGGGTGAGGAAAGCCCGGAGCCTGAAAAGTCCCGATCCAGGAAGAGAAGATTTAAGTCCTTAAATATGTCTTTTGGAGAGATGTTGGAGATGGTGGACATATTGAACAGGACCGACTATTATGGGAAGTATGGACCTTACCCAAACTCAAATATCAAAAAGGCCAAGATCCTGAATAAAGTTGTGAAGAGTCTTCATAAGAATTTTGGGGTACACCGATCCATGGATCAACTGAGAAAACGCTGGTCAGACCTGAAACTGAGGGAGCACGAGCAGTACATAAGGATCAAGCGTGTTCTTGACAAAAGTAAGTAGTTGTCGTGTGTTCATATGATTATTATTGCTTGCATACTGCTCCATGTGCTTTGAGTTCATGTTGTGCATTTTAACCACTTGCCGACCGCCGCACGACGATATACGTCGGCAGAATGGCACGGGCAGGCATATGGGCGTATATATAAGTCCCTGCCTGCCCGCGGGTGGGGGGCCCGATCGGGCCCCCCCC
This sequence comes from Lithobates pipiens, assembly GCF_037356315.1. Classification (NCBI taxonomy): domain Eukaryota; kingdom Metazoa; phylum Chordata; class Amphibia; order Anura; family Ranidae; genus Lithobates; species Lithobates pipiens. The sequence goes on from NW_027507758.1 coordinate 541,241,384, forward strand.
CGGTGCCTGCGGCGGTCGGCATTTCTTCGAGAGCGATCCGGGATGAGGGGGCGGCCATTCATTCATGGCCACCCCCTCGCGATCGCTCTCGACGAATGGAAATCCCCCGTGACATCACTTCCTCTCCTGTAATGTAAACACAGGAGAGGAAGTGATGTATTCTCTCCTCCGTGTCGGTATTTTCCGTTCCGACACGGAGGAGAGCGGATCGGTGAGTTGCACCAACACTCTACACACACAGTAGAACATGCCAGGCACACTCACACCCCCCCTTTACCCCCCGATCACCCCCCCAATTACCCCTGCCCCCCAGTCACAGTGACACCAATGTCATTTTTTTTTTTTTTATTTTTTTTTTTGCATTGGTGTCATTTGTGACTGTAATAACTGTTAGGGCAGTTAGAGTTAGCCCCCTTTAGTTCTGATGTACCCCCCTAACCCCCCCAATAAAGGTTTAACCCCGTGATCACCCCCCGTCGCCAGTGTCACTAAGGCTGGGTTCACATTGCAGCGGTTTATGAGAACGAATGTGATTCGCACCGCACTGCAGTGCAAATCACATCCGATCTCTGTGCGATTCGAGTTCAGCCATTCGCCGCACCCGCCACACCCGCCGCACCCGCCGCAAATTCGCACGGGACCCTTTTTTTGGCCCGCAGCAGAATCGGATCGCATGGGTGTTCACACCATGCGATCCGAGTTTGCAGATCGCACTGCGATATGCGAACTGATCTGGGGGTGTCAGTAACATTTCACTGACACTCCCAGCAGTTCGCATAGGGCAGTGTGAACTGCCGCCGGGAGGCATGCGATGCGGGAACCCGCCGCGGATTCGCGGCGTTTCCGCATCGCTCCAGTGTGAACCCAGCCTAATAAGCGATCATTTTTCTGATCGCCGTATTAGTGTCACAGGTGACGCTAGTTAGGCAGGTAGGTATTTAGGTTCGCCGCAGCTTTTTATAGCGCCAGGGACCCCCATATACTACCGCATAAAGCCCCCTGATTGCCCCCTAGTTAACCCTTTCACCAGTGATCACCATATAACTGTTACAGGTGACGCTGGTTGGTTAGTTATTTTTTTATAGTTTCAGGGCACCCGCCATTTATTACCTAATAAAGGTTTAACCCCCTGATCACCCGGCGGGTGTCATTTGTGACTAATAACTGTTAGGGCAGTTAGGGTTAGCCCCCTTTAGTTCTAAGGTACCCCCCTAACCCCCCCAATAAAGGTTTAACCCCGTGATCACCCCCCGTCGCCAGTGTCACTAAGGCTGGGTTCAGATTGCAGCGGTTTGAGAACGGATGTGATTCGCACCGCACTGCAGTGCAAATCACATCCGATCTCTGTGCGATTCGAGTTCAGCCATTCGCCGCACCCGCCACACCCGCCGCACCCACCGCAAATTCGCACGGGACCCTTTTTTTGGCCCGCAGCAGAATCGGATCGCATGGGTGTTCACACCATGCGATCCGAGTTTGCAGATCGCACTGCGATATGCGAACTGATCTGGGGGTGTCAGTAACATTTCACTGACACTCCCAGCAGTTCGCATAGGGCAGTGTGAACTGCCGCCGGGAGGCATGCGATGCGGGAACCCGCCGCGCATTCGTGGCGTTCCCGCATCGCTCCAGTGTGAACCCAGCCTAATAAGCGATCGTTTTTCTGATCGCTGTATTAGTGTCACAGGTGACGCTAGTTAGGCAGGTAGGTATTTAGGTTCGCCGCAGCTTTTTATAGTGCCAGGGACCCCCATATACTACCGCATAAAGCCCCCTGATTGCCCCCTAGTTAACCCTTTCACCAGTGATCACCATATAACTGTTACAGGTGACGCTGGTTGGTTAGTTATTTTTTTTATAGTTTCAGGGCACCCGCCATTTATTACCTAGTCTCACTAGTGTACCCCTAAATTTAGGGGTGTCTACTTTCCAAAATGGGGTCATTTGGGGGGGGTTTGTGCCATCTTGGCATTTTATGGCCTTCAAAACTGTAACGCCCTTAGAAAGCCTGAAGGCGGTGCTTGGTTTTCGGGGCCCCGTACGCGGCTAGGCTCCCAAAAAGTCCCACATATGTGGTATCCCCGTACTCAGGAGAAGCAGCAGAATTTATTTTGGGGTGTCATTTCACATATGCCCATGGCATGCGTGAGCAATATATCATTTAGTGACAACTTTGTGAAAAAAAAAAAAAAAAAAAAAAAGTTTGTAATTTTCCCGCAACTTGTGGCAAAATATAAAATATTCCATGGACTCAACATGCCTCTCAGCAAATAGCTTGGGGTGTCTACTTTCTAAAATGGGGTCATTTGTGGGGGTTTTGTGCCATCTTGGCATTTTATGGCCTTCAAAACTGTAATAGGTAGTGAGGAGTGAAGTCAAATATTTACGCCCTTAGAAAGCCTGAAGGCGGTGCTTGGTTTTCGGGGCCCCGTACGCGGCTAGGCTCCCAAAAAGTCCCACATATGTGGTATCCCCGTACTCAGGAGAAGCAGCAGAATTTATTTTGGGGTGTCATTTCACATATGCCCATGGCATGTGTGAGCAATATATCATTTAGTGACAACTTTGTGAAAAAAAAAAAAAAAAAAAAAAAGTTTGTAATTTTCCCGCAACTTGTGGCAAAATATAAAATATTCCATGAACTCAACATGCCTCTCAGCAAATAGCTTGGGGTGTCTACTTTCTAAAATGGGGTCATTTGTGGGGGTTTTGTGCCATCTTGGCATTTTATGGCCTTCAAAACTGTAATAGGTAGTGAGAAGTGAACTCAAAAATTTACGCCCTTAGAAAGCCTGAAGGCGGTGCTTGGTTTTCGGGGCCCCGTACGCGGCTAGGCTCCCAAAAAGTCCCACATATGTGGTATCCCCGTACTCAGGAGAAGCAGCAGAATTTATTTTGGGGTGTCATTTCACATACGCCCATAGCATGTGTGAGCAATATATCATTTAGTGACAACTTTGTGTAAAAAAAAAAAAAATATTTTTTTTTTGTCATTATTCAATCGCTTGAGGCAAAAAAATAAAATATTCAATGGGCTCAACATGCCTCTTATCAATTTCCTTAGGGGGTCTACTTTCCAAAATGGGGTCATTTGGGGGGGTTTTGTACTGCCCTGCCATTTTAGCACCTCAAGAAATGAGATAGGCAGTCGTAAACTAAAAGCTGCGTAAATTCCAGAAAACGTACCTTAGTTTGTAGATGTGACAACTTTTGCGCAAACCAATAAATATACAATTATTGACTTTTTTTTTACCAAAGACATGTGGCTGAATACATTTTGGCCTAAATGTATGACTAAAATTGAGTTTATTGGATTTTTCTAATAACAAAAAGTAGAAAATATCATTTTTTTTCAAAATTTGCGGTCTTTTTACGTTTATATCGCAAAAAATAAAAATCGCAGAGGCAATCAAATACCATCAAAAGAAAGCTCTATTTGTGGGAAGAAAAGGACGCAAATTTTGTTTGGGTACAACATTGCATGACCGCGCAATTACCAGTTAAAGCAGCGCAGTGCCAAAGTGTAAAAAGACCTCTGGTCATTTACCAGCAAAATGGTCCGGTCTGAAAGTGGTTAAAATGGCCACTTTCAAGTTCATGGTTTCATTCATTCGTAGGAAACATCGTTCTTCCGGTAAGTATTGCAGCTGAACACAGTGTCCCCAATAATGTTATGACCTTGAAGCTTGGCCAAAATAAACAATTGTACAACACTTCCAAACAATGTTTCATATTGTTAATTGTGCCCTCTGTGTGCTAATTGTTTATTTTTTTCCATTCTCATAGGGGAGAGAAGACTCGGCAAGTATGAGGACACTAGGGACCCCACCCCTCCCAAAGAAGGCCAACTTCCAAAAGCAGAAACAGAGGAGCAGGAGGAGGAGGAAGGAGAGTTCGTGGAGGTTGGTCAAATTGTCACCACAACAGGTGAGTGTCAGAGAACACAGCTTCCGGTAAGCTCATCAATGTATATCACCATATTTTTATTACACTGTGTTTTTTTTTGCTTTGTTTTGTAGGTGATGTGGAAGAAGATTCACCTTTTACCAGTGAAAGTGCCCAGATCCAGATTGGGGAGATAATGGGGTGCAATCGGGATTTGGAAAATATCCTGCAAAACATCAATGATGTTAAAAAAAAAATGAAGAACATCATTGATGTTTTGGGGAGAGTGTAAAACACCAAAAACTAGATAGGGTTTTATTTTTGCTCTTTTAAAAACAAAATGATGTATTTCTCCAAATTACAAATTTGGAAGATGCACAGAGTGTGTAAACATGCGCTATCTCCCATCATGGGGGATCAATGTACGTGTTTTGTGTAAAGTGTCTGAGATGAAGGGGTTGCAGCCTGTCACGTACCTTTAGGTGAAGGAGGAGGTGTATTGTAGTCCGGTGTCTGAATGCAGGCAAAGGTGAGATAAGGTCCAGCAGACAGCAGAAGGGTTCCTGTAGTCCAGCAACGGCATACAAGTGTTTGCAGGAGGTGACAAACAACGGAGGGGTATTGTAGTCCAACAACGGATGCAGGTGCAATGGATAAGCGGAAGCGGAAGAGTCCAGTAGTCTGTGGCCAAAGGTAGAAGGCTACAAACGCAGAAGGAGTACAGCCAAATATTGCGGAGGACTGGGAGGTGTCCTGTAGTACAACAGCAAGCAACTTACAGTTGACGGATGGTGTAACAGTCCAGGTCAGGCACAGGCGGGCAGATCAGATACAGAAACGGAATCCAGAAGAGTAGTCGGGTACAAGCCAAAGTCGGGGGGCAGGCAGCAAACAGCAGAATCGGAAACAAGCCGGGTTCGATACGGATCAGGGTACAGGTACAGGTACAGGTACAGGTTCAGGTTCAGATTCAGATACGGATCACCAGGACGCACAGGAACGCTGTTGATCAGGCAGCAAGGCAGTGAGGCATGGATCCAGTTTAAATAGCGCTATTGGCGCCAATTTGCGTCAAACGGCCGCGCGGGCTCCCGCGCGCACCGCCGATCGCGGTAACGCTCCTGGAACTGGGCAAGAGATCTTCTGCGACTTTCGCCGCTCGGACGTCCGTGAGGAGGATCTTCCTGACATTGCCCCCCCCAATGGGCAGCCTCCGGATGCCCAACTGGGACATCTTACCTGGGTGAGATCTTTTAAATGCCAGAACCAACCTCTTGGCGTGGATGCCAGTCTCTGGTTCCCAGGAGTTCTCTTCTGGACCATACCCCTTCCACTTCACCAGATACTGTACCTGGTTGCGTCTCTTTCTGCAATCTACTTCAAACTCCTCTTCACCATTAATAAGCACAGGTTCAGGAGGGCCCACGTTCCGATCGGTGAAGGGATCCTGGATTGAAGGTCTTGAGAGGGACACATGAAACACTGGGTGAATACGCAGCGATTCTGGTAATTTCAGCTCATAAGCCACATTGTTAATTTTCCTGGAAATTGGGAAAGGACCCACAAATTTTGGGCCCAGTTTTCTAGATGGGCATGTTAATTTTAGATTCAGAGTAGATAACCAAACCAAATCTCCGGGTTTTAGGTCGAGCTCCCCTCTCCTCTTTCTGTCAAAAACTGCTTTGTTGCGTTCTTGAGTTTTTGCCATCGTTTCTTGAAGCAACTTGTTATTGGTGCAGAAAAAGTCCAAAGTTTCTTGAACTGCTGGAACCGTGCATTCTGGGATATTGGCTGATAAGAACTGAGGGTGAAAACCATAGTTCGCAAAGAAGGGAGATTGATTAGTTGCAGAATGAACAGAGTTATTGTAGGAAAACTCGGCAAGTGGTAAAAGGGATACCCAATCGTCTTGCGAAAAAGAAGAATAACACCGCAAATACTGCTCAAGGGTCTGGTTCGTTCGTTCGGTCTGGCCGTTGGTCTGGGGATGATAGGCAGACGAGAACGAAAGATCAATTTTCAAGGACTTACATAAAGCTCTCCAAAATTTTGATGTAAATTGTACCCCTCGGTCGGAAACAATGTTCGCAGGTATACCATGGAGTCTTACAATCTCCTTAATGAAGATCCTTGCGGTCTCAGGGGCAGAAGGTGTACCCTTCATGGGCAGAAAGTGAGCCATTTTGGACAATCTGTCGACCACCACAAGGATAGTGGTGAAGCCTTCTGACGGAGGTAATTCTACAATAAAGTCTATGGAAATCATTTTCCAAGGCCTTTCCAGGATGGGGAGTGGTTTCAGCAACCCCCAGGCTTTGGTCTTGCTACTCTTGTTTTGGGTACAGGTAATGCAAGATTCAACATAAAGTTTACAGTCTCTTAGCAGCTGAGGCCACCAGAAGGTGCGTTGGAGAAGTTCGGCGGTCTTGTGTACCCCAAAATGACCGGCCAATTTGTGGTCGTGGCAAGACTTGAGAACAGCAACCCGTAGTTGTTGGGGCACGTAGATCTTGTTTTCATGCCATAACAAGTTATTGCTAGAGAGTAAGGTGGTGTTTGAGGGATGTGGAGCTGAAGATGAAGCCTGCTTAAGTTGGGATAGAAGATCTTCCTGGAGCATAAGGAAATTTCCGGGCGCAAGGATGGTGTCTGTGGGTTGAAGAACTTCGGGTTCGCTGAACATCCGGGATAGCGCGTCGGGTTTGGTGTTCTTTGATCCGGGCCTATAGGTTATGTGGAAGGAAAATCTTGTAAAGAACAGTGCCCATCTGGCCTGACGCGGCTTCAGCCTCTTAGCAGTCTTTAAATACTCTAAGTTCTTGTGGTCAGTGTATACCAGAATGGGATGGGCTGCTCCCTCCAGGAGATAGCGCCATTCCTCAAGTGCGGCTTTGATAGCGAGTAACTCCCTGTCCCCGACATCATAATTCTTTTCCGCTTCAGACAATTTACGTGAGAAGAACGCCACTGGGTGCAATAAAGCCTTTGGGCCCTGTCTCTGAGAAAGGACTGCTCCCACTGCAACTTCGGATGCATCCACCTCAAGGATGTAGGGTAGCGCAGAATTAGGATGCTTCAGGACAGATGCTGATACAAATTGTTCTTTAAGGGAAGAAAATGCGGCCTGTGCCTCCGGAGTCCACTGGAACTTGATACCTTGTCTCGTTAATCTGGTGATTGGAGCGATGATTGTAGAAAATCCCTTGATGAATTTTCGATAAAAATTCGCAAACCCCACAAAGCGTTGAATTCCTCTTTTATCAGTAGGGGCTGGCCAGTCCAGGATGGCCGAAACTTTTTGCGGATCCATCTTGATTCAATCCACCGAAATAATCAGCCCCAAAAACTGAATGCTGCGACGTTCAAACTCGCACTTCTCAGGTTTTGCGTACAAGCCGTGTTGGCGAAGCCGAGTGAGAACCTTCTTAACGTGTTCCCTGTGAGCTGGCAGAGAGGGGGAGAAAATTAAGATGTCGTCCAGATATACTATAACAAACAGGTCGAGAAAATCTCTAAAGATATCATTCACAAAATGCTGGAAAGTCGCAGGAGCGTTGCATAGCCCAAAGGGCATTACGAGATATTCAAAATGTCCGAAGCGGGTGCGGAAGGCAGTCTTCCATTCGTCCCCGCTTCGGATACGGACCAAATTATAGGCTCCGCGAAGATCCAATTTTGTGAAGATACTAGCTGATCCAAGGCGCTGGAATAATTTGGGTACCAAAGGCAGTGGGTACCGGTTCTTGACTGTAACTTTATTTAAGTCCCGGTAGTCAACACAAGGGCGGAGAGAATGGTCCTTCTTTTCTACAAAAAAGATTCCTGCCCCAGCTGGGGACGTAGAAGGACGTATGAACCCCTTTTTCAGATTGTCGTCAATGTAAGTCCTGAGAGTCTCCAATTCCACTTCTGTTAAGGGAAATATTCTCCCGAAAGGGATTTCGGCTCCGGGAAGGATCTCAATTGGGCAATCGTAGGGTCTATGAGGGGGAAGTGTTTCTGCCCCCTTCTTGCTGAACACGTCCAGGAAGTCATGGTAGGTCTCAGGAACGTGCTGGCGAGTCTCAACATCGGTCTCTATGCACATTAAATGGGGTGAAACCTTAGTTGATTCTTGAAAGCAGTGTTGACGACAATAGGGGGAGAAAAAGAAAATGTTTCCGGTGGACCAGTCTATTTGCGGGTTGTGTGCCCGAAGCCAGGGCATACCCAGTATGATAGGGAAAAGGGGAGATTCAATAATGTCCAGGCAGAGTTGTTCCTGATGGTTACCGGAAATAGTAGCAGTCAAAGGACATGTCTCTTGTGTCACTGGTCCTGATTTGATAGCTGACCCATCGGCAAGGTGTACAGACAGCCCTTTCGCCCTGGGCCGTAAGGGCACTTGGAACTTTTGGGCAAACGATAAGTCCATAAATCCACTGCACGCTCCAGAATCAACTATTGCGGGGACTTGAATGTTCCCTCCGGGTAGCTGAAGAGAGACGGGAACAGCCTGGTGAGTAGCATTACTAGGCACAGCAGGTAAAACAGGAGAAGATACAGAAGAATGCTTACGGAATTTGGCAGGACAGGATCTCACGTAATGTCCGGGTTCTCCACAGTAAAGACACAGATTGTTGAGCTGCCGGCGTTGTCGTTCCTCGGTGGTGAGCGTTGGTCTAAGTAAGCCCAGTTGCATGGGTTCAGGCGTGTCAGCAGCAGGATGTACAGGGGGATTAGGTACACGGGGTAACATCCAGACTGGTCGGGACGGCCCGGCAGTGCGTTCTGTTCTCCGTTCTCTCAAGCGTCTGTCTATCTCGATGGAGAGGTTGATAAGGGCTTCAAGAGTTGCTGGAACACCCACCCGGGCCAATTCATCCTTTAGAGGTTCAGAGAGTCCCATGCGAAACTGGTATCGCAGAGCAGCATCGTTCCAGGTAGTATCGGAACTCCAGCGCCGAAATTCAGACGCATAGTCCTCTGCCGCTCTGCGGCCTTGCTGAAGAGAATATAAAGCTGCTTCCGCTGTGGCCGCCTGTTGAGGATCCTCATAGAGCAAACCCATGGCTTGAAAAAAGGTATTCAGGTTATTAAGGCAGGCTTCCTTTTGCTCCAAAAGGCGGTGGGCCCAAGCCTGGGGCTCACCCAGTAGGAGGGAGATAACAAAACCCACCTTAGTGGATTCTAGAGAGAAAGTTCTGGGTTGAAGTGCAAAAAACAATTCACAGGCATTGCGAAAAGCTCTATACTTGCTGCGATTTCCCGAAAACCTCTCCGGAGTTGGGACCTTGGGTTCAGGGGGTAACATAACCACTGATGGCGCAGAAGAAGTTCCCGACACGGTAGGGCCTGTGGTAGATAAGACCTGGACACGCTCTTCCAATCGAGAATAGCCTTCTTGTAGAGATTTAACAGCCTGGGTAAGTCCAGCAAGATGACGGCATAAATCATCCATGGCCGAATCTCCCTGCGTGGGCTCAGACATGGCTGCCTGATACTGTCACGTACCTTTAAGCAGAGCCCGGAGTGCAGGGAGTGGCCTCTCGTAGACCTCTGACTCGAGAGACCCTGGTAGTGGTGACAGGGGCTCAGGAGCACAGAGGGGCACAAGTGCCTGACTGGATAGCAGATGGTAAAGGCAGAAGACCGTTGAAGGAGGAGGTGTATTGTAGTCCGGTGTCTGAATGCAGGCAAAGGTGAGATAAGGTCCAGCAGACAGCAGAAGGGTTCCTGTAGTCCAGCAACGGCATACAAGTGATTGCAGGAGGTGACAAACAACGGAGGGGTATTGTAGTCCAACAACGGATGCAGGTGCAATGGATAAGCGGAAGCGGAAGAGTCCAGTAGTCTGTGGCCAAAGGTAGAAGGCTACAAACGCAGGAGTACAGCCAAATATTGCGGAGGACTGGGAGGTGTCCTGTAGTACAACAGCAAGCAACTTACAGTTGACGGATGGTGTAACAGTCCAGGTCAGGCACAGGCGGGCAGATCAGATACAGAAACGGAATCCAGAAGAGTAGTCGGGTACAAGCCAAAGTCGGGGGGCAGGCAGCAAACAGCAGAATCGGAAACAAGCCGGGTTCGATACGGATCAAGGTACAGGTACAGGTACAGGTACAGGTTCAGGTTCAGATTCAGATACGGATCACCAGGACGCACAGGAACGCTGTTGATCAGGCAGCAAGGCAGTGAGGCATGGATCCAGTTTAAATAGCGCTATTGGCGCCAATTTGCGTCAAACGGCCGCGCGCGCTCCCGCGTGCGCGCTCCCGCGCGCACCGCCGATCGCGGTAACGCTCCTGGAACTGGGCAAGAGATCTTCTGCGACTTTCGCCGCTCGGACGTCCGTGAGGAGGATCTTCCTGACACAGCCCCAAAGCATGTACATTGATCCCCCATGATGGGAGATAGCACATGTTGACACACTCTGTGCATCTTCCAAATTTGTTTTTTTCAGGGGTCACACCCCATGTGATGAAGGCAATATCAGCCCAGTTTGTACGTACTCATGTCTGATATTGTCTTCACTTTTCAAAGTTGAACTTTGTAAGTTCCTGTGTTCTGTATTATACGGTTTGATATATGCCTGTTTACACAAAAACACCAAGTAAACCAAATTTTGATTAAACTCTGTTTTTGAAACACACAATTTCTTGGTTTGTTGTAAAAACCTTTTCGAAACGCACATGTGAATGTGCTTGGATTAAAAAGTTTAATTATCAACAATATGTGGCTTCCTTTTTCATGGCACCAAAAATGTATTTGGAGTAAAATTTAAGTTTGTGCTGAGAAGGAGTGTGATTTCCTAAAGGCAACTCCACTTCGCACTCCAAGTGCAGTTTCAGGTGTACTTTTGCAGTGCACTTGTAGTGCATAGTGGATGTGCCTTTAATAAAAAACACCCACAGTGAGGTGTACATTTTGACAATCATGCCATTTTCCTGCCATGGTGCAAAAAATGAGCACGATTTTGGTCAGTAATGCACTACATACATTAGTTACAAAAAGAAGGTGTGTGTGTAGCAGACCCACAACATAATAACATTATCTGAGACTGTCCCCTTATCTCGCTCTGAACTTGGGTTTGCACTGTTGGTGAAAAAGGCACAACTTGAAAAAACCTAATTATAACTATGAGACACCTAAAACCAAGCCAAGCAGTAAATGAAGGAGTTTCAGATCAAATTTTTTTTAGTAAAATGCCGCTCAGACATTGTCTGGCATATAAATGGCCCCCCTACCCACAAAGTAGTCCATGTATTGAGTTCTAACCTCGCGGGCGCTTTGGGGGGGCAAGCCAGGATGAGCATGTTCAAGGCCCGTGAGGTTATCTGCATTTTCCAGCAAGTCTGCTTCTTGTTGGCCAACTGAGACCGCATAGTTCACAGATACTTTAAAAAAAAAATTGTGCAGAACACAGCACGCCAGCAGTATGTGATTCAGTTTGTATTCCGCCATATGAATAGGCATAAGAAAAAGGCGGAACCGGCTGACCAGTATACCAAAAGTGTTCTCCACCACTCTTCGGGCTCTGGACAGGCAGAAATTAAAAATACTCTGGTCTGGGGTGAGGGTCCTCATGTGGAAAGGCCGCATCAGATGGTTCGCCAGGGCAAACGCCTCATCCGCGACAAAGACAAACGGGAGTCCTTCCTGATTCTCCTCTGGTGGTGGCAAGTCCAGACTGCCACTCTGGAGACACCAGTAGAACTCCGTCCGTGCAAAGACTCCACCATCTGACATCCGTCCATTTTTCCCCACGTCCACATACAAAAACTCATATGTCGCAGACACCACCGCCAACATCACGATACTATGAAACCCCTTGTAGTTATAATAGTACGACCCAAAGTTGGGTGGTGGGACGATGCGGACGTGCTTCCCATCTATTGCTCCTCCACAATTGGGAAAGTCCCAACGACTGGCAAAGTGGGAGGCCACACTCTGCCATTCCTGTGGTGTTGAAGGACACTGTGGAGTGAAACAAGAACAAAAATTTGTAATTTGACAAATCAACATTGCAAGCAGATTAGACACCAACATTTTTGGTCAAAATTAGTCAAACATTTTGGGAACTGAGTATTTAAAGCCTAAAGTCTAATGTCCCCTTATGAGAGTCATCACCCCCCCCCCCATCCCTCCCCCGCCCCCCATATCCCCCATCTGATGGGCCCTTGCTAAAAAATGAGGGGGGGGGGTGTTTAGGACAGGTAACCCTCTCCACTTGACTGAGAGCTGAATGGCTAAATAATGTGTGCTACTTTGGGAAGGCCCTCCTTAGTTACACTATTGGCAGCCCACCGGACAGGTAAGAAGTGTCATAATAACAAAAAGAAACCAAAATGGAATCACTTTTTGACATTCTGCTATTACATATCAAGATAATTAATAGGTTAAAAAATAAAATAATAGCATTTGAAAGTATTGAGGCAGGCCCTTCCACTACATGCTTAGGTGAATTCAAAAAGGTAGGTATAGTGTGTATTGTGTTTGGTAAAGTCAGCAGATAGAGGATTGCTATCAGCTGAGCTAGCAGTTGGGGGGAGGGGGGTTCCTAATGAGTTTGGCACAACCACCAAAAAAAAATATGTGACTCTGCATGAATTGAAGCACACACATAACCTTTGTAGACATTTTAGGGGGTGTTTAGGTGAAAGCAATACTATGGAGCTGACAAAAGACATTGGTAAGTGACTAGACTATAGTTTTATGGGCCAAGAAGAGCATGGTGGGGAAGTTGGTAATGCAAATGTGCCTGAGGACAAAGGGGCAGAGTATATGAATTAGAGCATATTGCAATGATGGTAATTAGGGAATGAGGAAAGAAATGCAAGACATTAGCGAGCATGAAATACATAGAATGTGATGTTAAAGGATAAAACTTTCATACAGTCCTTCTGCAGGACCTGAATGATGGCAGAACAGGTCTCTGGAATAATGAGCCCCAGAGCCTGGGGGGAGATGCCTGTAGAGAACTTGAGGTCCTGAAGGCTTCTCCCTGTCGCCAAGTAGCGCAACGTGGCGAGGAGCCTCTGCTCCGGAGTGATGGCTTGCCGCATGCAGGTATCCTGCCTGCTGATATAAGGGGTCAGGAAAGCCAGCAGACGGTGAAAAACGGGGTCCGTCATCCGGAGAAAATTCCTGAAATCATCAGGATTATTCTCCCGGATCTCACGGAGCAAAGGTATGTGCGAGAACTGGTCACGCTGGCGCAACCAATTCTTGGTCCACAAACGCCTCCCCTCCCTGTTCATGGACCGGGCTTGTGTCAAAATAAGAAACCCCAACACGAAGCCCCTACACAGCATAAACTCTACGACGAGTACGTACACGAAACATGGTTTGAAAATGGTCGGCTCGTCAGAATGGACACCAGAAAGCACTGATAAACAGCAAGGCCTGAAAGAACGACCTGAATAGCAGAAGCAAGCAGACAATAAAAAATGCCTTTCAAAGCGTACTATGCCAAGATATGGTCCACAATGAGAAACAAATACTTACTGACTGCACGCACTGATTATCAGACACGCAAAGACAAGCACAAAGAGCAGTAGCGATCTGAATCACAAACCTGAAAAGCGCGAATCGTCTCTCACCAAACTTCTACTAACACGCGATAGACACAAGATCAGCAGAAGGAGCCCAAAGGGTGCCGGACGTGGTGCTGAACTTCCCTTTTCTAGTCCCGCCATACACGGCTTACTTCACCGCGTTCTTGGCAACCGCAAAATCAGACAACTTGGTCCGACCGTGTGTATGCAACAGTTTCGGACACAATCCGTCGGACAAAATCCGTCGGACAAAACCCGACGGATTTGGTTGGCAGAATGTCCGACTGTGTGTACAGGGGCTAAGAGTGACTCAGCTGTCCGAGATTCTTCCTCCTGATTGGCTGAGACATCAATCAAAGTCAGTTAGCCAATCAGGAAAGAGAGGGGGCCTGGGTCGGGGCTCTGTATCTATATGGACACAGGGAGCTGTGACTTGGCTCGGGTGCCTCAACGGGAGGGAGGGGCCAGAAGCACAGAAGAGGGACCCGGGAAGAGGATGATCTGGGCTGATCTGTGCAAATCCACTGCAACAGAGCAGGTAAGTATAACATGTTTGCTATTTTTATGGTGAAAAAAACAAGACTTTAGTATCATTTAATCCCCTGTGAAAATTCCATAGTTATCACATAAAATCAAGTCATGTAATCCTGAAAGTCTGCTTCCTATTTCATAAGATACCACTTAAAAAGAGTAATAGCTGCCAAGGCTCCAGTTGATACTTTAGCTTGGTCACACGACAGTGGGTCGAGGTTTATTCTGCAGAACATGCAGCAGGCACTACTATAACCAGGAACTATCCTGATCTTGCCTGGAGACTCTGGCTATTTAGTTCCCCTGCTGGGTCTCCAGGCCACCGGGAATTATTTCTGGTTTCATTTGTTGCCTATATAGTCACTGTGCCAATCGGTGCCATGCACCCTCCAAACCCTTCCAGTAGGCCAGTAGCTAATACCAGCCCTTTGCCCCAAGCATCATACGCAGACAAGATGTTGGGGTAAAACCAAAAAATAACCGTTTTTTAAAACCCAGACACATATTTCCCCGCGGGGGGGCATTTTCTCCTGGGGATTTTAGCAAAGATAAGATAAGACGTACAACCACTAAAACATGACAATGCAACCTTTAACTAGATGCTGACCGCCGGCTGTCAAATGACGGCCAGGCGGCGCACCTATTGTGATCGTGCGCGTGCATCCCTGTTTCTTCGGTGGCGGCGTGTCACGGAGACACCGCTCACCACCGAAGGGGGTGAACAGCCATTGGTTATGGCTGTTTACCACATGATCGGCTGTGATGAAGTCACAGCCGATCACAGATGGTCACACCCCGACCGTGCACGGCGCATGCGCGCGATCGTGAGCGCGCTGCGCGTGCACGTCGGTGGCGGCGTGTTCCCCGGGATTGGCCAGCTGTTTACCCACGTGATCGGCTGTGATCCTTTCACAGCCGATCACTAAAATGTAAACAAACCGTGGTAACGAGATGTTACCGGGTTCTCCTCCTCACACACCGATCGTGTGTGAGGAGGAGATTGCGGTAACATCTTGTTACCGCCTACAGTGTACACCAATCATACTGATTGCCCCCCCCAATAAAGAGGACCTGCCACCATCAGAGTACCCGAGTATCTGTCATGGTCCATCAGAGTACCCGAGTATCTGTCACAGTCCATCAGAGTACTCGAGTACCTGTCACAGCCCATCAAAGTACCCGAGTACCTGTCACGGTTCATCCGAGTACCCGAGTAGCTGTCACAGCCCATCAAAGTACCCGAGTACCTGTCACGGTTCATCCGAGTACCCGAGTACCTGTCACAGCCCATCTGAGTACCCGAGTACCTGTCACAGCCCATCTGAGTACCCGAGTACCTGTTCCAGTCCATCTGAGTACTCGAGTACCTGTCACAGTCCATCTGAGTACCCGAGTACCTGTCACGTTTCATCTGAGTACCCGAGTACCTATCACAGTTCATCTGAGTACCCGAGTACCTGTCACAGTTCATCTTAGTACCCGAGTACCTGTCACAGTCCATATGAGTACCTGTCACCGCCCTTCAGAGTACCCAAATACCAGTCACCAAGCCATCAGAGTACCTGTCACCAGGCCATCAGAGTACCCGAGTACCTGTCACCAGGCCATCAGAGTACCCGAGTACCTGTCACCAGGCCATCAGAGTACCCGAGTACCTATTTGCAGCCCATGTCTCATAGAATATACGTTGGGGTGTTTGCTTTCCAAAATGGGGTAATTTTGTGGGTAATTTCACTGTCCTGGTGGTCCAGGACCTTCAAAAGTGTGATAGGTAGGAATGAAATGAGATGTGTCATGTATGCTCCTAGAACGCCTGAACGTACTACTTCAATGTTCCGCCTCTCTATGTGGCCAGGCTGTGTAAAAGTCCTACACATGTGGTATCGCCATACTCAGGAGTAGTAGCAGAATGTATTTTGGGATGTAATTTTTGCTATATACATGCTATGTGTTAGAAATATCTTATAAATTGACAATTTTGTGTAAAAAAAATGCGTTTTAATTTTTTTCCACATATTCCAAAAACGTCTGGAAAAAAATTAACCATTCAAAAGACTCATTATGCCTCACTGATTATACGTTGGGGTGTTTGTTTTCCAAAATGGGGTAATTTTATGGGAAATTCCATTGTCCTGGTACTCCAGGGCCTTCAAAAGCGTAATAGGTGGATGAGAAATGAGATGCTTCATTTTTGCTCGTAGAACATCTGAAGGTACTACATCAATGTTGGTGCTCTGTATGTGGCCAGGCTGTGTAAAAGTCTCACACATGTGGTATCGCCGTACTCGGGAAGAGTAGCAAAATGTATTTTGGGGTGTAATTTGTTGTATGCATATGCTGTGTGTGAGAAATAACCTGATAATATGACAATTTTGTAAAAAAAATAATAATAATAAAAAAAAAATCTTCATTTTGCAAAGAATTGTGGGAAAAAATGACAACTTAAAAAAACTCACCATGCTACTTACTTAATACCTTGGAATGTCTACTTTGTAAAAAGGGGTCATTTGGGGGTATTTGTACTTTCCTGACTTGTTAGTGTCTCAAGAAATGAGATACACCTGATGTACTGAAGGCCTGATCAGAAGTGATCAATTTTCAGTGATTGGCACCATCGTTTGTAGACTCTATAACTTTCACAAAGACCAAATAATATATACTAATGTGGGTTATTTTTACCAAAGATATGTAGCAGCATAAATTTTGGCCAAAACTTATGAAGAAAAATTACTAATTAGCAAAAATTTATGACAGAAACAAAGAAAAAGGCATTTTTTTCACAAAATTTACGTTTTATTTTATTTATAGCACAAAAAATAAAAAACCCACTAGTGATTAAATACCACTAAAAGAAAGCTCTATTTGTGTGGAAAAAAGGACGCAGGTTTCATATGGATACAGTGTTGGATGAATGAGTAATTGTCATTCAAACTGTGAGAGCGCTGAAAGCTGAAAATTGGTCTGGTCAGGAAGGGGGTGTAATTGCACTGTATTGAGGTGGTTAAACATTAATGTAATTAACAGCTAGGCACCTGGACAAGTCTTATCAGTATGGCTATTAGTCACAGGAATTCTCCACCCTGCCTACCTTGTCTATGTGCTGGAAAACACAATAAGTCTTGATTAGCCAGGGCATGCCCACAGGATGCCCAGAAACTGTTCTATAGCCTGAATACATAAAGTACATTACACCATTTATTTCTAAATGTCCCACCCCAGATCCAGCTTGGACGTAAGTTACCAAGTGGCACATCTTCGGCGAAAATAGCGTAAAAAGTTATTATTATAAAGTTGGTAGTAGCCGGGGCAAAATAAGCAAATGCTGCATTATGCAGCTCTGGAGGACCAGCCAGAGCAAGATAAGAAGAGTTCCACATCACCGGCAGGTGAAGGTGTGTCTGAATGATCTGCCCGACACAATGTTCCCGCAGAAGCACAACTGTTCTGGGGACTTCCTGACCGCATAATCCCAGTAGATAGTCCCGGCCCATCAAAGGGTTTCAGGACCTGGCTCTCCTCCATGCTCCGAGCAGAAGAAGCAGACAAAATCCCAGACTCCTCCATGGGTCATAATCAGTGGGTCGAAGGCTAGTTTATGGTTTTATGATCCCCTCCAAAAGCTTCTGTCCTGGTTGGGTCTGTCACACTCACAATTACCCCTTTATTGTTTGCATTTTGCCAAAATGACCTGTTTATCGTCTCCTTATTATCATCCTTGCCCATTTGTTGCCTGTGCATTACCACAGTTGCCTATTTTCTGCCTGTGTATTCTAACAATTGCTCTTTTGTAGTCAAGGTATTGTCAGGAATGCCCTGTTTTTGCTTCCATATTGTCAACTCAGTGCTTCTTCATTTGGGTGGAGCATGTTACAATGCCTCATATTTGATTGTGGCATACTATATGTGCATATTATTGCTGTAAAAGGTGAATTTGCACTATATGTTGTGACAGATGTTTTATCGCATGGTAAACATCTGTCGCCGCAGGGACACATAGAAAACAATTGTTTCTTATGTGTCCCATTCACACTGAACAGCAGCCTAGGGCTGCACTGTAGAGTGCTCTGATAAAATGCTAGCATGCTGTATTTTATCACAGCACACCCTGCCAAAGCGCATGGCAATGTACATCAATCAATACAACGCATCATACTGTTGTACATTTCAGTAAATGAAGTGTATGTTTTGTACACTTCAAAATAAGTTTGTACAATAAAAAAAGGGGGCCGTGCAATGAGCTGAATCGTGCACCATACTGCCCCTACCGCAGCTGACAACGGGGAAATAAAGTGGTATGGCAGTCCTCCGTTGAGGGTGAATTCACCCTTAGGGTTAAGCATTGCTATATATAAATAGGGTTTTGACTTATATTTGAACATACCATGCTTGCCAACAGTCCCCAAATCCCCATGACATTCAAGAAAAACAGTCCAACGTCCTGGTCTGAGCCTGTTCCAGGCAGAATGCTGAAAATCCATCTCTGTCATGGGCCCCATCTGTTTATCCATAAGAGCCCAGACTGCTGTAGCATAGAGGGACTTTTTCTTCTCTTTCAGAGCGCAGGCAGTTTTACATAAGACGCCAGCACCTCATTTACCGATGTTAACATGAAAGTTCTGGCTCACAGTCTCTGCTGGCAGAGTGATATCATAGCTGCCTCCCTACTACCTGGCTCCTTCACCAAGTACAGTGGTGTGAAAAAGTGTTTGCCCCCTTCCTCATTTCCTGTTCCTTTGCATGTTTGTCACACTTAAGTGTTTCGGAACATCAAACCAATTTAAACAATAGTCAAGGACAACACAAGTAAACACAAAATGCAATTTGTAAATTAAGGTGTTTATTATTAAAGGTGAAAAAAAATACAAACCATCATGACCCTGTGTGAAAAAGTGATTACCCCCCTTGTTAAAATATACTATAACTGTGGTTGTCCACACCTGAGTTCAATTTCTCTAGCCACACCCAGGCCTGATTATTGCCACACCTGTTCACAATCAAGGCATCACTTAAATAGGAGCTGCTTGACACAGTAAGGTCCACCAGAAGATCCTTAAAAGCTACACATCATGCCGAGACCCAAAGAAATTCAGGAACAATTGAGAAAGAAAGTAATTGAGATCTATCAGTCTGGAAAGGGTTATAAAGCCATTTCCAAAGCTTTGGGAATCCAGCGAACCACAGTGAGAGCCATTATCCACAAATGGCGAAGACATGGAACAGTGGTGAACCTTCCCAGGAGTGGCCGGCCGCCCAAAATTACCCCAAGAGCGCAGCGACGACTCATCCAAGAGGTCACAAAAGACCCCACAACAACGTCCAAGGAACTGCAGGCCTCACTTGCCTCAGTTAAGGTCAGCGTTCATGCCTCCACCATCAGGAAAAGACTGGGCAAAAATGGCCTGCATGGCAGAGTTCCAAGGAGAAAACCACTGCTGAGCAAAAAGAACATCAAAGCTCGTCTCAATTTCTCCACAACACATCTTGATGATCCCCAAGACTTTTGGGACAACATTCTGTGGACCGATGAGACAAAAGTGGAACTCTTTGGAAGGTGTGTGTCCAAGTATATCTGGCGTAGAAGGAACACTGCATTTCATAAAAAGAACATTATACCAACAGTAAAATATGGTGGTGGTAGTGTGATGGTCTGGGGCTGTTTTGCTGCTTCAGGACCTGGAAGACTTGCCGTGATAAAAGGAACTATGAATTCTGCTGTCTACCAAGAGATCCTGAAGGAGAATGTCCGACCATCTGTTCGTGTACTCAAGCTGAAACGAACTTGGGTTCTGCAGCAGGACAATGATCCTAAACACACCAGCAAGTCCACCACCGAATGGCTGAAGAAAAACAAAATGAAGACTTTGGAGTGGCCTAGCCAAAGTCCTGACCTGAATCCTATTGAGATGTTGTGGTATGACCTTAAAAAGGCCGTTCATGCTCGAAAACCCTCTAATGTAACTGAATTAGGACAATTCTGCAAAGATGAGTGGGCCAAAATTCCTCCAGGACGCTGTAAAAGCCTCATTGCACGTTATCGCAAACGCTTGGTTGCAGTTGTTGCTGCTAAGGGTGGCCCAACCAGTTATTAGGTTTAGGGGGCAATCACTTTTTCACACAGGGCCATGATGGTTTGGATTTTTTTCACCTTTAATAATAAACACCTTCATTTACAAATTGCATTTTGTGTTTACTTGTGTTGTCCTTGACTATTGTTTAAATTGGTTTGATGTTCCGAAACACTTAAGTGTGACAAACATGCAAAGGAACAGGAAATGAGGAAGGGGGCAAACACTTTTTCACACCACTGTAAGTACTGAGGAGAGGACAGGCTCGGGCCGAGGGAATCAGCGACTGGAAGGTGGCAGGCTGTCAGCTATGATCATATTCATCAGTGCAGCAGGCAGAGCAAAGTCAGCGGTTGGTCTCACCCAAGGATTTTTTTCAGCTGGAACTTGGTGAAACTCAGTTCCACCACCTCTGACTTGGGCCCTCTGCTCCCTGCTCACCACTAGCACTTGTAAACAAAAAAGTCAGTTTTCTGTATTTACATGTAACAACTTGTCTCCCAATGGCTCCCACAAATCTGATCTCCTGGGTGGCTCCCACTGAGTGCAGGATGGGGACAAGGGAGATGCAAGTGCCGTGCAGTGCAGTGCAGATTCCGACACCCCCACTGGATGAACTCCCTGCAAGTGAGAGAGGCAGACCCATCTACAGTGTGCGGGGAGGTACCAGAAGGGGGGATTGCATGCAGATGTCAGAGCTCAAGAGGGGTGAAAGTGTGATGTGGATGGGGGATGCAGAGGTAAGCAGCTGTGGAAGAAGGATGTACTCTGCACTCTGTGTGTAGCGCACCCCTGAACTCTGCGCTATGTGTGTAACACACCCCTGAACTCTGCGCTATGTGTGTAATACACTCCTGGTATTTATTGTCCCTTTAACACCCTTCCACTGTTGGTGAAATTTGACCACACTCACTATTTGATGTGGTTTGGAGAATGGAGGGGTGGGTTTGGGGGGTCGTGGTTGAGTTCCAGCACCTATTTTCTGAGAGAAAAAGCCCTGGTGTCACCTCATTATGAACACATAGGGTCAACACAAAGAGAGAGGGTTCATCCGGATGAGACTGCACTGATGAGACTGTCTTAACTGATGAGAGTGCAGTGATGAGGCTGCACTGATGAGACTGCACTGATGAGTCTGCACTGATGAGACTGACTGCACTGGTGAGGCGGCACTCATGAGACTGCCCTCATGAGACTGCGCTGATGAGGCTGCACTGATGAGACTGCACAGATTAATGCCGCATACAAATGACCGGACTTTTCGACAGACTTGGTCCGGCGGACAAGCTGAGGTCCGCCAGACTTTTAAAAACGAACGAACTTGGCCACACATGATCACCCCAAAAGTCTGACAGATTCAAACGTGATGACGTAGAATAAGGAAGTTCATAGCCAGTAGGCAATAGTTGCCCTGGCGTCAGTTTTAGTACGTCGGACTAGCACACAGACAAACGGATTGTCCGCTAAAAGCCAAGTCCGGTGGACAAATTTGAAGCCAGTCTTATTTCTAGGTCCGCTGGACTTTTGGGAAGAAAAAGTCCGCTGGAGCCTACACACAATCGAATTGTCTGACGGACTCTGGTCCGCTGGAAAGTCTGATCGTGTGTACGCGGCATGAGCTGCACTGATGAGACTGACTGCACTGATGAGGCTGCACTGATGGACACTGATGAGACTGCACTGATGGTAAAGGAGGGCTCCGATGGTAAAGGGGGGGCTCTGATGTTACAGGGAGACTTTAAAGGTAAAGGTTTTTTTATCTAGCAGTCACTGGACTGTGAGAAATTAGGTTTAAAATGGCACTGGCCAATTTCTCACAGTCAGGAGAGTGCTACATGCTAACAGCACTCTTTTACTTCTATCTTTTAGATTTTTAGATAGAAGTTAAAAAGTTGCTGTAAGCTGACAAAGATGGTATCTCCTGTTTCATGTAGCACTGTCCTGACTGTGAGAAATTGGGCAGTGAAGTTTTAAACCCAGTTTATCACAGTCACTCCTTTCTGACATTAAAGCCCCTTTCACACAGCAGGTCCCATCAGGTCTGCCTGTTTTTCAGGTGGACCTGGTGGGAAGGTCCATGCATCCCTATGGACAGGCGGACTTAAACAGACTCTATTTAACCACACCCTTTAAGCCACGCCCACTGTAAGTGAAACCATGCCTTTTTTCACAGTGTAGTACTTCATGCACCGCAATTTTTTTGTTAACCACGCCCAAAAAAAGATTGCCCCTAAATAACATACTATTCCGCCTACACTTGCTTTCTGCAAAAAAAGTGTCCCTAAATAGTTTTTGGAAATGTTGGCAACTTTGCATAAACATGGAGAATTAAACATTTCCCCCTTTACATCAGTTTGCTTTCACTTTCTGCTGTTATGCTGAATGTTGTTTTCCCCTCCAGTCAGCAGCAGGAGAACTATAGCCAGGAAAGCCTATGGACTTCTATGCAGAATGGTGAGGATCATGGGAGTTGTAGTCTGAAACAGTCACAGAATGAGACTTATGGTAGGGTGACCAGACATCCCCGGTTTCCATGGACAGTCCCCGGATTGAGCATGCTGTCCCTAGAGCCCCTCTGTTCCCAGATCTGTCATCTCAGCAGGGGGAGCCCTGAGGTAGAGTGGACAGGGGCTCCCAAATCCTGTCCATCAAGAATCCCCCACAGTGCAGCTATTTAGAAAACAAACGTCTCCGGGCCCCCTGTGCTCAGTAGGGGCCAGGGGACAGTAAGCAGGCTATTTCTTATATTTTTGGGTTTAGGTGTATTAATCCGCCGCAGTGCGCTACACAGTTGAAGCCCAGCCTCTTCAATATGAATACACTGTGGCCACCCGGGAGCGCTGCTGCGGATTAATCAACCTAAACCCAAAAATGAAGAAATAGTCCGCTTTCTGTACTGCGGCACCCACTGAGCACAGGTGGCCCAGAGATGTTTGCTTTCTAAATAGCTGCACCGCAGGGGATTTGTTTATTGGTGGACAGGATTTGGGAGTCCCTGCTCGCTCTACCTCACCCCCCCCCCCCCCCCCCCCCCAGTTTCCTCCAGCCCTAGTGGCCCAGCTCGGTGGTGCCCAGGAGGAAAGGAGAGGACCTCCACCTTCAGGACAAGCACTGCACCCAGGCCCAGGTAGAAGAAGTTGCCTAGACCAGGTACTGGGGGGGAGACTAACAATGCTACATTTGAATTTGATTAATACCAAGCACATTTGGAGTGACACATCTGAGAGGCATTGCTGTAGATTAGGGTACACTAGTGTTGCCCACTGAATTGTGAACCACAGTGAATCACTTTTCAGAGGGTGTTTGACAGGTGGCAAGCAAACATGATATTGCCTCCTCAACATCTAATTTAATCCCTAAAAAACCTGCACTACCTCGCTGCAACTGTGTTTGTTGTACATGGTTGTGTGGCGTCCCCATTCAGTGAAGTGGGATGCATTTGGCCACTAAACATGATGGGGGGATATTTTTGTATACCCCCAATTTGCTGTCTTTGCCATTAGCCCCTCCTAACCACTGCATTCTGTACATTACATATCCCAGACTCCTGCATTCTAGGCATTACCCACTCCTGACCACTGAACTCTGTATATTATATGTGTGATGATCGGTTCTCTTCTCTGATACCCTGCACACGTGAGGCTGCATTGCTAGGTAAAGGTGAGGCTAAATTGCTGGGCACAGGTGATGCTGCATTCCTGGGCACAGGTGAGACTGCATTCCTGGGCACAGGTGAGGCTGCATTGCTGGGGACACATGAGGCTGCATTGCTGGGCACATGTTAAGCTGCACTGCTGGGCACGCATGGGGCTGCATTCCTGGGCACAAGTGAAGCTGCATTGGTGGGCAAGGTGACGCTGTATTCCTGGGTACAAGTGAGACTGCATTGCTGGGCACTGGTGAGGCTGAATTCCTGGGCACAGGTGAGGCTGAATTCCTGGGCACAGATGAGGCTGCATTTCTGGAGCACAGGTGACGCTGCATTCCTAGGCACTGTGAGGTTGCATTGCTGGGAACAGGTGAGACTGCATTGCTGGGCACCGGTGAGGCTGCATTGCTGGGCACTGGTGAGGATGCATCTATGGGCACTGGTGAGCCCTGCTTTCTTTGTGTAGTGCACTCCTGAACTCTGCACAGTTTTTTTTCTTTTTCTTATCTTCATAACATTTGGTAGTCATATCTCAAAAAATTCTAAGAAGTATCTTTTTTTTAAATCTTAATTTATGGAGGAAATGTGAGAAATAACATATATATCATCCAGTCATTCCATAAACACATACCACATGCACTGCATATATCATTTGAGGAAAATATGCTTATAGATTACCATTTTCCAATAAAAAGAAAAAAAATTAATAATAATTTTAAAAATCTGGTCACTTTATTGAAAGTTGTGAAGTATGCTCTACTTCCCACCGCTGATCACTGGAGGCATTGAATGAAGAGACAGAGGGGGTCCCCCTTCCACAGAGAAAGGTCACCACAACTTCCATGAGCCTGGGGAGAGGGCTTTTCATCCATTGCTGATACTGCTACCAGGGAATGAGCCACTGAGAACAGGACACCGAGTATACCCAATCTATATAGCACCTGTACTGCACTTTATACCACACTTATTCTAAACCTAGACTGCGCTTATACCAAACCTATACCACATTAATCTTTACCACATTTAAACCACATCTACAATGCATATGTGCCGAGACTTTACTGTACCTACAGTGCCTTGAAAAAGTATTCATACCCCTTGAAATGTTCCACATTTAGTCATGTTACCACCGGAAACGTAAATGCATTTTATTGGGATTTTATGTGATAGACCAACACAAAGTGGCACATAATTGTGAAGTGGAAGGAAATGATCAATGGTTTTACAATTTTTTTACAAATAACTATCTGAAAAGTGTGACGTGCATTTGTATTCAGTCGCTTTTACTCTGATACCCCTAACTGAAATCTAGAAGTCACCTAATGTCAGAAACCATGAAACAGACTGAGACAGAAGTACAATCAAATCACAATTGTTTATTAATAAAAATAAAAAGGTAAATAGAAAAAAGCATAGTCAAGCATAGCCAGGGTCCAGTAGCCAGATCGGGTAGTCAGCCAGTTCAAAGTTCATTAACCAGATCGGGTAATCAGCCAGGCCAGAAGTCAGGGATCCAAGGAGAGCAACTGCAAGCAGGATAAGAAGCCAGGAGGGATGTCAGCAAGCCAGTCTTGAAACAAACAGCAGGAGATGGTTCCTTGTGATGTGACCAATGCGAAGGCAAAGGAAAAAGTGAGCTGGAAGGCCTTAAATAGGCAGGTCAGACGAGCATCATCGGGAACAGCTGGTAACTGTGGAAAGAGAAGAGAGCTGGCAATTAGCCGACAGCTGAGCGGCCAGCCCAGAGGAGGAAGTGGTAAGCCAGCCCTGACAGTACCCCCCCCTCATTGACCCCTCTCCCTCGGAGGGCCACCGGGCTTGAGGGGAAACCATCTATGGAACTCGCGGAGGAGGACAGGGGCATTTACGTCAGAGGATGAAACCCAGGAGCGTTCCTCCGGACCGTACCCCTTCCAATGCACCATATACTGTATGCGCCCACGGAACCTGCGGGAGTCAACAATGGATTGTACCTCATACTCCTCATGGTTCTCAACCTGAATAGGGTGAGGATGTGGCACCGAGGTGGTAAATCGGTTACAGACCAACGGTTTCAATAAGGAGACATGAAACACATTTGAGATGCGCATACTAGGAGGAAGGTCCAGCGCGTAAGCTACTGGGTTAATCCTGCAAAGGATACGGAAAGGCCCAATAAACCGAGGTGCAAACTTCAGTTAGGGAACACGAAGCCGGAGGTTTGCGAGATGACAGCCAGACCCTGTCCCCAACCTGGTAGGAAGGTGCAGGCAGGCGTCTGCGGTTAGCATGGAGTCTGTACCTATCATTAGCATGACGCAAAGCCTCCTGGACTTGTACCCAAGTGGAACGAAGACCATGGAGGTGCTCCTCTAACACAGGAAGGCTCTGCGGAACAAATGAGTCAGACAACATGGAAGGTTGGCAACCATAATTCGCCATAAATGGAGACAATCAGGAGGCAGAATTCAAGGCAGTGTTGTGAGCAAACTGTGGCCAAGGTAATAGGTCAGACCAGTTGTTATGATGGTCAGAAATATAGCAACGTAGGAAATGCTCCAAGGACTGATTGGCTCGTTCTGCGGCCCCATTAGACTGCGGGTGATACGCAGAAGAGAACGCAAGCTGGATTCCCAACTGTGCACAAAAGGCTCGCCAGAACCGGGAGACAAACTGACTGCCCCTATCCGAGACAATCACCAATGTAAGCGAAAGATCTCCCGAGCAAAAATGGAAGCCAGTTCCTTAGAGGTGGGCAACTTCTTAAGTGGAATACAATGACACATCTTTGAGAACTGGTCAACCACCATAAGGATAACAGTGTTGCCTTGGGAGTTGGGCAATTCCACAATGAAATCCATAGACAGGTGAGTCCAGGGCCTCTCTCCATTGGGTATGGATTGTAGGAGGCCCACTGGAAGGTGTTGTGGAGTCTTACTCTGAGCACACACCGGACAGGCAGCTACGAAGGCAGTAACATCAGCCTTCGTAGCAAGGCAAGGTTTATCAGGAGGAGCATGGACCTGAGCAGCAAGAATTTTGTCACCCAAAGGAGACGTAAGACTGGTGTGAACCGTAGCCAAGATACGATCAGGAGGAATCATAGGAACCGGAACCGACTCCGACTTGGAAGTGGAGGAAAATTGTCGTGACAAGGCATCAGCCTTTACATTCTTAGTACCGGGTAAGAATGAGACAATGTAATTAAAGCTCGACAAAAAAAGAGCCCATCGCGCCCTTCTGGGAGAGAGTCGCTTAGCCTCAGACAAGAATGTAAGATTCTTATGGTCAGTAAGAATAAGAATGGGCGCAGTGGTACCTTCAAGGAGATGTCTCCATTCTTTCAGGGCTAAAATGATTGCCAACAGCTTTTTTGTCACCAATCTCATAATTGCACTCAGCAGGTGACAATTTTCTTGGAAAAGTAACCACACGGATGCATAACGCTCTCAGAGTTAGGAAGTTGAGACAGAAGGGCGCCAACTCCAGTCTCAGAAGCATCAACTTCTAGGATAAAAGGCAATGTAGGATCAGGATGTGCCAACACAGGAGCAGAAACAAAGGCAGCCTTGAGAGTCTCAAAGGCCTTAATGGACTCTGGAGACCAACTCTGTGGGTTACTGTCCTTTCTGGTCATATCAGTCAGAGGCTTGACCAGAGACGAGAAGTTACGAATAAACTTCCGATAGTAGTTGGGAAAGCCCAGGAAACGCTGCAGAGGACGTAAACTCACAGGTCGAGGCCACTGTAGGACTGCCGACAGTTTGTCTGGGTCCATCGAAAAACCAGCAGTGGAAATGACAGGAATGTAACCTGTTCACGATGGAACTCGCACTTCTCCAGTTTACAATAGAGATTGTTCTCTCTTAGTTTCTGAAGTACACGACAAACATCTGCGTGGTGGCTCTCCAGGGACTTGGAAAATCGACGACAAAGGGTAAACCCGGCCATGAGGAGGTATGGCACCAGGTTCAAGGTCAATTGCGCAATCATAAGACCGGTGTGGAGGCAAACTACCGGCTTAACCTTTATCAAAGACATTGCCAAAATCATGGTACTCCTCCGGCATGGAGGGGAGTGAAGCGGTGCACAGGACCTTGGATACCTTCAGGAAGCATGTGTCACTGCATTGTGGTGACTAGGGATGAATCGAACACCCCCCGGTTCGGTTCGCACCAGAACTTTCGAACAGAGTCCTCTGGGTCACTAAGGACAACATGATCCGCAGCTACCTCCTCCCAGCCACGTACAAGTCCACGGGTTTCTTGGGCCTGTAAATCCTCCCTACAAGACTGCTGCTGTTCTGCCACAAGTGCCCTGTGCATTATTCCACGCAGTGTATGCTCTAACAGGTGGACAAGAGGTACAGTGTCACTGATGCATGCACTGCACTGACACTGCTCACCATCCTTGTGGCCTCCTCAAACGGTGACAGGACAGTGCATGCATCCCTGATCATGCCCCACTGGCATGGTGAGAAAAAACCGAGCTCCCCTGACCCTGTCCTGGTGCCGTAGTCGCACAGGTACTCGTTGATGGCCCTCTGCTGCGTGTGCAGCCGCTGCAGCATGGCCAACATTGAGTTCCACTTGGTGGGCATATCACATATAAGGCGGGTTCTTGGGCAGGTTCAACTCCTTTTGGAGCTCAGCCAGCCGAGCACAGGCATTAAATGATCGGCGGAAATGCACAGACTTTCCTGGACTGCTTCAGGACTTCCTGTAAGCCCGGGTACCTGCCCAAGAACCGCTGCACCACCAGGTTAAGGACGTGAGCCACACAGGGCACATGTGGAACCGCACATTGTACAAACTCGCGGAAGGGGACCGAGTCTACCAACTGAAAAGGCCGCAGTTGAAGTGCTAGCAATTTAGCCAAGCTAGCATTCAACCGCTGGGCATGTGGATGGCTGGGAGTGAACTTCTTTCGATGGTCCAGCAGCTGGGGCAGGGAAATTTGCCTGCTATAATTGGACGTGGGTGTACTGCTAGCAGAGTGCCCGGAAGCACTTGGCTGTGACTCTACACCTTCATTCCTCTCAGAGCAGGTTTCAGAGAGGACTGAAGGTCTAGTGGGGTTGGAGATCCCAGCTGATGAGGAGCAAGGAAAGGTCCGCTTTGTTCTTTGGTGTGGGTCTTTGAGGTACGCTTGCCAACGAGCTGCATGGCAGGTCAACATATGTCTGGTCAAGCATGTGGTGCCCAAGCGGCTGATGTTTTGGCCATGCGAGATACGCATGAGACATATGTTGCAAATAGCAGCGGTGCGATCTGATGCACTAGTCTTAAAAAAGGCCCACACCAAAGAACTTTTAGAATAATGCGCAGAGGCAGCGCCCTGCACAGGCGGAGCTCTGCGGTGTGATTCAGTTGGTGTGCTGCCCCTAAGCTGGCCCCTGGAGGGCATCCTGCCTTGTTCAGCTGCCGAAAATAAGGACAAGCGTGTCCCATGGCCACGTGCTGATGATGATGCACCGCATCCACGACCAGCACTGTTGTCTCTAGACACAGAGCCTGCTTGCCCTCTTTTATCGGCTCGTGCCTGTCTGCCTGTCTGCCTCTCCTTTTTGGTCTTCCAGACATGGTAATGGCCTGAAGGGAGATGAGAAAACCAGCAATTGGGTAGTGTATATTGTGCTGGAGGCACACAACACCCACTAACTCCTGCAGATGCCTTTATTATAGAACAACAGGAAAAAGGTAGATACCGGTGTATACTGTGCTTTGCTGGAGGCACACAACACCAACTAACTCCTGCAGATGGCAGATGGCTCATTTAGAGAAGAGCTATATAGGTGGATAATGGTGTATACTGCGGTCAGGGCATGCAGACAACACCCACAAACTCCTACAGCTGACTGAAAGCTGAATTACAGAAGAGCAATATTGCTAGCTATATAGGTGGATAATGGTGTATACTGCGGTCAGGGCAAGCAGACAACACCCACAAACTCCTACAGCTGACTGAAAGCTGAATTACAGAAGAGCAATATAGCTAGCTATATAGGTGGATAATGGTGTATACTGCGGTCAGGGCACGCAGACAACACCCACAAACTCCTACAGCTGACTGAAAGCTGAATTACAGAAGAGCAATATAGCTAGCTATATAGGTGGATAATGGTGTATACTGAGACCAGGGCACGCAGACAACACCCACAAACTCCTACAGCTGACTGAAAGCTCAATTACAGCAGAGCAATATAGCTAGCTATATAGGTGGATAATGGTGTATACCTCGGTCAGGGGGTCAGGGCACGCAGACAACACCCACAAACTCCTACAGCTGACTGAAAGCTGAATTACCGAAGAGCAATATAGCTAGCTATGTAGGTGAATAATGGTGTATACTGGTGGATAATGGTGTAGTCAGCCAGTCCAAAGTTCATTAACCAGATCGGGTAATCAGCCAGGCCAGAAGTTAGGGATCTAAGGAGAGCAACTGCAAGCAGGATAAGAAGCCAGGAGGGATGTCAGCAAGCCAGTCTTGAAACAAACAGCAGGAGATGGTTCCTTGTGATGTGACCAATGCGAAGGCAAAGGAAAAAGTGAGCTGGAAGGCTTTAAATAGGCAGGTCAGATGAGCATCATCAGAAACAGCTGGTAACTGTGGAAAGAGAAGAGAGCTGGCAATTAGCCGACAGCTGAGCGGCCAGCCCAGAGGAGGAAGGGCTAAGCCAGCCCTGACAATAAGACTGCAGTAATGGCCAGGTTTACACTGCATGTGATGTCACATGGTGTGTAGGAGGAAGCTCTGAGAGATTATGAAGTCTCCTGGGATATCAGTGGTGTGCTGTAGGAAGTCCTGATAACAGATAGACAAGCACATAGAGAGTGTGCCATAAATCAGGGGGGATCTGGGCATGCTCAGTGACATCATTCTAAAGAACAAAAAGCATTACAACAATACTGAGCAAGTAAGGAGATATCTACAAGCATAGTTCATTAGGGTTTTTTTATGCCGATTTACATGGGACAAAGTTGTGGGGGAGAGTTTACAACCACTTTAAAAAACGCAATATATGGGAACGGACAAAAAAGTACAGGTGCCCAGATGCACCTCCTGGTCTGAATGAGCCCTTAGACTGGTGTGCCTTGTGCACAATTCTTAACAGTGCCTTGGCGTAAAAAAGTTTGAGAAATACTAGATTGGATCACTTTAGTAGGGAGCCTTTAGTCCCAGTATTAATTTTATACCCAAGTAAAGAAAAATTTGAGTCTGACTGCTCCCAGTAGCTTAATCCAAAATTAATGGTCAATGTTTCTAAATACCATAATTGGATGACACTCTAGTCTAACATTTTTTCCTCTTGATTTATTTTGTTGAAGAGGTAGCCAATCTCCCTTTTCTCATCAGCCAATGACAGAACCTTGCAGCAAACCAAGTCTGCTTAGTATTATCCTGGATTTTACAACAGCTGTGGAGATTTCTGCATACATGATCCCATTATTCTTAGTAATATGCTTTACTTTTTCAAATAGATCATTAACTGAAATAATTAAAAATCTGCCATGTTCTTTGCACGTTGTACACTCAGTAATAATTAACTTTAATTTTACCTGTCAACCTTTAGCTGTGAAATAGCACATCTCTTTTTCAGAAAGATCTGAGATCAGAAGACACTCCATTATGGATGACAGGATAAGAAGAGACTCTGCTCCATCTTTTGATGGCAAAATAGAAGACAGAACTGAAAAATTACATCTCAAACGTGAACTTGGCCTGGTTAGTGCTGTGTCACTGATAGCTGGCACCATGATTGGTTCTGGTATATTCATGTCTCCTCAGTGGGTCCTCTATTACATGGGCAGCCCTGGAGCCAGCCTGTTAATATGGGCAGCCTGTGGTGTTCTAGCGATGTTGGGTGCTCTTTCCTATGCTGAACTTGGCACTGTTATAAAGGAATCTGGCGGGGAGTACATTTATATTTTACGGAATGTTGACACCTTACCAGCTTTCCTCCTGGCATTTACCTCGGTCATTGTGGTCAGACCAGCTGGCATTTCTGCTGTTTCCTTAAGTTTTGCAGAATATGTGGTGGCTGCCTTCTACCAGGACTGCCCACCACCTCAGGTAGTGGTAAAGTGTACGGCAGCAGCCTGTATCCTTGTCTTGAGCATCATCAACTGCCTCAATGTCAGGCTTTCTGCCGCTATCACTAACTTCTTCATGGCTGCCAAACTGTTGGTATTGCTGGTCATAATTGTGGGTGGTAGGGTTCTCTTGGCCCAAGGAAACACTCAGGTCTTCCAGAATGCCTTTGAAAACACAGTTGAAGGATTTGGTCCAGTTGGAGTGGCTTTTTATCAAGGACTCTGGTCTTATGATGGATGGAATAATCTGAATTACGTAACTGAAGAAGTGAAGAATCCTGAGGTTGGTGGGTTCATTGTAAACAGTTTGTGATCTGTACTTACATACCAGCTGTTTCATATTTCAAGGGACTCTATGGGTTAATGAAGGACAAGGCTACATCCACAAATCAGTGAGACTTATGCCACGTACACACGGTCAGAGTTTCCGATGGGAAATGTTTGATTGGAGCTTGTTGTCGTAAATTCTAACCGTGTGTAGGCTCCATCGGAACATTTTCCATAGGAATTTCCGACACACAAAATTTGAGATCTGGATCTCAAATTTTCAGACAACAAATTCTGTTATCGGAAATTCTGATCGTGTGTACCCAATTTCGATACACATGTTCGGAATCAAGCAGAAGAGCTGCACTGGCTATGGAACTTAAATTTTCTCGGCTCGTCGTACGTCACCCCGTTCTTGACGTTCGAAATTTCCGACAACATTTTGTGACCATGTGTATGCAAGACAAGTTTGAGCCAACATCCATTGGAAAAAATCCCATGGATTTTGTTGTCGGAATGTGCGATCATGCGTGCGTATGTGGCATTAGGCTGGCCATACACAGTGCAAATTGTTTTTGCAACCCGTGAAATTTGGTTGATATCCCCATCAACACAGACACTGTTGATGCGGGAATCCCTCTTGCTGGGCCATTGTCTTCTCCCGTGGGGGGGAGGGGGGCAGATGAGGGGAAGCCATCCTCCCAATGAAAAGACAGTGATTATCGCTAGTGGATAGCGATAATCGCAAGAGAATCAGGCAGGCTGGTTGTACCCAAGTTGAATAATCAACTTAGTATATTCAGCCAGACCGTTAACGGTTTGAATTTTAGATTCAAACTGTGTATGGCCGGTCTAAAGCTAGCCATACACTGATAGCTTTTTAAGGTAATGGTTGTACAAAAAAAAATCTTGTTAGTACATTGCTGCTGTCTGCTGAACATCCTGTGCTTATTCCTTTGTGTCTCACTAACCAGGTGAAAACAGAGGGAAAAGTCAAAGAAAAGAAAACGAATGCAGCCACATCTAATGATTGATAAGCTGCAATATAATACATTTTTGGTTTTGGGTTTGTAATGGAGAATTAGCATTCGCAAATTATGAATTCTTGAAATGAAGCGCACAATTCTCTTCTTCTTTAATAGGATAATAATTAAGCTGCTTTGCTGGTGATACTGATGGAGTTATTGCACACAAATTATCAAAGGCTTTTTTTTTCTAGTGACATCAAGAAAAATATTATTATGCTTTTTTTTTGGGGGGGGGGGGGGGGGGGGGCAAGTTACCACAACACCATTATCCCGTTGTTTATAAGATCAAAGTTACAACTATGTTGGTGTCCCTTGTCAATTTTATACTGTATTTTTTAAAATGTAACTGCCTACTCCCTACTGCCTAAGTAAAACACATAGCCAAGTATTATTCTCCACAATTTTTTTTATTGTGCATTAAAAAAAGAAAACAAATAAAATTAGACATGCTATCTGCTAATAGAACTTAACCAAAAAGTGCATTCTATGCATCCAAAATATAGAAAATATACCAAATCAAATCGTTATTCAACCAAAAATTAATGTCAAAGCAATAACTCCAAGGCCAATAATAAATAACACGTTACCTCCTACGTAACATATCTGGCTGACGAACGGCCGTTCAGAAACAAATTGAATAGTGTGAAATGAAAAGTGCGAAATGAAAAGCGAGAATCAACACTCACCAAACTTCTACTAACATGAAATTTGCAGAAGGAGCCCAAAGGGTGGCGCTAAAGAGCTGAAAAACAACATAGTACGTCACTACATTTGTAATTGTTGGCCAACAATTGTGTGGCTCTGTGTATGCAAGACAAGTTTGGATCAACTCCCTTCAGACAAAATTTCACGGTTTTGTTGGCCAACAATCCGATCGCGTGTACGAGGCTGAAGTGTTTTACCGACAGAATCACAAGATGAAAATAAAGATAAGGAGCCTGAAAAAAGCAAAACAAATGCAGCTATCGCATCTAGGAACTGGCAAGCAGCAATATTTAATGCACATGATAATAGTCTCTTGGCTTAGAATAGTTGAATAACACAAAATCTATTCTAGATTGAATAAGATATATACAATCTAAGACAGGGTCGGCAACTTGTTGATCGCAGACATGTGATGGGTAGATCGCGTCCCTTTCTTGCTAACCCACGTAACCTGGATAGGAGTGGGGGTGGCATTCACTCGAACCGATCCTCTTTATTTTCCTCCAGCAAGCTTCTCCTCCTCTCCTTCCCGCTGTAATCCAGCTGCTGCAAGAGGAAAATACAGAGGATCTGTTCAAGTAAATGCCACCCCTACCATCCCCCTGTCCAGGGTCCCCTTCCTTCTTTTGGCCGGGGCCCCCTGCTCTCGTAGCCCCCCCCCCACACTCAAAGCGCTGTCATCTTCCCTTCCTTTCCTCTTCTGCCGGCTGCTTCAAGGGATTGTTTCAGGATGGGAAGCTGGGGTACGGGCCGGAAAATATGTCATACTTACCGACCCCTTTCTTTTCTGAATAAATACAGTGAGTGATCACTCACTGTGGTCATTCATAGCAGAAGCATAGTAAGCTATGTTTACTATGCTTCAGTTTGCGAATGAACAGGAAGACTGCAGAGCAATTCCTGTTCATTCATTCTGTACAGCTGAGGCTGCAGAGAGCAATGAGCCGTGTACCAACCTATGTACCAAATTCACCAGCACCCCGGAAGCACCTTCTACAGTATGCATGTCTGTATCATTAACAAACTGCGCAACATTAGGCCCAAGACAGAACCCTGGCAATAAAAATAAATTGACTATTATGTTATTTTGCTGACTTATGCTAAGCTTATTTTACCTCAAGATAACTTTATGATCAAAACATCCAATTCACAAACCTATATCGCAATCTGCATGAAATAAATATTTAAAAAAAAAGATTTCTCCATTTATTGCTCCATTTACTGCCATTCTCAATAGACATCTCAAACTCCCTGACAACTTTGCAGGAATCTAGGTGTATTATAGGAAGTGAAAATCTATTGCTCATCCTTGTGAACTGAACTTCGCTTCAATCTGATTTGCTCTCCAGCGCAGGCACATCCTTCACATTCAATTTAAATTTAAATATATATGTAAAAATAAATAAGTTCTTCACCACAAAAAATGTTAAATCTTTTCAGGGGTGCTGTGAAAATATTTTGATCTTTTTGGTGCTCCGCAAGACAAAAAAGAAAAACAGTTTTAGTCCAATAATATCTTACCAAAGCCCCCAACAGGGCTGTTCAACATGTTGTAAAAAATAAGTGGAAAAAATAATAATTAAAAAAAAAATAAAAAATTTAAAAACTACCGACACCATCCTCTGCTCTATTGACACCAACCTCTGCTTTACCAACACCATCCACTGCCCTTCTGACACTGTCCGCACACCATCCACTGTCCTTCTGACACTGTTTACACACCATCCACTGCCCTACTGACACTGCCCACACACCATCCACTGCTCTACTGACACTGTCCACACACCATCCACAGCCCTACTGACACTGTCCACACACCATCCACTGCCCTACTGACACTGTCCACACACCATCCACTGCTCTACTGACACTGTCCACACACCATTCACTGCCCTACTGACACTGTCCACACATTGTCCACTGCCCTACTGACAACTGTCCCCACACCATCCACTGCCCTACTGACACTGTCCACACACTGTCCCCTGCCCTACTGACACTGTACACACACCGTCCACTGCTCTACTGACACTGTCCACACACTGTCCCCTGCCCTACTCACACTGTCCACACACTGTCCACTGCCCTACTGACACTGTCCACTGCCAATGGTCACCATTGCCACTGGTCCACTGAACTCAGAGTTCATAGTAAAATGTAGATTAAAGTTATTCTTGTTAATTCTCAGGAGCCACTGTTCTAACGGGTCATGGGGGCCGTGCCAGATGATGAAGATGTCGTTGATGTACCGGTACAAACAAAGTATGTGGTTCTTGGATAGAAAGTGTTGAACAACTGCTATCCCCTTGTCGTGAGGGATTGAGTTGTAAAGGGATTCTGCATCCACTGATACAAAGATGACGTGGTCCAGAATGATTAAGGAATCAATGATTTGAAGAAACTGAAGAGTATCCTTAACAAAGGAAGGCAAGGAGGAAACTAATGGTTTCAAAAATTCATCCACCAATTTGCTAGCATTGTCACTGACTGAGCCAACTCCTGACATAATTGGCCTACCAGGGAGGTTGTTTGCATTCTTGTGAATTTTTGGCAAAGCATAAAAAACGGTAACACGTGGAAATTTATTTTTAACAAATTCCCAAGTTTGTTGGGTGATAATTTGATAAGAGAAGGCCGAATCAATAATAGCATAAAACTCAAGGGTGTACTTCTTCACAATGTTGGCAGGGACACAACGGTACCAGTCAGTGTTGCTGAGTATTTTAGTGCACATTTCGATGTATGTTGTATTGTCAAGAAGGACAATATTTCCTCCCTTACCTGATGTTTTAATTGTGATATTTTTGTTAAGTGAGAGTTGTTAAGGGCTATGTGTTCCTGTCTACTGAGGTTGGCCGGGACCTGCGTTTCCGGATTTTTAACGCTTCCAAATCATTGTAGATGAGCTTCAAAAATGCTGCGGCATTAGGGCATGTACTGGGGGCAGGGCAAAAGTCAGATTTCTTCTTAAGATTGGATTTAGTTGACCTTAAAAGGGATATCCTGTGGATCTACTGTGTCCTCCAACAAGGAGGTCAAATCCAGCTGATCAATAAGGGCATTTGGATTATTTTCTTTCAAAAGGGCCACTAGTTGGTCCAGGGCTTGTGTTTCTTGGGGGGTGTGTGTAGTTTGAACGTCCTTATTGGAGAAAATTTTCTTTAGAAGTCATTTACGAACAAATAATTGAAAGTCTTTATATATGTCGAATACATCAATATCTTGGTTAGGGCAAAAATTGAGGCCTTTCCTCAGGACGTTAATTTCATCAACAGAGCTTGTAAGAAGAAAGATTAACTATGGTTAAATCAGATAATAACTCGTGAGGGGGTGCTAAAGGGCTAGTTGAGTGTAAGTGTTGAGACTGTCCAATTATGGGGGGGTGCCTGCAAGGATTCGTTCTAAAAAAGAAGGATCATTGGAAATGGTGTCAATAGAAGTAATAGTAATTGGGTTTTGATTTACAGTGCTAGTGTGGGTGTTAGGAGCGCCTTCCGGAACAGCCGCGGAAGGTGTAACCAACTGCCCTGGAAGGGATATAGATGGAGGTGCAGATTAAGGATGTGTAATCATATAGAGTGTGAGTTTTTTAGCTTGTTGCTTTTCGGTGGAATCGCCGGAATATAAACGTTTAGTACTCGGTGTGGTCTTGGATTTTTGATTAGGTTGGGAATGTGAGGGGTGCGACTGATATGAGGAGTTAGATGTAGAACGGGGAGAAGAGGAAGTGTTTCTAATTGGTTGAGTAGAATTAACCGAGGGGTGTGGTAGATTTAAAGGGCCTTTACTTAAATTGGGTTTGTTGGAGGTAAAGGTCCATGTATGTATATTGTATGTTAATTCTTTGTTTGTTTTATGTAATAAAATATTTTTGATTGTTTTTCAATCAAGTTGTATGTGCCTTTAAAATCCACCCCCACGGGATTCCTTTTTATAAACCATTTTTTCCGGATGTGGCACAACTAAAACCGAAATGGGATCAGGAGATCAAGTCGTAGTCAAACATAATAACGAATGGGATTCATTTTGGATTTTCATATGCAATACAAAGAGGTAGAAGATATCTTCAAGCGGCATTGGCATGTCCTTTTGCTAGATAAAAAACTAAATCCTGCATTACCATCTCAACCTCAATTTATTTATAGGAAGGCCCCAAATTTCGGTGACAAAATTATAAAAAAAAGTGGTTGACCCCCCGAAACCTTCACCTACTTTTTGGGATCGAAATGGCTTTTTTGCTTGCCGGAGATGCAAAGCTTGCTGAGAAATCTCTAGGCCAGTTAGATCCTTAGACAATTTTTCCTCTCCATCAAATAATCGAGTGTTCAACATCAAACAGTTTATTACATGTAACAGCTCTCACGTTGTATATGCTTTAAAATGCCCTTGTGGGTTGATGTATATTGGAAGGACAAAAAGAAAATTTAGAGTGAGAATCGCTGAACACATTCATAATATTAAAATTGGATTCAAAGATCATAATGTGTCATTACATTTCAAACTCAAACATAATATGGATGCCACTGGTCTCCAATTTTGGGGAATTGAACAAATCAAACCCTATTGGAGAGGAATCAATATGGTACGGGAATTGTCAAAACACGAGACTCAATGGATATATTTAGTTGATGTTTTGAGTCCTAGGGGCCTGAATATCGAATTGGACAACAATTGCTTTATAAGTGACACTTAATCAGATTATATCAATTACATGGATGCGCCCCCTGTGGTGGATTAGATAACTTACGCTCTACCATTCATGCATTGTTAGAAGGAAGATCAATGATGATCGTAGAGTAGTGTGCATAAAAGTAATTACATAAGAGCAACCATATAAAAAGAATGACACACATACGGATGGACTTACTATAGATGCTTCTGTGAAATATATACACAGGTTTTCATTTTAATTAAAAATCATTTTCCAGTTAAAAATAATTTTTAAACTATAATTTAATTCTTAAACTAAAATCAATTTAGATTTGAATTTGTTTTTCGATTTTTTGATTATAGATGGGTTATTTACTAATCAAAATAAAAGGGCATAATCTATCATGGTGTTAAATCCCCATAATTTCTAAACCAGTTTGATTTATTCATTTCATTCTTAAGGTACTCTAATTTTAAATCTTTTTTTTTTTTTTAATATATATTTTTTAATGAATTAGTGTAATTCATTAAATAATAGTGTGCTTGCTCTTACTTTCACAGCGATACCTCACATGTGTGGTGCCATGGGCATAGCATAAGGGGTTGCAGGGGTTACAATGGCAACCCTGTCCCTAGCTCCAGGGGGCCCCAGCAGCCTCCCTGCCATATTATCATATCCTTCACAAAGTCCAGCTCTGATCTGCCATAGGGCCCCACAGCCACGCTCCAGTACTGGGTTTCCATTTTGCCTTCCACAATTGACACCCCTCCAATCTCATTGGCTGTGAAGCATTTCCTGAATGGAGAGGAGCATGAGGTAAGAACAGCCCAGGATGGGGAAGTGTCTGTGCTGTGTGCTGGCAACATGGAATGTTGTGCTTAGCGAGGCAAGAGGAGGAGACTGCTGCTGTCCTATAGCCATGATGGGACCTTCATGTGTCTTCTAGTCGCCAGCTGGGATACTCTGTACGCCCCCACTCGGGGATGTCTGCTTACCCCCACTTCCCTGACAACTGGGGAAAAGATATACACCTCCGGGAGGTGACCTCCCCCAACACCTTCCAACACTCACAGAGAAACCTTCAGAAATTGCTAAAACAAATCCCTTAACATCTCATCAGGGGGCCCCTGAAGGGCTACAGGCTCCAGATTTTATGTCACATGGCTTTGCCCTCCCAGATCTAAGTTGCACCCCCCCAAAGCCCCCTGACCACCCCTCTGCCCTGGATACTATGCCCGGCTGCTGAGCTCCTTTCCCATTACAGCACTCTACACTGCTACTCCTCCGCAGGGCTGAAATCACATTCCTTTACAACACAGCCAGTTAGCCATGATCTCCACAGGGTGTATCTGCCTACTGCAACTACACTGCCGTTCTGACCAGAGAATTTCGCAAGTCAGAAGGACAACATAAAAGCCAGAAACACCCTGTGAAGACTGAGAGACTGCGTGCAAAGGAATGTGATTTCAGACCTGTGTAGTGTGGGGGCCGAGGAACTGTATACAGTGCTGAGATGGGAAAGGAGCAATGTCAAGTGACCTGCCAGGGGTCCCTCTCCTCTGATTCTCCAACGGTAATCACTGTCCTCTCATGTAAAGAGGAACTCAAAACTCTTAAGCCACTTTGGGTATCTTGGCATGCAGTGGGTGTTTCTGCACGCACGGCTGAAGTGGTGGGTGGTAATGAGGGGGGGTCCAGGCCAACTTTTGCATCGGGGCCCACAACCTTCAAGCTATGCCTTGTGTGGTGCGATTGCTATTTACATAAGTATGCAGGACCTACATGCATGTTTACATTTGTGCATGAGCATGGGTGTATGGGGCGCTTACATTTTTTTTTTTTTTGGATCAACTTTATTGCTATCACAAGCGATTAACAACATTCATGGTCTGTGAAATATCCAGTTTTTAAGCCCATATCTCTCCTTTTGCCTCCAAAGCATGTGATCAAAGCAAGATCAGTTTGATCAGATGCTGTACAAACCAGTAATGGCTTCTAATCAAAACAAAAGTAATGTAACAGAAGAGGGGAAGAAACTCTTTCACAGTGATTGCGATTAGAGCGGTTATATCGGTAGTGGGCTCCCCGATGGGACAGGAGAGCCCGGTAAAGGTGGAGAGGGCCCCCCTTGCTCCATCTGTAAAAATGACCGAGAGGCTGTAGAGCCACTTGGACCATTTTTCCCCAAATAGCGAAACACTCAGAGAAAAAGGATAATACCAAGACCATTGTTGTAGCTGCACTGATCCTGATCCTTGCTGAACTTGAATCCATGTATGACTGGCTTTAGTTTGCCTCTGTAGATACCCTGTGCTGTTATTCCAGGTATAACAGGCCCCTGTGCACAAATGGCATCCCACACTGTGTATTTTTGGCCCAGGAAAGACATCTAGCACTGTGTGTCATGGGCCCACAGATCAGGTGGCACACCGGATATGGCAATGGTACACTCATGAAAGGAGGATGGGAAAAGGGAAGTCTATTATAAAACATTTTCAGATGGGCATTCCAATCAGGTCCACCTATCAGTTTTTACGGCTGACTTGATTGGAAGGTCCATTCATCCCTATGGACAAGCAGCTGTACACAGACTTGTGTCCATTTATACCCGCCTACCCCTGGGTTCGATCAGGCCCTTAAAATAAAAAGGGTAGAGGACTCTCTCTTCAGTTTAAGGTGAAGCAGTTCCTACTGAACTGTCCGAGATTCAAACCATGTATGGGCAGGCTGATTGCACCCAAGCTTATTGATCAATCCACTTGGGTACAACTAGCCTGTTTGATTTTTCATGAGATCATTGCTAGAGGTTAAGCAATAATCACTGTGGCTCTCCCCATGAAGAGAACACAGTAGCTCCACGGGATGGATTCCCCCATCAACATCAGTGTTGATGGGGGAATGCACCTATTTTCTTTCCTGCAACCACAGGTTGAAAATCTAACCATCTATGGCTGGCTTAACAGTCATCGGAGTTGCACCTGCTCTGACTAGATGGAGGTTGGAATCAGACCTGTGTTCCGGTGCATTGTGTTTAGAACGAATAAAAGAAAAAAAAAAAAATCTTACACACACTATTTATTTTTATTTAATTTTATTAAATGTTTTGCACAATATAACAATAAAGTATATACATAATTTATTTTGCCACGATGCACCACAATGCATGGTAGTGCGTTAAACTGCATTGTGTTGAATTGCACTGCATGTGTGTTGGAAGTGCGTTTGGTCAATGTGTTGGGGTACCATTGACGATGGATGGCACTGCACCACACTGATGCTTGTAACGTGAATTAAAAAAACATAGGTTGCGGTAATGCACATTTACCACAACACAACGGTGTGATTTGGCACTAAAGCATGGCAGTTCATAGAACCATCCAAAACACAAATGTCCCCAGCATACTTACCAGCTAGCCAGCATAATATAACGATAAAAAGGCTAAACTGTTTCTGCAATTTACATTGGATGCAAATATATGTGAAGCTGCACTGCCACGTCAAGGCCCCTTTGCAAAGTGCGGTCCCTAACTATAACGTTTCCAAATTGAGAAATATATAGCAAGAAATAAATTGAGTGTCTAAACTAGTTCCAATGTTTTTTAAAAACAGAGGTTTTTGTTATATATTTGCATTCATAAGTGAAGCTACATAGAGCTCCCAGGGATCCCATTGGATCTTCCTTGTGGCTTGTGCTTGGTCACAGTGAGACCTCGTATAATTGGGATTTCTGTGTCCCTCTAATGTAATGTTTCCAGGGTATATGCCTGTTAACCCTCTAAGTCTTAGGTGCTCGCAGTGATA
Organism: Lithobates pipiens; assembly: GCF_037356315.1. Classification (NCBI taxonomy): domain Eukaryota; kingdom Metazoa; phylum Chordata; class Amphibia; order Anura; family Ranidae; genus Lithobates; species Lithobates pipiens. The sequence goes on from NW_027507758.1 coordinate 541,283,574, forward strand.
CTGGTGTTAGGTTTAGAAAGTCTCGAGCACTCAAAAAGATTATTTCCACTTATTGTGAAAAAATTTCATATCATTCCAGCCACTGTTTTATTGCTGGTTTGATAGTACCAGAAAATAAAAAAAACTGGCCTCCAACCTCCCCTTATAGCCAGTCCAACACACACCTAAAAAGTATCAGCCTCCCGCCTGCAAAAAAAACCCTTTGTCACTCCTTCTGGAGCCTGAACGGCCCACTCTGATGGAGCCAGAACGGGGGTGTCACACTCTCCTGGAGCCTGAAAAGGCCCATTCTTCTGGAGCCAAACTGGCCCATTCTTCTAGAGCCTGAACGGCCCGCTCTGATGGAGCCTAAACGGCCCGCTCTGATGGAGCCTGAACGGCCTGCTCTGATGGAGCCTGAACGGCCCGCTCTGATGGAGCCTGAACGGCACAGTCTGATGGAGCCTGAACGGGGGTGTCACACTCTGATGAAGCCTGAACGGGGGTGTCACACTCTGATGGAGCCTGAACGGGGGTGTCACACTCTGATGGAGCCTGAAAAGGCCCATTCTTCTGGAGCCAAACTGGCCCATTCTTCTAGAGCCTGAACGGCCTGCTCTGATGGAGCCTAAACGGCCCGCTCTGATGGAGCCTAAACGGCCCGCTCTGATGGAGCCTAAACGGCCCGCTCTGATGGAGCCTGAACGGCCCGCTCTGATGGAGCCTGAACGGCACAGTCTGATGGAGCCTAAACGGCCCGCTCTGATGGAGCCTGAACGGCACAGTCTGATGGAGCCTGAACGGCACAGTCTGATGGAGCCTGAACGGGGGTGTCACACTCTGATGGAGCCTGAACGGGGGTGTCACACTCTGATGGAGCCTGAACAGGGGTGTCACACTCTGATGGAGCCTGAACGGGGGTGTCACACTCTGATGGAGCCTGAACGGGGGTGTCACACTGTGATGGAGCCTGAACGGAGGGGGGGGACACACTCTGATGGAGCCTGAACAGGGGGGTGTCACACTCTGATTGAGCCTGAATGCGGGGGGGTGTCACACTCTGATGGAGCCTGAACGGGGGTGTCACACTCTGATGGAGCCTGAACAGGGGTGTCACACTCTGATGGAGCCTGAACGGGGGTGTCACACTCTGATGGAGCCTGAACGGGGGTGTCACACTCTGATGGAGCCTGAACGGAGGGGGGGGACACACTCTGATGGAACCTGAACAGGGGGGTGTCACACTCTGATGGAGCCTGAACACGGGGGGGTGTCACACTCTGATGGAGCCTGAACGGGGGTGTCACACTCTGATGGAGCCTGAACGGGGGTGTCACATTCTCCTGGAGCCTGAAAGGGCCCATTCTTCTGGAGCCAAACTGGCCCATTCTTCTAGAGCCAGAGCAGCCCACTCTTCTGGAGCCTGAATCTCCCACTCTTCTGGAATCTGATCGGCCCAATCTCCTGAAGCCTGAATCTCCCATTCTTCTGAAACCTGATCGGCCCAATCTCCTGGAGCCTGAACATTGCACTCTGTTGGAGCCTGAACCTCGCACTCTGATGGAGCCTGAACCTTGCACTCTGATGGAGCCTGAACCTCGCACTCTGATGGAGCCTGAACCTCGCACTCTGATGGAGCCTGAACCTCGCACTCTGATGGAGCCTGAACCTCGCACTCTAATGGAGCCTGAACCTCGCACTCTGATGGAGCCTGAACGGGGGTGTCGCACTCTGATGGAGCCTGAACGGGGATGTCGCACTCTGATGGAGCCTGAACGGGGGTGTCGCACTCTGATGGAGCCTGAACGGGGGTGTCGCACTCTGATGGAGCCTGAACGGGGGTGTCGCACTCTGATGGAGCCTGAACGGGGGTGTCGCACTCTGATGGAGCCTGAACGGGGGTGTCGCACTCTTCTGGAGTCCGAACGTGGGCGACACACTTTTCTGGAGTATGAACAATTTCTTCCAACTTGTTGGCAATCTTCACTCCCAAAAATTCTGCACCCCTCCCATTTAAGTGCAGTCTATCCCTTCCATAGAGCCGGGAAGCGACCGCAAAGTCAGACCAGTTCTCCATGAAGCCAAACCCCTCTTCTCTGCACCAGTTCTTCAGCCACTTGTTAAGCTCTCTAAGCTCCTGCTGCCTTTCTGGTGTGGCTTTAGGTACAGGCAGTATTTCTGAAAATACTGCTTTGGAGGTCCTTTTTTTCAACATAATCCCTATGTCCTTGAAATCATTTTGTAGACTGCTCCATCTTCCTCTAACTTGGTCATTTGTACCAATATGTACCAAGACAGCTGGGTCCTCTCCAGCCCCACGCAACAATCTTTCCATCCGATCTGCAATGTCCCGAACCCGAGCGCCTGGTAAACAACATACTGTTCGTAGTTGAGGGTCTTTGTGACAGATTGCCCTCTCTGTCCCTTTAATAATTGAGTCCCCTACCACCAGTATCTGCCTATTCTTTCTTGTAGCCTTGCCCCCATCTTTACTGGAGGAAATGTTCCCATGGTTCACCTGACATTTTGGTTGAGTCTCAATGTCGGGTACAGTCCCAATATGCACATCACACTCTTCTGGACTTTGCACATGAGCAACACGCTCTTCTGGAGTCTGAGCGGCGGCGGTGCGCCCTTCTGGAGTCTGAGTGACGGCGGCGCGCCCTTCTGGAGTCTGAGCGGCGGCGGCGCACCCTTTTGGAGTCTGAGCGGCGGCGGCGTGCCCATTTGCAGTCTGAGCAGCAGCGGCGCGCCCTTCTGGAGTCTGAGCGGCGGCGGCGCACCCTTTTGGAGTCTGAGCGGCGGCGGCACGCCCATTTGGAGTCTGAGCGGCGGCGGCACGCCCATTTGGAGTCTGAGCGGCGGCGGCGCGCCCTCTTGGAGTCTGAGCGGCGGCGGCACGCCCTCTTGGAGTCTGAGCGGCGGCGGCACGCCCTCTTGGAGTCTGAGCGTCGGCGGCACGCCCTCTTGGAGTCTGAGCGGCGGCGGCGGCACGCCCTTTTGGAGTCTGAGCTGCGGCGGCGGCACGCCCTTTTGGAGTCTGAGCGGCGGCGCGCCCTTTTGGAGTCTGAGCGGCGGAGGCGCGCCCTTTTGGAGTCTGATCGGCGGCGGCGCGCCCATTTGGAGTCTGAGCGGCGGCGGCGCGCCCATTTGGAGTCTGAGCGGCGGCGGCGCGCCCATTTGGAGTCTGAGCGGCGGCGGCGCGCCCATTTGGAGTCTGAGCGGCGGCGGCTCGCCCATTTGGAGTCTGAGCGGCGGCGCGCCCTTCTGGAATCCGAGCGGCGGCAGCTCGCCCTACTGGAGTCTGAGCGGCGGCGGCGGCGCGCCCATTTGGAGTCTGAGCGGCGGCGGCGCGCCCTTCTGGAATCCGAGCGGCGGCAGCTCGCCCTACTGGAGTCTGAGCGGCGGCGGCGCGCCCATTTGGAGTCTGAGCGGCGGCGGCGGCGCGCCCATTTGGAGTCTGAGCGGCGGCGGCGCGCCCTTTTGGAGTCTGAGCGGCGGCAGCTCGCCCTTCTGGAGTTAGAGCGGCGGCGGCACGCCCTTTTGGAGTCTGAGCGGCGGCGGCACGCCCATTTGGAGTCTGAGCGGCGGCGGCGTGCCCATTTGGAGTCTGAGCGGCAGCGGCGCGCCCATTTGGAGTCTGAGCGGCGGCGTGCCCTTCTGGAATCTGAGCGGCGGCGGCTCGCCCTTCTGGAGTCTGAGCGGCGGCGCGCCCTTTTGGAGTCTGAGCGGCGGCGGCACGCCCATTTGGAGTCTGAGCGGCGGCGGCGCGCCCTTTTGGAGTCTGAGCGGCGGCGGCGCGCCCTTCTGGAATCTGAGCGGCGGCGGCTCGCCCTTCTGGAATCTGAGCGGCGGCGGCTCGCCCTTCTGGAGTCTGAGCGGCGGCGGCGCGCTCTTCTGCAGTCTGAGCGGCGGCGGCGCTCTCTTCTGGAGTCTGAGAGGCTGCGGCGCGCTCTTCTGGAGTCTGAGCGGCGGCGGCGCGCTCTTCTGGAGTCTGAGCGGCGGCGGCGCTCTCTTCTGGAGTCTGAGAGGCGGTGGCGCACTCTTCTGGAGTCTGAGAGGCGGCGGCGCACTCTTCTGGAGTCTGAGAGGCGGCGGCGCACTCTTCTGGAGTCTGAGCGTCGGCGGCGCGCTCATCTGGAGTCTGAGCGTCGGCGGCACGCTCTTCTGCAGTCTGAATGTGGGCGTCACGCTCTTCTGCAGTTTGAATGTGGGTGACACACTCTTCTGCAATCTGAATGTGGGTGACACTCTCTTCTGCAGTCTGAGTGTCCCTTTCAATACTGCTCACTGTGGCAGGCCTGCCGTGTGAGCTGTGTCTGCAGTAGATCTCGCCTTCATCTGCAATAAAACCAGAGGAATTTGATTTAGCATCTTTACCTACATTTCATATATTTTTCTTTATACAACATCAAATTATGAAGAAAAAAATTCAAAGCTCCACTGCCAGGGACAAATAGTAAACCCGACATGACAGTGACATAGGAAAAACTGCTATTGGCTTTTGTATAAAAATGCTGATTGCCTGGCAGTTATGCTGACCCACTAAAATTCCATGATTGGAAGTTTGGAAGCCAACAACAAGTATTTTTAGCAGTATAATAAAAAAGCATTTCCCAAACATAGGTAATTGCTGTGGGCACATTGTGTGGGCGGCTAAGCAATTACATGGTGTTGATCACGTGGTGGAGTGTCAGATCATTTTATCAACTGAATATCTATCATAGAGATACTACCAAATATTAATATCACAACTTATAGACTATCTCTGTTTTTTCATATTTATGGTTTGCACATTGCTACTTACTGGGTGTGTAATATATATGTGTATTGTTTATGTTATCGCATTACCTAGCGCCACTATTTACTTTTAAAGCGGAGGTCCACCTTAAAATGGACCTTCCGCTCATCGGAATCCTCCCCCCCTCCGGCGCCACAATTGGCACCTTTCAGGGGGGAGGGGGGTGCAGTTACCTGGATAATCCAGGTAACTGCACCCACTTCCGGGCTAGCTCTCTGCGGAAAGGGGCGTAGATTACGCCCCTTTCCGCAAGTGCCCGCCCCCTTCCGCAAGTGCCCCGCTGCCTGCTGGGAAACACACAGATCCCAGAGGCAGCGGGGACCGTCCTCATTGCGCAGCGCAGCGCGGCTCGCGCATGCGCAGTAGGGAACCTGGAAATGAAGCCGAAAGGCTCAATTTCCTGATTCCCATACCCAAGATGGCGGCGGCAGCACTCGAGTGACGATCTAGAGATCGGCTTCGGGTGCCGACATCGCGGGCGCGCTGGACAGGTAAGTGTCACTATTTTAAAAGTCAGCAGCTGCAGTATTTGTAGCTGCTGACTTTAAAAAAAAAAAAAAACGCGGAGTCCCGGCGGACTCCCGCTTTAACCTATGTTTGGTAGATGCTGTTTTATTATATCATTTCTTTTAAAGTGGCTGCTCTATATGTATCAGGTTTGTCTTTGGCGCAGTGATAAGATCTTAGGTAGCGGCTCATTGTGATCTGGTTGTGTATTATTTTTAGCAGTATGATGTTGCACTTTCATAGTTAAATGAGTGGGCAGGTCACAAAGGAAATTGTGACAGGAAGTAGTGGTGCCACCTGCCTGGCTGTACATTGTGGCAGGGGTTTGTGAAACATCAGACCAGCTAAGCAGGGGCTTTGCTGAGTGGCAGTTTTGTCAACAAAGTGTGTCATTATCAGCCCTGAGATCAGAACACCACAGCAGCAAATGGAACTCCCTACATCTGAAAGAAATCTGGAGACATTAAAAGAAATACTTTCCCTGGCCCCATTAGTTCAGCGGGGAGGGGAGTGTGTGTTTGTGTGTTGGGGGGCACTGCAGAAAGGAGACAATTTCTTCACATTCAGGCTGAGAGCTCTGCTGTTTCTTATAATTCAGCTAAAATCCCAGCCTCTTTTATATCAATCTACCGGATTCCTCTGGTGAATTTATATACAAGAGGCTGGGATTGAAGAATCGGCTCAGGTGAGGACAGCTGTGGATGTTTGGACAGGAAAGTGTCTCTATATTAAAAGTTAGCAGCTATAGTATTTGTAGCTGCTGACTTAATAATGTTTTGGGGGGCAAAGCTACTGGCATTTTTATAACATTATTATAACGTCCGGTGTGCATGAGAAAGCTTTACCATCACTGTAATGTATGGCATTGGTTTAATTATCTGCGTCTTGTAGAACGACTCCTATTGTAAATGAAAATACATTCTCCGCCTACAATGGCTTGCTACAGTTTCTGTGGAATATTTTTTTGACATTTTGGGAACTATGTATATGTGTTATGTAGGTAACAAGGGGTTAAACATGTATGTGGGGGTCTTTTCTTCCCATATTATAAATCTCTGCCATCTTGCTGGGTGGCATTGAGGTCATCAGTCCAGCCTGTAATAAGTAGCATGCAAGGCTTGTTCAAAAAAAAAAAAAAGTCAGTTAGTAGGTGACAGTTGGAAAAAGAGGGGGGGGGGGACTTGGCTCAGGGTAAACAGATCTAAAAATAGCTGCTTTCTCCTCTTTAAATCCTCAGACTGGTGTTTACAAGACAAAAGACAGCAATGTCTATGGCCAGCCCTATACATGTGTACATAGGTTTAGTCTACTGAAAATTTTAAAAAGGGATTGAAGACTTTTCTTTTTAGCAAATGTTTTTGAATTAAGTTATTTGTCTGTTTTTTTTTATTGTAACTGTGTAGCACTTTGAGGTCTTTTGATGGAAAGTGCATTATAAATAAAATGTATTATTATTATTATATGGGGGAGCGACTGTCAATGGGAGGAAAAAGAATCCAATGAAAGTATTTTGTATTTATCAATATCCACGAAACTTACCAGCCCTGCGTTTTTTATCCCAGCGTGGTCCATTGGCTTTACAGCCGGCATCAAAACATCCGATAACGGATCTGAAACAGCGACGTACAAATCGCACTGCCCTCCGCATTTTGGTGGGCTTCTTGAATAGGGGATCTGTAAGCTGTATATTGATCTCTCCTTCCATAGCTGGGCTTCCTTTGGTTGGTTTCTCAATATTGTTTTGAGAAACAATCTGTTTACTTGTAATTTGTCTCATTATGAAGAATAATAAGACACGCTTTAAGTCTGAGAAATTGCAATAAAACTGAATTGAATAAATCCGAATCCAATCAAACAGCAAGAGAAAGCTGGACAGACGTCTTCACTGTACAGCAAACTATTCACTACTGATGCCAGAAGAGCCCAGAGCAGCCTTATATTAGAGCAGGTGATGACATCATAGAGGGTTTTTTTTTAACTGACGATTTTTCTTAACGGCTTTTGTTGCCATGGTTACCAAAGCTTCCTATACACAGTGATGGGCTGTGGGGGATGGGCTGTGGAGGAGAGCACAGACACACCAATAGAGGACTATGATTGGGCAGTATTAATGGTAGCAATATGCTGGGGCAGTTTTGATGGTTTTGATGGGTGCAATAGGAGGAGGCAATTTTGATGGGAAAAAGAGGGGGGGACTTGGCTCAGGGTAAACAGATCTAAAATAGCTGCTTTCTCCTCTTTAAAATAAATCCTCAGACTGGTGTTTACAAGACAAAAGACAGCAATGTCTATGGCCAGCCCTATACATGTGTACATAGGTTTAGTCTACTGAAAATTTTAAAAAGGGATTGAAGACTTTTCTTTTTAGCAAATGTTTTTGAATTAAGTTATTTGTCTGTTTTTTTTATTGTAACTGTGTAGCACTTTGAGGTCTTTTGATGGAAAGTGCATTATAAATAAAATGTATTATTATTATTATTATATGGGGGTGCGACTGTCATCAATGGGAGGAAAAAGAATCCAATGAAAGTATTTTGTATTTATCAATATCCACGAAACTTACCAGCCCTGCGTTGTTTGTCCCAGCATGGTCCATTGGCTTTACAGCCGACATCAAAACATCCGATAACAGATCTGAAACAGCGACGTACAAATCTCGCTGCCCTCCGCATTTTGGTGGGCTTCTTGAATAGGGGATCTGCAAGCTGTATATTGATCTCTCCTTCCATAGCTGGGCTTCCTTTGGTTAGTTTCTCAATATTATTTTGAGAAACAATCTGTTTACTTGTAATTTGTCTCATTATGAAGAATAATAAGACACGCTTTAAGTCTGAGAAATTGCAATAAAACTGAATCGAATAAATCCGAATCCAATCAAACAGCAAGAGAAAGCTGGACAGATGTCTTCACTGTACAGCAAACTCCTCACTACTGATGCCAGAAGAGCCCAGAGCAGCCTTATATTAGAGCAGGTGATGACATCATAGAGGGGTTTTTTTTTAACTGACGATTTTTCTTAACGGCTTTTGTTGCCATGGTTACCAAAGCTTCCTATACACAGTGATGGGCTGTGGGGGAGAGCACAGACACACCAATAGAGGACTATGATTGGGCAGAATTAATGGTAGCAATATGATGGGGCAGTTTTGATAGGGCAGTTTTGATGGTGGCAATAGGAGGAGGCAATTTTGATGGGGCAGTTTTTTTTATATGTATAGAGGACTGTGAAACTGGATTAAAGTTATTATTATAAAGCCCTCTATTTTAAGGCATAGTGATAGGTTGAGTGGTCAGAATTGATATTGATGCAAATGTTATGATTACACACTTAAAAATTAATCATAATAGTGAGAAACATCCCATTCAAAGTTTAACCCAAGTGGGATTCTGGTGTTCAACGTGAATATCCAGTAGACCTCGCGTTTACATAATAAACAAAATTTATCTCTTCCTCTCTTGGGAGAAAAAGATTTTTTTCAACTCCCTGTATAAATAAGCTTGATACATTTTTAGAGTGGACCAGGTTCCAACGTTTTGCAATGTTAGTTGATCTATTCTTTTCAATGTCATACAAGTGATCGTATAATCGATCTTTTAAACGGCGTGTAGTACGCCCTACATACTGGATTTGGCAACTAGTGCATGTAATCAAGTACACTATAATAAATGTTCCCTAGGAGTGGCACTGGCAGCTGCCAGTGCCTTTTTTTAGACTGGTAGGAATACACACACACATATATACTAAGGTATATAATACACACTGGTGGGAAGTTCTCCTTTCTAGGCAGCTGTCACCAGAACAGGTTTGCCTCATGGAAGATTTTCTCTCACCTCCTCTCTTTACAACTCAAATACTTTTCATTTTTCCATTACTTTCTGTATTTGAGAAAATGCTCACCAGGGCCAATAGTGGGGTTGAGTCTCCTCAGCAGGAGATGGGAACAGACAGCAATAAAAACATGACAAAGGTCCTAAAGCTTCATCACTTTATCCCCCGGAAAGTTTGGGCTTTACATATGTATTAGGTTAAGGTGTTTCTCTACACAAACGTTCTCACAAGACAAAATACATCCTCAACTCAAACCTGGTAGATAAACCCAGAGTCTGACTGCAGTGCTCTTTTCCAACCAAGGAACATTGAAGATACCTCAGGAGGAGAATGATCTAGAGCAGGTGCCTCCAAACTTTCAAAACACAAAAGGGCCAGTTTACTGCCTTTTAGACCATTGAGAGGTGGACTGTGACCTGTGGGAGTAGAAAATGTTACTGGTGAAAAGAATGCCCAACGTCAGCAAGAAGAACATTGTCCAATCTTTGGTGTCAGGAGGAATCGTGCCTCATCATTGATGTCAGTGGAGGAATCCATTCGCACTGTGGTGTCAGTGGGAGGAATAGTGCCTCATATCAGTGAGAAAAAATAGTCCCCCAAGGGCAGAATAAAGGGAAGCAAAGGGCCACATCTGGCCACACGTTGGTGACCACTAATCTAGAGTGGCCTTTCTAACCTTTTAACTTCAGAAAAGCCAAGGATTTTTTTATGTCTTGGGGGACCATTACTTCTTTCAAATTATCAGGAGTCAGTCAATGGGTAAAATGCCCCTTGCCTTGGTGGTCAGTAGGAAGAATTCAACCCTTGCAATGGTGGTCAGAATGCCCCCAAAAGGATTACTAACCTGAGAGCCAGGAATTATTTTTTTTTTAAAGGAAGCCCAAGAGCCCTTTGAAGATAGCCTAGGGTTCTCTTTATTGAATCAAACAGGTTTTTATTAATAACACAACCAATTACAAGGCATTGACATTGAGGTAGAATTGACATCAACATATTCTTCAACAATTTACAAAATCATAGGATAAAGTATAATATATATTATTACATTAGCATTTACCTTGCCAATACAAACAGTGTGGTAGACACATTAGAACACCATGCAGTATGTTGCAGTCAGATAAAACACCCTAGGGTTCTTTGGAACCTTGGTTGAGGGCAGATTATCTAGAGCAGCCATTCTAAACTTTTTTTTAAACCCCAGAGAGACCCTTAAAATATTTTTTAAGCCTCGGAGAACTTGCCAAAATCAATTTATCAGGAATCAATATGTAAAATGCCCCTTACATTAGTGGTCTGAACACCCTAAAGGGTAACTAATCTGAGAGGAAAAAAAAAAATTGTTCATTGTCCAAGCAACATTTGAAAATACCCTAGGGCTCTACGGAACCTTGGTTGAGAGAAGGTGATCCAAAGCAGCCTTACACAACGTTTTTACCCCAGAAGAGTCCCTAAAATTTTCAGTTTTCTGGAACCCATACTAAAACCAATTCATGGAGCGCAGTAGGAAGAATGCAATCCTTACAGTTGTGGTCAGATGCCCGAAAGGGTTACAAATCTGCAAAAGGCATGACCTGCCCATTGCCCAAAGAACCCCTAAGAAGTGTGAAGAAATGCTAGGGTTCCATAGAGCCCTGGTTAAGAATGATTTGAGCAGCCTTTCACAAATTTCATACCCTAGTTGAACCCTGAAAATGTTCACGTTGCGGAAAACCCTTACTAAAGCTAACCACAGTGCCCCAAAGGGTTACTAATCTGAGAGGCATAAACTGCTCATTGTACAATCATTTAAGATACCTTGACTTTCCCAATTATTTTACCCAGAGAAAACTAAAATATTTTTCAGGCCTCCAGGACCCCTAAGCAACCTCTGGAGGCACTGTAGGATTCCAAGGAACCCTGGCTTAGAAGGATGATCTACAACAGCTCTTCCAAACCTTTTTACCCCTGTAAAGTACAGGAATTTGGTGTGATGTGAACTCCTGGGACCCCAGTAAGTTATCATAACTAATAACTTAGAATAACCTTTTTGGGGCTTTAAATCTGACATTAGCAGCTAGACCCCTAAAATTATTGTCAGGTCTCGTGGAACCCTTGCCCATTTATCAGGTGTCAATGAGACAAAATCACCTAATGATAGTGGGTTGTAGGAAGAACACAACTATTACAGTGGGGCACAAAAGGCCATCTAAAAAACATCATGTGTCAGCCTCGAATTTATGTGGGCACCAGGCCCAGGGAGGTCAATCAGTTCCAGTTCAAGGAACCCCAGTAACCTCTGTGAAGCGATTTCTCTCTCTGCACCTGCAATGTGAAGCGATTTCTCTCTCTCTGTGCAGGCAATGTGAAGCGATTTCTCTCTCTCGGTGCAGGCAATGTGAAGCGATTTCTCTCTCTCGGTGCCTGCAATGTGAAGCGATTTCTCTCTCTCTGTGTCTGCAATGTGAAGCGATTTCTCTCTCTCTGTGTCTGCAATGTGAAGCGATTTCTCTCTCTCTGTGTCTGCAATGTGAAGCGATTTCTCTCTCTGTGCCTGCAATGTGAAGCGATTTCTCTCCCTCTGTGCCTGCAATGTGAAGTGATTTCTCTCTCTCTGTGCCTGCAATGTGAAGCGATTTCTCTCTCTCTCTGTGCCTGCAATGTGAAGCGATTTTTCTCTCTGTGCCTGCAATGTGAAGCGATTTCTCTCTCTGTGCGGGCAATGTGAAGCGATTTCTCTCTCTCTGTGCCTGCAATGTGAAGCGATTTCTCTCTCTATGTGCCTGCAATGTGAAGCGATTTCTCTCTCTCTGTGCCTGCAATGTGAAGCGATATCTCTCTCTATGTGCCTGCAATGTGAAGCGATTTCTCTCTCTCTGTGCCTGCAATGTGAAGCGATTTCTCTCTCTGTGCCCGCAATGTGAAGCGATTTCTCTCTCTCTGTGCCCGCAATGTGAAGCGATTTCTCTCTCTCTGTGCATGCAATGTGACGCGATTTCTCTCCCTATGTGCCTGCAATGTGAAGCGATTTCTCTCTCTGTGCCTGCAATGTGAAGCGATTTCTCTCCCTATGTGCCTGCAATGTGAAGCGATTTCTCTCTCTGTGCCTGCAATGTGAAGCGATTTCTCTCCCTATGTGCCTGCAATGTGAAGCGATTTCTCTCTCTGTGCCTGCAATGTGAAGCGATTTCTCCCTCTCTGTGCCTGCAATGTGAAGCGATTTCTCTCTCTGTGCCTGCAATGTGAAGCGATTTCTCTCTCTCTCTGCGGGCAATGTGAAGCGATTTCTCTCTCTCTCTGCGGGCAATGTGAAGCGATTTCTCTCTCTCTCTGCGGGCAATGTGAAGCGATTTCTCTCTCTGTGCCTGCAATGTGAAGCGATTTCTCTCTCTCTGTGCCTGCAATGTGAAGCGATATCTCTCTCTATGTGCCTGCAATGTGAAGCGATTTCTCTCCCTATGTGCCTGCAATGTGAAGCGATTTCTCTCTCTGTGCCTGCAATGTGAAGCGATTTCTCCCTCTCTGTGCCTGCAATGTGAAGCGATTTCTCTCTCTGTGCCTGCAATGTGAAGCGATTTCTCTCTCTCTGCGGGCAATGTGAAGCGATTTCTCTCTCTCTCTGCGGGCAATGTGAAGCGATTTCTCTCTCTCTCTGCGGGCAATGTGAAGCGATTTCTCTCTCTCTGCGGGCAATGTGAAGCGATTTCTCTCTCTCTGCGGGCAATGTGAAGCGATTTCTCTCTCTGTGCCTGCAATGTGAAGCGATTTCTCTCTCTCTCTGCGGGCAATGTGAAGCGATTTCTCTCTCTCTGTGCGGGCAATGTGACGCGATTTCTCTCTCTCTGTGCGGGCAATGTGAAGCGATTTCTCTCTCTGTGCGGGCAATGTGAAGCGATTTCTCTCTCTCTGCGGGCAATGTGAAGCGATTTCTCTCTCTCTGCGGGCAATGTGAAGCGATTTCTCTCTGTGCCTGCAATGTGAAGCGATTTCTCTCTCTCTCTGCTGGCAATGTGAAGCGATTTCTCTCTCTCTGTGCGGGCAATGTGACGCGATTTCTCTCTCTGTGCCTGCAATGTGAAGCGATTTCTCTCTCTCTGTGCGGGCAATGTGACGCGATTTCTCTCTCTCTGTGCGGGCAATGTGATGCGATTTCTCTCTCTCTGTGCGGGCAATGTGAAACGATTTCTCTCTCTCTGTGCCTGCAATGTGAAGCAATTTCTCTCTCTGTGCCTGCAATGTGAAGCGATTTCTCTCTCTGTGCGGGCAATGTGAAGCGATTTCTCTCTATCTGTGTGGGCAATGTGAAGCGATTTCTCTCTCTCTGTGCGGGCAATGTGACGCGATTTCTCTCTCTCTGTGCGGGCAATGTGATGCGATTTCTCTCTCTCTGTGCGGGCAATGTGAAACGATTTCTCTCTCTCTGTGCCTGCAATGTGAAGCAATTTCTCTCTCTGTGCCTGCAATGTGAAGCGATTTCTCTCCCTCTGTGCAGGCAATGTGAAGCAATTTCTCTCTCTGTGCCTGCAATGTGAAGCGATTTCTCTCTCTCTGTGCCTGCAATGTGAGGCAATTTCTCTCTCTGTGCCTGCAATGTGAAGCGATTTCTCTCTCTCTGTGCCTGCAATGTGAAGCGATTTCTCTCTCTCTGTGCCTGCAATGTGAAGCAATTTCTCTCTCTGTGCCTGCAATGTGAAGCGATTTCTCTCTCTCTGTGCCTGCAATGTGAAGCAATTTCTCTCTCTGTGCCTGCAATGTGAAGCGATTTCTCTCCCTCTGTGCAGGCAATGTGAAGCGATTTCTCTCTCTGTGCCTGCAATGTGAAGCGATTTCTCTCTCTCTGTGCCTGCAATGTGAAGCGATTTCTCTCTCTCTGTGCAGGCAATGTGAAGCGATTTCTCTCTCTCGGTGCAGGCAATGTGAAGCGATTTCTCTCTCTCTGTGTCTGCAATGTGAAGTGATTTCTCTCTCTCTGTGCCTGCAATGTGAAGCGATTTCTCTCCCTCTGTGCCTGCAATGTGAAGTGATTTCTCTCTCTCTGTGCCTGCAATGTGAAGCGATTTTTCTCTCTGTGCCTGCAATGTGAAGCGATTTCTCTCTCTGTGCGGGCAATGTGAAGCGATTTCTCTCTCTCTGTGCCTGCAATGTGAAGCGATTTCTCTCTCTATGTGCCTGCAATGTGAAGCGATTTCTCTCTCTCTGTGCCTGCAATGTGAAGCGATTTCTCTCTCTCTGTGCCTGCAATGTGAAGCGATTTCTCTCTCTCTGTGCCTGCAATGTGAAGCGATATCTCTCTCTATGTGCCTGCAATGTGAAGCGATTTCTCTCTCTCTGTGCCTGCAATGTGAAGCGATTTCTCTCTCTCTGTGCCCGCAATGTGAAGCGATTTCTCTCTCTCTGTGCCTGCAATGTGAAGCAATTTCTCTCCCTATGTGCCTGCAATGTGAAGCGATTTCTCTCTCTGTGCCTGCAATGTGAAGCGATTTCTCCCTCTCTGTGCCTGCAATGTGAAGCGATTTCTCTCTCTGTGCCTGCAATGTGAAGCGATTTCTCTCTCTCTCTGCGGGCAATGTGAAGCGATTTCTCTCTCTCTCTGCGGGCAATGTGAAGCGATTTCTCTCTCTCTGCGGGCAATGTGAAGCGATTTCTCTCTCTCTGCGGGCAATGTGAAGCGATTTCTCTCTCTGTGCCTGCAATGTGAAGCGATTTCTCTCTCTCTCTGCTGGCAATGTGAAGCGATTTCTCTCTCTCTGTGCCTGCAATGTGAAGCGATTTCTCTCTCTCTGTGCGGGCAATGTGAAGCGATTTCTCTCTCTGTGCGGGCAATGTGAAGCGATTTCTCTCTCTCTGCGGGCAATGTGAAGCGATTTCTCTCTCTCTGTGCGGGCAATGTGACGCGATTTCTCTCTCTCTGTGCGGGCAATGTGAAGCGATTTCTCTCTCTGTGCGGGCAATGTGAAGCGATTTCTCTCTCTGTGCCTGCAATGTGAAGCGATTTCTCTCTCTGTGTGCAGACAATGTGAAGCGATTTCTCTCTCTCTGTGCAGACAATGTGAAGCGATTTCTCTCTCTCTGTGCGGGCAATGTGAAGCGATTTCTCTCCCTCTGTGCCTGCAATGTGAAGTGATTTCTCTCTCTCTGTGCCTGCAATGTGAAGCGATTTCTCTCTCTCTGTGCCTGCAATGTGAAGCGATTTTTCTCTCTGTGCCTGCAATGTGAAGCGATTTCTCTCTCTGTGCGGGCAATGTGAAGTGATTTCTCTCTCTCTGTGCCTGCAATGTGAAGCGATTTCTCTCTCTATGTGCCTGCAATGTGAAGCGATTTCTCTCTCTCTGTGCCTGTAATGTGAAGCGATTTCTCTCTCTGTGCCCGCAATGTGAAGCGATTTCTCTCTCTCTGTGCTTGCAATGTGAAGCGATTTCTCTCTCTGTGCCCGCAATGTGAAGCGATTTCTCTCTCTCTGTGCCCGCAATGTGAAGCGATTTCTCTCTCTCTGTGCCTGCAATGTGAAGCAATTTCTCTCCCTATGTGCCTGCAATGTGAAGCGATTTCTCTCTCTGTGCCTGCAATGTGAAGCGATTTCTCTCTCTCTGTGCCTGCAATGTGAAGCGATTTCTCTCTCTGTGCGGGCAATGTGAAGTGATTTCTCTCTCTCTGTGCCTGCAATGTGAAGCGATTTCTCTCTCTCTCTGCGGGCAATGTGAAGCGATTTCTCTCTCTCTCTGCGGGCAATGTGAAGCGATTTCTCTCTCTCTCTGCGGGCAATGTGAAGCGATTTCTCTCTCTCTCTGCGGGCAATGTGAAGCGATTTCTCTCTCTCTCTGCGGGCAATGTGAAGCGATTTCTCTCTCTGTGCGGGCAATGTGAAGTGATTTCTCTCTCTCTGTGCCTGCAATGTGAAGCGATTTCTCTCTCTCTCTGCGGGCAATGTGAAGCGATTTCTCTCTCTCTCTGCGGGCAATGTGAAGCGATTTCTCTCTCTCTCTGCGGGCAATGTGAAGCGATTTCTCTCTCTCTCTGCGGGCAATGTGAAGCGATTTCTCTCTCTCTCTGCGGGCAATGTGAAGCGATTTCTCTCTCTGTGCGGGCAATGTGAAGCAATTTCTCTCTCTCTGTGCCTGCAATGTGAAGCGATTTTTCTCTCTGTGCCTGCAATGTGAAGCGATTTCTCTCTCTGTGCGGGCAATGTGAAGTGATTTCTCTCTCTCTGTGCCTGCAATGTGAAGCGATTTCTCTCTCTATGTGCCTGCAATGTGAAGCAATTTCTCTCCCTATGTGCCTGCAATGTGAAGCGATTTCTCTCTCTGTGCCTGCAATGTGAAGCGATTTCTCTCTCTCTGTGCCTGCAATGTGAAGCGATTTCTCTCTCTGTGCGGGCAATGTGAAGTGATTTCTCTCTCTCTGTGCCTGCAATGTGAAGCGATTTCTCTCTCTGTGCCTGCAATGTGAAGCGATTTCTCTCTCTCTCTGCGGGCAATGTGAAGCGATTTCTCTCTCTCTCTGCGGGCAATGTGAAGCGATTTCTCTCTCTCTCTGCGGGCAATGTGAAGCGATTTCTCTCTCTCTGCGGGCAATGTGAAGCGATTTCTCTCTCTCTGCGGGCAATGTGAAGCGATTTCTCTCTCTGTGCCTGCAATGTGAAGCGATTTCTCTCTCTCTCTCTCTGCTGGCAATGTGAAGCGATTTCTCTCTCTCTGTGCCTGCAATGTAAAGCGATTTCTCTCTCTCTATGCCTGCAATATGAAGCGATTTCTCTCTCTGTGCGGGCAATGTGAAGCGATTTCTCTCTCTCTCTATGCCTGCAATGTGAAGCGATTTCTCTCTCTCTATGCCTGCAATGTGAAGTGATTTCTCTCTCTGTGCGGACAATGTGAAGCGATTTTTCTCTCTCTGTGCCTGCAATTTGAAGCGATTTCTCTCTCTCTGTGCCTGCAACGTGAAGCGATTTCTCTCTCTGCGCCTGCAATGTGAAGCGATTTCTCTCTCTCTGTGCCTGCAATGTGAAGCGATTTCTCTCTCTGTGCGGGCAATGTGAAGCGATTTCTCTCTCTGTGCCTGCAATGTGAAGCGATTTCTCTCCCTATGTGCCTGCAATGTGAAGCGATTTCTCTCTCTCTGTGCCTGCAATGTGAAGCGATTTCTCTCTCTCTCTGCTGGCAATGTGAAGCGATTTCTCTCTCTCTGTGCCTGCAATGTAAAGCGATTTCTCTCTCTCTATGCCTGCAATATGAAGCGATTTCTCTCTCTGTGCGGGCAATGTGAAGCGATTTCTCTCTCTCTCTATGCCTGCAATGTGAAGCGATTTCTCTCTCTCTATGCCTGCAATGTGAAGTGATTTCTCTCTCTGTGCGGGCAATGTGAAGCGATTTCTCTCTCTCTCTATGCCTGCAATGTGAAGCGATTTCTCTCTCTCTATGCCTGCAATGTGAAGTGATTTCTCTCTCTGTGTGGGCAATGTGAAGTGATTTCTCTCTCTGTGCGGACAATGTGAAGCGATTTTTCTCTCTCTGTGCCTGCAATTTGAAGCGATTTCTCTCTCTCTGTGCCTGCAACGTGAAGCGATTTCTCTCTCTGCGCCTGCAATGTGAAGCGATTTCTCTCTCTCTGTGCCTGCAATGTGAAGCGATTTCTCTCTCTCTGTGCCTGCAATGTGAAGCGATTTCTCTCTCTGTGCGGGCAATGTGAAGCGATTTCTCTCTCTGTGCCTGCAATGTGAAGCGATTTCTCTCTCTCTCTGCGGGCAATGTGAAGCGATTTCTCTCTCTCTCTGCGGGCAATGTGAAGCGATTTCTCTCTCTCTCTGCGGGCAATGTGAAGCGATTTCTCTCTCTGTGCCTGCAATGTGAAGCGATTTCTCTCTCTCTGTGCCTGCAATGTGAAGCGATATCTCTCTCTATGTGCCTGCAATGTGAAGCGATTTCTCTCCCTATGTGCCTGCAATGTGAAGCGATTTCTCTCTCTGTGCCTGCAATGTGAAGCGATTTCTCCCTCTCTGTGCCTGCAATGTGAAGCGATTTCTCTCTCTGTGCCTGCAATGTGAAGCGATTTCTCTCTCTCTCTGCGGGCAATGTGAAGCGATTTCTCTCTCTCTCTGCGGGCAATGTGAAGCGATTTCTCTCTCTCTCTGCGGGCAATGTGAAGCGATTTCTCTCTCTCTGCGGGCAATGTGAAGCGATTTCTCTCTCTCTGCGGGCAATGTGAAGCGATTTCTCTCTCTGTGCCTGCAATGTGAAGCGATTTCTCTCTCTCTCTGCGGGCAATGTGAAGCGATTTCTCTCTCTCTGTGCGGGCAATGTGACGCGATTTCTCTCTCTCTGTGCGGGCAATGTGAAGCGATTTCTCTCTCTGTGCGGGCAATGTGAAGCGATTTCTCTCTCTCTGCGGGCAATGTGAAGCGATTTCTCTCTCTCTGCGGGCAATGTGAAGCGATTTCTCTCTGTGCCTGCAATGTGAAGCGATTTCTCTCTCTCTCTGCTGGCAATGTGAAGCGATTTCTCTCTCTCTGTGCGGGCAATGTGACGCGATTTCTCTCTCTGTGCCTGCAATGTGAAGCGATTTCTCTCTCTCTGTGCGGGCAATGTGACGCGATTTCTCTCTCTCTGTGCGGGCAATGTGATGCGATTTCTCTCTCTCTGTGCGGGCAATGTGAAACGATTTCTCTCTCTCTGTGCCTGCAATGTGAAGCAATTTCTCTCTCTGTGCCTGCAATGTGAAGCGATTTCTCTCTCTGTGCGGGCAATGTGAAGCGATTTCTCTCTATCTGTGTGGGCAATGTGAAGCGATTTCTCTCTCTCTGTGCGGGCAATGTGACGCGATTTCTCTCTCTCTGTGCGGGCAATGTGATGCGATTTCTCTCTCTCTGTGCGGGCAATGTGAAACGATTTCTCTCTCTCTGTGCCTGCAATGTGAAGCGATTTCTCTCCCTCTGTGCAGGCAATGTGAAGCAATTTCTCTCTCTGTGCCTGCAATGTGAAGCGATTTCTCTCTCTCTGTGCCTGCAATGTGAGGCAATTTCTCTCTCTGTGCCTGCAATGTGAAGCGATTTCTCTCTCTCTGTGCCTGCAATGTGAAGCGATTTCTCTCTCTCTGTGCCTGCAATGTGAAGCAATTTCTCTCTCTGTGCCTGCAATGTGAAGCGATTTCTCTCTCTCTGTGCCTGCAATGTGAAGCAATTTCTCTCTCTGTGCCTGCAATGTGAAGCGATTTCTCTCCCTCTGTGCAGGCAATGTGAAGCGATTTCTCTCTCTGTGCCTGCAATGTGAAGCGATTTCTCTCTCTCTGTGCCTGCAATGTGAAGCGATTTCTCTCTCTCTGTGCAGGCAATGTGAAGCGATTTCTCTCTCTCGGTGCAGGCAATGTGAAGCGATTTCTCTCTCTCTGTGTCTGCAATGTGAAGTGATTTCTCTCTCTCTGTGCCTGCAATGTGAAGCGATTTCTCTCCCTCTGTGCCTGCAATGTGAAGTGATTTCTCTCTCTCTGTGCCTGCAATGTGAAGCGATTTTTCTCTCTGTGCCTGCAATGTGAAGCGATTTCTCTCTCTGTGCGGGCAATGTGAAGCGATTTCTCTCTCTCTGTGCCTGCAATGTGAAGCGATTTCTCTCTCTATGTGCCTGCAATGTGAAGCGATTTCTCTCTCTCTGTGCCTGCAATGTGAAGCGATTTCTCTCTCTCTGTGCCTGCAATGTGAAGCGATTTCTCTCTCTCTGTGCCTGCAATGTGAAGCGATATCTCTCTCTATGTGCCTGCAATGTGAAGCGATTTCTCTCTCTCTGTGCCTGCAATGTGAAGCGATTTCTCTCTCTCTGTGCCCGCAATGTGAAGCGATTTCTCTCTCTCTGTGCCTGCAATGTGAAGCAATTTCTCTCCCTATGTGCCTGCAATGTGAAGCGATTTCTCTCTCTGTGCCTGCAATGTGAAGCGATTTCTCCCTCTCTGTGCCTGCAATGTGAAGCGATTTCTCTCTCTGTGCCTGCAATGTGAAGCGATTTCTCTCTCTCTCTGCGGGCAATGTGAAGCGATTTCTCTCTCTCTCTGCGGGCAATGTGAAGCGATTTCTCTCTCTCTGCGGGCAATGTGAAGCGATTTCTCTCTCTCTGCGGGCAATGTGAAGCGATTTCTCTCTCTGTGCCTGCAATGTGAAGCGATTTCTCTCTCTCTCTGCTGGCAATGTGAAGCGATTTCTCTCTCTCTGTGCCTGCAATGTGAAGCGATTTCTCTCTCTCTGTGCGGGCAATGTGAAGCGATTTCTCTCTCTGTGCGGGCAATGTGAAGCGATTTCTCTCTCTCTGCGGGCAATGTGAAGCGATTTCTCTCTCTCTGTGCGGGCAATGTGACGCGATTTCTCTCTCTCTGTGCGGGCAATGTGAAGCGATTTCTCTCTCTGTGCGGGCAATGTGAAGCGATTTCTCTCTCTGTGCCTGCAATGTGAAGCGATTTCTCTCTCTGTGTGCAGACAATGTGAAGCGATTTCTCTCTCTCTGTGCAGACAATGTGAAGCGATTTCTCTCTCTCTGTGCGGGCAATGTGAAGCGATTTCTCTCCCTCTGTGCCTGCAATGTGAAGTGATTTCTCTCTCTCTGTGCCTGCAATGTGAAGCGATTTCTCTCTCTCTGTGCCTGCAATGTGAAGCGATTTTTCTCTCTGTGCCTGCAATGTGAAGCGATTTCTCTCTCTGTGCGGGCAATGTGAAGTGATTTCTCTCTCTCTGTGCCTGCAATGTGAAGCGATTTCTCTCTCTATGTGCCTGCAATGTGAAGCGATTTCTCTCTCTCTGTGCCTGTAATGTGAAGCGATTTCTCTCTCTGTGCCCGCAATGTGAAGCGATTTCTCTCTCTCTGTGCTTGCAATGTGAAGCGATTTCTCTCTCTGTGCCCGCAATGTGAAGCGATTTCTCTCTCTCTGTGCCCGCAATGTGAAGCGATTTCTCTCTCTCTGTGCCTGCAATGTGAAGCAATTTCTCTCCCTATGTGCCTGCAATGTGAAGCGATTTCTCTCTCTGTGCCTGCAATGTGAAGCGATTTCTCTCTCTCTGTGCCTGCAATGTGAAGCGATTTCTCTCTCTGTGCGGGCAATGTGAAGTGATTTCTCTCTCTCTGTGCCTGCAATGTGAAGCGATTTCTCTCTCTCTCTGCGGGCAATGTGAAGCGATTTCTCTCTCTCTCTGCGGGCAATGTGAAGCGATTTCTCTCTCTCTCTGCGGGCAATGTGAAGCGATTTCTCTCTCTCTCTGCGGGCAATGTGAAGCGATTTCTCTCTCTCTCTGCGGGCAATGTGAAGCGATTTCTCTCTCTGTGCGGGCAATGTGAAGCGATTTCTCTCTCTCTGTGCCTGCAATGTGAAGCGATTTCTCTCTCTGTGCGGGCAATGTGAAGTGATTTCTCTCTCTCTGTGCCTGCAATGTGAAGCGATTTCTCTCTCTATGTGCCTGCAATGTGAAGCAATTTCTCTCCCTATGTGCCTGCAATGTGAAGCGATTTCTCTCTCTGTGCCTGCAATGTGAAGCGATTTCTCTCTCTCTGTGCCTGCAATGTGAAGCGATTTCTCTCTCTGTGCGGGCAATGTGAAGTGATTTCTCTCTCTCTGTGCCTGCAATGTGAAGCGATTTCTCTCTCTGTGCCTGCAATGTGAAGCGATTTCTCTCTCTCTCTGCGGGCAATGTGAAGCGATTTCTCTCTCTCTCTGCGGGCAATGTGAAGCGATTTCTCTCTCTCTCTGCGGGCAATGTGAAGCGATTTCTCTCTCTCTCTGCGGGCAATGTGAAGCGATTTCTCTCTCTCTCTGCGGGCAATGTGAAGCGATTTCTCTCTCTCTGCGGGCAATGTGAAGCGATTTCTCTCTCTCTGCGGGCAATGTGAAGCGATTTCTCTCTCTGTGCCTGCAATGTGAAGCGATTTCTCTCTCTCTCTCTCTGCTGGCAATGTGAAGCGATTTCTCTCTCTCTGTGCCTGCAATGTAAAGCGATTTCTCTCTCTCTATGCCTGCAATATGAAGCGATTTCTCTCTCTGTGCGGGCAATGTGAAGCGATTTCTCTCTCTCTCTATGCCTGCAATGTGAAGCGATTTCTCTCTCTCTATGCCTGCAATGTGAAGTGATTTCTCTCTCTGTGCGGACAATGTGAAGCGATTTTTCTCTCTCTGTGCCTGCAATTTGAAGCGATTTCTCTCTCTCTGTGCCTGCAACGTGAAGCGATTTCTCTCTCTGCGCCTGCAATGTGAAGCGATTTCTCTCTCTCTGTGCCTGCAATGTGAAGCGATTTCTCTCTCTCTGTGCCTGCAATGTGAAGCGATTTCTCTCTCTGTGCGGGCAATGTGAAGCGATTTCTCTCCCTATGTGCCTGCAATGTGAAGCGATTTCTCTCTCTCTGTGCCTGCAATGTGAAGTGATTTCTCTCTCTGTGCCTGCAATGTGAAGCAATTTCTCTCCCTATGTGCCTGCAATGTGAAGCGATTTCTCTCTCTCTGTGCCTGCAATGTGAAGTGATTTCTCTCTCTCTGTGCCTGCAATGTGAAGCGATTTCTCTCTCTGTGCCTGCAATGTGAAGCGATTTCTCTCTCTCTCTGCGGGCAATGTGAAGCGATTTCTCTCTCTCTGCGGGCAATGTGAAGCGATTTCTCTCTCTCTGCGGGCAATGTGAAGCGATTTCTCTCTCTGTGCCTGCAATGTGAAGCGATTTCTCTCTCTCTCTCTCTGCTGGCAATGTGAAGCGATTTCTCTCTCTCTGTGCCTGCAATGTAAAGCGATTTCTCTCTCTCTATGCCTGCAATATGAAGCGATTTCTCTCTCTGTGCGGGCAATGTGAAGCGATTTCTCTCTCTCTCTCTATGCCTGCAATGTGAAGCGATTTCTCTCTCTCTATGCCTGCAATGTGAAGTGATTTCTCTCTCTGTGCGGACAATGTGAAGCGATTTTTCTCTCTCTGTGCCTGCAATTTGAAGCGATTTCTCTCTCTCTGTGCCTGCAACGTGAAGCGATTTCTCTCTCTGCGCCTGCAATGTGAAGCGATTTCTCTCTCTCTGTGCCTGCAATGTGAAGCGATTTCTCTCTCTCTGTGCCTGCAATGTGAAGCGATTTCTCTCTCTGTGCGGGCAATGTGAAGCGATTTCTCTCTCTGTGCCTGCAATGTGAAGCGATTTCTCTCCCTATGTGCCTGCAATGTGAAGCGATTTCTCTCTCTCTGTGCCTGCAATGTGAAGTGATTTCTCTCTCTGTGCCTGCAATGTGAAGCAATTTCTCTCCCTATGTGCCTGCAATGTGAAGCGATTTCTCTCTCTCTGTGCCTGCAATGTGAAGTGATTTCTCTCTCTCTGTGCCTGCAATGTGAAGCGATTTCTCTCTCTGTGCCTGCAATGTGAAGCGATTTCTCTCTCTCGCTGCGGGCAATGTGAAGCGATTTCTCTCTCTCTCTGCGGGCAATGTGAAGCGATTTCTCTCTCTCTCTGCGGGCAATGTGAAGCGATTTCTCTCTCTCTGCGGGCAACGTGAAGCGATTTCTCTCTCTCTGCGGGCAATGTGAAGCGATTTTTCTCTCTGTGCCTGCAATGTGAAGCGATTTCTCTCTCTCTCTGCTGGCAATGTGAAGCGATTTCTCTCTCTCTGTGCCTGCAATGTAAAGCGATTTCTCTCTCTCTGTGCCTGCAACGTGAAGCGATTTCTCTCTCTCTGCGGGCAATGTGAAGCGATTTCTCTCTCTGTGCCTGCAATGTGAAGCGATTTCTCTCTCTCGCTGCGGGCAATGTGAAGCGATTTCTCTCTCTCTCTGCTGGCAATGTGAAGCGATTTCTCTCTCTCTGTGCCTGCAATGTAAAGCGATTTCTCTCTCTCTATGCCTGCAATATGAAGCGATTTCTCTCTCTGTGCGGGCAATGTGAAGCGATTTCTCTCTCTCTCTATGCCTGCAATGTGAAGCGATTTCTCTCTCTCTATGCCTGCAATGTGAAGTGATTTCTCTCTCTGTGTGGGCAATGTGAAGTGATTTCTCTCTCTGTGCGGACAATGTGAAGCGATTTTTCTCTCTCTGTGCCTGCAATTTGAAGCGATTTCTCTCTCTCTGTGCCTGCAACGTGAAGCGATTTCTCTCTCTGCGCCTGCAATGTGAAGCGATTTCTCTCTCTCTGTGCCTGCAATGTGAAGCGATTTCTCTCTCTCTGTGCCTGCAATGTGAAGCGATTTCTCTCTCTGTGCGGGCAATGTGAAGCGATTTCTCTCTCTGTGCCTGCAATGTGAAGCGATTTCTCTCTCTCTGTGCCTGCAATGTGAAGCGATTTCTCTCTCTATGTGCCTGCAATGTGAAGCGATTTCTCTCTCTCTGTGCCTGCAATGTGAAGCGATTTCTCTCTCTCTGTGCCTGCAATGTGAAGCGATTTCTCTCTCTGTGCCTGCAATGTGAAGCGATTTCTCTCTCTGTGCCTGCAATGTGAAGCGATTTCTCTCTCTCTGTGCCTGCAATGTGAAGCGATTTCTCTCTCTCTGTGCAGGCAATGTGAAGCGATTTCTCTCTCTCGGTGCAGGCAATGTGAAGCGATTTCTCTCTCTCTGTGTCTGCAATGTGAAGTGATTTCTCTCTCTCTGTGCCTGCAATGTGAAGCGATTTCTCTCCCTCTGTGCCTGCAATGTGAAGTGATTTCTCTCTCTCTGTGCCTGCAATGTGAAGCGATTTTTCTCTCTGTGCCTGCAATGTGAAGCGATTTCTCTCTCTGTGCGGGCAATGTGAAGCGATTTCTCTCTCTCTGTGCCTGCAATGTGAAGCGATTTCTCTCTCTATGTGCCTGCAATGTGAAGCGATTTCTCTCTCTCTGTGCCTGCAATGTGAAGCGATTTCTCTCTCTCTGTGCCTGCAATGTGAAGCGATTTCTCTCTCTCTGTGCCTGCAATGTGAAGCGATATCTCTCTCTATGTGCCTGCAATGTGAAGCGATTTCTCTCTCTCTGTGCCTGCAATGTGAAGCGATTTCTCTCTCTCTGTGCCCGCAATGTGAAGCGATTTCTCTCTCTCTGTGCCTGCAATGTGAAGCAATTTCTCTCCCTATGTGCCTGCAATGTGAAGCGATTTCTCTCTCTGTGCCTGCAATGTGAAGCGATTTCTCCCTCTCTGTGCCTGCAATGTGAAGCGATTTCTCTCTCTGTGCCTGCAATGTGAAGCGATTTCTCTCTCTCTCTGCGGGCAATGTGAAGCGATTTCTCTCTCTCTCTGCGGGCAATGTGAAGCGATTTCTCTCTCTCTGCGGGCAATGTGAAGCGATTTCTCTCTCTCTGCGGGCAATGTGAAGCGATTTCTCTCTCTGTGCCTGCAATGTGAAGCGATTTCTCTCTCTCTCTGCTGGCAATGTGAAGCGATTTCTCTCTCTCTGTGCCTGCAATGTGAAGCGATTTCTCTCTCTCTGTGCGGGCAATGTGACGCGATTTCTCTCTCTCTGTGCGGGCAATGTGAAGCGATTTCTCTCTCTGTGCGGGCAATGTGAAGCGATTTCTCTCTCTCTGCGGGCAATGTGAAGCGATTTCTCTCTCTCTCTGCTGGCAATGTGAAGCGATTTCTCTCTCTCTGTGCGGGCAATGTGACGCGATTTCTCTCTCTCTGTGCGGGCAATGTGAAGCGATTTCTCTCTCTGTGCGGGCAATGTGAAGCGATTTCTCTCTCTGTGCCTGCAATGTGAAGCGATTTCTCTCTCTGTGTGCAGACAATGTGAAGCGATTTTTCTCTCTCTGTGCAGACAATGTGAAGCGATTTCTCTCTCTCTGTGCGGGCAATGTGAAGCGATTTCTCTCCCTCTGTGCCTGCAATGTGAAGTGATTTCTCTCTCTCTGTGCCTGCAATGTGAAGCGATTTTTCTCTCTGTGCCTGCAATGTGAAGCGATTTCTCTCTCTGTGCGGGCAATGTGAAGTGATTTCTCTCTCTCTGTGCCTGCAATGTGAAGCGATTTCTCTCTCTATGTGCCTGCAATGTGAAGCGATTTCTCTCTCTCTGTGCCTGTAATGTGAAGCGATTTCTCTCTCTGTGCCCGCAATGTGAAGCGATTTCTCTCTCTCTGTGCTTGCAATGTGAAGCGATTTCTCTCTCTGTGCCCGCAATGTGAAGCGATTTCTCTCTCTCTGTGCCCGCAATGTGAAGCGATTTCTCTCTCTCTGTGCCTGCAATGTGAAGCAATTTCTCTCCCTATGTGCCTGCAATGTGAAGCGATTTCTCTCTCTGTGCCTGCAATGTGAAGCGATTTCTCTCTCTCTGTGCCTGCAATGTGAAGCGATTTCTCTCTCTGTGCGGGCAATGTGAAGTGATTTCTCTCTCTCTGTGCCTGCAATGTGAAGCGATTTCTCTCTCTCTCTGCGGGCAATGTGAAGCGATTTCTCTCTCTCTCTGCGGGCAATGTGAAGCGATTTCTCTCTCTCTCTGCGGGCAATGTGAAGCGATTTCTCTCTCTCTCTGCGGCCAATGTGAAGCGATTTCTCTCTCTCTCTGCGGGCAATGTGAAGCGATTTCTCTCTCTGTGCGGGCAATGTGAAGTGATTTCTCTCTCTCTGTGCCTGCAATGTGAAGCGATTTCTCTCTCTCTGCGGGCAATGTGATGCGATTTCTCTCTCTCTCTGCGGGCAATGTGAAGCGATTTCTCTCTCTCTCTGCGGGCAATGTGAAGCGATTTCTCTCTCTCTCTGCGGGCAATGTGAAGCGATTTCTCTCTCTCTCTGCGGGCAATGTGAAGCGATTTCTCTCTCTCTGCGGGCAATGTGAAGCGATTTCTCTCTCTCTGTGCCTGCAATGTGAAGCGATTTTTCTCTCTGTGCCTGCAATGTGAAGCGATTTCTCTCTCTGTGCGGGCAATGTGAAGTGATTTCTCTCTCTCTGTGCCTGCAATGTGAAGCGATTTCTCTCTCTATGTGCCTGCAATGTGAAGCAATTTCTCTCCCTATGTGCCTGCAATGTGAAGCGATTTCTCTCTCTGTGCCTGCAATGTGAAGCGATTTCTCTCTCTCTGTGCCTGCAATGTGAAGCGATTTCTCTCTCTGTGCGGGCAATGTGAAGTGATTTCTCTCTCTCTGTGCCTGCAATGTGAAGCGATTTCTCTCTCTGTGCCTGCAATGTGAAGCGATTTCTCTCTCTCTCTGCGGGCAATGTGAAGCGATTTCTCTCTCTCTCTGCGGGCAATGTGAAGCGATTTCTCTCTCTCTCTGCGGGCAATGTGAAGCGATTTCTCTCTCTCTCTGCGGGCAATGTGAAGCGATTTCTCTCTCTCTCTGCGGGCAATGTGAAGCGATTTCTCTCTCTCTGCGGGCAATGTGAAGCGATTTCTCTCTCTCTGCGGGCAATGTGAAGCGATTTCTCTCTCTGTGCCTGCAATGTGAAGCGATTTCTCTCTCTCTCTCTCTGCTGGCAATGTGAAGCGATTTCTCTCTCTCTGTGCCTGCAATGTAAAGCGATTTCTCTCTCTCTATGCCTGCAATATGAAGCGATTTCTCTCTCTGTGCGGGCAATGTGAAGCGATTTCTCTCTCTCTCTATGCCTGCAATGTGAAGCGATTTCTCTCTCTCTATGCCTGCAATGTGAAGTGATTTCTCTCTCTGTGCGGACAATGTGAAGCGATTTTTCTCTCTCTGTGCCTGCAATTTGAAGCGATTTCTCTCTCTCTGTGCCTGCAACGTGAAGCGATTTCTCTCTCTGCGCCTGCAATGTGAAGCGATTTCTCTCTCTCTGTGCCTGCAATGTGAAGCGATTTCTCTCTCTCTGTGCCTGCAATGTGAAGCGATTTCTCTCTCTGTGCGGGCAATGTGAAGCGATTTCTCTCTCTGTGCCTGCAATGTGAAGCGATTTCTCTCTCTCTCTGCTGGCAATGTGAAGCGATTTCTCTCTCTCTGTGCCTGCAATGTAAAGCGATTTCTCTCTCTCTATGCCTGCAATATGAAGCGATTTCTCTCTCTGTGCGGGCAATGTGAAGCGATTTCTCTCTCTCTCTATGCCTGCAATGTGAAGCGATTTCTCTCTCTCTATGCCTGCAATGTGAAGTGATTTCTCTCTCTGTGCGGGCAATGTGAAGCGATTTCTCTCTCTCTCTATGCCTGCAATGTGAAGCGATTTCTCTCTCTCTATGCCTGCAACGTGAAGTGATTTCTCTCTCTGTGTGGGCAATGTGAAGTGATTTCTCTCTCTGTGCGGACAATGTGAAGCGATTTTTCTCTCTCTGTGCCTGCAATTTGAAGCGATTTCTCTCTCTCTGTGCCTGCAACGTGAAGCAATTTCTCTCTCTGCGCCTGCAATGTGAAGCGATTTCTCTCTCTCTGTGCCTGCAATTTGAAGCGATTTCTCTCTCTCTGTGCCTGCAACGTGAAGCGATTTCTCTCTCTGCGCCTGCAATGTGAAGCGATTTCTCTCTCTCTGTGCCTGCAATGTGAAGCGATTTCTCTCTCTCTGTGCCTGCAATGTGAAGCGATTTCTCTCTCTGTGCGGGCAATGTGAAGCGATTTCTCTCTCTGTGCCTGCAATGTGAAGCGATTTCTCTCTCTCTGTGCCCGCAATGTGAAGCGATTTCTCTCTCTCTGTGCCTGCAATGTGAAGCGATTTCTCTCTCTATGTGCCTGCAATGTGAAGCGATTTCTCTCTCTCTGTGCCTGCAATGTGAAGCGATTTTTCTCTCTCTGTGCCTGCAATTTGAAGCGATTTCTCTCTCTCTGTGCCTGCAACGTGAAGCGATTTCTCCCTCTGCGCCTGCAATGTGAAGCGATTTCTCTCTCTCTGTGCCTGCAATGTGAAGCGATTTCTCTCTCTCTGTGCCTGCAATGTGAAGCGATTTCTCTCTCTGTGCGGGCAATGTGAAGCGATTTCTCTCTCTGTGCCTGCAATGTGAAGCGATTTCTCTCCCTATGTGCCTGCAATGTGAAGCGATTTCTCTCTCTCTGTGCCTGCAATGTGAAGTGATTTCTCTCTCTGTGCCTGCAATGTGAAGCAATTTCTCTCCCTATGTGCCTGCAATGTGAAGCGATTTCTCTCTCTCTGTGCCTGCAATGTGAAGTGATTTCTCTCTCTCTGTGCCTGCAATGTGAAGCGATTTCTCTCTCTGTGCCTGCAATGTGAAGCGATTTCTCTCTCTCGCTGCGGGCAATGTGAAGCGATTTCTCTCTCTCTCTGCGGGCAATGTGAAGCGATTTCTCTCTCTCTCTGCGGGCAATGTGAAGCGATTTCTCTCTCTCTGCGGGCAACGTGAAGCGATTTCTCTCTCTCTGCGGGCAATGTGAAGCGATTTTTCTCTCTGTGCCTGCAATGTGAAGCGATTTCTCTCTCTCTCTGCTGGCAATGTGAAGCGATTTCTCTCTCTCTGTGCCTGCAATGTAAAGCGATTTCTCTCTCTCTATGCCTGCAATATGAAGCGATTTCTCTCTCTGTGCGGGCAATGTGAAGCGATTTCTCTCTCTCTCTATGCCTGCAATGTGAAGCGATTTCTCTCTCTCTATGCCTGCAATGTGAAGTGATTTCTCTCTCTGTGCGGGCAATGTGAAGCGATTTCTCTCTCTCTCTATGCCTGCAATGTGAAGCGATTTCTCTCTCTCTCTGCTGGCAATGTGAAGCGATTTCTCTCTCTCTGTGCCTGCAATGTAAAGCGATTTCTCTCTCTCTATGCCTGCAATATGAAGCGATTTCTCTCTCTGTGCGGGCAATGTGAAGCGATTTCTCTCTCTCTCTATGCCTGCAATGTGAAGCGATTTCTCTCTCTCTATGCCTGCAATGTGAAGTGATTTCTCTCTCTGTGCGGGCAATGTGAAGTGATTTCTCTCTCTGTGTGGGCAATGTGAAGTGATTTCTCTCTCTGTGCGGACAATGTGAAGCGATTTTTCTCTCTCTGTGCCTGCAATTTGAAGCGATTTCTCTCTCTCTGTGCCTGCAACGTGAAGCGATTTCTCTCTCTGCGCCTGCAATGTGAAGCGATTTCTCTCTCTCTGTGCCTGCAATGTGAAGCGATTTCTCTCTCTCTGTGCCTGCAATGTGAAGCGATTTCTCTCTCTGTGCGGGCAATGTGAAGCGATTTCTCTCTCTGTGCCTGCAATGTGAAGCGATTTCTCTCTCTCTGTGCCCGCAATGTGAAGCGATTTCTCTCTCTCTGTGCGGGCAATGTGAAGCGATTTCTCTCTCTCTCTGCGGGCAATGTGAAGCGATTTCTCTCTCTCTGCGGGCAACGTGAAGCGATTTCTCTCTCTCTGCGGGCAATGTGAAGCGATTTCTCTCTCTGTGCCTGCAATGTGAAGCGATTTCTCTCTCTCTCTGCTGGCAATGTGAAGCGATTTCTCTCTCTCTGTGCCTGCAATGTAAAGCGATTTCTCTCTCTCTATGCCTGCAATATGAAGCGATTTCTCTCTCTGTGCGGGCAATGTGAAGCGATTTCTCTCTCTCTCTCTATGCCTGCAATGTGAAGTGATTTCTCTCTCTCTATGCCTGCAATGTGAAGTGATTTCTCTCTCTGTGTGGGCAATGTGAAGTGATTTCTCTCTCTGTGCGGACAATGTGAAGCGATTTTTCTCTCTCTGTGCCTGCAATTTGAAGCGATTTCTCTCTCTCTG
The DNA here is from genome assembly GCF_037356315.1 of Lithobates pipiens. Classification (NCBI taxonomy): domain Eukaryota; kingdom Metazoa; phylum Chordata; class Amphibia; order Anura; family Ranidae; genus Lithobates; species Lithobates pipiens. The sequence goes on from NW_027507758.1 coordinate 541,314,195, forward strand.
TGCCTGCAATGTGAAGCGATTTCTCTCTCTCTGTGCCTGCAATGTGAAGCGATTTCTCTCTCTGTGCGGGCAATGTGAAGCGATTTCTCTCTCTGTGCCTGCAATGTGAAGCGATTTCTCTCTCTCTGTGCCTGCAATGTGAAGCGATTTCTCTCTCTCTGTGCCTGCAATGTGAAGCGATTTCTCTCTCTGTGCGGGCAATGTGAAGTGATTTCTCTCTCTCTGTGCCTGCAATGTGATGTGATTTCTCTCTCTCTGTGCCTGCAATGTGAAGCGATTTCTCTCTCTCTGTGCCTGCAATGTGAAGCGATTTCTCTCTCTGTGCCTGCAATGTGAAGCGATTTCTCTCTCTCTGTGCCTGCAATCTGAAGCGATTTCTCTCTCTCTGTGCCTGCAATGTGAAGCGATTTCTCTCTCTGTGCCTGCAATGTGAAGCGATTTTTCTCTCTGTGCCTGCAATGTGAAGCGATTTCTCTCTCTCTCTGCGGGCAATGTGAAGCGATTTCTCTCTCTCTGTGCCTGCAATGTGAAGCGATTTCTCTCTCTCTGTGCCTGCAATGTGAAGCGATTTCTCTCTCTCTGTGCCTGCAATGTGAAGCGATTTCTCTCTCTCTCTGTGCCTGCAATGTGAAGCGATTTCTCTCTCTGTGCCTGCAATCTGAAGCGATTTCTCTCTCTCTGTGCCTGCAATGTGAAGCGATTTCTCTCTCTGTGCCTGCAATGTGAAGCGATTTTTCTCTCTGTGCCTGCAATGTGAAGCGATTTCTCTCTCTCTCTGCGGGCAATGTGAAGCGATTTCTCTCTCTCTCTGCTGGCAATGTGAAGCGATTTCTCTCTCTCTGTGCCTGCAATGTAAAGCGATTTCTCTCTCTCTGTGCCTGCAATGTGAAGCGATTTCTCTCTCTCTGTGCGGGCAATATGAAGCGATTTCTCTCTCTGTGCGGGCAATGTGAAGCGATTTCTCTCTCTCTCTATGCCTGCAATGTGAAGCGATTTCTCTCTCTGTGCCTGCAATGTGAAGCGATTTCTCTCTCTGTGCCTGCAATGTGAAGCGATTTCTCTCTCTCTATGCCTGCAATGTCAAGTGATTTCTCTCTCTGTGCAGGCAATTTGAAGCGATTTCTCTCTCTCTGTGCCTGCAACGTGAAGCGATTTCTCTCTCTGCGCCTGCAATGTGAAGCGATTTCTCTCTCTCTGTGCCTGCAATGTGAAGCGATTTCTCTCTCTGTGCGGGCAATGTGAAGCGATTTCTCTCTCTGTGCCTGCAATGTGAAGCGATTTCTCTCTCTGTGCGGGCAATGTGAAGCGATTTCTCTCTCTCTGTGCCTGCAATGTGAAGCGATTTCTCTCTCTCTGTGCCTGCAATGTGAAGCGATTTCTCTCTCTGTGCCTGCAATGTGAAGCGATTTCTCTCTCTCTGTGCGGGCAATGTGAAGCGATTTCTCTCTCTGTGCGGGCAATGTGAAGCGATTTCTCTCTCTGTGCGGGCAATGTGAAGTGATTTCTCTCTCTCTGTGCCTGCAATGTGAAGTGATTTCTCTCTCTCTGTGCCTGGAATGTGAAGCGATTTCTCTCTCTCTGTGCCTGCAATGTGAAGCGATTTCTCTCTCTGTGCCTGCAATGTGAAGCGATTTTTCTCTCTGTGCCTGCAATGTGAAGCGATTTCTCTCTCTCTCTGCGGGCAATGTGAAGCGATTTCTCTCTGTGTCTGCAATGTGAAGCGATTTCTCTCTCTCTGTGCCTGCAATGTGAAGCGATTTCTCTCTCTCTCTCTGTGCCTGCAATGTGAAGCGATTTCTCTCTCTCTGTGCGGGCAATGTGAAGCGATTTCTCTCTGTGCGGGCAATGTGAAGCGATTTCTCTCTCTCTGTGCCTGCAATGTGAAGCGATTTCTCTCTCTGTGCCTGCAATCTGAAGCGATTTCTCTCTCTCTGTGCCTGCAATGTGAAGCGATTTCTCTCTCTCTGTGCCTGCAATGTGAAGCGATTTCTCTCTCTGTGCCTGCAATGTGAAGCGATTTCTCTCTCTCTGTGCCTGCAAATGTGAATCGATTTCTTTCTCTGTGCCTGCAATGTGAAGCGATTTCTCTCTCTCTGTGCCTGCAATGTGAAGCGATTTCTCTCTCTGTGCCTGCAATGTGAAGCGATTTTTCTCTCTGTGCCTGCAATGTGAAGCGATTTCTCTCTCTCTCTGCGGGCAATGTGAAGCGATTTCTCTCTCTCTGTGCCTGCAATGTGAAGCGATTTCTCTCTCTCTCTGTGCCTGCAATGTGAAGCGATTTCTCTGTCTGTGCCTGCAATGTGAAGCGATTTCTCTCTCTCTCTGTGCCTGCAATGTGAAGCGATTTCTCTCTCTGTGCCTGCAATGTGAAGCGATTTCTCTCTCTGTGCGGGCAATCTGAAGCGATTTCTCTCTCTCTGTGCGGGCAATGTGAAGCGATTTCTCTCTGTGCGGGCAATCTGAAGCGATTTGTCTCCCTATGTGCCTGCAATGTGAAGCGATTTCTCTCTCTCTGTGCCTGCAATGTGAAGCGATTTCTCTCTCTGTGCCTGCAATGTGAAGCGATTTTTCTCTCTGTGCCTGCAATGTGAAGCGATTTCTCTCTCTCTCTGCGGGCAATGTGAAGCGATTTCTCTCTGTGTCTGCAATGTGACGCGATTTCTCTCTCTATGGGGCAATGTGAAGCGATTTCTCTCTCTATGGGGCAATGTGAAGCGATTTCTCTCTGTGCCTGCAATGTGAAGCGATTTCTCTCTCTATGGGGCAATGTGAAGCGATTTCTCTCTCTGTGCCTGCAATGTGAAGCGATTTCTCTCTCTGTGCCTGCAATGTGAAGCGATTTCTCTCTCTATGGGGCAATGTGACGCGATTTCTCTCTCTGTGCCTGCAATGTGACGCGATTTCTCTCTCTCTGTGCCTGCAATGTGAAGCGATTTCTCTCTCTATGGGGCAATGTGACGCGATTTCTCTCTCTGTGCCTGCAATGTGAAGCGATTTTTCTCTCTGTGCCTGCAATGTGAAGCGATTTCTCTCTCTCTCTGCGGGCAATGTGAAGCGATTTCTCTCTGTGTCTGCAATGTGAAGCGATTTCTCTCTCTCTCTGTGCCTGCAATGTGAAGCGATTTCTCTCTCTCTCTGTGCCTGCAATGTGAAGCGATTTCTCTCTCTCTGTGCATGCAATGTGACGCGATTTCTCTCTCTCTGTGCCTGCAATGTGAAGCGATTTCTCTCTCTCTCTGCGGGCAATGTGAAGCGATTTCTCTCTGTGTCTGCAATGTGACGCGATTTCTCTCTCTATGGGGCAATGTGAAGCGATTTCTCTCTCTATGGGGCAATGTGAAGCGATTTCTCTCTGTGCCTGCAATGTGAAGCGATTTCTCTCTCTATGGGGCAATGTGAAGCGATTTCTCTCTCTGTGCCTGCAATGTGAAGCGATTTCTCTCTCTATGGGGCAATGTGAAGCGATTTCTCTCTGTGCCTGCAATGTGACGCGATTTCTCTCTCTGTGCCTGCAATGTGAAGCGATTTCTCTCTCTGTGCCTGCAATGTGACGCGATTTCTCTCTCTCTGTGCCTGCAATGTGAAGCGATTTCTCTCTCTGTGCCTGCAATGTGAAGCGATTTCTCTCTCTGTGCCTGCAATGTGACGCGATTTCTCTCTCTCTGTGCCTGCAATGTGAAGCGATTTCTCTCTCTGCGCCTGCAATGTGAAGCGATTTCTCTCTCTGTGCCTGCAATGTGAAGCGATTTCTCTCTCTATGTGGCAATGTGAAGCGAGTTCTCTCTGTGCCTGCAATGTGACGCGATTTCTCTCTCTGTGCCTGCAATGTGACGCGATTTCTCTCTCTCTGTGCCTGCAATGTGACGCGATTTCTCTCTCTAAGGGGCAATGTGAAGCGATTTCTCTCTCTATGGGGCAATGTGAAGCGATTTCTCTCTGTGCCTGCAATGTGACGCGATTTCTCTCTCTCTGTGCCTGCAATGTGAAGCGATTTCTCTCCCTATGTGCCTGCAATGTGAAGCAATTTCTCTCTCTGTGCCTGCAATGTGACGCGATTTCTCTCTCTCTGTGCCTGCAATGTGAAGCGATTTCTCTCTCTATGGGGCAATGTGAAGCGATTTCTCTCTCTGTGCCTGCAATGTGACGCGATTTCTCTCTCTGTGCCTGCAATGTGAAGCGATTTCTCTCTCTATGGGGCAATGTGAAGCGATTTCTCTCTGTGCCTGCAATGTGACGCGATTTCTCTCTCTGTGCCTGCAATGTGACGCGATTTCTCTCTGTGCCTGCAATGTGACGCTATTTCTCTCTCTGTGCCTGCAATGTGACGCGATTTCTCTCTCTATGGGGCAATGTGAAGCGATTTCTCTCTCTGTGCCTGCAATGTGACGCGATTTCTCTCCCTCTGTGCCTGCAATGTGAAGCGATTTCTCTCTCTATGGGGCAATGTGAAGCGATTTCTCTCTCTGTGCCTGCAATGTGAAGCGATTTCTCTCTCTCTGTGCCTGCAATGTGACGCTATTTCTCTCTCTGTGCCTGCAATGTGAAGCGATTTCTCTCTGTGTCTGCAATGTGAAGCGATTTCTCTCTCTCTGTGCCTGCAATGTGAAGCGATTTCTCTCTCTCTCTCTGTGCCTGCAATGTGAAGCGATTTCTCTCTCTCTGTGCATGCAATGTGAAGCGATTTCTCTCTCTCTGTGCCTGCAATGTGACGCGATTTCTCTCTCTCTGTGCCTGCAATGTGAAGCGATTTCTCTCTCTGTGCGGGCAATGTGAATCGATTTCTCTCTCTGTGCCTGCAATGTGAAGCGATTTCTCTCTCTCTGTGCCTGCAATGTGAATCGATTTCTCTCTCTGTGCCTGCAATGTGACGCGATTTCTCTCTCTGTGCCTGCAATGTGAAGCGATTTCTCTCTCTCTGTACCTGCAATGTGAATCGATTTCTCTCTCTGTGCCTGCAATGTGACGCGATTTTTCTCTCTGTGCCTGCAATGTGAAGCGATTTCTCTCTCTCTCTGTGCCTGCAATGTGAAGCGATTTCTCTCTCTCTCTGTGCCTGCAATGTGAAGCGATTTCTCTCTCTCTGTGCATGCAATGTGATGCGATTTCTCTCTCTGTGCCTGCAATGTGAAGCGATTTCTCTCTCTCTCTGCGGGCAATGTGAAGCGATTTCTCTCTGTGTCTGCAATGTGAAGCGATTTCTCTCTCTCTGTGCCTGCAATGTGAAGCGATTTCTCTCTCTCTCTGTGCCTGCAATGTGAAGCGATTTCTCTCTCTCTCTGTGCCTGCAATGTGAAGCGATTTCTCTCTCTCTCTGTGCCTGCAATGTGAAGCGATTTCTCTCTCTCTGTGCATGCAATGTGATGCGATTTCTCTCTCTGTGCCTGCAATGTGAAGCGATTTCTCTCTCTCTGTGCCTGCAATGTGACGCGATTTCTCTCTCTGTGCCTGCAATGTGAAGCGATTTCTCTCTCTGCGCCTGCAATGTGAAGCGATTTCTCTCTGTGGCTGCAATGTGAAGCGATTTCTCTCTCTCTGTGCCTGCAATGTGAAGCGATTTCTCTCTCTGTGCGGGCAATGTGAAGCGATTTCTCTCTCTCTGTGCCTGCAATGTGACGCGATTTCTCTCTCTGTGCCTGCAATGTGAAGCGATTTCTCTCTCTGTGCCTGCAATGTGAAGCGATTTCTCTCTCTCTCTGTGCCTGTAATGTGAAGCGATTTCTCTCTCTCTCTGCGGGCAATGTGACGCGATTTCTCTCTCTGTGCCTGCAATGTGACGCGATTTCTCTCTCTGTGCATGCAATGTGAAGAGATTTCTCTCTCTATGGGGCAATGTGAAGCGATTTCTCTCTGTGCCTGCAATGTGACGCGATTTCTCTCTCTCTGTGCCTGCAATGTGAAGCGATTTCTCTCTCTATGGGGCAATGTGAAGCGAGTTCTCTCTGTGCCTGCAATGTGACGCGATTTCTCTCTCTGTGCCTGCAATGTGACGAGATTTCTCTCTCTGTGCCTGCAATGTGAAGCGATTTCTCTCTCTATGGGGCAATGTGACGCGATTTCTCTCTCTGTGCCTGCAATGTGAAGCGATTTTTCTCTCTGTGCCTGCAATGTGAAGCGATTTCTCTCTCTCTCTGCGGGCAATGTGAAGCGATTTCTCTCTGTGTCTGCAATGTGAAGCGATTTCTCTCTCTCTCTGTGCCTGCAATGTGAAGCGATTTCTCTCTCTCTGTGCATGCAATGTGACGCGATTTCTCTCTCTCTGTGCCTGCAATGTGAAGCGATTTCTCTCTCTCTCTGTGCCTGCAATGTGAAGCGATTTCTCTCTCTCTGTGCCTGCAATGTGAATCGATTTCTCTCTCTGTGCCTGCAATGTGAAGCGATTTCTCTCTCTCTGTGCCTGCAATGTGAATCGATTTCTCTCTCTGTGCATGCAATGTGACGCGATTTCTCTCTGTGCCTGCAATGTGAAGCGATTTCTCTCTCTGTGCCTGCAATGTGACGCGATTTCTCTCTCTGTGCCTGCAATGTGACGCGATTTCTGTCTCTCTGTGCCTGCAATTTGAAGCGATTTCTCTCTCTGTGCCTGCAATGTGAAGCGATTTCTCTCTCTCTGTGCCTGCAATGTGAAGCGATTTCTCTCTCTGTGCCTGCAATTTGAAGCGATTTCTCTCTCTGTGCCTGCAATGTGAAGCGATTTCTCTCTCTCTGTGCCTGCAATGTGAATCGATTTCTCTCTCTGTGCCTGCAATGTGACGCGATTTTTCTCTCTGTGCCTGCAATGTGAAGCGATTTCTCTCTCTCTCTGCGGGCAATGTGAAGCGATTTCTCTCTGTGTCTGCAATGTGAAGCGATTTCTCTCTCTCTGTGCCTGCAATGTGAAGCGATTTCTCTCTCTCTCTGTGCCTGCAATGTGAAGCGATTTCTCTCTCTCTCTGTGCCTGCAATGTGAAGCGATTTCTCTCTCTCTCTGTGCCTGCAATGTGAAGCGATTTCTCTCTCTCTGTGCATGCAATGTGATGCGATTTCTCTCTCTGTGCCTGCAATGTGAAGCGATTTCTCTCTCTCTGTGCCTGCAATGTGACGCGATTTCTCTCTCTGTGCCTGCAATGTGAAGCGATTTCTCTCTCTGCGCCTGCAATGTGAAGCGATTTCTCTCTGTGGCTGCAATGTGAAGCGATTTCTCTCTCTCTGTGCCTGCAATGTGAAGCGATTTCTCTCTCTGTGCGGGCAATGTGAAGCGATTTCTCTCTCTCTGTGCCTGCAATGTGAAGTGATTTCTCTCTCTCTGTGCCTGCAATGTGAAGCGATTTCTCTCTCTGTGCCTGCAATGTGAAGCGATTTCTCTCTCTGTGCCTGCAATGTGAAGCGATTTCTCTCTCTGTGCCTGCAATGTGAAGCGATTTCTCTCTCTCTCTGTGCCTGTAATGTGAAGCGATTTCTCTCTCTCTCTGCGGGCAATGTGACGCGATTTCTCTCTCTGTGCCTGCAATGTGACGCGATTTCTCTCTCTGTGCATGCAATGTGAAGAGATTTCTCTCTCTATGGGGCAATGTGAAGCGATTTCTCTCTGTGCCTGCAATGTGACGCGATTTCTCTCTCTCTGTGCCTGCAATGTGAAGCGATTTCTCTCTCTGTGCCTGCAATGTGAAGCGATTTCTCTCTCTATGGGGCAATGTGAAGCGATTTCTCTCTCTGTGCCTGCAATGTGAAGCGATTTCTCTCTCTCTCTGCGGGCAATGTGAAGCGATTTCTCTCTGTGTCTGCAATGTGAAGCGATTTCTCTCTCTCTGTGCCTGCAATGTGAAGCGATTTCTCTCTCTCTCTGTGCCTGCAATGTGAAGCGATTTCTCTCTCTCTCTGTGCCTGCAATGTGAAGCGATTTCTCTCTCTCTCTGTGCCTGCAATGTGAAGCGATTTCTCTCTCTCTGTGCATGCAATGTGATGCGATTTCTCTCTCTGTGCCTGCAATGTGAAGCGATTTCTCTCTCTCTGTGCCTGCAATGTGACGCGATTTCTCTCTCTGTGCCTGCAATGTGAAGCGATTTCTCTCTCTGCGCCTGCAATGTGAAGCGATTTCTCTCTGTGGCTGCAATGTGAAGCGATTTCTCTCTCTCTGTGCCTGCAATGTGAAGCGATTTCTCTCTCTGTGCGGGCAATGTGAAGCGATTTCTCTCTCTCTGTGCCTGCAATGTGAAGTGATTTCTCTCTCTCTGTGCCTGCAATGTGAAGCGATTTCTCTCTGTGCCTGCAATGTGAAGCGATTTCTCTCTCTGTGCCTGCAATGTGAAGCGATTTCTCTCTCTGTGCCTGCAATGTGAAGCGATTTCTCTCTCTGTGCCTGCAATGTGAAGCGATTTCTCTCTCTGTGCCTGCAATGTGAAGCGATTTCTCTCTCTCTCTGTGCCTGTAATGTGAAGCGATTTCTCTCTCTCTCTGTGCCTGCAATGTGAAGCGATTTCTCTCTCTCTGTGCATGCAATGTGATGCGATTTCTCTCTCTGTGCCTGCAATGTGAAGCGATTTCTCTCTCTCTGTGCCTGCAATGTGACGCGATTTCTCTCTCTGTGCCTGCAATGTGAAGCGATTTCTCTCTCTGCGCCTGCAATGTGAAGCGATTTCTCTCTGTGGCTGCAATGTGAAGCGATTTCTCTCTCTCTGTGCCTGCAATGTGAAGCGATTTCTCTCTCTGTGCGGGCAATGTGAAGCGATTTCTCTCTCTCTGTGCCTGCAATGTGAAGTGATTTCTCTCTCTCTGTGCCTGCAATGTGAAGCGATTTCTCTCTCTGTGCCTGCAATGTGAAGCGATTTCTCTCTCTGTGCCTGCAATGTGAAGCGATTTCTCTCTCTGTGCCTGCAATGTGAAGCGATTTCTCTCTCTGTGCATGCAATGTGAAGAGATTTCTCTCTCTATGGGGCAATGTGAAGCGATTTCTCTCTGTGCCTGCAATGTGACGCGATTTCTCTCTCTCTGTGCCTGCAATGTGAAGCGATTTCTCTCTCTGTGCCTGCAATGTGACGCGATTTCTCTCTCTCTGTGCCTGCAATGTGAAGCGATTTCTCTCTCTATGGGGCAATGTGAAGCGATTTCTCTCTCTGTGCCTGCAATGTGAAGCGATTTCTCTCTCTATGGGGCAATGTGAAGCGATTTCTCTCTCTGTGCCTGCAATGTGAAGCGATTTTTCTCTCTGTGCCTGCAATGTGAAGCGATTTCTCTCTCTCTCTGCGGGCAATGTGAAGCGATTTCTCTCTGTGTCTGCAATGTGAAGCGATTTCTCTCTCTCTCTGTGCCTGCAATGTGAAGCGATTTCTCTCTCTCTGTGCATGCAATGTGACGCGATTTCTCTCTCTCTGTGTCTGCAATGTGAAGCGATTTCTCTCTCTCTCTGTGCCTGCAATGTGAAGCGATTTCTCTCTCTCTGTGCCTGCAATGTGAATCGATTTCTCTCTCTGTGCCTGCAATGTGAAGCGATTTCTCTCTCTCTGTGCCTGCAATGTGAATCGATTTCTCTCTCTGTGCCTGCAATGTGACGCGATTTCTCTCTCTGTGCCTGCAATGTGACGCGATTTCTGTCTCTCTGTGCCTGCAATTTGAAGCGATTTCTCTCTCTGTGCCTGCAATGTGAAGCGATTTCTCTCTCTCTGTGCCTGCAATGTGAAGCGATTTCTCTCTCTGTGCCTGCAATTTGAAGCGATTTCTCTCTCTGTGCCTGCAATGTGAAGCGATTTCTCTCTCTCTGCGCCTGCAATGTGAAGCGATTTCTCTCTCTGTGCCTGCAATGTGAAGCGATTTCTCTCTCTGTGCCTGCAATGTGAAGCGATTTCTCTCTCTCTGTGCGGGCAATGTGAAGCGATTTCTCTCTCTGTGCAGGCAATGTGAAGAGATTCCTCTCTCTGTGCCTGCAATGTGAAGCGATTTCTCTCTCTGTGCCTGCAATGTGAAGCGATTTCTCTCTCTCTGTGCCTGCAATGTGAAGCGATTTCTCTCTCTGTGCGGGCAATGTGAAGCGATTTCTCTCTCTGTGCCTGCAATGTGAAGCGATTTCTCTCTCTGTGCCTGCAATGTGAAGCGATTTCTCTCTCTGTGCCTGCAATGTGAAGCGATTTCTCTCTCTCTGTGCCTGCAATGTGAAGCGATTTCTCTCTCTCTGTGCGGGCAATGTGAAGCGATTTCTCTCTCTCTGTGCCTGCAATGTGAAGCGATTTCTCTCTCTCTCTGCGGGCAATGTGAAGCGATTTCTCTCTCTCTGTGCCTGCAATGTGAAGCGATTTCTCTCTGTGTCTGCAATGTGAAGCGATTTCTCTCTCTCTGTGCCTGCAATGTGAAGCGATTTCTCTCTCTCTCTGCCTGCAATGTGAAGCGATTTCTCTCTGTGTCTGCAATGTGAAGCGATTTCTCTCTCTCTGTGTCTGCAATGTGAAGCGATTTCTCTCTCTCTGTGCATGCAATGTGAAGCGATTTCTCTCTCTCTGTGCCTGCAATGTGACGCGATTTCTCTCTCTCTGTGCCTGCAATGTGAAGCGATTTCTCTCTCTGTGCCTGCAATGTGACGCGATTTCTCTCTCTCTGTGCCTGCAATGTGAAGCGATTTCTCTCTCTGCGCCTGCAATGTGAAGCGATTTCTCTCTGTGGCTGCAATGTGAAGCGATTTCTCTCTCTCTGTGCCTGCAATGTGAAGCGATTTCTCTCTCTGTGCGGGCAATGTGAAGCGATTTCTCTCTCTCTGTGCCTGCAATGTGAAGCGATTTCTCTCTCTCTGTGCCTGCAATGTGAAGCGATTTCTCTCTCTGTGCCTGCAATGTGAAGCGATTTCTCTCTCTGTGCGGGCAATGTGAAGCGATTTCTCTCTCTCTGTGCGGGCAATGTGAAGCGATTTCTCTCTCTGTGCGGGCAATGTGAAGCGATTTCTCTCTCTGTGCAGGCAATGTGAAGAGATTCCTCTCTCTGTGCCTGCAATGTGAAGCGATTTCTCTCTCTGTGCGGGCAATGTGAAGCGATTTCTCTCTCTCTGTGCCTGCAATGTGAAGCGATTTCTCTCTCTCTGTGCCTGCAATGTGAAGCGATTTCTCTCTCTGTGCCTGCAATGTGAAGCGATTTCTCTCTCTGTGCGGGCAATGTGAAGCGATTTCTCTCTCTGTGCCTGCAATGTGAAGCGATTTCTCTCTCTCTGTGGCTGCAATGTGAAGCGATTTCTCTCTCTCTGTGCCTGCAATGTGAAGCGATTTCTCTCTCTGTGCGGGCAATCTGAAGCGATTTCTCTCTCTCTGTGCGGGCAATGTGAAGCGATTTCTCTCTGTGCGGGCAATGTGAAGCGATTTCTCTCTCTCTGTGCCTGCAATGTGAAGCGATTTCTCTCTCTGTGCCTGCAATGTGAAGCGATTTCTCTCTCTCTCTGCGGGCAATGTGAAACGATTTCTCTCTCTCTGTGCCTGCAATGTGAAGCGATTTCTCTCTGTGTCTGCAATGTGAAGCGATTTCTCTCTCTCTGTGCCTGCAATGTGAAGCGATTTCTCTCTCTCTCTGTGCCTGCAATGTGAAGCGATTTCTCTCTCTCTGTGCATGCAATGTGATGCGATTTCTCTCTCTGTGCCTGCAATGTGAAGCGATTTCTCTCTCTCTGTGCCTGCAATGTGACGCGATTTCTCTCTCTGTGCCTGCAATGTGACGCGATTTCTCTCTCTCTGTGCCTGCAATGTGAAGCGATTTCTCTCTCTGCGCCTGCAATGTGAAGCGATTTCTCTCTGTGCCTGCAATGTGAAGCGATTTCTCTCTCTCTGTGCCTGCAATGTGAAGCGATTTCTCTCTCTGTGCGGGCAATGTGAAGCGATTTCTCTCTCTCTGTGCCTGCAATGTGAAGCGATTTCTCTCTCTGTGCGGGCAATGTGAAGCGATTTCTCTCTCTGTGCCTGCAATGTGAAGCGATTTCTCTCTCTCTGTGCCTGCAATGTGAAGCGATTTCTCTCTCTGTGCGGGCAATGTGACGCGATTTCTCTCTCTCTGTGCCTGCAATGTGAAGCAATTTCTCTCTCTGTGCCTGCAATGTGACGCGATTTCTCTCTCTCTGTGCCTGCAATGTGAAGCGATTTCTCTCTCTATGGGGCAATGTGAAGCGATTTCTCTCTCTGTGCCTGCAATGTGACGCGATTTCTCTCTCTGTGCCTGCAATGTGAAGCGATTTCTCTCTCTATGGGGCAATGTGAAGCGATTTCTCTCTGTGCCTGCAATGTGACGCGATTTCTCTCTCTGTGCCTGCAATGTGACGCGATTTCTCTCTGTGCCTGCAATGTGACGCTATTTCTCTCTCTGTGCCTGCAATGTGACGCGATTTCTCTCTCTATGGGGCAATGTGAAGCGATTTCTCTCTCTGTGCCTGCAATGTGACGCTATTTCTCTCTCTGTGCCTGCAATGTGAAGCGATTTCTCTCTGTGTCTGCAATGTGAAGCGATTTCTCTCTCTCTGTGCCTGCAATGTGAAGCGATTTCTCTCTCTCTCTCTGTGCCTGCAATGTGAAGCGATTTCTCTCTCTCTGTGCATGCAATGTGAAGCGATTTCTCTCTCTCTGTGCCTGCAATGTGAAGCGATTTCTCTCTCTGTGCATGCAATGTGAAGCGATTTCTCTCTCTCTGTGCGGGCAATGTGAATCGATTTCTCTCTCTGTGCCTGCAATGTGAAGCGATTTCTCTCTCTCTGTGCCTGCAATGTGAATCGATTTCTCTCTCTGTGCCTGCAATGTGACGCGATTTCTCTCTCTGTGCCTGCAATGTGAAGCGATTTCTCTCTCTCTGTGCCTGCAATGTGAATCGATTTCTCTCTCTGTGCCTGCAATGTGACGCGATTTTTCTCTCTGTGCCTGCAATGTGAAGCGATTTCTCTCTCTCTCTGTGCCTGCAATGTGAAGCGATTTCTCTCTCTCTCTGTGCCTGCAATGTGAAGCGATTTCTCTCTCTCTGTGCATGCAATGTGATGCGATTTCTCTCTCTGTGCCTGCAATGTGAAGCGATTTCTCTCTCTCTCTGCGGGCAATGTGAAGCGATTTCTCTCTGTGTCTGCAATGTGAAGCGATTTCTCTCTCTCTGTGCCTGCAATGTGAAGCGATTTCTCTCTCTCTCTGTGCCTGCAATGTGAAGCGATTTCTCTCTCTCTCTGTGCCTGCAATGTGAAGCGATTTCTCTCTCTCTCTGTGCCTGCAATGTGAAGCGATTTCTCTCTCTCTGTGCATGCAATGTGATGCGATTTCTCTCTCTGTGCCTGCAATGTGAAGCGATTTCTCTCTCTCTGTGCCTGCAATGTGACGCGATTTCTCTCTCTGTGCCTGCAATGTGAAGCGATTTCTCTCTCTGCGCCTGCAATGTGAAGCGATTTCTCTCTGTGGCTGCAATGTGAAGCGATTTCTCTCTCTCTGTGCCTGCAATGTGAAGCGATTTCTCTCTCTGTGCGGGCAATGTGAAGCGATTTCTCTCTCTCTGTGCCTGCAATGTGACGCGATTTCTCTCTCTGTGCCTGCAATGTGAAGCGATTTCTCTCTCTGTGCCTGCAATGTGAAGCGATTTCTCTCTCTCTCTGTGCCTGTAATGTGAAGCGATTTCTCTCTCTCTCTGCGGGCAATGTGACGCGATTTCTCTCTCTGTGCCTGCAATGTGACGCGATTTCTCTCTCTGTGTCTGCAATGTGAAGTGATTTCTCTCTCTCTGTGCCTGCAATGTGAAGCGATTTCTCTCTCTATGGGGCAATGTGAAGCGATTTCTCTCTCTGTGCCTGCAATGTGAAGCGATTTCTCTCTCTATGGGGCAATGTGAAGCGAGTTCTCTCTGTGCCTGCAATGTGACGCGATTTCTCTCTCTGTGCCTGCAATGTGACGAGATTTCTCTCTCTGTGCCTGCAATGTGAAGCGATTTCTCTCTCTATGGGGCAATGTGACGCGATTTCTCTCTCTGTGCCTGCAATGTGAAGCGATTTTTCTCTCTGTGCCTGCAATGTGAAGCGATTTCTCTCTCTCTCTGCGGGCAATGTGAAGCGATTTCTCTCTGTGTCTGCAATGTGAAGCGATTTCTCTCTCTCTCTGTGCCTGCAATGTGAAGCGATTTCTCTCTCTCTGTGCCTGCAATGTGACGCGATTTCTCTCTCTCTGTGCCTGCAATGTGAAGCGATTTCTCTCTCTCTCTGTGCCTGCAATGTGAAGCGATTTCTCTCTCTCTGTGCCTGCAATGTGAATCGATTTCTCTCTCTGTGCCTGCAATGTGAAGCGATTTCTCTCTCTCTGTGCCTGCAATGTGAATCGATTTCTCTCTCTGTGCATGCAATGTGACGCGATTTCTCTCTGTGCCTGCAATGTGAAGCGATTTCTCTCTCTGTGCCTGCAATGTGACGCGATTTCTCTCTCTGTGCCTGCAATGTGACGCGATTTCTGTCTCTCTGTGCCTGCAATTTGAAGCGATTTCTCTCTCTGTGCCTGCAATGTGAAGCGATTTCTCTCTCTCTGTGCCTGCAATGTGAAGCGATTTCTCTCTCTGTGCCTGCAATTTGAAGCGATTTCTCTCTCTGTGCCTGCAATGTGAAGCGATTTCTCTCTCTCTGTGCCTGCAATGTGAATCGATTTCTCTCTCTGTGCCTGCAATGTGACGCGATTTTTCTCTCTGTGCCTGCAATGTGAAGCGATTTCTCTCTCTCTCTGCGGGCAATGTGAAGCGATTTCTCTCTGTGTCTGCAATGTGAAGCGATTTCTCTCTCTCTGTGCCTGCAATGTGAAGCGATTTCTCTCTCTCTCTGTGCCTGCAATGTGAAGCGATTTCTCTCTCTCTCTGTGCCTGCAATGTGAAGCGATTTCTCTCTCTCTCTGTGCCTGCAATGTGAAGCGATTTCTCTCTCTCTGTGCATGCAATGTGATGCGATTTCTCTCTCTGTGCCTGCAATGTGAAGCGATTTCTCTCTCTCTGTGCCTGCAATGTGACGCGATTTCTCTCTCTGTGCCTGCAATGTGAAGCGATTTCTCTCTCTGCGCCTGCAATGTGAAGCGATTTCTCTCTGTGGCTGCAATGTGAAGCGATTTCTCTCTCTCTGTGCCTGCAATGTGAAGCGATTTCTCTCTCTGTGCGGGCAATGTGAAGCGATTTCTCTCTCTCTGTGCCTGCAATGTGAAGTGATTTCTCTCTCTCTGTGCCTGCAATGTGAAGCGATTTCTCTCTCTGTGCCTGCAATGTGAAGCGATTTCTCTCTCTGTGCCTGCAATGTGAAGCGATTTCTCTCTCTGTGCCTGCAATGTGAAGCGATTTCTCTCTCTCTCTGTGCCTGTAATGTGAAGCGATTTCTCTCTCTCTCTGCGGGCAATGTGACGCGATTTCTCTCTCTGTGCCTGCAATGTGACGCGATTTCTCTCTCTGTGCATGCAATGTGAAGAGATTTCTCTCTCTATGGGGCAATGTGAAGCGATTTCTCTCTGTGCCTGCAATGTGACGCGATTTCTCTCTCTCTGTGCCTGCAATGTGAAGCGATTTCTCTCTCTGTGCCTGCAATGTGACGCGATTTCTCTCTCTCTGTGCCTGCAATGTGAAGCGATTTCTCTCTCTATGGGGCAATGTGAAGCGATTTCTCTCTCTGTGCCTGCAATGTGAAGCGATTTCTCTCTCTATGGGGCAATGTGAAGCGAGTTCTCTCTGTGCCTGCAATGTGACGCGATTTCTCTCTCTGTGCCTGCAATGTGAAGCGATTTCTCTCTCTGTGCGGGCAATGTGACGCGATTTCTCTCTCTCTGTGCCTGCAATGTGAAGCGATTTCTCTCTCTATGGGGCAATGTGAATCGATTTCTCTCTCTGTGCCTGCAATGTGAAGCGATTTCTCTCTCTGTGCCTGCAATGTGACGCGATTTCTCTCTCTGTGCCTGCAATGTGACGCGATTTCTCTCTCTGTGCCTGCAATGTGAAGCGATTTCTCTCTCTGTGCCTGCAATGTGAATCGATTTCTCTCTCTGTGCCTGCAATGTGACGCGATTTTTCTCTCTGTGCCTGCAATGTGAAGCGATTTCTCTCTCTGTGCCTGCAATGTGAAGCGATTTCTCTCTCTCTCTGTGCCTGCAATGTGAAGCGATTTCTCTCTCTCTCTGTGCCTGCAATGTGAAGCGATTTCTCTCTCTCTGTGCATGCAATGTGATGCGATTTCTCTCTCTGTGCCTGCAATGTGAAGCGATTTCTCTCTCTCTCTGCGGGCAATGTGAAGCGATTTCTCTCTGTGTCTGCAATGTGAAGCGATTTCTCTCTCTCTGTGCCTGCAATGTGAAGCGATTTCTCTCTCTCTCTGTGCCTGCAATGTGAAGCGATTTCTCTCTCTCTCTGTGCCTGCAATGTGAAGCGATTTCTCTCTCTCTGTGCATGCAATGTGATGCGATTTCTCTCTCTGTGCCTGCAATGTGAAGCGATTTCTCTCTCTCTGTGCCTGCAATGTGACGCGATTTCTCTCTCTCTCTGCGGGCAATGTGACGCGATTTCTCTCTCTGTGCCTGCAATGTGAAGCGATTTCTCTCTCTGCGCCTGCAATGTGAAGCGATTTCTCTCTGTGGCTGCAATGTGAAGCGATTTCTCTCTGCGCCTGCAATGTGAAGCGATTTCTCTCTGTGGCTGCAATGTGAAGCGATTTCTCTCTCTCTGTGCCTGCAATGTGAAGCGATTTCTCTCTCTGTGCGGGCAATGTGAAGCGATTTCTCTCTCTCTGTGCCTGCAATGTGAAGTGATTTCTCTCTCTCTGTGCCTGCAATGTGAAGCGATTTCTCTCTCTATGTGCCTGCAATGTGAAGCGATTTCTCTCTCTGTGCCTGCAATGTGAAGCGATTTCTCTCTCTCTCTGTGCCTGTAATGTGAAGCGATTTCTCTCTCTCTCTGCGGGCAATGTGACGCGATTTCTCTCTCTGTGCCTGCAATGTGACGCGATTTCTCTCTCTGTGCATGCAATGTGAAGAGATTTCTCTCTCTATGGGGCAATGTGAAGCGATTTCTCTCTGTGCCTGCAATGTGACGCGATTTCTCTCTCTCTGTGCCTGCAATGTGAAGCGATTTCTCTCTCTGTGCCTGCAATGTGACGCGATTTCTCTCTCTCTGTGCCTGCAATGTGAAGCGATTTCTCTCTCTATGGGGCAATGTGAAGCGATTTCTCTCTCTCTGTGCCTGCAATGTGAAGCGATTTCTCTCTCTATGGGGCAATGTGAAGCGATTTCTCTCTCTGTGCCTGCAATGTGAAGCGATTTCTCTCTCTATGGGGCAATGTGAAGCGAGTTCTCTCTGTGCCTGCAATGTGACGAGATTTCTCTCTCTGTGCCTGCAATGTGAAGCGATTTCTCTCTCTATGGGGCAATGTGACGCGATTTCTCTCTCTGTGCCTGCAATGTGAAGCGATTTTTCTCTCTGTGCCTGCAATGTGAAGCGATTTCTCTCTCTCTCTGCGGGCAATGTGAAGCGATTTCTCTCTGTGTCTGCAATGTGAAGCGATTTCTCTCTCTCTCTGTGCCTGCAATGTGAAGCGATTTCTCTCTCTCTCTGTGCCTGCAATGTGAAGCAATTTCTCTCTCTCTGTGCATGCAATGTGACGCGATTTCTCTCTCTCTGTGCCTGCAATGTGAAGCGATTTCTCTCTCTCTGTGCCTGCAATGTGAATCGATTTCTCTCTCTGTGCCTGCAATGTGAAGCGATTTCTCTCTCTCTGTGCCTGCAATGTGAATCGATTTCTCTCTCTGTGCATGCAATGTGACGCGATTTCTCTCTGTGCCTGCAATGTGAAGCGATTTCTCTCTCTGTGCCTGCAATGTGACGCGATTTCTCTCTCTGTGCCTGCAATGTGACGCGATTTCTGTCTCTCTGTGCCTGCAATTTGAAGCGATTTCTCTCTCTGTGCCTGCAATGTGAAGCGATTTCTCTCTCTCTGTGCCTGCAATGTGAAGCGATTTCTCTCTCTGTGCCTGCAATTTGAAGCGATTTCTCTCTCTGTGCCTGCAATGTGAAGCGATTTCTCTCTCTCTGTGCCTGCAATGTGAATCGATTTCTCTCTCTGTGCCTGCAATGTGACGCGATTTTTCTCTCTGTGCCTGCAATGTGAAGCGATTTCTCTCTCTCTCTGCGGGCAATGTGAAGCGATTTCTCTCTGTGTCTGCAATGTGAAGCGATTTCTCTCTCTCTGTGCCTGCAATGTGAAGCGATTTCTCTCTCTCTCTGTGCCTGCAATGTGAAGCGATTTCTCTCTCTGTGCATGCAATGTGATGCGATTTCTCTCTCTGTGCCTGCAATGTGAAGCGATTTCTCTCTCTCTGTGCCTGCAATGTGACGCGATTTCTCTCTCTGTGCCTGCAATGTGAAGCGATTTCTCTCTCTGCGCCTGCAATGTGAAGCGATTTCTCTCTGTGGCTGCAATGTGAAGCGATTTCTCTCTCTCTGTGCCTGCAATGTGAAGCGATTTCTCTCTCTGTGCGGGCAATGTGAAGCGATTTCTCTCTCTCTGTGCCTGCAATGTGAAGTGATTTCTCTCTCTCTGTGCCTGCAATGTGAAGCGATTTCTCTCTCTGTGCCTGCAATGTGAAGCGATTTCTCTCTCTGTGCCTGCAATGTGAAGCGATTTCTCTCTCTGTGCCTGCAATGTGAAGCGATTTCTCTCTCTCTCTGTGCCTGTAATGTGAAGCGATTTCTCTCTCTCTCTGCGGGCAATGTGACGCGATTTCTCTCTCTGTGCCTGCAATGTGACGCGATTTCTCTCTCTGTGCCTGCAATGTGAAGAGATTTCTCTCTCTATGGGGCAATGTGAAGCGATTTCTCTCTGTGCCTGCAATGTGACGCGATTTCTCTCTCTCTGTGCCTGCAATGTGAAGCGATTTCTCTCTCTGTGCCTGCAATGTGACGCGATTTCTCTCTCTCTGTGCCTGCAATGTGAAGCGATTTCTCTCTCTATGGGGCAATGTGAAGCGATTTCTCTCTCTGTGCCTGCAATGTGAAGCGATTTCTCTCTCTATGGGGCAATGTGAAGCGAGTTCTCTCTGTGCCTGCAATGTGACGCGATTTCTCTCTCTGTGCCTGCAATGTGACGAGATTTCTCTCTCTGTGCCTGCAATGTGAAGCGATTTCTCTCTCTATGGGGCAATGTGACGCGATTTCTCTCTCTGTGCCTGCAATGTGAAGCGATTTTTCTCTCTGTGCCTGCAATGTGAAGCGATTTCTCTCTCTCTCTGCGGGCAATGTGAAGCGATTTCTCTCTGTGTCTGCAATGTGAAGCGATTTCTCTCTCTCTCTGTGCCTGCAATGTGAAGCGATTTCTCTCTCTCTCTGTGCCTGCAATGTGAAGCGATTTCTCTCTCTCTCTGTGCCTGCAATGTGAAGCGATTTCTCTCTCTGTGCCTGCAATGTGAAGCGATTTCTCTCTCTCTGTGCGGGCAATGTGAAGCGATTTCTCTCTCTGTGCAGGCAATGTGAAGAGATTCCTCTCTCTGTGCCTGCAATGTGAAGCGATTTCTCTCTCTGTGCCTGCAATGTGAAGCGATTTCTCTCTCTGTGCGGGCAATGTGAAGCGATTTCTCTCTCTGTGCCTGCAATGTGAAGCGATTTCTCTCTCTGTGCGGGCAATCTGAAGCGATTTCTCTCTCTCTGTGCGGGCAATGTGAAGCGATTTCTCTCTGTGCGGGCAATGTGAAGCGATTTCTCTCTCTCTGTGCCTGCAATGTGAAGCGATTTCTCTCTCTGTGCCTGCAATGTGAAGCGATTTCTCTCTCTCTCTGCGGGCAATGTGAAGCGATTTCTCTCTCTCTGTGCCTGCAATGTGAAGCGATTTCTCTCTGTGTCTGCAATGTGAAGCGATTTCTCTCTCTCTGTGCCTGCAATGTGAAGCGATTTCTCTCTCTCTCTCTGTGCCTGCAATGTGAAGCGATTTCTCTCTGTGTCTGCAATGTGAAGCGATTTCTCTCTCTCTGTGTCTGCAATGTGAAGCGATTTCTCTCTCTCTGTGCCTGCAATGTGAAGCGATTTCTCTCTCTCTCTGTGCATGCAATGTGAAGCGATTTCTCTCTCTCTGTGCCTGCAATGTGACGCGATTTCTCTCTCTGTGCCTGCAATGTGACGCGATTTCTCTCTCTCTGTGCCTGCAATGTGAAGCGATTTCTCTCTCTGCGCCTGCAATGTGAAGCGATTTCTCTCTCTGTGCCTGCAATGTGAAGCGATTTCTCTCTCTGTGCGGGCAATGTGAAGCGATTTCTCTCTCTCTCTGTGCCTGCAATGTGAAGCGATTTCTCTCTTTCTCTGCGGGCAATGTGACGCGATTTCTCTCTGTGCATGCAATGTGAAGAGATTTCTCTCTCTATGGGGCAATGTGAAGCGATTTCTCTCTGTGCCTGCAATGTGACGCGATTTCTCTCTCTGTGCCTGCAATGTGACGCGATTTCTCTCTCTGTGCCTGCAATGTGACGCGATTTCTCTCTCTCTGTGCCTGCAATGTGAAGCGATTTCTCTCTCTATGGGGCAATGTGAAGCGATTTCTCTCTCTGTGCCTGCAATGTGAAGCGATTTCTCTCTCTGTGCCTGCAATGTGAAGCGATTTCTCTCTCTATGGGGCAATGTGAAGCGATTTCTCTCTGTGCCTGCAATGTGACGCGATTTCTCTCTCTGTGCCTGCAATGTGAAGCGATTTCTCTCTCTATGGGGCAATGTGAAGCGATTTCTCTCTCTGTACCTGCAATGTGAAGCGATTTCTCTCTCTATGGGGCAATGTGAAGCGAGTTCTCTCTGTGCCTGCAATGTGACGCGATTTCTCTCTCTGTGCCTGCAATGTGACGCGATTTCTCTCTCTCTGTGCCTGCAATGTGACGCGATTTCTCTCTCTATGGGGCAATGTGAAGCGATTTCTCTCTCTATGGGGCAATGTGAAGCGATTTCTCTCTGTGCCTGCAATGTGACGCGATTTCTCTCTCTCTGTGCCTGCAATGTGAAGCGATTTCTCTCTCTATGGGGCAATGTGAAGCGATTTCTCTCTCTGTGCCTGCAATGTGAAGCGATTTCTCTCTCTATGGGGCAATGTGAAGCGATTTCTCTCTCTGTGCCTGCAATGTGAAGCGATTTCTCTCTCTGTGCCTGCAATGTGAAGCGATTTCTCTCTCTGTGCCTGCAATGTGAAGCGATTTCTCTCTCTATGGGGCAATGTGAAGCGATTTCTCTCTGTGCCTGCAATGTGACGCGATTTCTCTCTCTGTGCCTGCAATGTGAAGCGATTTCTCTCTCTGTGCCTGCAATGTGACGCGATTTCTCTCTCTATGGGGCAATGTGAAGCGATTTCTCTCTCTGTGCCTGCAATGTGAAGCGATTTCTCTCTCTATGGGGCAATGTGAAGCGAGTTCTCTCTGTGCCTGCAATGTGACGCGATTTCTCTCTCTCTGTGCCTGCAATGTGACGCGATTTCTCTCTCTATGGGGCAATGTGAAGCGATTTCTCTCTCTGTGCCTGCAATGTGAAGCGATTTCTCTCTCTGTGCCTGCAATGTGAAGCGATTTCTCTCTCTATGGGGCAATGTGAAGCGATTTCTCTCTGTGCCTGCAATGTGACGCGATTTCTCTCTCTGTGCCTGCAATGTGACGCGATTTCTCTCTCTGTGCCTGCAATGTGAAGCGATTTCTCTCTCTCTGTGCGGGCAATGTGACGCGATTTCTCTCTCTGTGCCTGCAATGTGACGCGATTTCTCTCTCTGTGCATGCAATGTGAAGCGATTTCTCTCTCTATGGGGCAATGTGAAGCGATTTCTCTCTGTGCCTGCAATGTGACGCGATTTCTCTCTCTCTGTGCATGCAATGTGAAGCGATTTCTCTCTGTGCCTGCAATGTGAAGCGATTTCTCTCTCTCTGTGCCTGCAATGTGAAGCGATTTCTCTCTCTGTGCCTGCAATGTGAAGCGATTTCTCTCTCTGTGCCTGCAATGTGAAGCGATTTCTCTCTCTGTGCCTGCAATGTGAAGCGATTTCTCTCTCTGTGCCTGCAATGTGACGCGATTTCTCTCTCTCTGTGCATGCAATGTGACGCGATTTCTCTCTGTGCCTGCAATGTGAAGCGATTTCTCTCTCTCTGTGCGGGCAATGTGAAGCGATTTCTCTCTCTGTGCCTGCAATGTGAAGCGATTTCTCTCTCTGTGCCTGCAATGTGAAGCGATTTCTCTCGGTGCCTGCAATGTGAAGCGATTTCTCTCTCTATGTGGGCAATGTGAAGCGATTTGGTGATTAAATGGGCCACTTGACTGGACTTGCCCCCCAGGCCTAAGGCTGCCAGCCCTCCCCTGACTTGGAATGACCCTTTTTGGGGTGTTAAATAGCAGATTATCCGATAGTACAAAGAACTACATCTGGTAGATGACTTCTCTGAGGACCAGCAGACAATCAAAGGTATTTCCTTGGGGTCAGACTTATTGGTAGAGGGAATTGTGGTACCCGATTTGGGGCACCTACCACCCTGGGCTGTGTGCTGATGGCACCAGTGTGATCCGGGGTGTTAGTGCCCTGGCACCTCCACCCATGATGAATGGAGTGCCACCATGAATTGTAGAGTGAGGCAGAGCAGCAGAGAGGGGGGTGTAAGCAGCACTGAGCATGGAGGGATGCTGGCACCGCAGGAGGAGGGTGGTACTTACAGCCAGAAGGCACACCGGCCGGGTGCCGCAGCCGTTCCTCCGCCGGGTAGCCGCCATAGCTAGGCTGTCAGGCGGTCCGGGAGCTGGCTCATGCCCTGGGCACCTCTCATCAGCAGAAGCACCGCTGGCACACAGGGGGCCGGAGCCTCGGCAGGGCGGGCTGGGTGCGGGGAGGGACGCCGGGCTGTGTCTGGAAGGAGCTCGGGCTACCGGCCATCGCTGAGCCCAAACACACACAGCACTACCGGCCACCGGCTCACTCTGCGGATGGAGGATGAACTGACACTGACAGGGAGCCGGAAGGGAGGGGCGGGGACAGAGGCGCCGCCCACTCCGCCTCTACACTACACGCCAAGGCAACGCCCACCACGCGACGTCGCGGACAGGGAGTGCGAGCGCGCCCGAGACTGTCATCCCCGTCATTACCGCCAGAGGGCGATCGGCACCGGTAACCTAGATGTGTGTGCGATCGGTACCGACAACCGACATGTGTGTGCGATCGGCACCGACAACTGATCAGTTTGTCACGTGTGAAATCTGTGTGTGATCGGCTGCATGAAAGTGGCCATGTGTGTGTAGCGGTCGGTGCAGTGATCTGAGATGCATATTGTACGGAATGCGTCATAGAAGAACAGAATAGAGATTGATCGCTTTACTGGAGATAACATCGTATAGATAGAGATCTAAGGCTGGCCATACACCGATGGAGGTCGGTCGGGTTCATCAGGAATGATCAGTGTGTGTGACACCATCATTTGAACAACTTGTAGAAGGGGCATGCTCTGGGAAACGGGATTAGCCGATCAGCTTCCACCTCTGATCGGTGTGTACTCGGATTCCTCCATACACCTGTGGATGGAGAAATCTGTTCGTTTAATTTTTTTTTATTATTATTTATTTCCTGAATAGCCGATTTTTTTTTTTTTTTTTATTCCAAAAATGAAAATTTGAAAACGTCTATGGCCTGCTTGAAGACCGGCTGACATTGGAAGCCCTGGTTCACACTTCGCAGGGATTTGGTATGGGATTTGACGTGTCGCTGCTAGGGTTGCCACCTCATCCCTTTAATCCAGGACACATAATAATTACTCAGGTTCTGAGGCTGATTTAATTGCTGATTTAATGCAGATAAGGTACCAAGTGAGTTTAATTACCACCTTAATCGGCCACAGAACCTGTGTAATTAATGCGTGTCCTGGATTAAAGGGATGATGTGGCAACCCTAGTCGCTGCGAATTGTGAACCAGGGCTTCCGTAGACAGGTGTCAAGATGACAGATGCCAAATCGCATGCCTAATCGGCAAGTATTGTTAGAAATGACACCGTCAAAATCGGTGTGATGCGGCATTTTTAGAGCCGCACCGATTCCCAAAAGTAGTTTCTGTACTACTTTTGGCGACTTCAGCGTGCGATTTCAATAATCTGTGTAGAAAACGGCACAGATGTCTCTGAAATCATTAAGGTAAAACGCCTTTTTGGTCTGCAGCTCTCCCCAGAGCCCCCCATTTATTTACCTGAACCCGATCTTTCCAGCGACAGGGACGAGCCCAACAGCTCCAGCCATTGTCTCAAGTCCTCATTGGATAGATTGATAGCAGCAGGAGACATTGGCTCCTACTGCTGTCAATCGAATCAAGTGAGTTGGGGCCGAGTCCTGCTGTCTGTGTCAATGGACATAGCAGTAGGACTTGGGAGCGCGCCTGCATGAGTGCTTCCATGGAAAGCGGCTCTCCGCGGGGGCACCCGAGAAGAGGAGGAGCCAGGAACGCTGCCGGGGGAACCAAAGAAGAGGAGGATCGGAGTTGCTCCGTGCAAAACCCTTGCACAGAGGAGGTAAGTATAACATATTCGTTATTTAACCGCTTGCCGACCAGCCACCGTCATTATACTGTGGCAGGTCGGCACGATCCAGTGAACTGTCGTAGCTGTACGTCGGTCCCTTTAAGTGGGATAGCAGACGTGCACGTGCACCCGCTGCGCTGCGGGGCTGTCAATGCGTGTGACCGCCAACTCTCTACTAAAAATAAACTGTTTTATGTTTAGTTATATTTTAGGCCATCATACCACAAGCCTGATGAGGAGGCACAGGATGGGGGGAATTATGCCATGTATGGCAATGACTTGCCAATCTTCAGACCAAAGTCTCCTGTTTGCTTACAGATGTCAGAGCCAGCGCACCAGATCTACAGAAGTCAGAGCCAGCGCAGCAGATCTACAGAAGTCAGAGCCAGCGCACCAGATCTACAGATGTCAGAGCCAGCGCACCAGATCTACAGAAGTCAGAGCCAGCGCAGCAGATCTACAGAAGTCAGAGCCAGCGCAGCAGATCTACAGAAGTCAGAGCCAGCGCAGCAGATCTACAGAAGTCAGAGCCAGCGCAGCAGATCTACAGAAGTCAGAGCCAGCACAGCAGATCTACAGAAGTCAGAGCCAGCGCAGCAGATCTACAGAAGTCAGAGTCAGAGCAGCAGATCTACAGAAGTCAGAGCCAGCGCAGCAGATCTACAGAAGTCAGAGCCAGCGCAGCAGATCTACAGAATTCAGAGCCAGCGCAGCAGATCTACAGAATTCAGAGCCAGCGCAGCAGATCTACAGAAGTCAGAGCCAGCGCAGCAGATAAACAGAATTCAGAGCCAGCGCAGCAGATCTACAGAAGTCAGAGCCAGCGCAGCACAGTAAGAGCAGCACATTATATCTAAAGACTGAGACCCAGCACAGTATGTCTAAATGAGTGAGAGCCAGATCAGTAGATCTAGAGGCAGAGGCGGCTCTCTAATTAGGCAAATAAGGCAGTTGCCTAAGGCCCCGCGCTCCCAGGGGCCTCGCGACCGTCTAATTTGCCTGATGTGCGTGTGGAAGAATGGGAGGGAATGTCCCCGGTCAGTGTCCCCAAGCTGGCAGGGTTAGCGGGCCGGCATGATAGAGCGTCACCGTCTTTACTGTATACAGCGCTGCTGCAGACGAATTGTAAAGGAGGCGGAGCTGCCGGCCACTGCTGAACCCGCCAGGATGTAGGGGCGGACTGGGAAGGGGGGCCTCGTAAAAATGGGGCTTGCTCTGCATCGCTGCCGTGACACCCCGCCGGCTGCCGGTGCACTGTGTTAAATCTGCAGCAGTGCGGTGCGAGTATGCTATGGGCCCGTCCAATGAACGCATTCACTTCCCTGTCAGGTGGAGTAATCTCCGCCCGACAGGAGCTTCCTAGTCCCGCCCGGCGTGATATCATTCACAGGCCGGAAGGCGGGATGAAAAGGCAGAGGAGCGTGCTGCTGCACAGAACTGCGAGGAGCCAGTGAAGCCCCCTGCAACAGTGCAAGTAAGTTTGCAGATGGTATTTGTAATATGCAGCATGGAGGGGGTTAATGCATTACTATGCATTAGTGACCAGTGGCAGTTAACCCCTTTGTGCTGCATTAGTGGCAACAGTATCAGGGTAATTAACCCCTATATGGTGCAGCATGAAAGGGTTCATAAACACTGATACTGTTGCCACTAATGCAGCACAAAGGGGTTAATTAACTGCCACGAGTCACTAATGCATTAGTGGTGTATTTGATACTACCCCCCACCATACAAAATGCACCCCTCTCATCTACATACTACCCCCACCATACACTCCGCACCACTCTCATGTCATACTACCCCCCACCATACACTACGCACCCCTCTCATCTACATACTACCCCCACCATACACTAAGCACCCCTCTCATCTACATACTACCCCCACCATACACTCCGCACCCCTCTCATCTACATACTACCCCCACCATACACTACGCACCCCTCTCATGTCATACTACCCCCCACCATACACTACGCACCCCTCTCATCTACATACTACCCCCACCATACACTACGCACCCCTCTCATCTACATACTACCTCCCACCATACACTACGCACCCCTCTCATCTACATACTACCCCCACCATACACTACGCACCCCTCTCATGTCATACTACCCCCCCACCATACACTTCACACCCCTCTCATGTCATACTACCCCCCACCATACACTACGCACCCCTCTCATCTACATACTACCCCCCACCATACACTACGCACCCCTCTCATCTACATACTACCCCCCACCATACACTACGCACCCCTCTCATGTCATTCTACCCCCCACCATACACTTCACACCCCTCTCATATCATACTACCCACCATACACTCCGCACCCCTCTTATGTCATACTACCCACCATACACTACGCACCCCTCTCATGTCATTCTACCCCCCCACCATACACTCCACACCCCTCTCATGTCATTCTACCCTCCCACCATACACTCCACACCCCTCTCATGTCATTCTACCCCCCCACCATACACTCCACACCCCTCTCATATCATACTACCCTCCACTATACACTCCGCACCCCTCTCATGTCATACTACCCACCATACACTCCACACCCCTCTCATGTCATACTACCCACCATACACTCCACACCCCTCTCATGTTATACTACCCACCATACACTCCACAACCCCCTCATGTCATACTACCCATCATACACTCCACACCCCTCTCATGTCATACTACCCCCCGCCATACACTCCACACCCCTCTTATGTTAAACTACCTACCATACACTCCGCACCCCTCTCATGTCATACTACCCACCATACACTCCGCATCCTTCTCATGTCATACTACCCACCATTCACTTCCCTCCCCTCTCATGTCATATTACCCCCCACCATACACTACGCACCCCTCTCATGTCATACTATCCCCCACCATACACTCCGCACCCCTCTCATGTCATACTACCCCCCACCATACACTCCGCACCCCTCTCATGTCATACTACCCCCACCATACACTCCACACCCCTGTCATGTTATACTACCCCCCGCCATACACTCCACACCCCTCTCATGTTATACTACCTACCATACACTCCGCACCCCTCTTATGTCATACTACCCACCATACACTCCGCACCCTTCTCATGTCATACTACCCACCATTCACTTCCCACCCCTCTCATGTCATACTACCCCCCACCATACACTACGCACCCCTCTCATGTCATACTACCCCCCACCATACACTCCGCACCCCTCTCATGTCATACTACCCCCCACCATACACTACGCACCCCTCTCATGTCATACTACCCCCCACCATACACTCCACACCCCTCTCATCTACATACTGCCCCCCACCATACACTACGCACCCCTCTCATGTCATACTACCCCCCACCATACACTACGCACCCCTCTCATCTACATACTACCCCCCACCATACACTACGCACCCCTCTCATGTCATACTACCTCCCACCATACACTCCGCACCCCTCTCATGTTATAATACCCACCATACACTCCGCACCCCTCTCATGTCATTCTACCCCCCCACCATACACTCCACACCCCTGTCATGTTATTCTACCCACTATACACTCCGCACCCCTCTCATGTCATACTACCCACGATAGACTCCGCACCCCTCTCATGTCATGCTGCCCACCATTCACTCCGCACCCCTCTCATGTCATTCTACCCCCCCACCATACACTCCACACCCCTTTCATGTCATTCTACCCCCCACCATACACTCCACACCCCTCTCATGTCATACTACCCACCATACACTCTGCACCCCTCTCATGTCATACTACTCACCATACACTCCGCACCTCTCTCATGTCATACTACCCACCATACACTCCGCACCCCTCTCATCTACATACTACCCCCACCATACACGACGCACCCCTCTCATGTCATACTACCTCCCACCATACACTCCGCACCCCTCTTATGTTATACTACCCACCATACACTCCGCACCCCTCTCATCTACATACTGCCCCCCACCATACACTACGCACCCCTCTCATGTCTTACTACCCCCCACCATACACTACGCACCCCTCTCATCTACATACTACCCCCCACCATACACTACGCACCCCTCTCATGTAATACTACCTCCCACCATACACGCCGCAACCCTCTCATGTTATACTACCCACCATACACTCCACACCCCTCTCATGTCTTACTACCCCCCCCACCATACACTACGCACCCCTCTCATGTCTTTCTACCCCCCACCATACACTCCACACCCCTCTCATGTCATACTACCCCCCCACCATACACTCCACACCCCTCTGATGTCATACTACCCACCATACACTCCGCACCCCTCTCATGTCATACTACCCCCCACCATACACCACGCACCCCTCTCATGTCATACTACCCCCCCACCATACACTCCACACCCATCTCATGTCATTCTACCCCCCCACCATACACTCCACACCCCTGTCATGTTATACTACCCCCCCGCCATACACTCCGCACCCCTCTCATGTTATACTACCCCCCACCATACACTCCGCACCCCTCTCATGTCATACTACCCCCCACCATACACTCCGCACCCCTCTCTTGTCATACTACTCCCCACCATACACTCCGCACCCCTCTCATGTTATACTATCCATCATGCACTCCACACCCCTCTCATGTCATACTACCCCCCGCCATACACTCCACACCCCTCTCATGTTATACTACCCACCATACACTCCGCACCCTTCTCATGTCATTCTACCCACCATTCACTTCCCACCCCTCTCATGTCATACTACCCCCCACCATACACTACGCACCCCTCTCATGTCATACTACCCCCCCCCATACACTCCACACCCCTTTAATGTCATTTTACCCCCCCACCATACACTCTAAACCCCTCTCATGTCATACTACCCACTATACACTCCGCACCCCACTCATGTCATACTACCCACCATACACTCCTCACCCCTCTAATGTCATACTACCCCCCCACCATACACTCCACACCCCTCTCATGTCATTCTACCCCCCCACCATACACTCCACACCCCTTTAATGTCATTTTACCCCCCCACCATACACTCCACACCTCTCTCATGTTATACTAGCCACCATACACTCCACACCCCTCTCATGTCATACTACCCACTATACACTCCGCACCCCACTCATGTCATACTACCCACCATACACTCGTCACCCCTCTCATGTCATTCTACCCCCCCCAGCATACACTACGCACCACTTTCATGTCATTCTACCCCCCCACTATACACTCTGTTCCCCTCTCATGTCATACTACCCCCCTCCATACACTACGCACCCCTCTCATGTCATACTATCCCCCACCATACACTCCGCACCCCTCTCATGTCATACTACCCTCCACCATACACTCCGCACCCCTCTCATGTCATACTACCCCCCACCATACACTACGCACCCCTCTCATATCATACTACCCCCCACCATACACTATGCACTCCTCTCATGTCATACTACCCCCCACTATACACTCCGCACCCCTCTCATGTCATACTACCCCCCACCATACACTACGCACCCCTCTCATCTACATACTACCCCCACCATACACGACGCACCCCTCTCATGTCATACTACCCACCATTCACTCCGCACCCCTCTCATGTCATTCTACCCCCCACCATACACTCCACACCCCTCTCATGTCATACTACCCACCATACACTCTGCACCCCTCTCATGTCATACTACCCACCATACAGTCCGCACCCCTCTCATGTCATACTACCCACCATACACTCCACACCTCTCTCATGTCATACTACCCACCATACACTCCGCACCCCTCTCATGCCATACTACCCACCATACACTCCACACCCCTCTCATGTAATACTACCCACCATACACTCCACACCCCTCTCATGTTATACTACCTACCATACACTCCGCACTCCTCTCATGTCATACTACCCACCATACACTCCGCACCCTTCTCATGTCATTCTACCCACCATTCACTTCCCACCCCTCTCATGTCATACTACCCCCCACCATACACTACGCACCCCTCTCATGTCATACTACCCCCCACCATACCCTCCACACCCCTCTCATGTCATACTACCCTCCACTATACACTCCGCACCCCTCTCATCTACATACTGACCCCCACCATACACTACGCACCCCTCTCATGTCATACTACCTCCCACCATACACTCCGCACCCCTCTCATGTCATACTACCCACCATACACTCCGCACCCCTCTCATGTCATACTACTCCCCACCATACACTACGCACCCCTCTCATGTCGTACTACCCCCCCACCATACACTCCACACCCCTCTCATGTCATACTACCCACCATACACTCTGCACCCCTCTCATGTCATACTACCCACCATACAGTCCACACCCCTCTCATGTCATACTACCCACCATACACTCCACACCTCTCTCATGTCATACTACCCACCATACACTCCGCACCCCTCTCATGTCATACTACCCACCATACACTCCACACCCCTCTCATGTAATACTACCCACCATACACTCCACACCCCTCTCATGTCATACTACCCACCATACACTCCGCATTCTTCTCATGTCATACTACCCACCATACACTACGCACCCCTCTCATGTCATACTACCCCCCACCATACACTCCGCACCCCTCTCATGTCATTCTACCCCTCACCATACACTACACACCCCTCTCATGTCATACTACTCCCCACCATACACTCCGCACCCCTCTCATGTTATACTACCCATCATACACTCCACACCCCTCTCATGTCATACTACCCCCCGCCATACACTCCACACCTATCTCATGTTATACTACCTACCATACACTCCGCACCCTTCTCATGTCATACTACCCACCATTCACTTCCCACCCCTCTCATGTCATACTACCCCCCACCATACACTCCACACCCCTCTCATGTCATACTACCCCCACCATACACTCCGCAACCCTCTCATCTACATACTGCCCCCCACCATACACTACGCACCCCTCTCATGTCATACTACCCCCCACCATACACTACGCACCCCTCTCATGTCATACTACCCCCCCACCATACGCTCCACACCCATCTCATGTCATTCTACCCCCCACCATACACTCCACACCCCTGTCATGTTATACTACCCCCCCCCCCATAGACTCCGCACCCCTCTCATTTCATACTACCCCCACCATACACTCCGCACCCCTCTCATGTCATACTACCCATCATACACTCCACACCCCTCTCATGTCATGCTACCCACCATACACTCTGCACCTCTCTCATGTCATTCTAACCCCCACCATACACTACGCTCCCCTCTCATGTCTTACTACCCCCCCCACCATACACTACGCACCCCTCTCATGTCATACTACCCCCCACCATACACTCCACACCCCTCTCATGTCATACTACCCCCCCACCATACACTCCACACCCCTCTCATGTCATACTACCCCCCACCATACACTACGCACCCCTCTAATGTCATACTACCCCCCACCATACACTACGCCCCACTCTCATATCATACTACCCCCCACCATACACTACGCACTCCTCTCATGTCATACTACCCACCATTCACTCCGCACCCCTCTCATGTCATTCTACCCCCCCACCATATACTCCACACTCCTCTCATGTCATTCTACCCCCCCACCATACACTCTACACCCATCTCATGTTATACTACCCACCATAGACTCCACACCCCTCTCATGTCATACTACCCCCACCATACACTCCGCAACCCTCTCATCTACATACTGCCCCCCACCATACACTACGCACCCCTCTCATGTCATACTACCCCCCACCATACACTACGCACCCCTCTCATGTCATACTACCCCCCCACCATACGCTCCACACCCATCTCATGTCATTCTACCCCCCCACCATACACTCCACACCCCTGTCATGTTATACTACCCCCCCCCCCCATAGACTCCGCACCCCTCTCATTTCATACTACCCCCACCATACACTCCGCACCCCTCTCATGTCATGCTACCCACCATACACTCTGCACCTATCTCATGTCATTCTAACCCCCACCATACACTACGCTCCCCTCTCATGTCTTACTACCCCCCCCACCATACACTACGCACCCCTCTCATGTCTTTCTACCCCCCACCATACACTCCACACCCCTCTCATGTCATACTACCCCCCCACCATACACTCCACACCCCTCTCATGTCATACTACCCCCCCACCATACACTCCACACCCCTCTCATGTCATACTACCCCGCACCATACACTACGCACCCCTCTAATGTCATACTACCCCCCACCATACACTACGCCCCACTCTCATATCATACTACCCCCCACCATACACTACGCACTCCTCTCATGTCATACTACCCACCATTCACTCCGCACCCCTCTCATGTCATTCTACCCCCCCACCATATACTCCACACTCCTCTCATGTCATTCTACCCCCCCACCATACACTCTACACCCATCTCATGTTATACTACCCACCATACACTCCACACCCCTCTCATGTCATACTACCCACTATACACTCCGCACCCCTCTCATGTCATACTACTCACCATACACTCCGCACCCCTCTCATGTCATACTACCCACCATACACTCCGCACCCCTCTCATGTCATACTACCCCCCCACCATACACTCCGCACCCCTCTCATTTCATTCTACCCCTCCCAGCATACACTACGCACCACTCTCATGTCATTCTACCCCCCACCATACACTCCATACCCCTCTCATATCATACTACCCCCCACCATACACGCCGCACCCTTCTCATGTACATACTACGCCCCACCATACACGCCGCACCCCTCTCATGTACATACTACCTACCATACCTTCAGCACCCCTCTCATGTACATTCTACCCCCACCATACATTCCGCACCCCTCTCATGTACATATTACCCACCGTCATACCCTCGACTTTCCTCTCCTACTCCATTTTACCACCATTGTACAGTAGGGGCCCCTACTAGGGAGATGGTGACCTGTAGCATACGGAACAAAC
Source organism: Lithobates pipiens (assembly GCF_037356315.1). Taxonomy (NCBI): domain Eukaryota; kingdom Metazoa; phylum Chordata; class Amphibia; order Anura; family Ranidae; genus Lithobates; species Lithobates pipiens. Next base: position 541,347,698 of record NW_027507758.1, read on the forward strand.
ACTGCGTGTGGATAAATTATGCTACCTATTGGGCATGGCTTTTTAGTTTGATTCAAAATTTTAGTCTGATTTTTTTTATATTATTCAGAGTTATATATTTTTTTTTTTTACAATCTTTTTATTTATTTATTTTTACATTTTTTGGTGAGAGTTTTCGGTATCTTTGGTGAGATATCAGGATTCTAAATGGATCCCTGAAGTCTCACTTTTGAGACAGAGAAAGGAAATGAGGAAACACGTTCCCCAGTTCCTTTCTCTATAGCGTCAGCTGCACTGTAGATGAATGAACAGGAGACAGAGGCTCCTGTTAATTCATAAACTAAAGCATCTTATTCTATGAAAAAAGTGAGCGATCAGTTCCAATCATGCACTGTGTTATTTTAGCAACGGTAAGGGGTGGTAAATGTAATTTACCAGGCCCTTTTCCCAGCCTCCATCCTGAAGACTCCCCCCCAGAGCAGTCAGCTGGAGAGCAGAGGAGGGAAGTCGGCAGGGCTGTGAGGGGGCACACCGTTATTTTTTATTGCTTGAATTATTTTTCCCATTATGGGCGTGAGTGGGGCCTCATGTCTAAGTTTTGCCTAAGGCCTCACAAAGCCTAGAGCCACCTCCGTCTAGAGGACTGAGAGCAGCAAAGCAGAGCTACAGAAGTCAGAGCCAGCACAGTAGATCTACAGAAGTGAGAGCCAACACAGTACATCTACAGGACCGAGACCCAGTACAGTAGATCTACAGGACCGAGACCCAGTACAGTAGATCTACAGGACCGAGACCCAGTACAGTAGATCTACAGGACTGAGACGCAGTACAGTAGATCTACAGGACCGAGACCCAGTACAGTAGATCTGCAGGACTGAGACGCAGCACAATATGTGTATAAGACTGAGAGCCATCACAGAAGATCTACAGGAATGAAAGTCAGCAAAATATATACACAGGACTGAGAGCCAGCACAACATATCCACAGAAGTGAGAACCAACACAGTATCCTGCTTCTACAGCCTACCTTATTGAAGGATAACCATGTACCACCAGAAGTCATCTTTTGTACATCATGGATGTGAAGGTAAGTTATATGAGCATTTGTGGATTCCCTGACAGCTAGAACAAGGCTTGTAATTCTCTTCTAAGATCGCCCAAATAACAAAGGGTCTTTAAAACTAACTTTTTTTTTATTTTTTTTACATCGCTCTCTGTATGAAATTGTAGTGTGAAAATTACAAGCAGGCAGCAGTTTCAGAATTACTTCAAAATCATTAAACTCATTGCATGGTCAAAGTCCCCTAAATCATTGCATCTCCCCCTTCTAGTTTTCTATGGAACAACAGAACCTTTTGACTATGTCTCCATGCTTTTTGTTACAGCCTTGCCAATCGCTGTTGGGCTATTTGTGTTACTGTAATAAAAATGGTCAGTTATTGTTCATGTGAAACTTTAAAAACTTAAAGCGCAACTCAAGTAATCGTCTTTATTACCAACCTAAGTTTGAGCAAGCTTGGCATGATGTAATCATCCATATCTGATATTTGGAGGGCACTGGAGATGCTGCCAACCATTGTAGCAGTCCGTGCTTTACGTGATAGCGGTGATTTTCTGGGTTCTGCTAGAGCGGGTTACCCTCTACACACAGGGTGTCGCTCACTTGGCACAACTGGCATTAATATTTATAGTGAATACAAGGCATTCTGTGATGGGACAATGGTAGATCCTGACGATACTGATGTCCTTTCTACCTCATCTAATTGGAGTATGCCTTGTATTCACTGTAAAAAAAGATGTCCTTTGATGCGTGGCAGTGCTGAGCGAGTGACACTCAGTGTGCCAAGGGGAAGTCACTTGAGCAGGACCTGGAAGATTGTTGCTATCACTGTATGTAGCGTAGGCTGTTACAGGGGTTTTCAGCATCCACAGCAGCCCTCTAGACATAGGATATCGATAATTAAACTGTGCTGAGCTGGATCAATATCAATTGAAAATAAAGAAAATTCATAGAGTTCCACTTTACCATGTGTTAGTATGATAAAAATCTGCATTGTTATATTGTTTGTAATATGAACATGGGAGCAGCATATTTGTGCTAAAAGAGAACCCTTTAAAGAAGCATTAAAGTAAGCATTTCAAATCTGCAGGTGAGCAAGAAGGTGTATGTTACCTCCTGGATCTTTCTATTTTGTTTACAATTTACTGGTTCAATGAGTGCTCCTAGTATAGCTTTTGCTATACTCCAGTGTTCCAAGAGGTGGCAAATGGCTCTTCTACACAGCAGACAATCTGCCTGCCATCCTTTTCCCTGCCCATGCATCAAAAGCATTGGATTTTGTGAATAGGTGTACAGAATGTAAGTTCTAATATTAATAAATTGAATCGGCGATCATATTTCTGTGGGGTGCCAACATCCAAACTAGTTAAACACAAAAAATAAACCCCTAACTGGACTTGAAAGGCACTGGCGTAGTAGATTATTGAAAAAGGTAGAATTTATTAAACATAATACAACAAAATTAACAATAAATTTGTATTGGAATGATTACAGTTGCTGTACATAAAATCACCACACAGATTGCACTATGAAATTCTCTGGGTTTATCCGACGCGCTTCAGAGTATCAAATGTCTCTTTCTTCAGGGGTGTTATGAGAAGGTCAATCGTGTATCTACAATATAGTGGTTACAAAAGGTCACAAAGATTATTGTATAACAATCAGTGGTACAATATATGTCTATATTAAATGTATTTGAACAAACTAACATAGAAGTGATGGAATTGAAATTGAAAAACTATTAAAAACCAAAAGACAGAACTGTGTCTCCATAAACCTCCTGCTTAAATGGGCTGGTCTTGTCGATATGCTTTAGTATTGCATAGAAGTGTTGGAACTGAAATTGAAAAAAATGCCAGACTTCCCCAATGGACAATGGACAGCTAAGGACGCTGAAGCCAAACAAGCGGGCGACGCTCTGTGGGTAAAAATGATGAGATATATAGTAAAGAGTAAACGTAATAACATAACAAGTTCTAATTATGTTGACCCTATACTGTATATATGGCTTCAGCATCCTTAGCTGTCCATTGTCCCTTGGGGAGAGTCTGGCATTTTTTCAATTTTAATTCCATCTTTTAAGCAGGAGGTTTATGGAGACACATTTCTCTCTATGTTTGTTTTTAATAGTTCTATGGAATGTTTCATTGGTGACACCACCACAATATGCGTAAGTTTGTTCAAATACATTTAATATAGACATATATTGTACCACTGATTGTTATACAATCATTTTTGTGACCTTTTGAAATCACTATATTGTAGATACACGATTGACCGTCTCATAACACCCCTTAAGAAAGAGATATTTGATAATCTGAAATGCGTTGGGTAAACCCATAGTGCAATCTGTGTGGTGATTTTGTGTACAGCAATTGTAATCATTCCAATACATTTTAATGTTAATTTTGTTGTATTATGTTTAATAAATTCTACCTTTTTCAATAATCTACTACGCCAGTGCCATTAAAGTCCAGCTGGGGGTTTCCTTTTTGTGTTGTTCTATGATTGGGCAAAGGAAGAGGAAGGACGGCCAGTGCTGCTGCAAACAATGCTATGGCTACAGTGTAGGAGACCCAAAGTTGGGGTGGCGGAAGTAGTAAAGAGAGTTGCAGGAGGTGGTGTATGTACGCCTCATTATTTTTAACTTATTGTGTGCCAGCAGAAATTAAAAACATCTCCTGGAGTACTTCTTTAAGCCTCCAGGCCCCTCCCGCATTTTCTCCTGCTGGGACATCTTGTAAATTTGATGGCCAAGGTCCTGATCTTCACGCCGGTGTTGATCTTTTGCTTCTATATTTACAGTCATATATTTTTTTTGTGGAAAATCAGTTTCAGCACTATGGATAGCTCCAGACAGTACATATACTGGCAGGAGCGAATGTGCTGTCTGGTATTGGTTATATTGGTATTGGGCTAATGTTGTTTAAAAAAAAATATTAGACGTGATCTTTATATAAAATTAATGTTTAATACGGGGTAAGCTGATGACTCTCAAAGGCGTATGTTTGTTTGTTTTTTAAAGTGAGACTCTATTTTTCTGGATAAAAAAAAAAAGTGAGACTCTATGCAGCCTGTGTGAACAATGCAGGCAGGGAGAGAGGAGCCACAGTTCACTTTTATGATTTATTCATGTACTGTATGGCAGGGCTCAAAATTTCAAGTCCTGAGCTACTAGGCAGGCCTCAAGGGTTACCCGCCACCAGTTTCTCCGCCCAACCCCTACCCTGCTCCACCCCTAATTCCACCGCTTAACACACCCTCATAAATTATCTTATGAAATTACACTTAAATGTTTTATGCAGAATTAAGTTATAAAAAGAAATATTAACAGCAACTTTTATCCGTGCCCAAAAAGGCAGCCTGCCTGTGTCCACCAATACAGCCTGCCAGCGTCCAGTCCACCAATGCAGCCTGCCAGCGTACAGTACACCAATGCAGCCTCTGCCGCCAGTGCACCCTGTGTCCGCCAGTGCAGCCTGTGCCTGCCAGTGCAGCCTGTGTCACCAATGCAGCCTGTGTCACCAATGCAGTCTGAGAGAGAGGAGAGCCGCTGATGCCTGGTTTATCAGAGCATCGGGGAACATAACAGCTTTCTTTTCAATAGCTGTGTGTTCCACAGCCCCTCCCCCTTGTCTGGAGAACTTTGATAGACAGATCACCTATCCCAGGTTTGGACGGGTGATCTGTCAATCAAAGTGTCCGGACAAAGAGGAGGGGCTGTATATCACAGCGTGCGGCGGGGACCACACAGCTATTGAAATGGAAGCTGTTATGTTCCCTGGCGCTCTGATAAACCAGGTGACAGCTCTCCTCTCTCTTCCCCTATAATCTCTGTCGGCAGTGCTCCCCCCGCAACCCCCGCCCACTCCCAGGCAGCCCACACTTGCCAGCCCTCAAAATCCACTCGCAAATGTAATTGTCAGCTTGGGATATTGAGCCCTATAGACAGCATTTTTATTTTAGTTTTAGTAATTGTAAATGCTTTTTTTTTTCAAATAGCAGAGATTTATACTTACTTGCACTGTGTAATACTTATACTTACCTGCTCTGCTAAATTGCACAGAGCAGCCCTGAACCTTTTTTCCTTGGGTCCCCTGCCAGTGGTCCCGGCTTTTTATAGGGGCATTCCTATAGGCATTTTTTTTCTTTAAAAGAGAAATCGCTCAGTGTTCAGAGCTCTGTGATCAGAGAGCTGTAGACTGTCGGTCGCATCTCTCTGCTCTTCTCCCTCCTCGCTCATTGGAGCGCTGAGCTGTGGAGGGGCGGGAAGCAGGCATCTCATGCTCACAGCGGCTCGCTGAGAGGCTGAGCCAGGTGTCAGTCCAGGCACCTGGCGAATCCAGACTCCGTGGTGCCTGGACCGATATCGCTGATGTCAGCAGAGAGTAGACTTCACTTCGTTCTCTGCTGAAAACAAAAATAATTGCACTCCTGTGATCCATAAGAGAAGTACAGTACAGCCAAACGAGCTTTGACTATATTTCTCCTTTAACGTATAGAATGCATTAAAGGATAAGTTCACCTTTCGTAACATGTTACACCCATATTTAGGGTATATCGTGAGAATGTCACGAAGAGACCAGCCCTGTGCTTCCCCCTCATCCACCGCTCTGACAGGTTGTGGGGATCTCTCTCCCCCCTGTACGATGTACGGGCATGGAGGTACACTGACAGGTCTGCAGGAGACCGGCATGACGCCAGTGAACAGCAGATCCTTAGTGCCATGCTTTAGATGCTTTAGAGGCTCCAGACACAAAAAAAAAACATTTTTTACCTGCAAAAAAAAGTGCATTTATTATTTTTTGTTAAAAGGTGAACTTCTCTTTTAAGGTAAAAATAGTCAGTCTTTAGAACCACTTTAACAGACCATCTAAGAATATTTAGGTAAACCTGAGAAATAGAATTCCACCACTTGCTGGTAGTTAAAATACAAAATATTTAAAGCAATATTTCTTATTCATTTATTCATTTCATATTTCCCTGACTACAATTTTTTTTTTTTTTTATATATTATTTTAGCCCTTACTATATTGAATGTTTTATAAAAAAAAAAATGCTTTATAAATCTGCCCCATAATCCACCTTCCTTATAGTCTAATTCTAAGCCCTTGTACACACGGTCAGAGAATCCGTCGGAATGTGTCCTATCGGACCGTGTTGTCAGATAATCCGACTGTGTGTGGTATGCATCGGACTGTTTCTGTCGGAATATCCGTCGGACCAAATTTTCAAACTTGCTGGAAATATTTTCCGACAAACTGGTACGATAGGACATACTCCGATCATGTGTAGAGAATTCCGATCAGACAAAGTGCCACACATGCTCAGATCAAATTCCTACATCAAAGCTATTGGCTACTAGCCTGAACGTAGTCCCATCGTAACGAAATTACGTCATCACGTTCTGAAAGATCGGATTTTTCGACAACTCTGTCCGACCGTGTGTGTGCAACAGTTTCGGACAAGATCTGACAGACAAAATCCGACGGATTTGGTTGTCGGAATCTCCGACCGCGTGTACAAGGGCTAAGACTTGTGTGCTGTGCATTCTTTATTTATGTGTTATAGTCACTTCTGGTAGGTTACCTTACCTTAATGAATAGATACAGTTTTTCACTTAAAAACCATGTCGTTCTGCTCAAAAGGCTTTAGCTGATGTTTGATCACAGCTGCCGGCACTGTGCATGAGTGCATATCACTGACTGCAAGAGGTGGAGAAAGAGAACTTTTTTTATGGGCTTTAATTTAGTGAACACTGATCTCTGCTCCAATCACATGGAGCAGAGATCAGTGTCACTAGTTGCTAGGCAGAACGGGGAGATGCTGTGTACAACGGCATTTCCCTGTTCAGCCTCCCCGTGAGACGATCGTGGGTATGCCCGCGTCGATCAAGTTCGCGGGTCTCGCGACTGGACTCCGGTGGCGGCGCGCTCGCGACGGCAGGGCGGCAAATTTAAAGGGACGTACAGGTACTCCCATTTGCCTGCCCGTGCCATTCTGCCAACGTACATTGGCGTGCGCTGGTTGGGAACCGGTTAAACAGAACCACAGGAGATGGTTTCTTGTGATGTGACCCAAGGCGAAGGCAGAGATGAAGTGAGCTGGACAGCTTTAAGTAGGCGGGTCAGACGAGCATGATCAGGAACAGCTGGTAACTGTGGAGAGAGCTGTCAATTAGCCGACAGCTGAGCAGCCAGCCCAGAGAAGGAAGGGCTAAGCCAGTTCTGACAATCCCAGCACTTCTGAATCTAAGGGAGCATATGAGCTATGCCCCCTCATTGTCTACTAATGGCAATATCATAGAATCCTATTCACCTGAAGAACGCATACTACCAAAACAATTGAAGAAAAAAGAAAAAAAAGGTCCCGGAACTTCAGTGGCTGGGGGAGCATATAAACCATGTTCCCCCACTGTCCCCTAATGACAATATCATATAATCTATCCTATTTACCTAAAGAACATATACTACCAAAAAAATAGAAAAAAAAAAAAGTTTATGATAAGGAGGTCCCGACACTTTAGAGGTTGGGGTAGCATACAAACTATTCTCCCCCACTGTCTCCTACCGGCAATAGCATGTAATTATATTCACCTAAATAGCATCATAAAAATAAGACAAAAACAGAAAAAGATTTAAAAATGTTATATAATGAAGAGATCCTGGCACTTCTCGGTATGGGGGCACATATTACCTATGGTGCCCCACTGCCTACTAATGGCAATATCATATAATCTATCCTATTTGCCTAAAGAACACATACTATCATAAAAATAATAGCAAAACTTTTTTTTAAAATGTTTAAGATAAGGAGATCCTGGCACTTCAGAAATTGGGGGAGTATATAACCTGTGCTCCCCCACTGTCTCCTACCAGCAATATCATGTCATTTCTTTCACCTAAAGAGCACAGACTATCATAAAAATAGGAGAAAAACAGGAAAAGATGAAAAAAAAAATGATAATAAGAATACCCTGGCACTTCTAGGTATTGGGGAGCATATGACCTATGGTCCCCCACTGTCTACTAATGGCGATATCATATAATGCTTTTTGCCGAAAGAGCACAGACTATCATAAAAATAAGGATCAATCTGCACTCAGTCGTATATTGTAAATAAGAAAAGTGGAAACTGCAGCTGATTATTTAACTGTGATACCAGCCAATATGATGAAAAGAAATATGTAAGCAGTGCTCAAAAAATCATAAAAGACACCACCACAATGGTGTCATGTGCTACATTAATTAAACAACCAAGTGTACAATAGAGATGAGCTTCGAGTCCAACTCATGTTCGACGCGAACATTAGCTGTTCGCCTTTTCGCTTAACAGCGAACAATTTGGGATGTTCACGGCAAATTCGAAAAACACCCTGTAAAAGTCTATGGGAGAAATTTTTTAAGGCTAATTTTTAAGGCTTATATGCAAGTTATTGTCATAAAAAGTGTTTGGGGACCCGGGTCCTGCCCCAGGGGACATGTGTCAATGCAAAAAAAGTTTTAAAAACTAACATTTTTCGGGAGCATGGATTTTAATAATGCTTAAAGTGAAACAATAAAAGTGTAATATTCCTTTAAATTTCGTACCTGGGGTGTGTATAGTATGCCTGTAAAGGGGCGCATGTTTCCCGTGCTTAGAACTGTCCCTGTACAAAGTGTCATTTCTGCAGGAAAAAAAATAATTTAAAAGCACTTGCGGCTATAATGTATTGTCGGCTCCCCGTAATACAGAGAGCAGTCATTGAAAGTCATTGATAAAAAAAATAAAATAAAAAAAGCATGGGGTTCCCCCAAATTCAGTTACCAGGCCCTTCAGGTCTGGTAGGGGTATTAAGGGGAACCCCGCGTCAAATAAAAAAAAAAATGATGTGAGGTTCCCCCCAAATATCCATACCAGACCTGAAGGGTCTGGTATGGATTTTAAGGGGAACTCCATGGCAAATGTAAAAAAAATGGCATGGAGTTCCCCCCAAAAATCCATACCAGACCCTTTATCCGAGCACGCAACCTGGCAGACCGCAGAAAAAGAGGGAGGGATGAGAGAGCACCCCCCCCTCCTGAACCATACCAGGCCACATGCCCTCAACATTGGGAAGATGCTTTGGGGGTCTGTGACCCCCTCAAAGCACCATGTCCCCATATTGATGGGGACAAGGGCCGCATCCCCACAGCCCTGACCAGTGGTTGTGGGGGTCTGCGGGCAGGGGGCTTATCAGAATCTGTAAGCCCCCTTTAACAAGGGGACCCCCAGATCCCGCCCCCCCTGTTAGAAATGTTAAGGGGGTACGAAATTACCCCTACCATTTCACAAAGAAAGTATAAAAAAGGGTTACAAAACACACACACCATTGGGAAAAGTCTTTTATTAAAAATAAAAAAAAGATTCCAGCAGTGGTAATCCGCTCTTGCTATCCAGCGATGGGTGATCTCTTCTCCGGGGTCCAGCGAAGGTGATCTGATCTCTTCTCCGGGGTCCAGCGATGGGTGATCTCTCCCGATGATCCAGCGCAGCTCATCCATCCTGTCTCCACCGGAGAGACTGTGGGAATCTCAGCAGCCTGACACGTCTTAGCTGAGGAGGACGGGGCCACCCGTCACCTGACCCCGCCCCCTCTGACGCAAGGGGAAAGTCGGGCTTCCCCAGTGACGTGTGGGTGATCCCGCCCCCTCTGATGTAATGGAAACCTGCGTTACATCAGAGGGGGGGTGGGGTCACTTCAGCCCCGGAAGATTTTACCCCCTTCCTAACCTGAGCACTTTTTAAAATTTGGCACTGCGTTGCTTTAACTAACAATTGCGCAGTCGTTCAACGCTGTACCCAAATAAAATTTGCATCCTTTTTTTCCCACAAATAGAGCTTTCTTTTGGTGGTGTTTGATCACCTCTGCGATTTTTTATTTTTTGTACTATAAACAAAAAAAGAGTGACAAAAACAATATTTTTTACTTTTTGCTATAATAAATATGCCCAAAATAAAAAAAATAAAAAAAAAATTATTCATCAGTTTAGGTCAATATATATTCTTGAACATAGTTTTGGTTAAAAAAAAACATGCGATAAGCATATATTGATTGGTTTGCGCAAAATGTATAGTGTCTGCAAACTATAGGAAAGATTTATGTCATTTTTTTTTTACTAGTAATGGCAGTGATCTGCGATTTTTTTTAGCAGTACTATGACGAGCAGAGCGGAAACTTTTGATACTTTTTGGGGACCATTGGCATTTATACAGCGATCAGTGCTATAAAAACGGACCGATTACTGTGTAAATGACACTGGCAGGGAAGGGGTTAACACTAGGTAGTGATCAAGGGGTTGTGTGTTCCCTCAGTGTGTTCTAACTGTATGGGGATAGGATTGACTAGGAGAGGAGAGTTCCTACTTAGTAGGAACAAATGATATGCCTCCTCTCCTCTGACAGCACAGGAATTTGTGTGTTTACACACACACAAATCCCTGTGCTGGCACTCGTGTATGCGATTGTGTGTGGCCGGCAGCGATCATGCCCGCTGGCCACATGCGACGGCGAGCACGCTCCTTCTGGTGCCCCGAAATAGGCTAGAACGTACCCATACCGGATTTCGCGGATTTCGCATGACATGGTCGGGAACTGGTTAAATAAATACTTTGAATCCTTGATGGGCTTCACTGTGGAAAAATGTTGTGATGTTGTGGGAACATCATGGTGTGGGGCTGTTTTTCAGCATGCAGTACTGGCAAACTTCATATCATTGAAGAAAGGATGAATAGAAAAATGTACTAGGACATTCTTGATAAAAATCTGCTGCCATCAACCAGGCGCGCTCTGTGATCAGCGAGTCTATGAGACTTGCCCGATCACAGATCGGAGTAAGGGGTCGATCCCGACCCCTTACCACGTGATCAGCTGTCAGCTAATGACAGCTGATCATGTGATGACAACAGAGCCGGTAATCGGCTATTTTTCCTCCTCGTGCTGATAGCGCGAGGAGAAACAAAAAGCTGATCACCGGTGGCCGTGAAAGGGACTTCAGTCCCGATCATGGCTAGCTGGCGCAAGCTTATCAGTGCCCACCTGCCCCCTATAGTTATAGTATAAGCAAAAGTGCCGCCCATCAGTGCGCAGCAGTGCCACCTATCAGTGCCCATTAGTCCCATCTATCAGTGGTACCTATCAGTGCCCATCCGTGCCACCCATCCGTGCCACCCATCCGTGCCATCCATCAGTGCCATCTTATCTTTGCCCATCAGTGCCGCCTTATCTGTGCCCATCAGTACTGCCTTATCAATGCCTATTACAAAAAATTGTAACAAAAGAAGGGGGAACACAAGTATCCCAGTTCATATTAGCAGAGCCAGATATACCTATGGGAGGGCATATGTGGGGGATGCATGTGGAGAAGTATGCCATACATTCATAAAGTAACAAAGGAAAAAAATCGCTTTATTTTCCTGTTCTGCAGCCGCTCTGGTCCAGTCTCCAGCAGCACCCTCTGTGTGCAGGAGAAAGCCGACAACGGTTTGGAAATTCCTGGGAAGTCACCCATAGACTCACTATGGGGCTTCCGTCGTCGGCTGTCTCTACTATCACTGAAGCCGCCGCTTACATCTCAGTCTGGGACCAGAATGGAGCGACTACAAAACAGGGAAGTGTAGAGATGTTTTTTTTACAGGGCTAGATAGATTAGGTTTGGAATTTGTCTGAGAGTAGGTTTAGAGTTAGTTAGGTTTTGCCTTTACTTCCACTTTACCCACTTCACCCGGGTTCACGTCAGATGATGTCGGGGACTTGAAGTGGTGATATCTGAATGATGGGTGCAGCCAATGATTCCCTGCACCGTAAGAACAATCATAGTGGATGTTCAGCCTCTTGATTGTTTTTACAGGTGGTGGGAGGGGGCATCCTCCTCCCTCAATCCTGCCACCCTCCGGTTCTTCTCCGATACTTCTTAGGTCTCGCTCATGCAATCGGAAAGCCAGAGAAGAAATTTCACCATAGAGCTGACCGAGGCGTTATGACGTCACGTCCAGCCAAGGCAGTTGTAAACCCTACATACATAGTTACCAAGTAGGTGAGGTTGAAAAAAGACACAAGTCCATCAAGTTCAACCTATGTGTGTGATTATATGTCTGTACTACATTGTCAGGGCCGGTGCAACCACTAGGCGGATTAGGCGGCCGCCTAGGGCGCACTGCCACCTAGGGGCGCTGCTGACCCTTGCCTCATCTCTTCCTCCTTGTCGCTCCCCAGGCTCCCAGCAGGGCTGTTGATAGAGGGGCCCCGGGACAGCAAGGCGCTCAGTGCAGCGGGCGGGTGTTATTAAGCAGAGCGGTGTTCAGCTTCCCCCTCTCCATCCCACGGCTTTCACATGATGGAGGGAGAGGGACAGACCAGTGTGTCAGGCAGCCAATAGCGCTGCTCTTCTGAGTGGGAGGGCATGACTTCTACGTTGCTCCGCCTCCCACCACCCCATTAGCCAATCAGATTGCCCAGCCCGCCACATTTGATCAGAAGATGCCAGTGACCAGAGCAGGATGAGATGCAGAGGATCCGACATACCTGAGAAAGAAGAAGGTATGATCATGTCACACACTCACTTTTAATGCAGAAGTGTAATAATCGGTGTGTTCTCCTGTCCTGTGTGTAGATTAGACAATGATCAGGATGACTTCCCCTCTATCTTCTCACACTGCTTTTTATCTGTGTTTGTATTTGCACAGCACAGTGACTGATGATTAGACTTCTGCAAGACCTTCAAACTTAAGCTGTTTCTATAGTTATTTGTGCCCGAGTTGGTGTCAGCCATCCCTGATTTATCTAACTTTCCTTGTTATCTTTGAAGGAATTAGCTGGTCAAGCTGGGAGCTTCACAGACATGTTAACTATTTACTGTCCTCCTGTGCTTGAGAAATGACTGTTAAAAATATGTGTTTTTTTTTTTTGCCACTAATAGTTATATCTTGTAAACCCCTGTTTGCAGTGATCAATGTTTTTCCACACTGCTAGGACACACTTGTACTATGTCTGCAGTCTTTAACCCTCTCCTGTACTATGTCTGCAGTCTTTAACCCTCTCCTGTACTATGTCTGCAGTCTTTAACCCTCTCCTGTACTATGTCTGCAGTCTTTAACCATCTCCTGTACCATGTGTGCAGTCTGTGACCATCTCCTGTACCATGTGTGCAGTCTGTGACCATCTCCTGTACCATGTGTGCAGTCTGTGACCATCTCCTGTACCATGTGTGCAGTCTGTGACCATCTCCTGTACCATGTGTGCAGTCTGTGACCATCTCCTGTACCATGTGTGCAGTCTCTGACCATCTCCTGTACCATGTGTGCAGTCTCTGACCATCTCCTGTACTATGTGTGCAGTCTCTGACCATCTCCTGTACCATGTCTGCAGTCTTTAACCCTCTCCTGTACTATGTCTGCAGTCTTTAACCCTCTCCTGTACTATGTCTGCAGTCTTTAACCCTCTCCTGTACCATGTCTGCAGTCTGTGACCATCTCCTGTACCATGTCTGCAGTCTGTGACCATCTCCTGTACCATGTCTGCAGTCTCTGACCATCTCCTGTAGTATGTCTGCAGTCTGTGACCATCTCCTGTACCATGTCTGCAGTCTCTGACCATCTCCTGTAGTATGTCTGCAGTCTCTGACCATCTCCTGTAGTATGTCTGCAGTCTCTGACCATCTCCTGTAGTATGTCTGCAGTCTCTGACCATCTCCTGTAGTATGTCTGCATTCTCTGACCATCTCCTGTAGTATGTCTGCAGTCTCGGACCATCTCCTGTAGTATGTCTGCAGTCTCGGACCATCTCCTGTAGTATGTCTGCAGTCTCTGATCATCTCCTGTAGTATGTCTGCAGTCTCGGACCATCTTCTGTAGTATGTCTGCAGTCTCTGATCATCTCCTGTAGTATGTCTGCAGTCTCTGATCATCTCCTGTAGTATGTCTGCAGTCTCGGACCATCTCCTGTAGTATGTCTGCAATCTCTGATCATCTCCTGTACTATGTCTGCAGTCTCTGACCCTCTCCTGTAGTATGTTTTGCAGTCTCTGACCATCTCCTGTAGTATTTCTGCAATAAAGGGGGCTACAGGCACAGTAGGTGGTAAGGGAAGGTGTACCTAGGCATGGTGGATAGTGAGGGATGGGGGGCCCAGGCATGTTGGGTGGTTAGGGAAGAGGGCTGTAGGTGCAGTGGGTGGTCAGGCAAGGGAGGCTACAGGCATAGTAGATAATGAGGAAAGGGATCCCAGGTGCAGTGGGTGGTAATGGAAAGAATGCCTAGGCACAAGTGGTGGTTAAGGCGGGGCTGTAGAGAAAATTTGAATGTAGCATACAGGGCAAGGGGCTTCATAATCCAGGGCCCACCAAAATCCTCAGCACCAGGCCTATGATGCTCCTAATCCAGGCCGAACGATCAGGCCACCGCAGGTCGCCCTTGCAATCGGGCCCTGGGGTTCCGCCGCTAATATATTTTTTATAATGGCACACAGTGAAGTAATTAAAAAGTGGCATTATAAAAAAAAATTGTGACAGATTGTCACACAATACACACTGGGATCTGTGATCAAAGAGTGTATTGTGCTATTATTTAATGACACTGTACAAAGCCATCACATTTTTCTTTTTGAATTTTTTTTGGGGGGGGGGCGCAAGTAGCTGGTCTTGCCTAGGGTGCAAAATAGTCTAGCACCGGCCCTGTACATTGTATATCCCTGTATGTTGTGGTCGTTCAGGTACTTATCTAATAGTTTCTTGAAACTATCGATGCTACCCCGCGGAGACCACCGCTTCAGGCTTTCCAGCCTAGAGGAGAGATGTGGGGTCTTTTGTGTTTTGTTTTCTTTTTTAATTCATGAAAGTGTTTTTTCCCCAAAATTGCCGCGTGACATAAAAAGTTGCAACAACTGTCATTTTATTTCCTAGGGTCTCTGATAAAAAATATATGTTGTTTGTGGGTCCTGGGTAATTTTATAGCAAAGAAATTATGATTTTTACATGTAGGAGAGAAGTATCAGAATTGGCCTGGGAGGCAAGTGGTTAAGTTGTTAAAAACAGATGACTATTAAATATAAACCTTTACCATAGTAACAGCACTATGAACAATGCATAAATAACATACAAGCCTTAAAGTGGTTCAAGTCTTTATTTTATTTTTTTACCTTAAAGCGGAACTTTAGTAATTTTTTCATCTTTCCATCTATTAAATCCTCTGCCATTGTTGTTTTAACTTCGGATAGTAAAACATTTTTTTTTCTGCCAGTAAATACGTTATACAGCCAACTTCCTCTTTCTTGTCTGGTCATTAGCCTAGGCGTATGACATCATGCACAGCTCTCTGTCTCACTCTGGTGAGAGTTTGCCAGGAAGGGAGGAGGGATGAGTCGAAAGAGGTCCAATGAGAGCTGCAGAGCTGGAGGTGTGCCTCTGTGTAAATCCAGGAAGTGAACAGGCAGCAGCTTCAGCTGCCCACAGTTAAAATGGTTGCAGCCAGACTCAGCGGAGGGAGATTTCTGCAGCCTATTTGGCAAGTACAGATTCAAAGTATATATAAAATAATATGCAAAGTGGTTGGAGGGAAGCTTCAGAATGGCAAAGATGTTTTTATTACAAACTATGTGAGCAGACTTCAGTTCCTCTTTAATACATTCTCAGCATTAAGGTAAAAAACTCTGCACTACCCACTTCCATCCATACGCACTTACCTGGGTTGTGTCACTACTTTAGCGCTGTTTGACTACAGCACCGCTCTCCTCTCTTCCTGGTCTAAGAGGAGACACTGAGGGTGGTGGAAGCCATAGACCCCTGCTGCTGTCAGTCATACTCCTATCAGAAGGGATCAGGGGGGCATGCCCAAAGACGCACACAGCCCGGCTCTAAAGTATACATGCACAGACCGCCAAAGAGGAAGTAAGGGACTGCTCTGTGCAATATAGAGCAGGTAAGTATAACATCTTTATTATAATAAAAATATCACTTTTAAGCTGGCACTACACTGCTGGAATTCTGTTCAATTCCTGCTGAGTCGTCCAAAATTTGAGATATGAGTGGCTCTGTTGGCACCATCTAGCACAACAAAAATATTTGTGTGTTTTTAAATTGACTTTTGTTGAAGAAAGATGGAAAATTGTAGGCTCAACAGTGACTGCATCCAATCAGGGGGATCCATGGATCCTGCATCCAATCAGCCATTAGGATCCATGGATCCTGATGGCTGCTAAATACAATAGCTGGCAAAGGCGGATTCTTTCATCCATGCAGTTTAGCATGGATGGTGGAATCTATTAGATTCATTAGCCCACAAGCAAGCTTTACACTAGAGAGAAAACAAGACAAGAAGACGATGCCAATTTTAGACATGAAGATGATGCCAATTTTAGACATGAAGATGATGCCAATTTTAGACAAGAAGACGATGCCAATTTTAGACAAGAAGACGATACCAATTTTAGACAAGAAGACAATGCCAATTTTAAATGACTCAGAAATTGCTAATAGGCAGAAAATTGGGGACCATGTACAGAATTCATGCCAAGCAATTACTCCTTTCGCTGGCATTTTGAGATATAAAGCTGCCCATTTCACCCGATGCTGATGTGCTACATTCTTTTAGGCCTGAGTCACACCTATGCATTTTTAGTGCGTTTTCAGTTTTGCAGAAACACACTACAGTCCAATTAACCACTTCAATACAGGGCACTTAAACACCTTCCTGCCCAGACCAATTTTGAGCTTTCAGCGCTGTCGCACTTTGAATGACAATTGCGCGGTCATGCTACACTGTACCCAAATGAATTTTTTATCATTTTTTTCCCACAAATAGAGCTTTCTTTTGGTGGTATTTGATCACCTCTACGGTTTTTATTTTTTGCGCTACAAATCAAAAAATACCGAAAATTTGGGGAAAAAAAAAAGTTTTTTTGTTTCAGTTTCAAAACTCTGTAAATAAGTAAGTTTTCCCCTTCACTGATGGGCACTGATGGGGCTACACTGATGGGCACTGATAAGGCGGCACTGATGGGCACCAATGATGTGGCACTGATGAGGTGGCATTGATGGACACTGATATGTGGCACTGACAGGCGGCACTGACAGGCGGCACTGACAGGCGGCACTGACAGGCGGCACTGACAGGCGGCACTGATGGGCGACACGGATGGGCGACACGGATGGACACTGATAGGTGGCACAAATGGGCACTGATAGCTGGCACAGATGGGCATGGATGGGCGGCACAGATGGGCATGGATAGGCGGCACAGATGGGCATGGATAGGCAGCACAGATGGGCATAGGTGGGCACTGATAGGTGGCACAGGTGGGCACTCATAGGTGGCACAGGTGGGCACTCATAGGCAGCATTGGTGTTATACTGTACTAATGGATGCCAATCAGTGCCAAACAATAATGCATGCCAATCAGTGATGCCCATTGTGGGCACTGATTGGCATCCATTATGGGCACTGATTGGCATCCATTATGCTGACTGGCATCCCTGGTGGTCTAGGGAGGATTACCTTTTCCCTGGTGGTCTGGTGGCGTCGGTGGTGGTCCAGTGTGGGCATCCTCGGGGGGGCTGTGCTGATAATCGATCAGCACAGACCCCCCCTGTCAGAGGAGCAGCCGATCGGCTCTCCTCTACTCGCGTCTGACAGACGCGAGTGAGGAAAAGCCGATCACCGGCTCTTCCAATTTACACTGTGATCAGCCATGATTGGACACGGCTGATCACGTGGTAAAGAGTCTCCGTCGGAGACTCTTTACTGAGATTGTAGTTGCCGGGTGTCAGACTGACACCCCGCAATAACGATCGCCGCGATGCACGCCCCCGGGGGCGCGCAGCGGCTCATAATCCTGAGGACGTCATATGACGTCCGGTCAGGATTATGCAACTTGGATTTGGAAAGCGGAAACACATCAAAAACACACCAAAACGCATTAAAAAACACGCGGAATGGATCTGGAGTGCGCTTTTGTGCTGTGAAACCAGCCCTAATATCTTTATTGGTGGTATTCAGTATTTGAATGCCTATTTTGTATTTTACATGCTCTACTTTATATTTTTATCCAAATTTCCATGAATGTCAAACAAACAATATAACACTGGCAGGGTGTATACAGCAGTCAGCTTTAATTCATGTGGTTTAACCTGATTTTTTTAAATATTAAAAACTGCCAAAAAGTGTTAGCTGGCATTAATTGTAAAGCCCTATTCTGAACTGGGATCCCCTCTACCCTCTTAGAGCAGCCCTGTACCCTTATTTAAAAAAAAAATAATAATAAAAAAAAAAAAAATATTATATATATAATGTATATATATTAACCACATGCCCTCTGGAAGATTTACTCCCCTTCATGACCAGATCATGTTTTGCAATACGGCACTGCACTACTTATTTTAACTGACAATTGCGCGGTCATGCAACGCTGTACGCAAATAAAATGTAGGTCCTTTTTATGCCACATAAATAGAGCTTTCTTTTGGTGGGATTTGATCAACTCTGCAGTTTTTTTTATTTTTTGCGCTATATACAAAAAGAGATTAAATTAAGGAAATCGGCAGAGCTTCCTCTCATTTCAGAGCTTCCCCTTAGATCTAGAACAAGTTGACTTGCAGGGCACAGTATATTTGCCGTTAATAAATCAACCTCATTGTGTCTGCAATAAAAATTCTCCCTGCTCATATTTTTTTTTTTAAAGAGTCGTTCCAGCCTGTATAAATAAAAAAAAAATTAAAAGTCAGGAGCAGGGTAGCCATCCTCCTACAGTATTTTTTACTGACAAAACATGGACAATTTACTGGCAGAGCAGATTTTTTACTGGCATAAGAAATTACAGAACTCCTATTGAAAACTAAAACAGTGAATATTTGAACAGTATAAACCATATATGGAAACACTGACAATACCTATACCAAAGCCATTTGCTTGATTTACACTTAAAAAGTCAACACAGCATGAAAATATCAGCCCCTGATATATAGGCCTCTTTCACGCGACTGATACGCTCAAGTCCGCCTTTTTTCAGGTGGCCCTGAATGGATGCTCCATAGAGGTCTATGGAGCGTTGGATGTCAGTGGTGACATGTCCGCTGATGTCCGACCCGCTCCGATCCGAAAAAGTGTGACGGAGGAAAAACCTACTTTTCCATCCGTCTGAGGATCGGATCGGGTGACGATGGACTCTGCGGTCCGTCCTCATCCGATCCCCCATAGGGGAGAGCGGTGCTCTGACAGGTCCGTCCCTGCACGGTGTGCAGAGACAAACCTGTCCTCTGCCTGCTCAGTGGGGATCGACAGAGCGATCCCCGCTGAGCAAGCGGATGTCCACGGGGCAGATCAGCGCGGATCCTTTCCGTGTGAAAGAGCCGTTACTGGTAGTTATAAAAAAATCACAGATTTTTACAAACTGTCAGTAAATATACTGGCGGTTGACAACCCTAGTCAGGAGCTACAAATAGTGTAGCTCCTGACTGTTAACCACTTAAGCCCCAGACCATTTGGCTGGCCAAAGACCAGACCACTTTTTGCGATTCGGCACTGCGTCTATTTAACTGACAATTGCGCGGTCGTGTGACATGGCTCCCAAACAAAATTGACGTCCTTTTTTCCCCAAAAATAGAGATTTATTTTGGTGAAATTTGATCACCCCTGTGGTTTTTATTTTTTGCGCTATAAACAAGAAAGAGCAACAATTTTGAAAAAAATCATTATATTTTACATTTTGCTATAATAAATATCCCCCAAAAATATAGAAAAAAGCTTTTTTTTCCCTCAGTTTAGGCCGATATGTATTCTTCTACATATTTTAGGTAAAGAAAATCATAGTAAGCGTTAATTAATTGGTTTGCGCAAAAGTTATAGCGTTTACAAAATAGGGAATAGTTTTATGGCATTTTTATTAATATTTTGTTTTTACTAGTAATGGTGGTGATCAGCGATTTTTATTGTGACTGCGACATTATGGCAGACACATCGGACATTTTTGGGACCATTGTCATTTATACAGCAATCACTGCTATATAAATGCAGTGATTCCTGTGTAAATGACACAGGCAGTGAAGGGGTTAACCAGTGGGTGGCAGTGTAGAAGTTAAGTGTTCCTAGGGGTGTGTTACTAACTGTTGGGGGCTGGGCTTTAATTTAGTGAACACTGATCTCTGCTCCAATCACATGGAGCAGAGATCAGCGTCACTAGTTGCTAGGTAGAACGGGGAGATGCTGTGTAGTGGCGGTGATCAGCGATTTTTATCGTGACTGTGACATTACAGCAGACACGATGGCGGCATGCACATGATGGCGTGGCCCCAAATTTAAAGGGACGTACAGGTATGCCCATTTGCCCATCCATGCCATTCTGCCAAAGTACATCAGCATGCGCCAGTTGGGAAGTGGTTAATATAAGGATACTTACCTGTAGTGATATCCAGTGATGTCGGCACCACTAGCCGATTTGTCCATCAGCTTTGGGTGCAGGAGCGGCATCCTTATAAGGGAAATAGGAAGTGAAGCCCTGCGGCTTCCCAGCCTGTTTCCTACTGTGCATGTGTGAGTTGCGCTGCCCTTATTGAAAGGTCCCACTCTCTTCTGGGACTTGTGTCTCCCAGAAGACAGCAGGGGGCGTAAGTTCAGTAGATCGTCGCAATCAATGTGCAGCGGTACCTGATTTTGACAAAAAGTGCCAAATATGGCAGTGGGGGTGGGGGGGGGGGGGCTGGTGTGAACAAGCAGAGCTTCCACTTTTGGGTTGAGCTCCACTTTAGACTTCAGTTCCAGTTTTAATTTGAGTATCACTTAGGCTGACTTCACATTTGCGTGTCTGTTGTTTTCTGTGTTCTTTTGTTATTACCTTGAACAGGTATGTTTGTCATGCGTTGACGTGTGCTGAAACTCCCATGAAAGGCTCATCAAAAGCATCAGTGGATTCCAAACTCGGAATGTTTTCAGCCAATGCGTGTCAAGGCACTGCACAGATCTGAATTGGCAGAATCCTGGCTTGTTTACACTCGTGTTGCTCTCTGAAGAGTGATCAGTATTGGATTGATCTTTGGAGGGTGTTTAACAGGTGTTGAGGAGGCATTATGTTGCCTGTTTTACCCCCTAAAAACCCCACCACCCCATTCAGTTGATTGAGTCTCATCTGTCAGTCGCTGTTGGCCGCCATGAGCGACAGTGCGGATAAATTTGGTCGCGCCGCAGTGGAAAGCATTGTGGCCATATGTACACCCCAATCCATTGCCTTTGCAGGTAGTAACGCTGCTCAGGTGTGTGTGTTTACAGTCCCCTAAATTCAAAGTGTAAATTTGCATTGCAAGTAGGGGGAAATAGTCCCCATCAACTCAAAACAACATGTCCATCTAAAGTCTAGAACACACTACTCATTTTTTCTTTCAGGGCTGAACAAAAAAAAACTGACAGCTCCAGAGGAGCCGATGTACTAACTAAGAGATGTTAGTACATCTATCTCCCCTGCTGTGCTATTGTGTTTTGACAGGGGGGACTGCTATGCCCCTTTAATAGAAGCTGGCCGCCTTCTGTTGGACCGGCTGCAGTACACGGGCAGAGCGTCTGGCGGTTTCTAGTGGACCAAGCGATGCTGCCCACCATTCAGCCCATGTGTACGGGCTTTAGACTCTTCTGTCTTACAGGGTGATGGTACATTATTATTATAATTATTATTATAATACATATTATTATATATATTTATATATATGAGATCTTGTACAATATATATAGTACATGATCTCACTGCAGAGTTGTCACGTTATAGGAAGTAGAAAAATATATGATCAATTGACAGGATCAACAGGTAACAGAAATACAATATATTGTCAAAAGTATTGTGACAGCTGCCTTTACAGGCACATTAACTTGTTTTTTTTTTGTTTTGTTTTTTCAAATAGCAATTTTTATTAGTCGTCATTGATTTTCAACAAAGGTAAAAAGCGTAACGTGAACGTACATGAACAAAAGCAAAATGTACACGACAGAAGTCCATTTAAGGTAGGAGCAAAATACAACAACCATAGTCATTGATACTACCGAAAATGTTACCGCACATGAACTTTAATGGCCTCCCAGTCTAAGGCTGGATTCACACCTACGCATTTTTATGTGCTTTTTGCATTTTGCTGATTTGCACTACAGATCGTGTTCCATAGGAAACCATGTTATTTGGACTCTAGGGCAAATCTGCAAAATGCAAAAAGCACTAAAACTGTATAGGTGTGAATCCAGCCTTAGTCTGCAGGGTTCAGTATTGGGTTGGCCCACCCTTTGCAGTTATAACAGCTTCAACTCTTCTGGGAAGGCTGTCCACAAGGTTTAGGTGTGTATCTATGGAAATGTTGGACCATTCTTCCAGAAGTGCGTTTGTGAGGTCGGGCACTGATGTTGGACGAGAAGGCCTGGAGTGCAGTCTCAACCCAAAGGTGTTCTATCGGGTTGAGGTCAGGACTCTGTGTAGTCCAGTCAAGTTCCTCCACCCCAAACTCACTCATGCATGTCTTTATGGACCTTGCTTTTTGCACTGGTCCAAATCATTTGGTAGAGGTGGGGGTTATGGTGTGGGTTTTTTTTCAGGAGTTGGGATTGGCCTCTTAGTTCCAGTGAAGGAATCTCTTAAGGCGTGAGCATACCAAGACATTTTGGACAATTTCTGCTCCCAGCTTTGTGGGAACAGTTTGAGGACGGCCCTTTCCTGTTCCAACTTGTCTGTGCACCAGTGCACAAACTTGACTGGCCTGCACAGAGTCCTGACCTCAACCTGATATAACACCTTTGGGATGAATTAGAGTGGAGACTGCGAGCCAGGTCTTCTCATCCAACATCAGTGCCTGACCTCACAAATGCTCTTCTGGAAAAATGGTCAAACATTCCCATAGACACACTTCTAAACCTTGTGCACAGCCTTCCCAGAAGACTTGAAGCTGTTATAGCTGCAAAGGGTGGGCAACGCAATACTGAACCCTACGGACTAAGACTGGGATGTCATTAAATGTCATGTGTGTGTAAAGGCAGGCGCCCCAATGCCTTTACACACAGTTTATTCTGGGAACTCAGAAACAAATGCTGTTAATTCTGGAAATAGACGGCATCATGTATAGCATTTTTTATTTCAGTCATAGTTTCATTCATAGCTTTTACAAAGAAAACATTCTGACTGGGTTCTCTCTCCCTAACGAGCATACGTGTCATCACTCCATTAATTCCTATAGATGATCTGTACAGTACTCTTGGTAGCCACCAGTCACCCAGCAGAGTAGGAATCAGGGTGGATATAAATAATTTTTTATTTTTTTTTATCGATTTTTTTTTTTTTATATATCAATTTTTTTTTATAAAATGCTTTTGGGGTAAAAATCTATCTAAAGATAAATTTCTATTTAGGATGCATTAATAATTTAGTTTATTCAGCATGAAATGGAGCTTAGTTATGTAGCATGAGGCTGTATATTCTGCAATATTTACATTTTTGAATCCAAGCTCTGCAAGCTGAGATAACAGGCACTGCATTGATGTATTCACAGTAACCAGGCGATAAAACAAAATTCAGGAATATTCCTTTATCCCATTATTTTGCAAATCTATGTACACTACAAACTGTATGATTGAATAGGCTCAGATATCGCTGTTTTACTAACCTGACAGCTTAATATTCTAAATAAGAAACCTTAATTTTGTTTGCAAATATTAAAGATTCTAACTACCAATAAGTCCTTACGTTTAAAGAGCACCTGTCACTTTAGATCCATCATGGAAGCACTTGTTAGCGGGCATCCACTCACCTGCTGCCACCACGTCCCTCACCTTGTTGTGTCACTGCCACATCACCAGCTGTCCTATTAAAGTGAATGGGACTGTCGGTGAGTCAACAGCGGGTCAGAGGAGGAGCCACTGCGGGACAGAGATGACAGTTGCTGTTTAACCACTTGACATCCGTGCTATGGCCGAATGACGGCCACAGTGAATTCAAATCCACCCTGGTAGGAATCATCCATAGTAATGAATAGGGCCCCTGGGTGCATGCATGGTAGGAAGAGGACCTGGATGAGACACTTTCCTTGCAAAGGCTCTGTAGTGCCAATCAGGACTTACCAATGAGGACCATGGAAGTCGGAAGAGTGGAAATTTACTAGGAAGACTGCAATTAATGAGATGGTTCTAAAGTTGTCCTTTAAGCAGGAAGTCTGAGCAACAAATAGTTTTCTGTGTTCTTTCTTTTTTATGTATTCTTTATTAAGGCCCCAATCAAATCTGATTACGTAGATTCATGCAGATTTAGCCTATTCAAATTCAATGGGTGTGTCTGAATATGCGCTGCACAAGTATTTATGTGCATTTTTCAAGCATTTCTCTGCCTAACAACTAGGCTCCTTCTCCTCCTCCTGAAGCTTATAATACATATAAAAAATGCTTCAAAAACGTGTATATATGCGTTAAAACATACCAAAAATTCACTGGCAAATCTCTGGCAAAAATACGCTCTGCTCAGGTGTGAATGCAGCCTTGATGTATAATTAAAGACTTTTTTTTTTTTTTTTTGGATAGTGTGGAGAGCAGGCATGTTCCGGCCATCGGGACTACTGGGAGTTTCCCGGTGGGCCGATGGCTCAGTGGGCCACTCTGATGTAAGGGGGCTGGTGATGGGACACTCTGATGTAAGGGGGCTGCTGATGGGACACTCTGATGTAAGGGGCTGCTGATGGGACACTCTGATGTAAGGGGGCTGCTGATGGGACACTCTGATGTAAGGGGCTGCTGATGGGACACTCTGATGTAAGGGGGCTGCTGATGGGACACTCTGATGTAAGGGGGTGCTGATGGGAAACTCTGATGTAAGGGGGTGCTGATGGGACACTCTGATGTTAGGGAGTGCTGATGGGCCACTCTGATGTAAGGGGGCTGGTGATGGGACACTCTGATGTAAGGGGGCTGCTGATGGGACACTCTGATGTAAGGGGCTGCTGATGGGACACTCTGATGTATGGAGGTGCTGGTAATGGGACACTCTGATGTAAGGGGGCTGGTAATGGCACACTCTGATGTAAGGGGGCTGGTAATGGGACACTCTGATGTAAGGGGGTGCTGATGGGACACTCTGATGTAAGGGGGTGCTGATGGAACACTCTGATGTAAGGGGGTGCTGATGGGACTCTCTGATGTTAGGGAGTGCTGATGGGACACTCTGATGTAAGGGGGCTGGTGATGGGACACTCTGATGTAAGGGGGTGCTGATGGGACACTCTGATGTTAAGGAGTGCTGATGGGACACTCTGATGTTAAGGAGTGCTGATGGGACACTCTGATGTTAGGGGGTGCTGATGGGACACTCTTATGTAAGGGGGCTGGTGATGGGACACTCTTATGTAAGGGGTGATGATGGGACACTCTGTTGTAAGGGGGTGCTGATGGGACACACTGATGTTAGGGAGTGCTGATGGGACACTCAAAATGTAAGTGGGCCGGTCTGGATGAAGTCCAGGGCCAAATTTCTGTCCCAGTCCAGCCCTGGTGGAGAGGGATGAGATCTGTGACCCCGTTAGGGAGACTCACCCTCTACTTTCATTTTTAACCATTATCATCGAAAGTGAAGGTAAAAGGAAATCACTAATTTTGGGTTGACGCCGAAACAGGATTGGCGGCACTAGTTCTGGTGACACCCAGGGATTCCCTCACTCAGGAGGGATTTCCTCTCACTTCCTGTATTTGGCTATGGGATAGGATGTGAAAGGAAGTCTCAACAACGAGCCACAGATGTGGAAAGTGGGGATGGTGTATTGAGTGTGATGAGCTGTGTTGCTTTTACGCCAAACATATCGTTTTGCATTGTGGGCAAAAAGTTTGATTTTGGTTTCATCTGACCAGAGCACCTTCTTCCACATGTTTGGTGTGTCTCCCAGGTGGCTTGTGGCAAACTTTAGACGAGACTTTTTATGGATATCTTTGAGAAATGGCTTTCTTCTTGGCACTCTTCCATAAAGGCCAGATTTGTGCAGTGTAAGACTGATTGTTGTCCTATGGACAGACTCTCCCACCTCAGCTGTAGTTCTCTGCAGTTCATCCAGAGTGATCATGGGCCTCTTGGCTGCATCTCTGATCAGTCTTCTCCTTGTCTGAGCTGAAAGTTTAGAGGGACGGCCAGGTCTTGGTAGATTTGCAGTGGTCTGATACTCCTTCCATTTCAAAATGATCACTTGCACAGTGCTCCTTGGGATGTTTAAAGCTTGGGAAATCTTTTTGTATCCAAATCCGGCTTTAAACTTCTCCACAACAGTATTACGGACCTGCCTGGTGTGTTCCTTGGTCTTCATGATGCTCTCTGCTCTTTCAACAGAACCCTGAGACTATCACAGAGCAGGTGCATTTATACAGGGACTTGATTACACAGGTGGATTCTATTTATCACCATCAGTCATTTAGGACAACATTGGATCATTCAGAGATCCTCGCTGAACTTCTGGAGTGAGTTTGCTGCACTGAAAGTAAAGGGGCCGAATAATTTTGTACACACCACTTTTCAGTTTTTTATTTGCTAAAAAAGTTTAACCAGTTGCCGACCGCCGCACGACGATGTACGTCGATAGCATGGCACGGGCAGGCATATTGGCGTACATGTACGTCCCTTGCCTCCCGCGGGTCGGGGGCCCGATCGGGCCCCCGCCCGGTGCCTGCGGCGGTCGGTATTCGTGCGGGAGCGATCCCGGACGAGGGGACGGCCATTCGTTCATGGCCACCCCCTCGCGATCGCTCCCGACGAATAGGAATCCCCCGTGACATCACTTCCTCTCCTGTAATGTAAACACAGGAGAGGAAGTGATGTATTCTCTCCTCCGTGTCGGTATTTTCCGTTCCGACACGGAGGAGAGCGGATCGGTGAGTTGCACCAACACTCTACACACACAGTAGAACATGCCAGGCACACTCACACCCCCCCTTTACCCCCCGATCACCCCCCCAATTACCCCTGCCCCCCAGTCACAGTGACACCAATGTCATTTTTTTTTTTTTTTTTTTTTTTTTGCATTGGTGTCATTTGTGACTGTAATAACTGTTAGGGCAGTTAGAGTTAGCCCCCTTTAGTTCTAATGTACCCCCCTAACCCCCCCAATAAAGGTTTAACCCCGTGATCACCCCCCGTCGCCAGTGTCACTAAGGCTGGGTTCACATTGCAGCGGTTTATGAGAACGAATGTGATTCGCACCGCACTGCAGTGCAAATCACATCCGATCTCTGTGCGATTCGAGTTCAGCCATTCGCCGCACCCGCCGCACCCGCCACACCCGCCGCACCCACCGCAAATTCGCACGGGACCCTTTTTTTGGCCCGCAGCAGAATCGGATCGCATGGGTGTTCACACCATGCGATCCGAGTTTGCAGATCGCACTGCGATATGCGAACTGATCTGGGGGTGTCAGTAACATTTCACTGACACTCCCAGCAGTTCGCATAGGGCAGTGTGAACTGCCGCCGGGAGGCATGCGATGCGGGAACCCGCCGCGGATTTGCGGCGTTTCCGCATCGCTCCAGTGTGAACCCAGCCTAATAAGCGATCATTTTTCTGATCGCCGTATTAGTGTCACAGGTGACGCTAGTTAGGCAGGTAGGTATTTAGGTTCGCCGCAGCTTTTTATAGCGCCAGGGACCCCCATATACTACCGCATAAAGCCCCCTGATTGCCCCCTAGTTAACCCTTTCACCAGTGATCACCATATAACTGTTACAGGTGACGCTGGTTGGTTAGTTATTTTTTATAGTTTCAGGGCACCCACCATTTATTACCTAATAAAGGTTTAACCCCCTGATCACCCGGCGGGTGTCATTTGTGACTAATAACTGTTAGGGCAGTTAGGGTTAGCCCCCTTTAGTTCTAAGGTACCCCCCTAACCCCCCCAATAAAGGTTTAACCCCGTGATCACCCCCCGTCGCCAGTGTCACTAAGGCTGGGTTCACATTGCAGCGGTTTATGAGAACGGATGTGATTCGCACCGCACTGCAGTGCAAATCACATCCGATCTCTGTGCGATTCGAGTTCAGCCATTCGCCGCACCCGCCGCACCCGCCACACCCGCCGCACCCGCCGCAAATTCGCACGGGACCCTTTTTTTGGCCCGCAGCAGAATCGGATCGCATGGGTGTTCACACCATGCGATCCGAGTTTGCAGATCGCACTGCGATATGCGAACTGATCTGGGGGTGTCAGTAACATTTCACTGACACTCCCAGCAGTTCGCATAGGGCAGTGTGAACTGCCGCCGGGAGGCATGCGATGCGGGAACCCGCCGCGCATTCGTGGCGTTCCCGCATCGCTCCAGTGTGAACCCAGCCTAATAAGCGATCGTTTTTCTGATCGCTGTATTAGTGTCACAGGTGACGCTAGTTAGGCAGGTAGGTATTTAGGTTCGCCGCAGCTTTTTATAGCGCCAGGGACCCCCATATACTACCGCATAAAGCCCCCTGATTGCCCCCTAGTTAACCCTTTCACCAGTGATCACCATATAACTGTTACAGGTGACGCTGGTTGGTTAGTTATTTTTTTATAGTTTCAGGGCACCCGCCATTTATTACCTAGTCTCACTAGTGTACCCCTAAATTTAGGGGTGTCTACTTTCCAAAATGGGGTCATTTGGGGGGGGTTTGTGCCATCTTGGCATTTTATGGCCTTCAAAACTGTAACGCCCTTAGAAAGCCTGAAGGCGGTGCTTGGTTTTCGGGGCCCCGTACGCGGCTAGGCTCCCAAAAAGTCCCACATATGTGGTATCCCCGTACTCAGGAGAAGCAGCAGAATTTATTTTGGGGTGTCATTTCACATATGCCCATGGCATGCGTGAGCAATATATCATTTAGTGACAACTTTGTGAAAAAAAAAAAAAAAAAAAAAAAGTTTGTAATTTTCCCGCAACTTGTGGCAAAATATAAAATATTCCATGGACTCAACATGCCTCTCAGCAAATAGCTTGGGGTGTCTACTTTCTAAAATGGGGTCATTTGTGGGGGTTTTGTGCCATCTTGGCATTTTATGGCCTTCAAAACTGTAATAGGTAGTGAGAAGTGAACTCAAAAATTTACGCCCTTAGAAAGCCTGAAGGCGGTGCTTGGTTTTCGGGGCCCCGTACGCGGCTAGGCTCCCAAAAAGTCCCACATATGTGGTATCCCCGTACTCAGGAGAAGCAGCAGAATTTATTTTGGGGTGTCATTTCACATATGCCCATGGCATGTGTGAGCAATATATCATTTAGTGACAACTTTGTGAAAAAAAAAAAAAAAAAAAAAAAAGTTTGTAATTTTCCCGCAACTTGTGGCAAAATATAAAATATTCCATGAACTCAACATGCCTCTCAGCAAATAGCTTGGGGTGTCTACTTTCTAAAATGGGGTCATTTGTGGGGGTTTTGTGCCATCTTGGCATTTTATGGCCTTCAAAACTGTAATAGGTAGTGAGAAGTGAACTCAAAAATGTACGCCCTTAGAAAGCCTGAAGGCGGTGCTTGGTTTTCGGGGCCCCGTACGCGGCTAGGCTCCCAAAAAGTCCCACATATGTGGTATCCCCGTACTCAGGAGAAGCAGCAGAATTTATTTTGGGGTGTTATTTCACATACGCCCATAGCATGTGTGAGCAATATATCATTTAGTGACAACTTTGTGTAAAAAAAAAAAAAAATTTTTTTTTTTGTCATTATTCAATCGCTTGAGGCAAAAAAATAAAATATTCAATGGGCTCAACATGCCTCTTATCAATTTCCTTAGGGGGTCTACTTTCCAAAATGGGGTCATTTGGGGGGGTTTTGTACTGCCCTGCCATTTTAGCACCTCAAGAAATGAGATAGGCAGTCGTAAACTAAAAGCTGCGTAAATTGCAGAAAACGTACCTTAGTTTGTAGATGTGACAACTTTTGCGCAAACCAATAAATATACAATTATTGACTTTTTTTTTACCAAAGACATGTGGCTGAATACATTTTGGCCTAAATGTATGACTAAAATTGAGTTTATTGGATTTTTCTAATAACAAAAAGTAGAAAATATCATTTTTTTTCAAAATTTGCGGTCTTTTTACGTTTATATCGCAAAAAATAAAAATCGCAGAGGCAATCAAATACCATCAAAAGAAAGCTCTATTTGTGGGAAGAAAAGGACGCAAATTTTGTTTGGGTACAACATTGCATGACCGCGCAATTACCAGTTAAAGCAGCGCAGTGCCAAAGTGTAAAAAGACCTCTGGTCATTTACCAGCAAAATGGTCCGGTCTGAAAGTGGTTAAACTATCCAATAGATTTCCTTCCACTTCACAATTGTGTCCCACTTGTTGGTGATTCTTCACAAAAAATAAACATTTGATATCTTTATGTTTGAAGCCTGAAATGTGGCTTTTCACAGGTTGAAAAGTTCAAGGGGGCCGAATACTTTTGCAAGGCACTGTGCATATATATCTATATATATATATATATATATATATATATATATATATATATATATATATATATATATATATATATATATATATATATATATATATAATATGTGTGTATATATAGAAGGAGAGAGAAAAATACATACAGAGAAAGTTCTATATACTGTACGGATAGATAGATTACAGATAGATAACCAGCAGATAAATAGATCGATAACAGATAGATAGATAAGTGAGTAAGAGATACAAATAAATCCAGTATAGAATAGACTGTACTGCATCTCAAGCTCCAAACAAAAAGGTTTCTTCCTATCCCTAGATGCGGAGAAGGCATTCGACAGGGTGTCATGGGATTATATGCAAGCTGTCCTACAAACCATAGGCCTTGGTCCTAGATTATTTACTTTTATTCAATCGCTCTATTGCAACCCCACAGCCAAAGTCAGAGTCAATAATACCCTGTCGAATGCCTTCCCCATACGCAATGGAACTAGACAAGGATGCCCTTTATCCCCTATCCTCTTCATACTTACCTTAGAACCACTTTTGAACAGTATACGACAAAACCCCGACATAAAAGGTATCCAAACTAAAGATAAGGAATACAAACTGGCTGCATTTGCTGATGACATTCTACTATTCCTAACACAGCCCCATACAACAATTCCAATCCTCCTGCAAGAATTTCGAAATTTCAACCAATTATCCAGCCTAAAGATAAATTTTACCAAGTCCTATGCCCTTAATATTTCTCTTTCCCCGGATGACGTAACTCTCTGCAAAACCAATTTTCCATTCCGCTGGCAGGAAGACCACATCACCTACTTAGGTATAAAAATTACAACGGACCTGAAAGATCTTAACGTACAGAACTACTTAACCTTGATGCGACAACTCACACTTGACCTGAAGCATTGGGACAAACCGACATTTTCCTGGTTTGGTAGAGCTGCAATATTGAAACTGAACGTACTCCCAAGAATCCTTTATACCCTACAAGCATTGCCGATACACCTCCCCCAAACTCTGTTCAGATCTTATAGAAGCATGTGTACCAGATTCCTCTGGAGTTCCCGAAGACCCAGAATCAAATACGATCAATTATCCTTGCCCAAACATCTCGGTGGCATAGGACTCCCAGATCTCTCTAACTACCACAAGGCGGTACATTGGACAAGAATCATAGACTTGAATATTCACGCAAATAGCAAAGACTGGGTACATCTAGAATCCTTATTCATGTCCCTTCCATTTAGATCTCTGCCATGGATCCAGCCCTCTCTAGGTATCAAGGAAATCAAAACGCACCCACTCCTAGCTCCAACCTTGCGCTGTTTCAGAAAACTGTGCACACGCACCACCCTCTCTACCGTCCCAGGACCATTGACGCCACTGAACCTGAACCCCGACTTCCCACCGGGTTTACACCAAACTTTTCTTCAAACACACTGGTCACAACCACAAATTCTAGTGCAACACTTCTACCAGAACGGATACCCACTGACACTAGAGCAAATAGCCTCCGTTATGCAAAAACCCCCTATACCAACTTGGACGTTCCAACAAATCACCCACTACCTACAGTCAATAAGGAAGAAAACAGACTGCTCCCGTAAACTGACGCCCTTTGAGACACTATGCTCCTCGACTACACCCCTATCACATCTTATCTCCCAGACACACTCTCTACTGTTTCGGGATAGCGACGCCACGACTTCCAAATTTTGCTCCTCCTGGGAGAAGGATCTAGATATCACTCTCACGACAGATGACTGGGAAACAGCCTTCTTTAATATCCACAAAGGTTCTATCAACGTATCCACTCAGGAAAACGGCTATAAAATACTCTCGAGATGGTATAGAACACCAGACAGACTACACAAATGGGACCCCTCTATCCCGGAATGTTGCTGGCGATGTCATCAGCATAGAGGTACATTGCTTCACATTTGGTGGTCCTGCCCTCTGCTCCAACCCTTCTGGAGATCTATCCATAAATTGATTAAAGACATTACGACCTATGATTTACCCTACACACCGGCCCAATTCCTGCTACATCACACTACTCTACCACAAACGTCCTATCGCAAAACAATACTGATTCACCTGATCAATGCAGCTAAACAATGCATACCAACCCACTGGAAGTCTCAGATCGTCCCTTCTATTAAAGATTGGCTCCATAGAATACACAAAATTTCAGAAATGGAGGAATTAATCCACATAGCAAGAGATACCCCTGTTAAATATAACACAAAATGGGCGTTTTGGAAACACTTTAAAACTACACCCGAATATATCCGCATACAAAGTCACTTAGTTTGATTTACCGAACCTTGATTTGCCCTCTGCTGCTCACTCAGGCAATATCAATAAGACCCTTACACATTTAATATATCCGGTTACCCATACCATAATGGACCGTATCTTATTTCTTTCCTTTTCTTTTTTATATGTAGTCGACTTTGACCAGACTCATATCACGAAAATTCTGTCCTAGAGCATGATATTATACGTTTCTATATGCCCCATCCTTACCTCGGAGAACATCGGTGAACGGACCCTTGATCCCCCTCCTTTCCCACCCTTACTACCCCTCTGTCTCTCCCCTTCCCACCCATCCTATCCCCATCCCCGTCACGGGTACGATTTTATGCTCCACACATAGTATATAGCGGATACATCCTCCTCTCTACCACTGGTTTGGCCCCCCTCCCGGAAGACTATCTGATGAGAACCCTGATCAGTTGGCCTTTCGGGTCCGCACAATTTGTGCCGACAAGACCCCATTTTACGAGTACGTGTGTTATTTCCTGACTATGTGCTGTTATTAATGCAATACTAGACTTTAATTAACGTTGTAGTATGCCTTGTAGTATCTCTGTTATATATGGGCCATACCAATATGTGTTCATTGTATTTTTTCCCTTATATCTGCATGTATACGTATTGTTAATGTACCCCCTTCTTTAATCAATAAAAACCTTTGGAAAAAAAAGAAAAAAAAGAATAGACTGTACTGTACAGAGAGGGGATTCAATAAAGGTAGAGCAACCAAACAGAAAGATAGATGGATAGATTACAGTGTAGAGATGTGTGTTACAAAATAGATATATACAGCGACTGTACAGTACAGAGATAGATAGTAATTAGATAAATATATAGTGGAGATAGATAGATAACAGGCAGATATATAGATCAATAACCGATACATATTACGTAGATAAATAGATCAATGACACACAAATAAATAGATTGATAATTGATAGGTAACAGATATATAACAGATATATATATATATAACAAATATATAACACGCAGATAAATAGATCGATAATGAAAAGATAAATGGATAGAGATAGATAACAGGCAGATCAATGACAGATAGATACACAGATAGACAGATAAGATTGAGGTTGATAGATTAATAAAGTATATTTTACAGAGAAAGATTAGATATTTAAAAAAAAAAAAGATATACAAACAAAAAAGATAAACTGGCTGATAGATAACAGGTAGATAGACAATACTGTGCAAAGGGAAATGAGAGGTCCAGTGAAAAGAGATAGAAAAATGAATAGACAGACGTAGATTAGACAGATAGTACACAGAGAGGGTTATTTATGAAAGGCAAATCCACTTTGCACTACAAGTGCAAACTACAAGTGCAAAGTACACCTGAAAGTGCACTTGGAAGAGCAGTCGCTGTAGACCTGACGGGGACATGCAAGGAAAAGTTAAGAAAAAGCATTTTAGCTTGCACATGATTGGATGATAAAATCAGCAGAGCTTCCCCTCATTTCAGATCTACCCCTTAGATTTACAGCGACTGCACTTCCAAGTTCACTTTCAGCACAATTCCAGGTGCACTTTGCACTTGTAGTTTGCACCTGTAGTGCAAAGTGGATTTGCCTTTCGTAAATAACCCCCAGAGAGTGAGATAAAGAGAAATATACAGATATAACCAGTTATATTGTATGAAGAGAGAAAGATTGATTAGATTGATATAGGGGAGAGGGCTAGATAGAGATATGTTACATTTGTCCTGTATACATAGAAATAGATAAACTGTGCTTTACATACAAATCGGTAAATATACAAAGAGATAAAGGAGTTGTAAACCCTCAAGGTTTTTCACATTCTGTGCATTTCTATGCATTAAGGTAAAACGCCTTTTTGGTCTGCAGCTCTCCCCAGAGCCCCCCATTTATTTACTTGAACCCGATCTTTTCAGCGACAGGGACGAGCCCAGCAGCTCCAGCCATTGTCTCAAGTCCTCATTGGATAGATTGATAGCAGCAGGAGACATTGGCTCATGCTGCTGTCAATCAAATCAAGTGTGTGTGTGTGTGTGTGGGGGGGGGGGGGGGCAAGTCCTGCTGTCTGTGTCAATGGACATAGCAGCTGGACTGCAGCACGAGTGCTTCCATGGAAAGCGGCTCTCCGCGGGGGCACCCGAGAACAGGAGGAGCCAGGATTGCTGCCAGGGGAACCCCAGAAGAGGAGGATCGGAGCTGCTCCATGCAAAACCCTTACACAGAATAGGTAAGTATAACACATTTGTTATTTAACCGCTTGCCGACTAGCAGCCGTCATACAGCGGCAGGTCGTAGCTGTACATCGGTTCATTTAAGCGGGATAGCAAGCTGGGGGGAATTATACCATGTATGGCAATGACTTGCCAATCTTCAGACCAAAGTCTCCTGTTTGCTTACAGAAGTCAGAGCCAGCGCAGCAGTTCTACAG
This sequence comes from Lithobates pipiens, assembly GCF_037356315.1. Classification (NCBI taxonomy): domain Eukaryota; kingdom Metazoa; phylum Chordata; class Amphibia; order Anura; family Ranidae; genus Lithobates; species Lithobates pipiens. Next base: position 541,382,880 of record NW_027507758.1, read on the forward strand.
AAGTCAGAGCCAGCGCAGCAGATCTACAGAAGTCAGAGCCAGCGCAGCAGATCTACAGAGGTCAGAGCCAGCTCAGCAGATCTACAGAGGTCAGAGCCAGCTCAGCAGATCTACAGAAGTCAGAGCCAGCGCAGCAGATCTACAGATGTCAGAGCCAGCACATCAGATCTACACAAGTCAGAGCCAGTGCAGCAGATCTACAGAAGTCAGAACAAGCGCAGCAAATCTACAGAAGTCAGAGCCAGCGCAGCAGATCTACAGAAGTTAGAGCCAGCGCAGCAGATCTACAGATGTCAGAGCCAGCACAGCAGATCTACAGAAGTCAGAATCAGCGCAGCAGATCTACAGAAGTCAGAGCCAGCGCAGCAGATCTACAGAAGTCAGAGCCAGCGCAGCAGATCTACAGAAGTCAGAGCCAGCGCAGCAGATCTACAGAAGTCAGAGCCAGCGCAGCAGATCTACATATGTCAGAGCCAGCGCAGCAGATCTACAGATGTCAGAGCCAGTGCAGCAGATCTACAGATGTCAGAGCCAGTGCAGCAGATCTACAGATGTCAGAGCCAGCGCAGCAGATCTACAGATGTCAGAGCCAGCGCAGCAGATCTACAGATGTCAGAGCCAGCGCAGCTCTTATACAGATGTCAGCCAGCGCAGCAAATCTACAGATGTCAGAGCAATAGCAGACGATCTACAGAAGTCAGAGCCAGCGCAGCAGATCTACAGAAGTCAGAGCCAGAGCAGCAGATCTACATATGTCAGAGCCAGCGCAGCAGATCTACAGATGTCAGAGCCAGCACAGCAGATCTACAGATGTCAGAGCCAGCGCAGCAGATCTACAGATGTCAGAGCCAGCGCAGCAGATCTAAAGAAGTCAGAGCCAGCGCAGCAGATCTAAAGAAGTCAGAGCCAGTGCAGCAGATCTACAGATGTCAGAGCCAGTGCAGCAGATCTACAGATGTCAGAGCCAGCGCAGCAGATCTACAGATGTCAGAGCCAGCGCAGCTCTTCTACAGATGTCAGAGCCAGCGCAGCAAATCTACAGATGTCAGAGCAATAGCAGACGATCTACAGAAGTCAGAGCCAGCGCAGCAGATCTACAGATGTCAGAGCCAGCGCAGCAGATCTACAGATGTCAGAGCCAGCACAGCAGATCTACAGAAGTCAGAGCCAGCGCAGCAGTTCTCTACTGAAGTCAGAGCCAGCACAGCAGAGTAAGAGCAACACATTATATCTAAAGACTGAGACCCAGCACAGTATGTCTAAACGAGTGAGAGCCAGATCAGTAGATCTAGAGGACTGAGAGCCAGCAAAGCAGAGCTACAGAAGTCAGAGCCAGCACAGTAGATCTACAGGAGTGAGAGCCAACACAGCACATCTACAGGACCGAGACCCAGTACAGTAGATCTACAGGACTGAGACCCAGCACAATATGTGTACAAGACTGAGAGCCATCACAGTAGATCTACAGGACTGAAAGTCAGCAAAATATATACACAGGACTGAGAGCCAGCACAATATATCTACAGAAGTGAGAACCAACACAGTATTCTGCTTCTACAGCCTGAAGGATAACCATGTACCACCAGAAGTCATCTTTTGTACATCATGGATGTGAAGGTAAGTTATATGAGCATTTGTGGATTTCCTGACAGCTAGAACAAGGCTTGTAATTCTCTTCTAAGATCTTCCAAATAACAAAGGGTCTTTAAAACAAACTTTTTTTATGTTGCTCTCTGTATGAAATTGTAGTGTGAAAATTCCAAGCAGGCAGCAGTTTCAGAATTACTGCAAAATCACTAAACTCATTGCATGGTCAAAGTCCCCTAAATCATTGCATCTCCCCCTTCTAGTTTTCGGTGGAACGACAGAAACTTTTGACGATGTCTCCATGCTTATTGTTACAGCCTTGCGAATCGCTGTTGGGCTATTTGTGTTACTTATGCCGTGTACACACGACCGGACCTTCCAGCAGATTAGGTCCGACGGTCTTCCCGACGGACTTTTCAGCGGAGTTCCGACTGACTTTCCAAATGAATGGACTTGGCCACACACCATCACACCAAAGTCCGACGGATTTGAAAATGATGACGTACGACCAGACTAGAATAAGGAAGTTCATAGCCAGTAGCCAATAGCTGCCCTAGCATTGGTTTTCATCCGTCAGACTAGCATACAGACGAACGGATTTTTCGACCAGACTCGAGTCCATCGGAAAGATTTGAAATATGTTCTAAATCTAAAGTCCGTCTGATTTTTTGACAGCAAAGGTCCGATGAAGCCCACACACGGTCGAATTGTCTGACGAAAAAAGTCCGGCCGTGTGTACATGGCATAACTCTAATAAAAATGATCAGTGAAAAAGATTGACTTACTTTTCCCTGCAAAGGAAATGCATAATGGGCTACTATGCATCAGATAGTAGCCCATTATGTGTCACTTACCTGACACAGGAGCCAGCGATGTCCCCGATTTCCTCGCCGGCTCGAAGCATCCATCTTTCTTCCGAGGTCACGAACTCCGGCTCTGTGACTGGCTGGAGTCGCGTGACATCACTCCCGCTCGTGTGCATGGGAGCCGCCAGTCACGGCATGTCATTTAATGAAAACGGCACGCCGTGACCCTTCTAAAGTATGCATGCGCTGAGTACATCGGCGCATGCGCAGAAGAAATCCAGGGAAAGAGGGAATTGTAAATATCTCCTAAACCATGTAGGTATAGGAGATATTTGCAGCACCTATAGGTAAGCCTTACCTGTAGGTTAAAGTGTGTTGTAAGGGTATACAACCACTTTAAGTTTGGGCAAGCTTGGCAAGATGTAATCATCCATATCTGATATTTGGAGGGCACTGGAGATGCTGCCAACCATTGTAGCAGTCCGTGCTTTACGTGATAGCGGTGATTTTCTGGGTTCTGCTAAAGCGGGTTACCCTCTACACACAGGGTGTCTCTCACTTGGCACAACTGGCATTAATATTTATAGTGAATACAAGGCATTCTGTGATGGGACAATGGTAGATCCTGACGATACTGATGTCCTTTCTACCTCATCTAATTGGAGTATGCCTTGTATTCACTGTAAAAAAAGGTGTCCTTTGATGCGTGGCAGTGCTGAGCGAGCGACTCTCAGTGTGCCAAGGGGAAGCCACTTGAGCAGGACCTGGAAGATTGTTGCTATCACTGTATGTAGCGTAGGCTGTTACAGGGGTTTTCAGCATCCACAGCAGCCCTCTAGACATAGGATATCGATAATTAAACTGTGCTGAGCTGGATCAATATCAATTGAAAATAAAGATAATTCATAGAGTTCCACTTTACCATGTGTTAGTATGATAAAAATCTGCATTGTTATATTGTTTGTAATATGAACATGGGAGCAGCATATTTGTGCTAAAAGAGAACCCTTTAAAGAAGCATTAAAGTAAGCATTTCAAATCTGCAGGTGAGCAAGAAGGTGTATGTTACCTCCTGGATCTTTCTATTTTGTTTACAATTTACTGGTTCAATGAGTGCTCCTAGTATAGCTTTTGCTATACTCCAGTGTTCCAAGAGGTGGCAAATGGCTCTTCTACACAGCAGACAATCTGCCTGCCATCCTTTTCCCTGCCCATGCATCAAAAGCATTGGATTTTGTGAATAGGTTTACAGAATGTAAGTTGTTCTATTATTAATAAATTGCATCTGTGATCATATTCCTGTGGGGTGCCAACATCCAAACTAGTTAAACACAAAAAGGAAACCCCCTAACTGGACTTGAAAGGCACTGGCGTAGTAGATTATTGAAAAAGGTAGAATTTATTAAACATAATACAACAAAATTAACAATAAATTTGTATTGGAATGATTACAGTTGCTGTACACAAAATCACCACACAGATTGCACTATGAAATTCTCTGGGTTTATCCGACGCGCTTCAGAGTATCAAATGTCTCTTTCTTCAGGGGTGTTATGAGAAGGTCAATCGTGTATCTACAATATAGTGGTTACAAAAGGTCACAAAGATTATTGTATAACAATCAGTGGTACAATATATGTCTCTATTAAATGTATTTGAACAAAGTCACATAGAAGTGATGGGATTGAAAGTGAAAAACTATTAAAAACAACCATAGACAGAACTGTGTCTCCATAAACCTCCTGCTTAAATGGGCTGGTCTTGTCGATATGCTTTAGTATTGCATAGAAGTGATGGAACTGAAATTGAAAAAAATGCCAGACTCCCCCAATGGACAATGGACAGCTAAGGACGCTGAAGCCAAACAAGCGGGCGACGCTCTGTGGGTAAAAATGATGAGATATATAGTAAAGAGTAAACATAATAATATAACAAGTTCTAATTACCGTATGTTTACTCTATACTATATATCTGGCTTCAGCATCCTTATCTGTCCATTGTCCCTTGGGTGGAGTCTGGCATTTTTTCAATTTCAATTCCATCATTTCTATGCCAGTACTAAAGCATATCAACAAGACCAGTCCTTTTAAGCAATAGGTTTTTGGAGACACAGTTCTGTCTATGTTTGTCTATGTTTTCCCCTCACAATTACTGCGACCACCTTCCCACTCTGTCCTCAACTCCCTAACCCACATCTTCAACCTCCCCCTCTGCTCCGGCACCTTTCCTTCCCCAGCAAACATGCACTGGTTACCCCATACTCAAAAAACCCTCACTAGACCCCACCTGTTTGAACAACTTAAGACCCAACTCCCTGCTCCCGTTTGCCTCCAAGCTCATCGAACGCCTTGTCCATAACCAAATGAGTCCCTACCTCATGGACAACAACCTTCTCGACCCCCTACAGCAGGGCCGTCTATAAGGCAGGGCAAAAGGGGCAGCTGGCCTGGGCCCTGTCATTGTTGTGGGGCCCAAAACAGCTGCCTCATACTTGCCAACTATCCAGGTTTAAATTCCCTTGTCCCTTGAAGTTTTATTCCTGTGCTGTGTCCTAATATCTGTGTGACGTGCTGCTACTAATGCTGTCCAGTTCTGCCCTATTGTGTGCAAGTGACTCACCTGCAGACCCTGGGTTTACATATAAATAACCAGCATTCATATGTAAATAGCAGTGACAATACTAAGTAAATAGCTGCGGCTGGCGGCATTGATATGTAAATAAAGGTGGCATTCCTAAGTATATCATGCTCCCCTGCTGTGAGGAGGTGATGTGCTGTAACCTCTAGCAACTAATCAGTGAGCCGTAACATGTGCTGTAACCCCTAGCAACTAGTCAGTAAGCAGTAATGATATGCTGTAACTGCTGGCAACCAATCACAATTGCTGCCTGATCTGATACAGAAAAATGATTTTAGGTCTAGCTGCTATTTATTGTATGTCTCAGAGTAGGTGGAGAGGGAAATTGCGTGGGGGGGCCCAAGAAAAATTTTGCCCAGGGCCCAATCTATATTAAAGACAGCCCTGCCCTACAGTCTGGCTTCCGCCCACAACATTCTACTGAAAATGCCCTACTAAAACTCACCAATGACCTACTAACTGCTAAAACCAACGGCCACTACTCCATACTCATACTTTTAGACCTCTCTGCTGCCTTTGACACAGTTGACCACCTGCTCCTCCTCAGCAAATTACACTCCCTTGGCCACCATGATTCTGCTTTATCCTGCATCTCCTCCTACCTCCCATGGTTTCCAATACCGCCTCTATGCCGACGACACCCAGATATATCTCTCCACTCCTCAACTCACCCCCTCGATCTCCTCACAGATCTCATACTTACTGAATGACATATCAGTATGGATGTCACCCCACTTCCTCAAACTCAATATTTCTAAAACTGATTTTGTTATTTTTTCTCCTTGACAATCCCTCCCCCCCCCCCGACTTCACCATTAATATCAACAACACAACCATTGGTCCCTCCACACATGCCAGGGTCCTGGGTGTAATCCTCGACTCTGACCTCTTCTTCAGCCCCCATATCCAATCACTGGCTAAATCCTGCCGTCTTAACCTCCGCAATATCTCCAGAATTCGACCCTTCCTGACTAATGACACCACAAAGCAACTTATTCACTCCTTGATTATTTCCCGCCTTGACTACTGCAACTCTCTCCTTAATGGCCTACCCTTAAGCAGGCTATCTCCCCTTCAGTCTATTATGAATGCTGCTGCTAGACTAATACACCTCACTAACCAATCCGTGACTGCTGCTCCTCTCTGCCAATCCCTTCACTGGCTTCCCCTACCCCACCGTGTAAAATTCAAAATGCTAACCATAACATACAAAGCCATCCACAACATCGCCCCCATCTACATCACCAACCTCATCTGCAGATATCGCCCAAATCGTCCCCTCCGCTCCTCCCAGGACCTACTGCATTCTAGCTCCCTTGTTACCTCCTCTCATGCTCGCATTCAAGACTTCACCAGAGCCTCTCACATCCTCTGGAACTCCCTGCCCCAGTCTGTCCGATCAGCCCCTACCCTGTCCACCTTTAGAAGATCCCTGAAAACTCATTTATTCAGGGAAGCCTATCCCACACCCACCTAACTGTCCCGAGCCGCCCCCATCAAATCATTCTCTGCAACTATTACCTTTTGTACCACCACCCCCTCCCTTTAGCATTTAAGCTCTACGAGCAGAGCCCTCTTGTACCTTTTGTATTGAACTGTACTGTAATTGTGTCGCCCCCCCTATACATTGTAAAGCGCTGCGTAAACTGTTGGCGCTATATAAATCGTGTATAATAATAATAATAATAATGTTTGTTTTTAATAGTTCTATGGAGTGTTTCATTGGTGACACCACAATATGCGTAAGTTTGTTCAAATACATTTAATATGGACATATATTGTACCACTGATTGTTATACAATAATTTTTGTGACCTTTTTGTAACCACTATATTGTAGATACACGATTGACCTTCTCATAACACCCCTTAAGAAAGAGATATTTGATAATCTGAAACTCGTCAGTTGAACTCAGAGAACGCGTCGGGTAAACCCATAGTGCAACCTGTGTGGTGATTTTTTGTACAGCAACTGTAATCAATCCAATACATTTTATTGTTTATTTTGTTGTATTATGTTTAATAAATTCTACCTTTTTCAATAATCTACTACACCAGTGCCGTTAAAGTCCAGCTGGGGGTTTCCTTTTTGTGTTGTTCTATGATTGGGCAAAGGGAGAGGAAGGACGGCCAGTGCTGCTGCAAACAATGCTATGGCTACAGTGTAGGAGACCCAAAGTTGGGGTGGCGGAAGTAGTAAAGAGAGTTGCAGGAGGTGGTGTATGTACGCCTCATTATTTTTAACTTATTGTGTGCCAGCAGAAATTAAAAACATCTCCTGGAGTACTTCTTTAAGCCTCCAGGCCCCTCCCGCATTTTCTCCTGCTGGGACATCTTGTAAATTTGATGGCCAAGGTCCTGATCTTCACGCCGGTGTTGATCTTTTGCTTCTATATTTACAGTCATATATTTTTTTTGTGGAAAATCAGTTTCAGCACTATGGATAGCTCCAGACAGTACATATACTGGCAGGAGCGAATGTGCTGTCTGGTATTGGTTATATTGGTATTGGGCTAATGTAATTAAAAAAAAAAAATATTAGACGTGATCTTTATATAAATAAATGCTTAATACGGGGTAAGCTGATGACTCCCAAAGGCTTTTTTTTTTTAAAGTGAGACTCTATGCAGCCTGTGTGAACAATGCAGGCAGGGAGAGAGGAGCCACAGTTCACTTTTTCTGATTTATTCATGTACTGTATGGCAGGGCTCAAAATTTCAAGTCCTGAGCTACTAGCCAGGTCTCAAGGGTTACTCGCCACCAGTTGCCATGCGAAACCCCTCCTCTGTCCCACCCTAATTCCACCCCTAAACACGCCCTCATAAATTATCTCCTGAAATTACACTTAAATGTTTTATGCAGAATTAAGTTATAAAAATAAATATTAACAGCAACTTTTATCCGTGCCCAAAAAGGCAGCCTGTCTGTGTCCACCAATGCAGCCTGCCCATGTCCAGTCCACCAATGCAGCCTGTGCCCGCCAGTGCAGCCTGTGTCCTCCAGTGCAGCCTGTGCCCGCCAGTGCAGCCTGTGTCCTCCAGTGCAGCCTGTGTCCTCCAGTGCAGCCTGTGTCCTCCAGTGCAGCCTGTGTCCTCCAGTGCAGCCTGTGTCCTCCAGTGCAGCCTGTGTCCGCCAATGCAGCCTGTGTCTGCCAATGCAGCCTGTACCCACCAATGCAGCCTGTGTCTGCCAGTGTAACCTGTGTCCACAATGCAGCCTGTGTCCCCAATGCAGCCTGTGTCCCCAATGCAGCCTGTGTCCCCAATGCAGCCTGTGTCCCCAATGCAGCCTGTGTCCGCCAGTGCAGCCTGTGTCCCCAATGCAGCCTGTGTCATCAGTGCAGCCTGTGTCACAATGCAGCCTGTGTCACCAATGCAGCCTGTGTCCACCAGTGTAGCCTGTGTCCCCCAATACAGCCTGTGTCCCCAGTGCAGCCTGTACCACCAATACAGCCTGTGTCCCCAGTGCAGTCTGTGACCCCAGTGCAGCTTGTCACTAATGGAGCCTACCTGTGCAGTGGAAGAGAGAGGAGAGCCACTGCTGCCTGGTTTATCAGAGCATGAACATAACAGCTTTGATTTCAATAGCTGTGTGTTCCACAGCTTCTCTCTTGTCCAGGATTACATGGGTGATCTGTCTATCAAAGTGCCCCGGACAAAGAGGAGGGGCAGTATATGACGGCGCTTGGCAGGGACCACGCAGCTATTGAAATGAAAGCTGTTATGTTCCCCGGCACTCTGATAAACCAGGCAGCAACTCTCCTCTCTCTTCCCCTACGATTGCTGCCGGTGGTGCCGCCCGCTCCCAGGCAGCCCACACTTGCCAGCCCTCAAAATCCACACGCAAATGTAATTGTCAGCCTGGGATATTGCGCTCTATAAAAAGCATTTTTTTTGTGAATGCTTTTTTTTTCAAATAACAGAGATTTATACTTACCTGCACTGTGCAATACTTATACTTACCTGCTCTGCTCAATTGCACAGAGCAGTCCTGAACCTTTTATCCCTGGGTCCCCCGCCAGGTTCTTGGCTTTATGGGCTTGTTCCTGAGCTTCTCTGCTTGCGTTTATAGACACAGACAGAGGGACTTGATCTTGCCCCCCCCCCCCCCCCCCCCCCCCCCCGGTTTCCTTATCACTGGCTTTGATTGACAGCAGCAAAAGTCAATGGCTTCTGCTGCCTCAGCATAGCCTGTGGAACCCAAAAGTGAGGGGATAGAAGAGCTGCAGACATGCACAACACTGGATCGAATGAGGGCTCAGGTAAGTGTAGGGGGTTAAGTGGAGATCTGATACCCAAACATTTTTTTCCCTAAAAGAGAAGTAAAAGGATTTTTTTTTGCAGATTTATACTTACCTAGGTGGATGCCGCATGGGTTTGATGCTGCATCTGTCCAGCGGCAGCTCTGCGCTGTGATCTGATCGACCAAACACCGTTGATCGCTCAGTGTTCAGAGCTCTGTGATCAGAGAGCTGTAGACTGTCAGTCACATCTCTCTGCTCTTCTACCTTCTCGCTCATTGGAGCGCTGAGCTGTGGAGGGGCGGGAATCAGGCATCTCAAGCTTACAGTGGCTCGCTGAGAGGCTGAGCCAGGTGTCAGTCCAGGGACCTGGCGAATCCAGACTCCATGGTGCCTGGACTGATATCGGTGACGTCAGCAGAGAGCAGACTTCACTGCATTCTCTGCTGAAAACGGTTTTTGCACTCCTGTGATCCATAAGAGAAGTACACTACAGCCAAACGAGCTTTGACTATATTTCTCCTTTAACGTATAGAATACATTAAAGGATAAGGTCACCTTTCATAAGATGTTACACCCATATTTAGGGTATATCATGAGATATGTCAAAAACAGACCGGACCCGAGCTTCCCCCCGTTCCCCCGCTCTGACAGCTAGTGAGGATCCCTCTCCCCCTGTACGATGTATGGGCATGGAAATACACTGACAGGTCTGCAGGAGACCTGCATTGCACCAGTGATCAGCAGATCACTAGTGCCACGCTTTAGAGGCTCCAGAAACAAAAAAATAATAACTGCACATTTTTTTTTTACCTGCAAAAAAAATGCATTTATTATTTTTTGTCAAAAAGGTGAACTTCTCTTTTAAGGTAAAAATAGTTAGGCTTTAGAAACACTTTAACAGACCATCTAAGAATATTTAAGTAAACCTGATGCCACATACACACGATCAGATTATCTGGCAGACTTGGTCCGCCGCCCATGTGTGGGCTCCCCTGGACTTTTTCGTTTTATTCTGTGGAATACACGAGCAGGGCCGTCTTTAATATTCATTGGACCCTGGGCAAAAATTTTCTTGCCCCCCCCCCATACAATTTCACTCTCCATCTGCTCTGAGACAGGCAATAAATAGCAGCTAGACTTAAAATCAGTTTAATGTATCAGATCAGGCAGCAATTGAGATTCGTTGCCAGTGGTTACAGCATATCATTACTGCTAACTGACTGGTTGCTAGAGGTTACAGCACACTACGAGTCACTGATTAGTTGCTAGAAGTTACGGCAAATGATTTCTGCTTCTTAATCGGTTGCTAGAGATTACTTTATAGTATTACTGCTCACTGGTTGCTAGAGGTTACAGCACATCATCTCCTCACTGCAGGGGGGCATGATCTACATATGAATGCCACCTTTACTTAAATATCAATACAGCCGCCCGCAGCTATTTACATATGAATGCCGATTATTTACATGTAAACACAGGGTCTGCAGGTGAGTAATCTGTACACAACAATAGGACAGAACTGGGCAGCATTAGTACCAGCACATCACACTGAGATATTGGGATTGTTGGCAAGTATGAGGCAGCTGCTTTGGGCCCCACAACGACAGGGCCCAGGGCAGCTGCCCCTTTTGCCCTGCCTTAAAGATGGCCCTGTACACGAGTCAGCTCTTAATTCAGGTAAAATGGTTGTCGATCCAATACTCCCAACAGATCTTACATATGGGAAACAGATCTTACATATGATTCACTGCTGAAGCCACATTCCGTCCTCATTGCGGAAACCTTAGAGCTTCTAGAGTAAAGCACTGGGAGACATTTACTAAAACTGGAGGGGAAAGATTTACTAAAACTGGAGCATACAGAATCTAGTTCAGGTGTGCATAGCAACCAATCAGCTTCTAACTTTCAATCAGCTTGTTCAATTAAGCTTTGACAATAAAACCTAGAAGTTGATTGGTTACTATGCACTGCACCATATTCGGTGTGCACCAGTTTTAGTAAATCCCCCCCTTAGACCCCTTTCACACTAGGTAATTTTAAGGGTATTTTTCAGGCGCTTTAGCATTAAAAAAAAACCTCTGTCAAGCGCTTGAAAGAAGCCTCATCTGCAAACCCAGTTTGAAAGGCCAAGTGCTTTAAGAGCCCTTTCACACTGCCAGCACCCAAAAAACGCTGGTAAAGCGCTGCGTAAAAGTAGCTGCGCTTTACCAGCATTTTTCAAGCGCTATTGGGCACTTTTAACCCCCGCTAGTGGCCAAATAAAGGGTTAAAAGTGCCCACAAAGTTCCGCTGCCAAAAGCGATTTGCAGGCGTTTTGCAGGCACTTCCCATTGATTTCAATGGGAAGGGGTGCGTTAGGAGCGGTGTATTCATCGTTCCAAAAGCGCTGCAAAAAAGCTGCTTGCAGGACTTTTTTTGATGCCCTGCCAGCCCAGCACCTCAGTGTGAAAGACCTGTGTAGTGTGGGGGCCGAGGAACTGTATACAGTGCTGAGATGGGAAAGGAGCAATGTCAAGTGACCTGCCAGGGGTCCCTCTCCTCTGATTCTCCAACGGTAATCACTGTCCTCTCATGTAAAGAGGAACTCAAAACTCTTAAGCCACTTTGGGTATCTTGGCATGCAGTGGGTGTTTCTGCACACACGGTTGAAGTGGTGGGTGGTAATGAGGGGGGTCCAGGCCAACTTTTGCATCGGGGCCCACAAGCTTCAAGCTATGCCTTGTGTGGTGCGATCGCTATTTACATAAGTATGCAGGACCTACATGCATGTTTACATTTGTGCATGAGCATGGGTGTATGGGGCGCTTACATTTTTTTTTTTTTTTTTTGGATGAACTTTATTGCTATAACAAGGGATTAACAACACTCATGGGCTGTGATATATCCAGTTTAAGCCCATATCGCTCCTTTTGCCTCCAAAGCATGTGATCAAAGCAAGATCAGTTTGATCAGATGCTGTACAAACCAGTAATGGCTTCTAATCAAAACAAAAGTAATGTAACAGAAGAGGGGAAGAAACTCTTTCACAGTGATTGCGATTAGAGCGGTTATATCGGTAGTGGGCTCCCCGATGGGACAGGAGAGCCCGGTAAAGGTGGAGGGGGTCCCCCTTGCTCCATCTGTAAAAATGACCGAGAGGCTGTAGAGCCACTTGGACCATTTTTCCCCAAATAGCGAAACACTCAGAGAAAAAGGATAATACCAAGACCATTGTTGTAGCTGCACTGATCCCGATCCTTGCTGAACTTGAATCCATGTATGACTGGCTTTAGTTTGCCTCTATAGATACCCTGTGCTGTTATTCCAGGTATAACAGGCCCCTGTGCACAAATGGCATCCCACACTGTGTATTTTTGGCCCAGGGATGACATCTAGCACCGTGTGTCACGGGCCCACAGATCAGGTGGCACACCGGATATGGCAATGGTACACTCATGAAAGGAGGATGGGAAAAGGGAAGTCTATTATAAAACATTTTCAGATGGGCATTCCAATCAGGTCCACCTATCAGTTTTTACGGCTGACTTGATTGGAAGGTCCATTCATCCCTATGGACAAGCAGCTGTACACAGACTTGTGTCCATTTACACCCGCCTACCCCTGGGTTCGATCAGGCCCTTAAAAAAAAAGGGTAGAGGACTCTCTCTTCAGTTTAAGGTGAAGCGGTTCCTACTGAACTGTCCGAGATTCAAACCATGTATGGGCAGGCTGATTGCACCCAAGCTTATTGATCAATCCACTTGGGTACAACTAGCCTGTTTGATTTTTCATGAGATCATTGCTAGAGGTTAAGCAATAATCACTGTGGCTCTCCCCATGAAGAGAACACAATAGCTCCACGGGATGGATTCCCCCATCAACATCAGTGTTGATGGGGGAATGCACCTATTTTCTTTCCTGCAACCACAGGTTGAAAATTTAACCATCTATGGCTGGCTTTACAGTCATTGGAGTTGCACCTGCTCTGACTAGATGGAGGTTGGAATCAGACCTGTGTTCCGGTGCATTGTGTTTAGAACGAATAAAAGAAAAAAAAAATTCTTACACACACTATTTATTTTTATTTCATTTTATTAAATGTTTTGCACAATATAGCAATAAAGTATATACGTAATTTCTTCTGCCATGATGCACCACACTGCATGGTAGTGCGTTAAACTGCATTGTGTTGAATTGTACTGCATGTGTGTTGGAAGTGCGTTTGGTCAATGTGTTGGGGTACCATTGACGATGGATGACACTGCACCACACTGATGCTTGTAACGTGAATTAAAAAAACATAGGTTGCGGTAATGCACATTTACCACAACACAATGGTGTGATTTGGCACTAAAGCATGGCAGTTCACAGAACCATCCAAAACACACATTTCCCCAGCATACTTACCAGCTAGCCAGCATAATATAACGAAAAAAAGGCTAAACTGTTTCTGCAATTTACATTGGATGCAAATATATGTGAAGCCGCACTGCCACGTCAAGGCCCCTCTGCAAAGTGCGGTCCCTAACTATAATGTTTCCAAATTGAGAAATATATAGCAAGAAATAAATTGAGTGTCTAAACTAGTTACAATTTCTTTTTAAAAACAGAGGTTTTTGTTATATATTTGCATTCATAAGTGAAGCTACATAGAGCTCCCAGGGATCCCATTGGATCTTCCTTGTGGCTTGTGCTTGGTCACAGTGAGACCTCGTATGATTGGGATTTCTGTGTCCCTCTAATGTAATGTTTCCAGGGTATATGCCTGTTAACCCTCTAAGTCTTAGGTGCTCGCAGTGATACTGGTGTTAGGTTTAGAAAGTCTCTAGCACTCAAAAAGATTATTTCCACTTATTGTGAAAAAATTTCATATTATTCCAGCCACTGTTTTATTGCTGGTTTGATAGTACCAGAAAATAAAAAAAAACTGGCCTCCAACCTCCCCTTATAGCCAGTCCAACACACACCTAAAAAGTATCAGCCTCCCGCCTGCAAAAAAACCCTGTGTCACTCCTTCTGGAGCCTGAATGGCCCACTCTGATGGAGCCAGAATGGGGGTGTCACACTCTCCTGGAGCCTGAAAAGGCCCATTCTTCTGGAGCCAAACTGGCCCATTCTTCTAGAGCCTGAACGGCCCGCTCTGATGGAGCCTGAACGGCCCGCTCTGATGGAGCCTGAACGGCCCGCTCTGATGGAGCCTGAACGGCCCGCTCTGATGGAGCCTGAACGGCCCGCTCTGATGGAGCCTGAACGGCACAGTCTGATGGAGCCTGAATGGGGGTGTCACACTCTGATGGAGCCTGAACGGGGGTGTCACACTCTGATGGAGCCTGAACGGGGGTGTCAGTCTCCTGGAGCCTGAAAAGGCCCATTCTTATGGAGCCAAACTGGCCCATTCTTCTAGAGCCTAAATGGCCCGCTCTGATGGAGCCGAAACGGCACACTCTGATGGAGCCTGAACGGGGGTGTCACACTCTGATGGAGCCTGAACGGGGGTGTCACACTCTGATGGAGCCTGAACGGGGGTGTCACACTCTGATGGAGCCTGAACAGGGGGGTGTCACACTCTGATGGAGCCTGAACAGGGGGGTGTCACACTCTGATGGAGCCTGAACAGGGGTGTCACACTCTGATGGAGCCTGAACGGGGGTGTCCCATTCTGATGGAGCTTGAACGGGGGTGTCACATTCTCCTGGAGCTTGAAAAGGCCCATTCTTCTGGAGCCAAACTGGCCCATTCTTCTAGAGCCTGAATGGCCCGCTCTGATGGAGCCTAAATGGCACAGTCTGATGGAGCCTAAACGGCACAGTCTGATGGAGCCTGAACGGGGGTGTCACACTCTGATGGAGCCTGAACGGGGGTGTCACACTCTGATGGAGCCTGAACGGGGGTGTCACACTCTGATGGAGCCTGAACGGGGGTGTCACACTCTGATGGAGCCTGAACGGGGGTGTCACACTCTGATGGAGCCTGAACAGGGGGGTGTCACACTCTGATGGAGCCTGAACAGGGGTGTCACACTCTGATGGAGCCTGAACAGGGGTGTCACACTCTGATGGAGCCTGAACGGGGGTGTCACATTCTGATGGAGCTAGAACGGGGGTGTCACATTCTCCTGGAGCTTGAAAAGGCCCATTCTTCTGGAGCCAAACTGGCCCATTCTTCTAGAGCTAGAGCAGCCCACTCTTCTGGAGCCTGAATCTCCCACTCTTCTGGAACCTGATCGGCCCAATCTCCTGAAGCCTGAATCTCCCATTCTTCTGAAATCTGATCGGCCCAATCTCCTGGAGCCTGAATCTCGCACTCTGATGGAGCCTGAACATCGCACTCTGATGGAGCCTGAACCTCGCACTCTGATGGAGCCTGAACCTCGCACTCTGATGGAGCCTGAACCTCGCACTCTGATGGAGCCTGAACCTCGCTCTCTGATGGAGCCTGAACCTCGCACTCTGATGGAGCTTGAATGGGGGTGTCGCACTCTGATGGAGCCTGAACCTCGCACTCTGATGGAGCCTGAATGGGGGTGTCGCACTCTGATGGAGCCTGAATGGGGGTGTCGCACTCTGATGGAGCCTGAACGGGGGTGTCGCACTCTGATGGAGCCTGAACGGGGTTGTCGCACTTTTCTGGAGTCTGAACGTGGGCGACACACTTTTCTGGAGTTTGAACAATTTCTTCCAACTTGTTGGCAATCTTCACTCCCAAAAATTCTGCACCCCTCCCATTTAAGTGCAGTCTATCCCTTCCATAGAGCCGGGAAGCGACCGCAAAGTCAGACCAGTTCTCCATGAAGCCAAACTCCTCTTCTCTGCACCAGTTCTTCAGCCACTTGTTAAGCTCTCTAAGCTCCTGCTGCCTTTCTGGTGTGGCTTTAGGTACAGGCAGTATTTCTGAAAATACTGCTTTGGAGGTCCTTTTTTTCAACATAATCCCTATGTCCTTGAAATCATTTTGTAGACTGCTCCATCTTCCTCTGACTTGGTCATTTGTACCAATATGTACCAAGACAGCTGGGTCCTCTCCAGCCCCACGCAACAATCTTTCCATCCTATCTGCAATGTCCCGAACCCGAGCGCCTGGTAAACAACATACTGTTCGTAGTTGAGGGTCTTTGTGACAGATTGCCCTCTCTGTCCCTCTAATAATTGAGTCCCCTACCACCAGTATCTGCCTATTCTTTCTTGTAGCCTTGCCCCCATCTTTACTGGAGGAAATGTTCCCATGGTTCACCTGACATTTTGGTTGAGTCTCAATGTCGGGTACAGTCCCAATATGCACATGACACTCTTCTGGACTTTGCACACGAGCAACACGCTCTTCTGTAGTCTGCGCGGCGGCGGTGCGCCCTCCTGGAGTCTGAGCGGCGGCGGCGCGCCCATTTGGAGTCTGAGCGGCGGCGGCGGCGCGCCCATTTGGAGTTTGAGCGGCGACGGCACGCCCTTTTGGAGTCTGAGCGGCGGCGGCACGCCCTTTTGGAGTCAGAGCGGCGGCGGCTCGCCCTTCTGGAATCTGAGCGGCTGCGGCACGCCCTTTTGGAGTCTGAGCGGCAGCGGCTCGCCCTTCTGGAATCTGAGCGGCGGCGGCTCGCCCCTTTGGAGTCTGAGCGGCGGCAGCGCGCCCATTTGGAGTCTGAGCGGCGGCGGCGCGCCCATTTGGAGTCTGAGCGGCGGCGGCACGCCCATTTGGAGTCTGAGCGGCGGCGGCACGCCCATTTGGAGTCTGAGCGGCTGCGGCACACCCTTTTGGAGTCTGAGCGGCGGCGGCTCGCCCTTGTGGAATCTGAGCGGCGGTGCGCTCTTCTGGAGTCTGAGCGGCGGCGCGCTCTCCTGGAGTCTGAGCGGCGGCGGCGCGCTCTCCTGGAGTCTGAGCGGCGGCGGCGCGCTCTCCTGCAGTCTGAGCGGCGGCGGCGCGCTCTCCTGGAGTCTGAACGGCGGCGGCGCGCTCTCCTGGAGTCTGAGGACTCCAGGACACGTTATGGCCTTCCCGGACTTCTCTGCGGAGGTCCAGAAGCAACGGGCTCGCTTCACTGAGGTCAAGCGGAGGCTGAGGGTTAATCACCTGAAGTATGCCATGATGTATCCGGCGAAGCTGCATGTTCTGGGAGAGGACCGCGCTCACTTTTTTGATGACCCGGCGCAGGCGATGGAGTGGCTGGACCGACAAGAGGCTGACCGGAACCGCCGGGCCTAGTGTGCGGACTGGAGTGGGCTCTCTGTGGTGATACACCGGATTACGGTTTCTGCTTGGACCGCAATTTATTGGCTGTTTGTATGAGGCCCGGGACCTATGTTCTTTCTTGCTCTGACTACTGCTTACTATAGTGGCTCTGCTTGCTGTGAACTGATGGTCCCTACAACCCTGCCTGCCTTCTACGGAAGATACTTTCCGGGGGGCCGGTACTGTCCGCTTTACCCTCGGATGCCACGATGCTCACTTGTCTGCCCCCCCATTTTGCATGCTGACACTGACTTGGTCCATCCTGGCATGTGTGGTTCTGTCCCTGTTGGCCTTCCTCCCCCGAGATGGCGGACTCCAGCCCCTTTTGCACTCTGATCTCCCTTTACTGCGGTGTACTTTGCTGGGACGACTGCTTCTGCCTTCTGTTCCCCCTTTTTTCAAAATCTTTTTTTTTTTATTCTTCATGTACTTTCCCAATTTATTTCTTTAATCAATTTATTATTATTATTACTGCTGTTTCTACTGCTGCTCGCAGATGCTTGTTTGCCTGTTTTCCCGGCATCGGGGGCGGGGACCGCAGCTCTGGTTTTTGCGGCTGCTCCTGGGGCTGGATACAGCGAGTGTTCGCCTTGTGTGTTGCGCCATGTCGTGTCTGCCCTCCTGGAGAGACAGCTGATTCGGGCGGCGGAGTGAAGCTGCGCTGGACGCTGTTGCTGGGATTCTGAGTTTGAGTTCGGTTGTGAGTTTATGGTAACTGAGTTTATGGTACAACAAAAAATGTCACTTCCTGCATTGCTAGGAACGCACTTATTATTGTGGGGGGGGGGGTGTGGGGTGGGACCGCTATTGGTACTTGCCTCACCTGCCCCTCCCAGTGAATAGACTGTTCCTTATTGCTGTATGGCTCCAGTTAAATTCTTGACTTGGAACGTCAGGGGACTCCGGGATAAGCTTAAGCGCACAGCAGTTTTTACTTGTCTTAAGACATATAGGGCCGACATAATAGCGCTGATAGAAACACATGTTACTGGCCAACTTCAGTTGGCTCTTAGGCGACCCTGGGTTGGATGGGCGTATCACGCGACCCACACTCCCTACTCCCGGGGTGTGTCACTGCTGATTGCCAAAACACTGCCATTTCACCTGATTGATATGCATACTGATCCCCAGGGGAGATTTATTTTTTTGCATTGTACTGTACATGGTAGACGTTGCCTCCTCCTGGCCCTGTACATACCACCTCCGTACTCTGCTAGCCTGGTGACTGAGGGATTAGCTTTTATGGCCCAATATCCGGGCACCCCTGCCATTTGGCTTGGGGACTTCAACCTTGCCCTTGACCCGAGTATAGACAGGCTGCACGGAGGTTCTGCCCCCGCGGCCCAGATGGGATCTAGGCTGAGTCGCACCCTTGGGGACTTCTCACTGACTGACGTGTGGCGACATAGACACCCCACGGCCCGAGCCTTTACGTGTTTCTCGGCCACACATTCCACTATGTCTCGCATTGACTACATTCTTGCGTCGGACATTCTCCTTCCCCAGCTGGAGGATGCGGGGTTTCACGCAAGATCTCTATCAGATCATGCTCCATGCTGGGCTACCTTTTCTGTGACCTAGCAGGTGGTTCCTCGCGCCTGGCGCCTCAACCCCTTTTGGCTGAAGGCACTGGGGGAGCAGGATGACTTAGCGGAGGAATGGCGTCGCTTTTTTGCTGTGAATAAAGGGACAGCGTCGGGTGGTATTGTATGGGAGACCTTTAAGATCTATGCGCGCTCTACTTTGACTCGGCGTATCAATACCTTGAAGGGCTCTTCCAAATTACTAGCTGATCAGGCAGTCGAGCAGCTGGAAGCTGCTACCTGTCGGTTTGTGGCGAACCCCACGGCAGAAGCTGCCTCGGCGCTTAGGCTCCAGACTAGGGTCCTAGATCATTTGCGCTTCAAACAGGCCAGACGCAAACATTTTTTCTCGCGGCAGCGCATCTTCAAGCAGGGCGAGAGGGCGGGCAAACTGCTGGCGTTCCTCGCCCATCAGGACGCGAGGCCGCCGGTGGTGGTGTCCTTAATGGACGAGAGTGGGGTACTTATTTCAGACCCTGCGACGGTAGCCGAAATGTTTAGGTCCTACTATGAGGATGTTTATGCTTCCCGGGTGGAGGCCACCTCACGGGAGACCCAGACGTTCTTACAAGAGGTCCTCTTCCCGCACCTCTCTGTGTCACAGGTTGCTGACTTATAGGCCCCGTTCACTCTGGATGAAGTTGTGTTGGCGCTCTCCTCCCTGGCAGCGTCCAAGGCCCCGGGACAGGATGGCCTACCTCTAGATTTTTACCACAAGTACTCCGAGGTGCTAGCCCCCGAACTGCTAAATTTGTATACTTCCCTTTTTGACTCTGCCACTCTCCCAGACACTCTACGTCAAGCGACGATAGTGGTTATTCCGAAACCGGGTAAAAACCCACACCGCCCTGAGACATACCGCCCGATCTCCCTGCTTCAGGCGGATGTCAAAATTTTAGCCAAGATGTTAGCAACCCGCTTGAACTCTCACATTTTGTCCCTCATCCATCCGGATCAGACGGGATTCATGCCTGGCAAGAACACGGCAATGAACCTCCGTAGGCTCCACATGAATCTGCAGGCTTCCCATGAGCACGTGGGTACTAGAGTTGTGGTGGCGTTGGATGCGGCTAGGGCATTTGACTCGGTGGAGTGGGAATATTTGTGGGAGTGCCTTCGACGGTTCGGGTTTGGCCCTAATTTTTTGAAGTGGGTTAAAATTTTATACTATTCCCCGGAGGCGCGGGTGGCGGTGAACGGGTGGCTGTCGGGTCCCCTTCCTTTGGGGCGGGGGACCAGGCAGGGATGCCCGCTGTCCCTGCTCCTCTATGCCTTGGCGGCGGAGCCGCTGGCTATATCCCTTAGAACCAATGTCCACATCAGGGGCCTTAGGATAGGTACGTTAGTGGAAACAGTTAGCTTATACGCTGACGACATGCTCCTATACCTCGAAGATGAGGGGCCATCGCTGAGGGCAGCACTTTGTACTATCGAGGAATTTGGCAAACATTCAGGTCTTACTATTAACTGGGCTAAGTCGCAGATCCTCCCTATTGATGCGTCTCCTCCGATGCATGACGCGGCCTCCCTTCCGCTGAGTAGAGTATCCTCTATTCAGTACTTGGGAATCCAGATCACGAGGGAGCCCTCCGACTGTATAGCCCATAATATTGAACCCCTGATTTCATATTTGAAGAGTAAAACCCAATCCTGGGCAAGGCTCCCCCTTGGGGTGATGGGCAGGATTAATCTAATTAAAATGATTCTGCTACCCAAATTCTTATACAAATTCTGGCACTCCTCCGTTTTAATCCCTCTTAAGTATTTTAAAACCTTGGATTCTATCCTTAATTCCTTCGTCTGGGGCTCTGGACGACACAAATTAGCCTGGAATACATTGAAAAACCCAACTGACCTGGGGGGAGCCGCACTGCCTGACTTCCATGCATACTATATTGCTGCCCAACTTTCCCATTTCTTTCACCTTCATAAAACAGATGCCCCTAGATATAGTACTTTGATTTGCAGAGTGCCTCATGGCCATGCTCACTCCCCCCTGCAGGTTCTGTTTCGGGGTAGGGAGACTACTAGGCGTGTGGGGGGGGGGGCGCCCCTCTGCTTCTTCAGCACCGGCGGGTGTGGGGGATTGCCCTTAGGATGGTGGGGGCGGATTGGGTACATTCCCACATGCCCTTGTGGCGCAATCCCTGCCTGGGGGAGCTTCGGGAACTACCCGGGGCGGGTCTCTGGGCCGCCAGGGGGGTGGTGTACCTGTACCAGGTCGTCACCCCGCGGGGGGTGCGCAGTTTTCAGGCGTTGCAGGGGGAGTTTGGGATCCCTTCGCATATGGTGTTTCGATATGCGCAGCTGTCTCACGCCCTTGGGGCCCAATTCGGGGAGGGGTTCCCTGTTCCTCAGGAACTGTCACTGGTGGGCATTCTTATTGGTGAGGAGTCCTCCAAACTGATCTCCACTTTATATAGTTCACTTCGACGCCGTTCTGAGTCCAGGCTGGCTGAGGTAGCTAAACACAGGTGGGAAGAGGAACTGGGCCCGCTCGAGACTGAGGAATGGGAGGAGGTGTTGGATAATGTTAAACTGACTTCTCCCAAGATGTCCGACAGGCTGACTCAATTGTACATTGTGCACAAATCTTATCTTACTCCCGTGCGTATTTGTAGATATAAACCTACTCAAGACCCGGGGTGCCCGCGCTGTAGGACTGTCCCATGCTCCTTCTATCACTTGCTGTGGTCATGTCCACATGTTCAGACCTTCTGGCAGCAAGTTATTCAATTCCTTCATGATCGTATGGGTTCCCCGCTTCAGGTGGACCCTAAAACCTGCATCCTGGGTCTGCTGCCAGTCCCTATGACCGACCCTTCCCATGCGGTTTTTGTACAGGAAACTCTATTCAGCGCTAGAAAGGTAATTGCCAGGTGTTGGATGCGGTCCGAGGCCCCGACGTTTGGGGCTTGGGTAGCTGAGGTAAATTTAACGCTGCCCATGAAAAAAGTCATTTATGCGCATAGGGGGTGCCCCAACAAATTTAATAAGATATGGGATCGCTGGCTTACTAACCCAGACACTTGTGTGGACTAGCCCCCCCTGGGCGGGGTGGTGCGGGGTGAGGTGTGTTCTCTTGGCCTGGTTCAGGGGACTGGATGTGGTGCTTATCAACGTCGCAGCAGATACTGGGTATGACCAAGATGGGATACTAGAGGAGCCTCTTACCCTATTTGTATTGAGCGGATTGACTCTATGCGGTCTGTCTCCTTATCAGCACCAGGGATGGGTGGGTACTCTGGATGTGTTTATATGAGTTACTGTCTTATTGATACAATATGCCATACAGTGCAAGTGCTCTGTTATTCTGCTGCCGTTCTACCGGATCTGATCTGTATTTCTATACATCACTGTACTGATTTTGAAGTTTGTTGTCCTG
This sequence comes from Lithobates pipiens, assembly GCF_037356315.1. Classification (NCBI taxonomy): domain Eukaryota; kingdom Metazoa; phylum Chordata; class Amphibia; order Anura; family Ranidae; genus Lithobates; species Lithobates pipiens. Next base: position 541,405,315 of record NW_027507758.1, read on the forward strand.
TCCTGCTGGATGTACCTATGATGTCGAAATTTTTTCCTTCTTTTTTCCTGTCTACTGGCTTGTATACCAATAAACTCGTTGTTTTAAAAAAAAAAAAAAAAAAGGGTTTTGATAAACATAACCTATGGAGACACTATGCGAAGTTTCATAAAAAAGACCCCTCATCTTTATTAATTTGTGGTATTCAAAAATACAAGCCCCATTGGAGAGGTGATAATAAAATTATTAGGATTAGCCAATCTGAATCCCGATGGATTCATGAATTATGCACTTTAACAGCTTTTGGACATAACGTTGACTTTGATCTTAATTGTTTTATTTCTAATTATTAATTCAAGATTTTTGTGCATTTTATTAATATTAATGAATTTTTTTATATTTTTCTATATATACTTATATATATATAGATAGCATTGGGGTTAGATGTACTTCACTGATGAGGGGTTTTGTCCTCTCCCCCCTCCCCCTCCTGTTTTTTTTTTTCCGGTATTAATTTCCCAATTGATTGGTCCAGTCAAAACCAACGTTATGGCCAGTTATGAGATAGTTAAAATATAGCTATGGTATAGTTGTCCTTTTTTTCATAATATTGCTATGTATTTGAATGACTAGATGAACACAGTTAGCATTGCCTGTATAAAATGATGTAGTATGGCATTTAACCACAAGATGGCAGTGTCTTTGGAGCGATATATTTAGAATGTTATTTTACACTTATTTATGTGGAGAAAGTTATAACAATTACTTTGTGATTTTTAGTAATGTTATTAGTAGATGTGGAAGTAATTTGAATATGCTTTTATTTTCAAGTTGTATCAGGAAGCTAGTAGTATTAAGGTATGGAGCGGTTGTTGTTTTGAGTTGCTATAGCCGCCCGCCCTATTTAAACTTCGACACCTGACTCCTTGACCCTTTGAAAAAGTCACGTGTCTGTGACGCAACGTGTCAGGGAGGAGCCAGGTGTCACGATCGTCACTTCCGGTCGCGGCCAAGACCGAAAGTTCCCTTGTTTACAAGCGCAAGATTCTGTTTTTTAATGTGAGTGGATATTTTACATTATTTTATTAAGGTTTACATTTCTACACATGAGAGTCCCCTTTCTTTCCCCCATGATCGTTGGTATTTTGGATTTTAATGTGAGGCCGAACGAATCATCTATAAGGAGCCAAATCAGCAATTTCCCCTACAAGTGTGTTGGACCCTGAGGGGTCTTGTATTGAGGGGAGAGGCTGGGGGAAACGGGGGGTGCACTGGTGGAGCACTGAAGGTGGACTGTCTCTCTCTTTTTGTGAAGCATGTCTGCATCTGTGACAACACTGCATGACTATTAGATATACTGTCACATTTGGATATCGAGCTACTGAATAGCACTGGAACATTTGTTTGATCACCTGTATTTGCACATGGACTTTTTTATTTTTATTTTTTTCTTCTTCTTTTTTAGCCATTTTTGTATTGTGATTCAGTCACATATTGTTTGCGATATTTGCACATTTCATGTCATTTGGATGTATCACTTTTTATATATGTGATTTTGCACTTTTTAAATATTATACACTACTGTGTTTTGCACGTTTATGGATGCACAGTGTTTTTACATTTGCACATTTATGTACGTATTTATTACAGTTATTGATTTGTGTCACATAATAGATGGTGTATTTTAAAAGGCAGCGCTACATACCTTTTTTTACATATATATATATATTTATATTTATTAACCACATGCCCTCTGGCAGATTTACTCCCCTTCATGACCAGATCACGTTTTTCAATACGGCACTGCACTACTTATTTTAACTGACAATTGCGTGGTCATGCAACGCTGTATGCAAATAAAATGTATGTCTTTTTTTGCCACATAAATAGAGCTTTCTTTTGGTGGGATTTGATCAACTCTGCAGTTTTACATTTTTTTGCACTATATACAAAAAGAGACTAAATGAAGGAAATCAGCAGAGCTTCCTCTCATTTCAGAGCTTCCCCTTAAATCTAGAACAAGTGGACTTGCAGGGCACAGTATATTTGCCGTTAATAAATCAACCTCATTGTGTCTGCAATAAAATTTCTGCCTGCTCATATTTTTTTTTTTAAAGAGGAGTTCCAGCCTGTATAAATAAAAAAAAAATGAAAAGTCAGGAACAGGGTGGCCATCCTCCTACAGTATTTTTTACTGACAAAACATGGAAAATTTACTGGCGGAGCACATTTTTTACTGGCATAAGAAATTACAGAACTCCTATTGAAAACTAAAACAGTGAATATTTGAACAGTATAAACATATATGAAAACACTGACAATACCTATACCAAAGTCATTTGCTTGATTTACACTTAAAAAGTCAACACAGCATGAAAATATCAGCCCCTGATATATAGGCCTCTTTCACGCGACTGATACGCTCAAGTCCGCCTTTTTTCAGGTGGACCTGAACGGATGCACCATAGAGGTCTATGGAGCGTCGGATGTCAGCGGTGACATGTCCGATGACGTCCGACCCGCTCCGATCCGAAAAAGTCTGAGGATCGGATCGGGTGACGATGGACTCTGCGGTCCGTCCTCATCCGATCCCCTATAGGGGAGAGCGGTGCTCGGACAGGTCCGTCCCTGCACGGTGTGCAGAGACAAACCTGTCCTCTGCCTGCTCAGTGGGGATCGACGGAGCGATCCCCGCTGAGCAAGCGGATGTCCACGGGGCAGATCAGCGCGGATCCGTTCCGTGTGAAAGAGCCGTTACTGGTAGTTATAAAAAAATCACAGATTTTTACAAACTGTCAGTAAATTTACTGGCGTTTGACAACCCTAGTCAGGAGCTACAAATAGTGTAGCTCATGAATGTTAACCACTTAAGCCCCAGACCACTTTTTGCGATTCGGCACTGCGTCTCTTTAACTGACAATTGCGCGGTCGTGCGACATGGCTCCCAAACAAAATTGACGTCCTTTTTTCCCCACAAATAGAGATTTCTTTTGGTGGTATTTGATCACCTCTGTGGTTTTTATTTTTTGCGCTATAAACAAAAAAAGAGCAACAATTTTGAAAAAAAAGCATTATATTTTACATTTTGTTATAATATAAAAAATATTTTTTTTCCTCAGTTTAGGCCGATATGTATTCTTCTACATATTTTTGGTAAAGAAAATCACAATAAGTGTTAACTAATTGGTTTGCGCAAAAGTTATAGCGTTTACAAAATAGGGGACAGTTTTATGGCATTTTTTTTAATAATTTTTTTTTTTTTACTAGTAATGGCGGGGATCAGCGATTTTTATCGTGACTGTGACATTACAGCAGACACATTGGACATTTTTGACACCATTGTCATTTATACAGCAATCAGTGCTATACAAATGCACTGATTCCTGTCTAAATGACACTGACAGTGAAGGGGTTAATAGCTAGGTGGCAGTGTAGGGGTTAAGTGTGTCCTGGGGCGAGTTTCTAACTGGGGCGGTGTGGCTGTGTGTGACACGTCACTGATCACTCCTCCCGATCACAGGGAGAAGAGATCAGTGACACTGTCACTAGGCAGAACAGGTAGATGCTTGTTTACATTAGCATCTCCCAGTTCTTCCTTCCCGTGAGACTATCGCGGGTATCCCCGCGGTGATCGAGTCCACGGGACTTGTGATCCGACTCACGGAGGTCTCAGCCAGCATGCACGCGATGGCGGCATGCACATGATGGCGTGGCCCCAAATTTAAAGGGACGTACAGGTATGCTCATTTGCCCATCCATGCCATTCTGCCAAAGTACATCAGCATGCGCCAGTTGGGAAGTGGTTAATATAAGGATACTTACCTGTAGTGGTATCCCGTGATGTCGGCACCCCTAGCCGATTTGTCCATCAGCTTTGGGTGCAGGAGCGGCATCCTTATAAGGGAAATAGGAAGTGAAGCCCTGCGGCTTCCCAGCCTGTTTCCTACTGTGCATGTGTGAGTTGCACTGCCCTTATTGAAAGGTCCCACTCTCTTCTAGGACTTGTGTCTCCCAGAAGACAGCAGGGGGCGTAAAATTCAGTAGATCAACGCAATCAATGTGCAGCGATCTTATCCGGGAAGAGGGAGCGGGTACCTGGTTTTGACAAAAAGTGCCAAATATGGCAGTGGGGGTGGGGGGGGGGGGGGCTGGTGTGAACAAGCAGAGCTTCCACTTTTGGGCTGAGCTCCACTTTAGACTTCAGTTCCAGTTTTAATTTGAGTATCGCTTAGGCTGACTTCACATTTGCGTGTCTGTTGTTTTCTGTGTTCTTTTGTTATTACCTTGGACAGGTATGTTTGTCATGCATTGACGTGTGCTGAAACTCCCATGAAAAGCTCATGAAAAGCATCAGTGGATTCAAAACTCGGAATGTTTTCAGCCAATGCATGTCAAGGCACTGCACAGATCTGAATTGGCAGAATCCTGGCTTGTTTACACTCGTGTTGCTCTCTGAAGAGCGATCAGTATTGGATTGATCTTTGGAGGGTGTTTAACAGGTGTTGAGGAGGCATTATGTTGCCTGTTTTACCCCCTAAAAACCCCACCACCCCATTCAGTTGATTGAGTCTCATCTGTCAGTCGCTGTTGGCCGCCATGAGCGACAGTGCGGATAAATTTGGTTGCGCCGCAGTGGAAAGCATTGTGGCCATATGTACACCCCAATCCATTGCCTTTGCAGGTAGTAACGCTGCTCAGGTGTGTGTGTTTACAGTCCCCTAAATTCAAAGTGTAAATTTGCATTGCAAGTAGGGGGAAATAGTCCCCATCAACTCAAAACAACATGTCCATCTAAAGTCTAGTACACACTACTCATTTTTTCTTTCAGGGCTGAACAAAAAAAAAACTGACAGCTCCAGAGGAGCCGATGTACTAACTAAGAGATGTTAGTACAGCTATCTCCCCTACTGTGCTATTGTGTTCTGACAGGGGGGACTGCCATGTCCCTTTAATAGAAGCTGGCCGCCTTCTGTTGGCTGCAGTACACGGGCAGAGCGTCTGGCGGTTTCTAGTGGACCAAGCGATGCTGCCCACCATTCAGCCCATGTGTACGGGCATTAGACTCTTCTGTCTTACAGGGTGATGGTACATTATTATTATTATTATTATTATTATTATTATAATACATATTATTATATATATTTATATATATATGAGATCTTGTACAATATATATAGTACATGATCTCACTGCAGAGTTGTCACGTTATAGGAAGTAGAAAAATATATGATCAATTGACAGGATCAACAGGTAACAGAAATACAATATATTGTCAAAAGTATTGTGACAGCTGCCTTTACACGCACATTAACTTGTTTTTTTTTTGTTTTGTTTTTTCAAATAGCAATTTTTATTAGTCGTCATTGATTTTCAACAAAGGTAAAAAGCGTAACGTGAACGTACATGAACAAAAGCAAAATGTACACGACGGAAGTCCATTTAAGGTAGGAGCAAAATACAACAACCATAGTCATTGATACTACCGAAAATGTTACCGCACATGAACTTTAATGGCCTCCCAGTCTAAGGCTGGATTCACACCTACGCATTTTTATGTGCTTTTTGCATTTTGCTGATTTGCACTACAGATCGTGTTCCATAGGAAACCATGTTATATGGACTCTAGGGCAAATCTGCAAAATGCAAAAAGCACTAAAACTGTATAGGTGTGAATCCAGCCTTAGTCTGCAGGGTTCAGTATTGGGTTGGCCCACCCTTTGCAGTTATAACAGCTTCAACTCTTCTGGGAAGGCTGTCCACAAGGTTTAGGTGTGTATCTATGGAAATGTTGGACCATTCTTCCAGAAGTGCGTTTGTGAGGTCAGGCACTGATGTTGGACGAGAAGGCCTGGAGTGCAGTCGCAACCCAAAGGTGTTCTATCGGGTTGAGGTCAGGACTCTGTGTAGTCCAGTCAAGTTCCTCCACCCCAAACTCACTCATGCATGTCTTTATGGACCTTGCTTTTTGCACTGGTCCAAATCATTTGGTAGAGGGGGGATTATGGTGTGGGGTTGTTTTTCAGGAGTTGGGATTGGCCTCTTAGTTCCAGTGAAGGAATCTCTTAAGGCGTGAGCATACCAAGACATTTTGGACAATTTCTGCTCCCAGCTTTGTGGGAACAGTTTGAGGATGGCCCTTTCCTGTTCCAACTTGTCTGTGCACCAGTGCACAAACTTGACTGGCCTGCACAGAGTCCTGACCTCAACCTGATAGAACACCTTTGGAATGAATTAGAGTGGAGACTGCGAGCCAGGTCTTCTCATCCAACATCAGTGCCTGACCTCACAAATGCTCTTCTGGAAAAATGGTCAAACATTCCCATAGACACACTTCTAAACCTTGTGCACAGCCTTCCCAGAAGACTTGAAGCTGTTATAGCTGCAAAGGGTGGGCAACGCAATACTGAACCCTACGGACTAAGACTGGGATGTCATTAAATGTCATGTGTGTGTAAAGGCAGGCGCCCCAATGCCTTTACACACAGTTTATTCTGGGAACTCAGAAACAAATGCTGTTAATTCTGGAAATAGACGGCATCATGTATAGCATTTTTTATTTCAGTCATAGTTTCATTCATAGCTTTTACAAAGAAAACATTCTGACTGGGTTCTCTCTCCCTAACGAGCATACGTGTCATCACTCCATTAATTCCTATAGATGATCTGTACAGTACTCTTGGTAGCCACCAGTCACCCAGCAGAGTAGGAATCAGGGTGGATATAAATAAATTATTTTATTTTTTTAATCTGATATTTTTTAATTTTTTTATTGATTTTTTTTTTTTTTTATATATCAAATTTTTTTTGAAATAAAATGCTTTTGGGGTAAAAATCTATCTAAAGATAGTTTTCTATTTAGGATGCATTAATAATTTAGTTTATTCAGCATGAAATGGAGCTTAGTTATGTAGCATGAGGCTGTATATTCTGCAATATTTACATTTTTTGATAAACTCATTCAATGAATCCAAGCTCTGCAAGCTGAGATAACAGGCACTGCATTGATGTATTCACAGTAACCAGGCGATAAAACAAAATTCAGGAATATTCCTTTATCCCATTATTTTGCAAATCTATGTACACTACAAACTGTATGATTGAATAGGCTCAGATATCGCTGTTTTACTAACCTGACAGCTTATTATTCTAAATAAGAAACCTTCATTTTGTTTGCAAATATTAAAGATTCTAACTACCAATAAGTCCTTACGTTTAAAGAGCACCTGTCACTTCAGATCCATCATGGAAGCACTTGTTAGCGGGCATCCACTCACCTGCTGCCACCACGTCCCTCACCTTGTTGTGTCACTGCCACATCACCAGCTGTCCTATTAAAGTGAATGGGACTGTCGGTGAGTCAACAGCGGGTCAGAGGAGGAGCCACTGCGGGACAGAGATGACAGTTGCTGTTTAAACACTTGACATCCGTGCTATGGCCGAATGACGGCCACAGTGAATTCAAATCCACCCTGGTAGGAATCATCCATAGTAATGAATAGGGCCCCTGGGTGCATGCATGGTAGGAAGAGGATCTGGCTGAGACACTTTCCTTGCAAAGGCTCTGTAGTGCCAATCAGGACTTACCAATGAGGACCATGGAAGTCGGAAGAGTGGAAATTTACTAGGAAGACTGCAATTAATGAGATGGTTCTAAAGTTGTCCTTTAAGCAGGAAGTCTGAGCAACAAATAGTTTTCTGTGTTCTTTCTTTTTTATGTATTCTTTATTAAGGCCCCAATCAAATCTGATTACGTAGATTCATGCAGATTTAGCCTATTCAAATTCAATGGGTGTGTCTGAATATGCGCTGCACAAGTATTTATGTGCATTTTTCAAGCATTTCTCTGCCTAACAACTAGGCTCCTTCTCCTCCTCCTGAAGCTTATAATACATATAAAAAATGCTTCAAAAACGTGTATATATGCGTTAAAACATACCAAAAATTCACTGGCAAATCTCTGGCAAAAATACGCTCTGCTCAGGTGTGAATGCAGCCTTGATGTATAATTAAAGACTTTTTTTTTTTTTTGGATAGTGTGGAGAGCAGGCATGTTCCGGCCATCGGGACTACTGGGAGTTTCCCGGTGGGCCGATGGCTCAGTGGGCCACTGTGATGTAAGGGGGCTGGTGATGGGGACACTCTGATGTAAGGGGGCTGCTGATGGGACACTCTGATGTAAGGGGCTGCTGATGGGACACTCTGATGTAAGGGGACTGCTGATGGGACACTCTGATGTAAGGGGGTGCTGATGGGACACTCTGATGTTAGGGAGTGCTGATGGGCCACTCTGATGTAAGGGGGCTGGTGATGGGACACTCTGATGTAAGGGGCTGCTGATGGGACACTCTGATGTAAGGGGGTGCTGATGGGACACTCTAAAGTTAGGGAGTGCTGATGGGCCACTCTGATGTAAGGGGGCTGGTGATGGGACACTCTGATGTTAGGGAGTGCTGATGGGCCACTCTGATGTAAGGGGGCTGGTGATGGGACACTCTGATGTAAGGGGGCTGCTGATGGGACACTCTTATGTAAGGGGCTGCTGATGGGACACTCTTATGTAAGGGGCTGCTGATGGGACACTCTGATGTAAGGGGGCTGCTGATGGGACACTCTGATGTAAGGGGCTGCTGATGGGACACTCTGATGTAAGGGGGCTGCTGATGGGACACTCTGATGTAAGTAGGGGTGCTGATGGGACACTCTGATGTTAGGGAGTGCTGATGGGCCACTCTGATGTAAGGGGGCTGGTGATGGGACACTCTGATGTAAGGGGGCTGCTGATGGGACACTCTGATGTAAGGGGGCTGCTGATGGGACACTCTGATGTAAGGGGCTGCTGATGGGACACTCTGATGTAAGGGGGCTGCTGATGGGACACTCTGATGTATGGAGGTGCTGGTAATGGGACACTCTGATGTAAGGGGGCTGGTAATGGGACACTCTGATGTAAGGGGGCTGGTAATGGGACACTCTGATGTAAGGGGGTGCTGATGGGACACTCTGATGTAAGGGGTTGCTGATGGGACACTCTGATGTAAGGGGGTGCTGATGGGACTCTCTGATTTTAGGGAGTGCTGATGGGACACTCTGATGTAAGGGGGCTGGTGATGGGACACTCTGATGTAAGGGGGCTGGTGATGGGACACTCTGATGTAAGGGGGCTGGTGATGGGACACTCTGATGTAAGGGGGTGCTGATGGGACACTCTGATATTAGGGAGTGCTGATGGGACACTCTTATGTAAGGGGGCTGGTGATGGGATACTCTGATGTAAGGGGGCTGGTAATGGGACACTCTGATGTAAGGGGGTGCTGATGGGACACTCTGATGTAAGGGGGTGCTGATGGGACTCTCTGATGTTAGGGAGTGCTGATGGGACACTCTGATGTAAGGGGGCTGGTGATGGGACACGCTGATGTAAGGGGGTGCTGATGGGACTCTCTGATGTTAGGGGGTGCTGATGGGACACTCTGATGTTAAAATGGAAGTAAACCCTTCCAAACAACTTTGACCTACAGGTAAGCCTAGATTAAGGCTTACCTGTAGGTCCAAGTAATATCTCCTAAACCTATATGGTTTAGGAGATATTTGCCCGAAAATGGGCACCGCTGTCTACGGCGCATGCGCCGTAGACAGCGGCGCGCAGGCGCACTAAATGCGGCAAGTCCAAGAATGGATTTGCCAAATTTGTCTACTCCCGTGCGCATGCGCGGGAGTGACGTCATCGCGGCTCCGGCGAATGGCAGCGTCGGAGCTCCGAGACGCGACTCCCGTGCGCATGCGCGGGAGTGACGTCATCGCGGCTTCTCCGCTGTCATTCGTCGGAGCTGCGAGAGACGCCACAACCAAGATGGATGCGGCGGACTACAGGTGACAGCGGCGACTTCGCTGGCTCCTGTGTCAGGTAAGTGACACATAATGAGCTACTATGCGATGCATAGTAGTCCATTATGCTTTACCTTTGCAGGGAAAAAAAGAGGAAGTAAACCCATCAGGGTTTACTTCCTCTTTAAGGAGTGCTGATGGGACACTCTTATGTAAGGGGGCTGGTGATGGGACACTCTGATGTAAGGGGTGATGATGGGACACTGTTGTAAGGGGGTGCTGATGGGACACACTGATGTTAGGGAGTGCTGATGGGACACTCAAAATGTAAGTGGGCCGGTCTGGATGAAGTCCAGGGCCAAATTTCTGTCCCAGTCCAGCCCTGGTGGAGAGGGATCAGATCTGTGACCCCGTTAGTGAGACTCACCCTCTACTTTCATTTTTAACCATTATCATCGAAAGTGAAGGTAAAAGGAAATCACTAATTTTGGGTTGACGCCGAAACAGGATTGGCGGCACTAGTTCTGGTGACACCCAGGGATTCCCTCACTCAGGAGGGATTTCCTCTCACTTCCTGTATTTGGCTATGGGATAGGATGTGAAAGGAAGTCTCAACAACGAGCCACAGATGTGGAAAGTGGGGATGGTGTGTTGAGGGTGATGAGCTGTGTTGCTTTTACGCCAAACATATTGTTTTGCATTGTGGGCAAAAAGTTCGATTTTGGTTTCATCTGACCAGAGCACCTTCTTCCACATGTTTGGTGTGTCTCCCAGGTGGCTTGTGGCAAACTTTAGACAAGACTTTTTATGGATATCTTTGAGAAATGGCTTTCTTCTTGCCACTCTTCCATAAAGGCCAGATTTGTGTAGTGTACATCTGATTGTTGTCCTATGGACAGACTCTCCCACCTCAGCTGTAGTTCTCTGCAGTTCATCCAGAGTGATCATGGGCCTCTTGGCTGCATCTCTGATCAGTCTTCTCCTTGTCTGAGCTGAAAGTTTAGAGGGACGGCCAGGTCTTGGTAGATTTGCAGTGGTCTGATACTCCTTCCATTTCAAAATGATCACTTGCACAGTGCTCCTTGGGATGTTTAAAGCTTGGGATATCTTTTTGTATCCAAATCCGGCTTTAAACTTCTCCACAACAGTATTACGGACCTGCCTGGTGTGTTCCTTGGTCTTCATGATGCTCTCTGCGCTTTCAACAGAACCCTGAGACTATCACAGAGCAGGTGCATTTATACAGAGACTTGATTACACACAGGTGGATTCTATTTATCACCATCAGTCATTTAGGACAACATTGGATCATTCAGAGATCCTCGCTGAACTTCTGGAGTGAGTTTGCTGCACTGAAAGTAAAGGGGCCGAATAATTTTGCACGCACCACTTTTCAGTTTTTTATTTGCTAAAAAAGTTTAAACTATCCAATAGATTTCCTTCCACTTCACAATTGTGTCCCACTTGTTGGTGATTCTTCACAAAAAATAAACATTTGATATCTTTATGTTTGAAGCCTGAAATGTGGCTTTTCACAGGTTGAAAAGTTCAAGGGGGCCGAATACTTTTGCAAGGCACTGTGCATATATCTCTATATAGATATATATAGATATATATAATATGTGTGTATATATAGAAGGAGAGAGAAAAATACATACAGAGAAAGTTCTATATACTGTACGGATAAACGGATAGATAGATTACAGATAGATAACCGGCAGATAAATAGATCGATAACAGATAGATAAGTGAGTAAGAGATACAAATAAATCCAGTATAGAATAGACTGTACTGTACAGAGAGGGGATTCAATAAAGGTAGAGCAACCAAACAGAAAGATAGATGGATAGATTACAGTGTAGAGATGTGTGTTACAAAATAGATATATACAGAGACTGTACAGTACAGAGATAGATAGTAATTAGATAAATATACAGTGGAGATAGATAGATAACAGGCAGATATATAGATCAATAACCGATACATATTACGTAGATAAATAGATCAATGACACACAAATAAATAGATTGATAATTGATAGGTAACAGATAGATATATAACAGATATATATATGGAAAGGCCAGTATGGTGGCCTGGAATTATGGGTGGAGCCCGGTGGAGTATATAACCAGCCCGTTCGCCTGGCTCCCTCGTCGGTTCCGGTGCGCGATATCTGATACGTCAGAAATCAAGGGCCGACTATCCACGAGACTTTACAGTGAGCCGGGTTCGTGAGTTCCTACGTTTTCGTCCGCCTCGTGTCGACAAAACCTTGTCGTTCATCAGCGTCCGTCCGGTCGCCGTCTGAGTCGCTATACTCTAATCGAAAGTTTCGTTGTCGTACAACACGTCTGGGCCGGCTGTCGCAGGTAGGGCTTCGGCACCCTTTTCGTTTCATGTGTTATTAAAGTCACGAAAGTTAGATTCCTGAACTCACGAACCACTCACTCTAGGTCACACGAACGGCTTAACCGCGACACTTGTATTCGGTACCTCACTGTCACTACCCCTTCTTCGTAGAAGTCGTTGTCACCTTTTCGATACATGTCGTTCGTGCCAACTGGCACTTCGTTTCGTAGCACGTCGTTGCTAAACCGAATGACTCTTGTTGTGTTCGAACCGATCGAACCATCTCGAAATCACAGCCGTCTGCTTGTCGCGCTAAATTGAGCAGTCCGGGCAATGTCAATCTCAGGTTGTTCAAAAACCAAAAAAAAAAAAAAAAAAAAAAATCATGTCATACCGTTTGTACTATGTCCGTCATGTCATTTCCTTTCATGTCAATCATTGCAGTCACTTCAATCATGTCAGTCGGTGATGTCGGATCATTTAATTTTCTTTGTCATGGCATATCATTTCTGTCACTTATTACGCTCCAATTCGAATCTCATCGCATTCCTCATGCATCGATTCGTTCTGGTGCGCCCAGCTGCACGCCTCATTTCAGTACCCCCCCCCCTTTTGCCTGAGCTCCACGTGGCAGGGTCCCCCCCCTGCCTGATCTCCACGCGGCAAAGTCCCCTCCCCCCCCCCTGCCTGAGCTCCACGTGGCGGGGTTCACCCCTCGCCTGAGCTCCACGTGGCAGGGTCCCCCCTCCCCCCCCCCCCTGCCTGAGCTCCACGTGGCGGGCTCCACCTCCGCCTGAGCTCCACGCGGCAGATCCCCCCCCCCCTCTCCCCTGCCTGAGCTCCACGTGGCAGGGTTCACCCCTCGCCTGAGCTCCACGCGGCAGGCCCCCCCTCCCCCCCCTGCCTGAGCTCCACGTGGCGGGCTCCACCTCCGCCTGAGCTCCACGCGGCAGATCCCCCCCCCTTCCCCTCCCCTGCCTGAGCTCCACGTGGCGGGCTCCACCTCCGCCTGAGCTCCACGCGGCAGATCCCCCCCCCCCTCTCCCCTGCCTGAGCTCCACGTGGCAGGGTTCACCCCTCGCCTGAGCTCCACGCGGCAGGCCCCCCCTCCCCCCCCTGCCTGAGCTCCACGTGGCGGGCTCCACCTCCGCCTGAGCTCCACGCGGCAGATCCCCCCCCCCCTCTCCCCTGCCTGAGCTCCACGTGGCAGGGTTCACCCCTCGCCTGAGCTCCACGCGGCAGGCCCCCCCTCCCCCCCCTGCCTGAGCTCCACGTGGCGGGCTCCACCTCCGCCTGAGCTCCACGCGGCAGATCCCCCCCCCTTCCCCTCCCCTGCCTGAGCTCCACGTGGCAGGCTCCACCTCCGCCTGAGCTCCACGTGGCGGGTCCACCTCCGCTTAAACCCCACGTTCTATGCGCATCTGCGTGGAAAAAAAAAAAAAAAAAACGGGGAAGGGAAAAGGAAATTTTGCATCTACGACGCAACCAAGTCACGTCTCTGTCGCCATACGCACATTATTCTAAATTCGGTTGTCTGCTCGTTTCATTTATGCAGCTCGTTTCAGTTATGTCTTTCTTCACATTTTCCAGTCTTACCTCCACGATTTAGCTAGACATCTCTCTGCAGGCATAGGAGTCTCATACAAACTTACCTTCATCTCCTCAGATCAGTCGAGTTTTCAGTAGGTCCAACCTGCACCGGGTCGGACGGTGCCTCCTTAGGTAAGAGAATCTTCGGGAAGGGAAACGCCCACAAGCGGTAGTACCCTTCTCAAAAAAAAAAAAAAAAAAAAAAAAAAAAAAAAAAGTTTGCTTAGGAGTCTCCTACGAGTCTTGTAATCCATGTCACCCTCTTAGGTTTCGTATAGGAGAAAAACCCGGTCCCAGGGATTAATAAAGCTTACCAAGCCCGGATTTTGCCACCATGTCCCAGGCTGGCAGCGAGGACTACACGGCTCCGTTGTCTCCGTCTCTTTTCTCAGAGAGCGGCAGCCAAAGGTCCTTCAGAACATGGACCATCCCCAGGCTGACGGCCGAGTTGAGGCGTAGGGGTGTACCCTTCCCAGCTACAGCCAGAAAGGCCGAGCTCTTCAGGCTCCTTTTTCCTCCCCCAGCCGCGGTTGAGGATAGTGCCCAGCAGGCCTCCCTGGGCTCCATCGCGGCCTCCATCACGCAGCTTCACACGCTGGTGTCATCCCTGACGACCTCAATGTCAGAAGTTCAGAGTCGGGTGGCCCTCCTCGAGACCCGCCCAGTCGTTTCTCCTCCTATACCAGCTTCACAAGCAGTGGAGAACACCAGCGCAGGTACCCCCGGGTGTACACCAGTAGTGTACCCTTCCCATTTAATATCAGCCAACATCAGGAAGGACATCCTAGAGGGAAAGGACGTCAATCTGGCCTCGCTACTGATATCCATTCACGAGCTGGCAGAAAATAAAGCTTATACTTGGGGGGACGTGTCGGTGGTCCTCAAAGCCAAAGACCCCAGGCTGGACAGAAAGCTGTCAGTCACCGAGTTCACCCTGGCCTTCGGCATGCTGAGGGATGTCATCTGCTCGGCCTCCCCCGGCAGAAGGGAGGAACTGGATCGTTACCTCCACGTAGTAGTCGACCTGGGGTACAAATACGGCGGTTTCGCTTTTTATGACTATCACCGCTCCTTCTCCGCTAAGGCGGCCGCCAGGCTCTCTCAATTTCAGTTACCTACGGATTGGAGTGCCTTGGACACCGAGTTGTTCTGCCGACACTTCGCAGGGCTGCGGTCTCCTCTTTGTGCCATCTGCCAGTCAGCTACTCACACCGCGACTTGGTGTGCCAGCTCGGTGGCAACCCCGCCTGTAGACGGTCCATCGACCTCAGGTTCTGCCCAGGCCCTACCAGCACCGGCACGCCTGCCTCAGACAGATAAACTGGGGCGCCCGGTCAAGACCTTGGGTGGCGCAGCCATCTGTAACAACTTTAACAGTGGGTCGTGCAATTTCAGCCAGTGCAGGCTGCTCCATGTATGCTCACGGTGTAATAGAGCTCATCCCAGGCTCATGTGCGAGCTTAAGCAGGCTAGGAAATCATGACTGAGCCGGGTCAACGTGTCGTGGCTCGGTGTCTACCTCGCCAATCACCCCACCCCCTCACTTGCCACCTACCTAGTCCAGGGCTTTACTCAGGGCTTTCATACAGGACTTATTTCCCTCCCTCACCTCACACACGAGTGCCAGAACCTGCGGTCAGCAGCCACCGACGTACAGGCCATCGACCAGCTGTTACAGGCAGAACTAGACCGGAATTTCATCATAGGCCCTTTCACGAAGCCCCCATTTAACACCTGGCGAGTCAGCCCTATTGGGCTTGTCAAGGGCAAGTTCTCAAATAAACTTAGGTTGGTCTACGACTTGTCAGCGCCTTATTCTTCCTCTGTCCCCAGTCTTAATTCTCTTATCCCCTCCGAGGAGTTCTCCCTCAAATACGCGTCCGTAGACATGGCCATCCAGGCCATTCTCAAGTCAGGCACAGGTACATGGCTCTCCAAGGCCGACATCTCGGACGCCTTCAAGCTCCTTCCTATCCATCCATCTCTCTGGTGCTGGCATGGCATCAAATGGAGGGAGCTCTACTATTTTGCCACTAAGCTGACCTTCGGGTCCAAGAGTAGCCCCTGGCTCTTCGACTCGTTTGCGCAGGCTCTCGAATGGATCTTGCTGCACGTAGCCCAGTGCCAGGGAGTCATACACTACTTGGATGACTTCCTGCTGGTCGAGTCACCTGGCTCCCTTCCAGGGGATTTGGATAAACTAAGGGTGGTCTTCAATAATCTTGACGTCCCGATTGCTGAGCACAAGGTAGAGGGCCCTGCGCAGGCAATCACCTTCCTCGGGGTCAGCTTAAATACCAGCACTATGCAGGCCAGCCTTCCCCCGGATAAACTAAGCCGCATCAGGTCGGTCATGAGGGACTTCACCCGCACCAGAACTTGTACCAAGAGGCAGTTACAGTCCCTTCTCGGTATGCTTAATTTTGCCATGCGCATCATCCCTCAAGGTCGCGCTTTCATATCACGCCTGTTAGTCCTACTGTCTCATTCACAAGACCCGGAGCATATCCTCAGCCTGGACCCCGCAGCTGTAGCAGACCTTGCCATGTGGGAAGAATTCCTGACGTCCTGGAATGGCGTGTCCCTCTTCATTCCCTCCGTGTCCTCCTCATCGCCGCAGGTCGTGACCGACGCAGCGGCCTCCACGGGTTTTGCGGCAATTTTTGGCCACCTCTGGCTTGCAGCCCCTTGGCCTCCTCAGATACTGGCTATTCCGGGCTTCACCGAGACGTCCTCCCTATTTGAGTTGTACCCCATCGTAGCCGCTGCCCATACGTGGGGCCGCAGTTGGTCCGGTCAAACAGTGACCTTTTCAACGGACAATCTCGCCACTGCGGAAATCATTAACAAAGGCAGGTCCAAGTCTCTGGAGATTATGTCCTTCCTGCGGCGACTGGTCCAGCTCTCGTTATTGTTTCAATTTAATGTCCATTGTGCCTTTATCCCCGGTAAATGTAACCGGGCAGCGGACGCCCTTTCCCGCTTTAACTTAGTTTCCTTTTTTGATCAGGTGCCCGGAGCCGGACCAACGTCAGCAGTTATCCCGGACTGGTCTCAACTGACCCTGGATTAACCCCTCACCTAGTAGCCGCGACTCAACTCATCAATCACTCCCTCGCAGACAATACCCGCAAGGCCTACCAAACAGCCTGGAGGGCCTTTAACCGCTTCTTAACGTCTCACTCCACAGAGACCTCCCGGGTCAAGCAAGTTCTGGCCTTCGTTGCCCATTGCCACTCGGACTTGGCGCTATCCGTCAACACGATCCGACTATACCTGGCCGGGGTACAACATTTTACGTCCCTCCAGGACCCCGCTGAACCCTCCTTGTTCACTTTCCACGCCATTCGGGCCGTCATGCGTGGCATCCAGAAACGCCAGCCTGCGGCCTCCCTCAAACGCTTGCCTATCACAGGAGACATTTTCAGAAACATGTCCGATATTTTGGCCACTGCACCTTTCGGACTCCACACTAGTACCATTATACAAGCAGCCATACACCTGGCCTTCTACGGCTTCCTGCGGCCAGGCGAGTTTACCTCCAGTAGCCCCTCAGCTCGCACGCTATGCAAGCACCACCTGGTCAGGCACGGAGACCATTTCATCCTGCATATAGCAGTGTCCAAGACGCAACAACTTGGCCCGGGGACGGACATACATTTTTATAAAACTAACAACCGCTGGTGCCCGGTCGCCACGCTCACCCGCTTGTTGACCCTTCTGGCCGATCAACCAGGAACTGGCCCGCTTCTACCATTCCACGGTAAGCCACTGAACGCAGCCCAGTTCATGGAGCATGTCAGGATACTCCTGAGCATCCTTCACCTCGATCCGGCTCACTACTCCGGACATTCGTTTCGGATCGGAGCAGCTTCAACTGCCTCTCGCCAAGGGGTCCCGGTCCACATCATCAAAAAGTTGGGTAGGTGGAAATCCGCCTGCTTCGCCCGTTACATACCCAATCCGCAAGTAGAGATGGCCCAGGCCTTCATCAAGCTCACCCAGTAACAAACTCGAATCAATAAAGGTATTCCCTACCTGTATGTTTTTGCCCCCTTATTTTGGTATACCCTACGTTAGGCCAGGGCACACTTTCAGGTCCGGTTCAAGTAAGCGAGTTTTGTGTTATCCTTGTTTGTCATCCTTATCCGTATCGGTCAGAGGGCTCTGGGCCATAAATGGAAAGGCCAGTATGGTGGCCTGGAATTATGGGTGGAGCCCGGTGGAGTATATAACCAGCCCGTTCGCCTGGCTCCCTCGTCGGTTCCGGTGCGCGATACCCACCCACCCATCCCCTGTCAGGGCATTTCTCAAGCATTATACTCCCGGGCGAGTACTCATTTCACTCCATTTCATTTTCATTTCATTCATTACTCATTTCTCTATCAAGGGTATGCCCCCTTATTTTGGTATACCCTACGTTAGGCCAGGGCACACTTTCAGGTCCGGTTCAAGTAAGCGAGTTTTGTGTTATCCTTGTTTGTCATCCTTATCCGTATCGGTCAGAGGGCTCTGGGCCATAAATATATATATAACAAATAGATCTATAACACGCAGATAAATAGATCGATAATGAAAAGATAAATGGATAGAGATAGATAACAGGCAGATCAATGACAGATAGATACACAGATAGACAGATAAGATTGAGGTTGATAGATTAATAAAGTATATTTTACAGAGAAAGATTAGATATTTAAAAAAAAAAAAGATATACAAACAAAAAAGATAAACTGGCTGATAGATAACAGGTAGATAGACAATACTGTGCAAAGGGAAATGAGAGGTCCAGTGAAAAGAGATAGAAAAATGAATAGACAGACGTAGATTAGACAGATAGTACACAGAGAGGGTTATTTATGAAAGGCAAATCCACTTTGCACTACAAGTGCAAACTACAAGTGCAAAGTACACCTGAAAGTGCCCTTGGAAGAGCAGTCGCTGTAGACCTGAGGGGGACATGCAAGGAAAAGTTAAGAAAAGCACTTTAGCTTGCACATGATTGGATGATAAAATCAGCAGAGCTTCCCCTCATTTCAGATCTACCCCTTAGATTTACAGCGACTGCACTTCCAAGTGCACTTTCAGCACAATTCCAGGTGCACTTTGCACTTGTAGTTTGCACCTGTAGTGCAAAGTGGATTTGCCTTTCGTAAATAACCCCCAGAGAGTGAGATAAAGAGAAATATACAGATAAAACCAGTTATATTGTATGAAGAGAGAAAGATTGATTAGATTGATATAGGGGAGAGAGCTAGATAGAGATATGTTACATTTGTCCTGTATACATAGAAATAGATAAACTGTGCTTTACATAGAAATCGGTAAATATACAAAGAGATAAAGGAGTTGTAAACCCTCAAGGTTTTTCACATTCTGTGCATTTCTATGCATTAAGGTAAAACGCCTTTTTGGTCTGCAGCTCTCCCCAGAGCCCCCCATTTATTTACCTGAACCCGATCTTTTCAGCGACAGGGACGAGCCCAGCAGCTCCAGCCATTGTCTCAAGTCCTCATTGGATAGATTGATAGCAGCAGGAGACATTGGCTCATGCTGCTGTCAATCAAATCAAGTGTGTGTGTGTGTGTGTGTGTGTGTGTGGGGGGGGGGGGGGGGGGGCAAGTCCTGCTGTCTGTGTCAATGGACATAGCAGCTGGACTGCAGCACGAGTGCTTCCATGGAAAGCGGCTCTCCGCGGGGGCACCCGAGAACAGGAGGAGCCAGGATCGCTGCCAGGGGAACCCCAGAGGAGGAGGATCAGAGCTGCTCCATGCAAAACCCTTACACAGAATAGGTAAGTATAACACATTTGTTATTTAACCGATTGCCGACCAGCAGCCGTCATTATACAGCGGCAGGTCGTAGCTGTACATCGGTTCATTTAAGCGGGATAGCAAGCTGGGGGGAATTATACCATGTATGGCAATGACTTGCCAATCTTCAGACCAAAGTCTCCTGTTTGCTTACAGAAGTCAGAGCCAGCGCAGCAGATGTACAGAAGTCAGAGCCAGCGCAGCAGATCTACAGAAGTCAGAGCCAGCACAGCAGATCTACAGAAGTCAGAGTCAGCGCAGCAGATCTACAGATGTCAGAGCCAGCGCAGCAGATCTACAGATGTCAGAGCCAGCACAGCAGATCTACAGAAGTCAGAGTCAGCGCAGCAGATCTACAGAAGTCAGAGCCAGCGCAGCAGATCTACAGAAGTCAGAGCCAGCGCAGCAGATCTACACAAGTCAGAGCCAGCCCAGCAGATCTACAGAGGTCAGAGCCAGCCCAGCAGATCTACAGAGGTCAGAGCCAGCCCAGCAGATCTACAGAGGTCAGAGCCAGCCCAGCAGATCTACAGAGGTCAGAGCCAGCGCAGCAGATCTACAGAAGTCAGAGCCAGCGCAGCAGATCTACACAAGTCAGAGCCAGCTCAGCAGATTTACAGAGGTCAGAGCCAGCGCAGCAGATCTATAGAAGTCAGAGCCAGCGCAGCAGATCTACAGAAGTCAGAGCCAGCGCAGCAGATCTACAGATGTCAGAGCCAGCACATCAGATCTACACAAGTCAGAGCCAGTGCAGCAGATCTACAGATGTCAGAGCCAGCACAGCAGATCTACAGAAGTCAGAACAAGCGCAGCAAATCTACAGAAGTCAGAGCCAGCGCAGCAGATCTACAGATGTCAGAGCCAGTGCAGCAGATCTACAGATGTCAGAGCCAGCGCAGCAGATCTACAGATGTCAGAGCCAGCGCAGCAGATCTACAGATGTCAGAGCCAGCGCAGCAGATCTACAGATGTCAGAGCCAGCGCAGCAGATCTACAGATGTCAGAGCCAGCGCAGCTCTTCTACAGATGTCAGAGCCAGCGCAGCAAATCTACAGATGTCAGAGCAATAGCAGATGATCTACAGAAGTCAGAGCCAGCGCAGCAGATCTACAGATGTCAGAGCCAGCGCAGCAGATCTACAGAAGTCAGAGCCAGCACAGCAGATCTATAGAAGTCAGAGCCAGCGCAGCAGTTCTCTACTGAAGTCAGAGCCAGCACAGCAAAATAAGAGCAACACATTATATCTAAAGACTGAGACCCAGCACAGTATGTCTACACGAGTGAGAGCCAGATCAGTAGATCTAGAGGACTGAGAGCCAGCAAAGCAGAGCTACAGAAGTCAGAGCCAGCACAGTAGATCTACAGGAGTGAGAGCCAACACAGCACATCTACAGGACCGAGACCCAGTACAGTAGATCTACAGGACTGAGACCCAGCACAATATGTGTACAAGACTGAGAGCCATCACAGTAGATCTACAGGACTGAAAGTCAGCAAAATATATACACAGGACTGAGAGCCAGCACAATATATCTACAGAAGTGAGAACCAACACAGTATTTTGCTTCTACAGCCTGAAGGATAACCATGTACCACCAGAAGTCATCTTTTGTACATCATGGATGTGAAGGTAAGTTATATGAGCATTTGTGGATTTCCTGACAGCTAGAACAAGGCTTGTAATTCTCTTCTAAGATCTTCCAAATAACAAAGGGTCTTTAAAACAAACTTTTTTTTATATCGCTCTCTGTATGAAATTGTAGTGTGAAAATTCCAAGCAGGCAGCAGTTTCAGAATTACTGCAAAATCACTAAACTCATTGCATGGTCAAAGTCCCCTAAATAATTGCATCTCCCCCTTCTAGTTTTCGGTGGAACGACAGAAACTTTTGACGATGTCTCCATGCTTTTTGTTACAGCCTTGCGAATCGCTGTTGGGCTATTTGTGTTACTTATGCCGTGTACACACGACCGGACCTTCCAGCAGATTAGGTCCGACGGTCTTCCCGACGGACTTTTCAGCGGAGTTCCGACTGACTTTCCAAATGAATGGACTTGGCCACACACCATCACACCAAAGTCCGACGGATTTGAAAATGATGACGTACGACCAGACTAGAATAAGGAAGTTCATAGCCAGTAGCCAATAGCTGCCCTAGCATTGGTTTTCATCCGTCAGACTAGCATACAGACGAACGGATTTTTCGACCAGACTCGAGTCCATCGGAAAGATTTGAAATATGTTCTAAATCTAAAGTCCGTCTGATTTTTTGACAGCAAAGGTCCGATGAAGCCCACACACGGTTGAATTGTCTGATGAAAAGTCCGGCCGTGTGTACATGGCATAACTCTAATAAAAATGATCAGTGAAAAAGATTGACTTACTTTTCCCTGCAACGGAAATGCATAATGGGCTACTATGCATCAGATAGTAGCCCATTATGTGTCACTTACCTGACACAGGAGCCAGCGATGTCCCCGATTTCCTCGCCGGCTCGAAGCATCCATCTTTCTTCCGAGGTCACGAACTCCGGCTCTGTGACTGGCTGGAGTCACGTGACGTCACTCCCGCTCGTGTGCATGGGAGCCGCCAGTCACGGCATGTCATTTAATGAAAACGGCACGCCGTGACCCTTCTAAAGTATGCATGCGCCGAGTACATCGGCGCATACGCAGAAGAAATCCAGGGAAAGAGGGAATTGTAAATATCTCCTAAACCATGTAGGTTTAGGAGATATTTGCAGCACCTATAGGTAAGCCTTACTTGTAGGTTAAAGTGTGTTGTAAGGGTTTACAACCACTTTAAGTTTGGGCAAGCTTGGCAAGATGTAATCATCCATATCTGATATTTGGAGGGCACTGGAGATGCTGCCAACCATTGTAGCAGTCCGTGCTTTACGTGATAGCGGTGATTTTCTGGGTTCTGCTAAAGCGGGTTACCCTCTACACACAGGGTGTCTCTCACTTGGCACAACTGGCATTAATATTTATAGTGAATACAAGGCATTCTGTGATGGGACAATGGTAGATCCTGACGATACTGATGTCCTTTCTACCTCATCTAATTGGAGTATGCCTTGTATTCACTGTAAAAAAAGGTGTCCTTTGATGCGTGGCAGTGCTGAGCGAGCGACTCTCAGTGTGCCAAGGGGAAGCCACTTGAGCAGGACCTGGAAGATTGTTGCTATCACTGTATGTAGCGTAGGCTGTTACAGGGGTTTTCAGCATCCACAGCAGCCCTCTAGACATAGGATATCGATAATTAAACTGTGCTGAGCTGGATCAATATCAATTGAAAATAAAGATAATTCATAGAGTTCCACTTTACCATGTGTTAGTATGATAAAAATCTGCATTGTTATATTGTTTGTAATATGAACATGGGAGCAGCATATTTGTGCTAAAAGAGAACCCTTTAAAGAAGCATTAAAGTAAGCATTTCAAATCTGCAGGTGAGCAAGAAGGTGTATGTTACCTCCTGGATCTTTCTATTTTGTTTACAATTTACTGGTTCAATGAGTGCTCCTAGTATAGCTTTTGCTATACTCCAGTGTTCCAAGAGGTGGCAAATGGCTCTTCTACACAGCAGACAATCTGCCTGCCATCCTTTTCCCTGCCCATGCATCAAAAGCATTGGATTTTGTGAATAGGTTTACAGAATGTAAGTTCTATTATTAATAAATTGAATCGGTGATCATATTCCTGTGGGGTGCCAACATCCAAACTAGTTAAACACAAAAAATAAACCCCTAACTGGACTTGAAAGGCACTGGCGTAGTAGATTATTGAAAAAGGTAGAATTTATTAAACATAATACAACAAAATTAACAATAAATTTGTATTGGAATGATTACAGTTGCTGTAAACAAAATCACCACACAGATTGCACTATGAAATTCTCTGGGTTTATCCGACGCGCTTCAGAGTATCAAATGTCTCTTTCTTCAGGGGTGTTATGAGAAGGTCAATCGTGTATCTACAATATAGTGGTTACAAAAGGTCACAAAGATTATTGTATAACAATCAGTGGTACAATATATGTCTCTATTAAATGTATTTGAACAAAGTCACATAGAAGTGATGGAATTGAAAGTGAAAAACTATTAAAAACAACCATAGACAGAACTGTGTCTCCATAAACCTCCTGCTTAAATGGGCTGGTCTTGTCGATATGCTTTAGTATTGCATAGAAGTGATGGAACTGAAATTGAAAAAAATGCCAGACTCCCCCAATGGACAATGGACAGCTAAGGACGCTGAAGCCAAACAAGCGGGCGACGCTCTGTGGGTAAAAATGATGAGATATATAGTAAAGAGTAAACATAATAATATAACAAGTTCTAATTACCGTATGTTTACTCTATACTATATATCTGGCTTCAGCATCCTTAGCTGTCCATTGTCCCTTGGGTGGAGTCTGGCATTTTTTCAATTTCAATTCCATCATTTCTATGCCAGTACTAAAGCATATCAACAAGACCAGTCCTTTTAAGCAATAGGTTTTTGGAGACACAGTTCTGTCTATGTTTGTCTATGTTTTCCCCTCACAATTACTGCGACCACCTTCCCACTCTGTCCTCAACTCCCTAACTCACATCTTCAACCTCCCCCTCTGCTCCGGCACCTTTCCTTCCCCAGCAAACATGCACTGGTTACCCCCATACTCAAAAAACCCTCACTAGACCCCACCTGTTTGAACAACTTAAGACCCATCTCCCTGCTCCCGTTTGCCTCCAAGCTCATCGAACGCCTTGTCCATAACCAAATGAGTCCCTACCTCATGGACAACAACCTTCTCGACCCTCTACAGCAGGGCCGTCTATAAGGCAGGGCAAAAGGGGCAGCTGGCCTGGGCCCTGTCATTGTTGTGGGGCCCAAAACAGCTGCCTCATACTTGCCAACTATCCAGGTTTAAATTCCCTTGTCCCTTGAAGTTTTATTCCTGTGCTGTGTCCTAATATCTGTGTGACGTGCTGCTACTAATGCTGTCCAGTTCTGCCCTATTGTGTGCAAGTGACTCACCTGCAGACCCTGGGTTTACATATAAATAACCAGCATTCATATGTAAATAGCAGTGACAATACTAAGTAAATAGCTGCGGCTGGCGGCATTGATATGTAAATAAAGGTGGCATTCCTAAGTATATCATGCTCCCCTGCTGTGAGGAGGTGATGTGCTGTAACCTCTAGCAACTAATCAGTGAGCCGTAACATGTGCTGTAACCCCTAGCAACTAGTCAGTAAGCAGTAATGATATGCTGTAACTGCTGGCAACCAATCACAATTGCTGCCTGATCTGATACAGAAAAATGATTTTAGGTCTAGCTGCTATTTATTGTATGTCTCGGAGTAGGTGGAGAGGGAAATTGCGTGGGGGGGGCCCAAGAAAAATTTTGCCCAGGGCCCAATCTATATTAAAGACAGCCCTGCCCTACAGTCTGGCTTCCGCCCACAACATTCTACTGAAACTGCCCTACTAAAACTCACCAATGACCTACTAACTGCTAAAACCAACGACCACTACTCCATACTCATACTTTTAGACCTCTCTGCTGCCTTTGACACAGTTGACCACCTGCTCCTCCTCAGCAAATTACACTCCCTTGGCCACCATGATTCTGCTTTATCCTGCATCTCCTCCTACCTCCCATGGTTTCCAATACCGCCTCTATGCCGACGACACCCAGATATATCTCTCCACTCCTCAACTCACCCCCTCGATCTCCTCACAGATCTCATACTTACTGAATGACATATCAGTATGGATGTCACCCCACTTCCTCAAACTCAATATTTCTAAAACTGAGCTTGTTATATTTTCTCCTTGACAATCCCTCCCCCCCGACTTCACCATTAATATCAACAACACAACCATTGGTCCCTCCACACATGCCAGGGTCCTGGGTGTAATCCTCGACTCTGACCTCTTCTTCAGCCCCCATATCCAATCACTGGCTAAATCCTGCCGTCTTAACCTCCGCAATATCTCCAGAATTCGACCCTTCCTGACTAATGACACCACAAAGCAACTTATTCACTCCTTGATTATTTCCCGCCTTGACTACTGCAACTCTCTCCTTAATGGCCTACCCTTAAGCAGGCTATCTCCCCTTCAGTCTATTATGAATGCTGCTGCTAGACTAATACACCTCACTAACCAATCCGTGACTGCTGCTCCTCTCTGCCAATCCCTTCACTGGCTTCCCCTACCCCACCGTGTAAAATTCAAAATGCTAACCATAACATACAAAGCCATCCACAACATCGCCCCCATCTACATCACCAACCTCATCTGCAGATATCGCCCAAATCGTCCCCTCCGCTCCTCCCAGGACCTACTGCATTCTAGCTCCCTTGTTACCTCCTCTCATGCTCGCATTCAAGACTTCACCAGAGCCTCTCACATCCTCTGGAACTCCCTGCCCCAGTCTGTCCGATCAGCCCCTACCCTGTCCACCTTTAGAAGATCCCTGAAAACTCATTTATTCAGGGAAGCCTATCCCACACCCACCTAACTGTCCCGAGCCGCCCCCATCAAATCATTCTCTGCAACTATTACCTTTTGTACCACCACCCCCTCCCTTTAGCATTTAAGCTCTACGAGCAGAGCCCTCTTGTACCTTTTGTATTGAACTGTACTGTAATTGTGTCGCCCCCCCTATACATTGTAAAGCGCTGCGTAAACTGTTGGCGCTATATAAATCGTGTATAATAATAATAATAATAATGTTTGTTTTTAATAGTTCTATGGAGTGTTTCATTGGTGACACCACAATATGCGTAAGTTTGTTCAAATACATTTAATATGGACATATATTGTACCACTGATTGTTATACGATAATTTTTGTGACCTTTTTGTAACCACTATATTGTAGATACACGATTGACCTTCTCATAACACCCCTTAAGAAAGAGATATTTGATAATCTGAAACTCGTCAGTTGAACTCAGAGAACGCGTCGGGTAAACCCATAGTGCAACCTGTGTGGTGATTTTTTGTACAGCAACTGTAATCAATCCAATACATTTTATTGTTTATTTTGTTGTATTATGTTTAATAAATTCTACCTTTTTCAATAATCTACTACACCAGTGCCGTTAAAGTCCAGCTGGGGGTTTCCTTTTTGTGTTGTTCTATGATTGGGCAAAGGGAGAGGAAGGACGGCCAGTGCTGCTGCAAACAATGCTATGGCTACAGTGTAGGAGACCCAAAGTTGGGGTGGCGGAAGTAGTAAAGAGAGTTGCAGGAGGTGGTGTATGTACGCCTCATTATTTTTAACTTATTGTGTGCCAGCAGAAATTAAAAACATCTCCTGGAGTACTTCTTTAAGCCTCCAGGCCCCTCCCGCATTTTCTCCTGCTGGGACATCTTGTAAATTTGATGGCCAAGGTCCTGATCTTCACGCCGGTGTTGATCTTTTGCTTCTATATTTACAGTCATATATTTTTTTTGTGGAAAATCAGTTTCAGCACTATGGATAGCTCCAGACAGTACATATACTGGCAGGAGCGAATGTGCTGTCTGGTATTGGTTATATTGGTATTGGGCTAATGTAATTAAAAAAAAAAAATATTAGACGTGATCTTTATATAAATAAATGCTTAATACGGGGTAAGCTGATGACTCCCAAAGGCTTTTTTTTTTTAAAGTGAGACTCTATGCAGCCTGTGTGAACAATGCAGGCAGGGAGAGAGGAGCCACAGTTCACTTTTCTGATTTATTCATGTACTGTATGGCAGGGCTCAAAATTTCAAGTCCTGAGCTACTAGCCAGGTCTCAAGGATTACTCGCCACCAGTTGCCATGCGAAACCCCTCCTCTGTCCCACCCTAATTCCACCCCTAAACACGCCCTCATAAATTATCTCCTGAAATTACACTTAAATGTTTTATGCAGAATTAAGTTATAAAAATAAATATTAACAGCAACTTTTATCCGTGCCCAAAAAGGCAGCCTGTCTGTGTCCACCAATGCAGCCTGCCCATGTCCAGTCCACCAATGCAGCCTGTGCCCGCCAGTGCAGCCTGTGTCCTCCAGTGCAGCCTGTGCCCGCCAGTGCAGCCTGTGTCCTCCAGTGCAGCCTGTGTCCTCCAGTGCAGCCTGTGTCCTCCAGTGCAGCCTGTGTCCTCCAGTGCAGCCTGTGTCCGCCAATGCAGCCTGTGTCCACCAGTGCAGCCTGTGTCCACCAGTGCAGCCTGTGTCCGCCAATGCAGCCTGTACCCACCAATGCAGCCTGTGTCTGCCAGTGTAACCTGTGTCCACAATGCAGCCTGTGTCCCCAATGCAGCCTGTGTCCGCCAGTGCAGCCTGTGTCATCAGTGCAGCCTGTGTCATCAGTGCAGCCTGTGTCACAATGCAGCCTGTGTCACCAATGCAGCCTGTGCCCACCAGTGTAGCCTGTGTCCCCCAATACAGCCTGTGTCCCCAGTGCAGCCTGTACCACCAATACAGCCTGTGTCCCCAGTGCAGTCTGTGACCCCAGTGCAGCTTGTCACTAATGGAGCCTACCTGTGCAGTGGAAGAGAGAGGAGAGCCACTGCTGCCTGGTTTATCAGAGCATGAACATAACAGCTTTGATTTCAATAGCTGTGTGTTCCACAGCTTCTCTCTTGTCCAGGATTACATGGGTGATCTGTCTATCAAAGTGCCCCGGACAAAGAGGAGGGGCAGTATATGACGGCGCTTGGCAGGGACCACGCAGCTATTGAAATGAAAGCTTTTATGTTCCCCGGCACTCTGATAAACCAGGCAGCAAGTCTCCTCTCTCTTCCCCTACGATTGCTGCCGGTGGTGCCGCCCGCTCCCAGGCAGCCCACACTTGCCAGCCCTCAAAATCCACACGCAAATGTAATTGTCAGCCTGGGATATTGCGCTCTATAAAAAGCATTTTTTTTGTGAATGCTTTTTTTTTTTCAAATAACAGAGATTTATACTTACCTGCACTGTGCAATACTTATACTTACCTGCTCTGCTCAATTGCACAGAGCAGTCCTGAACCTTTTATCCCTGGGTCCCCCGCCAGGTTCTTGGCTTTATGGGCTTGTTCCTGAGCTTCTCTGCTTGCGTTTATAGACACAGACAGAGGGACTTGATCTTGCCCCCCCCCCCCTCCCCCCGGTTTCCTTATCACTGGCTTTGATTGACAGCAGCAAAAGTCAATGGCTTCTGCTGCCTCAGCATAGCCTGTGGAACCCAAAAGTGAGGGGATAGAAGAGCTGCAGACATGCACAACACTGGATCGAATGAGGGCTCAGGTAAGTGTAGGGGGTTAAGTGGAGATCTGATACCCAAACATTTTTTTCCCTAAAAGAGAAGTAAAAGGATTTTTTTTTGCAGATTTATACTTACCTAGGTGGATGCCGCATGGGTTTGATGCTGCATCTGTCCAGCGGCAGCTCTGCGCTGTGATCTGATCGACCAAACACCGTTGATCGCTCAGTGTTCAGAGCTCTGTGATCAGAGAGCTGTAGACTGTCAGTCACATCTCTCTGCTCTTCTACCTTCTCGCTCATTGGAGCGCTGAGCTGTGGAGGGGCGGGAATCAGGCATCTCAAGCTTACAGTGGCTCGCTGAGAGGCTGAGCCAGGTGTCAGTCCAGGGACCTGGCGAATCCAGACTCCATGGTGCCTGGACTGATATCGGTGACGTCAGCAGAGAGCAGACTTCACTGCATTCTCTGCTGAAAACGTTTTTTGCACTCCTGTGATCCATAAGAGAAGTACACTACAGCCAAACGAGCTTTGACTATATTTCTCCTTTAACGTATAGAATACATTAAAGGATAAGGTCACCTTTCATAAGATGTTACACCCATATCTAGGGTATATCATGAGATATGTCAAAAACAGACCGGACCCGAGCTTCCCCCCGTTCCCCCGCTCTGACAGCTAGTGAGGATCCCTCTCCCCCTGTACGATGTATGGGCATGGAAATACACTGACAGGTCTGCAGGAGACCTGCATTGCACCAGCGATCAGCAGATCACTAGTGCCACGCTTTAGAGGCTCCAGAAACAAAAAAATAATAACTGCACATTTTTTTTTTACCTGCAAAAAAAATGCATTTATTATTTTTTGTCAAAAAGGTGAACTTCTCTTTTAAGGTAAAAATAGTTAGGCTTTAGAAACACTTTAACAGACCATCTAAGAATATTTAAGTAAACCTGATGCCACATACACACGATCAGATTATCTGGCAGACTTGGTCCGCCGCCCATGTGTGGGCTCCCCTGGACTTTTTCGTTTTATTCTGTGGAATACACGAGCAGGGCCGTCTTTAATATTCATTGGACCCTGGGCAAAAATTTTCTTGCCCCCCCCCCCCCATACAATTTCACTCTCCATCTGCTCTGAGACAGGCAATAAATAGCAGCTAGACTTAAAATCAGTTTAATGTATCAGATCAGGCAGCAATTGAGATTCGTTGCCAGTGGTTACAGCATATCATTACTGCTGACTGGTTGCTAGAGGTTACAGCACACTACGAGTCACTGATTAGTTGCTAGAAGTTACGGCAAATGATTTCTGCTTCTTAATCGGTTGCTAGAGATTACTTTATAGTATTACTGCTCACTGGTTGCTAGAGGTTACAGCACATCATCTCCTCACTGCAGGGGGGCATGATCTACATATGAATGCCACCTTTACTTAAATATCAATACAGCCGCCCGCAGCTATTTACATATGAATGCCGATTATTTACATGTAAACACAGGGTCTGCAGGTGAGTAATCTGTACACAACAATAGGACAGAACTGGGCAGCATTAGTACCAGCACATCACACTGAGATATTGGGATTGTTGGCAAGTATGAGGCAGCTGCTTTGGGCCCCACAACGACAGGGCCCAGGGCAGCTGCCCCTTTTGCCCTGCCTTAAAGATGGCCCTGTACACGAGTCAGCTCTTAATTCAGGTAAAATGGTTGTCGATCCAATACTCCCAACAGATCTTACATATGGGAAACAGATCTTACATATGATTCACTGCTGAAGCCACATTCCGTCCTCATTGCGGAAACCTTAGAGCTTCTAGAGTAAAGCACTGGGAGACATTTACTAAAACTGGAGGGGAAAGATTTACTAAAACTGGAGCATACAGAATCTAGTTCAGGTGTGCATAGCAACCAATCAGCTTCTAACTTTCAATCAGCTTGTTCAATTAAGCTTTGACAATAAAACCTAGAAGTTGATTGGTTACTATGCACTGCACCATATTCGGTGTGCACCAGTTTTAGTAAATCCCCCCCTTAGACCCCTTTCACACTAGGTAATTTTAAGGGTATTTTTCAGGCGCTTTAGCATTAAAAAAAAACCTCTGTCAAGCGCTTGAAAGAAGCCTCATCTGCAAACCCAGTTTGAAAGGCCAAGTGCTTTAAGAGCCCTTTCACACTGCCAGCACCCAAAAAACGCTGGTAAAGCGCTGCGTAAAAGTAGCTGCGCTTTACCAGCATTTTTCAAGCGCTATTGGGCACTTTTAACCCCCGCTAGTGGCCAAATAAAGGGTTAAAAGTGCCCACAAAGTGCCGCTGCCAAAAGCGATTTGCAGGCGTTTTGCAGGCACTTCCCATTGATTTCAATGGGAAGGGGTGCGTTAGGAGCGGTGTATTCATCGTTCCAAAAGCGCTGCAAAAAAGCTGCTTGCAGGACTTTTTTTGATGCCCTGCCAGCCCAGCACCTCAGTGTGAAAGACCTGTGTAGTGTGGGGGCCGAGGAACTGTATACAGTGCTGAGATGGGAAAGGAGCAATGTCAAGTGACCTGCCAGGGGTCCCTCTCCTCTGATTCTCCAACGGTAATCACTGTCCTCTCATGTAAAGAGGAACTCAAAACTCTTAAGCCACTTTGGGTATCTTGGCATGCAGTGGGTGTTTCTGCACACACGGTTGAAGTGGTGGGTGGTAATGAGGGGGGTCCAGGCCAACTTTTGCATCGGGGCCCACAAGCTTCAAGCTATGCCTTGTGTGGTGCGATCGCTATTTACATAAGTATGCAGGACCTACATGCATGTTTACATTTGTGCATGAGCATGGGTGTATGGGGCGCTTACATTTTTTTTTTTTTTTTTGGATGAACTTTATTGCTATAACAAGGGATTAACAACACTCATGGGCTGTGATATATCCAGTTTAAGCCCATATCGCTCCTTTTGCCTCCAAAGCATGTGATCAAAGCAAGATCAGTTTGATCAGATGCTGTACAAACCAGTAATGGCTTCTAATCAAAACAAAAGTAATGTAACAGAAGAGGGGAAGAAACTCTTTCACAGTGATTGCGATTAGAGCGGTTACATCGGTAGTGGGCTCCCCGATGGGACAGGAGAGCCCGGTAAAGGTGGAGAGGGCCCCCCTTGCTCCATCTGTAAAAATGACCGAGAGGCTGTAGAGCCACTTGGACCATTTTTCCCCAAATAGCAAAACACTCAGAGAAAAAGGATAATACCAAGACCATTGTTGTAGCTGCACTGATCCTGATCCTTGCTGAACTTGAATCCATGTATGACTGGCTTTAGTTTGCCTCTGTAGATACCCTGTGCTGTTATTCCAGGTATAACAGGCCCCTGTGCACAAATGGCATCCCACACTGTGTATTTTTGGCCCAGGAAAGACATCTAGCACTGTGTGTCATGGGCCCACAGATCAGGTGGCACACCGGATATGGCAATGGTACACTCATGAAAGGAGGATGGGAAAAGGGAAGTCTATTATAAAACATTTTCAGATGGGCATTCCAATCAGGTCCACCTATCAGTTTTTACGGCTGACTTGATTGGAAGGTCCATTCATCCCTATGGACAAGCAGCTGTACACAGACTTGTGTCCATTTACACCCGCCTACCCCTGGGTTCGATCAGGCCCTTAAAAAAAAAGGGTAGAGGACTCTCTCTTCAGTTTAAGGTGAAGCGGTTCCTACTGAACTGTCCGAGATTCAAACCATGTATGGGCAGGCTGATTGCACCCAAGCTTATTGATCAATCCACTTGGGTACAACTAGCCTGTTTGATTTTTCATGAGATCATTGCTAGAGGTTAAGCAATAATCACTGTGGCTCTCCCCATGAAGAGAACACAATAGCTCCACGGGATGGATTCCCCCATCAACATCAGTGTTGATGGGGGAATGCACCTATTTTCTTTCCTGCAACCACAGGTTGAAAATTTAACCATCTATGGCTGGCTTTACAGTCATTGGAGTTGCACCTGCTCTGACTAGATGGAGGTTGGAATCAGACCTGTGTTCCGGTGCATTGTGTTTAGAACGAATAAAAGAAAAAAAAAATTCTTACACACACTATTTATTTTTATTTCATTTTATTAAATGTTTTGCACAATATAGCAATAAAGTATATACGTAATTTCTTCTGCCATGATGCACCACACTGCATGGTAGTGCGTTAAACTGCATTGTGTTGAATTGAACTGCATGTGTGTTGGAAGTGCGTTTGGTCAATGTGTTGGGGTACCATTGACGATGGATGACACTGCACCACACTGATGCTTGTAACGTGAATTAAAAAAACATAGGTTGCGGTAATGCACATTTACCACAACACAATGGTGTGATTTGGCACTAAAGCATGGCAGTTCACAGAACCATCCAAAACACACATTTCCCCAGCATACTTACCAGCTAGCCAGCATAATATAACGAAAAAAAGGCTAAACTGTTTCTGCAATTTACATTGGATGCAAATATATGTGAAGCCGCACTGCCACGTCAAGGCCCCTCTGCAAAGTGCGGTCCCTAACTATAATGTTTCCAAATTGATAAATATATAGCAAGAAATAAATTGAGTGTCTAAACTAGTTACAATTTTTTTTAAAAACAGAGGTTTTTGTTATATATTTGCATTCATAAGTGAAGCTACATAGAGCTCCCAGGGATCCCATTGGATCTTCCTTGTGGCTTGTGCTTGGTCACAGTGAGACCTCGTATGATTGGGATTTCTGTGTCCCTCTAATGTAATGTTTCCAGGGTATATGCCTGTTAACCCTCTAAGTCTTAGGTGCTCGCAGTGATACTGGTGTTAGGTTTAGAAAGTCTCTAGCACTCAAAAAGATTATTTCCACTTATTGTGAAAAAATTTCATATTATTCCAGCCACTGTTTTATTGCTGGTTTGATAGTACCAGAAAATAAAAAAAAACTGGCCTCCAACCTCCCCTTATAGCCAGTCCAACACACACCTAAAAAGTATCAGCCTCCCGCCTGCAAAAAAACCCTGTGTCACTCCTTCTGGAGCCTGAATGGCCCACTCTGATGGAGCCAGAATGGGGGTGTCACACTCTCCTGGAGCCTGAAAAGGCCCATTCTTCTGGAGCCAAACTGGCCCATTCTTCTAGAGCCTGAACGGCCCGCTCTGATGGAGCCTGAACGGCCCGCTCTGATGGAGCCTGAACGGCCCGCTCTGATGGAGCCTGAACGGCCCGCTCTGATGGAGCCTGAACGGCCCGCTCTGATGGAGCCTGAACGGCCCGCTCTGATGGAGCCTGAACGGCCCGCTCTGATGGATCCTGAACGGCACAGTCTGATGGAGCCTGAACGGTGTTGTCACACTCTGATGGAGCCTGAATGGGGGTGTCACACTCTGATGGAGCCTGAACGGGGGTGTCACACTCTGATGGAGCCTGAACGGGGGTGTCAGTCTCCTGGAGCCTGAAAAGGCCCATTCTTATGGAGCCAAACTGGCCCATTCTTCTAGAGCCTGAATGGCCTGCTCTGATGGAGCCTAAACGGCCCGCTCTGATGGAGCCGAAACGGCACAGTCTGATGGAGCCTGAACGGGGGTGTCACACTCTGATGGAGCCTGAACGGGGGTGTCACACTCTGATGGAGCCTGAACGGGGGTGTCACACTCTGATGGAGCCTGAACGGGGGTGTCACACTCTGATGGAGCCTGAACAGGGGGGTGTCACACTCTGATGGAGCCTGAACAGGGGGGTGTCACACTCTGATGGAGCCTGAACAGGGGGGTGTCACACTCTGATGGAGCCTGAACAGGGGTGTCACACTCTGATGGAGCCTGAACGGGGGTGTCCCATTCTGATGGAGCTTGAACGGGGGTGTCACATTCTCCTGGAGCTTGAAAAGGCCCATTCTTCTGGAGCCAAACTGGCCCATTCTTCTAGAGCCTGAATGGCCCGCTCTGATGGAGCCTAAACGGCACAGTCTGATGGAGCCTAAACGGCACAGTCTGATGGAGCCTGAACGGGGGTGTCACACTCTGATGGAGCCTGAACGGGGGTGTCACACTCTGATGGAGCCTGAACAGGGGGGTGTCACACTCTGATGGAGCCTGAACAGGGGTGTCACACTCTGATGGAGCCTGAACGGGGGTGTCACATTCTGATGGAGCTAGAACGGGGGTGTCACATTCTTCTGGAGCTTGAAAAGGCCCATTCTTCTGGAGCCAAACTGGCCCATTCTTCTAGAGCTAGAGCAGCCCACTCTTCTGGAGCCTGAATCTCCCACTCTTCTGGAACCTGATCGGCCCAATCTCCTGAAGCCTGAATCTCCCATTCTTCTGAAATCTGATCGGCCCAATCTCCTGGAGCCTGAATCTCGCACTCTGATGGAGCCTGAACATCGCACTCTGATGGAGCCTGAACCTCGCACTCTGATGGAGCCTGAACCTCGCACTCTGATGGAGCCTGAACCTCGCACTCTGATGGAGCCTGAACCTCGCACTCTGATGGAGCCTGAACCTCGCACTCTGATGGAGCTTGAATGGGGGTGTCGCACTCTGATGGAGCCTGAACCTCGCACTCTGATGGAGCCTGAATGGGGGTGTCGCACTCTGATGGAGCCTGAATGGGGGTGTCGCACTCTGATGGAGCCTGAACGGGGGTGTCGCACTCTGATGGAGCCTGAACGGGGTTGTCGCACTTTTCTGGAGTCTGAACGTGGGCGACACACTTTTCTGGAGTTTGAACAATTTCTTCCAACTTGTTGGCAATCTTCACTCCCAAAAATTCTGCACCCCTCCCATTTAAGTGCAGTCTATCCCTTCCATAGAGCCGGGAAGCGACCGCAAAGTCAGACCAGTTCTCCATGAAGCCAAACTCCTCTTCTCTGCACCAGTTCTTCAGCCACTTGTTAAGCTCTCTAAGCTCCTGCTGCCTTTCTGGTGTGGCTTTAGGTACAGGCAGTATTTCTGAAAATACTGCTTTGGAGGTCCTTTTTTTCAACATAATCCCTATGTCTTTGAAATCATTTTGTAGACTGCTCCATCTTCCTCTGACTTGGTCATTTGTACCAATATGTACCAAGACAGCTGGGTCCTCTCCAGCCCCACGCAACAATCTTTCCATCCTATCTGCAATGTCCCGAACCCGAGCGCCTGGTAAACAACATACTGTTCGTAGTTGAGGGTCTTTGTGACAGATTGCCCTCTCTGTCCCTCTAATAATTGAGTCCCCTACCACCAGTATCTGCCTATTCTTTCTTGTAGCCTTGCCCCCATCTTTACTGGAGGAAATGTTCCCATGGTTCACCTGACATTTTGGTTGAGTCTCAATGTCGGGTACAGTCCCAATATGCACATGACACTCTTCTGGACTTTGCACACGAGCAACACGCTCTTCTGTAGTCTGCGCGGCGGCGGTGCGCCCTCCTGGAGTCTGAGCGGCGGCGGCGCACCCTTTTGGAGTCTGAGCGGCGGCGGCGCACCCTTTTGGAGTCTGAGCGGCGGTGGCGCACCCTTCTGGAGTCTGAGTGGCGGCGGCGCACCCTTTTGGAGTCTGAGCGGCAGCGGCACGCCCATTTGGAGTGTGAGTGGCAGTGGCGCGCCCTTTTGGAGTCTGAGCGGCGGTGCGCCCTTGTGGAGTCTGAGCGGCGGCGGTGCGCCCATTTGGAGTCTGAGCGGCTGCGGCACGCCCATTTGGAGTCTGAGCGGCGGCGGCGCACCCATTTGGAGTCTGAGCGACTGCGGCACGCCCATTTTGAGTCTGAGCGGCGACGGCGCGCCCATTTTGAGTCTGAGCGGCTGTGGCACGCCCATTTGGAGTCTGAGCGGCGGCGGCGCGCCCATTTGGAGTCTGAGCGTCTGCGGCGCGCCCATTTGGAGTCTGAGCGGCGGCGGCGCGCCCATTTGGAGTATGAACGGCAGCGGCACGCCCATTTGGAGTGTGAGCGGCTGCAGCACGCCCTTTTGGAGTCTGAGCGGCGGCGGCTCGCCCTTGTGGAATCTGAGCGGCGGTGCGCTCTTCTGGAGTCTGAGCGGCGGCGCGCCCATTTGGAGTCTGAGCGGCGGCGGCGCGCCCATTTGGAGTCTGAGCGGCGGCGGCACGCCCATTTGGAGTTTGGGCGGCGGCACGCCCTTTTGGAGTCTGAACGGCAGCGGCACGCCCATTTGGAGTGTGAGCGGCTGCGGCACGCCCTTTTGGAGTCTGAGCGGCGGCGGCTCGCCCTTGTGGAATCTGAGCGGCGGCGGCGCGCCCTTCTGGAGTCTGAGCGGCGGCGCGCCCATTTGGAGTCTGAGCGGCGGCGGCGCGCCCATTTGGAGTCTGAGCGGCGGCGGCGCGCCCATTTGGAGTCTGAGCGGCGGCGGCGCGCCCATTTGGAGTCTGAGCGGCGGCGGCGGCGCGCCCATTTGGAGTTTGAGCCGCGGCGGCACGCCCTTTTGGAGTCAGAGCGGCGGCGGCTCGCCCCTTTGGAGTCTGAGCGGCGGCGGCGCGCCCATTTGGAGTCTGAGCGGCGGCGGCGCGCCCATTTGGAGTCTGAGCGGCGGCGGCGCGCCCATTTGGAGTCTGAGCGGCGGCGGCGCGCCCATTTGGAGTCTGAGCGGCGGCGGCGCGCCCATTTGGAGTCTGAGCGGCGGCGGCGCGCCCATTTGGAGTCTGAGCGGCGGCGGCGCGCCCATTTGGAGTCTGAGCGGCGGCGGCACGCCCATTTGGAGTCTGAGCGGCTGCGGCACACCCTTTTGGAGTCTGAGCGGCGGCGGCTCGCCCTTGTGGAATCTGAGCGGCGGCGCGCTCTCCTGGAGTCTGAGCGGCGGCGCGCTCTCCTGGAGTCTGAGCGGCGGCGGCGCGCTCTCCTGGAGTCTGAGCGGCGGCGGCGCGCTCTCCTGGAGTCTGAGCGGCGGCGGCGCGCTCTCCTGGAGTCTGAGCGGCGGCGGCGCGCTCTCCTGGAGTCTGAGCGGCGGCGGCGCGCTCTTCTGGAGTCTGAGCGGCGGCGCGCTCTTCTGGAGTCTGAGCGGCGGCGCGCTCTCCTGGAGTCTGAGCGGCGGCGCGCTCTCCTGGAGTCTGAGCGGCGGCGCGCTCTTCTGGAATCTGAGCGGCGGCGCGCTCTTCTGGAATCTGAGCGGCGGCGCGCTCTTCTGGAGTCTGAGCGGCGGCGGCGCGCTCTTCTGCAGTCTGAGCGGC
This sequence comes from Lithobates pipiens, assembly GCF_037356315.1. Classification (NCBI taxonomy): domain Eukaryota; kingdom Metazoa; phylum Chordata; class Amphibia; order Anura; family Ranidae; genus Lithobates; species Lithobates pipiens. The sequence continues at coordinate 541,443,225 of NW_027507758.1, forward strand.
GGCGGCGCGCTCTTCTGCAGTCTGAGCGGCGGCGGCGCGCTCTTCTGGAGTCTGAGCGGCTGCGGCGCGCTCTTCTGGAGTCTGAGCGGCGGCGGCGCGCTCTTCTGGAGCCTGAGCGGCGGCGGCGCGCTCTTCTGGAGCCTGAGCGGCGGCGGCGCGCTCTTCTGGAGCCTGAGCGGCGGCGGCGCGCTCTTCTGGAGTCTGAGCGGCGGCGGCACGCTCTTCTGGAGTCTGAGAGGCGGCGGCGCACTCTTCTGGAGTCTGAATGTGGGCGACACTCTCTTCTGCAGTCTGAATGTCCCTTTCAATACTGCTCACTGTGGCAGGCCTGCCGTGTGAGCTGTGTCTGCAGTAGATCTCGCCTTCATCTGCAATAAAACCAGAGGAATTTGATTTAGCATCTTTACCTACATTTCATATATTTTTCTTTATACAACATCAAATTATGAAGAAAAAAATTCAAAGCTCCACTTCCAGGGAGAAATAGTAAACCCGACATGACAGTGACATAGGAAAAACTGCTATTGGCTTTTGTATAAAAATGCTGATTGCCTGGCAGTTATGCTGACCCACTAAAATTCCATGATTGGAAGTTTGGAAGCCAACAACAAGTATTTTTAGCAGTATAATAAAAAAGCATTTCCCAAACATAGGTAATTGCTGTGGGCACATTGTGTGGGCGGCTAAGCAATTACATGGTGTTGATCACGTGGTGGAGTGTCAGATCATTTTATCAACTGAATATCTATCATAGAGATACTACCCAATATTAATATCACAACTTATAGACTCTCTGTTTTTTCATATTTATTGTTTGCACATTGCTACTTACTGGGTGTGTAATATATATGTGTATTGTTTATGTTATCACATTACCTAGCGCCACTATTTACTTTTAACCTATGTTTGGTAGATGCTGTTTTATTATATCATTTCTTTTAAAGTGGCTGCTCTATATGTATCAGGTTTGTCTTTGGCGCAGTGATAAGATCTTAGGTAGCGGCTCATTGTGATCTGGTTGTGTATTATTTTTAGCAGTATGATGTTGCACTTTCATAGTTAAATGAGTGGGCAGGTCACAAAGGAAATTGTGACAGGAAGTAGTGGTGCCACCTGCCTGGCTGTACATTGTGGCAGGGGTTTGTGAAACATCAGACCAGCTAAGCAGGGGCTTTGTTGAGTGGCAGTTTTGTCAAGAAAGTGTGTCATTATCAGCCCTGAGATCAGAACACCACAGCAGCAAATGGAACTCCCTACATCTGAAAGAAATCTGGAGACATTAAAAGAAATACTTTCCCTGGCCCCATTAGTTCAGCGGGGAGGGGAGTGTGTGTTTGTGTGTTGGGGGGCACTGCAGAAAGGAGACAATTTCTTCACATTCAGGCTGAGAGCTCTGCTGTTTCTTATAATTGAGCTAAAATCCCAGCCTCTTTTATATCAATCTACCGGATTCCTCTGGTGAATTTATATACAAGAGGCTGGGATTGAAGAATCGGCTCCGGTGAGGACAGCTGTGGATGTTTGGACAGGTAAGTGTCTCTATATTAAAAGTTAGCAGCTATAGTATTTGTAGCTGCTGACTTAAAAATTTTTTGGGGTAGACTGGAGCGCCTCTTTAAAGTCCCACACCTTGCAAAACCTTGGGATCAGTGGACATGCGTCCTACAAGTGTGTTTTTTTTATTTTCTTTAGCCATGACAATTTCAGTTCTCTTATATGGGTTCAATTAAAGTGCTTATAAAGGCAGAGGGATTTTATCTTGCTGCATTTCTAAAAAAATAAATAAAAAATAAATGTATGCATGCATCTCCCCCCCCCCCCCCAGCCCCCCTAGGCTCTCTTGCTCCTCACTGGCTCAGTAAAAAAATAAAAAAAATAATAAGCCAATGCTGTAAAAAAAAAACACACTATTGCAAAAATGTTGAAAAACTCACTGCAAAGCTACTGCCATTTTTATAACATTATTATAACGTCCAATGTGCATGAGGAAGCTTTACCATCGCTGTAATGTATGGCATTGGTTTAACCACTTAAGCCCTGGACCAATTGTCAGCCTAAGGACCAGAGGTCTTTTTACAATTTTGCACTGCACTGTTTTAACTGGCAATTGCACGGTCATGCAATGTTGTACCCAAACGAAATTTGCATCCTTTTCTTGCCACAAATAGAGCTTTCTTTTGATGGCATTTGATTGCCTCTGCGATTTTTATTTTTTACGATATAAAAGGAAAAAGACTATGTCCTCTCCTCGCAGTCCGGTCAAAAAGACCGCCCCGAGGAGAGTGAAATCGTAAACACAGGGAGGGGAAGCTTCTCATTCGCCAGGAGCGATGGAGAGGGGATGGCCAGAAACCAACGGCCATCCCCTCATCCTGGATCGCTCCTGAAGCGAAACGGACCGCTGCAGCCAGTGGGAGGGGGTCCGGTCGGACCCCCCACCCGCTGGAAGGCAGGCACGTACGGGTATGTGCTTGTGCCCATACATGCTATTCGTATAATTACATGCGGTGGTCCTAAAGTGGTTAATTATCTGCGTCTTGTAGAACGACTCCTATTGTAAATGAAAATACATTCTCTGCCTACAATGGCTTGCTACAGTTTCTGTGGAATATTTTTTTGACATTTTGGGAACTATGTATATGTGTTATGTAGGTAACAAGGGGTTAAACATGTATGTGGGGGTCTTCTCTTCCCATATTATAAATCTCTGCCATCTTGCTGGGTGGCATTGAGGTCATCAGTCCAGCCTGTAATAAGTAGCATGCAAGGCTTGTTCAAAAAAAAAAAGTCAGTTAGTAGGTGACAGTTGGAAAAAGAGGGGGGGACTTGGCTCAGGGTAAACAGATGTAATATTAGCTGCTTTCTCCTCTTTAAAATAAATCCTCAGACTGGTGTTTACAAGACAAAAGACAGCAATGTCTATGGCCAGCCCTATACATGTGTACATAGGTTTAGTCTACTGAAAAATTTAAAAAGGGTTTGAAGACTTTTCTTTTTAGCAAATGTTTTTGAATTAAGTTATTTGTCTGTTTTTTTTATTGTAACTGTGTAGCACTTTGAGGTCTTTTGATGGAAAGTGCATTATAAATCAAATTTTTTATTATTATTATCATTATTATATGGGGGTGCCACTGTCATCAATGGGAGGAAAAAGAATCCAATGAAAGTATTTTGTATTTATCAATATCCATGAAACTTACCAGCCCTGCGTTTTTTGTCCCACCGTGGTTCATTGGCTTTACAGCCAGCATCAAAACATCCGATAACGGATCTGAAACAGCGACGTACAAATCGCACTGCCCTCCGCATTTTGGTGGGCTTCTTGAATAGGGGATCTGCAAGCTGTATATTGATCTCTCCTTCCATAGCTGGGCTTCCTTTGGTTAGTTTCTCAATATTGTTTTGAGAAACAATCTGTTTACTTGTAATTTGTCTCATTATGAAGAATAATAAGACACGCTTTAAGTCTGAGAAATTGCAATAAAACTGAATCGAATAAATCCAAATCCAATCAAACAGCAAGAGAAAGCTGGACAGAGATGTCTTCACTGTACAGCAATCAAATCACTACTGATGCCAGAAGAGCCCAGAGCAGCCTTATATTAGAGCAGGTGATGACATCATAGAGGGTTTTTTTTTTTCAACTGACAATTTTTCTTAACGGCTTTTGTTGCCATGGTTACCAAAGCTTCCTATACACAGTGATGGGCTGTGGGGGATGGGCTGTGGGGGAGAGCACAGACACACCAATAGAGGACTATGATTGGGCAGTATTAATGGTAGCAATATGATGGGGCAGTTTTGATTGGGCAGTTTTGATGGTGGCAATAGGAGGAGGCAATTTTGATGGGAAAAAGAGGGGGGGGGACTTGGCTCAGGGTAAACAGATCTAAAAATAGCTGCTTTCTCCTCTTTAAAATAAATCCTCAGACTGGTGTTTACAAGACAAAAGACAGCAATGTGTATGGCCAGCCCTATACATGTGTACATAGGTTTAGTCTACTGAAAATTTTAAAAAGGGATTGAAGACTTTTCTTTTTAGCAAATGTTTTTGAATTAGGTTATTTGTCTGTTTTTTTATTGTAACTGTGTAGCACTTTGAGGTCTTTTGATGGAAAGTGCATTATAAATAACATTTATTATTATTATTATTATTATTATATGGGGGTGCCACTGTCATCAATGGGAGGAAAAAGAACCCAATGAAAGTATTTTGTATTTATCAATATCCATGAAACTTACCAGCCCTGCGTTTTTTGTCCCAGCGTGGTCCATTGGCTTTACAGCCGGCATCAAAACATCCGATAACGGATCTGAAACAGCGACGTACAAATCGCACTGCCCTCCGCATTTTGGTGGGCTTCTTGAATAGGGGATCTGCAAGCTGTATATTGATCTCTCCTTCCATAGCTGGGCTTCCTTTGGTTGGTTTCTCAATATTTTTTTGAGAAACAATCTGTTTACTTGTAATTTGTCTCATTATGAAGAATAATAAGACACGCTTTAAGTCTGAGAAATTGCAATAAAACTGAATCGAATAAATCCAAATCCAATCAAACAGCAAGAGAAAGCTGGACAGAGATGTCTTCACTGTACAGCAAACAACTGACTTCTGATGCCAGAGGAGCCCAGAGCAGCCTTATATTAGAGCAGGTGATGACATCATAGAGGTTTTTTTTTTCAACTGACGATTTTTCTTAACGGCTTTTGTTGCCATGGTTACCAAAGCTTCCTATACACAGTGATGGGCTGTGGGGGAGAGCACAGACACACCAATAGAGGACTATGATGGGGCAGTATTAATGGTATCAATATGATGGGGCAGTTTTGATGGTGGCAATAGGAGGAGGCAATTTTGATGGGGCAGTTTTTTTATATGTATAGAGGACTGTGAAACTGGATTAAAGTTATTATTATAAAGCCCTCTATTTAAAGGCATAGTGATAGGTTGAGTGGTCAGAATTGATATTGATTATGTATATGTCGACACACGAAAGAAAATAAAAAGAAAAAATCCTGTTTTTCTTCAACGGTGACTAAAAAAAGTCGAAGTGAGGGTGTAGTGTATCTTCTAGAATGTCCTTGCCACATTCAATACATGGGAAGAACAAAAAGAGAACTCTGGAAGAGATTAAGAGAGCATGTTCAAAATATTAAAAAGGGTTTTGATGGGGCGTGGCCTGGACGGTGATGGAGTAGGTTGCACGTGAGTTGTGCTCCGCTCTCGGTCTATCCTGCATATCTATCCTGTGCATCAGCGACAGCTAAATACTAACGGGAATCGTTGGATTAAGACCCCAGCATCCAGTCTGCCATGTCTCCTTCCAAGAAGAACAGCACGGTGATGTCCTCCTTGGACAAATACCGCAGACAGGAGCGGGAGGCAGCTCAAGATGGCGCCTCCACGGCATCCTCTCCTCCGCCAGCGACGAACGACACTGAGAAGGTACTGGAGGCTATCTCGGCTTGCCAGTCCTCCCTCACTACTAAAATCGAGGAGATTCGGGTGGACGTATCCCTCATCAGGCAGGACATGTCCAAGCTTAAGGATCGTGTGAAGGAGATGGAGGACAGGATTAGCCAGGCGGAGGACGTGCTCCATCCGTTACAGCAATCCCATGAAGAGCTGAGGCGCCAACTTCATCTTCTCTCTCAGAAGTACGACGACCTCGAGAATCGATCCCGCAGGTCGAACCTTCGTTTCATCGGCCTTCCGGAGGGAGCGGAGGGCTCTGATCCACCTGCTTTTCTCGAGAACCTCCTGGCCCAGACCTACGGTAGGGAAGCTTTCTCTACCACTTTTATCGTGGAACGGGCACACCGTATGCCGGCGAGGCGCCCTCCGGAGGGTGCACCGCCCCGGACACTAATTGCCAAATTGCTGAACTTTAGGGATCGTGATGCCGTCTTGCGCCTGAGCAGGGAGAAGGGTAACATCCCGTACCGTGCAGGACACGTTATGGCCTTCCCGGACTTCTCTGCAGAGGTCCAGAAGCAACGGGCTCGCTTCACTGAGGTCAAGCGGAGGCTGAGGGTTAATCACCTGAAGTATGCCATGATGTATCCGGCGAAGCTGCGTGTTCTGGGAGAGGACCGCGCTCACTTTTTTGATGACCCGGCGCAGGCGATGGAGTGGCTGGACCGACAAGAGGCTGACCGGAACCGCCGGGCCTAGTGTGCGGACTGGAGTGGGCTCTCTGTGGTGATACACCGGATTACGGTTTCTGCTTGGACCGCAATTTATTGGCTGTTTGTATGAGGCCCGGGACCTATGTTCTTTCTTGCTCTGACTACTGCTTACTATAGTGGCTCTGCTTGCTGTGAACTGATGGTCCCTACAACCCTGCCTGCCTTCTACGGAAGATACTTTCCGGGGGGCCGGTACTGTCCGCTTTACCCTCGGATGCCACGATGCTCACTTGTCTGCCCCCCCATTTTGCATGCTGACACTGACTTGGTCCATCCTGGCATGTGTGGTTCTGTCCCTGTTGGCCTTCCTCCCCCGAGATGGCGGACTCCAGCCCCTTTTGCACTCTGATCTCCCTTTACTGCGGTGTACTTTGCTGGGACGACTGCTTCTGCCGTCTGTTCCCCCTTTTTTCAAAATCTTTTTTTTTTTTTTTTTTTTTTTATTCTTCATGTACTTTCCCAATTTATTTCTTTAATCAATTTATTATTATTATTACTGCTGTTTCTACTGCTGCTCGCAGATGCTTGTTTGCCTGTTTTCCTGGCATCGGGGGCGGGGACCGCAGCTCTGGTTTTTGCGGCTGCTCCTGGGGCTGGATACAGCGAGTGTTCGCCTTGTGTGTTGCGCCATGTCGTGTCTGCCCTCCTGGAGAGACAGCTGATTCGGGCGGCGGAGTGAAGCTGCGCTGGACGCTGTTGCTGGGATTCTGAGTTTGAGTTCGGTTGTGAGTTTATGGTAACTGAGTTTATGGTACAACAAAAAATGTCACTTCCTGCATTGCTAGGAACGCACTTATTATTGTGGGGGGGGGGGGTGTGGGGTGGGACCGCTATTGGTACTTGCCTCACCTGCCCCTCCCAGTGAATAGACTGTTCCTTATTGCTGTATGGCTCCAGTTAAATTCTTGACTTGGAACGTCAGGGGACTCCGGGATAAGCTTAAGCGCACAGCAGTTTTTACTTGTCTTAAGACATATAGGGCCGACATAATAGCGCTGATAGAAACACATGTTACTGGCCAACTTCAGTTGGCTCTTAGGCGACCCTGGGTTGGATGGGCGTATCACGCGACCCACACTCCCTACTCCCGGGGTGTGTCACTGCTGATTGCCAAAACACTGCCATTTCACCTGATTGATATGCATACTGATCCCCAGGGGAGATTTATTTTTTTGCATTGTACTGTACATGGTAGACGTTGCCTCCTCCTGGCCCTGTACATACCACCTCCGTACTCTGCTAGCCTGGTGACTGAGGGATTAGCTTTTATGGCCCAATATCCGGGCACCCCTGCCATTTGGCTTGGGGACTTCAACCTTGCCCTTGACCCGAGTATAGACAGGCTGCACGGAGGTTCTGCCCCCGCGGCCCAGATGGGATCTAGGCTGAGTCGCACCCTTGGGGACTTCTCACTGACTGACGTGTGGCGACATAGACACCCCACGGCCCGAGCCTTTACGTGTTTCTCGGCCACACATTCCACTATGTCTCGCATTGACTACATTCTTGCGTCGGACATTCTCCTTCCCCAGCTGGAGGATGCGGGGTTTCACGCAAGATCTCTATCAGATCATGCTCCATGCTGGGCTACCTTTTCTGTGACCCAGCAGGTGGTTCCTCGCGCCTGGCGCCTCAACCCCTTTTGGCTGAAGGCACTGGGGGAGCAGGATGACTTAGCGGAGGAATGGCGTCGCTTTTTTGCTGTGAATAAAGGGACAGCGTCGGGTGGTATTGTATGGGAGACCTTTAAGATCTATGCGCGCTCTACTTTGACTCGGCGTATCAATACCTTGAAGGGCTCTTCCAAATTACTAGCTGATCAGGCAGTCGAGCAGCTGGAAGCTGCTACCTGTCGGTTTGTGGCGAACCCCACGGCAGAAGCTGCCTCGGCGCTTAGGCTCCAGACTAGGGTCCTAGATCATTTGCGCTTCGAACAGGCCAGACGCAAACATTTTTTATCGCGGCAGCGCATCTTCAAGCAGGGCGAGAGGGCGGGCAAACTGCTGGCGTTCCTCGCCCATCAGGACGCGAGGCCGCCGGTGGTGGTGTCCTTAATGGACGAGAGTGGGGTACTTATTTCAGACCCTGCGACGGTAGCCGAAATGTTTAGGTCCTACTATGAGGATGTTTATGCTTCCCGGGTGGAGGCCACCTCACGGGAGACCCAGACGTTCTTACAAGAGGTCCTCTTCCCGCACCTCTCTGTGTCACAGGTTGCTGACTTAGAGGCCCCGTTCACTCTGGATGAAGTTGTGTTGGCGCTCTCCTCCCTGGCAGCGTCCAAGGCCCCGGGACAGGATGGCCTACCTCTAGATTTTTACCACAAGTACTCCGAGGTGCTAGCCCCCGAACTGCTAAATTTGTATACTTCCCTTTTTGACTCTGCCACTCTCCCAGACACTCTACATCAAGCGACGATAGTGGTTATTCCGAAACCGGGTAAAAACCCACACCGCCCTGAGACATACCGCCCGATCTCGCTGCTTCAGGCGGATGTCAAAATTTTAGCCAAGATGTTAGCAACCCGCTTGAACTCTCACATTTTGTCCCTCATCCATCCGGATCAGACGGGATTCATGCCTGGCAAGAACACGGCAATGAACCTCCGTAGGCTCCACATGAATCTGCAGGCTTCCCATGAGCACGTGGGTACTAGAGTTGTGGTGGCGTTGGATGCGGCTAGGGCATTTGACTCGGTGGAGTGGGAATATTTGTGGGAGTGCCTTCGACGGTTCGGGTTTGGCCCTAATTTTTTGAAGTGGGTTAAAATTTTATACTATTCCCCGGAGGCGCAGGTGGCGGTGAACGGGTGGCTGTCGGGTCCCCTTCCTTTGGGGCGGGGGACCAGGCAGGGATGCCCGCTGTCCCCGCTCCTCTATGCCTTGGCGGCGGAGCCGCTGGCTATATCCCTTAGAACCAATGTCCACATCAGGGGCCTTAGGATAGGTACGTTAGTGGAAACAGTTAGCTTATATGCCGACGACATGCTCCTATACCTCGAAGATGAGGGGCCATCGCTGAGGGCAGCACTTTGTACTATCGAGGAATTTGGCAAACATTCAGGTCTTACTATTAACTGGGCTAAGTCGCAGATCCTCCCTATTGATGCGTCTCCTCCGATGCATGACGCGGCCTCCCTTCCGCTGAGTAGAGTATCCTCTATTCAGTACTTGGGAATCCAGATCACGAGGGAGCCCTCCGACTGTATAGCCCATAATATTGAACCCCTGATTTCATATTTGAAGAGTAAAACCCAATCCTGGGCAAGGCTCCCCCTTGGGGTGATGGGCAGGATTAATCTAATTAAAATGATTCTGCTACCCAAATTCTTATACAAATTCTGGCACTCCTCCGTTTTAATCCCTCTTAAGTATTTTAAAACCTTGGATTCTATCCTTAATTCCTTCGTCTGGGGCTCTGGACGACACAAATTAGCCTGGAATACATTGAAAAACCCAACTGACCTGGGGGGAGCCGCACTGCCTGACTTCCATGCATACTATATTGCTGCCCAACTTTCCCATTTCTTTCACCTTCATAAAACAGATGCCCCTAGATATAGTACTTTGATTTGCAGAGTGCCTCATGGCCATGCTCACTCCCCCCTGCAGGTTCTGTTTCGGGGTAGGGAGACTACTAGGCGTGTGGGGGGGGGCGCCCCTCTGCTTCTTCAGCACCGGCGGGTGTGGGGGATTGCCCTTAGGATGGTGGGGGCGGATTGGGTACATTCCCACACGCCCTTGTGGCGCAATCCCTGCCTGGGGGAGCTTTGGGAACTACCCGGGGCGGGTCTCTGGGCCGCCAGGGGGGTGGTGTACCTGTACCAGGTCGTCACCCCGCGGGGGGTGCGCAGTTTTCAGGCGTTGCAAGGGGAGTTTGGGATCCCTTCGCATATGGTGTTTCGATATGCGCAGCTGTCTCACGCCCTTGGGGCCCAATTCGGGGAGGGGTTCCCTGTTCCTCAGGAACTGTCACTGGTGGGCATTCTTATTGGTGAGGAGTCCTCCAAACTGATCTCCACTTTATATAGTTCACTTCGACGCCGTTCTGAGTCCAGGCTGGCTGAGGTAGCTAAACACAGGTGGGAAGAGGAACTGGGCCCGCTCGAGACTGAGGAATGGGAGGAGGTGTTGGATAATGTTAAACTGACTTCTCCCAAGATGTCCGACAGGCTGACTCAATTGTACATTGTGCACAAATCTTATCTTACTCCCGTGCGTATTTGTAGATATAAACCTACTCAAGACCCGGGGTGCCCGCGCTGTAGGACTGTCCCATGCTCCTTCTATCACTTGCTGTGGTCATGTCCACATGTTCAGACCTTCTGGCAGCAAGTTATTCAATTCCTTCATGATCGTATGGGTTCCCCGCTTCAGGTGGACCCTAAAACCTGCATCCTGGGTCTGCTGCCAGTCCCTATGACCGACCCTTCCCATGCGGTTTTTGTACAGGAAACTCTATTCAGCGCTAGAAAGGTAATTGCCAGGTGTTGGATGCGGTCCGAGGCCCCGACGTTTGGGGCTTGGGTAGCTGAGGTAAATTTAACGCTGCCCATGAAAAAAGTCATTTACGCGCATAGGGGGTGCCCCAACAAATTTAATAAGATATGGGATCGCTGGCTTACTAACCCAGACACTTGTGTGGACTAGCCCCCCCTGGGCGGGGTGGTGCGGGGTGAGGTGTGTTCTCTTGGCCTGGTTCAGGGGACTGGATGTGGTGCTTATCAACGTCGCAGCAGATACTGGGTATGACCAAGATGGGATACTAGAGGAGCCTCTTACCCTATTTGTATTGAGCGGATTGACTATGCGGTCTGTCTCCTTATCAGCACCAGGGATGGGTGGGTACTCTGGATGTGTTTATATGAGTTACTGTCTTATTGATACAATATGCCATACAGTGCAAGTGCTCTGTTATTCTGCTGCCGTTCTACCGGATCTGATCTGTATTTCTATACATCACTGTACTGATTTTGAAGTTTGTTGTCCTGTCCTGCTGGATGTACCTATGATGTCGAAATTTTTTCCTTCTTTTTTCCTGTCTACTGGCTTGTATACCAATAAACTCGTTGTTTTAAAAAAAAAAAAAAAAAAGGGTTTTGATAAACATAACCTATGGAGACACTATGCGAAGTTTCATAAAAAAGACCCCTCATCTTTATTAATTTGTGGTATTCAAAAATACAAGCCCCATTGGAGAGGTGATAATAAAATTATTAGGATTAGCCAATCTGAATCCCGATGGATTCATGAATTATGCACTTTAACAGCTTTTGGACATAACGTTGACTTTGATCTTAATTGTTTTATTTCTAATTATTAATTCAAGATTTTTGTGCATTTTATTAATATTAATGAATTTTTTTATATTTTTCTATATATACTTATATATATATAGATAGCATTGGGGTTAGATGTACTTCACTGATGAGGGGTTTTGTCCTCTCCCCCCTCCCCCTCCTGTTTTTTTTTTTCCGGTATTAATTTCCCAATTGATTGGTCCAGTCAAAACCAACGTTATGGCCAGTTATGAGATAGTTAAAATATAGCTATGGTATAGTTGTCCTTTTTTTCATAATATTGCTATGTATTTGAATGACTAGATGAACACAGTTAGCATTGCCTGTATAAAATGATGTAGTATGGCATTTAACCACAAGATGGCAGTGTCTTTGGAGCGATATATTTAGAATGTTATTTTACACTTATTTATGTGGAGAAAGTTATAACAATTACTTTGTGATTTTTAGTAATGTTATTAGTAGATGTGGAAGTAATTTGAATATGCTTTTATTTTCAAGTTGTATCAGGAAGCTAGTAGTATTAAGGTATGGGGCGGTTGTTGTTTTGAGTTGCTATAGCCGCCCGCCCTATTTAAACTTCGACACCTGACTCCTTGACCCTTTGAAAAAGTCACGTGTCTGTGACGCAACGTGTCAGGGAGGAGCCAGGTGTCACGATCGTCACTTCCGGTCGCGGCCAAGACCGAAAGTTCCCTTGTTTACAAGCGCAAGATTCTGTTTTTTAATGTGAGTGGATATTTTACATTATTTTATTAAAGTTTACATTTCTACACATGAGAGTCCCCTTTCTTTCCCCCATGATCGTTGGTATTTTGGATTTTAATGTGAGGCTGAACAAATCATCTATAAGGAGCCAAATCAGCAATTTCCCCTACAAGTGTGTTGGACCCTGAGGGGTCTTGTATTGAGGTGAGAGGCTGGGGGAAACGGGGGGGTGCACTGGTGGAGCACTGAAGGTGGACTCTCTCTCTCTTTTTGTGAAGCATGTCTGCATCTGTGACAACACTGCATGACTATTACATATACTGTCACATTTGGATATCGAGCTACTGAATAGCACTGGAACATTTGTTTGATCACCTGTATTTGCACATGGACTTTTTTATTTTTATTTTTTTCTTCTTCTTTTTTAGCCATTTTTGTATTGTGATTCAGTCACATATTGTTTGCGATATTTGCACCTTTCATGTCATTTGGATGTATCACTTTTTATATATGTGATTTTGCACTTTTTAAATATTATACACTACTGTGTTTTGCACGTTTATGGATGCACAGTGTTTTTACATTTGCACATTTATGTACGTATTTATTACAGTTATTGATTTGTGTCACATAATAGATGGTGTATTTTAAAAGGCAGCGCTACATACCTTTTTTTTACATATATATATATATATTTATATTTATTAACCACATGCCCTCTGGCAGATTTACTCCCCTTCATGACCAGATCATGTTTTTCAATACGGCACTGCACTACTTATTTTAACTGACAATTGCGTGGTCATGCAACGCTGTATGCAAATAAAATGTATGTCTTTTTTTGCCACATAAATAGAGCTTTCTTTTGGTGGGATTTGATCAACTCTGCAGTTTTACATTTTTTTGCACTATATACAAAAAGAGACTAAATGAAGGAAATCAGCAGAGCTTCCTCTCATTTCAGAGCTTCCCCTTAAATCTAGAACAAGTGGACTTGCAGGGCACAGTATATTTGCCGTTAATAAATCAACCTCATTGTGTCTGCAATAAAATTTCTGCCTGCTCATATTTTTTTTTTTTTAAAGAGGAGTTCCAGCCTGTATAAATAAAAAAAAAAAAGAAAAGTCAGGAACAGGGTGGCCATCCTCCTACAGTATTTTTTACTGACAAAACATGGAAAATTTACTGGCGGAGCACATTTTTTACTGGCATAAGAAATTACAGAACTCCTATTGAAAACTAAAACAGTGAATATTTGAACAGTATAAACATATATGGAAACACTGACAATACCTATACCAAAGTCATTTGTTTGATTTACACTTATAAAGTCAACACAGCATGAAAATATCAGCCCCTGATATATAGGCCTCTTTCACGCGACTGATACGCTCAAGTCCGCCTTTTTTCAGGTGGACCTGAACGGATGCTCCATAGAGGTCTATGGAGCGTCGGATGTCAGCGGTGACATGTCCGATGACGTCCGACCCGCTCCGATCCGAAAAAGTCTGAGGATCGGATCGGGTGACGATGGACTCTGCGGTCCGTCCTCATCCGATCCCCTATAGGGGAGAGCGGTGCTCGGACAGGTCCGTCCCTGCACGGTGTGCAGAGACAAACCTGTCCTCTGCCTGCTCAGTGGGGATCGACAGATCGATCCCCGCTGAGCAAGCGGATGTCCACGGGGCAGATCAGCGCGGATCCGTTTCGTGTGAAAGAGCCGTTACTGGTAGTTATAAAAAAATCACAGATTTTTACAGACTGTCAGTAAATTTACTGGCGTTTGACAACCCTAGTCAGGAGCTACAAATAGTGTAGCTCATGAATGTTAACCACTTAAGCCCCAGACCACTTTTTGCGATTCGGCACTGCGTCTCTTTAACTGACAATTGCGCGGTCGTGCGACATGGCTCCCAAACAAAATTGACGTCCTTTTTTCCCCACAAATAGAGATTTCTTTTGGTGGTATTTGATCACCTCTGTGGTTTTTATTTTTTGCGCTATAAACAAAAAAAGAGCAACAATTTTGAAAAAAAAGCATTATATTTTACATTTTGTTATAATATAAAAAATATATTTTTTCCTCAGTTTAGGCCAATATGTATTCTTCTACATATTTTTGGTAAAGAAAATCACAATAAGTGTTAACTAATTGGTTTGCGCAAAAGTTATAGCGTTTACAAAATAGGGGACAGTTTTATGGCATTTTTTTTAATAATTTATTTTTTTTACTAGTAATGGCGGGGATCAGCGACTTTTATCGTGACTGTGACATTACACCAGACACATTGGACATTTTTGACACCATTGTCATTTATACAGCAATCAGTGCTATACAAATGCACTGATTCCTGTCTAAATGACACTGACAGTGAAGGGGTTAATAGCTAGGTGGCAGTGTAGGGGTTAAGTGTGTCATGGGGCGAGTTTCTAACTGTGGGGCGGTGTGGCTGTGTGTGACACGTCACTGATCACTCCTCCCGATCACAGGGAGAAGAGATCAGTGACACTGTCACTAGGCAGAACAGGTAGATGCTTGTTTACATTAGCATCTCCCAGTTCTTCCTTCCCGTGAGACTATCGCGGGTATCCCCGCGGTGATCGAGTCCACGGGACTTGTGATCCGACTCACGGAGGTCTCAGCCAGCATGCACGCGATGGCGGCATGCACATGATGGCGTGGCCCCAAATTTAATGGGACGTACAGGTATGCCCATTTGCCCATCCATGCCATTCTGCCAAAGTACATCAGCATGCGCCAGTTGGGAAGTGGTTAATATAAGGATACTTACCTGTAGTGGTATCCCGTGATGTTGGCACCCCTAGCCGATTTGTCCATCAGCTTTGGGTGCAGGAGCGGCATCCTTATAAGGGAAATAGGAAGTGAAGCCCTGCGGCTTCCCAGCCTGTTTCCTACTGTGCATGTGTGAGTTGCGCTGCCCTTATTGAAAGGTCCCACTCTCTTCTAGGACTTGTGTCTCCCAGAAGACAGCAGGGGGCGTAAAATTCAGTAGATCAACGCAATCAATGTGCAGCGATCTTATCCGGGAAGAGGGAGCGGGTACCTGATTTTGACAAAAAGTGCCAAATATGGCAGTGGGGGTGGGGGGGGGGGCTGGTGTGAACAAGCAGAGCTTCCACTTTTGGGCTGAGCTCCACTTTAGACTTCAGTTCCAGTTTTAATTTGAGTATCGCTTAGGCTGACTTCACATTTGCGTGTCTGTTGTTTTCTGTGTTCTTTTGTTATTACCTTGGACAGGTATGTTTGTCATGCGTTGACGTGTGCTGAAACTCCCATGAAAGGCTCATCAAAAGCATCAGTGGATTGAAAACTCGGAATGTTTTCAGCCAATGCGTGTCAAGGCACTGCACAGATCTGAATTGGCAGAATCCTGGCTTGTTTACACTTGTGTTGCTCTCTGAAGAGCGATCAGTATTGGATTGATCTTTGGAGGGTGTTTAACAGGTGTTGAGGAGGCATTATGTTGCCTGTTTTACCCCCTAAAAACCCCACCACCCCATTCAGTTGATTGAGTCTCATCTGTCAGTCGCTGTTGGCCGCCATGAGCGACAGTGCGGATAAATTTGGTTGCGCCGCAGTGGAAAGCATTGTGGCCATATGTACACCCCAATCCATTGCCTTTGCAGGTAGTAACGCTGCTCAGGTGTGTGTGTTTACAGTCCCCTAAATTCAAAGTGTAAATTTGCATTGCAAGTAGGGGGAAATAGTCCCCATCAACTCAAAACAACATGTCCATCTAAAGTCTAGTACACACTACTCATTTTTTCTTTCAGGGCTGAACAAAAAAAACTGACAGCTCCAGAGGAGCCGATGTACTAACTAAGAGATGTTAGTACAGCTATCTCCCCTACTGTGCTATTGTGTTCTGACAGGGGGGACTGCCATGTCACTTTAATAGAAGCTGGCCGCCTTCTGTTGGCTGCAGTACACGGGCAGAGCTTCTGGCGGTTTCTAGTGGACCAAGCGATGCTGCCCACCATTCAGCCCATGTGTACGGGCATTAGACTCTTCTGTCTTACAGGGTGATGGTACATTATTATTATTATTATAATTATTATTATTATATATATTTATATATATGAGATCTTGTACAATATATATAGTACATGATCTCACTGCAGAGTTGTCACGTTATAGGAAGTAGAAAAATATATGATCAATTGACAGGATCAACAGGTAACAGAAATACAATATATTGTCAAAAGTATTGTGACAGCTGCCTTTACACGCACATTAACTTGTTTTTTTTTTGTTTTGTTTTTTCAAATAGCAATTTTTATTAGTCGTCATTGATTTTCAACAAAGGTAAAAAGCGTAACGTGAACGTACATGAACAAAAGCGAAATGTACACGACGGAAGTCCATTTAAGGTAGGAGCAAAATACAACAACCATAGTCATTGATACTACCGAAAATGTTACCGCACATCAACTTTAATGGCCTCCCAGTCTAAGGCTGGATTCACACCTACGCATTTTTATGTGCTTTTTGCATTTTGCTGATTTGCACTACAGATCGTGTTCCATAGGAAACCATGTTATATGGACTCTAGGGCAAATCTGCAAAATGCAAAAAGCACTAAAACTGTATAGGTGTGAATCCAGCCTTAGTCTGCAGGGTTCAGTATTGGGTTGGCCCACCCTTTGCAGTTATAACAGCTTCAACTCTTCTGGGAAGGCTGTCCACAAGGTTTAGGAGTGTGTCTATGGAAATGTTGGACCATTCTTCCAGAAGTGCGTTTGTGAGGTCAGGCACTGATGTTGGACGAGAAGGCCTGGAGTGCAGTCTCAACCCAAAGGTGTTCTATCGGGTTGAGGTCAGGACTCTGTGTAGTCCAGTCAAGTTCCTCCACCCCAAACTCACTCATGCATGTCTTTATGGACCTTGCTTTTTGCACTGGTCCAAATCATTTGGTAGAGGTGGGGGTTATGGTGTGGGGTTGTTTTTCAGGAGTTGGGATTGGCCTCTTAGTTCCAGTGAAGGAATCTCTTAAGGCGTGAGCATACCAAGACATTTTGGACAATTTCTGCTCCCAGCTTTGTGGGAACAGTTTGAGGATGGCCCTTTCCTGTTCCTACTTGTCTGTGCACCAGTGCACAAACTTGACTGGCCTGCACAGAGTCCTGACCTCAACCTGATATAACACCTTTGGGATGAATTAGAGTGGAGACTGCGAGCCAGGTTTTCTCATCCAACATCAGTGCCTGACCTCACAAATGCTCTTCTGGAAAAATGGTCAAACATTTCCATAGACACACTTCTAAACCTTGTGCTCAGCCTTCCCAGAAGACTTGAAGCTGTTATAGCTGCAAAGGGTGGGCAACGCAATACTGAACCCTACGGACTAAGACTGGGATGTCATTAAATGTCATGTGTGTGTAAAGGCAGGCGCCCCAATGCCTTTACACACAGTTTATTCTGGGAACTCAGAAACAAATGCTGTTAATTCTGGAAATAGACGGCATCATGTATAGCATTTTTTATTTCAGTCATAGTTTCATTCATAGCTTTTACAAAGAAAACATTCTGATTGGGTTCTCTCTCCCTAACGAGCATACGTGTCATCACTCCATTAATTCCTACAGATGATCTGTACAGTACTCTTGGTAGCCACCAGTCACCCAGCAGAGTAGGAATCAGGGTGGATATAAATAAATTATTTTATTTTTTTATCTGATTTTTTTTATCGATTTTTTTTTTTATATATCAATTTTTTTTAATAAAATGCTTTTGGGGTAAAAATCTATCTAAAGATAAATTTCTATTTAGGATGCATTAATAATTTAGTTTATTCAGCATGAAATGGAGCTTAGTTATGTAGCATGAGGCTGTATATTCTGCAATATTTACATTTTTTGATAAACTCATTCAATGAATCCAAGCTCTGCAAGCTGAGATAACAGGCACTGCATTGATGTATTCACAGTAACCAGGCGATAAAACAAAATTCAGGAATATTCCTTTATCCCATTATTTTGCAAATCTATGTACACTACAAACTGTATGATTGAATAGGCTCAGATATCGCTGTTTTACTAACCTGACAGCTTAATATTCTAAATAAGAAACCTTCATTTTGTTTGCAAATATTAAAGATTCTAACTACCAATAAGTCCTTGCGTTTAAAGAGCACCTGTCACTTCAGATCCATCATGGAAGCACTTGTTAGCGGGCATCCACTCACCTGCTGCCACCACGTCCCTCACCTTGTTGTGTCACTGCCACATCACCAGCTGTCCCATTAAAGTGAATGGGACTGTCGGTGAGTCAACAGCGGGTCAGAGGAGGAGCCACTGCGGGACAGAGATGACAGTTGCTGTTTAACCACTTGACATCCGTGCTATGGCTGAATGACGGCCACAGTGAATTCAAATCCACCCTGGTAGGAATCATCCATAGTAATGAATAGGGCCCCTGGGTGCATGCATGGTAGGAAGAGGATCTGGCTGAGACACTTTCCTTGCAAAGGCTCTGTAGTGCCAATCAGGACTTACCAATGAGGACCATGGAAGTCGGAAGAGTGGAAATTTACTAGGAAGACTGCAATTAATGAGATGGTTCTAAAGTTGTCCTTTAAGCAGGAAGTCTGAGCAACAAATAGTTTTCTGTGTTCTTTCTTTTTAGTGTATTCTTTATTAAGGCCCCAATCAAATCTGATTACGTAGATTCATGCAGATTTATCCTATTCAAATTCAAAGGGTGTGTCTGAATATGCGCTGCACAAGTATTTATGTGCATTTTTCAAGCATTTCTCTGCCTAACAACTAGGCTCCTTCTCCTCCTCCTGAAGCTTATAATACATATAAAAAATGCTTCAAAAACGTGTATATATGCGTTAAAACATACCAAAAATTCACTGGCAAATCTCTGGCAAAAATACGCTCTGCTCAGGTGTGAATGCAGCCTTGATGTATAATTAAAGACTTTTTTTTTTTTTTTGGATAGTGTGGAGAGCAGGCATGTACCGGCCATCGGGACTACTGGGAGTTTCCTGGTGGGCCGATGGCTCAGTGGGCCACTCTGATGTAAGGGGGCTGGTGATGGGACACTCTGATGTAAGGGGGCTGCTGATGGGACGCTCTGATGTAAGGGGCTGCTGATGGGACACTCTGATGTAAGGGGCTGCTGATGGGACACTCTGATGTAAGGGGGCTGCTGATGGGACACTCTGATGTAAGGGGGCTGCTGATGGGACACTCTGATGTAAGGGGGCTGCTGATGGGACACTCTGATGTAAGGGGGCTGCTGATGGGACACTCTGATATAAGGGGGTGCTGATGGGACACTCTGATGTAAGGGGGTGCTGATGGGACACTCTGATGTTAGGGAGTGCTGATGGGCTACTCTGGTGTAAGGGGGATGGTGATGGGACACTCTGATGTAAGGGGGCTGCTGATGGGACACTCTTATGTAAGGGGCTGCTGATTGGACACTCTGATGTAAGGGGGCTGCTGATGGGACACTCTGATGTAAGGGGGCTGCTGATGGGACACTCTGATGTATGGAGGTGCTGGTAATGGGACACTCTGATGTAAGGGGGCTGGTAATGGGACACTCTGATGTAAGGGGGCTGGTAATGGGACACTCTGATGTAAGGGGGTGCTGATGGGACACTCTGATGTAAGGGGGTGCTGATGGGACTCTCTGATGTTAGGGAGTGCTGATGGGACACTCTGATGTAAGGGGGCTGGTGATGGGACACTCTGATGTAAGGGGGTGCTGATGGGACACTCTGATGTAAGGGGCTGCTGATGGGACACTCTGATGTAAGGGGGCTGCTGATGGGACACTCTTATGTAAGGGGGCTGGTGATGGGATACTCTGATGTAAGGGGGCTGGTAATGGGACACTCTGATTTAAGGGGGTGCTGATGGGACACTCTGATGTAAGGGGGTGCTGATGGGACTCTCTGATGTTAGGGAGTGCTGATGGGACACTCTGATGTAAGGGGGTGCTGATGGGACACTCTGATGTAAGGGGGTGCTGATGGGACACTCTGATGTAAGGGGGTGCTGATGGGACTCTCTGATGTTAGGGGGTGCTGATGGGACTCTCTGATGTTAGGGAGTGCTGATGGGACACTCTTATGTAAGGGGGCTGGTGATGGGACACTCTGATGTAAGGGGTGATGATGGGACACTCTGTTGTAAGGGGGTGCTGATGGGACACACTGATGTTAGGGAGTGCTGATGGGACACTCAAAATGTAAGTGGGCCGGTCTGGATGAAGTCCAGGGCCAAATTTCTGTCCCAGTCCAGCCCTGGTGGAGAGGGATCAGATCTGTGATCCCGTTAGGGAGACTCACCCTCTACTTTCATTTTTAACCATTATCATCGAAAGTGAAGGTAAAAGGAAATCACTAATTTTGGGTTGACGCCGAAACAGGATTGGCGGCACTAGTTCTGGTGACACCCAGGGATTCCCTCACTCAGGAGGGATTTCCTCTCACTTCCTGTATTTGGCTATGGGATAGGATGTGAAAGGAAGTCTCAACAACGAGCCACAGATGTGGAAAGTGGGGATGGTGTATTGAGGGTGATGAGCTGTGTTGCTTTTACGCCAAACATATCGTTTTGCATTGTGGGCAAAAAGTTTGATTTTGGTTTCATCTGACCAGAGCACCTTCTTCCACATGTTTGGTGTGTCTCCCAGGTGGCTTGTGGCAAACTTTAGACAAGACTTTTTATGGATATCTTTGAGAAATGGCTTTCTTCTTGCCACTCTTCTATAAAGGCCAGATTTGTGCAGTGTAAGACTGATTGTTGTCCTATGGACAGACTCTCCCACCTCAGCTGTAGTTCTCTGCAGTTCATCCAGAGTGATCATGGGCCTCTTGACTGCATCTCTGATCAGTCTTCTCCTTGTCTGAGCTGAAGGTTTAGAGGGGCGGCCAGGTCTTGGTAGATTTGCAGTGGTCTGATACTCCTTCCATTTCAAAATGATCACTTGCACAGTGCTCCTTGGGATGTTTAAAGCTTGGGATATCTTTTTGTATCCAAATCCGGCTTTAAACTTTTCCACAACAGTATTACGGACCTGCCTGGTGTGTTCCTTGGTCTTCATGATGCTCTCTGCTCTTTCAACAGAACCCTGAGACTATCACAGAGCAGGTGCATTTATACAGAGACTTGATTACACACAGGTGGATTCTATTTATCACCATCAGTCATTTAGGACAACATTGGATCATTCAGAGATCCTCGCTGAACTTCTGGAGTGAGTTTGCTGCACTGAAAGTAAAGGGGCCGAATAATTTTGCACGCACCACTTTTCAGTTTTTGATTTGCTAAAAAAGTTTAAACTATCCAATAGATTTCGCTCCACTTCACAATTGTGTCCCACTTGTTGGTGATTCTTCACAAAAAATAAACATTTGATATCTTTATGTTTGAAGCCTGAAATGTGGCTTTTCACAGGTTGAAAAGTTCAAGGGAGCCGAATACTTTTGCAAGGCACTGTGCATATATATATATCTATATAGATATATATAGATATATAGATATATCTATATATATCTATATATAAAGATATATATATATATATTTAAATATGTGTGTATATATAGAAGGAGAGAGAAAAATACATACAGAGAAAGTTCTATATACTGTACGGATAAACGGATAGATAGATTACAGATAGATAACCGGCAGATAAATAGATCGATAACAGATAGATAGATAAGTGAGTAAGAGATACAAATAAATCCAGTATAGAATAGACTGTACTGTACAGAGAGGGGATTCAATAAAGGTAGAGCAACCAAACAGAAAGATAGATGGATAAATTACAGTGTAGAGATGTGTGTTACAAAATAGATATATACAGCGACTGTACAGTACAGAGATAGATAGTAATTAGATAAATATATAGTGGAGATAGATAGATAACAGGCAGATATATAGATCAATAACCGATACATATTTCGTAGATAAATAGATCAATGACACACAAATAAATAGATTGATAATTGATAGGTAACAGATAGATATATAACAGATATATATATATATATAACAAATAGATATATAACACGCAGATAAATAGATCGATAATGAAAAGATAAATGGATAGAGATAGATAACAGGCAGATCAATGACAGATAGATACACAGATAGATAAGATTGAGGTTGATAGATTAATAAAGTATATTTTACAGAGAAAGATTAGATATTTAAAAAAAAAAGATATACAAACAAAAAAGATAAACTGGCTGATAGATAACAGGTAGATAGACAATACTGTGCAAAGGGAAATGAGAGGTCCAGTGAAAAGAGATAGAAAAATGAATAGACAGACGTAGATTAGACAGATAGTACACAGAGAGGGTTATTTATGAAAGGCAAATCCACTTTGCACTACAAGTGCAAACTACAAGTGCAAAGTACACCTGAAAGTGCCCTTGGAAGAGCAGTCGCTGTAGACCTGAGGGGGACATGCAAGGAAAAGTTAAGAAAAGCATTTTAGCTTGCACATGATTGGATGATAAAATCAGCAGAGCTTCCCCTCATTTCAGATCTACCCCTTAGATTTACAGCGACTGCACTTCCAAGTGCACTTTCAGCACAATTCCAGGTGCACTTTGCACTTGTAGTTTGCACCTGTAGTGCAAAGTGGATTTGCCTTTCGTAAATAACCCCCAGAGAGTGAGATAAAGAGAAATATACAGATAAAACCAGTTATATTGTATGAAGAGAGAAAGATTGATTAGATTGATATAGGGGAGAGAGCTAGATAGAGATATGTTACATTTGTCCTGTATACATAGAAATAGATAAACTGTGCTTTACATACAAATCGGTAAATATACAAAGAGATAAAGGAGTTGTAAACCCTCAAGGTTTTTCACATTCTGTGCATTTCTATGCATTAAGGTAAAACGCCTTTTTGGTCTGCAGCTCTCCCCAGAGCCCCCCATTTATTTACCTGAACCCGATCTTTTCAGCGACAGGGACGAGCCCAGCAGCTCCAGCCATTGTCTCAAGTCCTCATTGGATAGATTGATAGCAGCAGGAGACATTGGCTCATGCTGCTGTCAATCAAATCAAGTGTGTGTGTGTGGGGGGGGGGGGCAAGTCCTGCTGTCTGTGTCAATGGACATAGCAGCTGGACTGCAGCACGAGTGCTTCCATGGAAAGCGGCTCTCCGCGGGGGCACCCGAGAACAGGAGGAGCCAGGATCGCTGCCAGGGGAACCCCAGAAGAGGAGGATCAGAGCTGCTCCATGCAAAACCCTTACACAGAATAGGTAAGTATAACACATTTGTTATTTAACCACTTTCCGACCAGCAGCCGTCATTATACAGCGGCAGGTCGTAGCTGTACATCGGTTCCTTTAAGCTAGGTTCACACCATAGCGATGCGGGAATGCCGCGAATCCGCTGCGTTTTCCCGCATCGCATGCCTCCCGCCGGCAGTTCACACTGCCCTATGCGGACTGCTGGGAGTGTCAATGAAATGTTAATGACACCCCCATATCTGTCCGCATATCGCAGAGCGATCTGCACACTCGCACAGGAATCGGATCGCATGGTGTGAACACCCATTCGATCCGATTCTGCTGCGGACCAAAAAAAGGGTCCCGTGCGAGTCTGCGGCGGGTGCGATGCGAGTTCAGCCATACTATCTGTATGGCTGAACTCGCATCGCTACAGAGATCGGATGTGATTTGCACTGCAGTGTGGTGTGAATCACATCCGGATCTCCCACCCGAGCAGTGTGAACCCAGCCTTAAGCGGGATAGCAGGCTGGGGGGAATTATACCATGTATGGCAATGACTTGCCAATTTTCAGACCAAAGTCTCCTGTTTGCTTACAGAAGTCAGAGCCAGTGCAGCAGATCTACAGAAGTCAGAGGCAGCGCAGCAGATCTACAGAAGTCAGAGCCAGCGCAGCAGATCTACAGAAGTCAAAGCCAGCGCAGCAGATCTACAGAAGTCAGAGCCAGCGCAGCAGATCTACAGAAGTCAAAGCCAGCGCAGCAGATCTACAGAAGTCAGAGCCAGCGCAGCAGATCTAAAGAAGTCAGAGCCAGCGCAGCAGATCTACAGAAGTCAAAGCCAGCGCAGCAGATCTACAGAAGTCAGAGCCAGCGCAGCAGATCTACAAAAGTCAGAGCCAGCACAGCAGATCTACAGAAGTCAGAGCCAGCGCAGCAGATATACAGATGTCAGAGCCAGCGCATCAGATCTACACAAGTCAGAGCCAGCACAGCAGATCTACAGAAGTCAGAGCCAGCGCAGCAGATCTACAGATGTCAGAGCCAGCGCATCAGATCTACACAAGTCAGAGCCAGCACAGCAGGTCTACAGAAGTCAGAGTCAGCGCAGCAGATCTACAGAAGTCAGAGCCAGTGCAGCAGATCTACAGATGTCAGAGCCAGCGCAGCAGATCTACAGATGTCAGAGCCAGCGCAGCAGATCTACAGATGTCAGAGCCAGCGCAGCAGATCTACAGAAGTCAGAGCCAGCGCAGCAGATCTAAAGAAGTCAGAGCCAGTGCAGCAGATCTATATATATATATATATATATATATATATTATATATATACACAGTGCCTTGCGAAAGTATTCGGCCCCCTTGAACTTTTCAACCTTTTGCCACATTTCAGGCTTCAAACATAAAGATATAAAATTGTTTTTTTTTGTGAAGAATCACCAACAAGTGGGACACAATTGTGAAGTGGAGAGAAATCTATTGGATTTTTGAAACTTTTTTAACTAATAAAAAAATGAAAAGATGGGCGTGCAAAATTATTCGGCCCCCTTGCGTTAATACTTTGTAGAGCCACCTTTTGCTGCGATTACAGCTGCAAGTCGCTTGGGGTATGTCTCTATCAGTTTTGCACATCAAGAGACTGAAATTCTTGCCCATTCTTCCTTGCAAAACAGCTCGAGCTCAATCAGGTTGGATGGAGAGCGTTTGTGAACAGCAGTTTTCAGCTCTTTCCACAGATTCTCAACTGGATTCAGGTCTGGAATTTGACTTGGCCATTCTAACACCTGGATACGTTTATTTGTGAACCATTCCTTTGTAGATTTTGCTGTATGTTTGGGATCATTGTCTTGTTGGAAGATAAATCTCCGTCCCAGTTTCAGGTGTTTTGCAGACTCCAACAGGTTTTCATCCAGAATGGTCCTGTATTTGGCTGCATCCATCTTCCCCTCAATTTTAACCATCTTCCCTGTCCCTGCTGAAGAAAAGCAGGCCCAACCATGATGCTGCCACCACCATGTTTGACAGTGGGGATGGTGTGTTGAGGGTGATGAGCTGTGTTGCTTTTACGCCAAACATATCGTTTTGCATTGTGGGCAAAAAGTTTGATTTTGGTTTCATCTGACCAGAGCACCTTCTTCCACATGTTTGGTGTGTCTCCCAGGTGGCTTGTGGCAAACTTTAGATGAGACTTTTTATGGATATCTTTGAGAAATGGCTTTCTTCTTGCCACTCTTCTATAAAGGCCAGATTTGTGCAGTGTATGACCGATTGTTGTCCTATGGACAGACTCTCCCACCTCAGCTGTAGTTCTCTGCAGTTCATCCAGAGTGATAATGGGCCTCTTGACTGCATCTCTGATCAGTCTTCTCCTTGTCTGAGCTGAAAGTTTAGAGGGGCGGCCAGGTCTTGGTAGATTTGCAGTGGTCTGATACTCCTTCCATTTCAAAATGATCACTTGCACAGTGCTCCTTGGGATGTTTAAAGTTTGGGAAATCTTTTTGTATCCAAATCTGGCTTTAAACTTCTCCACAACAGTATTACGGACCTGCCTGGTGTGTTCCTTGGTCTTCATGATGCTCTCTGCTCTTTTAACAGAACCCTGAGACTATCACAGAGCAGGTGCATTTATACAGAGACTTGATTACACACAGGTGGATTCTATTTATCACCATCAGTCATTTAGGACAACATTGGATCATTCAGAGATCCTCGCTGAACTTCTGGAGTGAGTTTGCTGCACTGAAAGTAAAGGGGCCGAATAATTTTGCACACACCACTTTTCAGTTTTTTATTTGCTAAAAAAGTTTAAACTATCCAATAGATTTCCTTCCACTTCACAATTGTGTCCCACTTGTTGGTGATTCTTCACAAAAAATAAACATTTGATATCTTTATGTTTGAAGCCTGAAATGTGGCTTTTCACAGGTTGAAAAGTTCAAGGGGGCCGAATACTTTTGCAAGGCACTGTGCATATATATCTATATATATATATATATAGATATATATAATATGTGTGTATATATAGAAGGAGAGAGAAAAATACATACAGAGAAAGTTCTATATAAATGGCTCATGCTGCTGTCAATCAAATCAAGTGTGTGTGTGTGTGGGGGGGGCAAGTCCTGCTGTCTGTGTCAATGGACATAGCAGCTGGACTGCAGCACGAGTGCTTCCATGGAAAGCGGTTCTCCGCGGGGGCACCCGAGAACAGGAGGAGCCAGGATTGCTGCCAGGGGAACCCCAGAAGAGGAGGATCGGAGCTGCTCCATGCAAAACCCTTACACAGAATAGGTAAGTATAACACATTTGTTATTTAACCGCTTGCCGACCAGCAGCCGTCATTATACAGCGGCAGGTCGTAGCTGTATATCGGTTCATTTAAGCGGGATAGCAAGCTGGGGGGAATTATACCATGTATGGCAATGACTTGCCAATCTTCAGACCAAAGTCTCCTGTTTGCTTACAGAAGTCAGAGCCAGCGCAGCAGATCTACAGAAGTCAGAGCCAGCGCAGCAGATCTACAGAAGTCAGAGCCAGCGCAGCAGATCTACAGAGGTCAGAGCCAGCGTAGCGGATCTACAGAAGTCAGAGCCAGCGTAGCAGATCTACAGAAGTCAGAGCCAGCGCAGCAGATCTACACAAGTCAGAGCCAGCGCAGCAGATCTACAGAAGTCAGAGCCAGCGCAGCAGATCTACAGAAGTCAGAGCCAGCGCAGCAGATCTACACAAGTCAGAGTCAGCGCAGCAGATCTACAGAAGTCAGAGCCAGCGCAGCAGATCTACACAAGTCAGAGCCAGCGCAGCAGATCTACAGAAGTCAGAGCCAGCGCAGCAGATCTACAGAAGTCAGAGCCAGCGCAGCAGATCTACAGATGTTAGAGCCAGCACATCAGATCTACACAAGTCAGAGCCAGTGCAGCAGATCTACAGATGTCAGAGCCAGCACAGCAGATCTACACAAGTCAGAACAAGCGCAGCAAATCTACAGAAGTCAGAGCCAGCACAGCAGATCTACAGAAGTCAGAGTCAGCGCAGCAGATCTACAGAAGTCAGAGCCAGCGCAGCAGATCTACATATGTCAGAGCCAGTGCAGCAGATCTACAGATGTCAGAGCCAGCGCAGCAGATCTACAGAAGTCAGAGCCAGCACAGCAGATCTACAGAAGTCAGAGCCAGCGCAGCAGTTCTCTACTGAAGTCAGAGCCAGCACAGCAGAGTAAGAGCAACACATTATATCTAAAGACTGAGACCCAGCACAGTATGTCTAAACGAGTGAGAGCCAGATCAGTAGATCTAGAGGACTGAGAGCCAGCAAAGCAGAGCTACAGAAGTCAGAGCCAGCACAGTAGATCTACAGGAGTGAGAGCCAACACAGCACATCTACAGGACCGAGACCCAGTACAGTAGATCTACAGAACTGAGACCCAGCACAATATGTGTACAAGACTGAGAGCCATCACAGTAGATCTACAGGACTGAAAGTCAGCAAAATATATACACAGGACTGAGAGCCAGCACAATATATCTACAGAAGTGAGAACCAACACAGTATTCTGCTTCTACAGCCTGAAGGATAACCATGTACCACCAGAAGTCATCTTTTGTACATCATGGATGTGAAGGTAAGTTATATGAGCATTTGTGGATTTCCTGACAGCTAGAACAAGGCTTGTAATTCTCTTCTAAGATCTTCCAAATAACAAAGGGTCTTTAAAACAAACTTTTTTTATGTCGCTCTCTGTATGAAATTGTATTGTGAAAATTCCAAGCAGGCAGCAGTTTCAGAATTACTGCAAAATCACTAAACTCATTGCATGGTCAAAGTCCCCTAAATCATTGCATCTCCCCCTTCTAGTTTTTGGTGGAACGACAGAAACTTTTGACGATGTCTCCATGCTTATTGTTACAGCCTTGCGAATCGCTGTTGGGCTATTTGTGTTACTTATGCCGTGTACACACGACCGGACCTTCCAGCAGATTAGGTCCGACGGTCTTCCCGACTGACTTTTCAGCGGAGTTCCGACTGACTTTCCAAATGAATGGACTTGGCCACACACCATCACACCAAAGTCCGACGGATTTGAAAATGATGACGTACGACCAGACTAGAATAAGGAAGTTCATAGCCAGTAGCCAATAGCTGCCCTAGCATTGGTTTTCATCCGTCAGACTAGCATACAGACGAACAGATTTTTCGACCAGACTCGAGTCCATCGGAAAGATTTGAAATATGTTCTAAATCTAAAGTCCGTCTGATTTTTTGACAGCAAAGGTCCGATGAAGCCCACACACGGTCGAATTGTCTGACGAAAAAAGTCCGGCCGTGTGTACATGGCATAACTCTAATAAAAATGATCAGTGAAAAAGATTGACTTACTTTTCCCTGCAAAGGAAATGCATAATGGGCTACTATGCATCAGATAGTAGCCCATTATGTGTCACTTACCTGACACAGGAGCCAGCGATGTCCCCGATTTCCTCGCCGGCTCGAAGCATCCATCTTTCTTCCGAGGTCACGAACTCCGGCTCTGTGACTGGCTGGAGTCGCGTGACGTCACTCCCGCTCGTGTGCATGGGAGCCGCCAGTCACGGCATGTCATTTAATGAAAACGGCACGCCGTGACCCTTCTAAAGTATGCATGCGCCGAGTACATCGGCGCATGCGCAGAAGAAATCCAGGGAAAGAGGGAATTGTAAATATCTCCTAAACCATGTAGGTTTAGGAGATATTTGCAGCACCTATAGGTAAGCCTTACCTGTAGGTTAAAGTGTGTTGTAAGGGTTTACAACCACTTTAAGTTTGGGCAAGCTTGGCAAGATGTAATCATCCATATCTGATATTTGGAGGGCACTGGAGATGCTGCCAACCATTGTAGCAGTCCATGCTTTACGTGATAGCGGTGATTTTCTGGGTTCTGCTAAAGCGGGTTACCCTCTACACACAGGGTGTCTCTCACTTGGCACAACTGGCATTAATATTTATAGTGAATACAAGGCATTCTGTGATGGGACAATGGTAGATCCTGACGATACTGATGTCCTTTCTACCTCATCTAATTGGAGTATGCCTTGTATTCACTGTAAAAAAAGGTGTCCTTTGATGCGTGGCAGTGCTGAGCGAGCGACTCTCAGTGTGCCAAGGGGAAGTCACTTGAGCAGGACCTGGAAGATTGTTGCTATCACTGTATGTAGCGTAGGCTGTTACAGGGGTTTTCAGCATCCACAGCAGCCCTCTAGACATAGGATATCGATAATTAAACTGTGCTGAGCTGGATCAATATCAATTGAAAATAAAGATAATTCATAGAGTTCCACTTTACCATGTGTTAGTATGATAAAAATCTGCATTGTTATATTGTTTGTAATATGAACATGGGAGCAGCATATTTGTGCTAAAAGAGAACCCTTTAAAGAAGCATTAAAGTAAGCATTTCAAATCTGCAGGTGAGCAAGAAGGTGTATGTTACCTCCTGGATCTTTCTATTTTGTTTACAATTTACTGGTTCAATGAGTGCTCCTAGTATAGCTTTTGCTATACTCCAGTGTTCCAAGAGGTGGCAAATGGCTCTTCTACACAGCAGACAATCTGCCTGCCATCCTTTTCCCTGCCCATGCATCAAAAGCATTGGATTTTGTGAATAGGTTTACAGAATGTAAGTTCTATTATTAATAAATTGAATCGGTGATCATATTCCTGTGGGGTGCCAACATCCAAACTAGTTAAACACAAAAAATAAACCCCTAACTGGACTTGAAAGGCACTGGCATAGTAGATTATTGAAAAAGGTAGAATTTATTAAACATAATACAACAAAATTAACAATAAATTTGTATTGGAATGATTACAGTTGCTGTACACAAAATCACCACACAGATTGCACTATGAAATTCTCTGGGTTTATCCGACGCGCTTCAGAGTATCAAATGTCTTTCTTCAGGGGTGTTATGAGAAGGTCAATCGTGTATCTACAATATAGTGGTTACAAAAGGTCACAAAGATTATTGTATAACAATCAGTGGTACAATATATGTCTCTATTAAATGTATTTGAACAAAGTCACATAGAAGTGATGGAATTGAAAGTGAAAAACTATTAAAAACAACCATAGACAGAACTGTGTCTCCATAAACCTCCTGCTTAAATGGGCTGGTCTTGTCGATATGCTTTAGTATTGCATAGAAGTGATGGAACTGAAATTGAAAAAAATGCCAGACTCCCCCAATGGACAATGGACAGCTAAGGACGCTGAAGCCAAACAAGCGGGCGACGCTCTGTGGGTAAAAATGATGAGATATATAGTAAAGAGTAAACATAATAATATAACAAGTTCTAATTACCGTATGTTTACTCTATACTATATATCTGGCTTCAGCATCCTTAGCTGTCCATTGTCCCTTGGGTGGAGTCTGGTATTTTTTCAATTTCAATTCCATCATTTCTATGCCAGTACTAAAGCATATCAACTAGACCAGTCCTTTTAAGCAATAGGTTTTTGGAGACACAGTTCTGTCTATGTTTGTCTATGTTTTCCCCTCACAATTACTGCGACCACCTTCCCACTCTGTCCTCAACTCCCTAACCCACATCTTCAACCTCCCCCTCTGCTCCGGCACCTTTCCTTCCCCAGCAAACATGCACTGGTTACCCCCATACTCAAAAAACCCTCACTAGACCCCACCTGTTTGAACAACTTAAGACCCATCTCCCTGCTCCCGTTTGCCTCCAAGCTCATCGAACGCCTTGTCCATAACCAAATGAGTCCCTACCTCATGGACAACAACCTTCTCGACCCCCTACAGCAGGGCCGTCTATAAGGCAGGGCAAAAGGGGCAGCTGGCCTGGGCCCTGTCATTGTTGTGGGGCCCAAAACAGCTGCCTCATACTTGCCAACTATCCAGGTTTAAATTCCCTTGTCCCTTGAAGTTTTATTCCTGTGCTGTGTCCTAATATCTGTGTGAAGTGCTGCTACTAATGCTGTCCAGTTCTGCCCTATTGTGTGCAAGTGACTCACCTGCAGACCCTGGGTTTACATATAAATAACCAGCATTCATATGTAAATAGCAGTGACAATACTAAGTAAATAGCTGCGGCTGGCGGCATTGATATGTAAATAAAGGTGGCATTCCTAAGTATATCATGCTCCCCTGCTGTGAGGAGGTGATGTGCTGTAACCTCTAGCAACTAATCAGTGAGCCGTAACATGTGCTGTAACCCCTAGCAACTAGTCAGTAAGCAGTAATGGTATGCTGTAACTGCTGACAACCAATCACAATTGCTGCCTGATCTGATACAGAAAAATGATTTTAGGTCTAGCTGCTATTTATTGTATGTCTCAGAGTAGGTGGAGAGGGAAATTGCGTGGGGGGGCCCAAGAAAAATTTTGCCCAGGCCCCAATCTATATTAAAGACAGCCCTGCCCTATAGTCTGGCTTCCGCCCACAACATTCTACTGAAACTGCCCTACTAAAACTCACCAATGACCTACTAACTGCTAAAACCAACGGCCACCTGCTCCTCCTCAGCAAATTACACTCCCTTGGCCACCATGATTCTGCTTTATCCTGCATCTCCTCCTACCTCCCATGGTTTCCAATACCGCCTCTATGCCGACGACACCCAGATATATCTCTACACTCCTCAACTCACCCCCTCGATCTCCTCACAGATCTCATACTTACTGAATGACATATCAGTATGGATGTCACACCACTTCCTCAAACTCAATATTTCTAAAACTGAGCTTGTTATATTTTCTCCTTGACAATCCCTCCCCCCCGACTTCACCATTAATATCAACAACACAACCATTGGTCCCTCCACACATGCCAGGGTCCTGGGTGTAATCCTCGACTCTGACCTCTTCTTCAGCCCCCATATCCAATCACTGGCTAAATCCTGCCGTCTTAACCTCCGCAATATCTCCAGAATTCGACCCTTCCTGACTAATGACACCACAAAGCAACTTATTCACTCCTTGATTATTTCCCGCCTTGACTACTGCAACTCTCTCCTTAATGGCCTACCCTTAAGCAGGCTATCTCCCCTTCAGTCTATTATGAATGCTGCTGCTAGACTAATACACCTCACTAACCAATCCGTGACTGCTGCTCCTCTCTGCCAATCCCTTCACTGGCTTCCCCTACCCCACCGTGTAAAATTCAAAATGCTAACCATAACATACAAAGCCATCCACAACATCGCCCCCATCTACATCACCAACCTCATCTGCAGATATCGCCCAAATCGTCCCCTCCGCTCCTCCCAGGACCTACTGCATTCTAGCTCCCTTGTTACCTCCTCTCATGCTCGCATTCAAGACTTCACCAGAGCCTCTCACATCCTCTGGAACTCCCTGCCCCAGTCTGTCCGATCAGCCCCTACCCTGTCCACCTTTAGGAGATCCCTGAAAACTCATTTATTCAGGGAAGCCTATCCCACACCCACCTAACTGTCCCGAGCCGCCCCCATCAAATCATTCTCTGCAACTATTACCTTTTGTACCACCACCCCCTCCCTTTAGCATTTAAGCTCTACGAGCAGAGCCCTCTTGTACCTTTTGTATTGAACTGTACTGTAATTGTGTCGTCCCCCCTATACATTGTAAAGCGCTGCGTAAACTGTTGGCGCTATATAAATCGTGTATAATAATAATAATAATAATGTTTGTTTTTAATAGTTCTATGGAGTGTTTCATTGGTGGCACCACAATATGCGTAAGTTTGTTCAAATACATTTAATATGGACATATATTGTACCACTGATTGTTATACGATAATTTTTGTGACCTTTTTGTAACCACTATATTGTAGATACACGATTGACCTTCTCATAACACCCCTTAAGAAAGAGATATTTGATAATCTGAAACTCGTCAGTTGAACTCAGAGAACGCGTCGGGTAAACCCATAGTGCAACCTGTGTGGGGATTTTTTGTACAGCAACTGTAATCATTCCAATACATTTTATTGTTTATTTTGTTGTATTATGTTTAATAAATTCTACCTTTTTCAATAATCTACTACACCAGTGCCGTTAAAGTCCAGCTGGGGGTTTCCTTTTTGTGTTGTTCTATGATTGGGCAAAGGGAGAGGAAGGACGGCCAGTGCTGCTGCAAACAATGCTATGGCTACAGTGTAGGAGACCCAAAGTTGGGGTGGCGGAAGTAGTAAAGAGAGTTGCAGGAGGTGGTGTATGTACGCCTCATTATTTTTAACTTATTGTGTGCCAGCAGAAATTAAAAACATCTCCTGGAGTACTTCTTTAACCACCTTCAGACCATTTTGCTGGTCATGCAATGTTGTACCCAAACAAAATTTGCGTCCTTTTCTTCCCACAAATAGAGCTTTCTTTTGATGGTATTTGATTGCCTCTGCGATTTTTATTTTTTGCGATATAAACGTAAAAAGACCGCAAATTTTGAAAAAAAATGATATTTTCTAATTTTTGTTATTAGAAAAATCCAATAAACTCAATTTTAGTCATACATTTAGGCCAAAATGTATTCAGCCACATGTCTTTGGTAAAAAAAAAGTCAATAATTGTATATTTATTGGTTTGCGCAAAAGTTGTCACATCTACAAACTAAGGTACGTTTTCTGGAATTTACGCAGCTTTTAGTTTACGACTGCCTATCTCATTTCTTGAGGTGCTAAAATGGCAGGGCAGTACAAAACCCCCCCAAATGACCCCATTTTGGAAAGTAGACACCCTAAGGAAATTGATAAGTGGCATGTTGAGCCCATTGAATATTTTATTTTTTTGCCTCAAGCGATTGAATAATGACACAAAGTTGTCACTAAATGATATATTGCTCACACATGCTATGGGCATATGTGAAATGACACCCCAAAATAAATTCTGCTGCTTCTCCTGAGTACGGGGATACCACATATGTGGGACTTTTTGGGAGCCTAGCCGCGTACGGGGCCCCGAAAACCAAGCACCGCCTTCAGGCTTTCTAAGGGCGTAATTTTTTGATTTCACTTCTCACTACCTATTACAGTTTTGAAGGCCATAAAATGCCAAGATGGCACAAAACCCCCACAAATGACCCCATTTTAGAAAGTAGACACCCCAAGCTATTTGCTGAGAGGCATTTTGAGTCCATGGAATATTTTATATTTTGCCACAAGTTGCGGGAATATTACAAACTTTAATTTTTTTTTATTTTTTTTTTCACAAAGTTGTCACTAAATGATATATTGCTCACACATGCTATGGGCATATGTGAAATGACACCCCAAAATAAATTCTGCTGCTTCTCCTGAGTACGGGGATACCACATATGTGGGACTTTTTGGGAGCCTAGCCACGTACGGGGCCCCGAAAGCCAAGAACCGCCTTCAGGTTTTCTAAGGGCGTAAATATTTGACTTCACTCCTCACTACCTATTACAGTTTTGAAGGCCATAAAATGCCAAGATGGCACAAAACCCCCACAAATGACCCCATTTTAGAAAGTAGACACCCCAAGCTATTTGCTGAGAGGCATTTTGAGTCCATGGAATATTTTATATTTTGCCACAAGTTGCGGGAAAATTACAAACTTTTTTTTTTTTTTTCACAAAGTTGTCACTAAATGATATATTGCTCACGCATGCCATGGGCATATGTTAAATGACACCCCAAAATAAATTCTGCTGCTTCTCCTGAGTACGGGGATACCACATATGTGGGACTTTTTGGGAGTCTAGCCGCGTACGGGGCCCCGAAAACCAAGCACCGCCTTCAGGCTTTCTAAGGGCGTTACAGTTTTGAAGGCCATAAAATGCCAAGATGGCACAAACCCCCCCCAAATGACCCCATTTTGGAAAGTAGACACCCCTAAATTTAGGGGTACACTAGTGAGACTAGGTAATAAATGGCGGGTGCCCTGAAACTATAAAAAAAATAACTAACCAACCGGCGTCACCTGTAACAGTTATATGGTGATCACTGGTGAAAGGGTTAACTAGGGGGCAATCAGGGGGCTTTATGCGGTAGTATATGGGGGTCCCTGGCGCTATAAAAAGCTGCGGCGAACCTAAATACCTACCTGCCTAACAAGCGTCACCTGTGACACTAATACAGCGATCAGAAAAACGATCGCTTATTAGGCTGGGTTCACACTGGAGCGATGTGGGAACGCCACGAATGCGCATCGGGTTCCCGCATCACATGCCTCCCGGCGGCAGTTCACACTGCCCTATGCGAACTGCTGGGAGTGTCAGTTAAATGTTAATGACACCCCCAGATCAGTTCGCATATCGCAGTGCGATCTGCAAACTCGGATCGCATGGTGTGAACACCCATGCGATCCGATTCTGCTGCGGACCAAAAAAAGGGTCCCGTGCGAGTTTGCGGCGGGTGCGGCGGGTGCGACACGAATTCAGCCATACTATCTGTATGGCTGAACTCGAATCGCACAGAGATCGGATGTGATTTGCACTGCAGTGCGGTGCGAATCACATTCGTTCTCATAAACCGCTGCAATGTGAACCCAGCCTTAGTGACACTGGTGACGGGGGGTGATCACGGGGTTAAACCTTTATTGGGGGGGTTAGGGGGGCACATTAGAACTAAAGGGGGCTAACCCTAACTGCCCTAACAGTTACTACAGTCACAAATGACACCAATGCAAAGAAAAAAAAAAAAAAAAACCAATTGGTGTCACTGTGACTGGGGGGGCAGGGGTAATTGGGGGGTGATCGGGGGTAAAGGGGGGTGTGAGTGTGCCTGGCATGTTCTACTGTATGTGGGGTGTGTTGGTGCAACTCACCGAACCTCTCTCCTCGGTGCCGGAACGAAAACTACCGACACGGAGGAGAGAATACATCACTTCCTCTCCTGTGTTTACATTACAGGAGAGGAAGTGATGTCACCGGACATTTTCATTCGCCGGGAGCGATCGAGAGGGGGTGGCCATGAATGAATGGCCGTCCCCTCGTCCGGGATCGCTCCCGAACGAATACCGACCGCCGCAGGCACCGGGCGGGGGCCCGATCGGGCCCCGGACCGGCGGGCAGGCAAGGACATACATGTAAGCCCTTATGCCTGCCCGTGCCATTCTGCCGACGTACATCGGCGTGCGGCGGTCGGCAAGTGGTTAAGCCTCCAGGCCCCTCCCGCATTTTCTCCTGCTGGGACATCTTGTAAATTTGATGGCCAAGGTCCTGATCTTCACGCCGGTGTTGATCTTTTGCTTCTATATTTACAGTCATATATTTTTTTTGTGGAAAATCAGTTTCAGCACTATGGATAGCTCCAGACAGTACATATACTGGCAGGAGCGAATGTGCTGTCTGGTATTGGTTATATTGGTATTGGGCTAATGTAATTAAAAAAAAAAAATATTAGACGTGATCTTTTTTAAAGTGAGACTCTATGCAGCCTGTGTGAACAATGCAGGCAGGGAGAGAGGAGCCACAGTTCACTTTTCTGATTTATTCATGTACTGTATGGCAGGGCTCAAAATTTCAAGTCCTGAGCTACTAGCCAGGTCTCAAGGGTTACTCGCCACCAGTTGCCATGCGAAACCCCTCCTCTGTCCCACCCTAATTCCACCCCTAAACACGCCCTCATAAATTATCTCCTGAAATTACACTTAAATGTTTTATGCAGAATTAAGTTATAAAAATAAATATTAACAGCAACTTTTATCCGTGCCCAAAAAGGCAGCCTGTCTGTGTCCACCAATGCAGCCTGCCCATGTCCAGTCCACCAATGCAGCCTGTGCCCGCCAGTGCAGCCTGTGTCCGCCAGTGCAGCCTGTGTCTGCCAGTGCAGCCTGTGTCCTCCAGTGCAGCATGTGTCCTCCAGTGCAGCATGTGTCCTCCAGTGCAGCCTGTGTCCTCCAGTGCAGCCTGTGTCTGCCAATGCAGCCTGTGTCCACCAGTGCAGCCTGTGTCTGCCAATGCAGCCTGTACCCACCAATGCAGCCTGTGTCTGCCAGTGTAACCTGTGTCCACAATGCAGCCTGTGTCCACAATGCAGCCTGTGTCCACAATGCAGCCTGTGTC
Organism: Lithobates pipiens; assembly: GCF_037356315.1. Classification (NCBI taxonomy): domain Eukaryota; kingdom Metazoa; phylum Chordata; class Amphibia; order Anura; family Ranidae; genus Lithobates; species Lithobates pipiens. The sequence goes on from NW_027507758.1 coordinate 541,480,651, forward strand.
CCCAATGCAGCCTGTGTCCCCAATGCAGCCTGTGTCCCCAATGCAGCCTGTGTCCGCCAGTGCAGCCTGTGTCTGCCAATGCAGCCTGTGTCCCCAATGCAGCCTGTGTCATCAGTGCAGCCTGTGTCACAATGCAGCATGTGTCTGCCAGTGCAGCCTGTGTCACCAATGCAGCCTGTGCCCACCAGTGTAGCCTGTGTCCCCCAATACAGCCTGTGTCCCCAGTGCAGCCTGTACCACCAATACAGCCTGTGTCCCCAGTGCAGTCTGTGACCCCAGTGCAGCTTGTCACTAATGGAGCCTACCTGTGCAGTGGAAGAGAGAGGAGAGCCACTGCTGCCTGGTTTATCAGAGCATGAACATAACAGCTTTGATTTCAATAGCTGTGTGTTCCACAGCTCCTCTCTTGTCCAGGATTACATGGGTGATCTGTCTATCAAAGTGCCCCGGACAAAGAGGAGGGGCAGTATAGGACGGCGCTTGGCAGGGACCACGCAGCTATTTAAATGAAAGCTGTTATATTCCCCGGCACTCTGATAAACCAGGCAGCAACTCTCCTCTCTCTTCCCCTACGATCGCTGCCGGTGGTGCCGCCCGCTCCCAGGCAGCCCACACTTGCCAGCCCTCAAAATCCACACGCAAATATAATTGTCAGCCTGGGATATTGAGCTCTATAAAAAGCATTTTTTTTGTGAATGCTTTTTTTTTCTCCAAATAACAGAGATTTATACTTACCTGCACTGTGCAATACTTATACTTACCTGCTCTGCTCAATTGCACAGAGCAGTCCTGAACCTTTTATCCCTGGGTCCCCCGCCAGGTTCTTGGCTTTATGGGCTTGTTCCTGAGCTTCTCTGCTTGCGTTTATAGACACAGACAGAGGGACTTGATCTTGCCCCCCCCGGTTTCCTTATCACTGGCTTTGATTGACAGCAGCAAATGTCAATGGCTTCCGCTGCCTCAGCATAGCCTGTGGAACCCAAAAGTGAGGGGATAGAAGAGCTGCAGACATGCACAACACTGGATCGAATGATGGCTCAGGTAAGTGTAGGGGGTTAAGTGGAGATCTGATACCCAAACATTTTTTTCCTTAAAAGAGAAGTAAAAGGATTTTTTTTTGCAGATTTATACTTACCTAGGTGGATGCCGCATGGGTTTGATGCTGCATCTGTCCAGCGGCAGCTCTGCGCTGTGATCTGATCGACCAAACACCGTTGATCGCTCAGTGTTCAGAGCTCTGTGATCAGAGAGCTGTAGACTGTCAGTCACATCTCTCTGCTCTTCTCCCTTCTCGCTCATTGGAGCGCTGAGCTGTGGAGGGGCGGGAATCAAGCATCTCAAGCTCACAGTGGCTCGCTGAGAGGCTGAGCCAGGTGTCAGTCCAGGGACCTGGCGAATCCAGACTCCATGGTGCCTGGACTGATATCGGTGACGTCAGCAGAGAGCAGACTTCACTCCATTCTCTGCTGAAAACGGTTTTTGCACTCCTGTGATCCATAAGAGAAGTACACTACAGCCAAACGAGCTTTGACTATATTTCTCCTTTAACGTATAGAATACATTAAAGGATAAGGTCACCTTTCATAAGATGTTACACCCATATTTAGGGTATATCATGAGATATGTCAAAAACAGACCGGACCCGAGCTTCCCCCCGATCCCCCGCTCTGACAGCTAGTGAGGATCCCTCTCCCCCCTGTACGATGTATGGGCATGGAAATACACTGACAGGTCTGCAGGAGACCTGCATTGCACCAGCGATCAGCAGATCACTAGTGGCACGCTTTAGAGGCTCCAGAAACAAAAAAATAATAACTGCACATTTTTTTTTTACCTGCAAAAAAAATGCATTTATTATTTTTTGTCAAAAAGGTGAACTTCTCTTTTAAGGTAAAAATAGTTAGGCTTTAGAAACACTTTAACAGACCATCTAAGAATATTTAAGTAAACCTGATGCCACATACACACGATCAGATTATCCGGCAGACTTGGTCCGCCGCCCATGTGTGGGCTCCCCTGGACTTTTTCTTCCCAAAAAACTTAGAAAGATGTTTTGACTCAAAATTGTGAATGGACAAGCCACCTGTCTGTTTGCTAGCCTGCCGGTCTTTTAAAATGAACGGACTTGCGCACACACTTTGTCTGTTCATTTTGAACGTGACTCCAGGTAGACAGAACTAGCAAATGAAGTGAATGTCACCGCCTCCCTCAGCGAGATTGACACCTCGCTAGCCCTGTCCCTGGTATGGATTTAAGGGGGAAGCCCTACGCCCAAAAAACAGCGTGGGGGTCCCCCCAAAGTCCATAGCAGACCCTTATCCGAGCACGCAGCCCGGCTGATCAGGAAAGGGGGTGCGGCCGAGTGAGCGCCCCCCCCCCCCCCCCGAACCAGGCCGCGTGCCCTCAACATGGGGGGTGCTTTTCCTATGGCCCCCCACCCCAAAGCACCTTGTCCCCATGTTGATGAGGACAAGGGCCTCTTCCCGACAACCCTGGCCATTGGTTGTCGGGGGCCGGCAGGAAGGGGGCTTATCAGAATCCGGGAGCCCCCTTTAATAAGGGGGCCCTCAGATTCTGGCCCCCTACCCTATGTGAATGAGTATGGGGTACCATGTACCCCTACCCATTCACCTGGGGAAAAAAGTGTACATTAAAAAAAACACAACACGGTATTAAAATACTTTATTAGACAGCTCCAGGGGTCTTCTCTTCTTCCGTCTTCGGGGGTCTTCTCGCCGGACTATTCCGCTATCTTCTGCTCTTTTACTAGCTCTTTTACTAGCAAAGGAGCCCGGCTTTCTCCTTTGTTGCCGCTGCCGTCCTGGAGTCTTCTTCTGACTTCGGGGGTCTGGCTTAGGACTACTGAGTATACATATAACTTATCGCGGCCATCCGCACATTTTACAAATATCCTTACATATTTTGTGTTTTTTGGACTGTACACTTCATTTATGTATTAGGTTTTGGATTGCTGCCTGTAGGTTTTACCTGTACAAACCCTTTCGCACTGTTTTGCACTTTATAGCATTTTTGTTGCACTTATGCACCTTATTAGTTTACAGTTTATATATTTTTCACATATCTGCTGAAGCTACATTAGTAGTAGCAGTAGCAGTAGTACCGAGATTAAGACCTGAAGTCTCCTTGCATATACAGTAGAATAGTACTGTGTATGAGGGAATACATTCAGGTTTTTTCAATTTATAGGGGGGTATGTTACATATATGTATAGTTTTACTTTCTTCTTGAAGAAAGTAAAACTATACATAATTAAATGCAGCCACTTGAGCCCCATCATATGCAGCCACTTGTGCCCATCCTATGCAGCCACTTGTGCCCAACAAATGCCGACACTAGGGATGAGCTTCGTGTTCGAGTCGAACGTACGTTCGACTCGAACATTGGCTGTTCGTCCGTTCGGCGAATTCCGAACGTTTGGGCCGTTCGCGTCAAAATCCGAGTGGCGCGCGCGCGGACCACAATGCACTGCGGTGGCGCAGTGCATTGCTGTCTCATGATTGGCCAAGCATGCACTGTGACCCCGCATGCTTGGCCAATCGCAGCGCCAGCAGCGAGGAGAGCCATGAATCATAGCTCAGGCTGTGTAGTGCACGCCCCACACTATATAAGGCCGCCTTTGAGGCGGCCTCGTGTAGTGTGTTAGCATCTGAAGCAGTGGGTGTTCTGTGTACCTTCAACACAGTACACACCGATCGTTTTTGGCTGATTTCCTATCTTGCTGCTGTGTAGTGGTTGTTGTCTGTGCCCTGACCGCAGTATACACCACTATATTCACCTCACCTATATAGCTAGTGAGATATTTGGGATCAGATGGCGCAAAGAATCAGTCACTGTATAGTCTCTATTTGAGTATGAGTATTTTAAAATGTCAATAACAATAGCATTTGTAATAATATAGGAGAAGCACCGTCGGCAGCAACAGTCTTGAGAGGAGAAGCAGGGCTCTCTAAAGATTTTGAAAACACAAAAAACAGGGAGAAGGTGCGCCAGACTAAGTGCAGTATAAACGATAAAGTATTTATTAAAATAAAAAACATACGGCCAAATGGCTACTCACAAAGGTCAGAGTGATTTAGGCATGTAAATTAGATAGGGATGTATCCATGTCTCAATCCGGTCCACGGGGTTTGCAGAGCTGATGGAGTATAAAAGCAGACAGGGGGGACGACAATAGGCTTGCCTCTGTGTTCCAAAAGCTGATTTGGAGCAGCACCTCTGTATTTCTAATAGTTTTCATCGGTTTCCAGCTTTGTTAAGCGTCCGGATGGCCGGAACCGGAAGTGGAACCGGAAGTGGAACCGGAAGTGCGTTCCCGCGTGGAACGCAAGCTCTGGGATCCGGAAGTGACGCGTGGGCCAATCAGAAGACGCGTTTCACAACTTCAGTTGTTTCCTCAGTTCTCACTTCCGGTTCCGGCCATCCGACCATCCGGACGCTTAACAAAGCTGGAAACCGATGAAAACTATTAGAAATACAGAGGTGCTGCTCCAAATCAGCTTTTGGAACACAGAGGCAAGCCTATTGTCGTCCCCCCTGTCTGCTTTTATACTCCATCAGCTCTGCAAACCCCGTGGACCGGATTGAGACATGGATACATCCCTATCTAATTTACATGCCTAAATCACTCTGACCTTTGTGAGTAGCCATTTGGCCGTATGTTTTTTATTTTAATAAATACTTTATCGTTTATACTGCACTTAGTCTGGCGCACCTTCTCCCTATATAGCTAGTGATCTAGCTTTAACCACTTAACAACTGCCCATTGCCGATTAACGGCTTCAGGGCGGTTGTTTAACTCTGAGAGGCCGTTAATTAACGGCCTCCCAGAATTCTGCTCTCGCGCGCCCCCTGGGGCGCGCACTCGAGAGCATCCGTGACCGCCGGGTCCACAGGACCTGGCGCATCACGGTAAACGGCCGCTCGTCGCGGCCGTTTACCACGTGATCGCTCCGTCAAATGACGGAGTGATCACTTGTACAGTGGATCGGTACAGTGGAGGGGAAAGAGATCGGTGTCAGCAGCGATGTGGGCTGCATCTGCAGTGCCCACATCGCTGCTCACCGAATTTAACCTCTCAATTCCCTGCCAATACTCTGCAATACCAGTGCATACTCTGCAGTACCCTGCCATTACTCTGCAGTACCCTGCCATTACTCTGCAGTACCCCGCCATTACTCTGCAGTGCAGTACCCTGCCATTACTCTGCAGTACCCTGCCATTACTCTGCAGTACCCCCCATTACTCTGCAGTGCCCCCCAATACTCTGCAGTACCCCCAATACTCTGCAGTACCCGCCATTACTCTGCAGTACCCCGCCATTACTCTGCAGTGCAGTACCCTGCCATTACTCTGCAGTACCCTGCCATTACTCTGCAGTACCCCCCATTACTCTGCAGTACCCCCCATTACTCTGCAGTACCCTGCCATTACTCTGGAGTACCCCCCAATACTCTGCAGTACCCTGCTATTACTCTGTAGTACCCCGCCAATACCCCGCCAATACTCTGCAATACCCTGCCATAAATTGCCATACCCAGCCATACTCGGAGATACCCAGCCATACTCGGTGATACCCTGAAATACCCAGCCATAGACGCCCCCCACCCCTCACCGCCCTCCGTGCTTCTACCAACTCGCCAGTACGATCAAAGCCAGAATCTTTTTTTTATTTTTTATTTCAGGCTTCCCAGCCTAGAGGTGAGATGTGGGGTCATATTGACCCCCAGATTTCACTGTAAAGAGGACCTGTCACCCCATATTCCTATTACAAGGGATGTTTACATTCCTTGTAATAGGAATAAAAGTGATCAAAAATATATTTTTGGTGAAAAAAATGTCAAACTAAAATAAATAAAGTAAAATGAACAATAAAAAAAAAAAATTTTTTAAAGCGCCCATGTCCCCATGTGCTCGCATGCAGAAGCGAACGCATGCGTAAGCCCCGCCCACATATGAAAACGGTGTTCAAACCACACATGTGAGGTATCGCCGAGAACGTTAGAGCGAGAGCAATAATTCTAGTCCTAGACCTCCTCTGCAACTCAAAACATGTAACCAGTAAAAAAAAATTTAAAGCGTCGCCTATGGGGATTTTTTAAGTAGCGACGTTTGGCGCCATTCCACGGGCATGTGCAATTTTGAAGAGTGACATGTTTGATATCTATTTACTCAGCATAACTTCATCTTTCACTTTATGCAAACATTGGGCTAACTTTACTGTTTTTTTTGTTTGTTTTTTAAGCACAAAACTGTTTTTTCCCCCAAAAAAACGCATTTGAAAAATTGCTGTGCAAATACCGTGTGAGATAAAAATTTGCAACGACCACCATTGTATTCTCCAGGGTCTTTGCTAAAAAAAAAAATATATATATATATATAATGTTTTGGGGTTCTCTGTAATTTTCTAGCAAATAAATGATGATTTTTACATGTAGGAGAGAAATGTCAGAATTGGCCTGGGTGCTCCAGAACGCCTGATGGCGCTCCCTGCATGTTGGGCCTCTGTATGTGGCCACGCTGTGTAAAAGTCTCACACATGTGGTATCGCCGTACTCGGGAGTAATAGCAGAATGTGTTTTGGGGTGTAATTTGTGGTATACATATGCTGTGTGTGTGAAATAACCTGATAATATGACAATTTTGTGGAAAAAAAAAAAAAGGAAATAGGCCGTCAGTACTTCAGGTGTGATCAATTTTCAGATATTGGCACCATAGCTTGTGGACTCTATAACTTTCACAAAGACCAAATAATATCCACCAATTTGTACTTATTTTTACCAAAGATATGTAGTAGTATGAATTTTGGCCAAAATTTATGAAGAAAAAATTACTAATCTGCTAAACTTTATAACAGAAACGAAGAAAAATTCATTTTTTCGCAGAATTTTCTGTCTTTTTTCTTTTATAGCACAAAAAATAAAAAACTGAGAGGTGATTAAATACCACCAAAAGAAAGCTCTATTTGTGTGAAAAAAAGGACAAACATTTCCTATAGGTCCAGTGTTGCATGACTGAGTAATTGTCATTCAAAATGTGAGGGCACCGAAAGCTGAAAATTGGTCTGGTTATTAAGGGTGTTTAAGTGCCCAGTGGTCAAGTGGTTAATAATAGAGCTTGCAGTCAGTAGTGTTAGGAGATACTGCGTGCTGTCTGCGTGCTCTGTACCCAGTACATACCGCTATAATATAGGGCAGGCCCCTACTTTCAAACATCCAACTTACAAACATCTCCTACTTGCAAACGCAAGGAGACAGCAGCAAGTGAGATGAAAAAAGATGGACGACAAAACAAATTATACAGGGGTGATAACCCTTCCCTATGTTTTCCAAAAAGCTTAAAAATAGTTTTTTTGACTGGAGCTACACTTTAAAAATGTACCAGTTGAAAATTACAAACAGATTCAACTTAACACAACAAACCTACACAGTCCCTGTCTTGTTTGCACCTCCTGTATACTGCTGTTCTGAGTATATAGGGCCTGGGGGCCACACGCATTTCCTTTTTTTAATATGGGTAAGGGGTTCCCCTTAATATGCGTACAAGACCCAAATAGGCTGGTAATGTGCAGGGAGGGCTACCCATGCCATTTTTCTCAATGATTTTCAACCATATTGCAGGAACCAGATATAACATTAAAACCGCAAGCAGTTTTAAATGGTGTTATTTCCGTTTAATGTCATTTTGTGCAGGGACTGTTCTAAACACGGGAAACACGTGGCACTTCACAGGCATACTACAGACACCCCCCAGGCACCATATTTAAAGGAATATTTCACCTTTTTTTCACTTTAATCGTCATTAAAATCAGTGCTCCCACCAAAACGACAGTTTTTAAAACTTTTTTTTGCAGTGACCCATGTCCCCTGGGGCAGGAGCCAGGTCCTCAAACCCTTTTTAGGACACTATCTTGCATATTAGCCGTTAAAATTAGCACTTTCCATTTCGAACGTTCGAGTCCCATAGACTTCAATGGGGTTCTAACGTTCGTAACGAACGCGGGGGTCGTTCACAAGTTCTGGTGCGAACCGAACCGGGGCGTGTTCGGCTCATCCCTAGCCGACACTGTGCCCCCCTGCCTGCCTGCTGTCTGCCCAGCACTTACCCCATCTTGGTGGTAGGTCAGGCAGCGGTGACGGCATCGAGCTGTGGGATGGATCCTGTGTCCTCCATGCATCTCTTCTCATTCTGCTAAGCTTCCAATAGGAGCACTCGTGCCTTTAGCCAATCAGGTGAGGGGTATTAGACCCACGCCCTCTGATTGGCAGAGAGGCAGTTTGGTGTTAGAAAAGCAAATATTCATTTGCTTTTCTAACACATCTGGGTGGGCTCTGAGCACAATGCCCTGCGCTTGAAGTCCACCTTTTTTGAAGCCTATTACAGCCTATGGCTTTAATCAGGTGCTTCAAAAAAACAACCCCGCCGCTGGAATTCAGGCACCCTGTGTCCGAAAAGGGACCAGACGTCTGAATAGGGGGTGGCAGCGGCGGCCATGGCTAGATTCATGCAATGCATGAAACTACAGGCATACCCCACTTTTAAGTACACAATGGGGTTTATTTACTAAAGCTGGAAAGTGCAAAATCAGATTCACTTCTGCATAGAAACCAATGAGCTGCCAGGTTTTATTTCCAAAGCTTAATTGAACAAGCTGAGGTTAGAAGCTCATTGGTTTCTATGCAGACGTGAGCCTGATTTTTGACTTTCCAGTTTTAGTAAATAAAACCCATTGTGTACTTTTAAGTGGGGTATGCCTGTATCCATTATTCATAGAGGGGGGTGGCGTGACAGAGAGAGCGGCACCCATTTGCCCTTAATAGACTCACCGCCACTGGTTGTTACTGACGTGATGAAAATTTCATGTGAATAGCGCTTTTAGAAATAGATTTACCTAAAAAAAGGTAATGTGTTCAATACTTATTTTACCCGGTGTACATGAGGGAGGTTTACTAGAACTGGATCACTCATAATCTGGTGCAGCTGTGCATGGTAGCCAATCAGATTGTAACTTCAGCTTGTTCAATTAAGCTTTCACAATAAAACCTGGAAGCTGATTGGCTTCTATGCAGAGCTGCACCAGATTTTGCACTCTCCAGGTTTAGTAAATCTCCCCCATAGTTATGTTGGTCTAAGCTGGACCAATGTAACTATGTGATATCCCCACAATTGGAATTCCTCTGTAGGTTAACCTGTAGCCACAAAACACCAGAATCAGAGCTGTTACTATAGATAAAATCACACATAAGGATAATACTATAAAATGATGAAATAAGACATACAGTATATCTAAAAGCAAAGATTTAGCAGGAGGAAGCTTCTGTGATTTCATATATTTATCTGGAGGAAATTTGCAGTCTCATTTTAATTGCTTAGCGTAGTTGTCCTTTCACTATACCCCGATCTTTTTTTATCATTACTACAGCTAAAAATAGGCAGCGTTTTATTCTGTGGAATACACGAGCAGGGCCGTCTTTAATATTCATTGGACCCTGGGCAAAAATTTTCTTGCCCCCCCATACAATTTCACTCTCCATCTGCTCTGAGACAGGCAATAAATAGCAGCTAGACTTAAAATCAGTTTAATGTATCAGATCAGGCAGCAATTGAGATTCGTTGCCAGTGGTTACAGCATATCATTACTGCTAACTGACTGGTTGCTAGAGGTTACAGCACACTACGAGTCACTGATTAGTTGCTAGAAGTTACAGCAAATGATTTCTGCTTCTTAATCGTTTGCTAGAGATTACGTTATAGTATTACTGCTCACTGGTTGCTAGAGGTTACAGCACATCATCTCCTCACTGCAGGGGGGCATGATCTACATATGAATGCCACCTTTACTTACATATCAATACAGCCGCCCGCAGCTATTTACATATGAATGCCGATTATTTACATGTAAACACAGGGTCTGCAGGTGAGTAATCTGTACACAACAATAGGACAGAGCTGGGCAGCATTAGTACCAGCACATCACACTGAGATATTGGGATTGTTGGCAAGTATGAGGCAGCTGCTTTGGGCCCCACAACGACAGGGCCCAGGGCAGCTGCCCCTTTTGCCCTGCCTTAAAGATGGCCCTGTACACGAGTCAGCTCTTAATTCAGGTAAAATGGTTGTCGATCCAATACTCCCAACAGATCTTACATATGGGAAACAGATCTTACATATGATTCACTGCTGAAGCCACATTCCGTCCTCATTGCGGAAACCTTAGAGCTTCTAGAGTAAAGCACTGGGAGACATTTACTAAAACTGGAGGGGAAAGATTTACTAAAACTGGAGCATACAGAATCTAGTTCAGGTGTGCATAGCAACCAATCAGCTTCTAACTTTCAATCAGCTTGTTCAATTAAGCTTTGACAATAAAACCTAGAAGTTGATTGGTTACTATGCACTGCACCATATTCGGTGTGCACCAGTTTTAGTAAATCCCCCCTTAGACCCCTTTCACACTAGGTAATTTTAAGGGTATTTTTCAGGCGCTTTAGCATTAAAAAAAAACCTCTGTCAAGCGCTTGAAAGAAGCCTCATCTGCAAACCCAGTTTGAAAGCCCAAGTGCTTTAAGAGCCCTTTCACACTGCCAGCACCCAAAAAACGCTGGTAAAGCGCTGCGTAAAAGTAGCTGCGCTTTACCAGCATTTTTCAAGCGCTATTGGGCACTTTTAACCCCCGCTAGTGGCCAAATAAAGGGTTAAAAGTGCCCACAAAGTGCCGCTGCCAAAAGCGATTTGCAGGCGTTTTGCAGGCACTTCCCATTGATTTCAATGGGAAGGGGTGCGTTAGGAGCGGTGTATTCATCGTTCCAAAAGCGCTGCAAAAAAGCTGCTTGCAGGACTTTTTTTGATGCCCGGCCAGCCCAGCACCTCAGTGTGAAAGACCTGTGTAGTGTGGGGGCCGAGGAACTGTATACAGTGCTGAGATGGGAAAGGAGCAATGTCAAGTGACCTGCCAGGGGTCCCTCTCCTCTGATTCTCCAACGGTAATCACTGTCCTCTCATGTAAAGAGGAACTCAAAACTCTTAAGCCACTTTGGGTATCTTGGCATGCAGTGGGTGTTTCTGCACGCACGGTTGAAGTGGTGGGTGGTAATGAGTGGGGTCCAGGCCAACTTTTGCATCGGGGCCCACATGCTTCAAGCTTTGCCTTGTGTGGTGCGATCGCTATTTACATAAGTATGCAGGACCTACATGCATGTTTACATTTGTGCATGAGCATGGGTGTATGGGGCGCTTACATTATTTTTTTTTTTGGATGAACTTTATTGCTATAACAAGGGATTAACAACACTCATGGGCTGTGATATATCCAGTTTAAGCCCATATCTCTCCTTTTGCCTCCAAAGCATGTGATCAAAGCAAGATCAGTTTGATCAGATGCTGTACAAACCAGTAATGGCTTCTAATCAAAACAAAAGTAATGTAACAGAAGAGGGGAAGAAACTCTTTCACAGTGATTGCGATTAGAGCGGTTATATCGGTAGTGGGCTCCCCAATGGGACAGGAGAGCCCGGTAAAGGTGGAGGGGGTCCCCCTTGCTCCATCTGTAAAAATGACCGAGAGGCTGTAGAGCCACTTGGACCATTTTTCCCCAAATAGCGAAACACTCAGAGAAAAAGGATAATACCAAGACCATTGTTGTAGCTGCACTGATCCTGATCCTTGCTGAACTTGAATCCATGTATGACTGGCTTTAGTTTGCCTCTATAGATACCCTGTGCTGTTATTCCAGGTACAACAGGCCCCTGTGCACAAATGGCATCCCACACTGTGTATTTTTGGCCCAGGGATGACATCTAGCACCGTGTGTCACGGGCCCACAGATCAGGTGGCACACCGGATATGGCAATGGTACACTCATGAAAGGAGGATGGGAAAAGGGAAGTCTATTATAAAACATTTTCAGATGGGCATTCCAATCAGGTCCACCTATCAGTTTTTACGGCTGACTTGATTGGAAGGTCCATTCATCCCTATGGACAAGCAGCTGTACACAGACTTGTGTCCATTTACACCCGCCTACCCCTGGGTTCGATCAGGCCCTTAAAAAAAAGGGTAGAGGACTCTCTCTTCAGTTTAAGGTGAAGCGGTTCCTACTGAACTGTCCGAGATTCAAACCATGTATGGGCAGGCTGATTGCACCCAAGCTTATTGATCAATCCACTTGGGTACAACTAGCCTGTTTGATTTTTCATGAGATCATTGCTAGAGGTTAAGCAATAATCACTGTGGCTCTCCCCATGAAGAGAACACAATAGCTCCACGGGATAGATTCCCCCATCAACATCAGTGTTGATGGGGGAATGCACCTATTTTCTTTCCTGCAACCACAGGTTGAAAATCTAACCATCTATGGCTGGCTTTACAGTCATTGGAGTTGCTGCTCTGACTAGATGGAGGTTGGAATCAGACCTGTGTTCCGGTGCATTGTGTTTAGAACGAATAAAAGAAAAAAAAAATTCTTACACACACTATTTATTTTTATTTCATTTTATTAAATGTTTTGCACAATATAGCAATAAAGTATATACGTAATTTCTTCTGCCATGATGCACCACAATGCATGGTAGTACGTTAAACTGCATTGTGTTGAATTGTACTGCATGTGTGTTGGAAGTGCGTTTGGTCAATGTGTTGGGGTACCATTGACGATGGATGACACTGCACCACACTGATGCTTGTAACGTGAATTAAAAAAACATAGGTTGTGGTAATGCACATTTACCACAACACAATGGTGTGATTTGGCACTAAAGCATGGCAGTTCACAGAACCATCCAAAACACACATTTCCCCAGCGTACTTACCAGCTAGCCAGCATAATATAATGAAAAAAAGGCTAAACTGTTTCTGCAATTTACATTGGATGCAAATATATGTGAAGCCGCACTGCCACATCAAGGCCCCTCTGCAAAGTGCGGTCCCTAACTATAATGTTTCCAAATTGATAAATATATAGCAAGAAATAAATTGAGTGTCTAAACTAGTTACAATTTTTTTTAAAAAACAGAGGTTTTTGTTATATATTTGCATTCATAAGTGAAGCTACATAGAGCTCCCAGGGATCCCATTGGATCTTCCTTGTGGCTTGTGCTTGGTCACAATGAGACCTCGTATGATTGGGATTTCTGTGTCCCTCTAATGTAATGTTTCCAGGGTATATGCCTGTTAACCCTCTAAGTCTTAGGTGCTCGCAGTGATACTGGTGTTAGGTTTAGAAAGTCTCTAGCACTCAAAAAGATTATTTCCACTTATTGTGAAAAAATGTCATATTATTCCAGCCACTGTTTTATTGCTGGTTTGATAGTACCAGAAAATAAAAAAAAAAACTGGCCTCCAACCTCCCCTTATAGCCAGTCCAACACACACCTAAAAAGTATCAGCCTCCCGCCTGCAAAAAAACCCTATGTCACTCCTTCTGGAGCCTGAATGGCCCACTCTGATGGAGCCAGAATGGGGGTGTCACACTCTCCTGGAGCCTGAAAAGGCCCATTCTTCTGGAGCCAAACTGGCCCATTCTTCTAGAGCCTGAACGGCCCGCTCTGATGGAGCCTGAACGGCCCGCTCTGATGGAGCCTGAACGGCCCGCTCTGATGGAGCCTGAACGGCCCGCTCTGATGGAGCCTGAACGGCCCGCTCTGATGGAGCCTGAACGGCCCGCTCTGATGGATCCTGAACGGCACAGTCTGATGGAGCCTGAACGGTGTTGTCACACTCTGATGGAGCCTGAATGGGGGTGTCACACTCTGATGGAGCCTGAACGGGGGTGTCACACTCTGATGGAGCCTGAACGGGGGTGTCACAGTCTCCTGGAGCCTGAAAAGGCCCATTCTTCTGGAGCCAAACTGGCCCATTCTTCTAGAGCCTGAATGGCCCGCTCTGATGGAGCCTAAACGGCCCGCTCTGATGGAGCCTAAACGGCACAGTCTGATGGAGCCTGAACGGCACAGTCTGATGGAGCCTGAACGGGGGTGTCACACTCTGATGGAGCCTGAACGGGGGTGTCACACTCTGATGGAGCCTGAACGGGGGTGTCACACTCTGATGGAGCCTGAACGGGGGTGTCACACTCTGATGGAGCCTGAACAGGGGGGTGTCACACTCTGATGGAGCCTGAACGGGGGTGTCACACTCTGATGGAGCCTGAACGGGGGTGTCACATTCTGATGGAGCTTGAACGGGGGTGTCACATTCTCCTGGAGCTTGAAAAGGCCCATTCTTCTGGAGCCAAACTGGCCCATTCTTCTAGAGCCTAAACGGCCCGCTCTGATGGAGCCTAAACGGCCCGCTCTGATGGAGCCTAAACGGCACAGTCTGATGGAGCCTGAACGGCACAGTCTGATGGAGCCTGAACGGGGGTGTCACACTCTGATGGAGCCTGAACAGGGGGGTGTCACACTCTGATGGAGCCTGAACAGGGGGGTGTCACACTCTGATGGAGCCTGAACAGGGGGGTGTCACACTCTGATGGAGCCTGAACAGGGGGGTGTCACACTCTGATGGAGCCTGAACAGGTGGGTGTCACACTCTGATGGAGCCTGAACGGGGGTGTCACATTCTGATGGAGCTTGAACGGGGGTGTCACATTCTCCTGGAGCTTGAAAAGGCCCATTCTTCTGGAGCCAAACTGGCCCATTCTTCTAGAGCTAGAGCAGCCCACTCTTCTGGAGCCTGAATCTCCCACTCTTCTGGAACCTGATCGGCCCAATCTCCTGAAGCCTGAATCTCCCATTCTTCTGAAATCTGATCGGCCCAATCTCCTGGAGCCTGAATCTCGCACTCTGATGGAGCCTGAACATCGCACTCTGATGGAGCCTGAACCTCGCACTCTGATGGAGCCTGAACCTCGCACTCTGATGGAGCCTGAACCTCGCACTCTGATGGAGCCTGAACCTCGCACTCTGATGGAGCCTGAACCTCGCACTCTGATGGAGCCTGAACCTCGCACTCTGATGGAGCCTGAACCTCGCACTCTGATGGAGCTTGAATGGGGGTGTCGCACTCTGATGGAGCCTGAACCTCGCACTCTGATGGAGCCTGAATGGGGGTGTCGCACTCTGATGGAGCCTGAATGGGGGTGTCGCACTCTGATGGAGCCTGAACGGGGGTGTCGCACTCTGATGGAGCCTGAACGGGGTTGTCGCACTCTTCTGGAGTCTGAACGTGGGCGACACACTTTTCTGGAGTATGAACAATTTCTTCCAACTTGTTGGCAATCTTCACTCCCAAAAATTCTGCACCCCTCCCATTTAAGTGCAGTCTATCCCTTCCATAGAGCCGGGAAGCGACCGCAAAGTCAGACCAGTTCTCCATGAAGCCAAACTCCTCTTCTCTGCACCAGTTCTTCAGCCACTTGTTAAGCTCTCTAAGCTCCTGCTGCCTTTCTGGTGTGGCTTTAGGTACAGGCAGTATTTCTGAAAATACTGCTTTGGAGGTCCTTTTTTTCAACATAATCCCTATGTCCTTGAAATCATTTTGTAGACTGCTCCATCTTCCTCTAACTTGGTCATTTGTACCAATATGTACCAAGACAGCTGGGTCCTCTCCAGCCCCACGCAACAATCTTTCCATCCGATCTGCAATGTCCCGAACCCGAGCGCCTGGTAAACAACATACTGTTCGTAGTTGAGGGTCTTTGTGACAGATTGCCCTCTCTGTCCCTCTAATAATTGAGTCCCCTACCACCAGTATCTGCCTATTCTTTCTTGTAGCCTTGCCCCCATCTTTACTGGAGGAAATGTTCCCATGGTTCACCTGACATTTTGGTTGAGTCTCAATGTCGGGTACAGTCCCAATATGCACATGACACTCTTCTGGACTTTGCACACGAGCAACACGCTCTTCTGTAGTCTGAGCGGCGGTGGCGCACCCTTCTGGAGTCTGAGCGGCAGCGGCACGCCCATTTGGAGTCTGAGCGGCAGTGGCGTGCCCTTTTGGAGTCTGAGCGGCAGTGGCGCGCCCTTTTGGAGTCTGAGCGGCGGCGGTGCGCCCTTTTGGAGTCTGAGCGGCGGTGCGCCCTTTTGGAGTCTGAGCGACGGTGCGCCCTTTTGGAGTCTGAGCGGCGGCGGCGCGTCCATTTGGAGTCTGAGCGGCGGCGCACCCATTTGGAGTCTGAGCGGCGGCGGCGCGCCCATTTGGAGTCTGAGCGGCGGCGGCGCGCCCTTCTGGAATCTGAGCGGTGGCGGCTCGCCCTTCTGGAGTCCGAGCAGCGGCGGTGCGCCCTTTTGGAGTCTGAGCAGCGGCGGCACGCACTTTTGGAGTCTGAGCGGTGGCGGCACGCCCATTTGGAGTCTGAGCGGCGGCGGTGCGCCCTTTTGGAGTCTGAGCGGCGGCGGCGCGCCCATTTGGAGTCTGAGCGGCGGCGGCGCGCCCATTTGGAGTCTGAGCGGCGGCGGCGCGCCCATTTGGAGTCTGAGCGGCGGCGGCGCGCCCATTTGGAGTCTGAGCGGCGGCGGTGCGCCCATTTGGAGTCTGAGCGGCGGCGGTGCGCCCATTTGGAGTCTGAGCGGCGGCGGCGCGCCCATTTGGAGTCTGAGCGGCGGCGGCGGCGCGCCCTTTTGGAGTCTGAGCGGCGGCGGCGGCGCGCCCTTTTGGAGTCTGAGCGGCGGCGACGCGCCCTTTTGGAATCTGAGCGGCGGCGACGCGCCCTTTTGGAGTCTGAGCGGCGGCGGCGCGCCCTTCTGGAATCTGGGCGGCGGCGGCGGCTCGCCCTTCTGGAATCTGAGCGGCGGCGGCTCGCCCTTCTGGAGTCTGAGCGGCGGCGGCGCGCTCTTCTATAGTCTGAGCGGCGGCAGCACGCTCTTCTGGAGTCTGAGCGGCGGCGGCGCGCTCTTCTGGAGTCTGAGCGGCGGCGGCGCGCTCTTCTGGAGTCTGAGCGGCGGCGGCGCACTCTTCTGGAGTCTGAGCGGCGGCGGCGCGCTCTTTTGCAGTCTGAGCGGCGCTGGCGCGCTCTTCTGCAGTCTGAGCGGCGGCGGCGCGCTCTTCTGGAGTCTGAGCGGCGGCGGCGCGCTCTTTTGCAGTCTGAGCGGCGGTGGCGCGCTCTTCTGCAGTCTGAGCGGCGGCGGCGCGCTCTTCTGGAATCTGAGCCACGGCGGCTCGCCCTTCTGGAGTCTGAGCCGCGGCGGGGCGCTCTTCTGGAGTCTGAGCGGCGGCGGCGCACTCTTCTGGAGTCTGAGCGGCGGCGGCGGCGCACTCTTCTGGAGTCTGAGCGGCGGCGGCGCGCTCTTCTGCAGTCTGAGCGGCGGTGGCGCGCTCTTCTGCAGTCTGAGCGGCGGCGGCGCGCTCTTCTGGAGTCTGAGTGGTGGCGGCGCTCTCTTCTGGAGTCTGAGCGGCGGCGGCGCGCTCTTCTGCAGTCTGAGCGGCGGCGGTGGCGCGCTCTTCTGCAGTCTGAGCGGCGGCGGCGCGCTCTTCTGCAGTCTGAGCGGCGGCGGCGCGCTCTTCTGGAGAATGAGCGGCGGCGGCGCGCTCTTCTGGAGTCTGAGAGGCGGCGGCGCACTCTTCTGGAGTCTGAATGTGGGCGACACTCTCTTCTGCAGTCTGAATGTCCCTTTCAATACTGCTCACTGTGGCAGGCCTGCCGTGTGAGCTTTGTCTGCAGTAGATCTCGCCTTCATCTGCAATAAAACCAGAGGAATTTGATTTAGCATCTTTACCTACATTTCATATATTTTTCTTTATACAACATCAAATTATGAAGAAAAAACTTCAAAGCTCCACTGCCATGAAGAAATAGTAAACCCGACATGACAGTGACATAGGAAAAACTGCTATTGGCTTTTGTATAAAAATGCTGATTGCCTGGCAGTTATGCTGACCCACTAAAATTCCATGATTGGAAGTTTGGAAGCCAACAACAAGTATTTTTAGCAGTATAATAAAAAATCATTTCCCAAACATAGGTAATTGCTGTGGGCACATTGTGTGGGCGGCTAAGCAATTACATGGTGTTGATCACGTGGTGGAGTGTCAGATCATTTTATCAACTGAATATCTATCATAGAGATACTACCCAATATTAATATCACAACTTATAGTCTCTCTCTGTTTTTTCATATTTATGGTTTGCACATTGCTACTTACTGGGTGTGTAATATATATGTGTATTGTTTATGTTATCACATTACCTAGCGCCACTATTTACTTTTAACCTATGTTTGGTAGATGCTGTTTTATTATAGCATTTCTTTTAAAGTGGCTGCTCTATATGTATCAGGTTTGTCTTTGGCGCAGTGATAAGATCTTAGGTAGCGGCTCATTGTGATCTGGTTGTGTATTATTTTTAGCAGTATGATGTTGCACTTTCATAGTTAAATGAGTGGGCAGGTCACAAAGGAAATTGTGACAGGAAGTAGTGGTGCCACCTGCCTGGCTGTACATTGTGGCAGGGGTTTGTGAAACATCAGACCAGCTAAGCAGGGGCTTTGTTGAGTGGCAGTTTTGTCAAGAAAGTGTGTCATTATCAGCCCTGAGATCAGAACACCACAGCAGCAAATGGAACTCCCTACATCTGAAAGAAATCTGGAGACATAAAAGAAATACTTTCCCTGGCCCCATTAGTTCAGCGGGGAGGGGAGTGTGTGTTTGTGTGTTGGGGGGCACTGCAGAAAGGAGACAATTTCTTCACATTCAGGCTGAGAGCTCTGCTGTTTCTTATAATTGAGCTAAAATCCCAGCCTCTTTTATATCAATCTACCGGATTCCTCTGGTGAATTTATATACAAGAGGCTGGGATTGAAGAATCGGCTCCGGTGAGGACAGCTGTGGATGTTTGGACAGGAAAGTGTCTCTATATTAAAAGTTAGCAGCTATAGTATTTGTAGCTGCTGACTTCAAAATTTTTTGGGGTAGACTGGAGCGCCTCTTTAAAGTCCCACACCTTGCAAAACCTTGGGATCAGTGGACATGCGTCCTACAAGTGTGTTTTTTTTTATTTTCTTTAGCCATGACAATTTCAGTTCTCTTATATGGGTTCAATTAAAGTGCTTATAAAGGCAGAGGGATTTTATCTTGCTGCATTTCTAAAAAAATAAATAAAAAATAAATGTATGCATGCATCTCCCCCCCCCCCCAGCCCCCCTAGGCTCTCTTGCTCCTCACTGGCTCAGTAAAAAAAAAAAAATAATAATAATAAGCCAAAAAAGCCAATGCTGTAAAAAAAAAAAACACACTATTGCAAAAATGTTGAAAAACTCACTGCAAAGCTACTGCCATTTTTATAACATTATTATAACGTCCAATGTGCATGAGGAAGCTTTACCATCACTGTAATGTATGGCATTGGTTTAACCACTTAAGCCCTGGACCAATTGTCAGTCTAAGGACCAGAGGTCTTTTTACAATTTTGCACTGCACTGTTTTAACTGGCAATTGCACGGTCATGCAATGTTGTACCCAAACGAAATTTGCATCCTTTTCTTGCCACAAATAGAGCTTTCTTTTGATGGCATTTGATTGCCTCTGCGATTTTTATTTTTTACGATATAAAAGGAAAAAGACTATGTCCTCTCCTCGCAGTCCGGTCAAAAAGACCGCCCCGAGGAGAGTGAAATCGTAAACACAGGGAGGGGAAGCTTCTCATTCGCCAGGAGCGATGGAGAGGGGATGGCCAGAAACCAACGGTCATCCCCTCATCCTGGATCGCTCCTGAAGCGAAACGGACCGCTGCAGCCAGTGGGAGGGGGTCCGGTCGGACCCCCCACCCGCTGGAAGGCAGGCACGTACGGGTATGTGCTTGTGCCCATACATGCTATTCTGCCGACGTATAATTACATGCGGTGGTCCTAAAGTGGTTAATTATCTGCGTCTTGTAGAACGACTCCTATTGTAAATGAAAATACATTCTCCGCCTACAATGGCTTGCTACAGTTTTTGTGGAATATTTTTTGACATTTTGGGAACTATGTATATGTGTTATGTAGGTAACAAGGGGTTAAACATGTATGTGGGGGTCTTCTCTTCCCATATTATAAATCTCTGCCATCTTGCTGGGTGGCATTGAGGTCATCAGTCCAGCCTGTAATAAGTAGCATGCAAGGCTTGTTCAAAAAAAAAAGTCAGTTAGTAGGTGACAGTTGGAAAAAGAGGGGGGGACTTGGCTCAGGGTAAACAGATGTAATATTAGCTGCTTTCTCCTCTTTAAAATAAATTCTCAGACTGGTGTTTACAAGACAAAAGACAGCAATGTCTATGGCCAGCCCTATACATGTGTACATAGGTTTAGTCTACTGAAAAATTTAAAAAGGGTTTGAAGACTTTTCTTTTTAGCAAATGTTTTTGAATTAAGTTATTTGTCTGTTTTTTTTATTGTAACTGTGTAGCACTTTGAGGTCTTTTGATGGAAAGTGCATTATAAATCAAATTTTTTATTATTATTATCATTATTATATGGGGGTGCCACTGTCATCAATGGGAGGAAAAAGAATCCAATGAAAGTATTTTGTATTTATCAATATCCATGAAACTTACCAGCCCTGCGTTTTTTGTCCCAGCGTGGTTCATTGGCTTTACAGCCAGCATCAAAACATCCGATAACGGATCTGAAACAGCGACGTACAAATCGCACTGCCCTCCGCATTTTGGTGGGCTTCTTGAATAGGGGATCTGTAAGCTGTATATTGATCTCTCCTTCCATAGCTGGGCTTCCTTTGGTTAGTTTCTCAATATTGTTTTGAGAAACAATCTGTTTACTTGTAATTTGTCTCATTATGAAGAATAATAAGACACGCTTTAAGTCTGAGAAATTGCAATAAAACTGAATCGAATAAATCCAAATCCAATCAAACAGCAAGAGAAAGCTGGACAGAGATGTCTTCACTGTACAGCAATCAAATCACTACTGATGCCAGAAGAGCCCAGAGCAGCCTTATATTAGAGCAGGTGATGACATCATAGAGGGTTTTTTTTTTTTCAACTGACAATTTTTCTTAACGGCTTTTGTTGCCATGGTTACCAAAGCTTCCTATACACAGTGATGGGCTGTGGGGGATGGGCTGTGGGGGAGAGCACAGACACACCAATAGAGGACTATGATTGGGCAGTATTAATGGTAGCAATATGATGGGGCAGTTTTGATTGGGCAGTTTTGATGGTGGCAATAGGAGGAGGCAATTTTGATGGGAAAAAGAGGGGGGGGGGGACTTGGCTCAGGGTAAACAGATCTAAAAATAGCTGCTTTCTCCTCTTTAAAATAAATCCTCAGACTGGTGTTTACAAGACAAAAGACAGCAATGTCTATGGCCAGCCCTATACATGTGTACATAGGTTTAGTCTACTGAAAATTTTAAAAAGGGATTGAAGACTTTTCTTTTTAGCAAATGTTTTTGAATTAGGTTATTTGTCTGTTTTTTTATTGTAACTGTGTAGCACTTTGAGGTCTTTTGATGGAAAGTGCATTATAAATAACATTTATTATTATTATTATTATTATTATTATATGGGGGTGCCACTGTCATCAATGGGAGGAAAAAGAACCCAATGAAAGTATTTTGTATTTATCAATATCCATGAAACTTACCAGCCCTGCGTTTTTTGTCCCAGCGTGGTCCATTGGCTTTACAGCCGGCATCAAAACATCCGATAACGGATCTGAAACAGCGACGTACAAATCGCACTGCCCTCCGCATTTTGGTGGGCTTCTTGAATAGGGGATCTGCAAGCTGTATATTGATCTCTCCTTCCATAGCTGGGCTTCCTTTGGTTGGTTTCTCAATATTGTTTTGAGAAACAATCTGTTTACTTGTAATTTGTCTCATTATGAAGAATAATAAGACACGCTTTAAGTCTGAGAAATTGCAATAAAACTGAATCGAATAAATCCAAATCCAATCAAACAGCAAGAGAAAGCTGGACAGAGATGTCTTCACTGTACAGCAAACAACTGACTTCTGATGCCAGAGGAGCCCAGAGCAGCCTTATATTAGAGCAGGTGATGACATCATAGAGGTTTTTTTTTTCAACTGACGATTTTTCTTAACGGCTTTTGTTGCCATGGTTACCAAAGCTTCCTATACACAGTGATGGGCTGTGGGGGAGAGCACAGACACACCAATAGAGGACTATGATGGGGCAGTATTAATGGTATCAATATGATGGGGCAGTTTTGATGGTGGCAATAGGAGGAGGCAATTTTGATGGGGCAGTTTTTTTATATGTATAGAGGACTGTGAAACTGGATTAACCAGTTGCCGACCGCCGCACGACGATGTACGTCGATAGCATGGCACGGGCAGGCATATTGGCGTACATGTACGTCCCTTGCCTCCCGCGGGTCGGGGGCCCGATCGGGCCCCCGCCCGGTGCCTGCGGCGGTCGGTATTCGTGCGGGAGCGATCCCGGACGAGGGGACGGCCATTCGTTCATGGCCACCCCCTCGCGATCGCTCCCGACGAATAGGAATCCCCCGTGACATCACTTCCTCTCCTGTAATGTAAACACAGGAGAGGAAGTGATGTATTCTCTCCTCCGTGTCGGTATTTTTCGTTCCGACACGGAGGAGAGCGGATCGGTGAGTTGCACCAACACTCTACACACACAGTAGAACATGCCAGGCACACTCACACCCCCCCTTTACCCCCCGATCACCCCCCCAATTACCCCTGCCCCCCAGTCACAGTGACACCAATGTCATTTTTTTTTTTTTTTGCATTGGTGTCATTTGTGACTGTAATAACTGTTAGGGCAGTTAGAGTTAGCCCCCTTTAGTTCTAATGTACCCCCCTAACCCCCCCAATAAAGGTTTAACCCCGTGATCACCCCCCGTCGCCAGTGTCACTAAGGCTGGGTTCACATTGCAGCGGTTTATGAGAACGAATGTGATTCGCACCGCACTGCAGTGCAAATCACATCCGATCTCTGTGCGATTCGAGTTCAGCCATTCGCCGCACCCGCCGCACCCGCCACACCCGCCGCACCCACCGCAAATTCGCACGGGACCCTTTTTTTGGCTCGCAGCAGAATCGGATCGCATGGGTGTTCACACCATGCGATCCGAGTTTGCAGATCGCACTGCGATATGCGAACTGATCTGGGGGTGTCAGTAACATTTCACTGACACTCCCAGCAGTTCGCATAGGGCAGTGTGAACTGCCGCCGGGAGGCATGCGATGCGGGAACCCGCCGCGGATTTGCGGCGTTTCCGCATCGCTCCAGTGTGAACCCAGCCTAATAAGCGATCATTTTTCTGATCGCCGTATTAGTGTCACAGGTGACGCTAGTTAGGCAGGTAGGTATTTAGGTTCGCCGCAGCTTTTTATAGCGCCGGGGACCCCCATATACTACCGCATAAAGCCCCCTGATTGCCCCCTAGTTAACCCTTTCACCAGTGATCACCATATAACTGTTACAGGTGACGCTGGTTGGTTAGTTATTTTTTATAGTTTCAGGGCACCCGCCATTTATTACCTAATAAAGGTTTAACCCCCTGATCACCCGGCGGGTGTCATTTGTGACTAATAACTGTTAGGGCAGTTAGGGTTAGCCCCCTTTAGTTCTAAGGTACCCCCCTAACCCCCCCAATAAAGGTTTAACCCCGTGATCACCCCCCGTCGCCAGTGTCACTAAGGCTGGGTTCACATTGCAGCGGTTTATGAGAACGGATGTGATTCGCACCGCACTGCAGTGCAAATCACATCCGATCTCTGTGCGATTCGAGTTCAGCCATTCGCCACACCCGCCGCACCCGCCGCAAATTCGCACGGGACCCTTTTTTTGGCCCGCAGCAGAATCGGATCGCATGGGTGTTCACACCATGCGATCCGAGTTTGCAGATCGCACTGCGATATGCGAACTGATCTGGGGGTGTCAGTAACATTTCACTGACACTCCCAGCAGTTCGCATAGGGCAGTGTGAACTGCCGCCGGGAGGCATGCGATGCGGGAACCCGCCGCGCATTCGTGGCGTTCCCGCATCGCTCCAGTGTGAACCCAGCCTAATAAGCGATCGTTTTTCTGATCGCTGTATTAGTGTCACAGGTGACGCTAGTTAGGCAGGTAGGTATTTAGGTTCGCCGCAGCTTTTTATAGCGCCAGGGACCCCCATATACTACCGCATAAAGCCCCCTGATTGCCCCCTAGTTAACCCTTTCACCAGTGATCACCATATAACTGTTACAGGTGACGCTGGTTGGTTAGTTATTTTTTTATAGTTTCAGGGCACCCGCCATTTATTACCTAGTCTCACTAGTGTACCCCTAAATTTAGGGGTGTCTACTTTCCAAAATGGGGTCATTTGGGGGGGGTTTGTGCCATCTTGGCATTTTATGGCCTTCAAAACTGTAACGCCCTTAGAAAGCCTGAAGGCGGTGCTTGGTTTTCGGGGCCCCGTACGCGGCTAGGCTCCCAAAAAGTCCCACATATGTGGTATCCCCGTACTCAGGAGAAGCAGCAGAATTTATTTTGGGGTGTCATTTCACATATGCCCATGGCATGCGTGAGCAATATATCATTTAGTGACAACTTTGTGAAAAAAAAAAAAAAAAAAAAAAAGTTTGTAATTTTCCCGCAACTTGTGGCAAAATATAAAATATTCCATGGACTCAACATGCCTCTCAGCAAATAGCTTGGGGTGTCTACTTTCTAAAATGGGGTCATTTGTGGGGGTTTTGTGCCATCTTGGCATTTTATGGCCTTCAAAACTGTAATAGGTAGTGAGAAGTGAACTCAAAAATGTACGCCCTTAGAAAGCCTGAAGGCGGTGCTTGGTTTTCGGGGCCCCGTACGCGGCTAGGCTCCCAAAAAGTCCCACATATGTGGTATCCCCGTACTCAGGAGAAGCAGCAGAATTTATTTTGGGGTGTCATTTCACATATGCCCATGGCATGTGTGAGCAATATATCATTTAGTGACAACTTTGTGAAAAAAAAAAAAAAAAAAAAAAGTTTGTAATTTTCCCGCAACTTGTGGCAAAATATAAAATATTCCATGAACTCAACATGCCTCTCAGCAAATAGCTTGGGGTGTCTACTTTCTAAAATGGGGTCATTTGTGGGGGTTTTGTGCCATCTTGGCATTTTATGGCCTTCAAAACTGTAATAGGTAGTGAGAAGTGAACTCAAAAATTTACGCCCTTAGAAAGCCTGAAGGCGGTGCTTGGTTTTCGGGGCCCCGTACGCGGCTAGGCTCCCAAAAAGTCCCACATATGTGGTATCCCCGTACTCAGGAGAAGCAGCAGAATTTATTTTGGGGTGTTATTTCACATACGCCCATAGCATGTGTGAGCAATATATCATTTAGTGACAACTTTGTGTAAAAAAAAAAAAAAATTTTTTTTTTTGTCATTATTCAATCGCTTGAGGCAAAAAAATAAAATATTCAATGGGCTCAACATGCCTCTTATCAATTTCCTTAGGGGGTCTACTTTCCAAAATGGGGTCATTTGGGGGGGTTTTGTACTGCCCTGCCATTTTAGCACCTCAAGAAATGAGATAGGCAGTCGTAAACTAAAAGCTGCGTAAATTGCAGAAAACGTACCTTAGTTTGTAGATGTGACAACTTTTGCGCAAACCAATAAATATACAATTATTGACTTTTTTTTTACCAAAGACATGTGGCTGAATACATTTTGGCCTAAATGTATGACTAAAATTGAGTTTATTGGATTTTTCTAATAACAAAAAGTAGAAAATATCATTTTTTTTCAAAATTTGCGGTCTTTTTACGTTTATATCGCAAAAAATAAAAATCGCAGAGGCAATCAAATACCATCAAAAGAAAGCTCTATTTGTGGGAAGAAAAGGACGCAAATTTTGTTTGGGTACAACATTGCATGACCGCGCAATTACCAGTTAAAGCAGCGCAGTGCCAAAGTGTAAAAAGACCTCTGGTCATTTACCAGCAAAATGGTCCGGTCTGAAAGTGGTTAAAGTTATTATTATAAAGCCCTCTATTTAAAGGCATAGTGATAGGTTGAGTGGTCAGAATTGATATTGATTATGTATATGTCGACACACGAAAGAAAATAAAAAGAAAAAATCCTGTTTTTCTTCAACGGTGACTAAAAAAAGTCGAAGTGAGGGTGTAGTGTATCTTCTAGAATGTCCTTGCCACATTCAATACATGGGAAGAACAAAAAGAGAACTCTGGAAGAGATTAAGAGAGCATGTTCAAAATATTAAAAAGGGTTTTGATGGGGCGTGGCCTGGACGGTGATGGAGTAGGTTGCACGTGAGTTGTGCTCCGCTCTCGGTCTATCCTGCATATCTATCCTGTGCATCAGCGACAGCTAAATACTAACGGGAATCGTTGGATTAAGACCCCAGCATCCAGTCTGCCATGTCTCCTTCCAAGAAGAACAGCACGGTGATGTCCTCCTTGGACAAATACCGCAGACAGGAGCGGGAGGCAGCTCAAGATGGCGCCTCCACGGCATCCTCTCCTCCGCCAGCGACGAACGACACTGAGAAGGTACTGGAGGCTATCTCGGCTTGCCAGTCCTCCCTCACTACTAAAATCGAGGAGATTCGGGTGGACGTATCCCTCATCAGGCAGGACATGTCCAAGCTTAAGGATCGTGTGAAGGAGATGGAGGACAGGATTAGCCAGGCGGAGGACGTGCTCCATCCGTTACAGCAATCCCATGAAGAGCTGAGGCGCCAACTTCATCTTCTCTCTCAGAAGCACGACGACCTCGAGAATCGATCCCGCAGGTCGAACCTTCGTTTCATCGGCCTTCCGGAGGGAGCGGAGGGCTCTGATCCACCTGCTTTTCTCGAGAACCTCCTGGCCCAGACCTACGGTAGGGAAGCTTTCTCTACCACTTTTATCGTGGAACGGGCACACCGTATGCCGGCGAGGCGCCCTCCGGAGGGTGCACCGCCCCGGACACTAATTGCCAAATTGCTGAACTTTAGGGATCGTGATGCCGTCTTGCGCCTGAGCAGGGAGAAGGGTAACATCCCGTACCGTGCAGGACACGTTATGGCCTTCCCGGACTTCTCTGCGGAGGTCCAGAAGCAACGGGCTCGCTTCACTGAGGTCAAGCGGAGGCTGAGGGTTAATCACCTGAAGTATGCCATGATGTATCCGGCGAAGCTGCGTGTTCTGGGAGAGGACCGCGCTCACTTTTTTGATGACCCGGCGCAGGCGATGGAGTGGCTGGACCGACAAGAGGCTGACCGGAACCGCCGGGCCTAGTGTGCGGACTGGAGTGGGCTCTCTGTGGTGATACACCGGATTACGGTTTCTGCTTGGACCGCAATTTATTGGCTGTTTGTATGAGGCCCGGGACCTATGTTCTTTCTTGCTCTGACTACTGCTTACTATAGTGGCTCTGCTTGCTGTGAACTGATGGTCCCTACAACCCTGCCTGCCTTCTACGGAAGATACTTTCCGGGGGGCCGGTACTGTCCGCTTTACCCTCGGATGCCACGATGCTCACTTGTCTGCCCCCCCATTTTGCATGCTGACACTGACTTGGTCCATCCTGGCATGTGTGGTTCTGTCCCTGTTGGCCTTCCTCCCCCGAGATGGCGGACTCCAGCCCCTTTTGCACTCTGATCTCCCTTTACTGCGGTGTACTTTGCTGGGACGACTGCTTCTGCCTTCTGTTCCCCCTTTTTTCAAAATCTTTTTTTTTTTTTTTTTTTTTTTTTATTCTTCATGTACTTTCCCAATTTATTTCTTTAACCACTACAGATCCGCGCTATTGCCAAATGACGGCATTAGCGCGGACCTACATTTCCGGGACTACGTCTATTGACGTGGTCCCGGTTACGAGCGGCCTGCGCGCCCCCTGAGGGGCGCGCGCGGCGCGCTCTGTGATCGGCGAGTCCGTGAGACTCGCCTGATCACCGATCCGTGTAAGGGGTCGATCCCGACCCCTTATCACGTGATCAGCTGTCAGCCAATGACAGCTGATCATGTGATAGAACGGAGCCGGTAATCGGCTATTATTCCTCCTCGCGCTGACAGCGCGAGGAGAGAAAAAAAAAGCCGATCGCCGGCGGCCGTGATCGGGACATCAGTCCCGATCACGGCCATCAATACAAGGGACCACCTGCCACCTGCCTGTGCCCACCTGCCTCCCGCAGTGCCATCCTGAAATAAAATAAAAGCAAAAGTAAGTGCCCCCCGTCAGTGCCCCCCGTCAGTGCCCATAGTGCCCACAGTGCCACCCACAGTGCCACCCCACAGTGCCACCCACAGTGCCACCCACAGTGCCACCCAATCTGCCTCAAAGGTGCTGCACCCCAGTGCCGCCCATCAGTGCCCAGCAGTGCCGCCCATCTGTGCCCAGCAGTGCCGCCCATCAGTGCCCAGCAGTGCCACCTATCAGAGCCACCTATCAGTGCCACCTATCAGTGCCCATCAGTCCCATCTATCTGTGGTACCTATCAGTGCCCATCCGTGCCACCCATCCGTGCCACTTATCCGTGCCACCCATCCGTGCCATCTTATCTGTGCCCATCTTTGCCCATAAGTGCCGCCTTATCTGTGCCCATCGGTGCCGCCTTATCTGTGCCTATTAGTGCCGCCTTAACTATGCCTATCAGTGCCCACCGGTGCAGCCCATCAGTGCCCACCAATGCAGCCCATCAGTGCCCACCAATGCAGCCTATCAGTGCCGCCTAATCAGCGCACTTCAATGAAGGAGAAAAATGACCCGTTTGCAAAATTTTATAACAAACTATTAAAACATGATTTTTTTTTTTTTTTTTTTGCATCTTTTTTTGTTTGTTTAGCAAAAAATAAAACTCCGAGCTGTAATTAAATACCACCAAAAGAAAGCTCTATTTGTGGGAAAAAAATGATAAAAATTTCATTTGGGTACAGTGTTGTATGCCCGCGCAATTGTCATTCAAAGTGTATCAGCGCTGAAAGCTGAAAATTGGTCTGGGACTGAGGGGGGTTTAAGTGCCCAGTAAGCAAGTGGTTAATCAATTTATTATTATTATTACTGCTGTTTCTACTGCTGCTCGCAGATGCTTGTTTGCCTGTTTTCCTGGCATCGGGGGCGGGGACCGCAGCTCTGCTTTTTGCGGCTGCTCCTGGGGCTGGATACAGCGAGTGTTCGCCTTGTGTGTTGCGCCATGTCGTGTCTGCCCTCCTGGAGAGACAGCTGATTCGGGCGGCGGAGTGAAGCTGCGCTGGACGCTGTTGCTGGGATTCTGAGTTTGAGTTCGGTTGTGAGTTTATGGTAACTGAGTTTATGGTACAACAAAAAATGCCACTTCCTGCATTGCTAGGAACGCACTTATTATTGTGGGGGGGGGGGGTGTGGGGTGGGACCGCTATTGGTACTTGCCTCACCTGCCCCTCCCAGTGAATAGACTGTTCCTTATTGCTGTATGGCTCCAGTTAAATTCTTGACTTGGAACGTCAGGGGACTCCGGGATAAGCTTAAGCGCACAGCAGTTTTTACTTGTCTTAAGACATATAGGGCCGACATAATAGCGCTGATAGAAACACATGTTACTGGCCAACTTCAGTTGGCTCTTAGGCGACCCTGGGTTGGATGGGCGTATCACGCGACCCACACTCCCTACTCCCGGGGTGTGTCACTGCTGATTGCCAAAACACTGCCATTTCACCTGATTGATATGCATACTGATCCCCAGGGGAGATTTATTTTTTTGCATTGTACTGTACATGGTAGACGTTGCCTCCTCCTGGCCCTGTACATACCACCTCCGTACTCTGCTAGCCTGGTGACTGAGGGATTAGCTTTTATGGCCCAATATCCGGGCACCCCTGCCATTTGGCTTGGGGACTTCAACCTTGCCCTTGACCCGAGTATAGACAGGCTGCACGGAGGTTCTGCCCCCGCGGCCCAGATGGGATCTAGGCTGAGTCGCACCCTTGGGGACTTCTCACTGACTGACGTGTGGCGACATAGACACCCCACGGCCCGAGCCTTTACGTGTTTCTCGGCCACACATTCCACTATGTCTCGCATTGACTACATTCTTGCGTCGGACATTCTCCTTCCCCAGCTGGAGGATGCGGGGTTTCACGCAAGATCTCTATCAGATCATGCTCCATGCTGGGCTACCTTTTCTGTGACCCAGCAGGTGGTTCCTCGCGCCTGGCGCCTCAACCCCTTTTGGCTGAAGGCACTGGGGGAGCAGGATGACTTAGCGGAGGAATGGCGTCGCTTTTTTGCTGTGAATAAAGGGACAGCGTCGGGTGGTATTGTATGGGAGACCTTTAAGATCTATGCGCGCTCTACTTTGACTCGGCGTATCAATACCTTGAAGGGCTCTTCCAAATTACTAGCTGATCAGGCAGTCGAGCAGCTGGAAGCTGCTACCTGTCGGTTTGTGGCGAACCCCACGGCAGAAGCTGCCTCGGCGCTTAGGCTCCAGACTAGGGTCCTAGATCATTTGCGCTTCGAACAGGCCAGACGCAAACATTTTTTCTCGCGGCAGCGCATCTTCGAGCAGGGCGAGAGGGCGGGCAAACTGCTGGCGTTCCTCGCCCATCAGGACGCGAGGCCGCCGGTGGTGGTGTCCTTAATGGACGAGAGTGGGGTACTTATTTCAGACCCTGCGACGGTAGCCGAAATGTTTAGGTCCTACTATGAGGATGTTTATGCTTCCCGGGTGGAGGCCACCTCACGGGAGACCCAGACGTTCTTACAAGAGGTCCTCTTCCCGCACCTCTCTGTGTCACAGGTTGCTGACTTAGAGGCCCCGTTCACTCTGGATGAAGTTGTGTTGGCGCTCTCCTCCCTGGCAGCGTCCAAGGCCCCGGGACAGGATGGCCTACCTCTAGATTTTTACCACAAGTACTCCGAGGTGCTAGCCCCCGAACTGCTAAATTTGTATACTTCCCTTTTTGACTCTGCCACTCTCCCAGACACTCTACGTCAAGCGACGATAGTGGTTATTCCGAAACCGGGTAAAAACCCACACCGCCCTGAGACATACCGCCCGATCTCGCTGCTTCAGGCGGATGTCAAAATTTTAGCCAAGATGTTAGCAACCCGCTTGAACTCTCACATTTTGTCCCTCATCCATCCGGATCAGACGGGATTCATGCCTGGCAAGAACACGGCAATGAACCTCCGTAGGCTCCACATGAATCTGCAGGCTTCCCATGAGCACGTGGGTACTAGAGTTGTGGTGGCGTTGGATGCGGCTAGGGCATTTGACTCGGTGGAGTGGGAATATTTGTGTGAGTGCCTTCGACGGTTCGGGTTTGGCCCTAATTTTTTGAAGTGGGTTAAAATTTTATACTATTCCCCGGAGGCGCGGGTGGCGGTGAACGGGTGGCTGTCGGGTCCCCTTCCTTTGGGGCGGGGGACCAGGCAGGGATGCCCGCTGTCCCCGCTCCTCTATGCCTTGGCGGCGGAGCCGCTGGCTATATCCCTTAGAACCAATGTCCACATCAGGGGCCTTAGGATAGGTACGTTAGTGGAAACAGTTAGCTTATACGCTGACGACATGCTCCTATACCTCGAAGATGAGGGGCCATCGCTGAGGGCAGCACATTGTACTATCGAGGAATTTGGCAAACATTCAGGTCTTACTATTAACTGGGCTAAGTCGCAGATCCTCCCTATTGATGCGTCTCCTCCGATGCATGATGCGGCCTCCCTTCCGCTGAGTAGAGTATCCTCTATTCAGTACTTGGGAATCCAGATCACGAGGGAGCCCTCCGACTGTATAGCCCATAATATTCAACCCCTGATTTCATATTTGAAGAGTAAAACCCAATCCTGGGCAAGGCTCCCCCTTGGGGTGATGGGCAGGATTAATCTAATTAAAATGATTCTGCTACCCAAATTCTTATACAAATTCTGGCACTCCTCCGTTTTAATCCCTCTTAAGTATTTTAAAACCTTGGATTCTATCCTTAATTCCTTCGTCTGGGGCTCTGGACGACACAAATTAGCCTGGAATACATTGAAAAACCCAACTGACCTGGGGGGAGCCGCACTGCCTGACTTCCATGCATACTATATTGCTGCCCAACTTTCCCATTTCTTTCACCTTCATAAAACAGATGCCCCTAGATATAGTACTTTGATTTGCAGAGTGCCTCATGGCCATGCTCACTCCCCCCTGCAGGTTCTGTTTCGGGGTAGGGAGACTACTAGGCGTGTGGGGGGGGGGCGCCCCTCTGCTTCTTCAGCACCGGCGGGTGTGGGGGATTGCCCTTAGGATGGTGGGGGCGGATTGGGTACATTCCCACACGCCCTTGTGGCGCAATCCCTGCCTGGGGGAGCTTCGGGAACTACCCGGGGCGGGTCTCTGGGCCGCCAGGGGGTGGTGTACCTGTACCAGGTCGTCACCCCGCGGGGGGTGCGCAGTTTTCAGGCGTTGCAAGGGGAGTTTGGGATCCCTTCGCATATGGTGTTTCGATATGCGCAGCTGTCTCACGCCCTTGGGGCCCAATTCGGGGAGGGGTTCCCTGTTCCTCAGGAACTGTCACTGGTGGGCATTCTTATTGGTGAGGAGTCCTCCAAACTGATCTCCACTTTATATAGGTCACTTCGACGCCGTTCTGAGTCCAGGCTGGCTGAGGTAGCTAAACACAGGTGGGAAGAGAAACTGGGCCCGCTCGAGACTGAGGAATGGGAGGAGGTGTTGGATAATGTTAAACTGACTTCTCCCAAGATGTCCGACAGGCTGACTCAATTGTACATTGTGCACAAATCTTATCTTACTCCCGTGCGTATTTGTAGATATAAACCTACTCAAGACCCGGGGTGCCCGCGCTGTAGGACTGTCCCATGCTCCTTCTATCACTTGCTGTGGTCATGTCCACATGTTCAGACCTTCTGGCAGCAAGTTATTCAATTCCTTCATGATCGTATGGGTTCCCCGCTTCAGGTGGACCCTAAAACCTGCATCCTGGGTCTGCTGCCAGTCCCTATGACCGACCCTTCCCATGCGGTTTTTGTACAGGAAACTCTATTCAGCGCTAGAAAGGTAATTGCCAGGTGTTGGATGCGGTCCGAGGCCCCGACGTTTGGGGCTTGGGTAGCTGAGGTAAATTTAACGCTGCCCATGAAAAAAGTCATTTACGCGCATAGGGGGTGCCCCAACAAATTTAATAAGATATGGGATCGCTGGCTTACTAACCCAGACACTTGTGTGGACTAGCCCCCCCTGGGCGGGGTGGTGCAGGGTGAGGTGTGTTCTCTTGGCCTGGTTCAGGGGACTGGATGTGGTGCTTATCAACGTCGCAGCAGATACTGGGTATGACCAAGATGGGATACTAGAGGAGCCTCTTACCCTATTTGTATTGAGCGGATTGACTCTATGCGGTCTGTCTCCTTATCAGCACCAGGGATGGGTGGGTACTCTGGATGTGTTTATATGAGTTACTGTCTTATTGATACAATATGCCATACAGTGCAAGTGCTCTGTTATTCTGCTGCCGTTCTACCGGATCTGATCTGTATTTCTATACATCACTGTACTGATTTTGAAGTTTGTTGTCCTGTCCTGCTGGATGTACCTATGATGTCGAAATTTTTTCCTTCTTTTTTCCTGTCTACTGGCTTGTATACCAATAAACTCGTTGTTTTAAAAAAAAAAAAAAAAAAAGGGTTTTGATAAACATAACCTATCGAGACACTATGCGAAGTTTCATAAAAAAGACCCCTCATCTTTATTAATTTGTGGTATTCAAAAATACAAGCCCCATTGGAGAGGTGATAATAAAATTATTAGGATTAGCCAATCTGAATCCCGATGGATTCATGAATTATGCACTTTAACAGCTTTTGGACATAACGTTGACTTTGATCTTAATTGTTTTATTTCTAATTATTAATTCAAGATTTTTGTGCATTTTATTAATATTAATGAATTTTTTTATATTTTTCTATATATACTTATATATATATAGATAGCATTGGGGTTAGATGTACTTCACTGATGAGGGGTTTTGTCCTCTCCCCCCTCCCCCTCCTGTTTTTTTTTTTCCGGTATTAATTTCCCAATTGATTGGTCCAGTCAAAACCAACGTTATGGCCAGTTATGAGATAGTTAAAATATAGCTATGGTATAGTTGTCCTTTTTTTCATAATATTGCTATGTATTTGAATGACTAGATGAACACAGTTAGCATTGCCTGTATAAAATGATGTAGTATGGCATTTAACCACAAGATGGCAGTGTCTTTGGAGCGATATATTTAGAATGTTATTTTACACTTATTTATGTGGAGAAAGTTATAACAATTACTTTGTGATTTTTAGTAATGTTATTAGTAGATGTGGAAGTAATTTGAATATGCTTTTATTTTCAAGTTGTATCAGGAAGCTAGTAGTATTAAGGTATGGGGCGGTTGTTGTTTTGAGTTGCTATAGCCGCCCGCCCTATTTAAACTTCATCAACACCTGACTCCTTGACCCTTTGAAAAAGTCACGTGTCTGTGACGCAACGTGTCAGGGAGGAGCCAGGTGTCACGATCGTCACTTCCGGTCGCGGCCAAGACCGAAAGTTCCCTTTTTTACAAGCGCAAGATTCCGTTTTTTAATGTGAGTGGATATTTTACATTATTTTATTAAAGTTTACATTTCTACACATGAGAGTCCCCTTTCTTTCCCCCATGATCGTTGGTATTTTGGATTTTAATGTGAGGCCGAACGAATCATCTATAAGGAGCCAAATCAGCAATTTCCCCTACAAGTGTGTTGGACCCTGAGGGGTCTTGTATTGAGGTGAGAGGCTGGGGGAAACGGGGGGTGCTCTGGTGGAGCACTGAAGGTGGACTGTCTCTCTCTTTTTGTGAAGCATGTCTGCATCTGTGACAACACTGCATGACTATTAGATATACTGTCACATTTGGATATCGAGCTACTGAATAGCACTGGAACATTTGTTTGATCACCTGTATTTGCACATGGACTTTTTTATTTTTATTTTTTTCTTCTTCTTTTTTAGCCATTTTTGTATTGTGATTCAGTCACATATTGTTTGCGATATTTGCACATTTCATGTCATTTGGATGTATCACTTTTTATATATGTGATTTTGCACTTTTTAAATATTATACACTACTGTGTTTTGCACGTTTATGGATGCACAGTGTTTTTACATTTGCACATTTATGTACGTATTTATTACAGTTATTGATTTGTGTCACATAATAGATGGTGTATTTTAAAAGGCAGAGCTACATACCTTTTTTTACATATATATATATATATATATATATATTTATATTTATTAACCACATGCCCTCTGGCAGATTTACTCCCCTTCATGACCAGATCACGTTTTTCAATACGGCACTGCACTACTTATTTTAACTGACAATTGCGTGGTCATGCAACGCTGTATGCAAATAAAATGTATGTCTTTTTTTGCCACATAAATAGAGCTTTCTTTTGGTGGGATTTGATCAACTCTGCAGTTTTACATTTTTTTGCACTATATACAAAAAGAGACTAAATGAAGGAAATCAGCAGAGCTTCCTCTCATTTCAGAGCTTCCCCTTAAATCTAGAACAAGTGGACTTGCAGGGCACAGTATATTTGCCGTTAATAAATCAACCTCATTGTGTCTGCAATAAAATTTCTGCCTGCTCATATTTTTTTTTTTAAAGAGGAGTTCCAGCCTGTATAAATAAAAAAAAAATGAAAAGTCAGGAACAGGGTTGCCATCCTCCTACAGTATTTTTTACTGACAAAACATGGAAAATTTACTGGCGGAGCACATTTTTTACTGGCATAAGAAATTACAGAACTCCTATTGAAAACTAAAACAGTGAATATTTGAACAGTATAAACATATATGAAAACACTGACAATACCTATACCAAAGTCATTTGCTTGATTTACACTTAAAAAGTCAACACAGCATGAAAATATCAGCCCCTGATATATAGGCCTCTTTCACGCGACTGATACGCTCAAGTCCGCCTTTTTTCAGGTGGACCTGAACGGATGCTCCATAGAGGTCTATGGAGCGTCGGATGTCAGCGGTGACATGTCCGATGACGTCCGACCCGCTCCGATCTGAAAAAGTCTGAGGATCGGATCGGGTGACGATGGACTCTGCGGTCCGTCCTCATCCGATCCCCTATAGGGTCAGAGCGGTGCTCGGACAGGTCCGTCCCTGCACGGTGTGCAGAGACAAACCTGTCCTCTGCCTGCTCAGTGGGGATCGACGGAGCGATCCCCGCTGAGCAAGCGGATGTCCACGGGGCAGATCAGCGCGGATCCGTTCCGTGTGAAAGAGCCGTTACTGGTAGTTATAAAAAAATCACAGATTTTTACAAACTGTCAGTAAATTTACTGGCGTTTGACAACCCTAGTCAGGAGCTACAAATAGTGTAGCTCATGAATGTTAACCACTTAAGCCCCAGACCACTTTTTGCGATTCGGCACTGCGTCTCTTTAACTGACAATTGCGCGGTCGTGCGACATGGCTCCCAAACAAAATTGACGTCCTTTTTTCCCCACAAATAGAGATTTCTTTTGGTGGTATTTGATCACCTCTGTGGTTTTTATTTTTTGCGCTATAAACAAAAAAAGAGCAACAATTTTGAAAAAAAAGCATTATATTTTACATTTTGTTATAATATAAAAAATATTTTTTTTCCTCAGTTTAGGCCAATATGTATTCTTCTACATATTTTTGGTAAAGAAAATCACAATAAGTGTTAACTAATTGGTTTGCGCAAAAGTTATAGCGTTTACAAAATAGTGGACAGTTTTATGGCATTTTTTTTAATAATTTTTTTTTTTTTACTAGTAATGGCGGGGGTCAGCGATTTTTATCGTGACTGTGACATTACAGCAGACACATTGGACATTTTTGACACCATTGTCATTTATACAGCAATCAGTGCTATACAAATGCACTGATTCCTGTCTAAATGACACTGACAGTGAAGGGGTTAATAGCTAGGTGGCAGTGTAGGGGTTAAGTGTGTCCTGGGGCGAGTTTCTAACTGTGGGGCGGTGTGGCTGTGTGTGACACGTCACTGATCACTCCTCCCGATCACAGGGAGAAGAGATCAGTGACACTGTCACT
This sequence comes from Lithobates pipiens, assembly GCF_037356315.1. Lineage (NCBI taxonomy): Eukaryota > Metazoa > Chordata > Amphibia > Anura > Ranidae > Lithobates > Lithobates pipiens. The sequence goes on from NW_027507758.1 coordinate 541,517,598, forward strand.
AGGCAGAACAGGTAGATGCTTGTTTACATTAGCATCTCCCAGTTCTTCCTTCCCGTGAGACTATCGCGGGTATCCCTGCGGTGATCGAGTCCACGGGACTTGTGATCCGACTCACGGAGGTCTCAGCCAGCATGCACGCGATGGCGGCATGCACATGATGGCGTGGCCCCAAATTTAAAGGGACGTACAGGTATGCCCATTTGCCCATCCATGCCATTCTGCCAAAGTACATCAGCATGCGCCAGTTGGGAAGTGGTTAATATAAGGATACTTACCTGTAGTGGTATCCCGTGATGTCGGCACCCCTAGCCGATTTGTCCATCAGCTTTGGGTGCAGGAGCGGCATCCTTATAAGGGAAATAGGAAGTGTAGCCCTGCAGCTTCCCAGCCTGTTTCCTACTGTGCATGTGCGAGTTGCGCTGCCCTTATTGAAAGGTCCCACTCTCTTCTGGGACTTGTGTCTCCCAGAAGACAGCAGGGGGCGTAAAATTCAGTAGATCAACGCAATCAATGTGCAGCGATCTTATCCGGGAAGAGGGAGCGGGTACCTGGTTTTGACAAAAAGTGCCAAATATGGCAGTGGGGGTGGGGGGGGGGGGGGCTGGTGTGAACAAGCAGAGCTTCCACTTTTGGGCTGAGCTCCACTTTAGACTTCAGTTCCAGTTTTAATTTGAGTATCGCTTAGGCTGACTTCACATTTGCGTGTCTGTTGTTTTCTGTGTTCTTTTGTTATTACCTTGGACAGGTATGTTTGTCATGCGTTGACGTGTGCTGAAACTCCCATGAAAGGCTCATCAAAAGCATCAGTGGATTCAAAACTCGGAATGTTTTCAGCCAATGCGTGTCAAGGCACTGCACAGATCTGAATTGGCAGAATCCTGGCTTGTTTACACTCGTGTTGCTCTCTGAAGAGCGATCAGTATTGGATTGATCTTTGGAGGGTGTTTAACAGGTGTTGAGGAGGCATTATGTTGCCTGTTTTACCCCCTAAAAACCCCACCACCCCATTCAGTTGATTGAGTCTCATCTGTCAGTCGCTGTTGGCCGCCATGAGCGACAGTGCGGATAAATTTGGTTGCGCCGCAGTGGAAAGCATTGTGGCCATATGTACACCCCAATCCATTGCCTTTGCAGGTAGTAACGCTGCTCAGGTGTGTGTGTTTACAGTCCCCTAAATTCAAAGTGTAAATTTGCATTGCAAGTAGGGGGAAATAGTCCCCATCAACTCAAAACAACATGTCCATCTAAAGTCTAGTACACACTACTCATTTTTTCTTTCAGGGCTGAACAAAAAAAAACTGACAGCTCCAGAGGAGCCGATGTACTAACTAAGAGATGTTAGTACAGCTATCTCCCCTACTGTGCTATTGTGTTCTGACAGGGGGGACTGCCATGTCCCTTTAATAGAAGCTGGCCGCCTTCTGTTGGCTGCAGTACACGGGCAGAGCTTCTGGCGGTTTCTAGTGGACCAAGCGATGCTGCCCACCATTCAGCCCATGTGTACGGGCTTTAGACTCTTCTGTCTTACAGGGTGATGGTACATTATTATTATTATAATACATATTATTATATATATTTATATATATGAGATCTTGTACAATATATATAGTACATGATCTCACTGCAGAGTTGTCACGTTATAGGAAGTAGAAAAATATATGATCAATTGACAGGATCAACAGGTAACAGAAATACAATATATTGTCAAAAGTATTGTGACAGCTGCCTTTACACGCACATTAACTTGCTTTTTTTTTTTTTTTCAAATAGCAATTTTTATTAGTCGTCATTGATTTTCAACAAAGGAAAAAGCGTAACGTGAACGTACATGAACAAAAGCAAAATGTACACGACGGAAGTCCATTTAAGGTAGGAGCAAAATACAACAACCATAGTCATTGATACTACCGAAAATGTTACCGCACATGAACTTTAATGGCCTCCCAGTCTAAGGCTGGATTCACACCTACGCATTTTTATGTGCTTTTTGCATTTTGCTGATTTGCACTACAGATCGTGTTCCATAGGAAACCATGTTATATGGACTCTAGGGCAAATCTGCAAAATGCAAAAAGCACTAAAACTGTATAGGTGTGAATCCAGCCTTAGTCTGCAGGGTTCAGTATTGGGTTGGCCCACCCTTTGCAGTTATAACAGCTTCAACTCTTCTGGGAAGGCTGTCCACAAGGTTTAGGTGTGTGTCTATGGAAATGTTGGACCATTCTTCCAGAAGTGCGTTTGTGAGGTCAGGCACTGATGTTGGACGAGAAGGCCTGGAGTGCAGTCTCACCTCTAATATATCCCAAAGGTGTTCTATCGGGTTGAGGTCAGGACTCTGTGTAGTCCAGTCAAGTTCCTCCACCCCAAACTCACTCATGCATGTCTTTATGGACCTTGCTTTTTGCACTGGTCCAAATCATTTGGTAGAGGTGGGGGTTATGGTGTGGGGTTGTTTTTCAGGAGTTGGGATTGGCCTCTTAGTTCCAGTGAAGGAATCTCTTAAGGCGTGAGCATACCAAGACATTTTGGACAATTTCTGCTCCCAGCTTTGTGGGAACAGTTTGAGGATGGCCCTTTCCTGTTCCAACTTGTCTGTGCACCAGTGCACAAACTTGACTGGCCTGCACAGAGTCCTGACCTCAACCTGATAGAACACCTTTGGGATGAATTAGAGTGGAGACTGCGAGCCAGGCCTTCTCATCCAACATCAGTGCCTGACCTCACAAATGCTCTTCTGGAAAAATGGTCAAACATTCCCATAGACACACTTCTAAACCTTGTGCTCAGCCTTCCCAGAAGACTTGAAGCTGTTATAGCTGCAAAGGGTGGGCAATGCAATACTGAACCCTACGGACTAAGACTGGGATGTCATTAAATGTCATGTGTGTGTAAAGGCAGGCGCCCCAATGCCTTTACACACAGTTTATTCTGGGAACTCAGAAACAAATGCTGTTAATTCTGGAAATAGACGGCATCATGTATAGCATTTTTTATTTCAGTCATAGTTTCATTCATAGCTTTTACAAAGAAAACATTCTGACTGGGTTCTCTCTCCCTAACGAGCATACGTGTCATCACTCCATTCATTCCTATAGATGATCTGTACAGTACTCTTGGTAGCCACCAGTCACCCAGCAGAGTAGGAATCAGGGTGGATATAAATAAATGATTTTATTTTTTTATCTGATTTTTTTTTTTGATTTTTTTTTATCAATTTTTTTAATAAAATGCTTTTGGGGTAAAAATCTATCTAAAGATAAATTTCTATTTAGGATGCATTAATAATTTAGTTTATTCAGCATGAAATGGAGCTTAGTTATGTAACATGAGGCTGTATATTCTGCAATATTTACATTTTTTGATAAACTCATTCAATGAATCCAAGCTCTGCAAGCTGAGATAACAGGCACTGCATTGATGTATTCACAGTAACCAGGCGATAAAACAAAATTCAGGAATATTCCTTTATCCCATTATTTTGCAAATCTATGTACACTACAAACTGTATGATTGAATAGGCTCAGATATCACTGATTTACTAACCTGACAGCTTATTATTCTAAATAAGAAACCTTCATTTTGTTTGCAAATATTAAAGATTCTAACTACCAATAAGTCCTTACGTTTAAAGAGCACCTGTCACTTCAGATCCATCATGGCAGCACTTGTTAGCGGGCATCCACTCACCTGCTGCCACCACGTCCCTCACCTTGTTGTGTCACTGCCACATCACCAGCTGTCCCATTAAAGTGAATGGGACTGTCGGTGAGTCAACAGCGGGTCAGAGGAGGAGCCACTGCGGGACAGAGATGACAGTTGCTGTTTAACCACTTGACATCCGTGCTATGGCCGAATGACGGCCACAGTGAATTCAAATCCACCCTGGTAGGAATCATCCATAGTAATGAATAGGGCCCCTGGGTGCATGCATGGTAGGAAGAGGACCTGGATGAGACACTTTCCTTGCAAAGGCTCTGTAGTGCCAATCAGGACTTACCAATGAGGACCATGGAAGTCGGAAGAATGGAAATTTACTAGGAAGACTGCAATTAATGAGATGGTTCTAAAGTTGTCCTTTAAGCAGGAAGTCTGAGCAACAAATAGTTTTCTGTGTTCTTTCTTTTTTATGTATTCTTTATTAAGGCCCCAATCAAATCTGATTACGTAGATTCATGCAGATTTATCCTATTCAAATTCAATGGGTGTGTCTGAATATGCGCTGCACAAGTATTTATGTGCATTTTTCAAGCATTTCTCTGCCTAACAACTAGGCTCCTTCTCCTCCTCCTGAAGCTTATAATACATATAAAAAATGCTTCAAAAACGTGTATATATGCGTTAAAACATACCAAAAATTCACTGGCAAATCTCTGGCAAAAATACGCTCTGCTCAGGTGTGAATGCAGCCTTGATGTATAATTAAAGACTTTTTTTTTTTTTTTGGATAGTGTGGAGAGCAGGCATGTACCGGCCATCGGAACTACTGGGAGTTTCCCGGTGGGCCGATGGCTCAGTGGGCCACTCTGATGTAAGGGGGCTGGTGATGGGACACTCTGATGTAAGGGGGCTGGTAATGGGACACTTTGATGTAAGGGGGTGCTGATGGAACACTCTGATGTAAGGGGGCTGCTGATGGGACACTCTGATGTTAGGGTGTGCTGATGGGACACTCTGATGTAAGGGGGCTGGTAATGGGACACTCTGATGTAAGGGGGTGCTGATGGGACACTCTGATGTAAGGGGGTGCTGATGGGACACTCTGATGTAAGGGGGTGCTGATGGGACTCTCTGATGTAAGGGGGTGCTGATGGGACTCTCTGATGTAAGGGGGTGCTGATGGGACTCTCTGATGTTAGGGAGTGCTGATGGGACACTCTGATGTAAGGGGGCTGGTGATGGGACACTCTGATGTAAGGGGGCTGCTGATGGGACACTCTGATGTAAGGGGGCTGCTGATGGGACACTCTGATGTATGGAGGTGCTGTTAATGGGACACTCTGATGTAAGGGGGCTGGTAATGGGACACTCTTATGTAAGGGGGCTGGTGATGGGACTCTCTGATGTTAGGGGGTGCTGATGGGACACTCTGATGTAAGGGGGTGCTGATGGGACACTCTGATGTTAGGGAGTGCTGATGGGCCACTCTGATGTAAGGGGGCTGGTGATGGGCCACTCTGATGTAAGGGGGCTGGTGATGGGACACTCTGATGTAAGGGGGGTGCTGATGGGACACTCTGATGTAAGGGGGCTGCTGATGGGACACTCTGATGTAAGGGGGCTGCTGATGGGACACTCTGATGTAAGGGGGCTGCTGATGGGACACTCTGATGTATGGAGGTGCTGGTAATGGGACACTCTGATGTAAGGGGGCTGGTAATGGGACACTCTGATGTAAGGGGGCTGGTAATGGGACACTCTGATGTAAGGGGGTGCTGATGGGACACTCTGATGTAAGGGGGCTGCTGATGGGACACTCTGATGTTAGGGTGTGCTGATGGGACACTCTGATGTAAGGGGGCTGGTAATGGGACACTCTGATGTAAGGGGGCTGGTAATGGGACACTCTGATGTAAGGGGGTGCTGATGGGACACTCTCATGTAAGGGGGTGCTGATGGGACACTCTGATGTAAGGGGGTGCTGATGGGACTCTCTGATGTAAGGGGGTGCTGATGGGACTCTCTGATGTTAGGGAGTGCTGATGGGACACTCTGATGTAAGGGGGCTGGTGATGGGACACTCTGATGTAAGGGGTGCTGATGGGACTCTCTGATGTTAGGGGGTGCTGATGGGACACTCTGATGTTAGGGTGTGCTGATGGGACACTGATGTAATGGGGCTGGTAATGGGACACTCTGATGTAAGGGGACTGGTAATGGAACACTCTGATGTAAGGGGGTGCTGATGGGACACTCTGATATAAGTTGGTGCTGATGGGACTCTCTGATGTAAGGGGGTGCTGATGGGACTCTCTGATTTAAGGGGGTGCTGATGGGACTCTCTGATGTAAGGGGGCTGGTGAAGGGACACTCTGATGTAAGGGGGTGCTGATGGGACTCTCTGATGTTAGGGAGTGCTGATGGGACACTCTTATGTAAGGGGGCTGCTGATGGGACACTCTGATGTAAGGGGGTGCTGATGGAACACTCTGATGTAAGGGGGCTGCTGATGGGACACTCTGATGTTAGGGTGTGCTGATGGGACACTCTGATGTAAGGGGGCTGGTAATGGGACACTCTGATGTAAGGGGGTGCTGATGGGACACTCTGATGTAAGGGGGTGCTGATGGGACACTCTGATGTAAGGGGGTGCTGATGGGACTCTCTGATGTAAGGGGGTGCTGATGGGACTCTCTGATGTTAGGGAGTGCTGATGGGACACTCTGATGTAAGGGGGCTGGTGATGGGACACTCTGATGTAAGGGGGCTGCTGATGGGACACTCTGATGTAAGGGGGCTGCTGATGGGACACTCTGATGTATGGAGGTGCTGTTAATGGGACACTCTGATGTAAGGGGGCTGGTAATGGGACACTCTGATGTTAGGGGGTGCTGATGGGACACTCTGATGTAAGGGGGTGCTGATGGGACACTCTGATGTTAGGGAGTGCTGATGGGCCACTCTGATGTAAGGGGGCTGGTGATGGGCCACTCTGATGTAAGGGGGCTGGTGATGGGACACTCTGATGTAAGGGGGCTGCTGATGGGACACTCTGATGTAAGGGGGGTGCTGATGGGACACTCTGATGTAAGGGGCTGCTGATGGGACACTCTGATGTAAGGGGGCTGCTGATGGGACACTCTGATGTATGGAGGTGCTGATAATGGGACACTCTGATGTAAGGGGGCTGGTAATGGGACACTCTGATGTAAGGGGGCTGGTAATGGGACACTCTGATGTAAGGGGGTGCTGATGGGACACTCTGATGTAAGGGGGCTGCTGATGGGACACTCTGATGTTAGGGTGTGCTGATGGGACTCTCTGATGTTAGGGGGTGCTGATGGGACACTCTGATGTTAGGGTGTGCTGATGGGACACTGATGTAATGGGGCTGGTAATGGGACACTCTGATGTAAGGGGACTGGTAATGGAACACTCTGATGTAAGGGGGTGCTGATGGGACACTCTGATGTAAGTTGGTGCTGATGGGACTCTTTGATGTAAGGGGGTGCTGATGGGACTCTCTGATTTAAGGGGGTGCTGATGGGACTCTCTGATGTAAGGGGGCTGGTGATGGGACACTCTGATGTAAGGGGGTGCTGATGGGACTCTCTGATGTTAGGGAGTGCTGATGGGACACTCTTATGTAAGGGGGCTGCTGATGGGACACTCTGATGTAAGGGGGCTGCTGATGGGACACTCTGATGTAAGGGGGCTGCTGATGGGACACTCTTATGTAAGGGGGCTGGTAATGGGACACTCTGATGTAAGGGGGCTGGTAATGGGACACTCTGATGTAAGGGGGCTGGTGATGGGACACTCTGATGTAAAGGGGTGCTGATGGGACTCTCTGATGTTAGGGGGTGCTGATGGGACACTCTGATGTTAGGGAGTGCTGATGGGACTCTGATGTTAGAGAGTGCTGATGGGACACTCTGATGTAAGGGGGCTGGTGATGGGACACTCTGATGTAAGGGGGTGCTGATGGGACTCTCTGATGTTAGGGGGCGCTGATGGGACTCTCTGATGTTAGGGAGTACTGATGGGACACTCTTATGTAAGGGGGCTGGTGATGGGACACTCTGATGTAAGGGGTGATAATGGGACACTCTGTTGTAAGGGGGTGCTGATGGGACACACTGATGTTAGGGGGCGCTGATGGGACACTCTGATGTTAGGGAGTGCTGATGGGACACTCTTATGTAAGGGGGCTGGTGATGGGACACTCTGATGTAAGGGGGTGCTGATGGGACTCTCTGATGTTAGGGTGTGCTGATGGGACACTCTGATGTAAGGGGGCTGGTAATGGGACACTCTGATGTAAGGGGGCTGGTAATGGGACACTCTGATGTAAGGGGGTGCTGATGGGACTCTCTGATGTTAGGGTGTGCTGATGGGACACTCTGATGTAAGGGGGCTGGTAATGGGACACTCTGATGTAAGGGGGCTGGTAATGGGACACTCTGATGTAAGGGGGTGCTGATGGAACACTCTGATGTAAGGGGGCTGCTGATGGGACATTCTGATGTACGGAGGTGCTGCTAATGGGACACTCTGATGTAAGGGGGCTGGTAATGGGACACTCTGATGTAAGGGGGCTGGTAATGGGACACTCTGATGTAAGGGGGCTGGTGATGGGACACTCTGATGTAAGGGGGTGCTGATGGGACTCTCTGATGTTAGGGGGTGCTGATGGGACACTCTGATGTTAGGGAGTGCTGATGGGACTCTCTGATATTAGGGAGTGCTGATGGGACACTCTGATGTAAGAGGGCTGGTGATGGGACACTTTGATGTAAGGGGGTGCTGATGGGACACTCTGATGTTAGGGGGTGCTGATGGGACACTCTGATGTTAGGGAGTGCTGATGGGACTCTCTGATGTTAGGGAGTGCTGATGGGACACTCTGATGTAAGGGGGCTGGTGATGGGACACTCTGATGTAAGGGGGTGCTGATGGGACTCTCTGATGTTAGGGGGCGCTGATGGGACTCTCTGATGTTAGGGAGTACTGATGGGACACTCTTATGTAAGGGGGCTGGTGATGAGACACTCTGATGTAAGGGGTGATGATGGGACACTCTGTTGTAAGGGGGTGCTGATGGGACACACTGATGTTAGGGGGCGCTGATGGGACTCTCTGATGTTAGGGAGTGCTGATGGGACACTCTCATGTAAGGGGGCTGGTGATGGGACACTCTGATGTAAGAGGGTGCTGATGGGACACTCTGATGTTAGGGGGTGCTGATGGGACACTCTGATGTTAGGGAGTGCTGATGGGACTCTCTGATGTTAGGGAGTGCTGATGGGACACTCTGATGTAAGGGGGCTGGTGATGGGGCACTCTGATGTAATGGGTGATGATGGGACACTCTGTTGTAAGGGGGTGCTGATGGGACACACTGATGTTAGGGAGTGCTGATGGGACACACTGATGTTAGGGAGTGCTGATGGGACACTCTGATGTTAGGGAGTGCTGATGGGACACTCTGATGTAAGGGGGCTGGTGATGGGACACTCTGATGTAAGGGGTGCTGATGGGACACTCTGATGTTAGGGTGTGCTGATGGGACACTGATGTAATGGGGCTGGTAATGGGACACTCTGATGTAAGGGGACTGGTAATGGAACACTCTGATGTAAGGGGGTGCTGATGGGACACTCTGATGTAAGTTGGTGCTGATGGGACTCTCTGATGTAAGGGGGTGCTGATGGGACTCTCTGATTTAAGGGGGTGCTGATGGGACTCTCTGATGTAAGGGGGCTGGTGATGGGACACTCTGATGTAAGGGGGTGCTGATGGGACTCTCTGATGTTAGGGAGTGCTGATGGGACACTCTTATGTAAGGGGGCTGCTGATGGGACACTCTGATGTAAGGGGGCTGCTGATGGGACACTCTGATGTAAGGGGGCTGCTGATGGGACACTCTTATGTAAGGGGGCTGGTAATGGGACACTCTGATGTAAGGGGGCTGGTAATGGGACACTCTGATGTAAGGGGGCTGGTAATGGGACACTCTGATGTAAGGGGGTGCTGATGGGACACTCTGATGTAAGGGGGCTGCTGATGAGACACTCTGATGTACGGAGGTGCTGGTAATGGGACACTCTGATGTAAGGGGGCTGGTAATGGGACACTCTGATGTAAGGGGGCTGGTAATGGGACACTCTGATGTAAGGGGGCTGGTGATGGGACACTCTGATGTAAGGGGGTGCTGATGGGACTCTCTGATGTTAGGGGGTGCTGATGGGACACTCTGATGTTAGGGAGTGCTGATGGGACTCTGATGTTAGGGAGTGCTGATGGGACACTCTGATGTAAGGGGGCTGGTGATGGGACACTCTGATGTAAGGGGGTGCTGATGGGACTCTCTGATGTTAGGGGGCGCTGATGGGACTCTCTGATGTTAGGGAGTACTGATGGGACACTCTTATGTAAGGGGGCTGGTGATGGGACACTCTGATGTAAGGGGTGATGATGGGACACTCTGTTGTAAGGGGGTGCTGATGGGACACACTGATGTTAGGGGGCGCTGATGGGACACTCTGATGTTAGGGAGTGCTGATGGGACACTCTTATGTAAGGGGGCTGGTGATGGGACACTCTGATGTAAGGGGGTGCTGATGGGACTCTCTGATGTTAGGGTGTGCTGATGGGACACTCTGATGTAAGGGGGCTGGTAATGGGACACTCTGATGTAAGGGGGCTGGTAATGGGACACTCTGATGTAAGGGGGTGCTGATGGGACTCTCTGATGTTAGGGTGTGCTGATGGGACACTCTGATGTAAGGGGGCTGGTAATGGGACACTCTGATGTAAGGGGGCTGGTAATGGGACACTCAGATGTAAGGGGGTGCTGATGGAACACTCTGATGTAAGGGGGCTGCTGATGGGACATTCTGATGTACGGAGGTGCTGGTAATGGGACACTCTGATGTAAGGGGGCTGGTAATGGGACACTCTGATGTAAGGGGGCTGGTAATGGGACACTCTGATGTAAGGGGGCTGGTGATGGGACACTCTGATGTAAGGGGGTGCTGATGGGACTCTCTGATGTTAGGGGGTGCTGATGGGACACTCTGATGTTAGGGAGTGCTGATGGGACTCTCTGATATTAGGGAGTGCTGATGGGACACTCTGATGTAAGGGGGCTGGTGATGGGACACTTTGATGTAAGGGGGTGCTGATGGGACACTCTGATGTTAGGGGGTGCTGATGGGACACTCTGATGTTAGGGAGTGCTGATGGGACTCTCTGATGTTAGGGAGTGCTGATGGGACACTCTGATGTAAGGGGGCTGGTGATGGGACACTCTGATGTAAGGGGGTGCTGATGGGACTCTCTGATGTTAGGGGGCGCTGATGGGACTCTCTGATGTTAGGGAGTACTGATGGGACACTCTTATGTAAGGGGGCTGGTGATGAGACACTCTGATGTAAGGGGTGATGATGGGACACTCTGTTGTAAGGGGGTGCTGATGGGACACACTGATGTTAGGGGGCGCTGATGGGACTCTCTGATGTTAGGGAGTGCTGATGGGACACTCTCATGTAAGGGGGCTGGTGATGGGACACTCTGATGTAAGAGGGTGCTGATGGGACACTCTGATGTTAGGGGGTGCTGATGGGACACTCTGATGTTAGGGAGTGCTGATGGGACTCTCTGATGTTAGGGAGTGCTGATGGGACACTCTGATGTAAGGGGGCTGGTGATGGGGCACTCTGATGTAATGGGTGATGATGGGACACTCTGTTGTAAGGGGGTGCTGATGGGACACACTGATGTTAGGGAGTGCTGATGGGACACACTGATGTTAGGGAGTGCTGATGGGACACTCTGATGTTAGGGAGTGCTGATGGGACACTCTGATGTAAGGGGGCTGGTGATGGGACACTCTGATGTAAGGGGTGCTGATGGGACTCTCTGATGTTAGGGGGTGCTGATGGGACACTCTGATGTTAGGGTGTGCTGATGGGACACTGATGTAATGGGGCTGGTAATGGGACACTCTGATGTAAGGGGACTGGTAATGGAACACTCTGATGTAAGGGGGTGCTGATGGGACACTCTGATGTAAGTTGGTGCTGATGGGACTCTCTGATGTAAGGGGGTGCTGATGGGACTCTCTGATGTAAGGGGGTGCTGATGGGACTCTCTGATGTTAGGGAGTGCTGATGGGACACTCTTATGTAAGGGGGCTGCTGATGGGACACTCTGATGTAAGGGGGCTGCTGATGGGACACTCTGATGTAAGGGGGCTGCTGATGGGACACTCTTATGTAAGGGGGCTGGTAATGGGACACTCTGATGTAAGGGGGCTGGTAATGGGACACTCTGATGTAAGGGGGCTGGTAATGGGACACTCTGATGTAAGGGGGTGCTGATGGGACACTCTGATGTAAGGGGGCTGCTGATGAGACACTCTGATGTACGGAGGTGCTGGTAATGGGACACTCTGATGTAAGGGGGCTGGTAATGGGACACTCTGATGTAAGGGGGCTGGTAATGGGACACTCTGATGTAAGGGGGCTGGTGATGGGACACTCTGATGTAAGGGGGTGCTGATGGGACTCTCTGATGTTAGGGGGTGCTGATGGGACACTCTGATGTTAGGGAGTGCTGATGGGACTCTGATGTTAGGGAGTGCTGATGGGACTCTGATGTTAGGGAGTGCTGATGGGACACTCTGATGTAAGGGGGCTGGTGATGGGACACTCTGATGTAAGGGGGTGCTGATGGGACTCTCTGATGTTAGGGGGCGCTGATGGGACTCTCTGATGTTAGGGAGTACTGATGGGACACTCTTATGTAAGGGGGCTGGTGATGGGACACTCTGATGTAAGGGGTGATGATGGGACACTCTGTTGTAAGGGGGTGCTGATGGGACACACTGATGTTAGGGGGCGCTGATGGGACACTCTGATGTTAGGGAGTGCTGATGGGACACTCTTATGTAAGGGGGCTGGTGATGGGACACTCTGATGTAAGGGGGTGCTGATGGGACTCTCTGATGTTAGGGTGTGCTGATGGGACACTCTGATGTAAGGGGGCTGGTAATGGGACACTCTGATGTAAGGGGGCTGGTAATGGGACACTCTGATGTAAGGGGGTGCTGATGGGACTCTCTGATGTTAGGGTGTGCTGATGGGACACTCTGATGTAAGGGGGCTGGTAATGGGACACTCTGATGTAAGGGGGCTGGTAATGGGACACTCAGATGTAAGGGGGTGCTGATGGAACACTCTGATGTAAGGGGGCTGCTGATGGGACATTCTGATGTACGGAGGTGCTGGTAATGGGACACTCTGATGTAAGGGGGCTGGTAATGGGACACTCTGATGTAAGGGGGCTGGTAATGGGACACTCTGATGTAAGGGGGCTGGTGATGGGACACTCTGATGTAAGGGGGTGCTGATGGGACTCTCTGATGTTAGGGGGTGCTGATGGGACACTCTGATGTTAGGGAGTGCTGATGGGACTCTCTGATATTAGGGAGTGCTGATGGGACACTCTGATGTAAGGGGGCTGGTGATGGGACACTTTGATGTAAGGGGGTGCTGATGGGACACTCTGATGTTAGGGGGTGCTGATGGGACACTCTGATGTTAGGGAGTGCTGATGGGACTCTCTGATGTTAGGGAGTGCTGATGGGACACTCTGATGTAAGGGGGCTGGTGATGGGACACTCTGATGTAAGGGGGTGCTGATGGGACTCTCTGATGTTAGGGGGCGCTGATGGGACTCTCTGATGTTAGGGAGTACTGATGGGACACTCTTATGTAAGGGGGCTGGTGATGAGACACTCTGATGTAAGGGGTGATGATGGGACACTCTTTTGTAAGGGGGTGCTGATGGGACACACTGATGTTAGGGGGCGCTGATGGGACTCTCTGATGTTAGGGAGTGCTGATGGGACACTCTCATGTAAGGGGGCTGGTGATGGGACACTCTGATGTAAGGGGGTGCTGATGGGACTCTCTGATGTTAGGGTGTGCTGATGGGACACTCTGATGTAAGGGGGCTGGTAATGGGACACTCTGATGTAAGGGGGCTGGTAATGGGACACTCTGATGTAAGGGGGCTGGTGATGGGACACTCTGATGTAAGGGGGTGCTGATGGGACTCTCTGATGTTAGGGTGTGCTGATGGGACACTCTGATGTAAGGGGGCTGGTAATGGGACACTCTGATGTAAGGGGGCTGGTAATGGGACACTCTGATGTAAGGGGGTGCTGATGGAACACTCTGATGTAAGGGGGCTGGTGATGGGGCACTCTGATGTAATGGGTGATGATGGGACACTCTGATGTTAGGGAGTGCTGATGGGACTCTCTGATGTTAGGGAGTGCTGATGGGACACTCTGATGTAAGGGGGCTGGTGATGGGGCACTCTGATGTAATGGGTGATGATGGGACACTCTGTTGTAAGGGGGTGCTGATGGGACACACTGATGTTAGGGAGTGCTGATGGGACACTCAAAATGTAAGTGGGCCGGTCTGGATGAAGTCCAGGGCCAAATTTCTGTCCCAGTCCAGCCCTGGTGGAGAGGGATCAGATCTGTGACCCCGTTAGGGAGACTCACCCTCTACTTTCATTTTTAACCATTATCATCGAAAGTGAAGGTAAAAGGAAATCACTAATTTTGGGTTGACGCCGAAACAGGATTATCGGCACTAGTTCTGGTGACACCCAGGGATTCCCTTACTCAGAAGGGATTTCCTCTCAATTCCTGTATTTGGCATGGGATAGGATGTGAAAGGAAGTCTGAACAACGAGCCACAGATGTGGAAAGAAAACTGACGGGTGGTTGTAACCCTCCCTTGCTCTATTAAAAAGAAAAAGAAAAAAAAATTGGTCTACAGTTCAACAATAAGGGCTCATTTACTTGGGCACCATACAGCATTAGGACCCCTTTCACGCTGAGCCGTGGCCGCATTAGCGCTAAAGCAGTGAGCATTTTAGCTGCACTTTAGTGATGTTTAATCAGGGTGTTTAACCCCCACTAGCTGGGCACTTTTAACCCCCGCTAGCGGCTGAAGAGGGGGTTAAACGTACCCATGTTGTGGCGCTTCCGAAGTACTTTTCAGGCTCTTTGGAAGCGCTGCCAATTCATTTCAATGGGCAGGGTGTTTTGGAAGCTTTGTATACAGCACTCCCAATCCGCTCTAAAGATGCTGCTTGCAGGACTTTTCCTAACGTCCCCCAAGCGCACCGCCCCAGTGTGAAAAGACACACTAAAATGTATTATAAAAAGGAATCCCCTGGGGGAGGATTTTAAAGGCACGTACAACTTGATTGAAAAACAATGAAAAATATTTTATTACATAAAACAAACAAGGAAGTAATATACAATATACATAAAAAAAATATCTCTGGGTACAATTATAAAGACACTGTTAATAACAATGTGCACCACATAGGTTTATAATATAATCCATGTAGGTATAGCCACCCTACGCGCTTCGGAGGTGTAGATACAACATTAACATGGAATCTGTTGAATAACGGAGGACAAGATATTAGAGCGGGAGATGTAAGCGCCCAGATGTAATCCACATATAAACTGACAAAAGAATCCATATAAGCCATGGGAATACCATGGATTTGGGGGTGACAAATAATGAAATAAAAAATGGTCATGTAATAGAGTTGCACAAAATGCTGAAGGCCTCCCTCGCCCTTAAAGGTACAGAATAAAATAATTAGCTTCAAACACTGGCAAAATAGAACGATAATCAATTATTATAGTGCAATATAACTCTACTGCTTAGTTTAACAATAACACAATCATACAACAGTTCATTTAGCAATAACGCCATCAAAATAAATAATAGTACATATTGGATGACTTATATGTAAAAAGCGCAAAAGATGACAAAAAAAGATAGTGGTATAAATATCATAAGTATAAGTAGCTAATTCCCTATTGTTTCCTACCCCCTGAGACGAACCCTTCCAAAAACGGTTTGAACCAAATAGTGTCGTTAAGACCCGGAGACTGAGTAGCTTTCAAGGAGTGAATCCATCTGCAGGAGAATTTTGTTCCAATCTCCCCCCCTGTGGTTTGGGTGAATTCTGTCCAAGATGAGGAATTTGATTTTGGGGAGTTTCCCCCATGGACTAAGGTGGTGTGGCGGCCTAGGGGGAGGTCCGGATCACAGGTGCGCATACTAGTAATATGCCTATATGCACGTTTCCAAAATTCCTGTTTGGTTTTGCCAACGTAAAAACAACTGCACTCACACAGGAGCAAATAAATTACTCTGAATGTGTGGCAGTTGGCAAAGTGTTTTGGGTGAAAGATTTTGCCATTGGGCAAAAGTGGATTTTTTTGTGTCAACATAAATTTGCAGTTATGACATTTACCGCATGTAAAAGTGCCTTTGTATTTGCAGTGTGTAAAACTTGTAGCGTCTCGAAATTCACTTTTCACAAGGGTGTCACCAATGGATGTGGCTTGTTTGAAAGTAAAGGAGGGTTTTGATGTCACAAATTTGCCTAGAGACGCATTTTTCAATCATTTTCTTAACTTGCTCTTGTTGGTTGCTAAATTTAGTTATAATTCTGATATCCTCAGTTTCCTTTTTAGATTTTTTGCGATGTATAAGGTCGATTCTATTGTCAAGGCAAGCTCGTTTGAAGGCGCGCTTCAGGGAGGTATGGGAATAGCCCCGCAAAAGCAATCTCTTGCGGAGCTGATTGGCCTCCTCCCGAAACACGACCTCATTCGAGCAATTACACCTAACTCGAAGGTACTGGCTGTACGGGATGGAATTTATTAGGGGTTTGGGATGAAAGCTTGACACGTAGAGAATAGAGTTGCCTGCAGTTGGCTTCCTAAATAGTTTACTTAACACTTTGCCAGATTCACCCCTGTAAATCTCCACATCAAGGAAGGTGATGCGATCAAGATCAGAGTTCATAGTAAAATGTAGATTAAAGTTATTCTTGTTAATTCTCAGGAGCCACTGTTCTAACGGGTCATGGGGACCGTCCCAGATGATGAAGATGTCGTTGATGTACCGGTACCAACAAAGAATGTGGTCCGAGTACATCGACAAGTCCTCATCATCCAGAACCATTGCCTCCCACTCCCCCAGGTACAGGTTGGCGTAGGATGGGGCATAGCAGGTCCCCATCGCTACCCCCTGCACCTAGAGGAAGTAGGAGCCGTTGAAGGTGAATACATTGTGTTGTAAAATGAAATCTAAAATTGACATGATAAACTCCCCGTATCTCGGGTCGATCTCGGGGTTCTTGGATAGAAAGTGTTGAACAACTGCTATCCCCTTTTATCGTGAGGGATCGAGTTGTAAAGGGATTCTGCATCCACTGCTACAAAGATGGCGTGGTCCAGAATGATTAAGGAATCAATGACTTGAAGAAACTAAAGAGTATCCTTAACAAAGGAAGGCAAGGAGGAAACTTTGCTAGTGTTGTCACTGACAGCCAACGCCTGAGATAATTGGCCTACCAGGGGGGTTGTTTGCATTCTTGTGAATTTTTGGCAAAGCATAAAATACGGGAACACGTGGAAATTTATTTTGAACAAATTCCCAAGTTTGTTGGGTGATAATTTGATTAGAGAAGGCCGAATCAATGATAGCATAAAACTCAAGGGTGTACTTCTTCACAATGTTGGCAGGGACACAACGGTACCAGTCAGTGTTGCTGAGTATTTTAGTGCACATTTCGATGTATGTTGTATTGTCAAGAAGGACAATATTTCCTCCCTTATCTGATGTTTTAATTGTGATATTTTTGTTAAGTGAGAGTTGTTTAAGGGCTATGTGTTCCTGTCTACTGAGGTTGGCTAGGACCTGCGTTTCCGGATTTTTAACGCTTCCAAATCATTGTAGATGAGCTTCAAAAATGCTGCGGCATTAGGGCATGTACTGGGGGCAGGGCAAAAGTCAGATTTCTTCTTAAGATTGGATTTAGTTTACCTTAAAAGGGATATCCTGTGGATCTACTGTGTCCTCCAACAAGGAGGTTAAATCGAGTTGATCAATAAGGTAAATTGGATTATTTTCTTTCAAAAGGGCCACTAATTGGTCCAGTGCTTGTGTTTCTTGGGAGGTGTGTGTAGTATGAACTTCCTTATTGGAGAAAAGTTTCTTTAGAAGTAATTTACGAACAAATAATTGAAGGTCTTTATATACGTCGAATACATCAATATCTTGGGTAGGGCAAAAATTGAGGCCTTTCCTCAGGACGTTAATTTCATCAAAGGGGGGTGATAAGAAGAAAGATTAACTTTGGTTAAATCAGATAATAACTCGCCTGCAAAAACGGCTCTCCTGCAGTCTGTGTGGAAGCCCCAAGTGCTTTCACACTGAGGAGATGCGCTGGCAGGACTTTAAAAAAAAGTCCTGCAAGCAGCATCTTTTGAGTGGTGTATACCGCTCCTCCACCACTCCTGCCCATTGAAATGAATGGGCACCACTGCCGAAGCACCTGCAATGCGATTTGGCAGCTGAGCTTCACGGGCACATTTAACCCCTTCCTGGGCCGCTAGCTGAATTATAAGTGCCCCGCTAAAATGACGGTAAAGCGCTGCTAAAACTGGCAGCGTTTTACCGTCAACGCCTGCTCGCTCCAGTGTGAAAGCAGCCTTAAGACCCCTTTCACACCAGGGTGTTTTGCAGGCGCTATAGCGTTAGAAATAGAGCTTGCAAAACGCCCTAAAGAAGCTGCACCATTGTGTGTAGTGTGAAAGCCCGAGGGCTTTCACACGACAGCGGTGCACTGGCAGGACGTCAGAAAAAAGTCCTGCCAGCAGCTTCTTAGGAGCGGTGTGTTTACCGCTCCTCCACCACTGCGCCCTATTGAAATCAATGGGGCAGCGCTGTAATACTGCCGGAAAAACGCCGCTATTGCGGCGTATTGCTGGCGGGTTTAACCCTTTCGCGGCCGATAGTGGGGGTAAAAGTGCCCCGCTAGCACCCGAAATGCGCCACTAAAAATAGCAGCGTTTTACCACCCACGCTATCGGTGGTGTGGTGTGAAAGGGGTCTTGGTGATACAGAAAATTTCTTATATTAAACAAAACAAACATCCAAACAGTTCACGTGTATGTATAATTTAGAATTATATATATATATATATATATATATATATAAATACACATATAAAAAAACAGGTAATCAAAACTTTTGGATGAAAAAAAATGGGCTAACTTTATTGTTTTTTTTTTTTTTTTTTTTTTTAAATCTGTGTATTTTTTCCCCAAAAAATTGAGTTTGAAAGACCGCTGCGCAAATACCGTGTGACATAATATATTGCAACAACCGCTATTTTATTCCCTAGGATCTCTGCTAAAAAATATATATGTATAAGTTTTGGGGGTTCTAAGTGAATTTCTAGCAGAAAATACTGGATCTTTATTTGTAAGCATCAAGTGTCAAAAAAGATTTAGTCTTTAAATGGTTAAACTGAGAACTTCTACACACAGAGTTCAATTCATTCATTCAAGTGTAAACATTGTATCATTTTGATCTTTTCTTGGCAGACTGCCCAGGAGACAAGTCACTGAAGTCATTTGCAAGTTGCGCTGAATATATCATCGGCCTTTTTTAACAGAACAATCGGCCGATGCCGATTAATTAAAAAACGCCAAATATCGGCTGATATATCGGTCGACCTCTAGTTGAGACTGTACAATTATGGGGGGTGCCCACAAGGATTTGTTCTAAAAAAGAAGGATCATTGGAAATGGTGTCAATAGAAGTAATAGTAATTGGGTTTTGATTTACAGTGCTAGTGTGGGTGTTAGGAGCGGCTTCCGGAACAGCCGCGGAAGGTGTAACCAACTGCCCCGGAAGTGATGTAGATGGAGGTGCAGATTGAGGATGTGTAATCATATAGAGTGTGAGTTTTTTAGCTTGTTGCTTTTCGGTGGAATTGCCGGAATATAAATTAGTACTCGGTGTGGTCTTGGATTTTTGATTAGATTGGGAATGTGAGGGGTGCGACTGATACGAGGAGTTTGATGTAGAACGGGGAAAAGAGGAAGTGTTTCTAATTGGTTGAGTAGAATTAACCGAGGGGTGTGGTAGATTTAATGGGCCTTTACTTAAATTGGGTTTGTTGGAGGTAAAGGTCCATGTATGTATATTATATGTTACTTCCTTGTTTGTTTTATGTAATAAAATATTTTTGATTGTTTTTCAATCAAGTTGTATGTGCCTTTAAAATCCACCCCCACGGGATTCCTTTTTATAAACCATTTTTTCCGGATGTGGCACAACTAATACCGAAATGGGATCAGGAGATCAAGTCGTAGTCAAACATAATAACGAATGGGGATTCATTTTGGATTTTCATATGCAATACAAAGTGGTAGAAGATATCTTCAAGCGGCATTGGCATGTCCTTTTGCTAGATAAAAAACGAAATCCTGCATTTCCATCTCAACCTCAATTTATTTATAGGAAGGCCCCAAATTTCGGTGACAAAATTATAAAAGAAAGTGGTTGACCCCCCGAAACCTCCAACTACTTTTTGGGATCGAAATGGCTTTTTTGCTTGCCGGAGATGCAAAGCTTGCTGAGAAATCTCTAGGCCAGTTAGATCATTATACAATTTTTCCTCTCCATCAAATAATCGAGTGTTCAACATAAAACAGTTTATTACATGTAACAGCACTCACGTTGTATATGCTTTAAAATGCCCTTGTGGGTTGATGTATATTGGAAGGACAAAAAGAAAATTTAGAGTGAGAATCGCTGAACACATTCATAAAATTAAAATTGGATTCAAAGACCATAATGTGTCGTTACATTTCAAACTCAAATATAATATGGACGCCACTGGTCTCCAATTTTGGGGAATTGAACAAATCAAACCCTATTGGAGAGGAATCAATATGGTACGGGAATTGTCAAAACACGAGACTCAATGGATATAATTAGTTGATGTTTTGAGTCCTAGGGGCCTGAATATCGAATTGGACATCAATTGCTTTATAAGTGACACTTAATCAGATTATATCAATTACATGGATGCGCCCCCTGTGGTGGATTAGATCATTTACGCTCTACCATTCATGCATTGTTAGAAGGGGTTGGATACACAGAATTATCTATATAAAGGAAAACCAGAGACGATCCTGTATAAAAGAACCACATCCGAGT
Source organism: Lithobates pipiens (assembly GCF_037356315.1). Classification (NCBI taxonomy): domain Eukaryota; kingdom Metazoa; phylum Chordata; class Amphibia; order Anura; family Ranidae; genus Lithobates; species Lithobates pipiens. Next base: position 541,538,390 of record NW_027507758.1, read on the forward strand.
ACACACAAAGATCAATGATGATCGTAGAGTAGTGTGCATAAAAGTAATTACATAAGAGCAATCATATAAAAAGAATGACACACGTACGGATGGACTTACTATAGACGCTTCTGTGAAATATATACACAGATTTTCATTTGAATTAAAAATCATTTTCCAGTTAAAAATAATTTTTAAACTATAATTTATTTCTTAAACTAAAATCAATTTAGATTTGAATTTGTTCCTCGATTTTTTGATTATAGATGGGTTATTTACTAATCAAAATAAAAGGGCATAATCTATCATGGTGTTAAATCCCCATAATTTCTAAACCAGTTCCGGATTTATTCATTTCATTCTTAAGGTACTGTAATTTTAAATCTTTTTTTTTTAATATATATTTTTTAATGAATTAATTAGTTTTAATTCATTAAATAATAGTGTGCTTGCTCTTACTTTCACAGCGATACCTCACATGTGTGGTGCCATGGGCATAGCATAAGGGGTTGCAGGGGTCACAATGGCAACCCTGTCCCTAGCTCCAGGGGGCCCCAGCAGCCTCCCTGCCATATTATCATATCCTCCACAAAGTCCAGCTCTGATCTGCCATAGGGCCCCACAGCCACGCTCCAGTACTGGGTTTCCATTTTGCCTTCCACAATTGACACCCCTCCAATCTCATTGGCTGTGAAGCATTTCCAGAATGGAGAGGAGCATGAGGTAAGAACAGCCCAGGATGGGTAAGTGTCTGTGCTGTGTGCTGGCAACATGGAATGGTAACCGTGCTTAGCGAGGCAAGAGGAGGAGACTGCTGCTGTCCTATAGCCATGATGGGACCTTCATGTGTCTTCTAGTCACCAGCTGGGATACTCTGTACGCCCCCACTCGGGGATGTCTGCTTACCCCGACTTCCCTGACAACTGGGGAAAAGATATACACCTCCGGGAGGTGACCTTCCCCCAACACCTTCCAAAACTCACAGAGAAACCTTCAGAAATTGCTAAAACAAATCCCTTAACATCTCATCAGGGGGCCCCTGAAGGGCTACTGGCTCCAGATTTCATGTCACATGGCTTTGCCGTCCCAGATCTAAGTTGCACCCCCCCAAAGCCCCCTGACCACCCCACTGCCCTGGATACTATGCCCGGCTGCTGAGCTCCTTTCCCATTACAGCACTCTATACTGCTCCTTCTCCGCAGGGCTGAAATCACATTCCTTTACAACACAGCCAGTTAGCCATGATCTCCACAGGGTGTATCTGCCTACTGCAAATACACTGCCGTTCTGACAGAGAATTTCGCAAGTCAGAAGGACAACATAAAAGCCAGAAACACCCTGTGAAGACTGAGAGACTGCGTGTAAAGGAATGTGATTTCAGACCTGTGTAGTGTGGGGGCCGAGGAACTCTATACAGTGCTGAGATGGGAAAGGAGCAATGTCAAGTGACCTGCCAGGGGTCCCTCTCCTCTGATTCTCCAACGGTAATCACTGTCCTCTCATGTAAAGAGGAACTCAAAACTCTTAAGCCACTTTGGGTATCTTGGCATGCAGTGGGTGTTTCTGCACGCACGGTTGAAGTGGTGGGTGGTAATGAGGGGGGTCCAGGCCAACTTTTGCATCGGGGCCCACAAGCTTCAAGGTATGCCTTGTGTGGTGCGACCGCTATTTACATAAGTATGCAGGACCTACATGCACGTTTACATTTGTGCATGAGCATGGGTGTATGGGGCGCTTACATATTTTTTTTTTTTTTTGGATGAACTTTATTGCTATCACAAGGGATTAACAACATTCATGGTCTGTGACATATCCAGTTTTTAAGCCCATATCTCTCCTTTTGCCTCCAAAGCATGTGATCAAAGCAAGATCAGTTTGATCAGATGCTGTACAAACCAGTAATGGCTTCTAATCAAAACAAAAGTAATGTAACAGAAGAGGGGAAGAAACTCTTTCACAGTGATTGCGATTAGAGCGGTTATATTGGTAGCGGGCTCCCCGATGGGACAGGAGAGCCCGGTAAAGGTGGATAGGGTCCCCCTTGCTCCATCTGTAAAAATGACCGAGAGGCTGTAGAGCCAATTGGACCATTTTTCCCCAAATAGCGAAACACTCAGAGAAAAAGGATAATACCAAGACCATTGTTGTAGCTGCACTGATCCTGATCCTTGCTGAGCTTGAATCCATGTATGACTGGCTTTAGTTTGCCTCTATAGATACCCTGTGCTGTTATTCCAGGTATAACAGGCCCCTGTGCACAAATGGCATCCCACACTGTGTATTTTTGGCCCAGGGATGACATCTAGCACCGTGTGTCACGGGCCCACAGATCAGGTGGCACACCGGATATGGCAATGGTACACTCATGAAAGGAGCATGGGAAAAGGGAAGTCTATTATAAAACATTTTCAGATGGGCATTCCAATCAGGTCCACCTATCAGTTTTTACGGCTGACTTGATTGGAAGGTCCATTCATCCCTATGGACAAGCAGCTGTACACAGACTTGTGTCCATTTACACCCGCCTACCCCTGGGTTCGATCAGGCCCTTAAAAACAAAGCGTAGAGGACTCTCTCTTGAGTTTAAGGTGAAGCAGTTCCTACTGAACTGTCCGAGATTCAAACCATGTATGGGCAGGCTGATTGCACCCAAGCTTATTGATCAATCCACTTGGGTACAACTAGCCTGTTTGATTTTTCATGAGATCATTGCTAGAGGTTAAGCAATAATCACTGTGGCTCTCCCCATGAGGAGAACACAATAGCTCCACGGGATGGATTCCCCCATCAACATCAGTGTTGATGGGGGAATGCACCTATTTTCTTTCCTGCAACCACAGGTTGAAAATCTAACCATCTATGGCTGGCTTAACAGTCATCGGAGTTGCACCTGCTCTGACTAGATGGAGGTTGGAATCAGACCTGTGTTCCGGTGCATTGTGTTTAGAACGAATAAAAGAAAAAAAAATTCTTACACACACTATTTATTTTTATTTCATTTTATTAAATGTTTTTCACAATATAACAATAAAGTATATACATAATTTCTTCTGCCATGATGCACCACAATGCATGGTAGTGCGTTGAACTGCATTGTGTTGAATTGTACTGCATGTGTGTTGGAAGTGCATTTGGTCAATGTGTTGGGGTACCATTGACGATGGATGGCACTGCACCACACTGATGCTTGTAACGTGAATTAAAAAAACATAGGTTGGGGTAATGCACATTTACCACAACACAATGGTGTGATTTTGCACTAAAGCATGGCAGTTCACAGAACCATCCAAAACACAAATTTCCCCAGCATACTTACCAGCTAGCCAGCATAATATAACGAAAAAAAGGCTAAACTGTTTCTGCAATTTACATTGGATGCAAATATATGTGAAGCCGCACTGCCACGTCAAGGCCCCTCTGCAAAGTGCGGTCCCTAACTATAATGTTTCTAAATTGAGAAATATATAGGAAGAAATAAATAGAGTGTCTAAACTAGTTACAATTTTTTTTTAAAAACAGAGGTTTTTGTTATATATTTGCATTCATAAGTGAAGCTACATAGAGCTCCCAGGGATCCCATTGGATCTTCCTTGTGGCTTGTGCTTGGTCACAGTGAGACCTCGTATGATTGGGATTTCTGTGTCCCTCTAATGTAATGTTTCCAGGGTATATGCCTGTTAACCCTCTAAGTCTTAGGTGCTCGCAGTGATACTGGTGTTAGGTTTAGAAAGTCTCTAGCACTCAAAAAGATTATTTCCACTTATTGTGAAAAAATTTCATATTATTCCAGCCACTGTTTTATTGCTGGTTTGATAGTACCAGAAAATAAAAAAAAACTGGCCTCCAACCTCCCCTTATAGCCAGTCCAACACACACCTAAAAAGTATCAGCCTCCCGCCTGCAAAAAAACCCTGTGTCACTCCTGGAGCCTGAACGGCCCACTTTGATGGAGCCAGAACGGGGGTGTCACACTCTCCTGGAGCCTGAAAAGGCCCATTCTTCTGGAGCCAAACTGGCCCATTCTTCTAGAGCCTGAACGGCCCGCTCTGATGGAGCCTGAACAGCCCTCTCTGATGGATCCTGAACGGCCCGCTCTGATGGAGCCTGAACGGCCCGCTCTGATGGAGCCTGAACGGCCCGCTCTGATGGAGCCTGAACGGCACAGTCTGATGGAGCCTGAACGGCCCGCTCTGATGGATCCTGAACGGCACAGTCTGATGGAGCCTGAACCGCCCGCTCTGATGGAGTCTGAACGGGGGTGTCACACTCTGATGGAGCCTGAACGGGGGTGACACATGCTGATGGAGCCTGAACGGGGGTGTCACACGCTGATGGAGCCTGAACGGGGGTGTCACATGCTGATGGAGTCTGAACGGGGGTGTCACACTCTGATGGAGCCTGAAAGGGGGTGTCACACGCTGATGGAGCCTGAAAGGGGGTGTCACACTCTGATGGAGCCTGAAAGGGGGTGTCACACTCTGATGGAGCCTGAACGGGGATGACACGCGCTGATGGAGCCTGAACGGGGGTGTCACACGCTGATGGAGCCTGAACGGGGGTGTCACACGCTGATGGAGCCTGAACGGGGGTGTCACACTCTGATGGAGCCTGAACGGGGGTGTAACACTCTGATGGAGCCTGAACGGGGGTGTCACATTCTCCTGGAGCCTGAAAAGGCCCATTCTTCTGGAGCCAAACTAGCCCATTCTTCTAGAGCCAGAGAAGCCCACTCTTCTGGAGCCTGAATCTCCCAATCGTCTGGAACCTGATCGGCCCAATCCCCTGAAGCCTGAATCTCCCATTCTTCTGAAACCTGATCGGCCCAATCTCCTGGAGCCTGAATCTCGCACTCTGATGGAGCCTGAACTTCGCACTCTGATGGAGCCTGAACTTTGTACTCTGATGGAGCCTGAACTTCGCACTCTGATGGAGCCTGAACTTCGCACTCTGATGGAGCCTGAACCTCGCACTCTGATGGAGCCTGAACCTCGCACTCTGATGGAGCCTGAACCTCGCACTCTGATGGAGCCTGAACCTCGCACTCTGATGGAGCTTGAATGGGGGTGTCGCACTCTGATGGAGCCTGAACCTTGCACTCTGATGGAGCCTGAATGGGGGTGTCGCACTCTGATGGAGCCTGAATGGGGGTGTCGCACTCTGATGAAGCCTGAACGGGGGTGTCGCACTCTGATGGAGCCTGAACGGGGTTGTCGCACTCTTCTTGAGTCTGAACGTGGGCGACACACTTTTCTGGAGTTTGAACAATTTCTTCCAACTTGTTGGCAATCTTCACTCCCAAAAATTCTGCACCTCTCCCATTTAAGTGCAGTCCATCCCTTCCATAGAGCCGGGAAGCGACTGCAAAGTCAGACCAGTTCTCCATGAAGCCAAACTCCTCTTCTCTGCACCAGTTCTTCAGCCACTTGTTAAGCTCTCTAAGCTCCTGCTGCCTTTCTGGTGTGGCTTTAGGTACAGGCAGTATTTCTGAAAATACTGCTTTGGAGGTCCTTTTTTTCAACATAATCCCTATGTCCTTGAAATCATTTTGTAGACTGCTCCATCTTCCTCTAATTTGGTCATTTGTACCAATATGTACCAAGACAGCTGGGTCCTCTCCAGCCCCACGCAACAATCTTTCCATCCGATCTGCAATGTCCCGAACCCGAGCGCCTGGTAAACAACATACTGTTCGTAGTTGAGGGTCTTTGTGACAGATTGCCCTCTCTGTCCCTCTAATAATTGAGTCCCCTACCACCAGTATCTGCCTATTCTTTCTTGTAGCCTTGCCCCCATCTTTACTGGAGGAAATGTTCCCATGGTTCACCTGACATTTTGGTTGAGTCTCAATGTCGGGTACAGTCCCAATATGCACATGACACTCTTCTGGACTTTGCACACGAGCAACACGCTCTTCTGTAGTCTGAGCGGCGGCGGCGCACCCTTTGGGAGTCTGAGCGGCGGCTGCGCACCCTTTTGGAGTCTGAGCGGCGCGCCCATTTGGAGTCTGAGCGGCAGTGGCGCGCCCTTTTGGAGTCTGAGCGGCGGCGGTGCGCCCTTTTGGAGTCTGAGCGGCGGCGGTGCGCCCATTTGGAGTCTGAGCGGCGGCGGCGCGCCCATTTGGAGTCTGAACGGCGGCGGCGCGCCCATTTGGAGTCTGAGCGGTGGCGGCGGCGCGCCCATTTGGAGTCTGAGCGGCGGCGGCACGCCCTTTTGGAGTTTGAGCGGCGGCGGCGGCGCGCCCATTTGGAGTCTGAGCGGCGGCGGCACGCCCATTTGAAGTCTGAGCGGCGGCGGCGCACCCATTTCGAGTCTGAGCGGCGGCGGCGCGCCCATTTGAAGTCTGAGCGGCGGCGGCGCGCCCATTTCGAGTCTGAGCGGCGGCGGCGCGCCCATTTCGCGTCTGAGCGGCGGTGGTGTGCCCATTTGGAGTCTGAGCGGCAGTGGCGCGCCCATTTGGAGTCTGAGCGGCGGCGGCGCGCCCATTTGGAGTCTGAGCGGCGGCGGCGCGCCCATTTGGAGTCTGAGCGGCGGCGCGCCCATTTGGAGTCTGAGCGGCGGCGGCGCGCCCTTTTGGAGTCTGAGCGGCGGCGGCGCGCCCATTTCGAGTCTGAGCGGCGGCGGCGCGCCCATTTGAAGTCTGAGCGGCGGCGGCGCGCCCATTTGGAGTCTGAGCGGCGGCGGCGCGCCCATTTCGAGTCTGAGCAGCGGCGGCGTGCCCTCTTTTAGTCTGAGCGGCGGCGGCGCGCCCATTTCGAGTCTGAGCGGCGGCGGCGCGCCCATTTGAAGTCTGAGCGGCGGAGGCGCACCCTTTTGGAGTCTGAGCGGCGGCGACGCGCCCTTCTGGAATCTGAGCGGCAGCGGCGCGCCCTTTTGGAGTCTGAGCGGCGGCGACGCTCCCTTTTGGAGTCTGAGCGGCGGCGGCGCGCCCTTCTGGAATCTGGGCGGCGGCGGCGGCTCGCCCTTCTGGAATCTGAGCGGCAGCGGCTCGCCCTTCTGGAGTCTGAGCGGCGGCGGCACGCTCTTCTGTAGTCTGAGCGGCGGCGGCACGCTCTTCTGTAGTCTGAGAGGCGGCGGCGCTCTCTTCTGGAGTCTGAGAGGCGGCGGCGCTCTCTTCTGGAGTCTGAGCGGCGGCGGCACGCTCTTTTGCAGTCTGAGCGGCGGCGGCGCGCTCTTCTGCAGTCTGAGCGGCGGCGGCGCGCTCTTCTGTAGTCTGAGCGGCGGTGGCACGCTCTTCTGTAGTCTGAGAGGCGGCGGCGCTCTCTTCTGGAGTCTGAGCGGCGGCGGCACGCTCTTTTGCAGTCTGAGCAGCGGTGGCGCGCTCTTCTGGAGCCTGAGCGGCGGCGGCGCGCTCTTCTGGAGCCTGAGCGGCGGCGGCGCTCTCTTCTGGAGTCTGAGCGGCGGCGGCACGCTCTTCTGGAGTCTGAGCGGCGGCGGCGCGCTCTTCTGCAGTCTGAGCGGCGGCGGCGCGCTCTTCTGCAGTCTGAATGTGGACGAAACTTTCTTCTGCAGTCTGAATGTCCCTTTCAATACTGCTCACTGTGGCAGGCCTGCCGTGTGAGCTGTGTCTGCAGTAGATCTCGCCTTCATCTGCAATAAAACCAGAGGAATTTGATTTAGCATCTTTACCTACATTTCATATATTTTTCTTTATACAACATCAAATTATGAAGAAAAAAATTCAAAGCTCCACTTCCAGGGAGAAATAGTAAACCCGACATGACAGTGACATAGGAAAAACTGCTATTGGCTTTTGTATAAAAATGCTGATTGCCTGGCAGTTATGCTGACCCACTAAAATTCCATGATTGGAAGTTTGGAAGCCAACAACAAGTATTTTTAGCAGTATAATAAAAAAGCATTTCCCAAACATAGGTAATTGCTGTGGGCACATTGTGTGGGCTGCTAAGCAATTACATGGTGTTGATCACGTGGTGGAGTGTCGGATCATTTTATCAACTGAATATCTATCATAGAGATACTACCCAATATTAATATCACAACTTATAGACTCTCTCTGTTTTTTCATATTTATTGTTTGCACATTGCTACTTACTGGGTGTGTAATATATATGTGTATTGTTTATGTTATCACATTACCTAGCGCCACTATTTACTTTTAACCTATGTTTGGTAGATGCTGTTTTATTATAGCATTTCTTTTAAAGTGGCTGCTCTATATGTATCAGGTTTGTCTTTGGCGCAGTGATAAGATCTTAGGTAGCGGCTCATTGTGATCTGGTTGTGTATTATTTTTAGCAGTATGATGTTGCACTTTCATGGGCAGGTCAAAGGAAATTGTGACAGGAAGTAGTGGTGCCACCTGCCTGGCTGTACATTGTGGCAGGGGTTTGTGAAACATCAGACCAGCTAAGCAGGGGCTTTGTTGAGTGGCAGTTTTGTCAAGAAAGTGTGTCATTATCAGCCCTGAGATCAGAACACCACAGCAGCAAATGGAACTCCCTACATCTGAAAGAAATCTGGAGACATAAAAGAAATACTTTCCCTGGCCCCATTAGTTCAGCGGGGAGGGGAGTGTGTGTTTGTGTGTTGGGGGGCACTGCAGAAAGGAGACAATTTCTTCACATTCAGGCTGAGAGCTCTGCTGTTTCTTATAATTGAGATAAAATCCCAGCCTCTTTTATATCAATCTACCGGATTCCTCTGTTGAATTTATATACAAGAGGCTGGGATTGAAGAATCGGCTCCGGTGAGGACAGCTGTGGATGTTTGGACAGGTAAGTGTCTCTATATTAAAAGTTAGCAGCTATAGTATTTGTAGCTGCTGACTTAAAAATGTTTTGGGGTAGACTGGAGCGCCTCTTTAAAGTCCCACACCTTGCAAAACCTTGGGATCAGTGGACATGCGTCCTACAAGTGTGTTTTTTTTATTTTCTTTAGCCATGACAATTTCAGTTTTCTTATATGGGTTCAATTAAAGTGCTTATAAAGGCAGAGGGATTTTATCTTGCTGCATTTCTAAAAAAATAAAAAATAAATGTATGCATGCATCTCCCCCCCAGCCCCCCGCCCCCCTAGGCTCTCTTGCTCCTCACTGGCTCAGTAAAAAAAAAGAAATAATAATAATAGGCCAAAAAAGCCAATGCTGTAAAAAAAACACACTATTGCAAAAATGTTGAAAAACTCACTGCAAAGCTACTGCCATTTTTATAACATTATTATAACGTCCGGTGTGCATGAGGAAGCTTTACCATCACTGTAATGTATGGCATTGGTTTAACCACTTAAGCCCTGGACCAATTGTCAGCCTAAGGACCAGAGGTCTTTTTACAATTTTGCACTGCACTGCTTTAACTGGCAATTGCACGGTCATGCAATGTTGTACCCAAACAAAATTTGCGTCCTTTTCTTGCCACAAATAGAGCTTTCTTTTGATGGTATTTGATTGCCTCTGCGATTTTTATTTTTTACGATATAAATGGAAAAAGACTGAAAATTTTGAAAGAAAAAAAGATATTTTCTACTTTTTGTTATAAGAAAAATCGAATAAACTCAATTTCAGTCATACATTTAGGCCAAAATGTATTCAGCCCCATGTCTTTAGTAAAAAAAAGTCATTAAGCGTATATTTATTGGTTTGTGCAAAAGTTATAGCGTCTACAAACTAGAGTACATTTTCTGGAATTTACACAGCTTTTAATTTATGACTGCCTATCTCATTTCTTGAGGTGCTAAAATGGCAGGGCAGTACAACCCCCCCCATGACCCCATTTTGGAAAGTTGAAACCCCAAGAAAATTGCTGAGGGGCATGTTGAGACCATTGAATATTTTATTTTTTTTGTCCCAAGTGATTGAATAATGACACAAAAAAAAAAGTTTGCAAAAAGTTGTCACTAAATGATATATTGCTCACAATGCCATAGTTATATGTGGAATTTCACCCCAAAATATATTCTGCTGCTTCTCCTGAGTACGGGGATACCACATATGTGGGACTTTTTGGGAGCCTAGCCGCGTACGGGACCCCGAAAACCAATCACCGCCTTCAGGATTTCTAAGGGTGCAAATTTTTGATTTCACTCCTCACTACCTATCACAGTTTCGAAGGCCATAAAATGCCAAAATAGCACAAAACCCCCCCAAATGACCCCATTTTGGAAAGTAGACACCCCAAGCTATTTAATGAGAGGCATGTTGAGTCCATGAAATATTTTATATTTTGCCACAAGTTGCGGGAATATTACAAACTTTTTTTTGTGCACGAAGTTGTCACTAAATGATATATTGCTCACACATGCTATGGGCATAAGTGAAATTACACCCCAAAATAAATTCTGCTGGGGATACCACATGTGGGGGATACCACATGTGGGGGACTTTGTGGGAGCCTAGCCGTGTACCGTAAAACGCTTCCAAAAAAAACTGTTAGCGATGGCAGGGATCAGGCCTGACTCTGCAAACGCTGCAGTTATGTGTTTAGTGTTTTGTAAGTGACAGTGATCAATCGATACTGCACTTGGGTGGGCTGGGCGGAGGGGCAAAACGCAGGTGCTAGCAGGTATCTGGGCTGGTCCCGCTAACAATGCTTTTTTTGTCGATTTGTGTGCCTATGTGTACCTACGTGTCAGTGTAGTGATTGGTGCACACTTACTATGTCCTCTCCTCGCAGTCCGGTCAAAAAGACCGCCCCGAGGAGAGTGAAATCGTAAACACAGGGAGGGGAAGCTTCTCATTCGCCAGGAGCGATGGAGAGGGGATGGCCAGAAACCAACGGCCATCCCCTCATCCTGGATCGCTCCTGAAGCGAAACGGACCGCCGCAGCCAGTGGGAGGGGGTCCGATCGGACCCCCCACACGCTGTAAGGCAGGCATGTACGGGTATGTGCTTGTGCCCATACATGCCATTCTTCCGACGTATAATTACATGCGGTGGTCCTAAAGTGGTTAATTATCTGCGTCTTGTAGAACGACTCCTATTGTAAATGAAAATATATTCTCCGCCTACAATGGCTTGCTACAGTTTCTGTGGAATATTTTTTTGACATTTTGGGAACTATGTATATGTGTTATGTAGGTAACAAGGGGTTAAACATGTATGTGGGGGTCTTTTCTTCCCATATTATAAATCTCTGCCATCTTGCTGGGTGGCATTGAGGTCATCAGTCCAGCCTGTAATAAGTAGCATGCAAGGCTTGTTCAAAAAAAAAAGGCAGTTAGTAGGTGACAGTTGGAAAAAGAGGGGGGGGGGGGGACTTGGCTCGGGGTAAACATATCTAAAAATAGCTGCTTTCTCCTCTTTAAAATAAATCCTCAGACTGGTGTTTACAAGACAAAAGACAGCAATGTCTATGGCCAGCCCTATACATGTGTACATAGGTTTAGTCTACTGAAAATTTTAAAAAGGGATTGAAGACTTTTCTTTTTAGCAAATGTTTTTGAATTAAGTTATTTGTCTGTTTTTTTATTGTAACTGTGTAGCACTTTGAGGTCTTTTGATGGAAAGTGCATTATAAATAACATTTATTATTATTATTATTATTATTATTATTATATGGGGGTGCCACTGTCATCAATGGGAGGAAAAAGAACCCAATGAAAGTATTTTGTATTTATCAATATCCATGAAACTTACCAGCCCTGCGTTTTTTGTCCCAGCGTGGTCCATTGGCTTTACAGCCGGCATCAAAACATCCGATAACGGATCTGAAACAGCGACGTACAAATCGCACTGCCCTCCGCATTTTGGTGGGCTTCTTGAATAGGGGATCTGCAAGCTGTATATTGATCTCTCCTTCCATAGCTGGGCTTCCTTTGGTTGGTTTCTCAATATTGTTTTGAGAAACAATCTGTTTACTTGTAATTTGTCTCATTATGAAGAATAATAAGACACGCTTTAAGTCTGAGAAATTGCAATAAAACTGAATCGAATAAATCCAAATCCAATCAAACAGCAAGAGAAAGCTGGACAGAGATGTCTTCACTGTACAGCAAACAACTGACTTCTGATGCCAGAGGAGCCCAGAGCAGCCTTATATTAGAGCAGGTGATGACATCATAGAGGTTTTTTTTTCAACTGACGATTTTTCTTAACGGCTTTTGTTGCCATGGTTACCAACGCTTCCTATACACAGTGATGGGCTGTGGGGGAGAGCACAGACACACCAATAGAGGACTATGATGGGGCAGTATTAATGGTAGCAATATGATGGTGCAGTTTTGATGGTGGCAATAGGAGGAGGCAATTTTAATGGGGCAGTTTTTTTTATATGTATAGAGGACTGTGAAACTGGATTAAAGTTATTATTATAAAGCCCTCTATTTTAAGGCATAGTGATAGGTTGAGTGGTCAGAGTTGATATTGATTATGTATATGTCGACACACGAAAGAAAATAAAAAGAAAAAATCCTGTTTTTCTTCAACGGTGACTAAAAAAAGTCGAAGTGAGGGTGTAGTGTATCTTCTAGAATGTCCTTGCCACATTCAATACATGGGAAGAACAAAAAGAGAACTCTGGAAGAGATTAAGAGAGCATGTTGAAAATATTAAAAAGGGTTTTGATAAATATAACCCTCGAGACACTATGCGAAGTTTCATAAAAAAGACCCCTCATCTTTATTAATTTGTGGTATTCAAAAATACAAGCCCCATTGGAGAGGTGATAATAAAATTATTAGGATTAGCCAAGCTGAATCCTGATGGATTCATGAATTATGCACTTTACCAGCTTTTGGACATAACGTTGACTTTGATCTTAATTGTTTTATTTCTAATTATTAATTCAAGATTTTTGGGCATTTTATTAATATTAATGAATTTTTTATATTTTTCTATATCCACTTATATATATATATAGATAGCATTGGGGTTAGATGTACTTCACTGATGAGGGGTTTTGTCCTCTCCCCCCTCCCCCTACTTCTTTTTTTTTTTTTTTTCGGTATTAATTTCCCAATTGATTGGTCCAGTCAAAACCAACGTTATGGCCAGTTATGAGATAGTTAAAATATAGCTATGGTATAGTTGTACTTTTTATCATAATATTGCTATGTATTTGAATGACTAGATGAACACAGTTAGCATTGCCTGTATAAAATGATGTAGTATGGCATTTAACCACAAGATGGCAGTGTCTGTGGAGCGATATATTTAGAATGTTATTTTACACTTATTTATGTGGAGAAAGTTATAACAATTACTTTGTAATTTTAGTAATGTTATTAGTAGATGTGGAAGTAATTTGAATATGCTTTTATTTTCAAGTTGTATCAGGAAGCTAGTAGTATTAAGGTATGGGGTGGTTGTTGTTTTGAGTTGCTATAGCCGCCCGCCCTATTTAAACTTCATCAACACCTGACTCCTTGACCCTTTGAAAAAGTCACGTGTCTGTGACGCAACGTGTCAGGGAGGAGCCAGGTGTCACGATCGTCACTTCCGGTCGCGGCTGAGACCGAAAGTTCCCTTTTTTACAAGCGCAAGATTTTCCGTTTTTTAATGTGAGTGGATATTTTACATTATTTTATTAAAGTTTACATTTCTACACATGAGAGTCCCCTTTCTTTCCCCCATGATCGTTGGTATTTTGGATTTTATTGTGAGGCTGAACGAATCATCTATAAGGAGCCAAATCAGCAATTTCCCCTACAAGTGTGTTGGACCCTGAGGGGTCTTGTATTGAGGTGAGAGGCTGGGGGAAACGGGGGGTGCTCTGGTGGAGCACTGAAGGTGGACTGTCTCTCTCTTTTTGTGAAGCATGTCTGCATCTGTGACAACACTGCATGACTATTAGATATACTGTCACATTTGGATATCGAGCTACTGAATAGCACTGGAACATTTGTTTGAACACTTGTATTTGCACATGGACTTTTTTATTTTTATGTTTTTCTTCTTCTTTTTTAGCCATTTTTGTATTGTGATTCAGTCACATATTGTTTGCGATATTTGCACATTTCATGTCATTTGGATGTATCACTTTTTATATATGTGATTTTGCACTTTTTAAATATTATACACTACTGTGTTTTGCACGTTTATGGATGCACAGTGTTTTTACATTTGCACATTTATGTACGTATTTATTACAGTTATTGATTTGTGTCACATAATAGGTGGTGTATTTTAAAAGGCAGCGCTACATACCTTTTTTTACATATATATATTTATATTTATTAACCACATGCCCTCTGGAATCTATGATTTACTCCCCTTCATGACCAGATCATGTTTTGCAATACGGCACTGCACTACTTATTTTAACTGACAATTGCGTGGTCATGCAACGCTGTATGCAAATAAAATGTATGTCTTTTTTTGCCACATAAATAGAGCTTTCTTTTGGTGGGATTTGATCAACTCTGCAGTTTTACATTTTTTTGCACTATATACAAAAAGAGACTAAATGAAGGAAAACAGCAGAGCTTCCTCTCATTTCAGAGCTTCCCCTTAAATCTAGAACAAGTGGACTTGCAGGGCACAGTATATTTGCCATTAATAAATCAACCTCATTGTGTCTACAATAAAATTTCTGCCTGCTCTTATTTTTTTTTAAAGAGAAGTTCCAGCCTGTATAAATAAAAAAAAATGAAAAGTCAGGAACAGGGTTGCCATCCTCCTACAGTATTTTTTACTGACAAAACATGGAAAATTTACTGGCGGAGCACATTTTTTACTGGCATAAGAAATTACAGAACTCCTATTGAAAACTAAAACAGTGCATATTTGAACAGTATAAACATATATGAAAACACTGACAATACCTATACCAAAGTCATTTGTTTGATTTACACTTATAAAGTCAACACAGCATGAAAATATCAGCCCCTGATATATAGGCCTCTTTCACGCGACTGATACGCTCAAGTCCGCCTTTTTTCAGGTGGACCTGAACGGATGCTCCATAGAGGTCTATGGAGCGTCGGATGTCAGCGGTGACATGTCCGCTGACGTCCGACCCGCTCCGATCCGAAAAAGTCTGAGGATCGGATCGGGTGACGATGGACTCTGCGGTCCGTCCTCATCCGATCCCCTATAGGGGAGAGCGGTGCTCGGACAGGTCCGTCCCTGCATGGTGTGCAGAGACAAACCTGTCCTCTGCCTGCTCAGTGGGGATCGACAGAGCGATCCCCGCTGAGCAAGCGGATGTCCACGGGGCAGATCAGCGCGGATCCTTTCCGTGTGAAAGAGCCGTTACTGGTAGTTATAAAAAAATCACAGATTTTTACAAACTGTCAGTAAATTTACTGGCGTTTGACAACCCTAGTCAGGAGCTACAAATAGTGTAGCTCATGAATGTTAACCACTTAAGCCCCAGACCACTTTTTGCGATTCGACACTGCGTCTCTTTAACTGACAATTGTGCGGTCGTGCGACATGGCTCCCAAACAAAATTGACGTACTTTTTTCCCCACAAATAGAGATTTCTTTTGGTGGTATTTGATCACCTCTGTGGTTTTTATTTTTTGCGCTATAAACAAAAAAAGAGCAACAATTTTGAAAAAAAAGCATTATATTTTACATTTTGTTATAATATAAAAAATATTTTTTTTCCTCAGTTTAGGCCAATATGTATTCTTCTACATATTTTTGATAAAGAAAATCACAATAAGTGTTAACTAATTGGTTTGCGCAAAAGTTATAGCGTTTACAAAATAGGGGACAGTTTTGTGGCATTTTTTTAAATAATTTTTTTTTTGTTTACTAGTAATGGCGTGGATCAGCGATTTTCATCGTGACTGTGACATTACAGCAGACACATTGGACATTTTTGACACCATTGTCATTTATACAGCAATCAGTGCTATACAAATGCACTGATTCCTGTCTAAATGACACTGACAGTGAAGGGGTTAATAGCTAGGTGGCAGTGTAGAGGTTAAGTGTGTCCTGGGGCGAGTTTCTAACTGTGGGGCGGTGTGGCTGTGTGTGACACGTCACTGATCACTCCTCCCGATCACTAGGCAGAACAGGTAGATGCTTGTTTACATTAGCATCTCCCAGTTCTTCCTTCCCGTGAGACTATCGCGGGTATCCCCGCGGTGATCGAGTCCACGGGACTTGTGATCCGACTCACAGAGGTCTCAGCCAGCATGCACGCGATGGCGGCATGCACATGATGGCGTGGCCCCAAATTTAAAGGGACGTACAGGTATGCCCATTTGCCCATCCATGCCATTCTGCCAAAGTACATCAGCATGCGCCAGTTGGGAAGTGGTTAATATAAGGATACTTACCTGTAGTGGTATCCCGTGATGTCGGCACCCCTAGCCGATTTGTCCATCAGCTTTGGGTGCAGGAGCGGCATCCTTATAAGGGAAATAGGAAGTGAAGCCCTGCGGCTTCCCAGCCTGTTTCCTACTGTGCATGTGTGAGTTGCGCTGCCCTTATTGAAAGGTCCCACTCTCTTCTAGGACTTGTGTCTCCCAGAAGACAGCAGGGGGCGTAAAATTCAGTAGATCAACGCAATCAATGTGCAGCGATCTTATCCGGGAAGAGGGAGCGGGTACCTGGTTTTGACAAAAAGTGCCAAATATGGCAGTGGGGGTGGGGGGGGGGCTGGTGTGAACAAGCAGAGCTTCCACTTTTGGGCTGAGCTCCACTTTAGACTTCAGTTCCAGTTTTAATTTGAGTATCGCTTAGGCTGACTTCACATTTGCGTGTCTGTTGTTTCCTGTGTTCTTTTGTTATTACCTTGGACAGGTATGTTTGTCATGCGTTGACGTGTGCTGAAACTCCCATGAAAAGCTCATGAAAAGCATCAGTGGATTGAAAACTCGGAATGTTTTCAGCCAATGCGTGTCAAGGCACTGCACAGATCTGAATTGGCAGAATCCTGGCTTGTTTACACTCGTGTTGCTCTCTGAAGAGCGATCAGTATTGGATTGATCTTTGGAGGGTGTTTAACAGGTGTTGAGGAGGCATTATGTTGCCTGTTTTACCCCCTAAAAACCCCACCACCCCATTCAGTTGATTGAGTCTCATCTGTCAGTCGCTGTTGGCCGCCATGAGCGACAGTGCGGATAAATTTGGTTGCGCCGCAGTGGAAAGCATTGTGGCCATATGTACACCCCAATCCATTGCCTTTGCAGGTAGTAACGCTGCTCAGGTGTGTGTGTTTACAGTCCCCTAAATTCAAAGTGTAAATTTGCATTGCAAGCAGGGGGAAATAGTCCCCATCAACTCAAAACAACATGTCCATCTAAAGTCTAGAACACACTACTCATTTTTTCTTTCAGGGCTGAACAAAAAAAAACTGACAGCTCCAGAGGAGCCGATGTACTAACTAAGAGATGTTAGTACAGCTATCTCCCCTACTGTGCTATTGTGTTCTGACAGGGGGGACTGCCATGTCCCTTTAATAGAAGCTGGCCGCCTTCTGTTGGCTGCAGCACACGGGCAGAGCGTCTGGCGGTTTCTAGTGGACCAAGCGATGCTGCCCACCATTCAGCCCATGTGTACGGGCATTAGACTCTTCTGTCTTACAGGGTGATGGTACATTATTATTATTATTATAATTATTATTATAATACATATTATTATATATATTTATATATATGAGATCTTGTACAATATATATAGTACATGATCTCACTGCAGAGTTGTCACGTTATAGGAAGTAGAAAAATATATGATCAATTGACAGGATCAACAGGTAACAGAAATACAATATATTGTCAAAAGTATTGTGACAGCTGCCTTTACACGCACATTAACTTGTTTTTTTTTTTGTTTTGTTTTTTCAAATAGCAATTTTTATTAGTCGTCATTGATTTTCAACAAAGGTAAAAAGCGTAACGTGAACGTACATGAACAAAAGCAAAATGTACACGACGGAAGTCCATTTAAGGTAGGAGCAAAATACAACAACCATAGTCATTGATACTACCGAAAATGTTACCGCACATCAACTTTAATGGCCTCCCAGTCTAAGGCTGGATTCACACCTACGCATTTTTATGTGCTTTTTGCATTTTGCTGATTTGCACTACAGATCGTGTTCCATAGGAAACCATGTTATTTGGACTCTAGGGCAAATCTGCAAAATGCAAAAAGCACTAAAACTGTATAGGTGTGAATCCAGCCTTAGTCTGCAGGGTTCAGTATTGGGTTGGCCCACCCTTTGCAGTTATAACAGCTTCAACTCTTCTGGGAAGGCTGTCCACAAGGTTTAGGTGTGTGTCTATGGAAATGTTGGACCATTCTTCCAGAAGTGCGTTTGTGAGGTCAGGCACTGATGTTGGACGAGAAGGCCTGGAGTGCAGTCTCACCTCTAATATATCCCAAAGGTGTTCTATCGGGTTGAGGTCAGGACTCTGTGTAGTCCAGTCAAGTTCCTCCACCCCAAACTCACTCATGCATGTCTTTATGGACCTTGCTTTTTGCACTGGTCCAAATCATTTGGTAGAGGTGGGGGTTATGGTGTGGTTTTTTTTTCAGGAGTTGGGATTGGCCTCTTAGTTCCAGTGAAGGAATCTCTTAAGGCGTGAGCATACCAAAACATTTTGGACAGTTTCTGCTCCCAGCTTTGTGGGAACAGTTTGAGGATGGCCCTTTCCTGTTCCAACTTGTCTGTGCACCAGTGCACAAACTTGACTGGCCTGCACAGAGTCCTGACCTCAACCTGATAGAACACCTTTGGGATGAATTAGAGTGGAGACTGCGAGCCAGGCCTTCTCATCCAACATCAGTGCCTGACCTCACAAATGCTCTTCTGGAAAAATGGTCAAACATTCCCATAGACACACTTCTAAACCTTGTGCTCAGCCTTCCCAGAAGACTTGAAGCTGTTATAGCTGCAAAGGGTGGGCAATGCAATACTGAACCCTACGGACTAAGACTGGGATGTCATTAAATGTCATGTGTGTGTAAAGGCAGGCGCCCCAATGCCTTTACACACAGTTTATTCTGGGAACTCAGAAACAAATGCTGTTAATTCTGGAAATAGACGGCATCATGTATAGCATTTTTTATTTCAGTCATAGTTTCATTCATAGCTTTTACAAAGAAAACATTCTGACTGGGTTCTCTCTCCCTAACGAGCATACGTGTCATCACTCCATTAATTCCTATAGATGATCTGTACAGTACTCTTGGTAGCCACCAGTCACCCAGCAGAGTAGGAATCAGGGTGGATATAAATAAATGATTTTATTTTTTTATCTGATTTTTTTTTTTGATTTTTTTTTATCAATTTTTTTAATAAAATGCTTTTGGGGTAAAAATCTATCTAAAGATAAATTTCTATTTAGGATGCATTAATAATTTAGTTTATTCAGCATGAAATGGAGCTTAGTTATGTAACATGAGGCTGTATATTCTGCAATATTTACATTTTTTGATAAACTCATTCAATGAATCCAAGCTCTGCAAGCTGAGATAACAGGCACTGCATTGATGTATTCACAGTAACCAGGCGATAAAACAAAATTCAGGAATATTCCTTTATCCCATTATTTTGCAAATCTATGTACACTACAAACTGTATGATTGAATAGGCTCAGATATCACTGTTTTACTAACCTGACAGCTTATTATTCTAAATAAGAAACCTTCATTTTGTTTGCAAATATTAAAGATTCTAACTACCAATAAGTCCTTACGTTTAAAGAGCACCTGTCACTTCAGATCCATCATGGCAGCACTTGTTAGCGGGCATCCACTCACCTGCTACCACCACGTCCCTCACCTTGTTGTGTCACTGCCACATCACCAGCTGTCCCATTAAAGTGAATGGGACTGTCGGTGAGTCAACAGCGGGTCAGAGGAGGAGCCACTGCGGGACAGAGATGACAGTTGCTGTTTAACCACTTGAGATCCGTGCTATGGCTGAATGACGGCCACAGTGAATTCAAATCCACCCTGGTAGGAATCATCCATAGTAATGAATAGGGCCCCTGGGTGCATGCATGGTAGGAAGAGGACCTGGATGAGACACTTTCCTTGCAAAGGCTCTGTAGTGCCAATCAGGACTTACCAATGAGGACCATGGAAGTCGGAAGAATGGAAATTTACTAGGAAGACTGCAATTAATGAGATGGTTCTAAAGTTGTCCTTTAAGCAGGAAGTCTGAGCAACAAATAGTTTTCTGTGTTCTTTCTTTTTTATGTATTCTTTATTAAGGCCCCAATCAAATCTGATTACGTAGATTCATGCAGATTTATCCTATTCAAATTCAATGGGTGTGTCTGAATATGCGCTGCACAAGTATTTATGTGCATTTTTCAAGCATTTCTCTGCCTAACAACTAGGCTCCTTCTCCTCCTCCTGAAGCTTATAATACATATAAAAAATGCTTCAAAAACGTGTATATATGCGTTAAAACATACCAAAAATTCACTGGCAAATCTCTGGCAAAAATACGCTCTGCTCAGGTGTGAATGCAGCCTTGATGTATAATTAAAGACTTTTTTTTTTTTTTTGGATAGTGTGGAGAGCAGGCATGTACCGGCCATCGGGACTACTGGGAGTTTCCCGGTGGGCCGATGGCTCAGTGGGCCACTCTGATGTAAGGGGGCTGGTGATGGGACACTCTGATGTAAGGGGGCTGGTAATGGGACACTTTGATGTAAGGGGGTGCTGATGGAACACTCTGATGTAAGGGGGCTGCTGATGGGACACTCTGATGTTAGGGTGTGCTGATGGGACACTCTGATGTAAGGGGGCTGGTAATGGGACACTCTGATGTAAGGGGGTGCTGATGGGACACTCTGATGTAAGGGGGTGCTGATGGGACACTCTGATGTAAGGGGGTGCTGATGGGACTCTCTGATGTAAGGGGGTGCTGATGGGACTCTCTGATGTAAGGGGGTGCTGATGGGACTCTCTGATGTTAGGGAGTGCTGATGGGACACTCTGATGTAAGGGGGCTGGTGATGGGACACTCTGATGTAAGGGGGCTGCTGATGGGACACTCTGATGTAAGGGGGCTGCTGATGGGACACTCTGATGTATGGAGGTGCTGTTAATGGGACACTCTGATGTAAGGGGGCTGGTAATGGGACACTCTTATGTAAGGGGGCTGGTGATGGGACTCTCTGATGTTAGGGGGTGCTGATGGGACACTCTGATGTAAGGGGGTGCTGATGGGACACTCTGATGTTAGGGAGTGCTGATGGGCCACTCTGATGTAAGGGGGCTGGTGATGGGCCACTCTGATGTAAGGGGGCTGGTGATGGGACACTCTGATGTAAGGGGGGTGCTGATGGGACACTCTGATGTAAGGGGGCTGCTGATGGGACACTCTGATGTAAGGGGGCTGCTGATGGGACACTCTGATGTAAGGGGGCTGCTGATGGGACACTCTGATGTATGGAGGTGCTGGTAATGGGACACTCTGATGTAAGGGGGGTGGTAATGGGACACTCTGATGTAAGGGGGCTGGTAATGGGACACTCTGATGTAAGGGGGTGCTGATGGGACACTCTGATGTAAGGGGGCTGCTGATGGGACACTCTGATGTTAGGGTGTGCTGATGGGACACTCTGATGTAAGGGGGCTGGTAATGGGACACTCTGATGTAAGGGGGCTGGTAATGGGACACTCTGATGTAAGGGGGTGCTGATGGGACACTCTCATGTAAGGGGGTGCTGATGGGACACTCTCATGTAAGGGGGTGCTGATGGGACACTCTGATGTAAGGGGGTGCTGATGGGACTCTCTGATGTAAGGGGGTGCTGATGGGACTCTCTGATGTTAGGGAGTGCTGATGGGACACTCTGATGTAAGGGGGCTGGTGATGGGACACTCTGATGTAAGGGGTGCTGATGGGACTCTCTGATGTTAGGGGGTGCTGATGGGACACTCTGATGTTAGGGTGTGCTGATGGGACACTGATGTAATGGGGCTGGTAATGGGACACTCTGATGTAAGGGGACTGGTAATGGAACACTCTGATGTAAGGGGGTGCTGATGGGACACTCTGATATAAGTTGGTGCTGATGGGACTCTCTGATGTAAGGGGGTGCTGATGGGACTCTCTGATTTAAGGGGGTGCTGATGGGACTCTCTGATGTAAGGGGGCTGGTGATGGGACACTCTGATGGAAGGGGGTGCTGATGGGACTCTCTGATGTTAGGGAGTGCTGATGGGACACTCTTATGTAAGGGGGTGCTGATGGGACTCTCTGATGTAAGGGGGTGCTGATGGGACTCTCTGATGTTAGGGAGTGCTGATGGGACACTCTGATGTAAGGGGGCTGGTGATGGGACACTCTGATGTAAGGGGTGCTGATGGGACTCTCTGATGTTAGGGGGTGCTGATGGGACACTCTGATGTTAGGGTGTGCTGATGGGACACTGATGTAATGGGGCTGGTAATGGGACACTCTGATGTAAGGGGACTGGTAATGGAACACTCTGATGTAAGGGGGTGCTGATGGGACACTCTGATATAAGTTGGTGCTGATGGGACTCTCTGATGTAAGGGGGTGCTGATGGGACTCTCTGATTTAAGGGGGTGCTGATGGGA
This sequence comes from Lithobates pipiens, assembly GCF_037356315.1. Classification (NCBI taxonomy): domain Eukaryota; kingdom Metazoa; phylum Chordata; class Amphibia; order Anura; family Ranidae; genus Lithobates; species Lithobates pipiens. The sequence continues at coordinate 541,560,790 of NW_027507758.1, forward strand.
CTCTCTGATGTAAGGGGGCTGGTGATGGGACACTCTGATGGAAGGGGGTGCTGATGGGACTCTCTGATGTTAGGGAGTGCTGATGGGACACTCTTATGTAAGGGGGCTGCTGATGGGACACTCTGATGTAAGGGGGTGCTGATGGAACACTCTGATGTAAGGGGGCTGCTGATGGGACACTCTGATGTTAGGGTGTGCTGATGGGACACTCTGATGTAAGGGGGCTGGTAATGGGACACTCTGATGTAAGGGGGTGCTGATGGGACACTCTGATGTAAGGGGGTGCTGATGGGACACTCTGATGTAAGGGGGTGCTGATGGGACTCTCTGATGTAAGGGGGTGCTGATGGGACTCTCTGATGTTAGGGAGTGCTGATGGGACACTCTGATGTAAGGGGGCTGGTGATGGGACACTCTGATGTAAGGGGGCTGCTGATGGGACACTCTGATGTAAGGGGGCTGCTGATGGGACACTCTGATGTATGGAGGTGCTGTTAATGGGACACTCTGATGTAAGGGGGCTGGTAATGGGACACTCTGATGTTAGGGGGTGCTGATGGGACACTCTGATGTAAGGGGGTGCTGATGGGACACTCTGATGTTAGGGAGTGCTGATGGGCCACTCTGATGTAAGGGGGCTGGTGATGGGCCACTCTGATGTAAGGGGGCTGGTGATGGGACACTCTGATGTAAGGGGGCTGCTGATGGGACACTCTGATGTAAGGGGGGTGCTGATGGGACACTCTGATGTAAGGGGCTGCTGATGGGACATTCTGATGTAAGGGGGCTGCTGATGGGACACTCTGATGTAAGGGGGCTGCTGATGGGACACTCTGATGTATGGAGGTGCTGGTAATGGGACACTCTGATGTAAGGGGGCTGGTAATGGGACACTCTGATGTAAGGGGGCTGGTAATGGGACACTCTGATGTAAGGGGGTGCTGATGGGACACTCTGATGTTAGGGGGTGCTGATGGGACACTCTGATGTTAGGGTGTGCTGATGGGACACTGATGTAATGGGGCTGGTAATGGGACACTCTGATGTAAGGGGACTGGTAATGGAACACTCTGATGTAAGGGGGTGCTGATGGGACACTCTGATGTAAGTTGGTGCTGATGGGACTCTTTGATGTAAGGGGGTGCTGATGGGACTCTCTGATTTAAGGGGGTGCTGATGGGACTCTCTGATGTAAGGGGGCTGGTGATGGGACACTCTGATGTAAGGGGGTGCTGATGGGACTCTCTGATGTTAGGGAGTGCTGATGGGACACTCTTATGTAAGGGGGCTGCTGATGGGACACTCTGATGTAAGGGGGCTGCTGATGGGACACTCTGATGTAAGGGGGCTGCTGATGGGACACTCTTATGTAAGGGGGCTGGTAATGGGACACTCTGATGTAAGGGGGCTGGTAATGGGACACTCTGATGTAAGGGGGCTGGTAATGGGACACTCTGATGTAAGGGGGTGCTGATGGGACACTCTGATGTAAGGGGGCTGCTGATGAGACACTCTGATGTACGGAGGTGCTGGTAATGGGACACTCTGATGTAAGGGGGCTGGTAATGGGACACTCTGATGTAAGGGGGCTGGTAATGGGACACTCTGATGTAAGGGGGCTGGTGATGGGACACTCTGATGTAAAGGGGTGCTGATGGGACTCTCTGATGTTAGGGGGTGCTGATGGGACACTCTGATGTTAGGGAGTGCTGATGGGACTCTGATGTTAGAGAGTGCTGATGGGACACTCTGATGTAAGGGGGCTGGTGATGGGACACTCTGATGTAAGGGGGTGCTGATGGGACTCTCTGATGTTAGGGGGCGCTGATGGGACTCTCTGATGTTAGGGAGTACTGATGGGACACTCTTATGTAAGGGGGCTGGTGATGGGACACTCTGATGTAAGGGGGCTGGTAATGGGACACTTTGATGTAAGGGGGTGCTGATGGAACACTCTGATGTAAGGGGGCTGCTGATGGGACACTCTGATGTTAGGGTGTGCTGATGGGACACTCTGATGTAAGGGGGCTGGTAATGGGACACTCTGATGTAAGGGGGTGCTGATGGGACACTCTGATGTAAGGGGGTGCTGATGGGACACTCTGATGTAAGGGGGTGCTGATGGGACTCTCTGATGTAAGGGGGTGCTGATGGGACTCTCTGATGTAAGGGGGTGCTGATGGGACTCTCTGATGTAAGGGGGTGCTGATGGGACTCTCTGATGTTAGGGAGTGCTGATGGGACACTCTGATGTAAGGGGGCTGGTGATGGGACACTCTGATGTAAGGGGGCTGCTGATGGGACACTCTGATGTAAGGGGGCTGCTGATGGGACACTCTGATGTATGGAGGTGCTGTTAATGGGACACTCTGATGTAAGGGGGCTGGTAATGGGACACTCTTATGTAAGGGGGCTGGTGATGGGACTCTCTGATGTTAGGGGGTGCTGATGGGACACTCTGATGTAAGGGGGTGCTGATGGGACACTCTGATGTTAGGGAGTGCTGATGGGCCACTCTGATGTAAGGGGGCTGGTGATGGGCCACTCTGATGTAAGGGGGCTGGTGATGGGACACTCTGATGTAAGGGGGGTGCTGATGGGACACTCTGATGTAAGGGGGCTGCTGATGGGACACTCTGATGTAAGGGGGCTGCTGATGGGACACTCTGATGTAAGGGGGCTGCTGATGGGACACTCTGATGTATGGAGGTGCTGGTAATGGGACACTCTGATGTAAGGGGGGTGGTAATGGGACACTCTGATGTAAGGGGGCTGGTAATGGGACACTCTGATGTAAGGGGGTGCTGATGGGACACTCTGATGTAAGGGGGCTGCTGATGGGACACTCTGATGTTAGGGTGTGCTGATGGGACACTCTGATGTAAGGGGGCTGGTAATGGGACACTCTGATGTAAGGGGGCTGGTAATGGGACACTCTGATGTAAGGGGGTGCTGATGGGACACTCTCATGTAAGGGGGTGCTGATGGGACACTCTGATGTAAGGGGGTGCTGATGGGACTCTCTGATGTAAGGGGGTGCTGATGGGACTCTCTGATGTTAGGGAGTGCTGATGGGACACTCTGATGTAAGGGGGCTGGTGATGGGACACTCTGATGTAAGGGGTGCTGATGGGACTCTCTGATGTTAGGGGGTGCTGATGGGACACTCTGATGTTAGGGTGTGCTGATGGGACACTGATGTAATGGGGCTGGTAATGGGACACTCTGATGTAAGGGGACTGGTAATGGAACACTCTGATGTAAGGGGGTGCTGATGGGACACTCTGATATAAGTTGGTGCTGATGGGACTCTCTGATGTAAGGGGGTGCTGATGGGACTCTCTGATTTAAGGGGGTGCTGATGGGACTCTCTGATGTAAGGGGGCTGGTGATGGGACACTCTGATGTAAGGGGGTGCTGATGGGACTCTCTGATGTTAGGGAGTGCTGATGGGACACTCTTATGTAAGGGGGCTGCTGATGGGACACTCTGATGTAAGGGGGTGCTGATGGAACACTCTGATGTAAGGGGGCTGCTGATGGGACACTCTGATGTTAGGGTGTGCTGATGGGACACTCTGATGTAAGGGGGCTGGTAATGGGACACTCTGATGTAAGGGGGTGCTGATGGGACACTCTGATGTAAGGGGGTGCTGATGGGACACTCTGATGTAAGGGGGTGCTGATGGGACTCTCTGATGTAAGGGGGTGCTGATGGGACTCTCTGATGTTAGGGAGTGCTGATGGGACACTCTGATGTAAGGGGGCTGGTGATGGGACACTCTGATGTAAGGGGGCTGCTGATGGGACACTCTGATGTAAGGGGGCTGCTGATGGGACACTCTGATGTATGGAGGTGCTGTTAATGGGACACTCTGATGTAAGGGGGCTGGTAATGGGACACTCTGATGTTAGGGGGTGCTGATGGGACACTCTGATGTAAGGGGGTGCTGATGGGACACTCTGATGTTAGGGAGTGCTGATGGGCCACTCTGATGTAAGGGGGCTGGTGATGGGCCACTCTGATGTAAGGGGGCTGGTGATGGGACACTCTGATGTAAGGGGGCTGCTGATGGGACACTCTGATGTAAGGGGGGTGCTGATGGGACACTCTGATGTAAGGGGCTGCTGATGGGACATTCTGATGTAAGGGGGCTGCTGATGGGACACTCTGATGTAAGGGGGCTGCTGATGGGACACTCTGATGTATGGAGGTGCTGGTAATGGGACACTCTGATGTAAGGGGGCTGGTAATGGGACACTCTGATGTAAGGGGGCTGGTAATGGGACACTCTGATGTAAGGGGGTGCTGATGGGACACTCTGATGTAAGGGGGCTGCTGATGGGACACTCTGATGTTAGGGTGTGCTGATGGGACTCTCTGATGTTAGGGGGTGCTGATGGGACACTGATGTAATGGGGCTGGTAATGGGACACTCTGATGTAAGGGGACTGGTAATGGAACACTCTGATGTAAGGGGGTGCTGATGGGACACTCTGATGTAAGTTGGTGCTGATGGGACTCTTTGATGTAAGGGGGTGCTGATGGGACTCTCTGATTTAAGGGGGTGCTGATGGGACTCTCTGATGTAAGGGGGCTGGTGATGGGACACTCTGATGTAAGGGGGTGCTGATGGGACTCTCTGATGTTAGGGAGTGCTGATGGGACACTCTTATGTAAGGGGGCTGCTGATGGGACACTCTGATGTAAGGGGGCTGCTGATGGGACACTCTGATGTAAGGGGGCTGCTAATGGGACACTCTTATGTAAGGGGGCTGGTAATGGGACACTCTGATGTAAGGGGGCTGGTAATGGGACACTCTGATGTAAGGGGGCTGGTAATGGGACACTCTGATGTAAGGGGGTGCTGATGGGACACTCTGATGTAAGGGGGCTGCTGATGAGACACTCTGATGTACGGAGGTGCTGGTAATGGGACACTCTGATGTAAGGGGGCTGGTAATGGGACACTCTGATGTAAGGGGGCTGGTAATGGGACACTCTGATGTAAGGGGGCTGGTGATGGGACACTCTGATGTAAAGGGGTGCTGATGGGACTCTCTGATGTTAGGGGGTGCTGATGGGACACTCTGATGTTAGGGAGTGCTGATGGGACTCTGATGTTAGAGAGTGCTGATGGGACACTCTGATGTAAGGGGGCTGGTGATGGGACACTCTGATGTAAGGGGGTGCTGATGGGACTCTCTGATGTTAGGGGGCGCTGATGGGACTCTCTGATGTTAGGGAGTACTGATGGGACACTCTTATGTAAGGGGGCTGGTGATGGGACACTCTGATGTAAGGGGTGATGATGGGACACTCTGTTGTAAGGGGGTGCTGATGGGACACACTGATGTTAGGGGGCGCTGATGGGACACTCTGATGTTAGGGAGTGCTGATGGGACACTCTTATGTAAGGGGGCTGGTGATGGGACACTCTGATGTAAGGGGGTGCTGATGGGACTCTCTGATGTTAGGGTGTGCTGATGGGACACTCTGATGTAAGGGGGCTGGTAATGGGACACTCTGATGTAAGGGGGCTGGTAATGGGACACTCTGATGTAAGGGGGTGCTGATGGGACTCTCTGATGTTAGGGTGTGCTGATGGGACACTCTGATGTAAGGGGGCTGGTAATGGGACACTCTGATGTAAGGGGGCTGGTAATGGGACACTCTGATGTAAGGGGGTGCTGATGGAACACTCTGATGTAAGGGGGCTGCTGATGGGACATTCTGATGTACGGAGGTGCTGGTAATGGGACACTCTGATGTAAGGGGGCTGGTAATGGGACACTCTGATGTAAGGGGGCTGGTAATGGGACACTCTGATGTAAGGGGGCTGGTGATGGGACACTCTGATGTAAGGGGGTGCTGATGGGACTCTCTGATGTTAGGGGGTGCTGATGGGACACTCTGATGTTAGGGAGTGCTGATGGGACTCTCTGATATTAGGGAGTGCTGATGGGACACTCAGATGTAAGAGGGCTGGTGATGGGACACTTTGATGTAAGGGGGTGCTGATGGGACACTCTGATGTTAGGGGGTGCTGATGGGACACTCTGATGTTAGGGAGTGCTGATGGAACTCTCTGATGTTAGGGAGTGCTGATGGGACACTCTGATGTAAGGGGGCTGGTGATGGGACACTCTGATGTAAGGGGGTGCTGATGGGACTCTCTGATGTTAGGGGGCGCTGATGGGACTCTCTGATGTTAGGGAGTACTGATGGGACACTCTTATGTAAGGGGGCTGGTGATGAGACACTCTGATGTAAGGGGTGATGATGGGACACTCTGTTGTAAGGGGGTGCTGATGGGACACACTGATGTTAGGGGGCGCTGATGGGACTCTCTGATGTTAGGGAGTGCTGATGGGACACTCTCATGTAAGGGGGCTGGTGATGGGACACTCTGATGTAAGAGGGTGCTGATGGGACACTCTGATGTTAGGGGGTGCTGATGGGACACTCTGATGTTAGGGAGTGCTGATGGGACTCTCTGATGTTAGGGAGTGCTGATGGGACACTCTGATGTAAGGGGGCTGGTGATGGGGCACTCTGATGTAATGGGTGATGATGGGACACTCTGTTGTAAGGGGGTGCTGATGGGACACACTGATGTTAGGGAGTGCTGATGGGACACACTGATGTTAGGGAGTGCTGATGGGACACTCTGATGTTAGGGAGTGCTGATGGGACACTCTGATGTAAGGGGGCTGGTGATGGGACACTCTGATGTAAGGGGTGCTGATGGGACTCTCTGATGTTAGGGGGTGCTGATGGGACACTCTGATGTTAGGGTGTGCTGATGGGACACTGATGTAATGGGGCTGGTAATGGGACACTCTGATGTAAGGGGACTGGTAATGGAACACTCTGATGTAAGGGGGTGCTGATGGGACACTCTGATGTAAGTTGGTGCTGATGGGACTCTCTGATGTAAGGGGGTGCTGATGGGACTCTCTGATTTAAGGGGGTGCTGATGGGACTCTCTGATGTAAGGGGGCTGGTGATGGGACACTCTGATGTAAGGGGGTGCTGATGGGACTCTCTGATGTTAGGGAGTGCTGATGGGACACTCTTATGTAAGGGGGCTGCTGATGGGACACTCTGATGTAAGGGGGCTGCTGATGGGACACTCTGATGTAAGGGGGCTGCTGATGGGACACTCTTATGTAAGGGGGCTGGTAATGGGACACTCTGATGTAAGGGGGCTGGTAATGGGACACTCTGATGTAAGGGGGCTGGTAATGGGACACTCTGATGTAAGGGGGTGCTGATGGGACACTCTGATGTAAGGGGGCTGCTGATGAGACACTCTGATGTACGGAGGTGCTGGTAATGGGACACTCTGATGTAAGGGGGCTGGTAATGGGACACTCTGATGTAAGGGGGCTGGTAATGGGACACTCTGATGTAAGGGGGCTGGTGATGGGACACTCTGATGTAAGGGGGTGCTGATGGGACTCTCTGATGTTAGGGGGTGCTGATGGGACACTCTGATGTTAGGGAGTGCTGATGGGACTCTGATGTTAGGGAGTGCTGATGGGACACTCTGATGTAAGGGGGCTGGTGATGGGACACTCTGATGTAAGGGGGTGCTGATGGGACTCTCTGATGTTAGGGGGCGCTGATGGGACTCTCTGATGTTAGGGAGTACTGATGGGACACTCTTATGTAAGGGGGCTGGTGATGGGACACTCTGATGTAAGGGGTGATGATGGGACACTCTGTTGTAAGGGGGTGCTGATGGGACACACTGATGTTAGGGGGCGCTGATGGGACACTCTGATGTTAGGGAGTGCTGATGGGACACTCTTATGTAAGGGGGCTGGTGATGGGACACTCTGATGTAAGGGGGTGCTGATGGGACTCTCTGATGTTAGGGTGTGCTGATGGGACACTCTGATGTAAGGGGGCTGGTAATGGGACACTCTGATGTAAGGGGGCTGGTAATGGGACACTCTGATGTAAGGGGGTGCTGATGGGACTCTCTGATGTTAGGGTGTGCTGATGGGACACTCTGATGTAAGGGGGCTGGTAATGGGACACTCTGATGTAAGGGGGCTGGTAATGGGACACTCAGATGTAAGGGGGTGCTGATGGAACACTCTGATGTAAGGGGGCTGCTGATGGGACATTCTGATGTACGGAGGTGCTGGTAATGGGACACTCTGATGTAAGGGGGCTGGTAATGGGACACTCTGATGTAAGGGGGCTGGTAATGGGACACTCTGATGTAAGGGGGCTGGTGATGGGACACTCTGATGTAAGGGGGTGCTGATGGGACTCTCTGATGTTAGGGGGTGCTGATGGGACACTCTGATGTTAGGGAGTGCTGATGGGACTCTCTGATATTAGGGAGTGCTGATGGGACACTCTGATGTAAGGGGGCTGGTGATGGGACACTTTGATGTAAGGGGGTGCTGATGGGACACTCTGATGTTAGGGTGTGCTGATGGGACACTCTGATGTTAGGGAGTGCTGATGGGACTCTCTGATGTTAGGGAGTGCTGATGGGACACTCTGATGTAAGGGGGCTGGTGATGGGACACTCTGATGTAAGGGGGTGCTGATGGGACTCTCTGATGTTAGGGGGCGCTGATGGGACACTCTTATGTAAGGGGGCTGGTGATGAGACACTCTGATGTAAGGGGTGATGATGGGACACTCTTTTGTAAGGGGGTGCTGATGGGACACACTGATGTTAGGGGGCGCTGATGGGACTCTCTGATGTTAGGGAGTGCTGATGGGACACTCTCATGTAAGGGGGCTGGTGATGGGACACTCTGATGTAAGGGGGTGCTGATGGGACACACTGATGTTAGGGGGCGCTGATGGGACACTCTGATGTTAGGGAGTGCTGATGGGACACTCTTATGTAAGGGGGCTGGTGATGGGACACTCTGATGTAAGGGGGTGCTGATGGGACTCTCTGATGTTAGGGTGTGCTGATGGGACACTCTGATGTAAGGGGGCTGGTAATGGGACACTCTGATGTAAGGGGGCTGGTAATGGGACACTCTGATGTAAGGGGGCTGGTGATGGGACACTCTGATGTAAGGGGGTGCTGATGGGACTCTCTGATGTTAGGGTGTGCTGATGGGACACTCTGATGTAAGGGGGCTGGTAATGGGACACTCTGATGTAAGGGGGCTGGTAATGGGACACTCTGATGTAAGGGGGTGCTGATGGAACACTCTGATGTAAGGGGGCTGGTGATGGGGCACTCTGATGTAATGGGTGATGATGGGACACTCTGATGTTAGGGAGTGCTGATGGGACTCTCTGATGTTAGGGAGTGCTGATGGGACACTCTGATGTAAGGGGGCTGGTGATGGGGCACTCTGATGTAATGGGTTGATGATGGGACACTCTGTTGTAAGGGGGTGCTGATGGGACACACTGATGTTAGGGAGTGCTGATGGGACACTCAAAATGTAAGTGGGCCGGTCTGGATGAAGTCCAGGGCCAAATTTCTGTCCCAGTCCAGCCCTGGTGGAGAGGGATCAGATCTGTGACCCCGTTAGGGAGACTCACCCTCTACTTTCATTTTTAACCATTATCATCGAAAGTGAAGGTAAAAGGAAATCACTAATTTTGGGTTGACGCCGAAACAGGATTATCGGCACTAGTTCTGGTGACACCCAGGGATTCCCTTACTCAGAAGGGATTTCCTCTCAATTCCTGTATTTGGCATGGGATAGGATGTGAAAGGAAGTCTGAACAACGAGCCACAGATGTGGAAAGAAAACTGACGGGTGGTTGTAACCCTCCCTTGCTCTATTAAAAAGAAAAAAAATTTGGTCTACAGTTCAACAATAAGGGCTCATTTACTTGGGCACCATACAGCATTAGGACCCCTTTCACGCTGAGCCGTGGCCGCATTAGCGCTAAAGCAGTGAGCATTTTAGCTGCACTTTAGTGATGTTTAATCAGGGTGTTTAACCCCCACTAGCTGGGCACTTTTAACCCCCGCTAGCGGCTGAAGAGGGGGTTAAACGTACCCATGTTGTGGCGCTTCCGAAGTACTTTTCAGGCTCTTTGGAAGCGCTGCCAATTCATTTCAATGGGCAGGGTGTTTTGGAAGCTTTGTATACAGCACTCCCAATCCGCTCTAAAGATGCTGCTTGCAGGACTTTTCCTAACGTCCCCCAAGCGCACCGCCCCAGTGTGAAAAGACACACTAAAATGTATTATAAAAAGGAATCCCCTGGGGGAGGATTTTAAAGGCACGTACAACTTGATTGAAAAACAATGAAAAATATTTTATTACATAAAACAAACAAGGAAGTAATATACAATATACATAAAAAAAATATCTCTGGGTACAATTATAAAGACACTGTTAATAACAATGTGCACCACATAGGTTTATAATATAATCCATGTAGGTATAGCCACCCTACGCGCTTCGGAGGTGTAGATACAACATTAACATGGAATCTGTTGAATGACGGAGGACAAGATATTAGAGCGGGAGATGTAAGCGCCCAGATGTAATCCACATATAAACTGACAAAAGAATCCATATAAGCCATGGGAATACCATGGATTTGGGGGTGACAAATAATGAAATAAAAAATGGTCATGTAATAGAGTTGCACAAAATGCTGAAGGCCTCCCTCGCCCTTAAAGGTACAGAATAAAATAATTAGCTTCAAACACTGGCAAAATAGAACGATAATCAATTATTATAGTGCAATATAACTCTACTGCTTAGTTTAACAATAACACAATCATACAACAGTTCATTTAGCAATAACGCCATCAAAATAAATAATAGTACATATTGGATGACTTATATGTAAAAAGCGCAAAAGATGACAAAAAAAGATAGTGGTATAAATATCATAAGTATAAGTAGCTAATTCCCTATTGTTTCCTACCCCCTGAGACGAACCCTTCCAAAAACGGTTTGAACCAAATAGTGTCGTTAAGACCCGGAGACTGAGTAGCTTTCAAGGAGTGAATCCATCTGCAGGAGAATTTTGTTCCAATCTCCCCCCCTGTGGTTTGGGTGAATTCTGTCCAAGATGAGGAATTTGATTTTGGGGAGTTTCCCCCATGGACTAAGGTGGTGTGGCGGCCTAGGGGGAGGTCCGGATCACAGGTGCGCATACTAGTAATATGCCTATATGCACGTTTCCAAAATTCCTGTTTGGTTTTGCCAACGTAAAAACAACTGCACTCACACAGGAGCAAATAAATTACTCTGAATGTGTGGCAGTTGGCAAAGTGTTTTGGGTGAAAGATTTTGCCATTGGGCAAAAGTGGATTTTTTTGTGTCAACATAAATTTGCAGTTATGACATTTACCGCATGTAAAAGTGCCTTTGTATTTGCAGTGTGTAAAACTTGTAGCGTCTCGAAATTCACTTTTCACAAGGGTGTCACCAATGGATGTGGCTTGTTTGAAAGTAAAGGAGGGTTTTGATGTCACAAATTTGCCTAGAGACGCATTTTTCAATCATTTTCTTAACCTGCTCTTGTTGGTTGCTAAATTTAGTTATAATTCTGATATCCTCAGTTTCCTTTTTAGATTTTTTGCGATGTATAAGGTCGATTCTATTGTCAAGGCAAGCTCGTTTGAAGGCGCGCTTCAGGGAGGTATGGGAATAGCCCTGCAAAAGCAATCTCTTGCGGAGCTGATTGGCCTCCTCCCGAAACACGACCTCATCCGAGCAATTACACCTAACTCGAAGGTACTGGCTGTACGGGATGGAATTTATTAGGGGTTTGGGATGAAAGCTTGACACGTAGAGAATAGAGTTGCCTGCAGTTGGCTTCCTAAATAGTTTACTTAACACTTTGCCAGATTCACCCCTGTAAATCTCCACATCAAGGAAGGTGATGCGATCAAGATCAGAGTTCATAGTAAAATGTAGATTAAAGTTATTCTTGTTAATTCTCAGGAGCCACTGTTCTAACGGGTCATGGGGGCCGTCCCAGATGATGAAGATGTCGTTGATGTACCGGTACCAACAAAGAATGTGGTCCGAGTACATCGACAAGTCCTCATCATCCAGAACCATTGCCTCCCACTCCCCCAGGTACAGGTTGGCGTAGGATGGGGCATAGCAGGTCCCCATCGCTACCCCCTGCACCTAGAGGAAGTAGGAGCCGTTGAAGGTGAATACATTGTGTTGTAAAATGAAATCTAAAATTGACATGATAAACTCCCCGTATCTCGGGTCGATCTCGGGGTTCTTGGATAGAAAGTGTTGAACAACTGCTATCCCCTTTTATCGTGAGGGATCGAGTTGTAAAGGGATTCTGCATCCACTGCTACAAAGATGGCGTGGTCCAGAATGATTAAGGAATCAATGACTTGAAGAAACTAAAGAGTATCCTTAACAAAGGAAGGCAAGGAGGAAACTTTGCTAGTGTTGTCACTGACAGCCAACGCCTGAGATAATTGGCCTACCAGGGGGGTTGTTTGCATTCTTGTGAATTTTTGGCAAAGCATAAAATACGGGAACACGTGGAAATTTATTTTGAACAAATTCCCAAGTTTGTTGGGTGATAATTTGATTAGAGAAGGCCGAATCAATGATAGCATAAAACTCAAGGGTGTACTTCTTCACAATGTTGGCAGGGACACAACGGTACCAGTCAGTGTTGCTGAGTATTTTAGTGCACATTTCGATGTATGTTGTATTGTCAAGAAGGACAATATTTCCTCCCTTATCTGATGTTTTAATTGTGATATTTTTGTTAAGTGAGAGTTGTTTAAGGGCTATGTGTTCCTGTCTACTGAGGTTGGCTAGGACCTGCGTTTCCAGATTTTTAACGCTTCCAAATCATTGTAGATGAGCTTCAAAAATGCTGCGGCATTAGGGCATGTACTGGGGGCAGGGCAAAAGTCAGATTTCTTCTTAAGATTGGATTTAGTTTACCTTAAAAGGGATATCCTGTGGATCTACTGTGTCCTCCAACAAGGAGGTTAAATCGAGTTGATCAATAAGGTCAATTGGATTATTTTCTTTCAAAAGGGCCACTAATTGGTCCAGTGCTTGTGTTTCTTGGGAGGTGTGTGTAGTATGAACTTCCTTATTGGAGAAAAGTTTCTTTAGAAGTAATTTACGAACAAATAATTGAAGGTCTTTATATACGTCGAATACATCAATATCTTGGGTAGGGCAAAAATTGAGGCCTTTCCTCAGGACGTTAATTTCATCAACAGGGAGCTTGTAAGAAGAAAGATTAACTTTGGTTAAATCAGATAATAACTCGCCTGCAAAAACGGCTCCCCTGCAGTCTGTGTGGAAGCCCCAAGTGCTTTCACACTGAGGAGATGCGCTGGCAGGACTTTAAAAAAAAGTCCTGCAAGCAGCATCTTTTGAGTGGTGTATACCGCTCCTCCACCACTCCTGCCCATTGAAATGAATGGGCACCACTGCCGAAGCACCTGCAATGCGATTTGGCAGCTGAGCTTCACGGGCACATTTAACCCCTTCCTGGGCCGCTAGCTGAATTATAAGTGCCCCGCTAAAATGACGGTAAAGCGCTGCTAAAACTGGCAGCGTTTTACCGTCAACGCCTGCTCGCTCCAGTGTGAAAGCAGCCTTAAGACCCCTTTCACACCAGGGTGTTTTGCAGGCGCTATAGCGTTAGAAATAGAGCTTGCAAAACGCCCTAAAGAAGCTGCACCATTGTGTGTAGTGTGAAAGCCCGAGGGCTTTCACACGACAGCGGTGCACTGGCAGGACGTCAGAAAAAAGTCCTGCCAGCAGCTTCTTAGGAGCGGTGTGTTTACCGCTCCTCCACCACTGCTCCCTATTGAAATCAATGGGGCAGCGCTGTAATACTGCCGGAAAAACGCCGCTATTGCGGCGTATTGCTGGCGGGTTTAACCCTTTCGCGGCCGATAGTGGGGGTAAAAGTGCCCCGCTAGCACCCGAAATGCGCCGCAAATCCGGCGGTAAAAGGCCACTAAAAATAGCAGCGTTTTACCACCCACGCTATCGGTGGTGTGGTGTGAAAGGGGTCTTGGTGATACAGAAAATTTCTTACATTAAACAAAACAAACATCCAAACAGTTCACGTGTATGTATAATTTAGAATTATATATATATATATATATATATATATATATACATATAAAAAAACAGGTAATCAAAACTTTTGGATGAAAAAAAATGGGCTAACTTTACTGTTTTTTTTTTTTTTTTTTTTTAAATCTGTGTATTTTTTCCCCAAAAAATTGAGTTTGAAAGACCGCTGCGCAAATACCGTGTGACATAATATATTGCAACAACCGCTATTTTATTCCCTAGGATCTCTGCTAAAAAATATATATATATAAGTTTTGGGGGTTCTAAGTGAATTTCTAGCAGAAAATACTGGATCTTTATTTGTAAGCATCAAGTGTCAAAAAAGATTTAGTCTTTAAATGGTTAAACTGAGAACTTCTACACACAGAGTTCAATTCATTCATTCAAGTGTAAACATTGTATCATTTTGATCTTTTCTTGGCAGACTGCCCAGGAGACAAGTCACTGAAGTCATTTGCAAGTTGCGCTGAATATATCATCGGCCTTTTTTAACAGAACAATCGGCCGATGCCGATTAATTAAAAAACGCCAAATATCGGCTGATATATCGGTCGACCTCTAGTTGAGACTGTACAATTATGGGGGGTGCCCACAAGGATTTGTTCTAAAAAAGAAGGATCATTGGAAATGGTGTCAATAGAAGTAATAGTAATTGGGTTTTGATTTACAGTGCTAGTGTGGGTGTTAGGAGCGGCTTCCGGAACAGCCGCGGAAGGTGTAACCAACTGCCCCGGAAGTGATGTAGATGGAGGTGCAGATTGAGGATGTGTAATCATATAGAGTGTGAGTTTTTTAGCTTGTTGCTTTTCGGTGGAATCGCCGGAATATAAATTAGTACTCGGTGTGGTCTTGGATTTTTGATTAGATTGGGAATGTGAGGGGTGCGACTGATACGAGGAGTTTGATGTAGAACGGGGAAAAGAGGAAGTGTTTCTAATTGGTTGAGTAGAATTAACCGAGGGGTGTGGTAGATTTAAAGGGCCTTTACTTAAATTGGGTTTGTTGGAGGTAAAGGTCCATGTATGTATATTATATGTTACTTCCTTGTTTGTTTTATGTAATAAAATATTTTTGATTGTTTTTCAATCAAGTTGTATGTGCCTTTAAAATCCACCCCCACGGGATTCCTTTTTATAAACCATTTTTTCCGGATGTGGCACAACTAATACCGAAATGGGATCAGGAGATCAAGTCGTAGTCAAACATAATAACGAATGGGGATTCATTTTGGATTTTCATATGCAATACAAAGTGGTAGAAGATATCTTCAAGCGGCATTGGCATGTCCTTTTGCTAGATAAAAAACGAAATCCTGCATTTCCATCTCAACCTCAATTTATTTATAGGAAGGCCCCAAATTTCGGTGACAAAATTATAAAAGAAAGTGGTTGACCCCCCGAAACCTCCAACTACTTTTTGGGATCGAAATGGCTTTTTTGCTTGCCGGAGATGCAAAGCTTGCTGAGAAATCTCTAGGCCAGTTAGATCATTATACAATTTTTCCTCTCCATCAAATAATCGAGTGTTCAACATAAAACAGTTTATTACATGTAACAGCACTCACGTTGTATATGCTTTAAAATGCCCTTGTGGGTTGATGTATATTGGAAGGACAAAAAGAAAATTTAGAGTGAGAATCGCTGAACACATTCATAAAATTAAAATTGGATTCAAAGACCATAATGTGTCGTTACATTTCAAACTCAAATATAATATGGACGCCACTGGTCTCCAATTTTGGGGAATTGAACAAATCAAACCCTATTGGAGAGGAATCAATATGGTACGGGAATTGTCAAAACACGAGACTCAATGGATATAATTAGTTGATGTTTTGAGTCCTAGGGGCCTGAATTTTGAATTGGACATCAATTGCTTTATAAGTGACACTTAATCAGATTATATCAATTACATGGATGCGCCCCCTGTGGTGGATTAGATCATTTACGCTCTACCATTCATGCATTGTTAGAAGGGGTTGGATACACAGAATTATCTATATAAAGGAAAACCAGAGACGATCCTGTATAAAAGAACCACATCCGAGTACACACAAAGATCAATGATGATCGTAGAGTAGTGTGCATAAAAGTAATTACATAAGAGCAATCATATAAAAAGAATGACACACGTACGGATGGACTTACTATAGACGCTTCTGTGAAATATATACACAGATTTTCATTTGAATTAAAAATCATTTTCCAGTTAAAAATAATTTTTAAACTATAATTTATTTCTTAAACTAAAATCAATTTAGATTTGAATTTGTTCCTTGATTTTTTGATTATAGATGGGTTATTTACTAATCAAAATAAAAGGGCATAATCTATCATGGTGTTAAATCCCCATAATTTCTAAACCAGTTCCGGATTTATTCATTTCATTCTTAAGGTACTGTAATTTTAAATCTTTTTTTTTTAATATATATTTTTTAATGAATTCATTAGTTTTAATTCATTAAATAATAGTGTGCTTGCTCTTACTTTCACAGCGATACCTCACATGTGTGGTGCCATGGGCATAGCATAAGGGGTTGCAGGGGTCACAATGGCAACCCTGTCCCTAGCTCCAGGGGGCCCCAGCAGCCTCCCTGCCATATTATCATATCCTCCACAAAGTCCAGCTCTGATCTGCCATAGGGCCCCACAGCCACGCTCCAGTACTGGGTTTCCATTTTGCCTTCCACAATTGACACCCCTCCAATCTCATTGGCTGTGAAGCATTTCCAGAATGGAGAGGAGCATGAGGTAAGAACAGCCCAGGATGGGTAAGTGTCTGTGCTGTGTGCTGGCAACATGGAATGGTAACCGTGCTTAGCGAGGCAAGAGGAGGAGACTGCTGCTGTCCTATAGCCATGATGGGACCTTCATGTGTCTTCTAGTCACCAGCTGGGATACTCTGTACGCCCCCACTCGGGGATGTCTGCTTACCCCGACTTCCCTGACAACTGGGGAAAAGATATACACCTCCGGGAGGTGACCTTCCCCCAACACCTTCCAAAACTCACAGAGAAACCTTCAGAAATTGCTAAAACAAATCCCTTAACATCTCATCAGGGGGCCCCTGAAGGGCTACTGGCTCCAGATTTCATGTCACATGGCTTTGCCGTCCCAGATCTAAGTTGCACCCCCCCAAAGCCCCCTGACCACCCCACTGCCCTGGATACTATGCCCGGCTGCTGAGCTCCTTTCCCATTACAGCACTCTATACTGCTCCTTCTCCGCAGGGCTGAAATCACATTCCTTTACAACACAGCCAGTTAGCCATGATCTCCACAGGGTGTATCTGCCTACTGCAAATACACTGCCGTTCTGACAGAGAATTTCGCAAGTCAGAAGGACAACATAAAAGCCAGAAACACCCTGTGAAGACTGAGAGACTGCGTGTAAAGGAATGTGATTTCAGACCTGTGTAGTGTGGGGGCCGAGGAACTCTATACAGTGCTGAGATGGGAAAGGAGCAATGTCAAGTGACCTGCCAGGGGTCCCTCTCCTCTGATTCTCCAACGGTAATCACTGTCCTCTCATGTAAAGAGGAACTCAAAACTCTTAAGCCACTTTGGGTATCTTGGCATGCAGTGGGTGTTTCTGCACGCACGGTTGAAGTGGTGGGTGGTAATGAGGGGGGTCCAGGCCAACTTTTGCATCGGGGCCCACAAGCTTCAAGGTATGCCTTGTGTGGTGCGACCGCTATTTACATAAGTATGCAGGACCTACATGCACGTTTACATTTGTGCATGAGCATGGGTGTATGGGGCGCTTACATATTTTTTTTTTTTTTTGGATGAACTTTATTGCTATCACAAGGGATTAACAACATTCATGGTCTGTGACATATCCAGTTTTTAAGCCCATATCTCTCCTTTTGCCTCCAAAGCATGTGATCAAAGCAAGATCAGTTTGATCAGATGCTGTACAAACCAGTAATGGCTTCTAATCAAAACAAAAGTAATGTAACAGAAGAGGGGAAGAAACTCTTTCACAGTGATTGCGATTAGAGCGGTTATATTGGTAGCGGGCTCCCCGATGGGACAGGAGAGCCCGGTAAAGGTGGATAGGGTCCCCCTTGCTCCATCTGTAAAAATGACCGAGAGGCTGTAGAGCCAATTGGACCATTTTTCCCCAAATAGCGAAACACTCAGAGAAAAAGGATAATACCAAGACCATTGTTGTAGCTGCACTGATCCTGATCCTTGCTGAGCTTGAATCCATGTATGACTGGCTTTAGTTTGCCTCTATAGATACCCTGTGCTGTTATTCCAGGTATAACAGGCCCCTGTGCACAAATGGCATCCCACACTGTGTATTTTTGGCCCAGGGATGACATCTAGCACCGTGTGTCACGGGCCCACAGATCAGGTGGCACACCGGATATGGCAATGGTACACTCATGAAAGGAGGATGGGAAAAGGGAAGTCTATTATAAAACATTTTCAGATGGGCATTCCAATCAGGTCCACCTATCAGTTTTTACGGCTGACTTGATTGGAAGGTCCATTCATCCCTATGGACAAGCAGCTGTACACAGACTTGTGTCCATTTACACCCGCCTACCCCTGGGTTCGATCAGGCCCTTAAAAACAAAGCGTAGAGGACTCTCTCTTGAGTTTAAGGTGAAGCAGTTCCTACTGAACTGTCCGAGATTCAAACCATGTATGGGCAGGCTGATTGCACCCAAGCTTATTGATGAATCCACTTGGGTACAACTAGCCTGTTTGATTTTTCATGAGATCATTGCTAGAGGTTAAGCAATAATCACTGTGGCTCTCCCCATGAGGAGAACACAATAGCTCCACGGGATGGATTCCCCCATCAACATCAGTGTTGATGGGGGAATGCACCTATTTTCTTTCCTGCAACCACAGGTTGAAAATCTAACCATCTATGGCTGGCTTAACAGTCATCGGAGTTGCACCTGCTCTGACTAGATGGAGGTTGGAATCAGACCTGTGTTCCGGTGCATTGTGTTTAGAACGAATAAAAGAAAAAAAAATTCTTACACACACTATTTATTTTTATTTCATTTTATTAAATGTTTTTCACAATATAACAATAAAGTATATACATAATTTCTTCTGCCATGATGCACCACAATGCATGGTAGTGCGTTGAACTGCATTGTGTTGAATTGTACTGCATGTGTGTTGGAAGTGCATTTGGTCAATGTGTTGGGGTACCATTGACGATGGATGGCACTGCACCACACTGATGCTTGTAACGTGAATTAAAAAAACATAGGTTGGGGTAATGCACATTTACCACAACACAATGGTGTGATTTTGCACTAAAGCATGGCAGTTCACAGAACCATCCAAAACACAAATTTCCCCAGCATACTTACCAGCTAGCCAGCATAATATAACGAAAAAAAGGCTAAACTGTTTCTGCAATTTACATTGGATGCAAATATATGTGAAGCCGCACTGCCACGTCAAGGCCCCTCTGCAAAGTGCGGTCCCTAACTATAATGTTTCTAAATTGAGAAATATATAGGAAGAAATAAATAGAGTGTCTAAACTAGTTACAATTTTTTTTTAAAAACAGAGGTTTTTGTTATATATTTGCATTCATAAGTGAAGCTACATAGAGCTCCCAGGGATCCCATTGGATCTTCCTTGTGGCTTGTGCTTGGTCACAGTGAGACCTCGTATGATTGGGATTTCTGTGTCCCTCTAATGTAATGTTTCCAGGGTATATGCCTGTTAACCCTCTAAGTCTTAGGTGCTCGCAGTGATACTGGTGTTAGGTTTAGAAAGTCTCTAGCACTCAAAAAGATTATTTCCACTTATTGTGAAAAAATTTCATATTATTCCAGCCACTGTTTTATTGCTGGTTTGATAGTACCAGAAAATAAAAAAAAACTGGCCTCCAACCTCCCCTTATAGCCAGTCCAACACACACCTAAAAAGTATCAGCCTCCCGCCTGCAAAAAAACCCTGTGTCACTCCTGGAGCCTGAACGGCCCACTTTGATGGAGCCAGAACGGGGGTGTCACACTCTCCTGGAGCCTGAAAAGGCCCATTCTTCTGGAGCCAAACTGGCCCATTCTTCTAGAGCCTGAACGGCCCGCTCTGATGGAGCCTGAACAGCCCTCTCTGATGGATCCTGAACGGCACAGTCTGATGGAGCCTGAACGGCCCGCTCTGATGGAGCCTGAACGGCACAGTCTGATGGAGCCTGAACGGCCCGCTCTGATGGATCCTGAACGGCACAGTCTGATGGAGCCTGAACCGCCCGCTCTGATGGAGTCTGAACGGAGTGTCACACTCTGATGGAGCCTGAACGGGGGTGACACGTGCTGATGGAGCCTGAACGGGGGTGTCACACGCTGATGGAGCCTGAACGGGGGTGTCACATGCTGATGGAGTCTGAACGGGGGTGTCACACTCTGATGGAGCCTGAAAGGGGGTGTCACACGCTGATGGAGCCTGAAAGGGGGTGTCACACTCTGATGGAGCCTGAAAGGGGGTGTCACACTCTGATGGAGCCTGAAAGGGGGTGTCACACTCTGATGGAGCCTGAACGGGGATGACACGCGCTGATGGAGCCTGAACGGGGGTGTCACACGCTGATGGAGCCTGAACGGGGGTGTCACACTCTGATGGAGCCTGAAAGGGGGTGTAACACTCTGATGGAGCCTGAACGGGGGTGTCACATTCTCCTGGAGCCTGAAAAGGCCCATTCTTCTGGAGCCAAACTAGCCCATTCTTCTAGAGCCAGAGAAGCCCACTCTTCTGGAGCCTGAATCTCCCAATCGTCTGGAACCTGATCGGCCCAATCCCCTGAAGCCTGAATCTCCCATTCTTCTGAAACCTGATCGGCCCAATCTCCTGGAGCCTGAATCTCGCACTCTGATGGAGCCTGA
This sequence comes from Lithobates pipiens, assembly GCF_037356315.1. Classification (NCBI taxonomy): domain Eukaryota; kingdom Metazoa; phylum Chordata; class Amphibia; order Anura; family Ranidae; genus Lithobates; species Lithobates pipiens. The sequence goes on from NW_027507758.1 coordinate 541,581,710, forward strand.
ATCTCGCACTCTGATGGAGCCTGAACTTCGCACTCTGATGGAGCCTGAACTTTGCACTCTGATGGAGCCTGAACTTTGCACTCTGATGGAGCCTGAACTTTGCACTCTGATGGAGCCTGAACTTTGCACTCTGATGGAGCCTGAACTTCGCACTCTGATGGAGCCTGAACCTCGCACTCTGATGGAGCCTGAACCTCGCACTCTGATGGAGCCTGAACTTCGCACTCTGATGGAGCCTGAACTTCGCACTCTGATGGAGCCTGAACTTCGCACTCTGATGGAGCCTGAACCTCGCACTCTGATGGAGCCTGAACCTCGCACTCTGATGGAGCCTGAACCTCGCACTCTGATGGAGCTTGAATGGGGGTGTCGCACTCTGATGGAGCCTGAACCTTGCACTCTGATGGAGCCTGAATGGGGGTGTCGCACTCTGATGGAGCCTGAATGGGGGTGTCGCACTCTGATGAAGCCTGAACAGGGGTGTCGCACTCTGATGGAGCCTGAACGGGGTTGTCGCACTCTTCTTGAGTCTGAACGTGGGCGACACACTTTTCTGGAGTTTGAACAATTTCTTCCAACTTGTTGGCAATCTTCACTCCCAAAAATTCTGCACCCCTCCCATTTAAGTGCAGTCCATCCCTTCCATAGAGCCGGGAAGCGACTGCAAAGTCAGACCAGTTCTCCATGAAGCCAAACTCCTCTTCTCTGCACCAGTTCTTCAGCCACTTGTTAAGCTCTCTAAGCTCCTGCTGCCTTTCTGGTGTGGCTTTAGGTACAGGCAGTATTTCTGAAAATACTGCTTTGGAGGTCCTTTTTTTCAACATAATCCCTATGTCCTTGAAATCATTTTGTAGACTGCTCCATCTTCCTCTAATTTGGTCATTTGTACCAATATGTACCAAGACAGCTGGGTCCTCTCCAGCCCCACGCAACAATCTTTCCATCCGATCTGCAATGTCCCGAACCCGAGCGCCTGGTAAACAACATACTGTTCGTAGTTGAGGGTCTTTGTGACAGATTGCCCTCTCTGTCCCTCTAATAATTGAGTCCCCTACCACCAGTATCTGCCTATTCTTTCTTGTAGCCTTGCCCCCATCTTTACTGGAGGAAATGTTCCCATGGTTCACCTGACATTTTGGTTGAGTCTCAATGTCGGGTACAGTCCCAATATGCACATGACACTCTTCTGGACTTTGCACACGAGCAACACGCTCTTCTGTAGTCTGAGCGGCGGCGGCGCACCCTTTTGGAGTCTGAGCGGCGGCTGCGCGCCCTTTTGGAGTCTGAGCGGCGCGCCCATTTGGAGTCTGAGCGGCAGTGGCGCGCCCTTTTGGAGTCTGAGCGGCGGCGGTGCGCCCTTTTGGAGTCTGAGCGGCGGCGGTGCGCCCATTTGGAGTCTGAGCGGCGGCGGCGCGCCCTTTTGGAGTTTGAGCGGCGGCGGCGCGCCCATTTGGAGTCTGAGCGGCGGCGGCACGCCCATTTGAAGTCTGAGCGGCGGCGGCGCGCCCATTTTGAGTCTGAGCGGCGGCGGCGCGCCCATTTGAAGTCTGAGCGGCGGCGGCACGCCCATTTCGAGTCTGAGCGGCGGCGGCGCGCCCATTTGGAGTCTGAGCGGCGGTGGTGCGCCCATTTGGAGTCTGAGCGGCGGCGGCGCGCCCATTTGGAGTCTGAGCGGCGGCGCGCCCATTTGGAGTCTGAGCGGCGGCGGCGCGCCCTTTTGAAGTCTGAGCGGCGGCGGCGCGCCCATTTGGAGTCTGAGCGGCGGCGGCGCGCCCTTTTGAAGTCTGAGCGGCGGCGGCGCGCCCATTTGGAGTCTGAGCGGCGGCGGCGCGCCCATTTCGAGTCTGAGCAGCGGCGGCGTGCCCTCTTTTAGTCTGAGCGGCGGCGGCGCGCCCATTTCGAGTCTGAGCGGCGGCAGCGCGCCCATTTGAAGTCTGAGCGGCGGAGGCGCACCCTTTTGGAGTCTGAGCGGCGGCGACGCGCCCTTCTGGAATCTGAGCGGCAGCGGCGCGCCCTTTTGGAGTCTGAGCGGCGGCGACGCTCCCTTTTGGAGTCTGAGCGGCGGCGGCGCGCCCTTCTGGAATCTGGGCGGCGGCTCGCCCTTCTGGAATCTGAGCGGCCGCGGCTCGACCTTCTGGAGTCTGAGCGGTGGCGGCACGCTCTTCTGTAGTCTGAGCGGCGGCGGCGGCACGCTCTTCTGTAGTCTGAGAGGCGGCAGCGCTCTCTTCTGGAGTCTGAGAGGCGGCGGCGCTCTCTTCTGGAGTCTGAGCGGTGGCGGCACGCTCTTTTGCAGTCTGAGCGGCGGCGGCGCGCTCTTCTGCAGTCTGAGCGGCGGCGGCGCGCTCTTCTGTAGTCTGAGAGGCGGCGGCGCTCTCTTCTGGAGTCTGAGAGGCAGCGGCGCTCTCTTCTGGAGTTTGAGCGGCGGCGGCACGCTCTTTTGCAGTCTGAGCGGCGGCGGCACGCTCTTCTGTAGTCTGAGCGGCGGCGGCGCGCTCTTCTGTAGTCTGAGAGGCGGCGGCGCTCTCTTCTGGAGTCTGAGAGGCGGCGGCGCTCTCTTCTGGAGTCTGAGCGGCGGCGGCACGCTCTTTTGCAGTCTGAGCGGCGGCGGCGCGCTCTTCTGCAGTCTGAGCGGCGGCGGCGCGCTCTTCTGTAGTCTGAGCAGCGGTGGCACGCTCTTCTGTAGTCTGAGAGGCGGCGGCGCTCTCTTCTGGAGTCTGAGCGGCGGCACGCTCTTTTGCAGTCTGAGCAGCGGTGGCGCGCTCTTCTGCAGTCTGAGCGGCGGCGGCGCGCTCTTCTGGAGCCTGAGCGGCGGCGGCGCTCTCTTCTGGAGTCTGAGCGGCGGCGGCACGCTCTTCTGGAGTCTGAGCGGCGGCGGCGCGCTCTTCTGCAGTCTGAGCGGCGGCGGCGCGCTCTTCTGCAGTCTGAGCGGCGGCGGCGCGCTCTTCTGCAGTCTGAATGTGGACGAAACTCTCTTCTGCAGTCTGAATGTCCCTTTCAATACTGCTCACTGTGGCAGGCCTGCCGTGTGAGCTGTGTCTGCAGTAGATCTCGCCTTCATCTGCAATAAAACCAGAGGAATTTGATTTAGCATCTTTACCTACATTTCATATATTTTTCTTTATACAACATCAAATTATGAAGAAAAAAATTCAAAGCTCCACTTCCAGGGAGAAATAGTAAACCCGACATGACAGTGACATAGGAAAAACTGCTATTGGCTTTTGTATAAAAATGCTGATTGCCTGGCAGTTATGCTGACCCACTAAAATTCCATGATTGGAAGTTTGGAAGCCAACAACAAGTATTTTTAGCAGTATAATAAAAAAGCATTTCCCAAACATAGGTAATTGCTGTGGGCACATTGTGTGGGCTGCTAAGCAATTACATGGTGTTGATCACGTGGTGGAGTGTCGGATCATTTTATCAACTGAATATCTATCATAGAGATACTACCCAATATTAATATCACAACTTATAGACTCTCTCTGTTTTTTCATATTTATTGTTTGCACATTGCTACTTACTGGGTGTGTAATATATATGTGTATTGTTTATGTTATCACATTACCTAGCGCCACTATTTACTTTTAACCTATGTTTGGTAGATGCTGTTTTATTATAGCATTTCTTTTAAAGTGGCTGCTCTATATGTATCAGGTTTGTCTTTGGCGCAGTGATAAGATCTTAGGTAGCGGCTCATTGTGATCTGGTTGTGTATTATTTTTAGCAGTATGATGTTGCACTTTCATAGTTAAATGAGTGGGCAGGTCACAAAGGAAATTGTGACAGGAAGTAGTGGTGCCACCTGCCTGGCTGTACATTGTGGCAGGGGTTTGTGAAACATCAGACCAGCTAAGCAGGGGCTTTGTTGAGTGGCAGTTTTGTCAAGAAAGTGTGTCATTATCAGCCCTGAGATCAGAACACCACAGCAGCAAATGGAACTCCCTACATCTGAAAGAAATCTGGAGACATAAAAGAAATACTTTCCCTGGCCCCATTAGTTCAGCGGGGAGGGGAGTGTGTGTTTGTGTGTTGGGGGGCACTGCAGAAAGGAGACAATTTCTTCACATTCAGGCTGAGAGCTCTGCTGTTTCTTATAATTGAGATAAAATCCCAGCCTCTTTTATATCAATCTACCGGATTCCTCTGGTGAATTTATATACAAGAGGCTGGGATTGAAGAATCGGCTCCGGTGAGGACAGCTGTGGATGTTTGGACAGGTAAGTGTCTCTATATTAAAAGTTAGCAGCTATAGTATTTGTAGCTGCTGACTTAAAAATGTTTTGGGGTAGACTGGAGCGCCTCTTTAAAGTCCCACACCTTGCAAAACCTTGGGATCAGTGGACATGCGTCCTACAAGTGTGTTTTTTTTATTTTCTTTAGCCATGACAATTTCAGTTCTCTTATATGGGTTCAATTAAAGTGCTTATAAAGGCAGAGGGATTTTATCTTGCTGCATTTCTAAAAAAATAAAAAATAAATGTATGCATGCATCTCCCCCCCAGCCCCCCGCCCCCCTAGGCTCTCTTGCTCCTCACTGGCTCAGTAAAAAAAAAGAAATAATAATAATAGGCCAAAAAAGCCAATGCTGTAAAAAAAACACACTATTGCAAAAATGTTGAAAAACTCACTGCAAAGCTACTGCCATTTTTATAACATTATTATAACGTCCGGTGTGCATGAGGAAGCTTTACCATCACTGTAATGTATGGCATTGGTTTAACCACTTAAGCCCTGGACCAATTGTCAGCCTAAGGACCAGAGGTCTTTTTACAATTTTGCACTGCACTGCTTTAACTGGCAATTGCACGGTCATGCAATGTTGTACCCAAACAAAATTTGCGTCCTTTTCTTGCCACAAATAGAGCTTTCTTTTGATGGTATTTGATTGCCTCTGCGATTTTTATTTTTTACGATATAAATGGAAAAAGACTGAAAATTTTGAAAGAAAAAAAGATATTTTCTACTTTTTGTTATAAGAAAAATCGAATAAACTCAATTTCAGTCATACATTTAGGCCAAAATGTATTCAGCCACATGTCTTTAGTAAAAAAAAGTCATTAAGCGTATATTTATTGGTTTGTGCAAAAGTTATAGCGTCTACAAACTAGAGTACATTTTCTGGAATTTACACAGCTTTTAATTTATGACTGCCTATCTCATTTCTTGAGGTGCTAAAATGGCAGGGCAGTACAACCCCCCCCATGACCCCATTTTGGAAAGTTGAAACCCCAAGAAAATTGCTGAGGGGCATGTTGAGACCATTGAATATTTTTTTTTTTTTGTCCCAAGTGATTGAATAATGACACAAACAAAAAAGTTTGCAAAAAGTTGTCACTAAATGATATATTGCTCACAATGCCATAGTTATATGTGGAATTTCACCCCAAAATATATTCTGCTGCTTCTCCTGAGTACGGGGATACCACATATGTGGGACTTTTTGGGAGCCTAGCCGCGTACGGGACCCCGAAAACCAATCACCGCCTTCAGGATTTCTAAGGGTGCAAATTTTTGATTTCACTCCTCACTACCTATCACAGTTTCGAAGGCCATAAAATGCCAAAATAGCACAAAACCCCCCCAAATGACCCCATTTTGGAAAGTAGACACCCCAAGCTATTTAATGAGAGGCATGTTGAGTCCATGAAATATTTTATATTTTGCCACAAGTTGCGGGAATATTACAAACTTTTTTTTGTGCACGAAGTTGTCACTAAATGATATATTGCTCACACATGCTATGGGCATAAGTGAAATTACACCCCAAAATAAATTCTGCTGGGGATACCACATGTGGGGGACTTTGTGGGAGCCTAGCCGTGTACCGTAAAACGCTACCAAAAAAAACTGTTAGCGATGGCAGGGATCAGGCCTGACTCTGCAAACGCTGCAGTTATGTGTTTAGTGTTTTGTAAGTGACAGTGATCAATCGATACTGCACTTGGGTGGGCTGGGCGGAGGGGCAAAACGCAGGTGCTAGCAGGTATCTGGGCTGGTCCCGCTAACAATGCTTTTTTTGTCGATTTGTGTGCCTATGTGTACCTACGTGTCAGTGTAGTGATTGGTGCACACTTACTATGTCCTCTCCTCGCAGTCCGGTCAAAAAGACCGCCCCGAGGAGAGTGAAATCGTAAACACAGGGAGGGGAAGCTTCTCATTCGCCAGGAGCGATGGAGAGGGGATGGCCAGAAACCAACGGCCATCCCCTCATCCTGGATCGCTCCTGAAGCGAAACGGACCGCCGCAGCCAGTGGGAGGGGGTCCGATCGGACCCCCCACACGCTGTAAGGCAGGCATGTACGGGTATGTGCTTGTGCCCATACATGCCATTCTTCCGACGTATAATTACATGCGGTGGTCCTAAAGTGGTTAATTATCTGCGTCTTGTAGAACGACTCCTATTGTAAATGAAAATATATTCTCCGCCTACAATGGCTTGCTACAGTTTCTGTGGAATATTTTTTTGACATTTTGGGAACTATGTATATGTGTTATGTAGGTAACAAGGGGTTAAACATGTATGTGGGGGTCTTTTCTTCCCATATTATAAATCTCTGCCATCTTGCTGGGTGGCATTGAGGTCATCAGTCCAGCCTGTAATAAGTAGCATGCAAGGCTTGTTCAAAAAAAAAAGGCAGTTAGTAGGTGACAGTTGGAAAAAGAGGGGGGGGGGGGACTTGGCTCGGGGTAAACATATCTAAAAATAGCTGCTTTCTCCTCTTTAAAATAAATCCTCAGACTGGTGTTTACAAGACAAAAGACAGCAATGTCTATGGCCAGCCCTATACATGTGTACATAGGTTTAGTCTACTGAAAATTTTAAAAAGGGATTGAAGACTTTTCTTTTTAGCAAATGTTTTTGAATTAAGTTATTTGTCTGTTTTTTTATTGTAACTGTGTAGCACTTTGAGGTCTTTTGATGGAAAGTGCATTATAAATAACATTTATTATTATTATTATTATTATTATTATTATATGGGGGTGCCACTGTCATCAATGGGAGGAAAAAGAATCCAATGAAAGTATTTTGTATTTATCAATATCCATGAAACTTACCAGCCCTGCGTTTTTTGTCCCACTGTGGTCCATTGGCTTTACAGCCGGCATCAAAACATCCGATAACGGATCTGAAACAGCGACGTACAAATCGCACTGCCCTCCGCATTTTGGTGGGCTTCTTGAATAGGGGATCTGCAAGCTGTATATTGATCTCTCCTTCCATAGCTGGGCTTCCTTTGGTTGGTTTCTCAATATTGTTTTGAGAAACAATCTGTTTACTTGTAATTTGTCTCATTATGAAGAATAATAAGACACGCTTTAAGTCTGAGAAATTGCAATAAAACTGAATCGAATAAATCCAAATCCAATCAAACAGCAAGAGAAAGCTGGACAGAGATGTCTTCACTGTACAGCAAACAACTCACAACTGATGCCAGAAGAGCCCAGAGCAGCCTTATATTAGAGCAGGTGATGACATCATAGAGGTCGTTTTTTTTAACTGACGATTTTTCTTAACGGCTTTTGTTGCCATGGTTACCAAAGCTTCCTATACACAGTGATGGGCTGTGGGGGATGGGCTGTGAGGGAGAGCACAGACACACCAATAGAGGACTATGATTGGGCAGTATTAATGGTAGCAATATGATGGGGCAGTTTTGATAGGGCAGTTTTGATGGTGGCAATAGGAGGAGGCAATTTTGATGGGAAAAAGAGGGGGGGGACTTGGCTCAGGGTAAACAGATCTAAAAATAGCTGCTTTCTCCTCTTTAAAATAAATTCTCAGACTGGTGTTTACAAGACAAAAGACAGCAATGTCTATGGCCAGCCCTATACATGTGTACATAGGTTTAGTCTACTGAAAATTTTAAAAAGGGATTGAAGACTTTTCTTTTTAGCAAATGTTTTTGAATTAAGTTATTTGTCTGTTTTTTTATTGTAACTGTGTAGCACTTTGAGGTCTTTTGATGGAAAGTGCATTATAAATAACATTTATTATTATTATTATTATTATTATTATTATTATATGGGGGTGCCACTGTCATCAATGGGAGGAAAAAGAACCCAATGAAAGTATTTTGTATTTATCAATATCCATGAAACTTACCAGCCCTGCGTTTTTTGTCCCAGCGTGGTCCATTGGCTTTACAGCCGGCATCAAAACATCCGATAACGGATCTGAAACAGCGACGTACAAATCGCACTGCCCTCCGCATTTTGGTGGGCTTCTTGAATAGGGGATCTGCAAGCTGTATATTGATCTCTCCTTCCATAGCTGGGCTTCCTTTGGTTGGTTTCTCAATATTGTTTTGAGAAACAATCTGTTTACTTGTAATTTGTCTCATTATGAAGAATAATAAGACACGCTTTAAGTCTGAGAAATTGCAATAAAACTGAATCGAATAAATCCAAATCCAATCAAACAGCAAGAGAAAGCTGGACAGAGATGTCTTCACTGTACAGCAAACAACTGACTTCTGATGCCAGAGGAGCCCAGAGCAGCCTTATATTAGAGCAGGTGATGACATCATAGAGGTTTTTTTTTCAACTGACGATTTTTCTTAACGGCTTTTGTTGCCATGGTTACCAACGCTTCCTATACACAGTGATGGGCTGTGGGGGAGAGCACAGACACACCAATAGAGGACTATGATGGGGCAGTATTAATGGTAGCAATATGATGGTGCAGTTTTGATGGTGGCAATAGGAGGAGGCAATTTTAATGGGGCAGTTTTTTTTATATGTATAGAGGACTGTGAAACTGGATTAAAGTTATTATTATAAAGCCCTCTATTTTAAGGCATAGTGATAGGTTGAGTGGTCAGAGTTGATATTGATTATGTATATGTCGACACACGAAAGAAAATAAAAAGAAAAAATCCTGTTTTTCTTCAACGGTGACTAAAAAAAGTCGAAGTGAGGGTGTAGTGTATCTTCTAGAATGTCCTTGCCACATTCAATACATGGGAAGAACAAAAAGAGAACTCTGGAAGAGATTAAGAGAGCATGTTGAAAATATTAAAAAGGGTTTTGATAAATATAACCCTCGAGACACTATGCGAAGTTTCATAAAAAAGACCCCTCATCTTTATTAATTTGTGGTATTCAAAAATACAAGCCCCATTGGAGAGGTGATAATAAAATTATTAGGATTAGCCAAGCTGAATCCTGATGGATTCATGAATTATGCACTTTACCAGCTTTTGGACATAACGTTGACTTTGATCTTAATTGTTTTATTTCTAATTATTAATTCAAGATTTTTGGGCATTTTATTAATATTAATGAATTTTTTATATTTTTCTATATCCACTTATATATATATATAGATAGCATTGGGGTTAGATGTACTTCACTGATGAGGGGTTTTGTCCTCTCCCCCCTCCCCCTACTTCTTTTTTTTTTTTTTTTCGGTATTAATTTCCCAATTGATTGGTCCAGTCAAAACCAACGTTATGGCCAGTTATGAGATAGTTAAAATATAGCTATGGTATAGTTGTACTTTTTATCATAATATTGCTATGTATTTGAATGACTAGATGAACACAGCATTGCCTGTATAAAATGATGTAGTATGGCATTTAACCACAAGATGGCAGTGTCTGTGGAGCGATATATTTAGAATGTTATTTTACACTTATTTATGTGGAGAAAGTTATAACAATTACTTTGTAATTTTAGTAATGTTATTAGTAGATGTGGAAGTAATTTGAATATGCTTTTATTTTCAAGTTGTATCAGGAAGCTAGTAGTATTAAGGTATGGGGTGGTTGTTGTTTTGAGTTGCTATAGCCGCCCGCCCTATTTAAACTTCATCAACACCTGACTCCTTGACCCTTTGAAAAAGTCACGTGTCTGTGACGCAACGTGTCAGGGAGGAGCCAGGTGTCACGATCGTCACTTCCGGTCGCGGCTGAGACCGAAAGTTCCCTTTTTTACAAGCGCAAGATTTTCCGTTTTTTAATGTGAGTGGATATTTTACATTATTTTATTAAAGTTTACATTTCTACACATGAGAGTCCCCTTTCTTTCCCCCATGATCGTTGGTATTTTGGATTTTATTGTGAGGCTGAACGAATCATCTATAAGGAGCCAAATCAGCAATTTCCCCTACAAGTGTGTTGGACCCTGAGGGGTCTTGTATTGAGGTGAGAGGCTGTGGGAAACGGGGGGTGCTCTGGTGGAGCACTGAAGGTGGACTGTCTCTCTCTTTTTGTGAAGCATGTCTGCATCTGTGACAACACTGCATGACTATTAGATATACTGTCACATTTGGATATCGAGCTACTGAATAGCACTGGAACATTTGTTTGAACACTTGTATTTGCACATGGACTTTTTTATTTTTATGTTTTTCTTCTTCTTTTTTAGCCATTTTTGTATTGTGATTCAGTCACATATTGTTTGCGATATTTGCACATTTCATGTCATTTGGATGTATCACTTTTTATATATGTGATTTTGCACTTTTTAAATATTATACACTACTGTGTTTTGCACGTTTATGGATGCACAGTGTTTTTACATTTGCACATTTATGTACGTATTTATTACAGTTATTGATTTGTGTCACATAATAGGTGGTGTATTTTAAAAGGCAGCGCTACATACCTTTTTTTACATATATATATTTATATTTATTAACCACATGCCCTCTGGAATCTATGATTTACTCCCCTTCATGACCAGATCATGTTTTGCAATACGGCACTGCACTACTTATTTTAACTGACAATTGCGTGGTCATGCAACGCTGTATGCAAATAAAATGTATGTCTTTTTTTGCCACATAAATAGAGCTTTCTTTTGGTGGGATTTGATCAACTCTGCAGTTTTACATTTTTTTGCACTATATACAAAAAGAGACTAAATGAAGGAAAACAGCAGAGCTTCCTCTCATTTCAGAGCTTCCCCTTAAATCTAGAACAAGTGGACTTGCAGGGCACAGTATATTTGCCGTTAATAAATCAACCTCATTGTGTCTACAATAAAATTTCTGCCTGCTCTTATTTTTTTTTAAAGAGAAGTTCCAGCCTGTATAAATAAAAAAAAATGAAAAGTCAGGAACAGGGTGGCCATCCTCCTACAGTATTTTTTACTGACAAAACATGGAAAATTTACTGGCGGAGCACATTTTTTACTGGCATAAGAAATTACAGAACTCCTATTGAAAACTAAAACAGTGCATATTTGAACAGTATAAACATATATGAAAACACTGACAATACCTATACCAAAGTCATTTGTTTGATTTACACTTATAAAGTCAACACAGCATGAAAATATCAGCCCCTGATATATAGGCCTCTTTCACGCGACTGATACGCTCAAGTCCGCCTTTTTTCAGGTGGACCTGAACGGATGCTCCATAGAGGTGTATGGAGCGTCGGATGTCAGCGGTGACATGTCCGCTGACGTCCGACCCGCTCCGATCCGAAAAAGTCTGAGGATCGGATCGGGTGACGATGGACTCTGCGGTCCGTCCTCATCCGATCCCCTATAGGGGAGAGCGGTGCTCGGACAGGTCCGTCCCTGCACGGTGTGCAGAGACAAACCTGTCCTCTGCCTGCTCAGTGGGGATCGACAGAGCGATCCCCGCTGAGCAAGCGGATGTCCACGGGGCAGATCAGCGCGGATCCTTTCCGTGTGAAAGAGCCGTTACTGGTAGATTTTTACAAACTGTCAGTAAATTTACTGGCGTTTGACAACCCTAGTCAGGAGCTACAAATAGTGTAGCTCATGAATGTTAACCACTTAAGCCCCAGACCACTTTTTGCGATTCGACACTGCGTCTCTTTAACTGACAATTGTGCGGTCGTGCGACGTGGCTCCCAAACAAAATTGACGTCCTTTTTTCCCCACAAATAGAGATTTCTTTTGGTGGTATTTGATCACCTCTGTGGTTTTTATTTTTTGCGCTATAAACAAAAAAAGAGCAACAATTTTGAAAAAAAAGCATTATATTTTACATTTTGTTATAATATAAAAAATATTTTTTTTCCTCAGTTTAGGCCAATATGTATTCTTCTACATATTTTTGGTAAAGAAAATCACAATAAGTGTTAACTAATTGGTTTGCGCAAAAGTTATAGCGTTTACAAAATAGGGGACAGTTTTATGGCATTTTTTTAAATAATTTTTTTTTTTTACTAGTAATGGCGGGGATCAGCGATTTTTATCGTGACTGTGACAATACAGCAGACACATTGGACATTTTTGACACCATTGTCATTTATACAGCAATCAGTGCTATACAAATGCACTGATTCCTGTCTAAATGACACTGACAGTGAAGGGGTTAATAGCTAGGTGGCAGTGTAGAGGTTAAGTGTGTCCTGGGGCGAGTTTCTAACTGTGGGGCGGTGTGGCTGTGTGTGACACGTCACTGATCACTCCTCCCGATCACTAGGCAGAACAGGTAGATGCTTGTTTACATTAGCATCTCCCAGTTCTTCCTTCCCATGAGACTATCGCGGGTATCCCCGCGGTGATCGAGTCCACGGGACTTGTGATCCGACTCACGGAGGTCTCAGCCAGCATGCACGCGATGGCGGCATGCACATGATGGCGTGGCCCCAAATTTAAAGGGACGTACAGGTATGCCCATTTGCCCATCCATGCCATTCTGCCAAAGTACATCAGCATGCGCCAGTTGGGAAGTGGTTAATATAAGGATACTTACCTGTAGTGGTATCCCGTGATGTCGGCACCCCTAGCCGATTTGTCCATCAGCTTTGGGTGCAGGAGCGGCATCCTTATAAGGGAAATAGGAAGTGAAGCCCTGCGGCTTCCCAGCCTGTTTCCTACTGTGCATGTGTGAGTTGCGCTGCCCTTATTGAAAGGTCCCACTCTCTTCTAGGACTTGTGTCTCCCAGAAGACAGCAGGGGGCGTAAAATTCAGTAGATCAACGCAATCAATGTGCAGCGATCTTATCCGGGAAGAGGGAGCGGGTACCTGGTTTTGACAAAAAGTGCCAAATATGGCAGTGGGGGTGGGGGGGGGGGGGGCTGGTGTGAACAAGCAGAGCTTCCACTTTTGGGCTGAGCTCCACTTTAGACTTCAGTTCCAGTTTTAATTTGAGTATCGCTTAGGCTGACTTCACATTTGCGTGTCTGTTGTTTCCTGTGTTCTTTTGTTATTACCTTGGACAGGTATGTTTGTCATGCATTGACGTGTGCTGAAACTCCCATGAAAAGCTCATGAAAAGCATCAGTGGATTCAAAACTCGGAATGTTTTCAGCCAATGCGTGTCAAGGCACTGCACAGATCTGAATTGGCAGAATCCTGGCTTGTTTACACTCGTGTTGCTCTCTGAAGAGCGATCAGTATTGGATTGATCTTTGGAGGGTGTTTAACAGGTGTTGAGGAGGCATTATGTTGCCTGTTTTACCCCCTAAAAACCCCACCACCCCATTCAGTTGATTGAGTCTCATCTGTCAGTCGCTGTTGGCCGCCATGAGCGACAGTGCGGATAAATTTGGTTGCGCCGCAGTGGAAAGCATTGTGGCCATATGTACACCCCAATCCATTGCCTTTGCAGGTAGTAACGCTGCTCAGGTGTGTGTGTTTACAGTCCCCTAAATTCAAAGTGTAAATTTGCATTGCAAGCAGGGGGAAATAGTCCCCATCAACTCAAAACAACATGTCCATCTAAAGTCTAGAACACACTACTCATTTTTTCTTTCAGGGCTGAACAAAAAAAAACTGACAGCTCCAGAGGAGCCGATGTACTAACTAAGAGATGTTAGTACAGCTATCTCCCCTACTGTGCTATTGTGTTCTGACAGGGGGGACTGCCATGTCCCTTTAATAGAAGCTGGCCGCCTTCTGTTGGCTGCAGCACACGGGCAGAGCGTCTGGCGGTTTCTAGTGGACCAAGCGATGCTGCCCACCATTCAGCCCATGTGTACGGGCATTAGACTCTTCTGTCTTACAGGGTGATGGTACATTATTATTATAATTATTATTATAATACATATTATTATATATATTTATATATATATGAGATCTTGTACAATATATATAGTACATGATCTCACTGCAGAGTTGTCACGTTATAGGAAGTAGAAAAATATATGATCAATTGACAGGATCAACAGGTAACAGAAATACAATATATTGTCAAAAGTATTGTGACAGCTGCCTTTACACGCACATTAACTTGTTTTTTTTTTTGTTTTGTTTTTTCAAATAGCAATTTTTATTAGTCGTCATTGATTTTCAACAAAGGTAAAAAGCGTAACGTGAACGTACATGAACAAAAGCAAAATGTACACGACGGAAGTCCATTTAAGGTAGGAGCAAAATACAACAACCATAGTCATTGATACTACCGAAAATGTTACCGCACATCAACTTTAATGGCCTCCCAGTCTAAGGCTGGATTCACACCTACGCATTTTTATGTGCTTTTTGCATTTTGCTGATTTGCACTACAGATCGTGTTCCATAGGAAACCATGTTATTTGGACTCTAGGGCAAATCTGCAAAATGCAAAAAGCACTAAAACTGTATAGGTGTGAATCCAGCCTTAGTCTGCAGGGTTCAGTATTGGGTTGGCCCACCCTTTGCAGTTATAACAGCTTCAACTCTTCTGGGAGGGCTGCCCACAAGGTTTAGGTGTGTGTCTATGGAAATGTTGGACCATTCTTCCAGAAGTGCGTTTGTGAGGTCAGGCACTGATGTTGGACGAGAAGGCTTGGAGTGCAGTCTCACCTCTAATATATCCCAAAGGTGTTCTATCGGGTTGAGGTCAGGACTCTGTGTAGTCCAGTCAAGTTCCTCCACCCCAAACTCACTCATGCATGTCTTTATGGACCTTGCTTTTTGCACTGGTCCAAATCATTTGGTAGAGGTGGGGGTTATGGTGTGGGGTTTTTTTTCAGGAGTTGGGATTGGCCTCTTAGTTCCAGTGAAGGAATCTCTTAAGGCGTGAGCATACCAAGACATTTTGGACAATTTCTGCTCCCAGCTTTGTGGGAACAGTTTGAGGATGGCCCTTTCCTGTTCCAACTTGTCTGTGCACCAGTGCACAAACTTGACTGGCCTGCACAGAGTCCTGACCTCAACCTGATAGAACACCTTTGGGATGAATTAGAGTGGAGACTGCGAGCCAGGTCTTCTCATCCAACATCAGTGCCTGACCTCACAAATGCTCTTCTGGAAAAATGGTCAAACATTCCCATAGACACACTTCTAAACCTTGTGCACAGCCTTCCCAGAAGACTTGAAGCTGTTATAGCTGCAAAGGGTGGGCAACGCAATACTGAACCCTACGGACTAAGACTGGGATGTCATTAAATGTCATGTGTGTGTAAAGGCAGGCGCCCCAATGCCTTTACACACAGTTTATTCTGGGAACTCAGAAACAAATGCTGTTAATTCTGGAAATAGACGGCATCATGTATAGCATTTTTTATTTCAGTCATAGTTTCATTCATAGCTTTTACAAAGAAAACATTCTGACTGGGTTCTCTCTCCCTAACGAGCATACGTGTCATCACTCCATTAATTCCTATAGATGATCTGTACAGTACTCTTGGTAGCCACCAGTCACCCAGCAGAGTAGGAATCAGGGTGGATATAAATAAATGATTTTTTTTTTTATCTGATTTTTTTTTTTATTTTTTTTAGCGATTTTTTTTTTTTTTATATATATATATATATATCAATTTTTTTTTTAATAAAATGCTTTTGGGGTAAAAATCTAAAGATAATTTTCTATTTAGGATGCATTAATAATTTAGTTTATGCAGCATGAAATGGAGCTTAGTTATGTAGCATGAGGCTGTATATTCTGCAATATTTACATTTTTTGATAAACTCATTCAATGAATCCAAGCTCTGCAAGCTGAGATAACAGGCACTGCATTGATGTATTCACAGTAACCAGGCGATAAAACAAAATTCAGGAATATTCCTTTATCCCATTATTTTGCAAATCTATGTACACTACAAACTGTATGATTGAATAGGCTCAGATATCACTGATTTACTAACCTGACAGCTTATTATTCTAAATAAGAAACCTTCATTTTGTTTGAAAATATTAAAGATTCTAACTACCAATAAGTCCTTACGTTTAAAGAGCACCTGTCACTTCAGATCCATCATGGCAGCACTTGTTAGCGGGCATCCACTCACCTGCTGCCACCACGTCCCTCACCTTGTTGTGTCACTGCCACATCACCAGCTGTCCCATTAAAGTGAATGGGACTGTCGGTGAGTCAACAGCGGGTCAGAGGAGGAGCCACTGCGGGACAGAGATGACAGTTGCTGTTTAACCACTTGACATCCGTGCTATGGCTGAATGACGGCCACAGTGAATTCAAATCCACCCTGGTAGGAATCATCCATAGTAATGAATAGGGCCCCTGGGTGCATGCATGGTAGGAAGAGGACCTGGATGAGACACTTTCCTTGCAAAGGCTCTGTAGTGCCAATCAGGACTTACCAATGAGGACCATGGAAGTCGGAAGAATGGAAATTTACTAGGAAGACTGCAATTAATGAGATGGTTCTAAAGTTGTCCTTTAAGCAGGAAGTCTGAGCAACAAATAGTTTTCTGTGTTCTTTCTTTTTTATGTATTCTTTATTAAGGCCCCAATCAAATCTGATTACGTAGATTCATGCAGATTTATCCTATTCAAATTCAATGGGTGTGTCTGAATATGCGCTGCACAAGTATTTATGTGCATTTTTCAAGCATTTCTCTGCCTAACAACTAGGCTCCTTCTCCTCCTCCTGAAGCTTATAATACATATAAAAAATGCTTCAAAAACGCGTATATATGCGTTAAAACATACCAAAAATTCACTGGCAAATCTCTGGCAAAAATACGCTCTGCTCAGGTGTGAATGCAGCCTTGATGTATAATTAAAGACTTTTTTTTTTTTTTGGATAGTGTGGAGAGCAGGCATGTACCGGCCATCGGGATTACTGGGAGTTTCCCGGTGGGCCGATGGCTCAGTGGGCCACTCTGATGTAAGGGGGCTGCTGATGGGACACTCTGATGTAAAGGGGGTGCTGATGGGACACTCTGATGTAAGGGGCTGCTGATGGGACACTCTGATGTAAAGGGGGTGCTGATGGGACACTCTGATGTAAGGGGCTGCTGATGGGACACTCTGATGTAAGGGGGCTGCTGATGGGACACTCTGATGTAAGGGGGCTGCTGATGGGACACTCTGATGTATGGAGGTGCTGGTAATGGGACACTCTGATGTAAGGGGGCTGGTAATGGGACACTCTGATGTAAGGGGGCTGGTAATGGGACACTCTGATGTAAGGGGGCTGGTAATGGGACACTCTGATGTAAGGGGGCTGGTAATGGGACACTCTGATGTAAGGGGGCTGGTAATGGGACACTCTGATGTAAGGGGGTGCTGATGGGACACTCTGATGTAAGGGGGCTGCTGATGGGACACTCTGATGTAAGGGGGTGCTGATGGGACACTCTTATGTAAGGGGGCTGGTGATGGGACTCTCTGATGTTAGGGGGTGCTGATGGGACACTCTGATGTAAGGGGGTGCTGATGGGACACTCTGATGTTAGGGAGTGCTGATGGGCCACTCTGATGTAAGGGGGCTGGTGATGGGCCACTCTGATGTAAGGGGGCTGGTGATGGGACACTCTGATGTAAGGGGGCTGCTGATGGGACACTCTGATGTAAGGGGGGTGCTGATGGGACACTCTGATGTAAGGGGCTGCTGATGGGACACTCTGATGTAAGGGGGCTGCTGATGGGACACTCTGATGTAAGGGGGCTGCTGATGGGACACTCTGATGTATGGAGGTGCTGGTAATGGGACACTCTGATGTAAGGGGCTGGTAATGGGACACTCTGATGTAAGGGGGCTGGTAATGGGACACTCTGATGTAAGGGGGTGCTGATGGGACACTCTGATGTAAGGGGGCTGCTGATGGGACACTCTGATGTTAGGGTGTGCTGATGGGACACTCTGATGTAAGGGGGCTGGTAATGGGACACTCTGATGTAAGGGGGTGCTGATGGGACACTCTGATGTAAGGGGGTGCTGATGGGACACTCTGATGTAAGGGGGTGCTGATGGGACTCTCTGATGTAAGGGGGTGCTGATGGGACTCTCTGATGTTAGGGAGTGCTGATGGGACACTCTGATGTAAGGGGGCTGGTGATGGGACACTCTGATGTAAGGGGTGCTGATGGGACTCTCTGATGTTAGGGGGTGCTGATGGGACACTCTGATGTTAGGGTGTGCTGATGGGACACTCTGATGTAATGGGGCTGGTAATGGGACACTCTGATGTAAGGGGACTGGTAATGGGACACTCTGATGTAAGGGGGTGCTGATGGGACACTCTGATGTAAGTTGGTGCTGATGGGACACTCTGATGTAAGGGGGTGCTGATGGGACTCTCTGATGTAAGGGGGTGCTGATGGGACTCTCTGATGTTAGGGAGTGCTGATGGGACACTCTTATGTAAGGGGGCTGCTGATGGGACACTCTGATGTAAGGGGGCTGCTGATGGGACACTCTGATGTAAGGGGGCTGCTGATGGGACACTCTTATGTAAGGGGGCTGGTAATGTGACACTCTGATGTAAGGGGGCTGGTAATGGGACACTCTGATGTAAGGGGGCTGGTAATGGGACACTCTGATGTAAGGGGGTGCTGATGGGACACTCTGATGTAAGGGGGCTGCTGATGGGACACTCTGATGTACGGAGGTGCTGGTAATGGGACACTCTGATGTAAGGGGGCTGGTAATGGGACACTCTGATGTAAGGGGGCTGGTAATGGGACACTCTGATGTAAGGCGGCTGGTGATTTGACACTCTGATTTAAGGGGGTGCTGATGGGACCCTCTGATGTTAGGGGGTGCTGATGGGACACTCTGATGTTAGGGAGTGCTGACGGGAGTCTCTGATGTTAGGGAGTGCTGATGGGACACTCTGATGTAAGGGGGCTGGTGATGGGACACTCTGATGTAAGGGGGTGCTGATTGGACTCTCTGATGTTAGGGGGCGCTGATGGGACTCTCTGATGTTAGGGAGTACTGATGGGACACTCTTATGTAAGGGGGCTGGTGATGGGACACTCTGATGTAAGGGGTGATGATGGGACACTCTGTTGTAAGGGGGTGCTGATGGCACACACTGATGTTAGGGGGCGCTGATGGGACACTCTGATGTTAGGGAGTGCTGATGGGACACTCTTATGTAAGGGGGCTGGTGATGGGACACTCTGATGTAAGGGGGTGCTGATGGGACTCTCTGATGTTAGTGGGTGCTGATGGGACACTCTGATGTTAGGGTGTGCTGATGGGACACTCTGATGTAAGGGGGCTGGTAATGGGACACTCTGATGTAAGGGGGCTGGTAATGGGACACTCTGATGTAAGGGGGTGCTGATGGGACACTCTGATGTAAGGGGGCTGGTGATGGGACACTCTGATGTAAGCGGGTGCTGATGGGACTCTCTGATGTTAGGGAGTGCTGATGGGACACTCTGATGTAAGGGGGCTGGTGATGGGACACTCTGATGTAAGCGGGTGCTGATGGGACTCTCTGATGTTAGGGAGTGCTGATGGGACACTCTTATGTAAGGGGGCTGGTGATGGGACACTCTGATGTAAGGGGGCTGCTGATGGGACACTCTGATGTAAGGGGGCTACTGATGGGACACTCTGATGTAAGGGGGCTGCTGATGGGACACTCTGATGTATGGAGGTGCTGGTAATGGGACACTCTGATGTAAGGGGGCTGGTGATGGGACACTCTGATGTAAGGGGGCTGCTGATGGGACACTCTGATGTAAGGGGGCTGCTGATGGGACACTCTGATGTATGGAGGTGCTGGTAATGGGACACTCTGATTTAAGGGGGCTGGTAATGGGACACTCTGATGTAAGGGGGCTGGTAATGGGACACTCTGATGTAAGGGGGCTGGTAATGGGACACTCTGATGTAAGGGGGTGCTGATGGAACACTCTGATGTAAGGGGGCTGCTGATGGGACATTCTGATGTACGGAGGTGCTGGTAATGGGACACTCTGATGTAAGGGGGCTGGTAATGGGACACTCTGATGTAAGGGGGCTGGTAATGGGACACTCTGATGTAAGGGGGCTGGTAATGGGACACTCTGATGTAAGGGGGCTGGTGATGGGACACTCTGATGTTTGAGGGTGCTGATGGGACACTCTGATGTTAGGGAGTGCTGATGGGACTCTCTGATATTAGGGAGTGCTGATGGGACACTCTGATATTAGGGAGTGCTGATGGGACACTCTGATGTAAGGGGGCTGGTGATGGGACACTCTGATGTAAGGGGGTGCTGATGGGACACTCTGATGTTAGGGGGTGCTGATGGGACACTCTGATGTTAGGGAGTGCTGATGGGACTCTCTGATGTTAGGGAGTGCTGATGGGACACTCTTATGTAAGGGGGCTGGTGATGGGACACTCTGATGTAAGGGGGCTGCTGATGGGACACTCTGATGTAAGGGGGCTACTGATGGGACACTCTGATGTAAGGGGGCTGCTGATGGGACACTCTGATGTATGGAGGTGCTGGTAATGGGACACTCTGATGTAAGGGGGCTGGTGATGGGACACTCTGATGTAAGGGGGCTGCTGATGGGACACTCTGATGTAAGGGGGCTGCTGATGGGACACTCTGATGTATGGAGGTGCTGGTAATGGGACACTCTGATGTAAGGGGGCTGGTAATGGGACACTCTGATGTAAGGGGGCTGGTAATGGGACACTCTGATGTAAGGGGGTGCTGATGGAACACTCTGATGTAAGGGGGCTGGTGATGGGACACTCTGATGTAAGGGGGTGCTGATGGAACACTCTGATGTAAGGGGGCTGCTGATGGGACATTCTGATGTACGGAGGTGCTGGTAATGGGACACTCTGATGTAAGGGGGCTGGTAATGGGACACTCTGATGTAAGGGGGCTGGTAATGGGACACTCTGATGTAAGGGGGCTGGTGATGGGACACTCTGATGTAAGGGGGTGCTGATGGGACTCTCTGATGTTTGAGGGTGCTGATGGGACACTCTGATGTTAGGGAGTGCTGATGGGACTCTCTGATATTAGGGAGTGCTGATGGGACACTCTGATGTAAGGGGGCTGGTGATGGGACACTCTGATGTAAGGGGGTGCTGATGGGACACTCTGATGTTAGGGGGTGCTGATGGGACACTCTGATGTTAGGGAGTGCTGATGGGACTCTCTGATGTTAGGGAGTGCTGATGGGACACTCTGATGTAAGGGGGCTGGTGATGGGACACTCTGATGTAAGGGGGTGCTGATGGGACTCTCTGATGTTAGGGGGTGCTGATGGGACTCTCTGATGTTAGGGAGTACTGATGGGACACTCTTATGTAAGGGGGCTGGTGATGAGACACTCTGATGTAAGGGGTGATGATGGGACACTCTGTTGTAAGGGGGTGCTGATGGGACACACTGATGTTAGGGGGCGCTGATGGGACTCTCTGATGTTAGGGAGTGCTGATGGGACACTCTTATGTAAGGGGGCTGGTGATGGGACACTCTGATGTAAGGGGGCTGCTGATGGGACATTCTGATGTACGGAGGTGCTGGTAATGGGACACTCTGATGTAAGGGGGCTGGTAATGGGACACTCTGATGTAAGGGGGCTGGTAATGGGACACTCTGATGTAAGGGGGCTGGTGATGGGACACTCTGATGTAAGGGGGTGCTGATGGGACTCTCTGATGTTTTGGGGTGCTGATGGGACACTCTGATGTTAGGGAGTGCTGATGGGACACTCTGATGTAAGGGGGCTGGTGATGGGACACTCTGATGTAAGGGGGTGCTGATGGGACACTCTGATGTTAGGGGGTGCTGATGGGACACTCTGATGTTAGGGAGTGCTGATGGGACTCTCTGATGTTAGGGAGTGCTGATGGGACACTCTGATGTAAGGGGGCTGGTGATGGGACACTCTGATGTAAGGGGGCTGGTGATGGGACACTCTGATGTAAGGGGGCTGGTGATGGGACACTCTTATGTAAGGGGGCTGGTGATGAGACACTCTGATGTAAGGGGTGATGATGGGACACTCTGTTGTAAGGGGGTGCTGATGGGACACACTGATGTTAGGGGGCGCTGATGGGACTCTCTGATGTTAGGGAGTGCTGATGGGACACTCTCATGTAAGGGGGCTGGTGATGGGACACTCTGATGTAAGGGGGTGCTGATGGGACACTCTGATGTTAGGGGGTGCTGATGGGACACTCTGATGTTAGGGAGTGCTGATGGGACTCTCTGATGTTAGGGAGTGCTGATGGGACACTCTGATGTAAGGGGGCTGGTGATGGGGCACTCTGATGTAATGGGTGATGATGGGACACTCTGTTGTAAGGGGGTGCTGATGGGACACACTGATGTTAGGGAGTGCTGATGGGACACTCAAAATGTAAGTGGGCCGGTCTGGATGAAGTCCAGGGCCAAATTTCTGTCCCAGTCCAGCCCTGGTGGAGAGGGATCAGATCTGTGACCCCGTTAGGGAGACTCACCCTCTACTTTCATTTTTAACCATTATCATCGAAAGTGAAGGTAAAAGGAAATCACTAATTTTGGGTTGACGCCGAAACAGGATTGGCGGCACTAGTTCTGGTGACACCCAGGGATTCCCTCACTCAGGAGGGATTTCCTCTCACTTCCTGTATTTGGCTATGGGATAGGATGTGAAAGGAAGTCTCAACAACGAGCCACAGATGTGGAAAGTGGGGATGGTGTGTTGAGGGTGATGAGCTGTGTTGCTTTTACGCCAAACATATCGTTTTGCATTGTGGGCAAAAAGTTGGATTTTGGTTTCATCTGACCAGAGCACCTTCTTCCACATGTTTGGTGTGTCTCCCAGGTGGCTTGTGGCAAACTTTAGACAAGACTTTTTATGGATATCTTTGAGAAATGGCTTTCTTCTTGCCACTCTTCCATAAAGGCCAGATTTGTGTAGTGTACATCTGATTGTTGTCCTATGGACAGACTCTCCCACCTCAGCTGTAGTTCTCTGCAGTTCATCCAGAGTGATCATGGGCCTCTTGGCTGCATCTCTGATCAGTCTTCTCCTTGTCTGAGCTGAAAGTTTAGAGGGATGGCCAGGTCTTGGTAGATTTGCAGTGGTCTGATACTCCTTCCATTTCAAAATGATCGCTTGCACAGTGCTCCTTGGATGTTTAAAGCTTGGAAAATCTTTTTGTATCCAAATCCGGCTTTAACCACTTGCTTACTGGGCACTTAAACCCCCCTCAGTCCCAGACCAATTTTCAGCTTTCAGCGCTGATGCACTTTGAATGACAATTGCGCGGGCATACAACACTGTACCCAAATGAAATTTTTATCATTTTTTTCCCACAAATAGAGCTTTCTTTTGGTGGTATTTAGTTACAGCTCGGAGTTTTATTTTTTGCTAAACAAACAAAAAAAGATGCAAAAAAAAAAAATCATGTTTTAATAGTTTGTTATAAAATTTTGCAAACGGGTCATTTTTCTCCTTCATTGAAGTGCGCTGATTAGGCGGCACTGATAGGCTGCATTGGTGGGCACTGATGGGCTGCATTGGTGGGCACTGATAGGCTGCACTGGTGGGCACTGATAGGCATAGTTAAGGCGGCACTAATAGGCACAGATAAGGCGGCACCGATGGGCACAGATAAGGCGGCACTGATGGGCAAAGATGGGCACAGATAAGATGGCACGGATGGGTGGCACGGATAAGTGGCACGGATGGGTGGCACGGATGGGCACTGATAGGTACCACAGATAGATGGGACTGATAGGCACTGATAGGTGGCACTGATAGGCTGCATTGGTGGGCACTGATGGGCTGCATTGGTGGGCACTGATAGGCTGCACTGGTGGGCACTGATAGGCATAGTTAAGGCGGCACTAATAGGCACAGATAAGGCGGCACCGATGGGCACAGATAAGGCGGCACTGATGGGCAAAGATGGGCACAGATAAGATGGCACGGATGGGTGGCACGGATAAGTGGCACGGATGGGTGGCACGGATGGGCACTGATAGGTACCACAGATAGATGGGACTGATAGGCACTGATAGGTGGCACTGATAGGTGGCTCTGATAGGTGGCACTGCTGGGCACTGATGGGCGGCACTGCTGGGCACTGATGGGCGGCACTGGGGTGCAGCACCTTTGAGGCAGATTGGGTGGCACTGTGGGTGGCACTGTGGGTGGCACTGTGGGCACTATGGGCACTGACGGGGGGCACTTACTTTTGCTTTTACTTTTACTTCAGGATGGCACTGCGGGAGGCAGGTGGGCACTGGCAGGTGGCAGGTGGTCCCTTGTATTGATGGCCGTGATCGGGACTGATGTCCCGAACACGGCCGCCGGTGATCGGCTTTTTTTTTATCTCCTCGCTCTGTCAGCGCGAGGAGGAATAATAGCCGATTACCGGCTCCATTCTATCACATGATCAGCTGTCATTGGCTGACAGCTGATCACGTGTTAAGGGGTCGGGATCGACCCCTTGCACGGATCGGTGATCAGGCGAGTCTCATAGACTCGCCGATCACAGAGCGCGCCGCGCGCGCCCCTCAGGGGGCGCGCAGGCCGCTCGTAACCGGGACGACGTCAATAGACATAGTCCCGGAAATGTAAGTCCGCGCTAATGCCGTCATTTGGCAATAGCGCGGTACCGAAGTGGTTAAACTTCTCCACAACAGTATTACGGACCTGCCTGGTGTGTTCCTTGGTCTTCATGATGCTCTCTGTGCTTTCAACAGAACCCTGAGACTATCACATAGCAGGTGCATTTATACAGAGACTTGATTACACACAGGTGGATTCTATTTATCACCATCAGTCATTTAGGACAACATTGGATCATTCAGAGATCCTCGCTGAACTTCTGGAGTGAGTTTGCTGCACTGAAAGTAAAGGGGTCGAATAATTTTGCACGCACCACTTTTCAGTTTTTTATTTGCTAAAAAAGTTTAAACTATCCAATAGATTTCCTTCCACTTCACAATTGTGTCCCACTTGTTGGTGATTCTTCACAAAAAATAAACATTTGATATCTTTATGTTTGAAGCCTGAAATGTGGCTTTTCACAGGTTGAAAAGTTCAAGGGGACCGAATACTTTTGCAAGGCACTGTGCATATATAGCTATATATATATATATATATATATATATATATGTGTAGGAAGGCCAGTGTGGTGGCCTGAATTTATGGGAGGAGCCCGGAGGGTATTTAACCAGCCCGCTCGCCTGTGGTCTTTGTCGGTTTCCGGTGCGCGGCACTACGTCACTAGGCCGACTGCTCGTGTTTTGTTGCCGCTCGGACAAAACGTCTCTCTACTAGAATCTCGTGGTTTACGATTCCCGTTCGTTTTTGTACAAACGTCGCCGGCTAGACTGCCGCAGGTAAGGGTCTCGATTGACCTTCCTGTACTATTTTTGAGTGTCGTTAAAACCTGAAATATCGAATCATTCGTTATGATACCGGGTTGTTATCACTCAAAACGCACTATTTTCGCAGCGCCCTTCATTTCACGGGCGTCATTTCGGTAGTTATTGCTTGTAGGAAAAACTGCACTGTTTTAGTAACTTGTTATGTAGTCTCGTTGCCGTGTTCCACAGTCAAATCGTTGCCAGTCGTATCTCACGGCACAACGGACTCGTACCTCTGCCATAGCTGGCTCACGTAGGTCATTTCATCATTTCACTCATTTCTGTCACGCACTGCGCTCCGATTCGAATCCAGTCGCATCCCTAAATGCGGCGGTTCGTTCCGGTGTGTCCCTAGTTGCTTGGCCTCATTTCGGTACATGCTCCAGAGCCCGCTCGTTGCTAATCGACCCACGTCTCTGTCATGGGAGTCATTTCACCTCACCTATTACGTTCGAATCGAAACCAGTCGCTTTTCTCAAAACGCACAGGTTCGATCGACGTGTCCCAGTTGCGTTGGCCTCATTTCGGTACATGCTCTAGAGCCCGTTCGTTGGCGGTCGCAGGTTGCGTCCTCTCCGATTCGTAGCTCTATCATGGGAAACATTTCATTGTCACGTAGTACGTTCAGTTCGGATCCGGTCGCATCCCCGTGCATCGATTCGTCCGGACGGCCCCAGGTATTTTCGGCCTCATTTCAGTACATGCTCCAGAGTCCCGTTCGTTGTCAGTCGCAGGTTGCGGCGCTCCAATTCGTGCCCCTGTCATGGGAAATCATTTCACTGTCACGTATCACGTTCCGATACGAATCCAGTCGCATCTACGATGCACCAATTCGTCCCGGCGTGCCCCAGGTATTTTTTCGGCCTCATTTCAGTACATGCTCCAGAGTCCCGTTCGTTGTCACTCGCAATCGCGGCACGACCGGTTCGGGCCTCTGTCATGGCAAACTTTGTCACTCATTTCACTGTCACTTACCGTGCTCCGATTCGAATCTAGTCGCATCCGTGATGCACCGATTCGTTTCGATGTGCCCCAGTTGGTCACGGCCTCATTTCAGTACATGCTCCAGAGTCAGGATTCATTATTGGTCGCAGTTTTCGGTTCTCTGATTCATGACTCTGTCATGGGAAATCATTTCACTGTCACATATCACGCTCCGATACGAATCCAGTCGCATCGTGCGCTAATTCGTCTCGGCGCGCCCCAGGTATTTCAGCCACATTTCAGTACATGCTTCAGAGCATGCACGATTAACGGATAGTCGCAACAGCGGCATGATTGATTCGTGCCTCTGTCATGGCAATCAAAATTAATTTCACCACCACGTGCCGCGCTCCGTTTCGAATCCAATTGCATACATGCACCGATTCGTTACGGCGTTCCCCAGTGCTTTAGCCTCGTTTCAGTGCATGCTCCAGAGTCCGGTTCATCTTCAGTCACAGTCACGGCATGACCGGCTTATGCCTCTATCATAACAGGTTTTTTTTTTTCCCATTAAATTTACCGTCATATATCATGCCCCGATTCGTTCCGGCGTGCTCCAGTTGTTTTCATTCGTACGACCGATTCATATCGGATTCATTCCATACACATCCTAGAAACAACATCTTGCGAAATCGCTGCTAGCGCGCACCTAAGCATACACTCCCTGCAATCATTGCAAACACATTCCCAGGCACAGACTTCTCGCAATCGTTGCAAGCATGCATTCAAGCATAGACTTCTTGCAATCCTTGCAAACACGCAACCAAGCATAGACTTCTTGCAATTGTTGCAAGCATGCATCCAAGCATAGACTTCTTGCAAATCGTTGCAAGCACACATTCAAGCATGGATGTCTTGCAGTCGTTGCAAGTTCGCATTCAAGTGTAGACTTCTGGCAACAGTTGCAAGCACGCCTTCAAGCATAGACGCCTTGCAGTCGTTACAAGTACGCACACAAGCGTAGACTTCTTGCAATCATTGCAAACACGCATCCAAGCATAGACTTCTTGCAATCGTTGCAAGCATGCATCCAAGCATAGACTTCTTGCAAATCGTTGCAAGCACACATTCAAGCATGGACGTCTTGCAGTCGTTGCAAGTTCGCATTCAAGTGTAGACTTCTGGCAACAGTTGCAAGCACGCCTTCAAGCATAGACGCTTTGCAGTCATTACAAGTACGCACACAAGCGTAGACTTCTTGCAATCATTGCAAACACGCATCCAAGCGTAGACTTCTTGCAATCGTTGCAAGCACGCATCCAAATATATACTTCTTGCAATCGTTGCAAGCAAGCAGTCAAGCATGGACATCTTGCAGTTGGTGCAAGTACGCATACAAGCGTACACTTCTTGCAATTGTTGCGAACACGCATCCAAGCGTAGACTTCTTGCAGTCATTACAAGCACGCATCCAAGCGTAGGCTTCTTGTAATCATTGCAAGCACGCATCCAAACATAGACTTCTTGCAATCGTTGCAAGCACGCATTCAAGCATGGACGTCTTACAGTCGTTGCAAGTACGCATACAAGCGTAGACTTCTTGCAATCGTTGCAAGCACGAATCCAAGCATAGACTTCTTGCAAATCGTTGCAAGCACACATTAAGCATTAACTTCTTGCAATCGTTGCAAGCACGCATTCAAGCATGGATGTCTTGCAGTCATCGCAAGTACGCATACAAGCATAAACTTCTTGCACTCGTTGCAAACACGCATCCAAGTGTAGACTTCTTGCAATCATTGCAAACACGCGTCCAAGTGTAGACTTCTTGCAGTCATTGCAAGCACGCATCCAAGCGTAGACTTCTTGCAATCGTTGCAAGCACACATTCAGGCATAGACCTCTTGCAGTCATTACAAACACGCATTGGAGCATAAGACCTCTTGCAATCATTGCAAGCAGATGTCCAGGCACAAACTTATTGCAATCATTGCTAGCAGGCAGTTCTGGCTGGCTCAATAGATTGCTTTAGGAAAAGCCTGGATACTTTCCTAAAGGTACATTATAACGGGGTACTTATATTTATAGGTAAAGTTGATCCAGGGTAAATCCGATTGCCTCTCGAGGGATCAGGAAGGAATTTTTCCCCTGTTGTAGCAAATTGGGCTATGCTCTGCTGGGGTTTTTGCCTTCCTCTGGATCAGCTGTGGGTGTAGAATTGGGTGTGTCGGGTTGTGCGGTATTTTATTTGTTTGATTCGTGGTTAGGACTGGATGCACTTCTGTCTTTTCCGACCTGGCTACCCATGTATCTTACCATAACTCCTTGCAATTGTTGCAGGCACGCATCCTAGCATAACATCTTGCAATCATGGCAAGCACGCATCCTGGTGCGACTCCTTGCAATCGTTGCAGGCACACATCCTAGCATATCATCTTGCAATCGTTGCAAGCACGTATCTTGGCATAACATCTTGCAATCGTTGCAAGCACGCATCCAAACACATGTTCAAGTACAACTCCTGCAGTCTTTGCAAAGCACATGCGGTAACACGAATTTCTCATAGTCACTACCAACACATCTCCAGTGACAAACTCCCGCGCAATTGTCGCAAGTACACGTTTAAACACTACTTTTGCAATCATGCCAAGGCTCGCGACTTAGCATAACTTCTTGCAATCATTTTTTTGCAAGCACATTCTCAGTGGCACAAACTGGCTACACGTCGTTTTCAGCAGCACTTAATTGACCACTTGTCTCCTGTGGCTTTTCTTACAAGCCACTCACCGTTTCCTGTCTGTCTGTCTCTCCCTTTGGACAGTTGAGTGCAACTTCCATCCTGCACCAGGATCATATTGACACACGCAACTGGCTTCTTCCTGTAACATGCTCAGGCTATACCTAGCCAGCGTTCAGCATTTCTTATCCTTACAGGGCCCGGAGAGCCATCCGTCTTTACGGCCCATACAGCAAGATCCCCACTACGAGGCATCCAGAGGCATCGCCCATAGCCAACGGCAAACGACGCCCATCACAACTGCCATCCTTACAGACATATAAAAATCCTCGCATATTCCCCAGTCTAGTCATCCAATCGGCCATCTACCTGGCCCTTTGTGGTTTTCCATGGCCTAGCCAATTTATTGTTGGTAGCACTGGCAGCCAGGTTCTACACACACACTACCTGACGAACGTTCAAATCGGCAATACGGGTCATTCCCCAGGGTCGATCTTTATGTCACGCCTCCTGGTCCTCCTCTCACGGACACAGGACCCTTCTCAGATCCTTAATTTAGATGCCGTGGCAATAGCAGACCTATCTATGTCGGAAGGTTCCTTACTGCATGGATTGGTGTAGCGATGTTTAGACCATCTACGATGCCCCTGTCACCCCTGGTAGTGACGGATGCCACAGCCCCCACAGGCTCGCTGCAATTTTTGGCCACCACTAGTTACAGAACCATGGCATCAGGGATACTCCTAAACCCCGGGTTTACCTGGACTTCCTCCCTCTTCAAGCTATACCCGGTCATGACAGCCTCTCGAATCTGGGGTTATGTCAGGACAGGACAGGCTGTGGCTTTCACCACCGACAACTGGGCCGAGGCTCACCTTGTTGATGAAGCCAGGTCTGGCCGCTCTCCGTTGTGTCCTTCCTGCGCAGACTGCTGCAGTTATCTTGATGGCACCAGTTAAAGTCCATTGTATGGGCATTCCAGGCCTTCAGCAATCCCGCAGGCCAAGTCCGGCATAGTCGTCACTTGGCTCGCTACCAACACCATTTCATCCTCCACCTTGCAGTGTCTAAAACCCAGCAATCTGGCTCCAGGATAGACGTCCATTTCTATAGAATAGGCAGTGCTTGGTGTCAAGTAACCATACGCGACTACCTACTGTCACTCCTACCGGAATGCCTAAACTCCAGTTCCCTATTGCCTTTTCGTGCTAACACTTGTGTACCTGCCAGTTTCCCAAACACATGGGGTTCTTCTACGCAGCCTACACCTCAACCCCGGTCCATACCGTGGTCACTTTAGTATTTGAGCACCCTTGGCAGCATGTTGGCATGGGTCCAAAGTCACGTCATTGAGAGTCTAAGCAGTTGGAACCCTGCCTACCTCGCCCGGTACATCCCCAATCCTCGGATGGAAATGGCACAAGCATTCACCAAACTTGCTCAACTAATTAAGCTAAAACTAATAAAACTACACCCCTACCTGAATGTTTTTGCCCCCTTATTTTGGTATACCGATCATGAGACCAGGGCACACTTCAGGTCCATTTCATGTTGTTAATCTTATGGTAAAGTCTATTTGTTTATATCCGTATCGGCCATAGGGCTTTGACCATAAGTAGGAAGGCCAGTGTGGTGGCCTGAATTTATGGGAGGAGCCCGGAGGGTATTTAACCAGCCCGCTCGCCTGTGGTCTTTGTCGGTTTCCGGTGCGCGGCACCCAAGTTGGGGTGGCGGAAGTAGTAAAGAGAGTTGCAGGAGGTGGTGTATGTACGCCTCATTATTTTTAACTTATTGTGTGCCAGCAGAAATTAAAAACATCTCCTGGAGTACTTCTTTAAGCCTCCAGGCCCCTCCCGCATTTTCTCCTGCTGGGACATCTTGTAAATTTGATGGCCAAGGTCCTGATCTTCACGCCGGTGTTGATCTTTTGCTTCTATATTTACAGTCATGTATTTTGTGGAAAATCAGTTTCAGCACTATGGATAGCTCCAGACAGTACATATACTGGCAGGAGCGAATGTGCTATCTGGTATTGGTTATATTGGTATTGGGCTAATGTAATTAAAAAAAAAAAAAAAATTAGACGTGATCTTTATATAAATGTTTAATACGGGGTAAGCTGATGACTCTCAAAGGCGTTTTTTTTTTTTTTTTAAAGTGAGACTCTATGCAGCCTGTGTGAACAATGCAGGCAGGGAGAGAGGAGCCACAGTTCACTTTTCTGATTTATTCATGTACTGTATGGCAGGGCTCAAAATTTCAAGTCCTGAGCTACTAGCCAGGTCTCAAGGGTTACTCGCCACCAGTTGCCATGTGAAACCCCTCCTCTGTCCCGCCCTAATTCCACCCCTAAACACGCCCTCATAAATTATCTCCTGAAATTACACTTAAATGTTTTATGCAGAATTAAGTTATAAAAATAAATATTAACAGCGACTTTTATCCGTGCCCAAAGTGCAGCCTGTGCCCGCCAATGCAGCCTGCGCCCGCCAGTGTAGCCTGTGTCACCAATGCAGCCTGTGCCCGCCAGTGTAGCCTGTGTCTGCCAATGCAGCCTGTGTCCCCAATGCAGCCTGTGCCCACCAATGCAGCCTGTGTCTGCCAGTGTAGCCTGTGTCCACAATGCAGCCTGTGTCCCCAATGCAGCCTGTGTCATCAGTGCAGCCTGTGTCCCCAATGCAGCCTGTGTCATCAGTGCAGCCTGTGTCCCCAATGCAGCCTGTGTCATCAGTGCAGCCTGTGTCCCCAATGCAGCCTGTGTCATCAGTGCAGCCTGTGTCATCAGTGCAGCCTGTGTCACCAATGCAGCATGTGTCTGCCAGTGCAGCCTGTGTCACCAATGCAGCCTGTGCCCGCCAGTGTAGCCTGTGTCCGCCAGTGCAGCCTGTGTCACCAATGCAGCCTGTGTCACCAATGCAGCCTGTGTCACCAATGCAGCCTGTGTCCGCCAGTGCAGCCTGTGCCCACTAGTGCAGCCTGTGTCACCAATGCAGCCTGTGTTCCCAGTGCAGCCTGTGCCACCAATACAGCCTGTGTCCTCAGTGCAGCCTGTGCCACCAATACAGCCTGTGTCCCCAGTGCAGTCTGTGACCCCAGTGCAGCTTGTCACTAATGGAGCCTACCTGTGCAGGGGAAGAGAGAGGAGAGCCACTGCTGCCTGGTTTATCAGAGCGTGAATATAACAGCTTTGATTTCAATAGCTGTGTGTTCCACAGCTCCTCTCTTGTCCAGGATTGGATGGGTGATCTGTCTATCAAAGTGCCCCGGACAAAGAGGAGGGGCAGTATATGACTGCGTTTGGCGGGGACCACGCAGCTATTGAAATGAAAGCTGTTATTTTCCCCGGTACTCTGATAAACCAGGCAGCAGCTTTCCTCTCTCTTCCCCTACGATCGCTGCCGGTGGTGCCCCCCGCAACCCCCGCCCGCTCCCAGGCAGCCCACACTTGCCAGCCCTCAAAATCCACTCGCAAATGTAATTGTCAGCCTGGGATATTGAGCTCTATAAAAAGCATTGTTTGTGATTGTAAATGCTTTTTTTTTCAAATAACAGAGATTTATGCTTACCTGCACTGTGCAATACTTATACTTACCTGCTCTGCTCAATTGCACAGACTGAACCTTTTATCCCTGGGTCCCCCGCCGGGCTCTTGGCTTTATGGGCTTGTTCCTGAGCTGCGCTGCTTGCGTTTATAGACACAGACAGAGGGACTTGATCTTGCCCCCCCGGTTTCCTTATCACTGGCTTTGATTGACAGCAGCAGAAGTCAATGGCTTCCGCTGCCTCAGCAAAGCCTGTGGAACCCAAAAGTGAGGGGATAGAAGAGCTGCAGACATGCACAACACTGGATTAAATGAGGGCTCAGGTAAGTGTAGGGGGTTAAGTGGAGATCTGATACCTAAACATTTTTTTCCTTAAAAGAGAAGTAAGGATTTTTCATTTTTTTTGCAGATTTATACTTACCTAGCTGGATGCAGCATGGGTTTGATGCTGCATCTGTCCAGCGGCAGCTCTGCGCTGTGAACTGATCGACCGAA
Source organism: Lithobates pipiens (assembly GCF_037356315.1). NCBI lineage: Eukaryota > Metazoa > Chordata > Amphibia > Anura > Ranidae > Lithobates > Lithobates pipiens. The sequence continues at coordinate 541,614,845 of NW_027507758.1, forward strand.
CACTGTTGATCGCTCAGCGTTCAGAGCTCTGTGATCAGAGAGCTGTAGACTGTCATTCACATCTCTCTGCTCTTCTCCCTCCTCGCTCATTGGAGTGCTGAGCTGTGGAGGGGCGGGAATCAGGTATCTCAAGCTCACAGCGTCTCACTGAGAGGCTGAGCCTGCTGTTAGTCCAGGCACCTGGCGAATCCAGACTCCATGGTGCCTGGACTGATATCGGTGACGTCAGCAGAGAGCAGACTTCACTCCGTTCTCTGCTGAAAACAGGTTTTGCACTCCTGTGATCCATAAGAGAAGTACACTACAGCCAAACGAGCTTTGACTATATTTCTCCTTTAACGTATAGAATGCATTAAAGGTTAAGGTCACCTTTCATAAGATGTTACACCCATATTTAGGGTATATCATGAGACATGTCAAAAACAGACCGGACCCGAGCTTCCCCCCGATCCCCCGCTCTGACAGCTAGTGAGTATCCCTCTCCCCCCTGTACGATGTATGGGCATGGAGATACACTGACAGGTCTGCAGGAGACCTGCATTGCACCAGTGATCAGCAGATCACTAGTGCCATACTTTAGAGGCTCCAGAAACAAAAAAATAATAACTGCACATTTTTTTTACCTGCAAAAAAAATGCATTTATTATTTTTTGTTAAAAAGGTGAACTTCTCTTTTAAGGTAAAAAAAGTTAGGCTTTAGAAACACTTTAACAGACCATCTAAGAATATTTAAGTAAACCTGATGCCACATACACACGATCAGATTATCCGGCGGACTTGGTCCGCCAGACATTCCGCCCATGTGTGGGCTCCCTTGGACTTTTTCTTCCCAAAAAACTTAGAAAAATGTTTTGACTCAAAATTGTGAATGGACAATCCGCCCGTCTGTTTGCTAGCCCGCCGGACTTTTGAAATGAACGGACTTGCGCACACACGGAGTAAAGTCTGTTCATTTTGAACGTGACTCCAGGTAGACAGAACTAGCAAATGAAGTGAATGTCACCGCCTCCCTCAGCAAGATTGACACCTCGCTAGCCCTGTCCCTGGTATGGATTTAAAGGGGAAGCCCTACGCCCAAAAAATAGCTTCTCGCCGGACTATTCCGCTATCTTCTGCTCTTTTACTAGCAAAGGAGCCCGGCTTTCTCCTTTGTTGCCGCCGCCGTCCTGGAGTCTTCTTCTGACTTCGGGGGTCTGGCTTAGGACTACTGAGTATACATATAACTTATCGCGGCCATCCGCACAGTTTACAAATATCCTTATATATTTTGTGTTTTTTGGACTGTACACTTCATTTATGTATTAGGGTTTGGATTGTTGCCTGTAGGTTTTACCTGTACAAACCCTTTCACACTGTTTTGCACTTTATAGCACTTTTGTTGCACTTATGCACCTTATTAGTTTACAGTTTATATATTTTTCACATATCTGCTGAAGCTACATTAGTAGTAGCAGTAGCAGTAGTACCGAGATTAAGACCTGAAGTCTCCTTGCATATACAGTAGAATAGTACTGTGTATGAGGGAATACATTCAGGTTTTTTTCAATTTATAGGGGGGTATGTTACATATATGTATAGTTTTACTTTCTTCTTGAAGAAAGTAAAGCTATACATAATTAAATGCAGCCACTTGAGCCCCATCCTATGCAGCCACTTGTGCCCAACAAATGCAGACACTGTGCCCCCTGCCTGCCTGCTGTCTGCCCAGCACTTAGCCCATCTTGGTGGTAGGTCAGGCAGCAGTGACGGCAGCGAGCTGTGGGATGGATCCTGTATCCTCCATGCATCTCTTCTCATTCTGCTAGGCTTCCAATAGGAGCACCCGTGCCTTTAGCCAATCAGGTGAGGGGTATTAGACCCACGCCCTCTGATTGGCAGAGAGGCAGTTTGGTGTTAGAAAAGCAAATATTCATTTGCTTTTCTAACACATCTGGGTGGGCTCTGAGCACAATGCCCTGCGCTTGAAGTCCACCTTTTTTGAAGCCTATTACAGCCTATGGCTTTAATCAGGTGCTTCAAAAAAACAACCCCGTCACTGGAATTCAGGCACCCTGTGTCTGAAAAGGGACCAGACGCCTGAATAGGGGGTGGCAGCGGCAGCCATGGCTAGATTCATGCAATGCATGAAACTACAGGCATACCCCACTTTTAAGTACACAATGGGGTTTATTTACTAAAGCTGGAAAGTGCAAACTCAGGCTCACTTCAGCATAGAAACCAATGAGCTGCCAGGTTTTATTTCCAAAGCTTAATTGAACAAGCTGAGGTTAGAAGCTCATTGGTTTCTATGCAGACGTGAGCCTGATTTTTGACTTTCCAGTTTTAGTAAATAAAACCCATTGCGTACTTTTAAGTGGGGTATGCCTGTATCCATTATTCATAGAGGGGGGTGGCGTGACAGAGAGAGCGGCACCCATTTGCCCTTAATAGACTCACCACCACCGGTTGTTACTGACGTGATGAAAATTTCATGTGAATAGCGCTTTTAGAAATAGATTTACCTAAAAAAAGGTAATGTGTTCAATACTTATTTTACCAGGTGTACATGAGGGAGGTTTACTAGAACTGGATCACTCATAATCTGGTGCATCTGTGCATGGTAGCCAATCAGATTGTAACTTCAGCTTGTTCAATTAAGCTTTCACAATAAAACCTGGAAGCTGATTGGCTTCTATGCAGAGCTGCACCAGATTTTGCACTCTCCAGGTTTAGTAAATCTCCCCCATAGTTATGTTGGTCTAAGCTGGACCAATGTAACTATGTGATAGCCCCACAATTGCAATTCCTCTGTAGGTTAAGCTGTAGCCACAAAACACCAGAATCAGAGCTGTTACTATAGACAAAATCACACATAAGGATAATACTATAAAATGATGAAATAAGACATACAGTATATCTAAAAGCAAAGATTTAGCAGGAGGAAGCTTCTGTGATTTCATATATTTATCTGGAGGAAATTTGCAGTCTCATTTAAATTGCTTAGCGTAGTTGTCCTTTCACTATACCCCGATCTTTTTTTATCATTACTACAGCTAAAAATAGGCAGCGTTTTATTCTGTGGAATACACGAGCAGGGCTGTCTTTAATATTCATTGGACCCTGGGCAAAAATTTTCTTGCCCCCCCATACAATTTCACTCTCCATCTGCTCTGAGACAGGCAATAAATAGCAGCTAGACTTAAAATCAGTTTAATGTATCAGATCAGGCAGCAATTGAGATTCGTTGCCAGTGGTTACAGCATATCATTACTGCTTACTGACTGGTTGCTAGAGGTTACAGCACACTACGAGTCACTGATTAGTTGCTAGAAGTTACAGCAAATGATTTCTGCTTCTTAATCGGTTGCTAGAAATTACTTTATAGTATTACTGCTCACTGGTTGCTAGAGGTTACAGCACATCATCTCCTCACTGCAGGGGGGCATGATCTACATATGAATGCCACCTTTACTTACATATCAATACCCAGCACCTCAGTGTGAAAGACCTGTGTAGTGTGGGGGCCGAGGAACTGTATACAGTGCTGAGATGGGAAAGGAGCAATGTCAAGTGACCTGCCAGGGGTCCCTCTCCTCTGATTCTCCAACGGTAATCACTGTCCTCTCATGTAAAGAGGAACTCAAAACTCTTAAGCCACTTTGGGTATCTTGGCATGTAGTGGGTGTTTCTGCATGCACGGTTGAAGTGGTGGGTGGTAATACGGGGGTCCAGGCCAACTTTTGCATCGGGGCCCACAAGCTTCAAGGTATGCCTTGTGTGGTGCGACCACTATTTACATAAGTATGCAGGACCTACATGCACGTTTACATTTGTGCATGAGCATGGGTGTATGGGGCGCTTACATATTTTTTTTTTTTTTTTTGGATGAACTTTATTGCTATCACAAGGGATTAACAACATTCATGGTCTGTGACATATCCAGTTTTTAAGCCCATATCTCTCCTTTTGCCTCCAAAGCATGTGATCAAAGCAAGATCAGTTTGATCAGATGCTGTACAAACCAGTAATGGCTTCTAATCAAAACAAAAGTAATGTAACAGAAGAGGGGAAGAAACTCTTTCACAGTGATTGCGATTAGAGCCGTTATATTGGTAGCGGGCTCCCCGATGGGACAGGAGAGCCCGGTAAAGGTGGAGGGGGTCCCCCTTGCTCCATCTGTAAAAATGACCGAGAGGCTGTAGAGCCAATTGGACCATTTTTCCCCAAATAGCGAAACACTCAGAGAAAAAGGATAATACCAAGACCATTGTTGTAGCTGCACTGATCCTGATCCTTGCTGAGCTTGAATCCATGTATGACTGGCTTTAGTTTGCCTCTATAGATACCCTGTGCTGTTATTCCAGGTATAACAGGCCCCTGTGCACAAATGGCATCCCACACTGTGTATTTTTGGCCCAGGGATGACATCTAGCACCGTGTGTCATGGGCCCACAGATCAGGTGGCACACCGGATATGGCAATGGTACACTCATGAAAGGAGGAAGGGAAAAGGGAAGTCTATTATAAAACATTTTCAGATGGGCATTCCAATCAGGTCCACCTATCAGTTTTTACGGCTGACTTGATTGGAAGGTCCATTCATCCCTATGGACAAGCAGCTGTACACAGACTTGTGTCCATTTACACCCGCCTACCCCTGGGTTCGATCAGGCCCTTAAAAACAAAGCGTAGAGGACTCTCTCTTGAGTTTAAGGTGAAGCGGTTCCTACTGAACTGTCCGAGATTCAAACCATGTATGGGCAGGCTGATTGCACCCAAGCTTATTGATCAATCCACTTGTGTACAACTAGCCTGTTTGATTTTTCATGAGATCATTGCTAGAGGTTAAGCAATAATCACTGTGGCTCTCCCCATGAGGAGAACACAATAGCTCCACGGGATGGATTCCCCCATCAACATCAGTGTTGATGGGGGAATGCACCTATTTTCTTTCCTGCAACCACAGGTTGAAAATCTAACCATCTATGGCTGGCTTAACAGTCATCGGAGTTGCACCTGCTCTGACTAGATGGAGGTTGGAATCAGACCTGTGTTCCGGTGCATTGTGTTTAGAACGAATAAAAGAAAAAAAAATTCTTACACACACTATTTATTTTTATTTCATTTTATTAAATGTTTTTCACAATATAACAATAAAGTATATACATAATTTCTTCTGCCATGATGCACCACAATGCATGGTAGTGCGTTGAACTGCATTGTGTTGAATTGTACTGCATGTGTGTTGGAAGTGCATTTGGTCAATGTGTTGGGGTACCATTGACGATGGATGGCACTGCACCACACTGATGCTTGTAACGTGAATTAAAAAAACATAGGTTGGGGTAATGCACATTTACCACAACACAATGGTGTGATTTTGCACTAAAGCATGGCAGTTCACAGAACCATCCAAAACACAAATTTCCCCAGCATACTTACCAGCTAGCCAGCATAATATAACGAAAAAAAGGCTAAACTGTTTCTGCAATTTACATTGGATGCAAATATATGTGAAGCCGCACTGCCACGTCAAGGCCCCTCTGCAAAGTGCGGTCCCTAACTATAATGTTTCTAAATTGAGAAATATATAGGAAGAAATAAATAGAGTGTCTAAACTAGTTACAATTTTTTTTTAAAAACAGAGGTTTTTGTTATATATTTGCATTCATAAGTGAAGCTACATAGAGCTCCCAGGGATCCCATTGGATCTTCCTTGTGGCTTGTGCTTGGTCACAGTGAGACCTCGTATGATTGGGATTTCTGTGTCCCTCTAATGTAATGTTTCCAGGGTATATGCCTGTTAACCCTCTAAGTCTTAGGTGCTCGCAGTGATACTGGTGTTAGGTTTAGAAAGTCTCTAGCACTCAAAAAGATTATTTCCACTTATTGTGAAAAAATTTCATATTATTCCAGCCACTGTTTTATTGCTGGTTTGATAGTACCAGAAAATAAAAAAAAACTGGCCTCCAACCTCCCCTTATAGCCAGTCCAACACACACCTAAAAAGTATCAGCCTCCCGCCTGCAAAAAAACCCTGTGTCACTCCTGGAGCCTGAACGGCCCACTTTGATGGAGCCAGAACGGGGGTGTCACACTCTCCTGGAGCCTGAAAAGGCCCATTCTTCTGGAGCCAAACTGGCCCATTCTTCTAGAGCCTGAACGGCCCGCTCTGATGGAGCCTGAACAGCCCTCTCTGATGGATCCTGAACGGCACAGTCTGATGGAGCCTGAACGGCCCGCTCTGATGGAGCCTGAATGGCACAGTCTGATGGAGCCTGAACGACCCGCTCTGATGGATCCTGAACGGCACAGTCTGATGGAGCCTGAACCGCCCGCTCTGATGGAGTCTGAACGGGGGTGTCACACTCTGATGGAGCCTGAACGGGGGTGTCACACTCTGATGGAGCCTGAACGGGGGTGACACGTGCTGATGGAGCCTGAACGGGGGTGTCACACGCTGATGGAGCCTGAACGGGGGTGTCACATGCTGATGGAGTCTGAACGGGGGTGTCACACTCTGATGGAGCCTGAAAGGGGGTGTCACACGCTGATGGAGCCTGAAAGGGGGTGTCACACTCTGATGGAGCCTGAAAGGGGGTGTCACACTCTGATGGAGCCTGAAAGGGGGTGTCACACTCTGATGGAGCCTGAACGGGGATGACACGCGCTGATGGAGCCTGAACGGGGGTGTCACACGCTGATGGAGCCTGAACGGGGGTGTCACACTCTGATGGAGCCTGAAAGGGGGTGTAACACTCTGATGGAGCCTGAACGGGGGTGTCACATTCTCCTGGAGCCTGAAAAGGCCCATTCTTCTGGAGCCAAACTAGCCCATTCTTCTAGAGCCAGAGAAGCCCACTCTTCTGGAGCCTAAATCTCCCAATCGTCTGGAACCTGATCGGCCCAATCCCCTGAAGCCTGAATCTCCCATTCTTCTGAAACCTGATCGGCCCAATCTCCTGGAGCCTGAATCTCGCACTCTGATGGAGCCTGAATCTCGCACTCTGATGGAGCCTGAACTTCGCACTCTGATGGAGCCTGAACTTTGCACTCTGATGGAGCCTGAACTTCGCACTCTGATGGAGCCTGAACTTCGCACTCTGATGGAGCCTGAACCTCGCACTCTGATGGAGCCTGAACCTCGCACTCTGATGGAGCCTGAACCTCGCACTCTGATGGAGCCTGAACCTCGCACTCTGATGGAGCTTGAATTTATGTACGTATTTATTACAGTTATTGATTTGTGTCACATAATAGGTGGTGTATTTTAAAAGGCAGCGCTACATACCTTTTTTTACATATATATATTTATATTTATTAACCACATGCCCTCTGGAATCTATGATTTACTCCCCTTCATGACCAGATCATGTTTTGCAATACGGCACTGCACTACTTATTTTAACTGACAATTGCGTGGTCATGCAACGCTGTATGCAAATAAAATGTATGTCTTTTTTTGCCACATAAATAGAGCTTTCTTTTGGTGGGATTTGATCAACTCTGCAGTTTTACATTTTTTTGCACTATATACAAAAAGAGACTAAATGAAGGAAAACAGCAGAGCTTCCTCTCATTTCAGAGCTTCCCCTTAAATCTAGAACAAGTGGACTTGCAGGGCACAGTATATTTGCCGTTAATAAATCAACCTCATTGTGTCTACAATAAAATTTCTGCCTGCTCTTATTTTTTTTAAAAGAGAAGTTCCAGCCTGTATAAATAAAAAAAAATGAAAAGTCAGGAACAGGGTTGCCATCCTCCTACAGTATTTTTTACTGACAAAACATGGAAAATTTACTGGCGGAGCACATTTTTTACTGGCATAAGAAATTACAGAACTCCTATTGAAAACTAAAACAGTGCATATTTGAACAGTATAAACATATATGAAAACACTGACAATACCTATACCAAAGTCATTTGTTTGATTTACACTTATAAAGTCAACACAGCATGAAAATATCAGCCCCTGATATATAGGCCTCTTTCACGCGACTGATACGCTCAAGTCCGCCTTTTTTCAGGTGGACCTGAACGGATGCTCCATAGAGGTCTATGGAGCGTCGGATGTCAGCGGTGACATGTCCGCTGACGTCCGACCCGCTCCGATCCGAAAAAGTCTGAGGATCGGATCGGGTGACGATGGACTCTGCGGTCCGTCCTCATCCGATCCCCTATAGGGGAGAGCGGTGCTCGGACAGGTCCGTCCCTGCACGGTGTGCAGAGACAAACCTGTCCTCTGCCTGCTCAGTGGGGATCGACAGAGCGATCCCCGCTGAGCAAGCGGATGTCCACGGGGCAGATCAGCGCGGATCCTTTCCGTGTGAAAGAGCCGTTACTGGTAGTTATAAAAAAATCACAGATTTTTACAAACTGTCAGTAAATTTACTGGCGTTTGACAACCCTAGTCAGGAGCTACAAATAGTGTAGCTCATGAATGTTAACCACTTAAGCCCCAGACCACTTTTTGCGATTCGACACTGCGTCTCTTTAACTGACAATTGTGCGGTCGTGCGACATGGCTCCCAAACAAAATTGACGTCCTTTTTTCCCCACAAATAGAGATTTCTTTTGGTGGTATTTGATCACCTCTGTGGTTTTTATTTTTTGCGCTATAAACAAAAAAAGAGCAACAATTTTGAAAAAAAAGCATTATATTTTACATTTTGTTATAATATAAAAAATATTTTTTTTCCTCAGTTTAGGCCAATATGTATTCTTTTACATATTTTTGATAAAGAAAATCACAATAAGTGTTAACTAATTGGTTTGCGCAAAAGTTATGGTGTGAACAAGCAGAGCTTCCACTTTTGGGCTGAGCTCCACTTTAGACTTCAGTTCCAGTTTTAATTTGAGTATCGCTTAGGCTGACTTCACATTTGCGTGTCTGTTGTTTCCTGTGTTCTTTTGTTATTACCTTGGACAGGTATGTTTGTCATGCGTTGACGTGTGCTGAAACTCCCATGAAAAGCTCATGAAAAGCATCAGTGGATTGAAAACTCGGAATGTTTTCAGCCAATGCGTGTCAAGGCACTGCACAGATCTGAATTGGCAGAATCCTGGCTTGTTTACACTCGTGTTGCTCTCTGAAGAGCGATCAGTATTGGATTGATCTTTGGAGGGTGTTTAACAGGTGTTGAGGAGGCATTATGTTGCCTGTTTTACCCCCTAAAAACCCCACCACCCCATTCAGTTGATTGAGTCTCATCTGTCAGTCGCTGTTGGCCGCCATGAGCGACAGTGCGGATAAATTTGGTTGCGCCGCAGTGGAAAGCATTGTGGCCATATGTACACCCCAATCCATTGCCTTTGCAGGTAGTAACGCTGCTCAGGTGTGTGTGTTTACAGTCCCCTAAATTCAAAGTGTAAATTTGCATTGCAAGCAGGGGGAAATAGTCCCCATCAACTCAAAACAACATGTCCATCTAAAGTCTAGAACACACTACTCATTTTTTCTTTCAGGGCTGAACAAAAAAAAACTGACAGCTCCAGAGGAGCCGATGTACTAACTAAGAGATGTTAGTACAGCTATCTCCCCTACTGTGCTATTGTGTTCTGACAGGGGGGACTGCCATGTCCCTTTAATAGAAGCTGGCCGCCTTCTGTTGGCTGCAGCACACGGGCAGAGCGTCTGGCGGTTTCTAGTGGACCAAGCGATGCTGCCCACCATTCAGCCCATGTGTACGGGCATTAGACTCTTCTGTCTTACAGGGTGATGGTACATTATTATTATTATTATTATTATAATTATTATTATAATACATATTATTATATATATTTATATATATATATGAGATCTTGTACAATATATATAGTACATGATCTCACTGCAGAGTTGTCACGTTATAGGAAGTAGAAAAATATATGATCAATTGACAGGATCAACAGGTAACAGAAATACAATATATTGTCAAAAGTATTGTGACAGCTGCCTTTACACGCACATTAACTTGTTTTTTTTTTGTTTTGTTTTTTCAAATAGCAATTTTTATTAGTCGTCATTGATTTTCAACAAAGGTAAAAAGCGTAACGTGAACGTACATGAACAAAAGCAAAATGTACACGACGGAAGTCCATTTAAGGTAGGAGCAAAATACAACAACCATAGTCATTGATACTACCGAAAATGTTACCGCACATCAACTTTAATGGCCTCCCAGTCTAAGGCTGGATTCACACCTACGCATTTTTATGTGCTTTTTGCATTTTGCTGATTTGCACTACAGATCGTGTTCCATAGGAAACCATGTTATTTGGACTCTAGGGCAAATCTGCAAAATGCAAAAAGCACTAAAACTGTATAGGTGTGAATCCAGCCTTAGTCTGCAGGGTTCAGTATTGGGTTGGCCCACCCTTTGCAGTTATAACAGCTTCAACTCTTCTGGGAAGGCTGTCCACAAGGTTTAGGTGTGTGTCTATGGAAATGTTGGACCATTCTTCCAGAAGTGCGTTTGTGAGGTCAGGCACTGATGTTGGACGAGAAGGCCTGGAGTGCAGTCTCACCTCTAATATATCCCAAAGGTGTTCTATCGGGTTGAGGTCAGGACTCTGTGTAGTCCAGTCAAGTTCCTCCACCCCAAACTCACTCATGCATGTCTTTATGGACCTTGCTTTTTGCACTGGTCCAAATCATTTGGTAGAGGTGGGGGTTATGGTGTGGGGTTGTTTTTCAGGAGTTGGGATTGGCCTCTTAGTTCCAGTGAAGGAATCTCTTAAGGCGTGAGCATACCAAGACATTTTGGACAATTTCTGCTCCCAGCTTTGTGGGAACAGTTTGAGGATGGCCCTTTCCTGGTCCAACTTGTCTGTGCACCAGTGCACAAACTTGACTGGCCTGCACAGAGTCCTGACCTCAACCTGATAGAACACCTTTGGGATGAATTAGAGTGGAGACTGCGAGCCAGGCCTTCTCATCCAACATCAGTGCCTGACCTCACAAATGCTCTTCTGGAAAAATGGTCAAACATTCCCATAGACACACTTCTAAACCTTGTGCTCAGCCTTCCCAGAAGACTTGAAGCTGTTATAGCTGCAAAGGGTGGGCAATGCAATACTGAACCCTACGGACTAAGACTGGGATGTCATTAAATGTCGTGTGTGTGTAAAGGCAGGCGCCCCAATGCCTTTACACACAGTTTATTCTGGGAACTCAGAAACAAATGCTGTTAATTCTGGAAATAGACGGCATCATGTATAGCATTTTTTATTTCAGTCATAGTTTCATTCATAGCTTTTACAAAGAAAACATTCTGACTGGGTTCTCTCTCCCTAACGAGCATACGTGTCATCACTCCATTAATTCCTATAGATGATCTGTACAGTACTCTTGGTAGCCACCAGTCACCCAGCAGAGTAGGAATCAGGGTGGATATAAATAAATGATTTTATTTTTTTATCTGATTTTTTTTTTGATTTTTTTTTATCAATTTTTTTAATAAAATGCTTTTGGGGTAAAAATCTATCTAAAGATAAATTTCTATTTAGGATGCATTAATAATTTAGTTTATTCAGCATGAAATGGAGCTTAGTTATGTAACATGAGGCTGTATATTCTGCAATATTTACATTTTTTGATAAACTCATTCAATGAATCCAAGCTCTGCAAGCTGAGATAACAGGCACTGCATTGATGTATTCACAGTAACCAGGCGATAAAACAAAATTCAGGAATATTCCTTTATCCCATTATTTTGCAAATCTATGTACACTACAAACTGTATGATTGAATAGGCTCAGATATCGCTGTTTTACTAACCTGACAGCTTATTATTCTAAATAAGAAACCTTCATTTTGTTTGCAAATATTAAAGATTCTAACTACCAATAAGTCCTTACGTTTAAAGAGCACCTGTCACTTCAGATCCATCATGGAAGCACTTGTTAGCGGGCATCCACTCACCTGCTGCCACCACGTCCCTCACCTTGTTGTGTCACTGCCACATCACCAGCTGTCCCATTAAAGTGAATGGGACTGTCGGTGAGTCAACAGCGGGTCAGAGGAGGAGCCACTGCGGGACAGAGATGACAGTTGCTGTTTAACCACTTGACATCCGTGCTATGGCCGAATGACGGCCACAGTGAATTCAAATCCACCCTGGTAGGAATCATCCATAGTAATGAATAGGGCCCCTGGGTGCATGCATGGTAGGAAGAGGACCTGGATGAGACACTTTCCTTGCAAAGGCTCTGTAGTGCCAATCAGGACTTACCAATGAGGACCATGGAAGTCGGAAGAATGGAAATTTACTAGGAAGACTGCAATTAATGAGATGGTTCTAAAGTTGTCCTTTAAGCAGGAAGTCTGAGCAACAAATAGTTTTCTGTGTTCTTTCTTTTTTATGTATTCTTTATTAAGGCCCCAATCAAATCTGATTACGTAGATTCATGCAGATTTATCCTATTCAAATTCAATGGGTGTGTCTGAATATGCGCTGCACAAGTATTTATGTGCATTTTTCAAGCATTTCTCTGCCTAACAACTAGGCTCCTTCTCCTCCTCCTGAAGCTTATAATACATATAAAAAATGCTTCAAAAACGTGTATATATGCGTTAAAACATACCAAAAATTCACTGGCAAATCTCTGGCAAAAATACGCTCTGCTCAGGTGTGAATGCAGCCTTGATGTATAATTAAAGACTTTTTTTTTTTTTTTGGATAGTGTGGAGAGCAGGCATGTACCGGCCATCGGGACTACTGGGAGTTTCCCGGTGGGCCGATGGCTCAGTGGGCCACTCTGATGTAAGGGGGCTGGTGATGGGACACTCTGATGTAAGGGGGCTGCTGATGGGACACTCTGATGTAAGGGGGGTGCTGATGGGACACTCTGATGTAAGGGGCTGCTGATGGGACACTCTGATGTAAGGGGGCTGCTGATGGGACACTCTGATGTAAGGGGGCTGCTGATGGGACACTCTGATGTATGGAGGTGCTGGTAATGGGAAACTCTGATGTAAGGGGGCTGGTAATGGGACACTCTGATGTAAGGGGGCTGGTAATGGGACACTCTGATGTAAGGGGGTGCTGATGGAACACTCTGATGTAAGGGGGCTGCTGATGGGACACTCTGATGTTAGGGTGTGCTGATGGGACACTCTGATGTAAGGGGGCTGGTAATGGGACACTCTGATGTAAGGGGGTGCTGATGGGACACTCTGATGTAAGGGGGTGCTGATGGGACACTCTGATGTAAGGGGGTGCTGATGGGACTCTCTGATGTAAGGGGGTGCTGATGGGACTCTCTGATGTTAGGGAGTGCTGATGGGACACTCTGATGTAAGGGGGCTGGTGATGGGACACTCTGATGTAAGGGGGCTGCTGATGGGACACTCTGATGTAAGGGGTCTGCTGATGGGACACTCTGATGTATGGAGGTGCTGTTAATGGGACACTCTGATGTAAGGGGGCTGGTAATGGGACACTCTTATGTAAGGGGGCTGGTGATGGGACTCTCTGATGTTAGGGGGTGCTGATGGGACACTCTGATGTAAGGGGGTGCTGATGGGACACTCTGATGTTAGGGAGTGCTGATGGGCCACTCTGATGTAAGGGGGCTGGTGATGGGCCACTCTGATGTAAGGGGGCTGGTGATGGGACACTCTGATGTAAGGGGGCTGCTGATGGGACACTCTGATGTAAGGGGCTGCTGATGGGACACTCTGATGTAAGGGGGCTGCTGATGGGACACTCTGATGTAAGGGGGCTGCTGATAGGACACTCTGATGTATGGAGGTGCTGGTAATGGGACACTCTGATGTAAGGGGGCTGGTAATGGGACACTCTGATGTAAGGGGGCTGGTAATGGGACACTCTGATGTAAGGGGGTGCTGATGGGACACTCTGATGTAAGGGGGCTGCTGATGGGACACTCTGATGTTAGGGTGTGCTGATGGGACACTCTGATGTAAGGGGGCTGGTAATGGGACACTCTGATGTAAGGGGGCTGGTAATGGGACACTCTGATGTAAGGGGGTGCTGATGGGACACTCTGATGTAAGGGGGTGCTGATGGGACACTCTGATGTAAGGGGGTGCTGATGGGACTCTCTGATGTAAGGGGGTGCTGATGGGACTCTCTGATGTTAGGGAGTGCTGATGGGACACTCTGATGTAAGGGGGCTGGTGATGGGACACTCTGATGTAAGGGGTGCTGATGGGACTCTCTGATGTTAGGGGGTGCTGATGGGACACTCTGATGTTAGGGTGTGCTGATGGGACACTGATGTAATGGGGCTGGTAATGGGACACTCTGATGTAAGGGGACTGGTAATGGAACACTCTGATGTAAGGGGGTGCTGATGGGACACTCTGATGTAAGTTGGTGCTGATGGGACTCTCTGATGTAAGGGGGTGCTGATGGGACTCTCTGATTTAAGGGGGTGCTGATGGGACTCTCTGATGTAAGGGGGCTGGTGATGGGACACTCTGATGTAAGGGGGTGCTGATGGGACTCTCTGATGTTAGGGAGTGCTGATGGGACACTCTTATGTAAGGGGGCTGCTGATGGGACACTCTGATGTAAGGGGGCTGCTGATGGGACACTCTGATGTAAGGGGGCTGCTGATGGGACACTCTTATGTAAGGGGGCTGGTAATGGGACACTCTGATGTAAGGGGGCTGGTAATGGGACACTCTGATGTAAGGGGGCTGGTAATGGGACACTCTGATGTAAGGGGGTGCTGATGGGACACTCTGATGTAAGGGGGCTGCTGATGAGACACTCTGATGTACGGAGGTGCTGGTAATGGGACACTCTGATGTAAGGGGGCTGGTAATGGGACACTCTGATGTAAGGGGGCTGGTAATGGGACACTCTGATGTAAGGGGGCTGGTGATGGGACACTCTGATGTAAGGGGGTGCTGATGGGACTCTCTGATGTTAGGGGGTGCTGATGGGACACTCTGATGTTAGGGAGTGCTGATGGGACTCTGATGTTAGGGAGTGCTGATGGGACACTCTGATGTAAGGGGGCTGGTGATGGGACACTCTGATGTAAGGGGGTGCTGATGGGACTCTCTGATGTTAGGGGGCGCTGATGGGACTCTCTGATGTTAGGGAGTACTGATGGGACACTCTTATGTAAGGGGGCTGGTGATGGGACACTCTGATGTAAGGGGTGATGATGGGACACTCTGTTGTAAGGGGGTGCTGATGGGACACACTGATGTTAGGGGGCGCTGATGGGACACTCTGATGTTAGGGAGTGCTGATGGGACACTCTTATGTAAGGGGGCTGGTGATGGGACACTCTGATGTAAGGGGGTGCTGATGGGACTCTCTGATGTTAGGGTGTGCTGATGGGACACTCTGATGTAAGGGGGCTGGTAATGGGACACTCTGATGTAAGGGGGCTGGTAATGGGACACTCTGATGTAAGGGGGTGCTGATGGGACTCTCTGATGTTAGGGTGTGCTGATGGGACACTCTGATGTAAGGGGGCTGGTAATGGGACACTCTGATGTAAGGGGGTGCTGATGGAACACTCTGATGTAAGGGGGCTGCTGATGGGACATTCTGATGTACGGAGGTGCTGGTAATGGGACACTCTGATGTAAGGGGGCTGGTAATGGGACACTCTGATGTAAGGGGGCTGGTAATGGGACACTCTGATGTAAGGGGGCTGGTGATGGGACACTCTGATGTAAGGGGGTGCTGATGGGACTCTCTGATGTTAGGGGGTGCTGATGGGACACTCTGATGTTAGGGAGTGCTGATGGGATTCTCTGATATTAGGGAGTGCTGATGGGACACTCTGATATAAGGGGGCTGGTGATGGGACACTTTGATGTAAGGGGGTGCTGATGGGACACTCTGATGTTAGGGGGTGCTGATGGGACACTCTGATGTTAGGGAGTGCTGATGGGACTCTCTGATGTTAGGGAGTGCTGATGGGACACTCTGATGTAAGGGGGCTGGTGATGGGACACTCTGATGTAAGGGGGTGCTGATGGGACTCTCTGATGTTAGGGGGCGCTGATGGGACTCTCTGATGTTAGGGAGTACTGATGGGACACTCTTATGTAAGGGGGCTGGTGATGAGACACTCTGATGTAAGGGGTGATGATGGGACACTCTGTTGTAAGGGGGTGCTGATGGGACACACTGATGTTAGGGGGCGCTGATGGGACTCTCTGATGTTAGGGAGTGCTGATGGGACACTCTCATGTAAGGGGGCTGGTGATGGGGCACTCTGATGTAATGGGTGATGATGGGACACTCTGTTGTAAGGGGGTGCTGATGGGACACACTGATGTTAGGGAGTGCTGATGGGACACTCAAAATGTAAGTGGGCCGGTCTGGATGAAGTCCAGGGCCAAATTTCTGTCCCAGTCCAGCCCTGGTGGAGAGGGATCAGATCTGTGACCCCGTTAGGGAGACTCACCCTCTACTTTCATTTTTAACCATTATCATCGAAAGTGAAGGTAAAAGGAAATCACTAATTTTGGGTTGACGCCGAAACAGGATTATCGGCACTAGTTCTGGTGACACCCAGGGATTCCCTTACTCAGAAGGGATTTCCTCTCAATTCCTGTATTTGGCATGGGATAGGATGTGAAAGGAAGTCTGAACAACGAGCCACAGATGTGGAAAGAAAACTGACGGGTGGTTGTAACCCTCCCTTGCTCTATTAAAAAGAAAAAAAATGTGGCCTACAGTTCAACAATAAGGGCTCATTTACTTGGGCACCATACAGCATTAGGACCCCTTTCACGCTGAGCCGTGGCCGCATTAGCGCTAAAGCAGTGAGCATTTTAGCTGCACTTTAGTGATGTTTAATCAGGGTGTTTAACCCCCACTAGCTGGGCACTTTTAACCCCCGCTAGCGGCTGAAGAGGGGGTTAAACGTACCCATGTTGTGGCGCTTCCGAAGTACTTTTCAGGCTCTTTGGAAGCGCTGCCAATTCATTTCAATGGGCAGGGTGTTTTGGAAGCTTTGTATACAGCACTCCCAATCCGCTCTAAAGATGCTGCTTGCAGGACTTTTCCTAACGTCCCCCAAGCGCACCGCCCCAGTGTGAAAAGACACACTAAAATGTATTATAAAAAGGAATCCCCTGGGGGAGGATTTTAAAGGCACGTACAACTTGATTGAAAAACAATGAAAAATATTTTATTACATAAAACAAACAAGGAAGTAATATACAATATACATAAAAAAAATATCTCTGGGTACAATTATAAAGACACTGTTAATAACAATGTGCACCACATAGGTTTATAATATAATCCATGTAGGTATAGCCACCCTACGCGCTTCGGAGCTTAATAAAGCATATCCTTCTTCAGGGGTGTAGATACAACATTAACATGGAATCTGTTGAATAACGGAGGACAAGATATTAGAGCGGGAGATGTAAGCGCCCAGATGTAATCCACATATAAACTGACAAAAGAATCCATATAAGCCATGGGAATACCATGGATTTGGGGGTGACAAATAATGAAATAAAAAATGGTCATGTAATAGAGTTGCACAAAATGCTGAAGGCCTCCCTCGCCCTTAAAGGTACAGAATAAAATAATTAGCTTCAAACACTGGCAAAATAGAACGATAATCAATTATTATAGTGCAATATAACTCTACTGCTTAGTTTAACAATAACACAATCATACAACAGTTCATTTAGCAATAACGCCATCAAAATAAATAATAGTACATATTGGATGACTTATATGTAAAAAGCGCAAAAGATGACAAAAAAAGATAGTGGTATAAATATCATAAGTATAAGTAGCTAATTCCCTATTGTTTCCTACCCCCTGAGACGAACCCTTCCAAAAACGGTTTGAACCAAATAGTGTCGTTAAGACCCGGAGACTGAGTAGCTTTCAAGGAGTGAATCCATCTGCAGGAGAATTTTGTTCCAATCTCCCCCCCTGTGGTTTGGGTGAATTCTGTCCAAGATGAGGAATTTGATTTTGGGGAGTTTCCCCCATGGACTAAGGTGGTGTGGCGGCCTAGGGGGAGGTCCGGATCACAGGTGCGCATACTAGTAATATGCCTATATGCACGTTTCCAAAATTCCTGTTTGGTTTTGCCAACGTAAAAACAACTGCACTCACACAGGAGCAAATAAATTACTCTGAATGTGTGGCAGTTGGCAAAGTGTTTTGGGTGAAAGATTTTGCCATTGGGCAAAAGTGGATTTTTTTGTGTCAACATAAATTTGCAGTTATGACATTTACCGCATGTAAAAGTGCCTTTGTATTTGCAGTGTGTAAAACTTGTAGCGTCTCGAAATTCACTTTTCACAAGGGTGTCACCAATGGATGTGGCTTGTTTGAAAGTAAAGGAGGGTTTTGATGTCACAAATTTGCCTAGAGACGGATCGCATGTAAGAATGTGCCAGCATTTTTCAATCATTTTCTTAACCTGCTCTTGTTGGTTGCTAAATTTAGTTATAATTCTGATATCCTCAGTTTCCTTTTTAGATTTTTTGCGATGTATAAGGTCGATTCTATTGTGAAGGCAAGCTCGTTTGAAGGCGCGCTTCAGGGAGGTATGGGAATAGCCCCGCAAAAGCAATCTCTTGCGGAGCTGATTGGCCTCCTCCCGAAACACGACCTCATCCGAGCAATTACACCTAACTCGAAGGTACTGGCTGTACGGGATGGAATTTATTAGGGGTTTGGGATGAAAGCTTGACACGTAGAGAATAGAGTTGCCTGCAGTTGGCTTCCTAAATAGTTTACTTAACACTTTGCCAGATTCACCCCTGTAAATCTCCACATCAAGGAAGGTGATGCGATCAAGATCAGAGTTCATAGTAAAATGTAGATTAAAGTTATTCTTGTTAATTCTCAGGAGCCACTGTTCTAACGGGTCATGGGGGCCGTCCCAGATGATGAAGATGTCGTTGATGTACCGGTACCAACAAAGAATGTGGTCCGAGTACATCGACAAGTCCTCATCATCCAGAACCATTGCCTCCCACTCCCCCAGGTACAGGTTGGCGTAGGATGGGGCATAGCAGGTCCCCATCGCTACCCCCTGCACCTAGAGGAAGTAGGAGCCGTTGAAGGTGAATACATTGTGTTGTAAAATGAAATCTAAAATTGACATGATAAACTCCCCGTATCTCGGGTCGATCTCGGGGTTCTTGGATAGAAAGTGTTGAACAACTGCTATCCCCTTTTATCGTGAGGGATCGAGTTGTAAAGGAATTCTGCATCCACTGCTACAAAGATGGCGTGGTCCAGAATGATTAAGGAATCAATGACTTGAAGAAACTAAAGAGTATCCTTAACAAAGGAAGGCAAGGAGGAAACTTTGCTAGTGTTGTCACTGACAGCCAACGCCTGAGATAATTGGCCTACCAGGGGGGTTGTTTGCATTCTTGTGAATTTTTGGCAAAGCATAAAATACGGGAACACGTGGAAATTTATTTTGAACAAATTCCCAAGTTTGTTGGGTGATAATTTGATTAGAGAAGGCCGAATCAATGATAGCATAAAACTCAAGGGTGTACTTCTTCACAATGTTGGCAGGGACACAACGGTACCAGTCAGTGTTGCTGAGTATTTTAGTGCACATTTCGATGTATGTTGTATTGTCAAGAAGGACAATATTTCCTCCCTTATCTGATGTTTTAATTGTGATATTTTTGTTAAGTGAGAGTTGTTTAAGGGCTATGTGTTCCTGTCTACTGAGGTTGGCTAGGACCTGCGTTTCCGGATTTTTAACGCTTCCAAATCATTGTAGATGAGCTTCAAAAATGCTGCGGCATTAGGGCATGTACTGGGGGCAGGGCAAAAGTCAGATTTCTTCTTAAGATTGGATTTAGTTTACCTTAAAAGGGATATCCTGTGGATCTACTGTGTCCTCCAACAAGGAGGTTAAATCGAGTTGATCAATAAGGTCAATTGGATTATTTTCTTTCAAAAGGGCCACTAATTGGTCCAGTGCTTGTGTTTCTTGGGAGGTGTGTGTAGTATGAACTTCCTTATTGGAGAAAAGTTTCTTTAGAAGTAATTTACGAACAAATAATTGAAGGTCTTTATATACGTCGAATACATCAATATCTTGGGTAGGGCAAAAATTGAGGCCTTTCCTCAGGACGTTAATTTCATCAACAGGGAGCTTGTAAGAAGAAAGATTAACTTTGGTTAAATCAGATAATAACTCGCCTGCAAAAACGGCTCTCCTGCAGTCTGTGTGGAAGCCCCAAGTGCTTTCACACTGAGGAGATGCGCTGGCAGGACTTTAAAAAAAAGTCCTGCAAGCAGCATCTTTTGAGTGGTGTATACCGCTCCTCCACCACTCCTGCCCATTGAAATGAATGGGCACCACTGCCGAAGCACCTGCAATGCGATTTGGCAGCTGAGCTTCACGGGCACATTTAACCCCTTCCTGGGCCGCTAGCTGAATTATAAGTGCCCTGCTAAAATGACGGTAAAGCTCTGCTAAAACTGGCAGCGTTTTACCGTCAACGCCTGCTCGCTCCAGTGTGAAAGCAGCCTTAAGACCCCTTTCACACCAGGGTGTTTTGCAGGCGCTATAGCGTTAGAAATAGAGCTTGCAAAACGCCCTAAAGAAGCTGCACCATTGTGTGTAGTGTGAAAGCCCGAGGGCTTTCACACGACACTGGCAGGACGTCAGAAAAAAGTCCTGCCAGCAGCTTCTTAGGAGCGGTGTGTTTACCGCTCCTCCACCACTGCTCCCTATTGAAATCAATGGGGCAGCGCTGTAATACTGCCGGAAAAACGCCGCTATTGCGGCGTATTGCTGGCGGGTTTAACCCTTTTGCGGCCGATAGTGGGGGTAAAAGTGCCCCGCTAGCACCCGAAATGCGCCGCAAATCCGGCGGTAAAACGCCACTAAAAATAGCAGCGTTTTACCACCCACGCTATCGGTGGTGTGGTGTGAAAGGGGTCTTGGTGATACAGAAAATTTCTTACATTAAACAAAACAAACATCCAAACAGTTCACGTGTATGTATAATTTAGAATTATATATATATATATATATATATATATATATATATATACATATAAAAAAACAGGTAATCAAAACTTTTGGATGAAAAAAATGGGCTAACTTTACTGTTTTTTTTTTTTTTTTTTTTAAATCTGTGTATTTTTTCCCCAAAAAATTGAGTTTGAAAGACCGCTGCGCAAATACCGTGTGACATAATATATTGCAACAACCGCTATTTTATTCCCTAGGATCTCTGCTAAAAAATATATATATATAAGTTTTGGGGGTTCTAAGTGAATTTCTAGCAGAAAATACTGGATCTTTATTTGTAAGCATCAAGTGTCAAAAAAGATTTAGTCTTTAAATGGTTAAACTGAGAACTTCTACACACAGAGTTCAATTCATTCATTCAAGTGTAAACATTGTATCATTTTGATCTTTTCTTGGCAGACTGCCCAGGAGACAAGTCACTGAAGTCATTTGCAAGTTGCGCTGAATATATCATCGGCCTTTTTTAACAGAACAATCGGCCGATGCCGATTAATTAAAAAACGCCAAATATCGGCTGATATATCGGTCGACCTCTAGTTGAGACTGTACAATTATGGGGGGTGCCCACAAGGATTTGTTCTAAAAAAGAAGGATCATTGGAAATGGTGTCAATAGAAGTAATAGTAATTGGGTTTTGATTTACAGTGCTAGTGTGGGTGTTAGGAGCGGCTTCCGGAACAGCCGCGGAAGGTGTAACCAACTGCCCCGGAAGTGATGTAGATGGAGGTGCAGATTGAGGATGTGTAATCATATAGAGTGTGAGTTTTTTAGCTTGTTGCTTTTCGGTGGAATCGCCGGAATATAAATTAGTACTCGGTGTGGTCTTGGATTTTTGATTAGATTGGGAATGTGAGGGGTGCGACTGATACGAGGAGTTTGATGTAGAACGGGGAAAAGAGGAAGTGTTTCTAATTGGTTGAGTAGAATTAACCGAGGGGTGTGGTAGATTTAAAGGGCCTTTACTTAAATTGGGTTTGTTGGAGGTAAAGGTCCATGTATGTATATTATATGTTACTTCCTTGTTTGTTTTATGTAATAAAATATTTTTGATTGTTTTTCAATCAAGTTGTATGTGCCTTTAAAATCCACCCCCACGGGATTCCTTTTTATAAACCATTTTTTCCGGATGTGGCACAACTAATACCGAAATGGGATCAGGAGATCAAGTCGTAGTAAAACATAATAACGAATGGGGATTCATTTTGGATTTTCATATGCAATACAAAGTGGTAGAAGATATCTTCAAGCGGCATTGGCATGTCCTTTTGCTAGATAAAAAACGAAATCCTGCATTTCCATCTCAACCTCAATTTATTTATAGGAAGGCCCCAAATTTCGGTGACAAAATTATAAAAGAAAGTGGTTGACCCCCCGAAACCTCCAACTACTTTTTGGGATCGAAATGGCTTTTTTGCTTGCCGGAGATGCAAAGCTTGCTGAGAAATCTCTAGGCCAGTTAGATCATTATACAATTTTTCCTCTCCATCAAATAATCGAGTGTTCAACATAAAACAGTTTATTACATGTAACAGCACTCACGTTGTATATGCTTTGAAATGCCCTTGTGGGTTGATGTATATTGGAAGGACAAAAAGAAAATTTAGAGTGAGAATCGCTGAACACATTCATAAAATTAAAATTGGATTCAAAGACCATAATGTGTCGTTACATTTCAAACTCAAATATAATATGGACGCCACTGGTCTCCAATTTTGGGGAATTGAACAAATCAAACCCTATTGGAGAGGAATCAATATGGTACGGGAATTGTCAAAACACGAGACTCAATGGATATAATTAGTTGATGTTTTGAGTCCTAGGGGCCTGAATATCGAATTGGACATCAATTGCTTTATAAGTGACACTTAATCAGATTATATCAATTACATGGATGCGCCCCCTGTGGTGGATTAGATCATTTACGCTCTACCATTCATGCATTGTTAGAAGGGGTTGGATACACAGAATTATCTATATAAAGGAAAACCAGAGACGATCCTGTATAAAAGAACCACATCCGAGTACACACAAAGATCAATGATGATCGTAGAGTAGTGTGCATAAAAGTAATTACATAAGAGCAATCATATAAAAAGAATGACACACGTACGGATGGACTTACTATAGACGCTTCTGTGAAATATATACACAGATTTTCATTTGAATTAAAAATCATTTTCCAGTTAAAAATAATTTTTAAACTATAATTTATTTCTTAAACTAAAATCAATTTAGATTTGAATTTGTTCCTCGATTTTTTGATTACAGATGGGTTATTTACTAATCAAAATAAAAGGGCATAATCTATCATGGTGTTAAATCCCCATAATTTCTAAACCAGTTCCGGATTTATTCATTTCATTCTTAAGGTACTGTAATTTTAAATCTTTTTTTTTTAATATATATTTTTTAATGAATTAATTAGTTTTAATTCATTAAATAATAGTGTGCTTGCTCTTACTTTCACAGCGATACCTCACATGTGTGGTGCCATGGGCATAGCATAAGGGGTTGCAGGGGTCACAATGGCAACCCTGTCCCTAGCTCCAGGGGGCCCCAGCAGCCTCCCTGCCATATTATCATATCCTCCACAAAGTCCAGCTCTGATCTGCCATAGGGCCCCACAGCCACGCTCCAGTACTGGGTTTCCATTTTGCCTTCCACAATTGACACCCCTCCAATCTCATTGGCTGTGAAGCATTTCCAGAATGGAGAGGAGCATGAGGTAAGAACAGCCCAGGATGGGTAAGTGTCTGTGCTGTGTGCTGGCAACATGGAATGGTAACCGTGCTTAGCGAGGCAAGAGGAGGAGACTGCTGCTGTCCTATAGCCATGATGGGACCTTCATGTGTCTTCTAGTCAACAGCTGGGATACTCTGTACGCCCCCACTCGGGGATGTCTGCTTACCCCGACTTCCCTGACAACTGGGGAAAAGATATACACCTCCGGGAGGTGACCTTCCCCCAACACCTTCCAAAACTCACAGAGAAACCTTCAGAAATTGCTAAAACAAATCCCTTAACATCTCATCAGGGGGCCCCTGAAGGGCTACTGGCTCCAGATTTCATGTCACATGGCTTTGCCGTCCCAGATCTAAGTTGCACCCCCCCAAAGCCCCCTGACCACCCCACTGCCCTGGATACTATGCCCGGCTGCTGAGCTCCTTTCCCATTACAGCACTCTATACTGCTCCTTCTCCGCAGGGCTGAAATCACATTCCTTTACAACACAGCCAGTTAGCCATGATCTCCACAGGGTGTATCTGCCTACTGCAAATACACTGCCGTTCTGACAGAGAATTTCGCAAGTCAGAAGGACAACATAAAAGCCAGAAACACCCTGTGAAGACTGAGAGACTGCGTGTAAAGGAATGTGATTTCAGACCTGTGTAGTGTGGGGGCCGAGGAACTCTATACAGTGCTGAGATGGGAAAGGAGCAATGTCAAGTGACCTGCCAGGGGTCCCTCTCCTCTGATTCTCCAACGGTAATCACTGTCCTCTCATGTAAAGAGGAACTCAAAACTCTTAAGCCACTTTGGGTATCTTGGCATGCAGTGGGTGTTTCTGCACGCACGGTTGAAGTGGTGGGTGGTAATGAGGGGGGTCCAGGCCAACTTTTGCATCGGGGCCCACAAGCTTCAAGGTATGCCTTGTGTGGTGCGACCGCTATTTACATAAGTATGCAGGACCTACATGCACGTTTACATTTGTGCATGAGCATGGGTGTATGGGGCGCTTACATATTTTTTTTTTTTTTGGATGAACTTTATTGCTATCACAAGGGATTAACAACATTCATGGTCTGTGACATATCCAGTTTTTAAGCCCATATCTCTCCTTTTGCCTCCAAAGCATGTGATCAAAGCAAGATCAGTTTGATCAGATGCTGTACAAACCAGTAATGGCTTCTAATCAAAACAAAAGTAATGTAACAGAAGAGGGGAAGAAACTCTTTCACAGTGATTGCGATTAGAGCGGTTATATTGGTAGCGGGCTCCCCGATGGGACAGGAGAGCCCGGTAAAGGTGGATAGGGTCCCCCTTGCTCCATCTGTAAAAATGACCGAGAGGCTGTAGAGCCAAGTGGACCATTTTTCCCCAAATAGCGAAACACTCAGAGAAAAAGGATAATACCAAGACCATTGTTGTAGCTGCACTGATCCTGATCCTTGCTGAGCTTGAATCCATGTATGACTGGCTTTAGTTTGCCTCTATAGATACCCTGTGCTGTTATTCCAGGTATAACAGGCCCCTGTGCACAAATGGCATCCCACACTGTGTATTTTTGGCCCAGGGATGACATCTAGCACCGTGTGTCACGGGCCCACAGATCAGGTGGCACACCGGATATGGCAATGGTACACTCATGAAAGGAGGATGGGAAAAGGGAAGTCTATTATAAAACATTTTCAGATGGGCATTCCAATCAGGTCCACCTATCAGTTTTTACGGCTGACTTGATTGGAAGGTCCATTCATCCCTATGGACAAGCAGCTGTACACAGACTTGTGTCCATTTACACCCGCCTACCCCTGGGTTCGATCAGGCCCTTAAAAACAAAGCGTAGAGGACTCTCTCTTGAGTTTAAGGTGAAGCAGTTCCTACTGAACTGTCCGAGATTCAAACCATGTATGGGCAGGCTGATTGCACCCAAGCTTATTGATCAATCCACTTGGGTACAACTAGCCTGTTTGATTTTTCATGAGATCATTGCTAGAGGTTAAGCAATAATCACTGTGGCTCTCCCCATGAGGAGAACACAATAGCTCCACGGGATGGATTCCCCCATCAACATCAGTGTTGATGGGGGAATGCACCTATTTTCTTTCCTGCAACCACAGGTTGAAAATCTAACCATCTATGGCTGGCTTAACAGTCATCGGAGTTGCACCTGCTCTGACTAGATGGAGGTTGGAATCAGACCTGTGTTCCGGTGCATTGTGTTTAGAACGAATAAAAGAAAAAAAAATTCTTACACACACTATTTATTTTTATTTCATTTTATTAAATGTTTTTCACAATATAACAATAAAGTATATACATAATTTCTTCTGCCATGATGCACCACAATGCATGGTAGTGCGTTGAACTGCATTGTGTTGAATTGTACTGCATGTGTGTTGGAAGTGCATTTGGTCAATGTGTTGGGGTACCATTGACGATGGATGGCACTGCACCACACTGATGCTTGTAACGTGAATTAAAAAAACATAGGTTGGGGTAATGCACATTTACCACAACACAATGGTGTGATTTTGCACTAAAGCATGGCAGTTCACAGAACCATCCAAAACACAAATTTCCCCAGCATACTTACCAGCTAGCCAGCATAATATAACGAAAAAAAGGCTAAACTGTTTCTGCAATTTACATTGGATGCAAATATATGTGAAGCCGCACTGCCACGTCAAGGCCCCTCTGCAAAGTGCGGTCCCTAACTATAATGTTTCTAAATTGAGAAATATATAGGAAGAAATAAATAGAGTGTCTAAACTAGTTACAATTTTTTTTTAAAAACAGAGGATTTTGTTATATATTTGCATTCATAAGTGAAGCTACATAGAGCTCCCAGGGATCCCATTGGATCTTCCTTGTGGCTTGTGCTTGGTCACAGTGAGACCTCGTATGATTGGGATTTCTGTGTCCCTCTAATGTAATGTTTCCAGGGTATATGCCTGTTAACCCTCTAAGTCTTAGGTGCTCGCAGTGATACTGGTGTTAGGTTTAGAAAGTCTCTAGCACTCAAAAAGATTATTTCCACTTATTGTGAAAAAATTTCATATTATTCCAGCCACTGTTTTATTGCTGGTTTGATAGTACCAGAAAATAAAAAAAAACTGGCCTCCAACCTCCCCTTATAGCCAGTCCAACACACACCTAAAAAGTATCAGCCTCCCGCCTGCAAAAAACCCTGTGTCACTCCTGGAGCCTGAACGGCCCACTTTGATGGAGCCAGAACGGGGGTGTCACACTCTCCTGGAGCCTGAAAAGGCCCATTCTTCTGGAGCCAAACTGGCCCATTCTTCTAGAGCCTGAACGGCCCGCTCTGATGGAGCCTGAACAGCCCTCTGATGGATCCTGAACGGCACAGTCTGATGGAGCCTGAACGGCCCGCTCTGATGGAGCCTGAACGGCACAGTCTGATGGAGCCTGAACGGCCCGCTCTGATGGATCCTGAACGGCACAGTCTGATAGAGCCTGAACCGCCCGCTCTGATGGAGTCTGAACGGGGGTGTCACACTCTGATGGAGCCTGAACGGGGGTGACACGTGCTGATGGAGCCTGAACGGGGGTGTCACACGCTGATGGAGCCTGAACGGGGGTGTCACATGCTGATGGAGTCTGAACAGGGGTGTCACACTCTGATGGAGCCTGAAAGGGGGTGTCACACGCTGATGGAGCCTGAAAGGGGGTGTCACACTCTGATGGAGCCTGAAAGGGGGTGTCACACTCTGATGGAGCCTGAAAGGGGGTGTCACACTCTGATGGAGCCTGAACGGGGGTGACACGCGCTGATGGAGCCTGAACGGGGGTGTCACACGCTGATGGAGCCTGAACGGGGGTGTCACACTCTGATGGAGCCTGAAAGGGGGTGTAACACTCTGATGGAGCCTGAACGGGGGTGTCACATTCTCCTGGAGCCTGAAAAGGCCCATTCTTCTGGAGCCAAACTAGCCCATTCTTCTAGAGCCAGAGAAGCCCACTCTTCTGGAGCCTGAATCTCCCAATCGTCTGGAACCTGATCGGCCCAATCCCCTGAAGCCTGAATCTCCCATTCTTCTGAAACCTGATCGGCCCAATCTCCTGGAGCCTGAATCTCGCACTCTGATGGAGCCTGAATCTCGCACTCTGATGGAGCCTGAACTTTGCACTCTGATGGAGCCTGAATCTCGCACTCTGATGGAGCCTGAACTTCGCACTCTGATGGAGCCTGAACTTCGCACTCTGATGGAGCCTGAACTTCGCACTCTGATGGAGCCTGAACCTCGCACTCTGATGGAGCCTGAACCTCGCACTCTGATGGAGCCTGAACCTCGCACTCTGATGGAGCCTGAACCTCGCACTCTGATGGAGCTTGAATGGGGGTGTCGCACTCTGATGGAGCCTGAACCTTGCACTCTGATGGAGCCTGAATGGGGGTGTCGCACTCTGATGGAGCCTGAATGGGGGTGTCGCACTCTGATGAAGCCTGAACGGGGGTGTCGCACTCTGATGGAGCCTGAACGGGGTTGTCGCACTCTTCTTGAGTCTGAACGTGGGCGACACACTTTTCTGGAGTTTGAACAATTTCTTCCAACTTGTTGGCAATCTTCACTCCCAAAAATTCTGCACCCCTCCCATTTAAGTGCAGTCCATCCCTTCCATAGAGCCGGGAAGCGACTGCAAAGTCAGACCAGTTCTCCATGAAGCCAAACTCCTCTTCTCTGCACCAGTTCTTCAGCCACTTGTTAAGCTCTCTAAGCTCCTGCTGCCTTTCTGGTGTGGCTTTAGGTACAGGCAGTATTTCTGAAAATACTGCTTTGGAGGTCCTTTTTTTCAACATAATC
Source organism: Lithobates pipiens (assembly GCF_037356315.1). Lineage (NCBI taxonomy): Eukaryota > Metazoa > Chordata > Amphibia > Anura > Ranidae > Lithobates > Lithobates pipiens. Next base: position 541,643,341 of record NW_027507758.1, read on the forward strand.
CCTATGTCCTTGAAATCATTTTGTAGACTGCTCCATCTTCCTCTAATTTGGTCATTTGTACCAATATGTACCAAGACAGCTGGGTCCTCTCCAGCCCCACGCAACAATCTTTCCATCCGATCTGCAATGTCCCGAACCCGAGCGCCTGGTAAACAACATACTGTTCGTAGTTGAGGGTCTTTGTGACAGATTGCCCTCTCTGTCCCTCTAATAATTGAGTCCCCTACCACCAGTATCTGCCTATTCTTTCTTGTAGCCTTGCCCCCATCTTTACTGGAGGAAATGTTCCCATGGTTCACCTGACATTTTGGTTGAGTCTCAATGTCGGGTACAGTCCCAATATGCACATGACACTCTTCTGGACTTTGCACACGAGCAACACGCTCTTCTGTAGTCTGAGCGGCGGCTGCGCGCCCTTTTGGAGTCTGAGCGGCGCGCCCATTTGGAGTCTGAGCGGCAGTGGCGCGCCCTTTTGGAGTCTGAGCGGCGGCGGTGCGCCCTTTTGGAGTCTGAGCGGCGGCGGTGCGCCCATTTGGAGTCTGAGCGGCGGCGGTGCGCCCATTTGGAGTCTGAGCGGCGGCGGCGCGCCCATTTCGAGTCTGAGCGGCGGCGCGCCCATTTCGAGTCTGAGCGGCGGTGGTGCGCCCATTTGGAGTCTGAGCGGCAGTGGCGCGCCCATTTGGAGTCTGAGCGGCGGCGGCGCGCCCATTTGGAGTCTGAGCGGCGGCGGCGCGCCCATTTGGAGTCTGAGCGGCGGCGCGCCCATTTGGAGTCTGAGCGGCGGCGGCGCGCCCTTTTGGAGTCTGAGCGGCGGCGGCGCGCCCATTTGGAGTCTGAGCGGCGGCGCGCCCATTTGGAGTCTGAGCGGCGGCGGCGCGCCCTTTTGAAGTCTGAGCGGCGGCGGCGGCGCGCCCATTTGGAGTCTGAGCGGCGGCGGCGCGCCCATTTCGAGTCTGAGCAGCGGCGGCGTGCCCTCTTTTAGTCTGAGCGGCGGCGGCGCGCCCATTTCGAGTCTGAGCGGCGGCGGCGCGCCCATTTGAAGTCTGAGCGGCGGAGGCGCACCCTTTTGGAGTCTGAGCGGCGGCAACGCGCCCTTCTGGAATCTGAGCGGCAGCGGCGCGCCCTTTTGGAGTCTGAGCGGCGGCGACGCTCCCTTTTTGAGTCTGAGCGGCTGCGGCGCGCCCTTCTGGAATCTGGGCGGCGGCGGCTCGCCCTTCTGGAATCTGAGCGGCAGCGGCTCGCCCTTCTGGAGTCTGAGCGGCGGCGGCACGCTCTTCTGTAGTCTGAGCGGCTGCGGCACGCTCTTCTGTAGTCTGAGAGGCGGCGGCGCTCTCTTCTGGAGTCTGAGCGGCGGCGGCACGCTCTTTTGCAGTCTGAGCGGCGGCGGCGCGCTCTTCTGCAGTCTGAGCGGCGGCGGCGCGCTCTTCTGTAGTCTGAGCGGCGGTGGCACGCTCTTCTGTAGTCTGAGAGGCGGCGGCGCTCTCTTCTGGAGTCTGAGCGGCGGCGGCACGCTCTTTTGCAGTCTGAGCAGCGGTGGCGCGCTCTTCTGCAGTCTGAGCGGCGGCGGCGCGCTCTTCTGGAGCCTGAGCGGCGGCGGCGCTCTCTTCTGGAGTCTGAGCGGCGGCGGCACGCTCTTCTGGAGTCTGAGCGGCGGCGGCGCGCTCTTCTGCAGTCTGAGCGGCGGCGGCGCGCTCTTCTGCAGTCTGAGCGGCGGCGGCGCGCTCTTCTGTAGTCTGAGCGGCGGTGGCACGCTCTTCTGTAGTCTGAGAGGCGGCGGCGCTCTCTTCTGGAGTCTGAGCGGCGGCGGCGGCACGCTCTTTTGCAGTCTGAGCAGCGGTGGTGCGCTCTTCTGCAGTCTGAGCGGCGGCGGCGCGCTCTTCTGGAGCCTGAGCGGCGGCGGCGTTCTCTTCTGGAGTCTGAGCGGCGGCGGCACGCTCTTTTGCAGTCTGAGCGGCGGCGGCGCGCTCTTCTGCAGTCTGAGCGGCGGCGGCGCGCTCTTCTGTAGTCTGAGCGGCGGTGGCACGCTCTTCTGTAGTCTGAGAGGCGGCGGCGCTCTCTTCTGGAGTCTGAGCGGCGGCGGCACGCTCTTTTGCAGTCTGAGCAGCGGTGGCGCGCTCTTCTGGAGCCTGAGCGGCGGCGGCGCGCTCTTCTGGAGCCTGAGCGGCGGCGGCGCTCTCTTCTGGAGTCTGAGCGGCGGCGGCACGCTCTTCTGGAGTCTGAGCGGCGGCGGCGCGCTCTTCTGCAGTCTGAGCGGCGGCGGCGCGCTCTTCTGCAGTCTGAATGTGGACGAAACTCTCTTCTGCAGTCTGAATGTCCCTTTCAATACTGCTCACTGTGGCAGGCCTGCCGTGTGAGCTGTGTCTGCAGTAGATCTCGCCTTCATCTGCAATAAAACCAGAGGAATTTGATTTAGCATCTTTACCTACATTTCATATATTTTTCTTTATACAACATCAAATTATGAAGAAAAAAATTCAAAGCTCCACTTCCAGGGAGAAATAGTAAACCCGACATGACAGTGACATAGGAAAAACTGCTATTGGCTTTTGTATAAAAATGCTGATTGCCTGGCAGTTATGCTGACCCACTAAAATTCCATGATTGGAAGTTTGGAAGCCAACAACAAGTATTTTTAGCAGTATAATAAAAAAGCATTTCCCAAACATAGGTAATTGCTGTGGGCACATTGTGTGGGCTGCTAAGCAATTACATGGTGTTGATCACGTGGTGGAGTGTCGGATCATTTTATCAACTGAATATCTATCATAGAGATACTACCCAATATTAATATCACAACTTATAGACTCTCTCTGTTTTTTCATATTTATTGTTTGCACATTGCTACTTACTGGGTGTGTAATATATATGTGTATTGTTTATGTTATCACATTACCTAGCGCCACTATTTACTTTTAACCTATGTTTGGTAGATGCTGTTTTATTATAGCATTTCTTTTAAAGTGGCTGCTCTATATGTATCAGGTTTGTCTTTGGCGCAGTGATAAGATCTTAGGTAGCGGCTCATTGTGATCTGGTTGTGTATTATTTTTAGCAGTATGATGTTGCACTTTCATAGTTAAATGAGTGGGCAGGTCACAAAGGAAATTGTGACAGGAAGTAGTGGTGCCACCTGCCTGGCTGTACATTGTGGCAGGGGTTTGTGAAACATCAGACCAGCTAAGCAGGGGCTTTGTTGAGTGGCAGTTTTGTCAAGAAAGTGTGTCATTATCAGCCCTGAGATCAGAACACCACAGCAGCAAATGGAACTCCCTACATCTGAAAGAAATCTGGAGACATAAAAGAAATACTTTCCCTGGCCCCATTAGTTCAGCGGGGAGGGGAGTGTGTGTTTGTGTGTTGGGGGGCACTGCAGAAAGGAGACAATTTCTTCACATTCAGGCTGAGAGCTCTGCTGTTTCTTATAATTGAGATAAAATCCCAGCCTCTTTTATATCAATCTACCGGATTCCTCTGGTGAATTTATATACAAGAGGCTGGGATTGAAGAATCGGCTCCGGTGAGGACAGCTGTGGATGTTTGGACAGGTAAGTGTCTCTATATTAAAAGTTAGCAGCTATAGTATTTGTAGCTGCTGACTTAAAAATGTTTTGGGGTAGACTGGAGCGCCTCTTTAAAGTCCCACACCTTGCAAAACCTTGGGATCAGTGGACATGCGTCCTACAAGTGTGTTTTTTTTATTTTCTTTAGCCATGACAATTTCAGTTCTCTTATATGGGTTCAATTAAAGTGCTTATAAAGGCAGAGGGATTTTATCTTGCTGCATTTCTAAAAAAATAAAAAATAAATGTATGCATGCATCTCCCCCCCAGCCCCCCGCCCCCCTAGGCTCTCTTGCTCCTCACTGGCTCAGTAAAAAAAAAGAAATAATAATAATAGGCCAAAAAAGCCAATGCTGTAAAAAAAACACACTATTGCAAAAATGTTGAAAAACTCACTGCAAAGCTACTGCCATTTTTATAACATTATTATAACGTCCGGTGTGCATGAGGAAGCTTTACCATCACTGTAATGTATGGCATTGGTTTAACCACTTAAGCCCTGGACCAATTGTCAGCCTAAGGACCAGAGGTCTTTTTACAATTTTGCACTGCACTGCTTTAACTGGCAATTGCACGGTCATGCAATGTTGTACCCAAACAAAATTTGCGTCCTTTTCTTGCCACAAATAGAGCTTTCTTTTGATGGTATTTGATTGCCTCTGCGATTTTTATTTTTTACGATATAAATGGAAAAAGACTGAAAATTTTGAAAGAAAAAAAGATATTTTCTACTTTTTGTTATAAGAAAAATCGAATAAACTCAATTTCAGTCATACATTTAGGCCAAAATGTATTCAGCCCCATGTCTTTAGTAAAAAAAAGTCATTAAGCGTATATTTATTGGTTTGTGCAAAAGTTATAGCGTCTACAAACTAGAGTACATTTTCTGGAATTTACACAGCTTTTAATTTATGACTGCCTATCTCATTTCTTGAGGTGCTAAAATGGCAGGGCAGTACAACCCCCCCCATGACCCCATTTTGGAAAGTTGAAACCCCAAGAAAATTGCTGAGGGGCATGTTGAGACCATTGAATATTTTTTTTTTTTTGTCCCAAGTGATTGAATAATGACACAAACTAAAAAGTTTGCAAAAAGTTGTCACTAAATGATATATTGCTCACAATGCCATAGTTATATGTGGAATTTCACCCCAAAATATATTCTGCTGCTTCTCCTGAGTACGGGGATACCACATATGTGGGACTTTTTGGGAGCCTAGCCGCGTACGGGACCCCGAAAACCAATCACCGCCTTCAGGATTTCTAAGGGTGCAAATTTTTGATTTCACTCCTCACTACCTATCACAGTTTCGAAGGCCATAAAATGCCAAAATAGCACAAAACCCCCCCAAATGACCCCATTTTGGAAAGTAGACACCCCAAGCTATTTAATGAGAGGCATGTTGAGTCCATGAAATATTTTATATTTTGCCACAAGTTGCGGGAATATTACAAACTTTTTTTTGTGCACGAAGTTGTCACTAAATGATATATTGCTCACACATGCTATGGGCATAAGTGAAATTACACCCCAAAATAAATTCTGCTGGGGATACCACATGTGGGGGACTTTGTGGGAGCCTAGCCGTGTACCGTAAAACGCTACCAAAAAAAACTGTTAGCGATGGCAGGGATCAGGCCTGACTCTGCAAACGCTGCAGTTATGTGTTTAGTGTTTTGTAAGTGACAGTGATCAATCGATACTGCACTTGGGTGGGCTGGGCGGAGGGGCAAAACGCAGGTGCTAGCAGGTATCTGGGCTGGTCCCGCTAACAATGCTTTTTTTGTCGATTTGTGTGCCTATGTGTACCTACGTGTCAGTGTAGTGATTGGTGCACACTTACTATGTCCTCTCCTCGCAGTCCGGTCAAAAAGACCGCCCCGAGGAGAGTGAAATCGTAAACACAGGGAGGGGAAGCTTCTCATTCGCCAGGAGCGATGGAGAGGGGATGGCCAGAAACCAACGGCCATCCCCTCATCCTGGATCGCTCCTGAAGCGAAACGGACCGCCGCAGCCAGTGGGAGGGGGTCCGATCGGACCCCCCACACGCTGTAAGGCAGGCATGTACGGGTATGTGCTTGTGCCCATACATGCCATTCTTCCGACGTATAATTACATGCGGTGGTCCTAAAGTGGTTAATTATCTGCGTCTTGTAGAACGACTCCTATTGTAAATGAAAATATATTCTCCGCCTACAATGGCTTGCTACAGTTTCTGTGGAATATTTTTTTGACATTTTGGGAACTATGTATATGTGTTATGTAGGTAACAAGGGGTTAAACATGTATGTGGGGGTCTTTTCTTCCCATATTATAAATCTCTGCCATCTTGCTGGGTGGCATTGAGGTCATCAGTCCAGCCTGTAATAAGTAGCATGCAAGGCTTGTTCAAAAAAAAAAGGCAGTTAGTAGGTGACAGTTGGAAAAAGAGGGGGGGGGGGGACTTGGCTCGGGGTAAACATATCTAAAAATAGCTGCTTTCTCCTCTTTAAAATAAATCCTCAGACTGGTGTTTACAAGACAAAAGACAGCAATGTCTATGGCCAGCCCTATACATGTGTACATAGGTTTAGTCTACTGAAAATTTTAAAAAGGGATTGAAGACTTTTCTTTTTAGCAAATGTTTTTGAATTAAGTTATTTGTCTGTTTTTTTATTGTAACTGTGTAGCACTTTGAGGTCTTTTGATGGAAAGTGCATTATAAATAACATTTATTATTATTATTATTATTATTATTATTATATGGGGGTGCCACTGTCATCAATGGGAGGAAAAAGAATCCAATGAAAGTATTTTGTATTTATCAATATCCATGAAACTTACCAGCCCTGCGTTTTTTGTCCCACTGTGGTCCATTGGCTTTACAGCCGGCATCAAAACATCCGATAACGGATCTGAAACAGCGACGTACAAATCGCACTGCCCTCCGCATTTTGGTGGGCTTCTTGAATAGGGGATCTGCAAGCTGTATATTGATCTCTCCTTCCATAGCTGGGCTTCCTTTGGTTGGTTTCTCAATATTGTTTTGAGAAACAATCTGTTTACTTGTAATTTGTCTCATTATGAAGAATAATAAGACACGCTTTAAGTCTGAGAAATTGCAATAAAACTGAATCGAATAAATCCAAATCCAATCAAACAGCAAGAGAAAGCTGGACAGAGATGTCTTCACTGTACAGCAAACAACTCACAACTGATGCCAGAAGAGCCCAGAGCAGCCTTATATTAGAGCAGGTGATGACATCATAGAGGTCGTTTTTTTTAACTGACGATTTTTCTTAACGGCTTTTGTTGCCATGGTTACCAAAGCTTCCTATACACAGTGATGGGCTGTGGGGGATGGGCTGTGAGGGAGAGCACAGACACACCAATAGAGGACTATGATTCGGCAGTATTAATGGTAGCAATATGATGGGGCAGTTTTGATAGGGCAGTTTTGATGGTGGCAATAGGAGGAGGCAATTTTGATGGGAAAAAGAGGGGGGGGACTTGGCTCAGGGTAAACAGATCTAAAAATAGCTGCTTTCTCCTCTTTAAAATAAATTCTCAGACTGGTGTTTACAAGACAAAAGACAGCAATGTCTATGGCCAGCCCTATACATGTGTACATAGGTTTAGTCTACTGAAAATTTTAAAAAGGGATTGAAGACTTTTTCATTTTAGCAAATGTTTTTGAATTAAGTTATTTGTCTGTTTTTTTATTGTAACTGTGTAGCACTTTGAGGTCTTTTGATGGAAAGTGCATTATAAATAACATTTATTATTATTATTATTATTATTATTATTATTATATGGGGGTGCCACTGTCATCAATGGGAGGAAAAAGAACCCAATGAAAGTATTTTGTATTTATCAATATCCATGAAACTTACCAGCCCTGCGTTTTTTGTCCCAGCGTGGTCCATTGGCTTTACAGCCGGCATCAAAACATCCGATAACGGATCTGAAACAGCGACGTACAAATCGCACTGCCCTCCGCATTTTGGTGGGCTTCTTGAATAGGGGATCTGCAAGCTGTATATTGATCTCTCCTTCCATAGCTGGGCTTCCTTTGGTTGGTTTCTCAATATTGTTTTGAGAAACAATCTGTTTACTTGTAATTTGTCTCATTATGAAGAATAATAAGACACGCTTTAAGTCTGAGAAATTGCAATAAAACTGAATCGAATAAATCCAAATCCAATCAAACAGCAAGAGAAAGCTGGACAGAGATGTCTTCACTGTACAGCAAACAACTGACTTCTGATGCCAGAGGAGCCCAGAGCAGCCTTATATTAGAGCAGGTGATGACATCATAGAGGTTTTTTTTTCAACTGACGATTTTTCTTAACGGCTTTTGTTGCCATGGTTACCAACGCTTCCTATACACAGTGATGGGCTGTGGGGGAGAGCACAGACACACCAATAGAGGACTATGATGGGGCAGTATTAATGGTAGCAATATGATGGTGCAGTTTTGATGGTGGCAATAGGAGGAGGCAATTTTAATGGGGCAGTTTTTTTTATATGTATAGAGGACTGTGAAACTGGATTAAAGTTATTATTATAAAGCCCTCTATTTTAAGGCATAGTGATAGGTTGAGTGGTCAGAGTTGATATTGATTATGTATATGTCGACACACGAAAGAAAATAAAAAGAAAAAATCGTGACTAAAAAAAGTCGAAGTGAGGGTGTAGTGTATCTTCTAGAATGTCCTTGCCACATTCAATACATGGGAAGAACAAAAAGAGAACTCTGGAAGAGATTAAGAGAGCATGTTGAAAATATTAAAAAGGGTTTTGATAAATATAACCCTTGAGACACTATGCAAAGTTTCATAAAAAAGACCCCTCATCTTTATTAATTTGTGGTATTCAAAAATACAAGCCCCATTGGAGAGGTGATAATAAAATTATTAGGATTAGCCAAGCTGAATCCTGATGGATTCATGAATTATGCACTTTAACAGCTTTTGGACATAACGTTGACTTTGATCTTAATTGTTTTATTTCTAATTATTAATTCAAGATTTTTGGGCATTTTATTAATATTAATGAATTTTTTATATTTTTCTATATCCACTTATATATATATAGATAGCATTGGGGTTAGATGTACTTCACTGATGAGGGGTTTTGTCCTCTCCCCCCTCCCCCTACTGCTTTTTTTTTTTTTTTCGGTATTAATTTCCCAATTGATTGGTCCAGTCAAAACCAACGTTATGGCCAGTTATGAGATAGTTAAAATATAGCTATGGTATAGTTGTACTTTTTATCATAATATTGCTATGTATTTGAATGACTAGATGAACACAGTTAGCATTGCCTGTATAAAATGATGTAGTATGGCATTTAACCACAAGATGGCAGTGTCTGTGGAGCGATATATTTAGAATGTTATTTTACACTTATTTATGTGGAGAAAGTTATAACAATTACTTTGTAATTTTAGTAATGTTATTAGTAGATGTGGAAGTAATTTGAATATGCTTTTATTTTCAAGTTGTATCAGGAAGCTAGTAGTATTAAGGTATGGAGTGGTTGTTGTTTTGAGTTGCTATAGCCGCCCGCCCTATTTAAACTTCATCAACACCTGACTCCTTGACCCTTTGAAAAAGTCACGTGTCTGTGACGCAACGTGTCAGGGAGGAGCCAGGTGTCACGATCGTCACTTCCGGTCGCGGCTGAGACCGAAAGTTCCCTTTTTTACAAGCGCAAGATTCCGTTTTTTAATGTGAGTGGATATTTTACATTATTTTATTAAAGTTTACATTTCTACACATGAGAGTCCCCTTTCTTTCCCCCATGATCGTTGGTATTTTGGATTTTATTGTGAGGCTGAACGAATCATCTATAAGGAGCCAAATCAGCAATTTCCCCTACAAGTGTGTTGGACCCTGAGGGGTCTTGTATTGAGGTGAGAGGCTGGGGGAAACGGGGGGTGCTCTGGTGGAGCACTGAAGGTGGACTGTCTCTCTCTTTTTGTGAAGCATGTCTGCATCTGTGACAACACTGCATGACTATTAGATATACTGTCACATTTGGATATCGAGCTACTGAATAGCACTGGAACATTTGTTTGAACACTTGTATTTGCACATGGACTTTTTTATTTTTATGTTTTTCTTCTTCTTTTTTAGCCATTTTTGTATTGTGATTCAGTCACATATTGTTTGCGATATTTGCACATTTCATGTCATTTGGATGTATCACTTTTTATATATGTGATTTTGCACTTTTTAAATATTATACACTACTGTGTTTTGCACGTTTATGGATGCACAGTGTTTTTACATTTGCACATTTATGTACGTATTTATTACAGTTATTGATTTGTGTCACATAATAGGTGGTGTATTTTAAAAGGCAGCGCTACATACCTTTTTTTACATATATATATTTATATTTATTAACCACATGCCCTCTGGAATCTATGATTTACTCCCCTTCATGACCAGATCATGTTTTGCAATACGGCACTGCACTACTTATTTTAACTGACAATTGCGTGGTCATGCAACGCTGTATGCAAATAAAATGTATGTCTTTTTTTGCCACATAAATAGAGCTTTCTTTTGGTGGGATTTGATCAACTCTGCAGTTTTACATTTTTTTGCACTATATACAAAAAGAGACTAAATGAAGGAAAACAGCAGAGCTTCCTCTCATTTCAGAGCTTCCCCTTAAATCTAGAACAAGTGGACTTGCAGGGCACAGTATATTTGCCGTTAATAAATCAACCTCATTGTGTCTACAATAAAATTTCTGCCTGCTCTTATTTTTTTTTAAAGAGAAGTTCCAGCCTGTATAAATAAAAAAAAATGAAAAGTCAGGAACAGGGTTGCCATCCTCCTACAGTATTTTTTACTGACAAAACATGGAAAATTTACTGGCGGAGCACATTTTTTACTGGCATAAGAAATTACAGAACTCCTATTGAAAACTAAAACAGTGCATATTTGAACAGTATAAACATATATGAAAACACTGACAATACCTATACCAAAGTCATTTGTTTGATTTACACTTATAAAGTCAACACAGCATGAAAATATCAGCCCCTGATATATAGGCCTCTTTCACGCGACTGATACGCTCAAGTCCGCCTTTTTTCAGGTGGACCTGAACGGATGCTCCATAGAGGTCTATGGAGCGTCGGATGTCAGCGGTGACATGTCCGCTGACGTCCGACCCGCTCCGATCCGAAAAAGTCTGAGGATCGGATCGGGTGACGATGGACTCTGCGGTCCGTCCTCATCCGATCCCCTATAGGGGAGAGCGGTGCTCGGACAGGTCCGTCCCTGCACGGTGTGCAGAGACAAACCTGTCCTCTGCCTGCTCAGTGGGGATCGACAGAGCGATCCCCGCTGAGCAAGCGGATGTCCACGGGGCAGATCAGCGCGGATCCTTTCCGTGTGAAAGAGCCGTTACTGGTAGTTATAAAAAAATCACAGATTTTTACAAACTGTCAGTAAATTTACTGGCGTTTGACAACCCTAGTCAGGAGCTACAAATAGTGTAGCTCATGAATGTTAACCACTTAAGCCCCAGACCACTTTTTGCGATTCGACACTGCGTCTCTTTAACTGACAATTGTGCGGTCGTGCGACATGGCTCCCAAACAAAATTGACGTCCTTTTTTCCCCACAAATAGAGATTTCTTTTGGTGGTATTTGATCACCTCTGTGGTTTTTATTTTTTGCGCTATAAACAAAAAAAGAGCAACAATTTTGAAAAAAAAGCATTATATTTTACATTTTGTTATAATATAAAAAATATTTTTTTTCCTCAGTTTAGGCCAATATGTATTCTTCTACATATTTTTGATAAAGAAAATCACAATAAGCGTTAACTAATTGGTTTGCGCAAAAGTTATAGCGTTTACAAAATAGGGGACAGTTTTGTGGCATTTTTTTAAATAATTTTTTTTTTGTTTACTAGTAATGGCGGGGATCAGCGATTTTTATCGTGACTGTGACATTACAGCAGACACATTGGACATTTTTGACACCATTGTCATTTATACAGCAATCAGTGCTATACAAATGCACTGATTCCTGTCTAAATGACACTGACAGTGAAGGGGTTAATAGCTAGGTGGCAGTGTAGAGGTTAAGTGTGTCCTGGGGCGAGTTTCTAACTGTGGGGCGGTGTGGCTGTGTGTGACACGTCACTGATCACTCCTCCCGATCACTAGGCAGAACAGGTAGATGCTTGTTTACATTAGCATCTCCCAGTTCTTCCTTCCCGTGAGACTATCGCGGGTATCCCCGCGGTGATCGAGTCCACGGAACTTGTGATCCGACTCACAGAGGTCTCAGCCAGCATGCACGCGATGGCGGCATGCACATGATGGCGTGGCCCCAAATTTAAAGGGACGTACAGGTATGCCCATTTGCCCATCCATGCCATTCTGCCAAAGTACATCAGCATGCGCCAGTTGGGAAGTGGTTAATATAAGGATACTTACCTGTAGTGGTATCCCGTGATGTCGGCACCCCTAGCCGATTTGTCCATCAGCTTTGGGTGCAGGAGCGGCATCCTTATAAGGGAAATAGGAAGTGAAGCCCTGCGGCTTCCCAGCCTGTTTCCTACTGTGCATGTGTGAGTTGCGCTGCCCTTATTGAAAGGTCCCACTCTCTTCTAGGACTTGTGTCTCCCAGAAGACAGCAGGGGGCGTAAAATTCAGTAGATCAACGCAATCAATGTGCAGCGATCTTATCCGGGAAGAGGGAGCGGGTACCTGGTTTTGACAAAAAGTGCCAAATATGGCAGTGGGGGGGGGGGGGGGGGGCTGGTGTGAACAAGCAGAGCTTCCACTTTTGGGCTGAGCTCCACTTTAGACTTCAGTTCCAGTTTTAATTTGAGTATCGCTTAGGCTGACTTCACATTTGCGTGTCTGTTGTTTCCTGTGTTCTTTTGTCATTACCTTGGACAGGTATGTTTGTCATGCGTTGACGTGTGCTGAAACTCCCATGAAAAGCTCATGAAAAGCATCAGTGGATTCAAAACTCGGAATGTTTTCAGCCAATGCGTGTCAAGGCACTGCACAGATCTGAATTGGCAGAATCCTGGCTTGTTTACACTCGTGTTGCTCTCTGAAGAGCGATCAGTATTGGATTGATCTTTGGAGGGTGTTTAACAGGTGTTGAGGAGGCATTATGTTGCCTGTTTTACCCCCTAAAAACCCCACCACCCCATTCAGTTGATTGAGTCTCATCTGTCAGTCGCTGTTGGCCGCCATGAGCGACAGTGCGGATAAATTTGGTTGCGCCGCAGTGGAAAGCATTGTGGCCATATGTACACCCCAATCCATTGCCTTTGCAGGTAGTAACGCTGCTCAGGTGTGTGTGTTTACAGTCCCCTAAATTCAAAGTGTAAATTTGCATTGCAAGCAGGGGGAAATAGTCCCCATCAACTCAAAACAACATGTCCATCTAAAGTCTAGAACACACTACTCATTTTTTCTTTCAGGGCTGAACAAAAAAAAACTGACAGCTCCAGAGGAGCCGATGTACTAACTAAGAGATGTTAGTACAGCTATCTCCCCTACTGTGCTATTGTGTTCTGACAGGGGGGACTGCCATGTCCCTTTAATAGAAGCTGGCCGCCTTCTGTTGGCTGCAGCACACGGGCAGAGCGTCTGGCGGTTTCTAGTGGACCAAGCGATGCTGCCCACCATTCAGCCCATGTGTACGGGCATTAGACTCTTCTGTCTTACAGGGTGATGGTACATTATTATTATTATAATTATTATTATAATACATATTATTATATATATTTATATATATATATGAGATCTTGTACAATATATATAGTACATGATCTCACTGCAGAGTTGTCACGTTATAGGAAGTAGAAAAATATATGATCAATTGACAGGATCAACAGGTAACAGAAATACAATATATTGTCAAAAGTATTGTGACAGCTGCCTTTACACGCACATTAACTTGTTTTTTTTTTGTTTTGTTTTTTCAAATAGCAATTTTTATTAGTCGTCATTGATTTTCAACAAAGGTAAAAAGCGTAACGTGAACGTACATGAACAAAAGCAAAATGTACACGACGGAAGTCCATTTAAGGTAGGAGCAAAATACAACAACCATAGTCATTGATACTACCGAAAATGTTACCGCACATGAACTTTAATGGCCTCCCAGTCTAAGGCTGGATTCACACCTACGCATTTTTATGTGCTTTTTGCATTTTGCTGATTTGCACTACAGATCGTGTTCCATAGGAAACCATGTTATTTGGACTCTAGGGCAAATCTGCAAAATGCAAAAAGCACTAAAACTGTATAGGTGTGAATCCAGCCTTAGTCTGCAGGGTTCAGTATTGGGTTGGCCCACCCTTTGCAGTTATAACAGCTTCAACTCTTCTGGGAAGGCTGTCCACAAGGTTTAGGTGTGTGTCTATGGAAATGTTGGACCATTCTTCCAGAAGTGCGTTTGTGAGGTCAGGCACTGATGTTGGACGAGAAGGCCTGGAGTGCAGTCTCACCTCTAATATATCCCAAAGGTGTTCTATCGGGTTGAGGTCAGGACTCTGTGTAGTCCAGTCAAGTTCCTCCACCCCAAACTCACTCATGCATGTCTTTATGGACCTTGCTTTTTGCACTGGTCCAAATCATTTGGTAGAGGTGGGGGTTATGGTGTGGGGTTGTTTTTCAGGAGTTGGGATTGGCCTCTTAGTTCCAGTGAAGGAATCTCTTAAGGCGTGAGCATACCAAGACATTTTGGACAATTTCTGCTCCCAGCTTTGTGGGAACAGTTTGAGGATGGCCCTTTCCTGTTCCAACTTGTCTGTGCACCAGTGCACAAACTTGACTGGCCTGCACAGAGTCCTGACCTCAACCTGATAGAACACCTTTGGGATGAATTAGAGTGGAGACTGCGAGCCAGGCCTTCTCATCCAACATCAGTGCCTGACCTCACAAATGCTCTTCTGGAAAAATGGTCAAACATTCCCATAGACACACTTCTAAACCTTGTGCTCAGCCTTCCCAGAAGACTTGAAGCTGTTATAGCTGCAAAGGGTGGGCAATGCAATACTGAACCCTACGGACTAAGACTGGGATGTCATTAAATGTCATGTGTGTGTAAAGGCAGGCGCCCCAATGCCTTTACACACAGTTTATTCTGGGAACTCAGAAACAAATGCTGTTAATTCTGGAAATAGACGGCATCATGTATAGCATTTTTTATTTCAGTCATAGTTTCATTCATAGCTTTTACAAAGAAAACATTCTGACTGGGTTCTCTCTCCCTAACGAGCATACGTGTCATCACTCCATTAATTCCTATAGATGATCTGTACAGTACTCTTGGTAGCCACCAGTCACCCAGCAGAGTAGGAATCAGGGTGGATATAAATAAATGATTTTATTTTTTTATCTGATTTTTTTTTTGATTTTTTTTTATCAATTTTTTTAATAAAATGCTTTTGGGGTAAAAATCTATCTAAAGATAAATTTCTATTTAGGATGCATTAATAATTTAGTTTATTCAGCATGAAATGGAGCTTAGTTATGTAACATGAGGCTGTATATTCTGCAATATTTACATTTTTTGATAAACTCATTCAATGAATCCAAGCTCTGCAAGCTGAGATAACAGGCACTGCATTGATGTATTCACAGTAACCAGGCGATAAAACAAAATTCAGGAATATTCCTTTATCCCATTATTTTGCAAATCTATGTACACTACAAACTGTATGATTGAATAGGCTCAGATATCACTGTTTTACTAACCTGACAGCTTATTATTCTAAATAAGAAACCTTCATTTTGTTTGCAAATATTAAAGATTCTAACTACCAATAAGTCCTTACGTTTAAAGAGCACCTGTCACTTCAGATCCATCATGGCAGCACTTGTTAGCGGGCATCCACTCACCTGCTGCCACCACGTCCCTCACCTTGTTGTGTCACTGCCACATCACCAGCTGTCCCATTAAAGTGAATGGGACTGTCGGTGAGTCAACAGCGGGTCAGAGGAGGAGCCACTGCGGGACAGAGATGACAGTTGCTGTTTAACCACTTGACATCCGTGCTATAGCTGAATGACGGCCACAGTGAATTCAAATCCACCCTGGTAGGAATCATCCATAGTAATGAATAGGGCCCCTGGGTGCATGCATGGTAGGAAGAGGACCTGGATGAGACACTTTCCTTGCAAAGGCTCTGTAGTGCCAATCAGGACTTACCAATGAGGACCATGGAAGTCGGAAGAATGGAAATTTACTAGGAAGACTGCAATTAATGAGATGGTTCTAAAGTTGTCCTTTAAGCAGGAAGTCTGAGCAACAAATAGTTTTCTGTGTTCTTTCTTTTTTATGTATTCTTTATTAAGGCCCCAATCAAATCTGATTACGTAGATTCATGCAGATTTATCCTATTCAAATTCAATGGGTGTGTCTGAATATGCGCTGCACAAGTATTTATGTGCATTTTTCAAGCATTTCTCTGCCTAACAACTAGGCTCCTTCTCCTCCTCCTGAAGCTTATAATACATATAAAAAATGCTTCAAAAACGCGTATATATGCGTTAAAACATACCAAAAATTCACTGGCAAATCTCTGGCAAAAATACGCTCTGCTCAGGTGTGAATGCAGCCTTGATGTATAATTAAAGACTTTTTTTTTTTTTTTGGATAGTGTGGAGAGCAGGCATGTACCGGCCATCGGGACTACTGGGAGTTTCCCGGTGGGCCGATGGCTCAGTGGGCCACTCTGATGTAAGGGGGCTGGTGATGGGACACTCTGATGTAAGGGGCTGCTGATGGGACACTCTGATGTAAGGGGGGTGCTGATGGGACACTCTGATGTAAGGGGCTGCTGATGGGACACTCTGATGTAAGGGGGCTGCTGATGGGACACTCTGATGTAAGGGGGCTGCTGATGGGACACTCTGATGTATGGAGGTGCTGGTAATGGGAAACTCTGATGTAAGGGGGCTGGTAATGGGACACTCTGATGTAAGGGGGCTGGTAATGGGACACTCTGATGTAAGGGGGTGCTGATGGAACACTCTGATGTAAGGGGGCTGCTGATGGGACACTCTGATGTTAGGGTGTGCTGATGGGACACTCTGATGTAAGGGGGCTGGTAATGGGACACTCTGATGTAAGGGGGTGCTGATGGGACACTCTGATGTAAGGGGGTGCTGATGGGACACTCTGATGTAAGGGGGTGCTGATGGGACTCTCTGATGTAAGGGGGTGCTGATGGGACTCTCTGATGTTAGGGAGTGCTGATGGGACACTCTGATGTAAGGGGGCTGGTGATGGGACACTCTGATGTAAGGGGGCTGCTGATGGGACACTCTGATGTAAGGGGTCTGCTGATGGGACACTCTGATGTATGGAGGTGCTGTTAATGGGACACTCTGATGTAAGGGGGCTGGTAATGGGACACTCTTATGTAAGGGGGCTGGTGATGGGACTCTCTGATGTTAGGGGGTGCTGATGGGACACTCTGATGTAAGGGGGTGCTGATGGGACACTCTGATGTTAGGGAGTGCTGATGGGCCACTCTGATGTAAGGGGGCTGGTGATGGGCCACTCTGATGTAAGGGGGCTGGTGATGGGACACTCTGATGTAAGGGGGCTGCTGATGGGACACTCTGATGTAAGGGGCTGCTGATGGGACACTCTGATGTAAGGGGGCTGCTGATGGGACACTCTGATGTAAGGGGGCTGCTGATAGGACACTCTGATGTATGGAGGTGCTGGTAATGGGACACTCTGATGTAAGGGGGCTGGTAATGGGACACTCTGATGTAAGGGGGCTGGTAATGGGACACTCTGATGTAAGGGGGTGCTGATGGGACACTCTGATGTAAGGGGGCTGCTGATGGGACACTCTGATGTTAGGGTGTGCTGATGGGACACTCTGATGTAAGGGGGCTGGTAATGGGACACTCTGATGTAAGGGGGCTGGTAATGGGACACTCTGATGTAAGGGGGTGCTGATGGGACACTCTGATGTAAGGGGGTGCTGATGGGACACTCTGATGTAAGGGGGTGCTGATGGGACTCTCTGATGTAAGGGGGTGCTGATGGGACTCTCTGATGTTAGGGAGTGCTGATGGGACACTCTGATGTAAGGGGGCTGGTGATGGGACACTCTGATGTAAGGGGTGCTGATGGGACTCTCTGATGTTAGGGGGTGCTGATGGGACACTCTGATGTTAGGGTGTGCTGATGGGACACTGATGTAATGGGGCTGGTAATGGGACACTCTGATGTAAGGGGACTGGTAATGGAACACTCTGATGTAAGGGGGTGCTGATGGGACACTCTGATGTAAGTTGGTGCTGATGGGACTCTCTGATGTAAGGGGGTGCTGATGGGACTCTCTGATTTAAGGGGGTGCTGATGGGACTCTCTGATGTAAGGGGGCTGGTGATGGGACACTCTGATGTAAGGGGGTGCTGATGGGACTCTCTGATGTTAGGGAGTGCTGATGGGACACTCTTATGTAAGGGGGCTGCTGATGGGACACTCTGATGTAAGGGGGCTGCTGATGGGACACTCTGATGTAAGGGGGCTGCTGATGGGACACTCTTATGTAAGGGGGCTGGTAATGGGACACTCTGATGTAAGGGGGCTGGTAATGGGACACTCTGATGTAAGGGGGCTGGTAATGGGACACTCTGATGTAAGGGGGTGCTGATGGGACACTCTGATGTAAGGGGGCTGCTGATGAGACACTCTGATGTACGGAGGTGCTGGTAATGGGACACTCTGATGTAAGGGGGCTGGTAATGGGACACTCTGATGTAAGGGGGCTGGTAATGGGACACTCTGATGTAAGGGGGCTGGTGATGGGACACTCTGATGTAAGGGGGTGCTGATGGGACTCTCTGATGTTAGGGGGTGCTGATGGGACACTCTGATGTTAGGGAGTGCTGATGGGACTCTGATGTTAGGGAGTGCTGATGGGACACTCTGATGTAAGGGGGCTGGTGATGGGACACTCTGATGTAAGGGGGTGCTGATGGGACTCTCTGATGTTAGGGGGCGCTGATGGGACTCTCTGATGTTAGGGAGTACTGATGGGACACTCTTATGTAAGGGGGCTGGTGATGGGACACTCTGATGTAAGGGGTGATGATGGGACACTCTGTTGTAAGGGGGTGCTGATGGGACACACTGATGTTAGGGGGCGCTGATGGGACACTCTGATGTTAGGGAGTGCTGATGGGACACTCTTATGTAAGGGGGCTGGTGATGGGACACTCTGATGTAAGGGGGTGCTGATGGGACTCTCTGATGTTAGGGTGTGCTGATGGGACACTCTGATGTAAGGGGGCTGGTAATGGGACACTCTGATGTAAGGGGGCTGGTAATGGGACACTCTGATGTAAGGGGGTGCTGATGGGACTCTCTGATGTTAGGGTGTGCTGATGGGACACTCTGATGTAAGGGGGCTGGTAATGGGACACTCTGATGTAAGGGGGTGCTGATGGAACACTCTGATGTAAGGGGGCTGCTGATGGGACATTCTGATGTACGGAGGTGCTGGTAATGGGACACTCTGATGTAAGGGGGCTGGTAATGGGACACTCTGATGTAAGGGGGCTGGTAATGGGACACTCTGATGTAAGGGGGCTGGTGATGGGACACTCTGATGTAAGGGGGTGCTGATGGGACTCTCTGATGTTAGGGGGTGCTGATGGGACACTCTGATGTTAGGGAGTGCTGATGGGACTCTCTGATATTAGGGAGTGCTGATGGGACACTCTGATGTAAGGGGGCTGGTGATGGGACACTTTGATGTAAGGGGGTGCTGATGGGACACTCTGATGTTAGGGGGTGCTGATGGGACACTCTGATGTTAGGGAGTGCTGATGGGACTCTCTGATGTTAGGGAGTGCTGATGGGACACTCTGATGTAAGGGGGCTGGTGATGGGACACTCTGATGTAAGGGGGTGCTGATGGGACTCTCTGATGTTAGGGGGCGCTGATGGGACTCTCTGATGTTAGGGAGTACTGATGGGACACTCTTATGTAAGGGGGCTGGTGATGAGACACTCTGATGTAAGGGGTGATGATGGGACACTCTGTTGTAAGGGGGTGCTGATGGGACACACTGATGTTAGGGGGCGCTGATGGGACTCTCTGATGTTAGGGAGTGCTGATGGGACACTCTCATGTAAGGGGGCTGGTGATGGGACACTCTGATGTAAGGGGGTGCTGATGGGACACTCTGATGTTAGGGGGTGCTGATGGGACACTCTGATGTTAGGGAGTGCTGATGGGACTCTCTGATGTTAGGGAGTGCTGATGGGACACTCTGATGTAAGGGGGCTGGTGATGGGGCACTCTGATGTAATGGGTGATGATGGGACACTCTGTTGTAAGGGGGTGCTGATGGGACACACTGATGTTAGGGAGTGCTGATGGGACACTCAAAATGTAAGTGGGCCGGTCTGGATGAAGTCCAGGGCCAAATTTCTGTCCCAGTCCAGCCCTGGTGGAGAGGGATCAGATCTGTGACCCCGTTAGGGAGACTCACCCTCTACTTTCATTTTTAACCATTATCATCGAAAGTGAAGGTAAAAGGAAATCACTAATTTTGGGTTGACGCCGAAACAGGATTATCGGCACTAGTTCTGGTGACACCCAGGGATTCCCTTACTCAGAAGGGATTTCCTCTCAATTCCTGTATTTGGCATGGGATAGGATGTGAAAGGAAGTCTGAACAACGAGCCACAGATGTGGAAAGAAAACTGACGGGTGGTTGTAACCCTCCCTTGCTCTATTAAAAAGAAAAAAAATGTGGCCTACAGTTCAACAATAAGGGCTCATTTACTTGGGCACCATACAGCATTAGGACCCCTTTCACGCTGAGCCGTGGCCGCATTAGCGCTAAAGCAGTGAGCATTTTAGCTGCACTTTAGTGATGTTTAATCAGGGTGTTTAACCCCCACTAGCTGGGCACTTTTAACCCCCGCTAGTGGCTGAAGAGGGGGTTAAACGTACCCATGTTGTGGCGCTTCCGAAGTACTTTTCAGGCTCTTTGGAAGCGCTGCCAATTCATTTCAATGGGCAGGGTGTTTTGGAAGCTTTGTATACAGCACTCCCAATCCGCTCTAAAGATGCTGCTTGCAGGACTTTTCCTAACGTCCCCCAAGCGCACCGCCCCAGTGTGAAAAGACACACTAAAATGTATTATAAAAAGGAATCCCCTGGGGGAGGATTTTAAAGGCACGTACAACTTGATTGAAAAACAATGAAAAATATTTTATTACATAAAACAAACAAGGAAGTAATATACAATATACATAAAAAAAATATCTCTGGGTACAATTATAAAGACACTGTTAATAACAATGTGCACCACATAGGTTTATAATATAATCCATGTAGGTATAGCCACCCTACGCGCTTCGGAGCTTAATAAAGCATATCCTTCTTCAGGGGTGTAGATACAACATTAACATGGAATCTGTTGAATAACGGAGGACAAGATATTAGAGCGGGAGATGTCAGCGCCCAGATGTAATCCACATATAAACTGACAAAAGAATCCATATAAGCCATGGGAATACCATGGATTTGGGGGTGACAAATAATGAAATAAAAAATGGTCATGTAATAGAGTTGCACAAAATGCTGAAGGCCTCCCTCGCCCTTAAAGGTACAGAATAAAATAATTAGCTTCAAACACTGGCAAAATAGAACGATAATCAATTATTATAGTGCAATATAACTCTACTGCTTAGTTTAACAATAACACAATCATACAACAGTTCATTTAGCAATAACGCCATCAAAATAAATAATAGTACATATTGGATGACTTATATGTAAAAAGCGCAAAAGATGACAAAAAAAGATAGTGGTATAAATATCATAAGTATAAGTAGCTAATTCCCTATTGTTTCCTACCCCCTGAGACGAACCCTTCCAAAAACGGTTTGAACCAAATAGTGTCGTTAAGACCCGGAGACTGAGTAGCTTTCAAGGAGTGAATCCATCTGCAGGAGAATTTTGTTCCAATCTCCCCCCCTGTGGTTTGGGTGAATTCTGTCCAAGATGAGGAATTTGATTTTGGGGAGTTTCCCCCATGGACTAAGGTGGTGTGGCGGCCTAGGGGGAGGTCCGGATCACAGGTGCGCATACTAGTAATATGCCTATATGCACGTTTCCAAAATTCCTGTTTGGTTTTGCCAACGTAAAAACAACTGCACTCACACAGGAGCAAATAAATTACTCTGAATGTGTGGCAGTTGGCAAAGTGTTTTGGGTGAAAGATTTTGCCATTGGGCAAAAGTGGATTTTTTTGTGTCAACATAAATTTGCAGTTATGACATTTACCGCATGTAAAAGTGCCTTTGTATTTGCAGTGTGTAAAACTTGTAGCGTCTCGAAATTCACTTTTCACAAGGGTGTCACCAATGGATGTGGCTTGTTTGAAAGTAAAGGAGGGTTTTGATGTCACAAATTTGCCTAGAGACGGATCGCATGTAAGAATGTGCCAGCATTTTTCAATCATTTTCTTAACCTGCTCTTGTTGGTTGCTAAATTTAGTTATAATTCTGATATCCTCAGTTTCCTTTTTAGATTTTTTGCGATGTATAAGGTCGATTCTATTGTGAAGGCAAGCTCGTTTGAAGGCGCGCTTCAGGGAGGTATGGGAATAGCCCCGCAAAAGCAATCTCTTGCGGAGCTGATTGGCCTCCTCCCGAAACACGACCTCATCCGAGCAATTACACCTAACTCGAAGGTACTGGCTGTACGGGATGGAATTTATTAGGGGTTTGGGATGAAAGCTTGACACGTAGAGAATAGAGTTGCCTGCAGTTGGCTTCCTAAATAGTTTACTTAACACTTTGCCAGATTCACCCCTGTAAATCTCCACATCAAGGAAGGTGATGCGATCAAGATCAGAGTTCATAGTAAAATGTAGATTAAAGTTATTCTTGTTAATTCTCAGGAGCCACTGTTCTAACGGGTCATGGGGGCCGTCCCAGATGATGAAGATGTCGTTGATGTACCGGTACCAACAAAGAATGTGGTCCGAGTACATCGACAAGTCCTCATCATCCAGAACCATTGCCTCCCACTCCCCCAGGTACAGGTTGGCGTAGGATGGGGCATAGCAGGTCCCCATCGCTACCCCCTGCACCTAGAGGAAGTAGGAGCCGTTGAAGGTGAATACATTGTGTTGTAAAATGAAATCTAAAATTGACATGATAAACTCCCCGTATCTCGGGTCGATCTCGGGGTTCTTGGATAGAAAGTGTTGAACAACTGCTATCCCCTTTTATCGTGAGGGATCGAGTTGTAAAGGAATTCTGCATCCACTGCTACAAAGATGGCGTGGTCCAGAATGATTAAGGAATCAATGACTTGAAGAAACTAAAGAGTATCCTTAACAAAGGAAGGCAAGGAGGAAACTTTGCTAGTGTTGTCACTGACAGCCAACGCCTGAGATAATTGGCCTACCAGGGGGGTTGTTTGCATTCTTGTGAATTTTTGGCAAAGCATAAAATACGGGAACACGTGGAAATTTATTTTGAACAAATTCCCAAGTTTGTTGGGTGATAATTTGATTAGAGAAGGCCGAATCAATGATAGCATAAAACTCAAGGGTGTACTTCTTCACAATGTTGGCAGGGACACAACGGTACCAGTCAGTGTTGCTGAGTATTTTAGTGCACATTTCGATGTATGTTGTATTGTCAAGAAGGACAATATTTCCTCCCTTATCTGATGTTTTAATTGTGATATTTTTGTTAAGTGAGAGTTGTTTAAGGGCTATGTGTTCCTGTCTACTGAGGTTGGCTAGGACCTGCGTTTCCGGATTTTTAACGCTTCCAAATCATTGTAGATGAGCTTCAAAAATGCTGCGGCATTAGGGCATGTACTGGGGGCAGGGCAAAAGTCAGATTTCTTCTTAAGATTGGATTTAGTTTACCTTAAAAGGGATATCCTGTGGATCTACTGTGTCCTCCAACAAGGAGGTTAAATCGAGTTGATCAATAAGGTCAATTGGATTATTTTCTTTCAAAAGGGCCACTAATTGGTCCAGTGCTTGTGTTTCTTGGGAGGTGTGTGTAGTATGAACTTCCTTATTGGAGAAAAGTTTCTTTAGAAGTAATTTACGAACAAATAATTGAAGGTCTTTATATACGTCGAATACATCAATATCTTGGGTAGGGCAAAAATTGAGGCCTTTCCTCAGGACGTTAATTTCATCAACAGGGAGCTTGTAAGAAGAAAGATTAACTTTGGTTAAATCAGATAATAACTCGCCTGCAAAAACGGCTCTCCTGCAGTCTGTGTGGAAGCCCCAAGTGCTTTCACACTGAGGAGATGCGCTGGCAGGACTTTAAAAAAAAGTCCTGCAAGCAGCATCTTTTGAGTGGTGTATACCGCTCCTCCACCACTCCTGCCCATTGAAATGAATGGGCACCACTGCCGAAGCACCTGCAATGCGATTTGGCAGCTGAGCTTCACGGGCACATTTAACCCCTTCCTGGGCCGCTAGCTGAATTATAAGTGCCCCGCTAAAATGACGGTAAAGCGCTGCTAAAACTGGCAGCGTTTTACCGTCAACGCCTGCTCGCTCCAGTGTGAAAGCAGCCTTAAGACCCCTTTCACACCAGGGTGTTTTGCAGGAGCTATAGCGTTAGAAATAGAGCTTGCAAAACGCCCTAAAGAAGCTGCACCATTGTGTGTAGTGTGAAAGCCCGAGGGCTTTCACACGACAGCGGTGCACTGGCAGGACGTCAGAAAAAAGTCCTGCCAGCAGCTTCTTAGGAGCGGTGTGTTTACCGCTCCTCCACCACTGCTCCCTATTGAAATCAATGGGGCAGCGCTGTAATACTGCCGGAAAAACGCCGCTATTGCGGCGTATTGCTGGCGGGTTTAACCCTTTCGCGGCCGATAGTGGGGGTAAAAGTGCCCCGCTAGCACCCGAAATGCGCCGCAAATCCGGCGGTAAAACGCCACTAAAAATAGCAGCGTTTTACCACCCACGCTATCGGTGGTGTGGTGTGAAAGGGGTCTTGGTGATACAGAAAATTTCTTACATTAAACAAAACAAACATCCAAACAGTTCACGTGTATGTATAATTTAGAATTATATATATATATATATATATATATATATATATATATATATATATATATACATATAAAAAAACAGGTAATCAAAACTTTTGGATGAAAAAAAATGGGCTAACTTTACTGTTTTTTTTTTTTTTTTTTTTAAATCTGTGTATTTTTTCCCCAAAAAATTGAGTTTGAAAGACCGCTGCGCAAATACCGTGTGACATAATATATTGCAACAACCGCTATTTTATTCCCTAGGATCTCTGCTAAAAAATATATATATATAAGTTTTGGGGGTTCTAAGTGAATTTCTAGCAGAAAATACTGGATCTTTATTTGTAAGCATCAAGTGTCAAAAAAGATTTAGTCTTTAAATGGTTAAACTGAGAACTTCTACACACAGAGTTCAATTCATTCATTCAAGTGTAAACATTGTATCATTTTGATCTTTTCTTGGCAGACTGCCCAGGAGACAAGTCACTGAAGTCATTTGCAAGTTGCGCTGAATATATCATCGGCCTTTTTTAACAGAACAATCGGCCAATGCCGATTAATTAAAAAACACCAAATATCGGCTGATATATCGGTCGACCTCTAGTTGAGACTGTACAATTATGGGGGGTGCCCACAAGGATTTGTTCTAAAAAAGAAGGATCATTGGAAACGGTGTCAATAGAAGTAATAGTAATTGGGTTTTGATTTACAGTGCTAGTGTGGGTGTTAGGAGCGGCTTCCGGAACAGCCGCAGAAGGTGTAACCAACTGCCCCGGAAGTGATGTAGATGGAGGTGCAGATTGAGGATGTGTAATCATATAGAGTGTGAGTTTTTTAGCTTGTTGCTTTTCGGTGGAATCGCCGGAATATAAATTAGTACTCGGTGTGGTCTTGGATTTTTGATTAGATTGGGAATGTGAGGGGTGCGACTGATACGAGGAGTTTGATGTAGAACGGGGAAAAGAGGAAGTGTTTCTAATTGGTTGAGTAGAATTAACCGAGGGGTGTGGTAGATTTAAAGGGCCTTTACTTAAATTGGGTTTGTTGGAGGTAAAGGTCCATGTATGTATATTATATGTTACTTCCTTGTTTGTTTTATGTAATAAAATATTTTTGATTGTTTTTCAATCAAGTTGTATGTGCCTTTAAAATCCACCCCCACGGGATTCCTTTTTATAAACCATTTTTTCCGGATGTGGCACAACTAATACCGAAATGGGATCAGGAGATCAAGTCGTAGTCAAACATAATAGCGAATGGGGATTCATTTTGGATTTTCATATGCAATACAAAGTGGTAGAAGATATCTTCAAGCGGCATTGGCATGTCCTTTTGCTAGATAAAAAACGAAATCCTGCATTTCCATCTCAACCTCAATTTATTTATAGGAAGGCCCCAAATTTCGGTGACAAAATTATAAAAGAAAGTGGTTGACCCCCCGAAACCTCCAACTACTTTTTGGGATCGAAATGGCTTTTTTGCTTGCCGGAGATGCAAAGCTTGCTGAGAAATCTCTAGGCCAGTTAGATCATTATACAATTTTTCCTCTCCATCAAATAATCGAGTGTTCAACATAAAACAGTTTATTACATGTAACAGCACTCACGTTGTATATGCTTTAAAATGCCCTTGTGGGTTGATGTATATTGGAAGGACAAAAAGAAAATTTAGAGTGAGAATCGCTGAACACATTCATAAAATTAAAATTGGATTCAAAGACCATAATGTGTCGTTACATTTCAAACTCAAATATAATATGGACGCCACTGGTCTCCAATTTTGGGGAATTGAACAAATCAAACCCTATTGGAGAGGAATCAATATGGTACGGGAATTGTCAAAACACGAGACTCAATGGATATAATTAGTTGATGTTTTGAGTCCTAGGGGCCTGAATATCGAATTGGACATCAATTGCTTTATAAGTGACACTTAATCAGATTATATCAATTACATGGATGCGCCCCCTGTGGTGGATTAGATCATTTACGCTCTACCATTCATGCATTGTTAGAAGGGGTTGGATACACAGAATTATCTATATAAAGGAAAACCAGAGACGATCCTGTATAAAAGAACCACATCCGAGTACACACAAAGATCAATGATGATCGTAGAGTAGTGTGCATAAAAGTAATTACATAAGAGCAATCATATAAAAAGAATGACACACGTACGGATGGACTTACTATAGACGCTTCTGTGAAATATATACACAGATTTTCATTTGAATTAAAAATCATTTTCCAGTTAAAAATAATTTTTAAACTATAATTTATTTCTTAAACTAAAATCAATTTAGATTTGAATTTGTTCCTCGATTTTTTGATTATAGATGGGTTATTTACTAATCAAAATAAAAGGGCATAATCTATCATGGTGTTAAATCCCCATAATTTCTAAACCAGTTCCGGATTTATTCATTTCATTCTTAAGGTACTGTAATTTTAAATCTTTTTTTTTTAATATATATTTTTTAATGAATTAATTAGTTTTAATTCATTAAATAATAGTGTGCTTGCTCTTACTTTCACAGCGATACCTCACATGTGTGGTGCCATGGGCATAGCATAAGGGGTTGCAGGGGTCACAATGGCAACCCTGTCCCTAGCTCCAGGGGGTCCCAGCAGCCTCCCTGCCATATTATCATATCCTCCACAAAGTCCAGCTCTGATCTGCCATAGGGCCCCACAGCCACGCTTCAGTACTGGGTTTCCATTTTGCCTTCCACAATTGACACCCCTCCAATCTCATTGGCTGTGAAGCATTTCCAGAATGGAGAGGAGCATGAGGTAAGAACAGCCCAGGATGGGTAAGTGTCTGTGCTGTGTGCTGGCAACATGGAATGGTAACCGTGCTTAGCGAGGCAAGAGGAGGAGACTGCTGCTGTCCTATAGCCATGATGGGACCTTCATGTGTCTTCTAGTCACCAGCTGGGATACTCTGTACGCCCCCACTCGGGGATGTCTGCTTACCCCGACTTCCCTGACAACTGGGGAAAAGATATACACCTCCGGGAGGTGACCTTCCCCCAACACCTTCCAAAACTCACAGAGAAACCTTCAGAAATTGCTAAAACAAATCCCTTAACATCTCATCAGGGGGCCCCTGAAGGGCTACTGGCTCCAGATTTCATGTCACATGGCTTTGCCGTCCCAGATCTAAGTTGCACCCCCCCAAAGCCCCCTGACCACCCCACTGCCCTGGATACTATGCCCGGCTGCTGAGCTCCTTTCCCATTACAGCACTCTATACTGCTCCTTCTCCGCAGGGCTGAAATCACATTCCTTTACAACACAGCCAGTTAGCCATGATCTCCACAGGGTGTATCTGCCTACTGCAAATACACTGCCGTTCTGACAGAGAATTTCGCAAGTCAGAAGGACAACATAAAAGCCAGAAACACCCTGTGAAGACTGAGAGACTGCGTGTAAAGGAATGTGATTTCAGACCTGTGTACTGTGGGGGCCGAGGAACTCTATACAGTGCTGAGATGGGAAAGGAGCAATGTCAAGTGACCTGCCAGGGGTCCCTCTCCTCTGATTCTCCAACGGTAATCACTGTCCTCTCATGTAAAGAGGAACTCAAAACTCTTAAGCCACTTTGGGTATCTTGGCATGCAGTGGGTGTTTCTGCACGCACGGTTGAAGTGGTGGGTGGTAATGAGGGGGGTCCAGGCCAACTTTTGCATCGGGGCCCACAAGCTTCAAGGTATGCCTTGTGTGGTGCGACCGCTATTTACATAAGTATGCAGGACCTACATGCACGTTTACATTTGTGCATGAGCATGGGTGTATGGGGCGCTTACATATTTTTTTTTTTTTGGATGAACAAGGGATTAACAACATTCATGGTCTGTGACATATCCAGTTTTTAAGCCCATATCTCTCCTTTTGCCTCCAAAGCATGTGATCAAAGCAAGATCAGTTTGATCAGATGCTGTACAAACCAGTAATGGCTTCTAATCAAAACAAAGGTAATGTAACAGAAGAGGGGAAGAAACTCTTTCACAGTGATTGCGATTAGAGCGGTTATATTGGTAGCGGGCTCCCCGATGGGACAGGAGAGCCCGGTAAAGGTGGATAGGGTCCCCCTTGCTCCATCTGTAAAAATGACCGAGAGGCTGTAGAGCCAATTGGACCATTTTTCCCCAAATAGCGAAACACTCAGAGAAAAAGGATAATACCAAGACCATTGTTGTAGCTGCACTGATCCTGATCCTTGCTGAGCTTGAATCCATGTATGACTGGCTTTAGTTTGCCTCTATAGATACCCTGTGCTGTTATTCCAGGTATAACAGGCCCCTGTGCACAAATGGCATCCCACACTGTGTATTTTTGGCCCAGGGATGACATCTAGCACCGTGTGTCACGGGCCCACAGATCAGGTGGCACACCGGATATGGCAATGGTACACTCATGAAAGGAGGATGGGAAAAGGGAAGTCTATTATAAAACATTTTCAGATGGGCATTCCAATCAGGTCCACCTATCAGTTTTTACGGCTGACTTGATTGGAAGGTCCATTCATCCCTATGGACAAGCAGCTGTACACAGACTTGTGTCCATTTACACCCGCCTACCCCTGGGTTCGATCAGGCCCTTAAAAACAAAGCGTAGAGGACTCTCTCTTGAGTTTAAGGTGAAGCAGTTCCTACTGAACTGTCCGAGATTCAAACCATGTATGGGCAGGCTGATTGCACCCAAGCTTATTGATCAATCCACTTGGGTACAACTAGCCTGTTTGATTTTTCATGAGATCATTGCTAGAGGTTAAGCAATAATCACTGTGGCTCTCCCCATGAGGAGAACACAATAGCTCCACGGGATGGATTCCCCCATCAACATCAGTGTTGATGGGGGAATGCACCTATTTTCTTTCCTGCAACCACAGGTTGAAAATCTAACCATCTATGGCTGGCTTAACAGTCATCGGAGTTGCACCTGCTCTGACTAGATGGAGGTTGGAATCA
This sequence comes from Lithobates pipiens, assembly GCF_037356315.1. Classification (NCBI taxonomy): domain Eukaryota; kingdom Metazoa; phylum Chordata; class Amphibia; order Anura; family Ranidae; genus Lithobates; species Lithobates pipiens. The sequence continues at coordinate 541,672,922 of NW_027507758.1, forward strand.
GACCTGTGTTCCGGTGCATTGTGTTTAGAACGAATAAAAGAAAAAAAAATTCTTACACACACTATTTATTTTTATTTCATTTTATTAAATGTTTTTCACAATATAACAATAAAGTATATACATAATTTCTTCTGCCATGATGCACCACAATGCATGGTAGTGCGTTGAACTGCATTGTGTTGAATTGTACTGCATGTGTGTTGGAAGTGCATTTGGTCAATGTGTTGGGGTACCATTGACGATGGATGGCACTGCACCACACTGATGCTTGTAACGTGAATTAAAAAAACATAGGTTGGGGTAATGCACATTTACCACAACACAATGGTGTGATTTTGCACTAAAGCATGGCAGTTCACAGAACCATCCAAAACACAAATTTCCCCAGCATACTTACCAGCTAGCCAGCATAATATAACGAAAAAAAGGCTAAACTGTTTCTGCAATTTACATTGGATGCAAATATATGTGAAGCCGCACTGCCACGTCAAGGCCCCTCTGCAAAGTGCGGTCCCTAACTATAATGTTTCTAAATTGAGAAATATATAGGAAGAAATAAATAGAGTGTCTAAACTAGTTACAATTTCTTTTTAAAAACAGAGGTTTTTGTTATATATTTGCATTCATAAGTGAAGCTACATAGAGCTCCCAGGGATCCCATTGGATCTTCCTTGTGGCTTGTGCTTGGTCACAGTGAGACCTCGTATGATTGGGATTTCTGTGTCCCTCTAATGTAATGTTTCCAGGGTATATGCCTGTTAACCCTCTAAGTCTTAGGTGCTCGCAGTGATACTGGTGTTAGGTTTAGAAAGTCTCTAGCACTCAAAAAGATTATTTCCACTTATTGTGAAAAAATTTCATATTATTCCAGCCACTGTTTTATTGCTGGTTTGATAGTACCAGAAAATAAAAAAAAACTGGCCTCCAACCTCCCCTTATAGCCAGTCCAACACACACCTAAAAAGTATCAGCCTCCCGCCTGCAAAAAAACCCTGTGTCACTCCTGGAGCCTGAACGGCCCACTTTGATGGAGCCAGAACGGGGGTGTCACACTCTCCTGGAGCCTGAAAAGGCCCATTCTTCTGGAGCCAAACTGGCCCATTCTTCTAGAGCCTGAACGGCCCGCTCTGATGGAGCCTGAACGGCACAGTCTGATGGAGCCTGAACGGCCCGCTCTGATGGAGCCTGAACGGCACAGTCTGATGGAGCCTGAACGGCCCGCTCTGATGGATCCTGAACGGCACAGTCTGATGGAGCCTGAACCGCCCGCTCTGATGGAGTCTGAACGGAGTGTCACACTCTGATGGAGCCTGAACGGGGGTGACACGTGCTGATGGAGCCTGAACGGGGGTGTCACACGCTGATGGAGCCTGAACGGGGGTGTCACATGCTGATGGAGTCTGAACGGGGGTGTCACACTCTGATGGAGCCTGAAAGGGGGTGTCACACGCTGATGGAGCCTGAAAGGGGGTGTCACACTCTGATGGAGCCTGAAAGGGGGTGTCACACTCTGATGGAGCCTGAAAGGGGGTGTCGCACTCTGATGGAGCCTGAACGGGGATGACACGCGCTGATGGAGCCTGAACGGGGGTGTCACACGCTGATGGAGCCTGAACGGGGGTGTCACACTCTGATGGAGCCTGAAAGGGGGTGTAACACTCTGATGGAGCCTGAACGGGGGTGTCACATTCTCCTGGAGCCTGAAAAGGCCCATTCTTCTGGAGCCAAACTAGCCCATTCTTCTAGAGCCAGAGAAGCCCACTCTTCTGGAGCCTGAATCTCCCAATCGTCTGGAACCTGATCGGCCCAATCCCCTGAAGCCTGAATCTCCCATTCTTCTGAAACCTGATCGGCCCAATCTCCTGGAGCCTGAATCTCGCACTCTGATGGAGCCTGAATCTCGCACTCTGATGGAGCCTGAACTTCGCACTCTGATGGAGCCTGAACTTCGCACTCTGATGGAGCCTGAACTTTGCACTCTGATGGAGCCTGAACTTTGCACTCTGATGGAGCCTGAACTTTGCACTCTGATGGAGCCTGAACTTTGCACTCTGATGGAGCCTGAACTTCGCACTCTGATGGAGCCTGAACTTCGCACTCTGATGGAGCCTGAACTTCGCACTCTGATGGAGCCTGAACCTCGCACTCTGATGGAGCCTGAACCTCGCACTCTGATGGAGCCTGAACCTCGCACTCTGATGGAGCCTGAACCTCGCACTCTGATGGAGCTTGAATGGGGGTGTCGCACTCTGATGGAGCCTGAACCTTGCACTCTGATGGAGCCTGAATGGGGGTGTCGCACTCTGATGGAGCCTGAATGGGGGTGTCGCACTCTGATGAAGCCTGAACAGGGGTGTCGCACTCTGATGGAGCCTGAACGGGGTTGTCGCACTCTTCTTGAGTCTGAACGTGGGCGACACACTTTTCTGGAGTTTGAACAATTTCTTCCAACTTGTTGGCAATCTTCACTCCCAAAAATTCTGCACCCCTCCCATTTAAGTGCAGTCCATCCCTTCCATAGAGCCGGGAAGCGACTGCAAAGTCAGACCAGTTCTCCATGAAGCCAAACTCCTCTTCTCTGCACCAGTTCTTCAGCCACTTGTTAAGCTCTCTAAGCTCCTGCTGCCTTTCTGGTGTGGCTTTAGGTACAGGCAGTATTTCTGAAAATACTGCTTTGGAGGTCCTTTTTTTCAACATAATCCCTATGTCCTTGAAATCATTTTGTAGACTGCTCCATCTTCCTCTAATTTGGTCATTTGTACCAATATGTACCAAGACAGCTGGGTCCTCTCCAGCCCCACGCAACAATCTTTCCATCCGATCTGCAATGTCCCGAACCCGAGCGCCTGGTAAACAACATACTGTTCGTAGTTGAGGGTCTTTGTGACAGATTGCCCTCTCTGTCCCTCTAATAATTGAGTCCCCTACCACCAGTATCTGCCTATTCTTTCTTGTAGCCTTGCCCCCATCTTTACTGGAGGAAATGTTCCCATGGTTCACCTGACATTTTGGTTGAGTCTCAATGTCGGGTACAGTCCCAATATGCACATGACACTCTTCTGGACTTTGCACACGAGCAACACGCTCTTCTGTAGTCTGAGCGGCGGCGGCGCACCCTTTTGGAGTCTGAGCGGCGGCTGCGCGCCCTTTTGGAGTCTGAGCGGCGCGCCCATTTGGAGTCTGAGCGGCAGTGGCGCGCCCTTTTGGAGTCTGAGCGGCGGCGGTGCGCCCTTTTGGAGTCTGAGCGGCGGCGGTGCGCCCATTTGGAGTCTGAACGGCGGCGGCGCGCCCATTTGGAGTCTGAACGGCGGCGGCGCGCCCATTTGGAGTCTGAGCGGTGGCGGCGGCGCGCCCATTTGGAGTCTGAGCGGCGGCGGCGCGCCCTTTTGGAGTTTGAGCGGCGGCGGCGCGCCCATTTGGAGTCTGAGCGGCGGCGGCACGCCCATTTGAAGTCTGAGCGGCGGCGGCGCGCCCATTTTGAGTCTGAGCGGCGGCGGCGCGCCCATTTGAAGTCTGAGCGGCGGCGGCACGCCCATTTCGAGTCTGAGCGGCGGCGGCGCGCCCATTTGGAGTCTGAGCGGCGGCGGCGCGCCCATTTGGAGTCTGAGCGGCGGTGGTGCGCCCATTTGGAGTCTGAGCGGCGGCGGCGCGCCCATTTGGAGTCTGAGCGGCGGCGCGCCCATTTGGAGTCTGAGCGGCGGCGGCGCGCCCTTTTGAAGTCTGAGCGGCGGCGGCGCGCCCATTTGGAGTCTGAGCGGCGGCGGCGCGCCCATTTCGAGTCTGAGCAGCGGCGGCGTGCCCTCTTTTAGTCTGAGCGGCGGCGGCGCGCCCATTTCGAGTCTGAGCGGCGGCGGCGCGCCCATTTGAAGTCTGAGCGGCGGAGGCGCACCCTTTTGGAGTCTGAGCGGCGGCGACGCGCCCTTCTGGAGTCTGAGCGGCGGCGGCGCGCCCTTCTGGAATCTGGGCGGCGGCGGCGGCTCGCCCTTCTGGAATCTGAGCGGCAGCGGCTCGCCCTTCTGGAGTCTGAGCGGCGGCGGCACGCTCTTCTGTAGTCTGAGAGGCGGCGGCGCTCTCTTCTGGAGTCTGAGAGGCGGCGGCGCTCCCTTTTGGAGTCTGAGCGGCGGCGGCGCGCCCTTCTGGAATCTGGGCGGCGGCTCGCCCTTCTGGAATCTGAGCGGCAGCGGCTCGCCCTTCTGGAGTCTGAGCGGCGGCGGCACGCTCTTCTGTAGTCTGAGCGGCGGCGGCACGCTCTTCTGTAGTCTGAGAGGCGGCGGCGCTCTCTTCTGGAGTCTGAGAGGCGGCGGCGCTCTCTTCTGGAGTCTGAGAGGCGGCGGCACGCTCTTTTGCAGTCTGAGCGGCGGCGGCACGCTCTTCTGGAGTCTGAGCGGCGGCGGCGCGCTCTTCTGCAGTCTGAGCGGCGGCGGCGCGCTCTTCTGCAGTCTGAGCGGCGGCGGCGCGCTCTTCTGCAGTCTGAATGTGGACGAAACTCTCTTCTGCAGTCTGAATGTCCCTTTCAATACTGCTCACTGTGGCAGGCCTGCCGTGTGAGCTGTGTCTGCAGTAGATCTCGCCTTCATCTGCAATAAAACCAGAGGAATTTGATTTAGCATCTTTACCTACATTTCATATATTTTTCTTTATACAACATCAAATTATGAAGAAAAAAATTCAAAGCTCCACTTCCAGGGAGAAATAGTAAACCCGACATGACAGTGACATAGGAAAAACTGCTATTGGCTTTTGTATAAAAATGCTGATTGCCTGGCAGTTATGCTGACCCACTAAAATTCCATGATTGGAAGTTTGGAAGCCAACAACAAGTATTTTTAGCAGTATAATAAAAAAGCATTTCCCAAACATAGGTAATTGCTGTGGGCACATTGTGTGGGCTGCTAAGCAATTACATGGTGTTGATCACGTGGTGGAGTGTCGGATCATTTTATCAACTGAATATCTATCATAGAGATACTACCCAATATTAATATCACAACTTATAGACTCTCTCTGTTTTTTCATATTTATTGTTTGCACATTGCTACTTACTGGGTGTGTAATATATATGTGTATTGTTTATGTTATCACATTACCTAGCGCCACTATTTACTTTTAACCTATGTTTGGTAGATGCTGTTTTATTATAGCATTTCTTTTAAAGTGGCTGCTCTATATGTATCAGGTTTGTCTTTGGCGCAGTGATAAGATCTTAGGTAGCGGCTCATTGTGATCTGGTTGTGTATTATTTTTAGCAGTATGATGTTGCACTTTCATAGTTAAATGAGTGGGCAGGTCACAAAGGAAATTGTGACAGGAAGTAGTGGTGCCACCTGCCTGGCTGTACATTGTGGCAGGGGTTTGTGAAACATCAGACCAGCTAAGCAGGGGCTTTGTTGAGTGGCAGTTTTGTCAAGAAAGTGTGTCATTATCAGCCCTGAGATCAGAACACCACAGCAGCAAATGGAACTCCCTACATCTGAAAGAAATCTGGAGACATAAAAGAAATACTTTCCCTGGCCCCATTAGTTCAGCGGGGAGGGGAGTGTGTGTTTGTGTGTTGGGGGGCACTGCAGAAAGGAGACAATTTCTTCACATTCAGGCTGAGAGCTCTGCTGTTTCTTATAATTGAGATAAAATCCCAGCCTCTTTTATATCAATCTACCGGATTCCTCTGGTGAATTTATATACAAGAGGCTGGGATTGAAGAATCGGCTCCGGTGAGGACAGCTGTGGATGTTTGGACAGGTAAGTGTCTCTATATTAAAAGTTAGCAGCTATAGTATTTGTAGCTGCTGACTTAAAAATGTTTTGGGGTAGACTGGAGCGCCTCTTTAAAGTCCCACACCTTGCAAAACCTTGGGATCAGTGGACATGCGTCCTACAAGTGTGTTTTTTTTATTTTCTTTAGCCATGACAATTTCAGTTCTCTTATATGGGTTCAATTAAAGTGCTTATAAAGGCAGAGGGATTTTATCTTGCTGCATTTCTAAAAAAATAAAAAATAAATGTATGCATGCATCTCCCCCCCAGCCCCCCGCCCCCCTAGGCTCTCTTGCTCCTCACTGGCTCAGTAAAAAAAAAGAAATAATAATAATAGGCCAAAAAAGCCAATGCTGTAAAAAAAACACACTATTGCAAAAATGTTGAAAAACTCACTGCAAAGCTACTGCCATTTTTATAACATTATTATAACGTCCGGTGTGCATGAGGAAGCTTTACCATCACTGTAATGTATGGCATTGGTTTAACCACTTAAGCCCTGGACCAATTGTCAGCCTAAGGATCAGAGGTCTTTTTACAATTTTGCACTGCACTGCTTTAACTGGCAATTGCGCGGTCATGCAATGTTGTACCCAAACAAAATTTGCGTCCTTTTCTTGCCACAAATAGAGCTTTCTTTTGATGGTATTTGATTGCCTCTGCGATTTTTATTTTTTACGATATAAATGGAAAAAGACTGAAAATTTTGAAAGAAAAAAAGATATTTTCTACTTTTTGTTATAAGAAAAATCGAATAAACTCAATTTCAGTCATACATTTAGGCCAAAATGTATTCAGCCCCATGTCTTTAGTAAAAAAAAGTCATTAAGCGTATATTTATTGGTTTGTGCAAAAGTTATAGCGTCTACAAACTAGAGTACATTTTCTGGAATTTACACAGCTTTTAATTTATGACTGCCTATCTCATTTCTTGAGGTGCTAAAATGGCAGGGCAGTACAACCCCCCCCATGACCCCATTTTGGAAAGTTGAAACCCCAAGAAAATTGCTGAGGGGCATGTTGAGACCATTGAATATTTTTTTTTTTTTGTCCCAAGTGATTGAATAATGACACAAAAAAAAAAGTTTGCAAAAAGTTGTCACTAAATGATATATTGCTCACAATGCCATAGTTATATGTGGAATTTCACCCCAAAATATATTCTGCTGCTTCTCCTGAGTACGGGGATACCACATATGTGGGACTTTTTGGGAGCCTAGCCGCGTACGGGACCCCGAAAACCAATCACCGCCTTCAGGATTTCTAAGGGTGCAAATTTTTGATTTCACTCCTCACTACCTATCACAGTTTCGAAGGCCATAAAATGCCAAAATAGCTCAAAACCCCCCCAAATGACCCCATTTTGGAACGTAGACACCCCAAGCTATTTAATGAGAGGCATGTTGAGTCCATGAAATATTTTATATTTTGCCACAAGTTGCGGGAATATTACAAACTTTTTTTTGTGCACGAAGTTGTCACTAAATGATATATTGCTCACACATGCTATGGGCATAAGTGAAATTACACCCCAAAATAAATTCTGCTGGGGATACCACATGTGGGGGACTTTGTGGGAGCCTAGCCGTGTACCGTAAAACGCTACCAAAAAAAACTGTTAGCGATGGCAGGGATCAGGCCTGACTCTGCAAACGCTGCAGTTATGTGTTTAGTGTTTTGTAAGTGACAGTGATCAATCGATACTGCACTTGGGTGGGCTGGGCGGAGGGGCAAAACGCAGGTGCTAGCAGGTATCTGGGCTGGTCCCGCTAACAATGCTTTTTTTGTCGATTTGTGTGCCTATGTGTACCTACGTGTCAGTGTAGTGATTGGTGCACACTTACTATGTCCTCTCCTCGCAGTCCGGTCAAAAAGACCGCCCCGAGGAGAGTGAAATCGTAAACACAGGGAGGGGAAGCTTCTCATTCGCCAGGAGCGATGGAGAGGGGATGGCCAGAAACCAACGGCCATCCCCTCATCCTGGATCGCTCCTGAAGCGAAACGGACCGCCGCAGCCAGTGGGAGGGGGTCCGATCGGACCCCCCACACGCTGTAAGGCAGGCATGTACGGGTATGTGCTTGTGCCCATACATGCCATTCTTCCGACGTATAATTACATGCGGTGGTCCTAAAGTGGTTAATTATCTGCGTCTTGTAGAACGACTCCTATTGTAAATGAAAATATATTCTCCGCCTACAATGGCTTGCTACAGTTTCTGTGGAATATTTTTTTGACATTTTGGGAACTATGTATATGTGTTATGTAGGTAACAAGGGGTTAAACATGTATGTGGGGGTCTTTTCTTCCCATATTATAAATCTCTGCCATCTTGCTGGGTGGCATTGAGGTCATCAGTCCAGCCTGTAATAAGTAGCATGCAAGGCTTGTTCAAAAAAAAAAGGCAGTTAGTAGGTGACAGTTGGAAAAAGAGGGGGGGGGGACTTGGCTCGGGGTAAACATATCTAAAAATAGCTGCTTTCTCCTCTTTAAAATAAATCCTCAGACTGGTGTTTACAAGACAAAAGACAGCAATGTCTATGGCCAGCCCTATACATGTGTACATAGGTTTAGTCTACTGAAAATTTTAAAAAGGGATTGAAGACTTTTCTTTTTAGCAAATGTTTTTGAATTAAGTTATTTGTCTGTTTTTTTATTGTAACTGTGTAGCACTTTGAGGTCTTTTGATGGAAAGTGCATTATAAATAACATTTATTATTATTATTATTATTATTATTATTATTATTATTATATGGGGGTGCCACTGTCATCAATGGGAGGAAAAAGAATCCAATGAAAGTATTTTGTATTTATCAATATCCATGAAACTTACCAGCCCTGCGTTTTTTGTCCCACTGTGGTCCATTGGCTTTACAGCCGGCATCAAAACATCCGATAACGGATCTGAAACAGCGACGTACAAATCGCACTGCCCTCCGCATTTTGGTGGGCTTCTTGAATAGGGGATCTGCAAGCTGTATATTGATCTCTCCTTCCATAGCTGGGCTTCCTTTGGTTGGTTTCTCAATATTGTTTTGAGAAACAATCTGTTTACTTGTAATTTGTCTCATTATGAAGAATAATAAGACACGCTTTAAGTCTGAGAAATTGCAATAAAACTGAATCGAATAAATCCAAATCCAATCAAACAGCAAGAGAAAGCTGGACAGAGATGTCTTCACTGTACAGCAAACAACTCACAACTGATGCCAGAGGAGCCCAGAGCAGCCTTATATTAGAGCAGGTGATGACATCATAGAGGTCGTTTTTTTTAACTGACGATTTTTCTTAACGGCTTTTGTTGCCATGGTTACCAAAGCTTCCTATACACAGTGATGGGCTGTGGGGGATGGGCTGTGAGGGAGAGCACAGACACACCAATAGAGGACTATGATTGGGCAGTATTAATGGTAGCAATATGATGGGGCAGTTTTGATAGGGCAGTTTTGATGGTGGCAATAGGAGGAGGCAATTTTGATGGGAAAAAGAGGGGGGGGGACTTGGCTCAGGGTAAACAGATCTAAAAATAGCTGCTTTCTCCTCTTTAAAATAAATTCTCAGACTGGTGTTTACAAGACAAAAGACAGCAATGTCTATGGCCAGCCCTATACATGTGTACATAGGTTTAGTCTACTGAAAATTTTAAAAAGGGATTGAAGACTTTTCATTTTAGCAAATGTTTTTGAATTAAGTTATTTGTCTGTTTTTTTATTGTAACTATGTAGCACTTTGAGGTCTTTTGATGGAAAGTGCATTATAAATAACATTTATTATTATTATTATTATTATTATTATTATATGGGGGTGCCACTGTCATCAATGGGAGGAAAAAGAACCCAATGAAAGTATTTTGTATTTATCAATATCCATGAAACTTACCAGCCCTGCGTTTTTTGTCCCAGCGTGGTCCATTGGCTTTACAGCCGGCATCAAAACATCCGATAACGGATCTGAAACAGCGACGTACAAATTGCACTGCCCTCCGCATTTTGGTGGGCTTCTTGAATAGGGGATCTGCAAGCTGTATATTGATCTCTCCTTCCATAGCTGGGCTTCCTTTGGTTGGTTTCTCAATATTGTTTTGAGAAACAATCTGTTTACTTGTAATTTGTCTCATTATGAAGAATAATAAGACACGCTTTAAGTCTGAGAAATTGCAATAAAACTGAATCGAATAAATCCAAATCCAATCAAACAGCAAGAGAAAGCTGGACAGAGATGTCTTCACTGTACAGCAAACAACTGACTTCTGATGCCAGAGGAGCCCAGAGCAGCCTTATATTAGAGCAGGTGATGACATCATAGAGGTTTTTTTTTCAACTGATGATTTTTCTTTTGTTGCCATGGTTACCAACGCTTCCTATACACAGTGATGGGCTGTGGGGGAGAGCACAGACACACCAATAGAGGACTATGATGGGGCAGTATTAATGGTAGCAATATGATGGTGCAGTTTTGATGGTGGCAATAGGAGGAGGCAATTTTAATGGGGCAGTTTTTTTTATATGTATAGAGGACTGTGAAACTGGATTAAAGTTATTATTATAAAGCCCTCTATTTTAAGGCATAGTGATAGGTTGAGTGGTCAGAGTTGATATTGATTATGTATATGTCGACACACGAAAGAAAATAAAAAGAAAAAATCCTGTTTTTCTTCAACGGTGACTAAAAAAAGTCGAAGTGAGGGTGTAGTGTATCTTCTAGAATGTCCTTGCCACATTCAATACATGGGAAGAACAAAAAGAGAACTCTGGAAGAGATTAAGAGAGCATGTTGAAAATATTAAAAAGGGTTTTGATAAATATAACCCTCGAGACACTATGCGAAGTTTCATAAAAAAGACCCCTCATCTTTATTAATTTGTGGTATTCAAAAATACAAGCCCCATTGGAGAGGTGATAATAAAATTATTAGGATTAGCCAAGCTGAATCCTGATGGATTCATGAATTACCGTATGCACTTTAACAGCTTTTGGACATAACGTTGACTTTGATCTTAATTGTTTTATTTCTAATTATTAATTCAAGATTTTTGGGCATTTTATTAATATTAATGAATTTTTTATATTTTTCTATATCCACTTATATATATATAGATAGCATTGGGGTTAGATGTACTTCACTGATGAGGGGTTTTGTCCTCTCCCCCCTCCCCCTACTGCTTTTTTTTTTTTTTTTTTTCGGTATTAATTTCCCAATTGATTGGTCCAGTCAAAACCAACGTTATGGCCAGTTATGAGATAGTTAAAATATAGCTATGGTATAGTTGTACTTTTTATCATAATATTGCTATGTATTTGAATGACTAGATGAACACAGTTAGCATTGCCTGTATAAAATGATGTAGTATGGCATTTAACCACAAGATGGCAGTGTCTGTGGAGCGATATATTTAGAATGTTATTTTACACTTATTTATGTGGAGAAAGTTATAACAATTACTTTGTAATTTTAGTAATGTTATTAGTAGATGTGGAAGTAATTTGAATATGCTTTTTTTTTCAAGTTGTATCAGGAAGCTAGTAGTATTAAGGTATGGGGTGGTTGTTGTTTTGAGTTGCTATAGCCGCCCGCCCTATTTAAACTTCATCAACACCTGACTCCTTGACCCTTTGAAAAAGTCACGTGTCTGTGACGCAACGTGTCAGGGAGGAGCCAGGTGTCACGATCGTCACTTCCGGTCGCGGCTGAGACCGAAAGTTCCCTTTTTTACAAGCGCAAGATTCCGTTTTTTAATGTGAGTGGATATTTTACATTATTTTATTAAAGTTTACATTTCTACACATGAGAGTCCCCTTTCTTTCCCCCATGATCGTTGGTATTTTGGATTTTATTGTGAGGCTGAACGAATCATCTATAAGGAGCCAAATCAGCAATTTCCCCTACAAGTGTGTTGGACCCTGAGGGGTCTTGTATTGAGGTGAGAGGCTGGGGGAAACGGGGGGTGCTCTGGTGGAGCACTGAAGGTGGACTGTCTCTCTCTTTTTGTGAAGCATGTCTGCATCTGTGACAACACTGCATGACTATTAGATATACTGTCACATTTGGATATCGAGCTACTGAATAGCACTGGAACATTTGTTTGAACACTTGTATTTGCACATGGACTTTTTTATTTTTATGTTTTTCTTCTTCTTTTTTAGCCATTTTTGTATTGTGATTCAGTCACATATTGTTTGCGATATTTGCACATTTCATGTCATTTGGATGTATCACTTTTTATATATGTGATTTTGCACTTTTTAAATATTATACACTACTGTGTTTTGCACGTTTATGGATGCACAGTGTTTTTACATTTGCACATTTATGTACGTATTTATTACAGTTATTGATTTGTGTCACATAATAGGTGGTGTATTTTAAAAGGCAGCGCTACATACCTTTTTTTACATATATATATTTATATTTATTAACCACATGCCCTCTGGAATCTATGATTTACTCCCCTTCATGACCAGATCATGTTTTGCAATACGGCACTGCACTACTTATTTTAACTGACAATTGCGCGGTCATGCAACGCTGTATGCAAATAAAATGTATGTCTTTTTTTGCCACATAAATAGAGCTTTCTTTTGGTGGGATTTGATCAACTCTGCAGTTTTACATTTTTTTGCACTATATACAAAAAGAGACTAAATGAAGGAAAACAGCAGAGCTTCCTCTCATTTCAGAGCTTCCCCTTAAATCTAGAACAAGTGGACTTGCAGGGCACAGTATATTTGCCGTTAATAAATCAACCTCATTGTGTCTACAATAAAATTTCTGCCTGCTCATATTTTTTTTAAAAGAGAAGTTCCAGCCTGTATAAATAAAAAAAAATGAAAAGTCAGGAACAGGGTTGCCATCCTCCTACAGTATTTTTTACTGACAAAACATGGAAAATTTACTGGCGGAGCACATTTTTTACTGGCATAAGAAATTACAGAACTCCTATTGAAAACTAAAACAGTGCATATTTGAACAGTATAAACATATATGAAAACACTGACAATACCTATACCAAAGTCATTTGTTTGATTTACACTTATAAAGTCAACACAGCATGAAAATATCAGCCCCTGATATATAGGCCTCTTTCACGCGACTGATACGCTCAAGTCCGCCTTTTTTCAGGTGGACCTGAACGGATGCTCCATAGAGGTCTATGGAGCGTCGGATGTCAGCGGTGACATGTCCGCTGACGTCCGATCCGCTCCGATCCGAAAAAGTCTGAGGATCGGATCGGGTGACGATGGACTCTGCGGTCCGTCCTCATCCGATCCCCTATAGGGGAGAGCGGTGCTCGGACAGGTCCGTCCCTGCACGGTGTGCAGAGACAAACCTGTCCTCTGCCTGCTCAGTGGGGATCGACAGAGCGATCCCCGCTGAGCAAGCGGATGTCCACGGGGCAGATCAGCGCGGATCCTTTCCGTGTGAAAGAGCCGTTACTGGTAGTTATAAAAAAATCACAGATTTTTACAAACTGTCAGTAAATTTACTGGCGTTTGACAACCCTAGTCAGGAGCTACAAATAGTGTAGCTCATGAATGTTAACCACTTAAGCCCCAGACCACTTTTTGCGATTCGACACTGCGTCTCTTTAACTGACAATTGTGCGGTCGTGCGACATGGCTCCCAAACAAAATTGACGTCCTTTTTTCCCCACAAATAGAGATTTCTTTTGGTGGTATTTGATCACCTCTGTGGTTTTTATTTTTTGCGCTATAAACAAAAAAAGAGCAACAATTTTGAAAAAAAAGCATTATATTTTACATTTTGTTATAATATAAAAAATATTTTTTTTCCTCAGTTTAGGCCAATATGTATTCTTCTACATATTTTTGATAAAGAAAATCACAATAAGTGTTAACTAATTGGTTTGCGCAAAAGTTATAGCGTTTACAAAATAGGGGACAGTTTTGTGGCATTTTTTTAAATAATTTTTTTTTGTTTACTAGTAATGGCGGGGATCAGCGATTTTTATCGTGACTGTGACATTACAGCAGACACATTGGACATTTTTGACACCATTGTCATTTATACAGCAATCAGTGCTATACAAATGCACTGATTCCTGTCTAAATGACACTGACAGTGAAGGGGTTAATAGCTAGGTGGCAGTGTAGAGGTTAAGTGTGTCCTGGGGCGAGTTTCTAACTGTGGGGCGGTGTGGCTGTGTGTGACACGTCACTGATCACTCCTCCCGATCACTAGGCAGAACAGGTAGATGCTTGTTTACATTAGCATCTCCCAGTTCTTCCTTCCCGTGAGACTATCGCGGGTATCCCCGCGGTGATCGAGTCCACGGGACTTGTGATCCGACTCACAGAGGTCTCAGCCAGCATGCACGCGATGGCGGCATGCACATGATGGCGTGGCCCCAAATTTAAAGGGACGTACAGGTATGCCCATTTGCCCATCCATGCCATTCTGCCAAAGTACATCAGCATGCGCCAGTTGGGAAGTGGTTAATATAAGGATACTTACCTGTAGTGGTATCCCGTGATGTCGGCACCCCTAGCCGATTTGTCCATCAGCTTTGGGTGCAGGAGCGGCATCCTTATAAGGGAAATAGGAAGTGAAGCCCTGCGGCTTCCCAGCCTGTTTCCTACTGTGCATGTGTGAGTTGCGCTGCCCTTATTGAAAGGTCCCACTCTCTTCTAGGACTTGTGTCTCCCAGAAGACAGCAGGGGGCGTAAAATTCAGTAGATCAACGCAATCAATGTGCAGCGATCTTATCCGGGAAGAGGGAGCGGGTACCTGGTTTTGACAAAAAGTGCCAAATATGGCAGTGGGGGTGGGGGGGGGGGGGGCTGGTGTGAACAAGCAGAGCTTCCACTTTTGGGCTGAGCTCCACTTTAGACTTCAGTTCCAGTTTTAATTTGAGTATCGCTTAGGCTGACTTCACATTTGCGTGTCTGTTGTTTCCTGTGTTCTTTTGTTATTACCTTGGACAGGTATGTTTGTCATGCGTTGACGTGTGCTGAAACTCCCATGAAAAGCTCATGAAAAGCATCAGTGGATTCAAAACTCGGAATGTTTTCAGCCAATGCGTGTCAAGGCACTGCACAGATCTGAATTGGCAGAATCCTGGCTTGTTTACACTCGTGTTGCTCTCTGAAGAGCGATCAGTATTGGATTGATCTTTGGAGGGTGTTTAACAGGTGTTGAGGAGGCATTATGTTGCCTGTTTTACCCCCTAAAAACCCCACCACCCCATTCAGTTGATTGAGTCTCATCTGTCAGTCGCTGTTGGCCGCCATGAGCGACAGTGCGGATAAATTTGGTTGCGCCGCAGTGGAAAGCATTGTGGCCATATGTACACCCCAATCCATTGCCTTTGCAGGTAGTAACGCTGCTCAGGTGTGTGTGTTTACAGTCCCCTAAATTCAAAGTGTAAATTTGCATTGCAAGCAGGGGGAAATAGTCCCCATCAACTCAAAACAACATGTCCATCTAAAGTCTAGAACACACTACTCATTTTTTCTTTCAGGGCTGAACAAAAAAAAACTGACAGCTCCAGAGGAGCCGATGTACTAACTAAGAGATGTTAGTACAGCTATCTCCCCTACTGTGCTATTGTGTTCTGACAGGGGGGACTGCCATGTCCCTTTAATAGAAGCTGGCCGCCTTCTGTTGGCTGCAGCACACGGGCAGAGCGTCTGGCGGTTTCTAGTGGACCAAGCGATGCTGCCCACCATTCAGCCCATGTGTACGGGCATTAGACTCTTCTGTCTTACAGGGTGATGGTACATTATTATTATTATTATTATAATTATTATTATAATACATATTATTATATATATTTATATATATGAGATCTTGTACAATATATATAGTACATGATCTCACTGCAGAGTTGTCACGTTATAGGAAGTAGAAAAATATATGATCAATTGACAGGATCAACAGGTAACAGAAATACAATATATTGTCAAAAGTATTGTGACAGCTGCCTTTACACGCACATTAACTTGTTTTTTTTTTGTTTTGTTTTTTCAAATAGCAATTTTTATTAGTCGTCATTGATTTTCAACAAAGGTAAAAAGCGTAACGTGAACGTACATGAACAAAAGCAAAATGTACACGACGGAAGTCCATTTAAGGTAGGAGCAAAATACAACAACCATAGTCATTGATACTACCGAAAATGTTACCGCACATCAACTTTAATGGCCTCCCAGTCTAAGGCTGGATTCACACCTACGCATTTTTATGTGCTTTTTGCATTTTGCTGATTTGCACTACAGATCGTGTTCCATAGGAAACCATGTTATTTGGACTCTAGGGCAAATCTGCAAAATGCAAAAAGCACTAAAACTGTATAGGTGTGAATCCAGCCTTAGTCTGCAGGGTTCAGTATTGGGTTGGCCCACCCTTTGCAGTTATAACAGCTTCAACTCTTCTGGGAAGGCTGTCCACAAGGTTTAGGTGTGTGTCTATGGAAATGTTGGACCATTCTTCCAGAAGTGCGTTTGTGAGGTCAGGCACTGATGTTGGACGAGAAGGCCTGGAGTGCAGTCTCACCTCTAATATATCCCAAAGGTGTTCTATCGGGTTGAGGTCAGGACTCTGTGTAGTCCAGTCAAGTTCCTCCACCCCAAACTCACTCATGCATGTCTTTATGGACCTTGCTTTTTGCACTGGTCCAAATCATTTGGTAGAGGTGGGGGTTATGGTGTGGGGTTGTTTTTCAGGAGTTGGGATTGGCCTCTTAGTTCCAGTGAAGGAATCTCTTAAGGCGTGAGCATACCAAGACATTTTGGACAATTTCTGCTCCCAGCTTTGTGGGAACAGTTTGAGGATGGCCCTTTCCTGTTCCAACTTGTCTGTGCACCAGTGCACAAACTTGACTGGCCTGCACAGAGTCCTGACCTCAACCTGATAGAACACCTTTGGGATGAATTAGAGTGGAGACTGCGAGCCAGGCCTTCTCATCCAACATCAGTGCCTGACCTCACAAATGCTCTTCTGGAAAAATGGTCAAACATTCCCATAGACACACTTCTAAACCTTGTGCTCAGCCTTCCCAGAAGACTTGAAGCTGTTATAGCTGCAAAGGGTGGGCAATGCAATACTGAACCCTACGGACTAAGACTGGGATGTCATTAAATGTCATGTGTGTGTAAAGGCAGGCGCCCCAATGCCTTTACACACAGTTTATTCTGGGAACTCAGAAACAAATGCTGTTAATTCTGGAAATAGACGGCATCATGTATAGCATTTTTTATTTCAGTCATAGTTTCATTCATAGCTTTTACAAAGAAAACATTCTGACTGGGTTCTCTCTCCCTAACGAGCATACGTGTCATCACTCCATTAATTCCTATAGATGATCTGTACAGTACTCTTGGTAGCCACCAGTCACCCAGCAGAGTAGGAATCAGGGTGGATATAAATAAATGATTTTATTTTTTTATCTGATTTTTTTTTTTGATTTTTTTTTATCAATTTTTTTAATAAAATGCTTTTGGGGTAAAAATCTATCTAAAGATAAATTTCTATTTAGGATGCATTAATAATTTAGTTTATTCAGCATGAAATGGAGCTTAGTTATGTAACATGAGGCTGTATATTCTGCAATATTTACATTTTTTGATAAACTCATTCAATGAATCCAAGCTCTGCAAGCTGAGATAACAGGCACTGCATTGATGTATTCACAGTAACCAGGCGATAAAACAAAATTCAGGAATATTCCTTTATCCCATTATTTTGCAAATCTATGTACACTACAAACTGTATGATTGAATAGGCTCAGATATCACTGTTTTACTAACCTGACAGCTTATTATTCTAAATAAGAAACCTTCATTTTGTTTGCAAATATTAAAGATTCTAACTACCAATAAGTCCTTACGTTTAAAGAGCACCTGTCACTTCAGATCCATCATGGCAGCACTTGTTAGCGGGCATCCACTCACCTGCTGCCACCACGTCCCTCACCTTGTTGTGTCACTGCCACATCACCAGCTGTCCCATTAAAGTGAATGGGACTGTCGGTGAGTCAACAGCGGGTCAGAGGAGGAGCCACTGCGGGACAGAGATGACAGTTGCTGTTTAACCACTTGACATCCGTGCTATGGCTGAATGACGGCCACAGTGAATTCAAATCCACCCTGGTAGGAATCATCCATAGTAATGAATAGGGCCCCTGGGTGCATGCATGGTAGGAAGAGGACCTGGATGAGACACTTTCCTTGCAAAGGCTCTGTAGTGCCAATCAGGACTTACCAATGAGGACCATGGAAGTCGGAAGAATGGAAATTTACTAGGAAGACTGCAATTAATGAGATGGTTCTAAAGTTGTCCTTTAAGCAGGAAGTCTGAGCAACAAATAGTTTTCTGTGTTCTTTCTTTTTTATGTATTCTTTATTAAGGCCCCAATCAAATCTGATTACGTAGATTCATGCAGATTTATCCTATTCAAATTCAATGGGTGTGTCTGAATATGCGCTGCACAAGTATTTATGTGCATTTTTCAAGCATTTCTCTGCCTAACAACTAGGCTCCTTCTCCTCCTCCTGAAGCTTATAATACATATAAAAAATGCTTCAAAAACGTGTATATATGCGTTAAAACATACCAAAAATTCACTGGCAAATCTCTGGCAAAAATACGCTCTGCTCAGGTGTGAATGCAGCCTTGATGTATAATTAAAGACTTTTTTTTTTTTTTTGGATAGTGTGGAGAGCAGGCATGTACCGGCCATCGGGACTACTGGGAGTTTCCCGGTGGGCCGATGGCTCAGTGGGCCACTCTGATGTAAGGGGGCTGGTGATGGGACACTCTGATGTAAGGGGGCTGCTGATGGGACACTCTGATGTAAGGGGGGTGCTGATGGGACACTCTGATGTAAGGGGCTGCTGATGGGACACTCTGATGTAAGGGGGTGCTGATGGGACACTCTGATGTAAGGGCGCTGCTGATGGGACACTCTGATGTAAGGGGGCTGCTGATGGGACACTCTGATGTAAGGGGCTGCTGATGGGACACTCTGATGTAAGGGGGCTGCTGATGGGACACTCTGATGTAAGGGGGGTGCTGATGGGACACTCTGATGTAAGGGGGGTGCTGATGGGACACTCTGATGTAAGGGGCTGCTGATGGGACACTCTGATGTAAGGGGGCTGCTGATGGGACACTCTGATGTAAGGGGGGTGCTGATGGGACACTCTGATGTAAGGGGGGTGCTGATGGGACACTCTGATGTAAGGGGCTGCTGATGGGACACTCTGATGTAAGGGGGCTGCTGATGGGACACTCTGATGTAAGGGGGCTGCTGATGGGACACTCTGATGTAAGGGGGCTGCTGATGGGACACTCTGATGTATGGAGGTGCTGGTAATGGGAAACTCTGATGTAAGGGGGCTGGTAATGGGACACTCTGATGTAAGGGGGCTGGTAATGGGACACTCTGATGTAAGGGGGTGCTGATGGAACACTCTGATGTAAGGGGGCTGCTGATGGGACACTCTGATGTTAGGGTGTGCTGATGGGACACTCTGATGTAAGGGGGGTGGTAATGGGACACTCTGATGTAAGGGGGTGCTGATGGGACACTCTGATGTAAGGGGGTGCTGATGGGACACTCTGATGTAAGGGGGTGCTGATGGGACTCTCTGATGTAAGGGGGTGCTGATGGGACTCTCTGATGTTAGGGAGTGCTGATGGGACACTCTGATGTAAGGGGGCTGGTGATGGGACACTCTGATGTAAGGGGGCTGCTGATGGGACACTCTGATGTAAGGGGTCTGCTGATGGGACACTCTGATGTATGGAGGTGCTGTTAATGGGACACTCTGATGTAAGGGGGCTGGTAATGGGACACTCTTATGTAAGGGGGCCGGTGATGGGACTCTCTGATGTTAGGGGGTGCTGATGGGACACTCTGATGTAAGGGGGTGCTGATGGGACACTCTGATGTTAGGGAGTGCTGATGGGCCACTCTGATGTAAGGGGGCTGGTGATGGGCCACTCTGATGTAAGGGGGCTGGTGATGGGACACTCTGATGTAAGGGGGCTGCTGATGGGACACTCTGATGTAAGGGGCTGCTGATGGGACACTCTGATGTAAGGGGGCTGCTGATGGGACACTCTGATGTAAGGGGGCTGCTGATAGGACACTCTGATGTATGGAGGTGCTGGTAATGGGACACTCTGATGTAAGGGGGCTGGTAATGGGACACTCTGATGTAAGGGGGCTGGTAATGGGACACTCTGATGTAAGGGGGTGCTGATGGGACACTCTGATGTAAGGGGGCTGCTGATGGGACACTCTGATGTTAGGGTGTGCTGATGGGACACTCTGATGTAAGGGGGCTGGTAATGGGACACTCTGATGTAAGGGGGCTGGTAATGGGACACTCTGATGTAAGGGGGTGCTGATGGGACACTCTGATGTAAGGGGGTGCTGATGGGACACTCTGATGTAAGGGGGTGCTGATGGGACTCTCTGATGTAAGGGGGTGCTGATGGGACTCTCTGATGTTAGGGAGTGCTGATGGGACACTCTGATGTAAGGGGGCTGGTGATGGGACACTCTGATGTAAGGGGTGCTGATGGGACTCTCTGATGTTAGGGGGTGCTGATGGGACACTCTGATGTTAGGGTGTGCTGATGGGACACTGATGTAATGGGGCTGGTAATGGGACACTCTGATGTAAGGGGACTGGTAATGGAACACTCTGATGTAAGGGGGTGCTGATGGGACACTCTGATGTAAGTTGGTGCTGATGGGACTCTCTGATGTAAGGGGGTGCTGATGGGACTCTCTGATTTAAGGGGGTGCTGATGGGACTCTCTGATGTAAGGGGGCTGGTGATGGGACACTCTGATGTAAGGGGGTGCTGATGGGACTCTCTGATGTTAGGGAGTGCTGATGGGACACTCTTATGTAAGGGGGCTGCTGATGGGACACTCTGATGTAAGGGGGCTGCTGATGGGACACTCTGATGTAAGGGGGCTGCTGATGGGACACTCTTATGTAAGGGGGCTGGTAATGGGACACTCTGATGTAAGGGGGCTGGTAATGGGACACTCTGATGTAAGGGGGCTGGTAATGGGACTCTCTGATGTAAGGGGGCTGGTGATGGGACACTCTGATGTAAGGGGGTGCTGATGGGACTCTCTGATGTTAGGGAGTGCTGATGGGACACTCTTATGTAAGGGGGCTGCTGATGGGACACTCTGATGTAAGGGGGCTGCTGATGGGACACTCTGATGTAAGGGGGCTGCTGATGGGACACTCTTATGTAAGGGGGCTGGTAATGGGACACTCTGATGTAAGGGGGCTGGTAATGGGACACTCTGATGTAAGGGGGCTGGTAATGGGACACTCTGATGTAAGGGGGTGCTGATGGGACACTCTGATGTAAGGGGGCTGCTGATGAGACACTCTGATGTACGGAGGTGCTGGTAATGGGACACTCTGATGTAAGGGGGCTGGTAATGGGACACTCTGATGTAAGGGGGCTGGTAATGGGACACTCTGATGTAAGGGGGCTGGTGATGGGACACTCTGATGTAAGGGGGTGCTGATGGGACTCTCTGATGTTAGGGGGTGCTGATGGGACACTCTGATGTTAGGGAGTGCTGATGGGACTCTGATGTTAGGGAGTGCTGATGGGACACTCTGATGTAAGGGGGCTGGTGATGGGACACTCTGATGTAAGGGGGTGCTGATGGGACTCTCTGATGTTAGGGGGCGCTGATGGGACTCTCTGATGTTAGGGAGTACTGATGGGACACTCTTATGTAAGGGGGCTGGTGATGGGACACTCTGATGTAAGGGGTGATGATGGGACACTCTGTTGTAAGGGGGTGCTGATGGGACACACTGATGTTAGGGGGCGCTGATGGGACACTCTGATGTTAGGGAGTGCTGATGGGACACTCTTATGTAAGGGGGCTGGTGATGGGACACTCTGATGTAAGGGGGTGCTGATGGGACTCTCTGATGTTAGGGTGTGCTGATGGGACACTCTGATGTAAGGGGGCTGGTAATGGGACACTCTGATGTAAGGGGGTGCTGATGGAACACTCTGATGTAAGGGGGCTGCTGATGGGACATTCTGATGTACGGAGGTGCTGGTAATGGGACACTCTGATGTAAGGGGGCTGGTAATGGGACACTCTGATGTAAGGGGGCTGGTAATGGGACACTCTGATGTAAGGGGGCTGGTGATGGGACACTCTGATGTAAGGGGGTGCTGATGGGACTCTCTGATGTTAGGGGGTGCTGATGGGACACTCTGATGTTAGGGAGTGCTGATGGGACTCTCTGATATTAGGGAGTGCTGATGGGACACTCTTATGTAAGGGGGCTGGTGATGGGACACTCTGATGTAAGGGGGTGCTGATGGGACACTCTGATGTTAGGGGGTGCTGATGGGACACTCTGATGTTAGGGAGTGCTGATGGGACTCTCTGATGTTAGGGAGTGCTGATGGGACACTCTGATGTAAGGGGGCTGGTGATGGGACACTCTGATGTAAGGGGGTGCTGATGGGACTCTCTGATGTTAGGGGGCGCTGATGGGACTCTCTGATGTTAGGGAGTACTGATGGGACACTCTTATGTAAGGGGGCTGGTGATGAGACACTCTGATGTAAGGGGTGATGATGGGACACTCTGTTGTAAGGGGGTGCTGATGGGACACACTGATGTTAGGGGGTGCTGATGGGACTCTCTGATGTTAGGGAGTGCTGATGGGACACTCTCATGTAAGGGGGCTGGTGATGGGACACTCTGATGTAAGGGGGTGCTGATGGGACACTCTGATGTTAGGGGGTGCTGATGGGACACTCTGATGTTAGGGAGTGCTGATGGGACTCTCTGATGTTAGGGAGTGCTGATGGGACACTCTGATGTAAGGGGGCTGGTGATGGGGCACTCTGATGTAATGGGTGATGATGGGACACTCTGTTGTAAGGGGGTGCTGATGGGACACACTGATGTTAGGGAGTGCTGATGGGACACTCAAAATGTAAGTGGGCCGGTCTGGATGAAGTCCAGGGCCAAATTTCTGTCCCAGTCCAGCCCTGGTGGAGAGGGATCAGATCTGTGACCCCGTTAGGGAGACTCACCCTCTACTTTCATTTTTAACCATTATCATCGAAAGTGAAGGTAAAAGGAAATCACTAATTTTGGGTTGACGCCGAAACAGGATTATCGGCACTAGTTCTGGTGACACCCAGGGATTCCCTTACTCAGAAGGGATTTCCTCTCAATTCCTGTATTTGGCATGGGATAGGATGTGAAAGGAAGTCTGAACAACGAGCCACAGATGTGGAAAGAAAACTGACGGGTGGTTGTAACCCTCCCTTGCTCTATTAAAAAGAAAAAGAAAAAAAATTTGGTCTACAGTTCAACAATAATGGCTCATTTACTTGGGCACCATACAGCATTAGGACCCCTTTCACGCTGAGCCGTGGCCGCATTAGCGCTAAAGCAGTGAGCATTTTAGCTGCACTTTAGTGATGTTTAATCAGGGTGTTTAACCCCCACTAGCTGGGCACTTTTAACCCCCGCTAGCGGCTGAAGAGGGGGTTAAACGTACCCATGTTGTGGCGCTTCCGAAGTACTTTTCAGGCTCTTTGGAAGCGCTGCCAATTCATTTCAATGGGCAGGGTGTTTTGGAAGCTTTGTATACAGCACTCCCAATCCGCTCTAAAGATGCTGCTTGCAGGACTTTTCCTAACGTCCCCCAAGCGCACCGCCCCAGTGTGAAAAGACACACTAAAATGTATTATAAAAAGGAATCCCCTGGGGGAGGATTTTAAAGGCACGTACAACTTGATTGAAAAACAATGAAAAATATTTTATTACATAAAACAAACAAGGAAGTAATATACAATATACATAAAAAAAATATCTCTGGGTACAATTATAAAGACACTGTTAATAACAATGTGCACCACATAGGTTTATAATATAATCCATGTAGGTATAGCCACCCTACGCGCTTCGGAGCTTAATAAAGCATATCCTTCTTCAGGGGTGTAGATACAACATTAACATGGAATCTGTTGAATAACGGAGGACAAGATATTAGAGCGGGAGATGTAAGCGCCCAGATGTAATCCACATATAAACTGACAAAAGAATCCATATAAGCCATGGGAATACCATGGATTTGGGGGTGACAAATAATGAAATAAAAAATGGTCATGTAATAGAGTTGCACAAAATGCTGAAGGCCTCCCTCGCCCTTAAAGGTACAGAATAAAATAATTAGCTTCAAACACTGGCAAAATAGAACGATAATCAATTATTATAGTGCAATATAACTCTACTGCTTAGTTTAACAATAACACAATCATACAACAGTTCATTTAGCAATAACGCCATCAAAATAAATAATAGTACATATTGGATGACTTATATGTAAAAAGCGCAAAAGATGACAAAAAAAGATAGTGGTATAAATATCATAAGTATAAGTAGCTAATTCCCTATTGTTTCCTACCCCCTGAGACGAACCCTTCCAAAAACGGTTTGAACCAAATAGTGTCGTTAAGACCCGGAGACTGAGTAGCTTTCAAGGAGTGAATCCATCTGCAGGAGAATTTTGTTCCAATCTCCCCCCCTGTGGTTTGGGTGAATTCTGTCCAAGATGAGGAATTTGATTTTGGGGAGTTTCCCCCATGGACTAAGGTGGTGTGGCGGCCTAGGGGGAGGTCCGGATCACAGGTGCGCATACTAGTAATATGCCTATATGCACGTTTCCAAAATTCCTGTTTGGTTTTGCCAACGTAAAAACAACTGCACTCACACAGGAGCAAATAAATTACTCTGAATGTGTGGCAGTTGGCAAAGTGTTTTGGGTGAAAGATTTTGCCATTGGGCAAAAGTGGATTTTTTTGTGTCAACATAAATTTGCAGTTATGACATTTACCGCATGTAAAAGTGCCTTTGTATTTGCAGTGTGTAAAACTTGTAGCGTCTCGAAATTCACTTTTCACAAGGGTGTCACCAATGGATGTGGCTTGTTTGAAAGTAAAGGAGGGTTTTGATGTCACAAATTTGCCTAGAGACGGATCGCATGTAAGAATGTGCCAGCATTTTTCAATCATTTTCTTAACCTGCTCTTGTTGGTTGCTAAATTTAGTTATAATTCTGATATCCTCAGTTTCCTTTTTAGATTTTTTGCGATGTATAAGGTCGATTCTATTGTGAAGGCAAGCTCGTTTGAAGGCGCGCTTCAGGGAGGTATGGGAATAGCCCCGCAAAAGCAATCTCTTGCGGAGCTGATTGGCCTCCTCCCGAAACACGACCTCATCCGAGCAATTACACCTAACTCGAAGGTACTGGCTGTACGGGATGGAATTTATTAGGGGTTTGGGATGAAAGCTTGACACGTAGAGAATAGAGTTGCCTGCAGTTGGCTTCCTAAATAGTTTACTTAACACTTTGCCAGATTCACCCCTGTAAATCTCCACATCAAGGAAGGTGATGCGATCAAGATCAGAGTTCATAGTAAAATGTAGATTAAAGTTATTCTTGTTAATTCTCAGGAGCCACTGTTCTAACGGGTCATGGGGGCCGTCCCAGATGATGAAGATGTCGTTGATGTACCGGTACCAACAAAGAATGTGGTCCGAGTACATCGACAAGTCCTCATCATCCAGAACCATTGCCTCCCACTCCCCCAGGTACAGGTTGGCGTAGGATGGGGCATAGCAGGTCCCCATCGCTACCCCCTGCACCTAGAGGAAGTAGGAGCCGTTGAAGGTGAATACATTGTGTTGTAAAATGAAATCTAAAATTGACATGATAAACTCCCCGTATCTCGGGTCGATCTCGGGGTTCTTGGATAGAAAGTGTTGAACAACTGCTATCCCCTTTTATCGTGAGGGATCGAGTTGTAAAGGAATTCTGCATCCACTGCTACAAAGATGGCGTGGTCCAGAATGATTAAGGAATCAATGACTTGAAGAAACTAAAGAGTATCCTTAACAAAGGAAGGCAAGGAGGAAACTTTGCTAGTGTTGTCACTGACAGCCAACGCCTGAGATAATTGGCCTACCAGGGGGGTTGTTTGCATTCTTGTGAATTTTTGGCAAAGCATAAAATACGGGAACACGTGGAAATTTATTTTGAACAAATTCCCAAGTTTGTTGGGTGATAATTTGATTAGAGAAGGCCGAATCAATGATAGCATAAAACTCAAGGGTGTACTTCTTCACAATGTTGGCAGGGACACAACGGTACCAGTCAGTGTTGCTGAGTATTTTAGTGCACATTTCGATGTATGTTGTATTGTCAAGAAGGACAATATTTCCTCCCTTATCTGATGTTTTAATTGTGATATTTTTGTTAAGTGAGAGTTGTTTAAGGGCTATGTGTTCCTGTCTACTGAGGTTGGCTAGGACCTGCGTTTCCGGATTTTTAACGCTTCCAAATCATTGTAGATGAGCTTCAAAAATGCTGCGGCATTAGGGCATGTACTGGGGGCAGGGCAAAAGTCAGATTTCTTCTTAAGATTGGATTTAGTTTACCTTAAAAGGGATATCCTGTGGATCTACTGTGTCCTCCAACAAGGAGGTTAAATCGAGTTGATCAATAAGGTCAATTGGATTATTTTCTTTCAAAAGGGCCACTAATTGGTCCAGTGCTTGTGTTTCTTGGGAGGTGTGTGTAGTATGAACTTCCTTATTGGAGAAAAGTTTCTTTAGAAGTAATTTACGAACAAATAATTGAAGGTCTTTATATACGTCGAATACATCAATATCTTGGGTAGGGCAAAAATTGAGGCCTTTCCTCGGGACGTTAATTTCATCAACAGGGAGCTTGTAAGAAGAAAGATTAACTTTGGTTAAATCAGATAATAACTCGCCTGCAAAAACGGCTCTCCTGCAGTCTGTGTGGAAGCCCCAAGTGCTTTCACACTGAGGAGATGCGCTGGCAGGACTTTAAAAAAAAGTCCTGCAAGCAGCATCTTTTGAGTGGTGTATACCGCTCCTCCACCACTCCTGCCCATTGAAATGAATGGGCACCACTGCCGAAGCACCTGCAATGCGATTTGGCAGCTGAGCTTCACGGGCACATTTAACCCCTTCCTGGGCCGCTAGCTGAATTATAAGTGCCCTGCTAAAATGACGGTAAAGCGCTGCTAAAACTGGCAGCGTTTTACCGTCAACGCCTGCTCGCTCCAGTGTGAAAGCAGCCTTAAGACCCCTTTCACACCAGGGTGTTTTGCAGGCGCTATAGCGTTAGAAATAGAGCTTGCAAAACGCCCTAAAGAAGCTGCACCATTGTGTGTAGTGTGAAAGCCCGAGGGCTTTCACACGACACTGGCAGGACGTCAGAAAAAAGTCCTGCCAGCAGCTTCTTAGGAGCGGTGTGTTTACCGCTCCTCCACCACTGCTCCCTATTGAAATCAATGGGGCAGCGCTGTAATACTGCCGGAAAAACGCCGCTATTGCGGCGTATTGCTGGCGGGTTTAACCCTTTTGCGGCCGATAGTGGGGGTAAAAGTGCCCCGCTAGCACCCGAAATGCGCCGCAAATCCGGCGGTAAAACGCCACTAAAAATAGCAGCGTTTTACCACCCACGCTATCGGTGGTGTGGTGTGAAAGGGGTCTTGGTGATACAGAAAATTTCTTACATTAAACAAAACAAACATCCAAACAGTTCACGTGTATGTATAATTTAGAATTATATATATATATATATATATATATATATATATATATATATATATATATACATATAAAAAAACAGGTAATCAAAACTTTTGGATGAAAAAAATGGGCTAACTTTACTGTTTTTTTTTTTTAAATCTGTGTATTTTTTCCCCAAAAAATTGAGTTTGAAAGACCGCTGCGCAAATACCGTGTGACATAATATATTGCAACAACCGCTATTTTATTCCCTAGGATCTCTGCTAAAAAATATATATATATAAGTTTTGGGGGTTCTAAGTGAATTTCTATCAGAAAATACTGGATCTTTATTTGTAAGCATCAAGTGTCAAAAAAGATTTAGTCTTTAAATGGTTAAACTGAGAACTTCTACACACAGAGTTCAATTCATTCATTCAAGTGTAAACATTGTATCATTTTGATCTTTTCTTGGCAGACTGCCCAGGAGACAAGTCACTGAAGTCATTTGCAAGTTGCGCTGAATATATCATCGGCCTTTTTTAACAGAACAATCGGCCGATGCCGATTAATTAAAAAACGCCAAATATCGGCTGATATATCGGTCGACCTCTAGTTGAGACTGTACAATTATGGGGGGTGCCCACAAGGATTTGTTCTAAAAAAGAAGGATCATTGGAAATGGTGTCAATAGAAGTAATAGTAATTGGGTTTTGATTTACAGTGCTAGTGTGGGTGTTAGGAGCGGCTTCCGGAACAGCCGCGGAAGGTGTAACCAACTGCCCCGGAAGTGATGTAGATGGAGGTGCAGATTGAGGATGTGTAATCATATAGAGTGTGAGTTTTTTAGCTTGTTGCTTTTCGGTGGAATCGCCGGAATATAAATTAGTACTCGGTGTGGTCTTGGATTTTTGATTAGATTGGGAATGTGAGGGGTGCGACTGATACGAGGAGTTTGATGTAGAACGGGGAAAAGAGGAAGTGTTTCTAATTGGTTGAGTAGAATTAACCGAGGGGTGTGGTAGATTTAAAGGGCCTTTACTTAAATTGGGTTTGTTGGAGGTAAAGGTCCATGTATGTATATTATATGTTACTTCCTTGTTTGTTTTATGTAATAAAATATTTTTGATTGTTTTTCAATCAAGTTGTATGTGCCTTTAAAATCCACCCCCACGGGATTCCTTTTTATAAACCATTTTTTCCGGATGTGGCACAACTAATACCGAAATGGGATCAGGAGATCAAGTCGTAGTCAAACATAATAACGAATGGGGATTCATTTTGGATTTTCATATGCAATACAAAGTGGTAGAAGATATCTTCAAGCGGCATTGGCATGTCCTTTTGCTAGATAAAAAAACGAAATCCTGCATTTCCATCTCAACCTCAATTTATTTATAGGAAGGCCCCAAATTTCGGTGACAAAATTATAAAAGAAAGTGGTTGACCCCCCGAAACCTCCAACTACTTTTTGGGATCGAAATGGCTTTTTTGCTTGCCGGAGATGCAAAGCTTGCTGAGAAATCTCTAGGCCAGTTAGATCATTATACAATTTTTCCTCTCCATCAAATAATCGAGTGTTCAACATAAAACAGTTTATTACATGTAACAGCACTCACGTTGTATATGCTTTAAAATGCCCTTGTGGGTTGATGTATATTGGAAGGACAAAAAGAAAATTTAGAGTGAGAATCGCTGAACACATTCATAAAATTAAAATTGGATTCAAAGACCATAATGTGTCGTTACATTTCAAACTCAAATATAATATGGACGCCACTGGTCTCCAATTTTGGGGAATTGAACAAATCCAACCCTATTGGAGAGGAATCAATATGGTACGGGAATTGTCAAAACACGAGACTCAATGGATATAATTAGTTGATGTTTTGAGTCCTAGGGGCCTGAATATCGAATTGGACATCAATTGCTTTATAAGTGACACTTAATCAGATTATATCAATTACATGGATGCGCCCCCTGTGGTGGATTAGATCATTTACGCTCTACCATTCATGCATTGTTAGAAGGGGTTGGATACACAGAATTATCTATATAAAGGAAAACCAGAGACGATCCTGTATAAAAGAACCACATCCGAGTACACACAAAGATCAATGATGATCGTAGAGTAGTGTGCATAAAAGTAATTACATAAGAGCAATCATATAAAAAGAATGACACACGTACGGATGGACTTACTATAGACGCTTCTGTGAAATATATACACAGATTTTCATTTGAATTAAAAATCATTTTCCAGTTAAAAATAATTTTTAAACTATAATTTATTTCTTAAACTAAAATCAATTTAGATTTGAATTTGTTCCTCGATTTTTTGATTATAGATGGGTTATTTACTAATCAAAATAAAAGGGCATAATCTATCATGGTGTTAAATCCCCATAATTTCTAAACCAGTTCCGGATTTATTCATTTCATTCTTAAGGTACTGTAATTTTAAATCTTTTTTTTTTAATATATATTTTTTAATGAATTCATTAGTTTTAATTCATTAAATAATAGTGTGCTTGCTCTTACTTTCACAGCGATACCTCACATGTGTGGTGCCATGGGCATAGCATAAGGGGTTGCAGGGGTCACAATGGCAACCCTGTCCCTAGCTCCAGGGGGCCCCAGCAGCCTCCCTGCCATATTATCATATCCTCCACAAAGTCCAGCTCTGATCTGCCATAGGGCCCCACAGCCACGCTCCAGTACTGGGTTTCCATTTTGCCTTCCACAATTGACACCCCTCCAATCTCATTGGCTGTGAAGCATTTCCAGAATGGAGAGGAGCATGAGGTAAGAACAGCCCAGGATGGGTAAGTGTCTGTGCTGTGTGCTGGCAACATGGAATGGTAACCGTGCTTAGCGAGGCAAGAGGAGGAGACTGTTGCTGTCCTATAGCCATGATGGGACCTTCATGTGTCTTCTAGTCACCAGCTGGGATACTCTGTACGCCCCCACTCGGGGATGTCTGCTTACCCCGACTTCCCTGACAACTGGGGAAAAGATATACACCTCCGGGAGGTGACCTTCCCCCAACACCTTCCAAAACTCACAGAGAAACCTTCAGAAATTGCTAAAACAAATCCCTTAACATCTCATCAGGGGGCCCCTGAAGGGCTACTGGCTCCAGATTTCATGTCACATGGCTTTGCCGTCCCAGATCTAAGTTGCACCCCCCCAAAGCCCCCTGACCACCCCACTGCCCTGGATACTATGCCCGGCTGCTGAGCTCCTTTCCCATTACAGCACTCTATACTGCTCCTTCTCCGCAGGGCTGAAATCACATTCCTTTACAACACAGCCAGTTAGCCATGATCTCCACAGGGTGTATCTGCCTACTGCAAATACACTGCCGTTCTGACAGAGAATTTCGCAAGTCAGAAGGACAACATAAAAGCCAGAAACACCCTGTGAAGACTGAGAGACTGCGTGTAAAGGAATGTGATTTCAGACCTGTGTAGTGTGGGGGCCGAGGAACTCTATACAGTGCTGAGATGGGAAAGGAGCAATGTCAAGTGACCTGCCAGGGGTCCCTCTCCTCTGATTCTCCAACGGTAATCACTGTCCTCTCATGTAAAGAGGAACTCAAAACTCTTAAGCCACTTTGGGTATCTTGGCATGCAGTGGGTGTTTCTGCACGCACGGTTGAAGTGGTGGGTGGTAATGAGGGGGGTCCAGGCCAACTTTTGCATCGGGGCCCACAAGCTTCAAGGTATGCCTTGTGTGGTGCGACCGCTATTTACATAAGTATGCAGGACCTACATGCACGTTTACATTTGTGCATGAGCATGGGTGTATGGGGCGCTTACATATTTTTTTTTTTTTGGATGAACAAGGGATTAACAACATTCATGGTCTGTGACATATCCAGTTTTTAAGCCCATATCTCTCCTTTTGCCTCCAAAGCATGTGATCAAAGCAAGATCAGTTTGATCAGATGCTGTACAAACCAGTAATGGCTTCTAATCAAAACAAAAGTAATGTAACAGAAGAGGGGAAGAAACTCTTTCACAGTGATTGCGATTAGAGCGGT
The DNA here is from genome assembly GCF_037356315.1 of Lithobates pipiens. Classification (NCBI taxonomy): domain Eukaryota; kingdom Metazoa; phylum Chordata; class Amphibia; order Anura; family Ranidae; genus Lithobates; species Lithobates pipiens. The sequence goes on from NW_027507758.1 coordinate 541,704,309, forward strand.
TATATTGGTAGCGGGCTCCCCGATGGGACAGGAGAGCCCGGTAAAGGTGGATAGGGTCCCCCTTGCTCCATCTGTAAAAATGACCGAGAGGCTGTAGAGCCAATTGGACCATTTTTCCCCAAATAGCGAAACACTCAGAGAAAAAGGATAATACCAAGACCATTGTTGTAGCTGCACTGATCCTGATCCTTGCTGAGCTTGAATCCATGTATGACTGGCTTTAGTTTGCCTCTATAGATACCCTGTGCTGTTATTCCAGGTATAACAGGCCCCTGTGCACAAATGGCATCCCACACTGTGTATTTTTGGCCCAGGGATGACATCTAGCACCGTGTGTCACGGGCCCACAGATCAGGTGGCACACCGGATATGGCAATGGTACACTCATGAAAGGAGGATGGGAAAAGGGAAGTCTATTATAAAACATTTTCAGATGGGCATTCCAATCAGGTCCACCTATCAGTTTTTACGGCTGACTTGATTGGAAGGTCCATTCATCCCTATGGACAAGCAGCTGTACACAGACTTGTGTCCATTTACACCCGCCTACCCCTGGGTTCGATCAGGCCCTTAAAAACAAAGCGTAGAGGACTCTCTCTTGAGTTTAAGGTGAAGCAGTTCCTACTGAACTGTCTGAGATTCAAACCATGTATGGGCAGGCTGATTGCACCCAAGCTTATTGATCAATCCACTTGGGTACAACTAGCCTGTTTGATTTTTCATGAGATCATTGCTAGAGGTTAAGCAATAATCACTGTGGCTCTCCCCATGAGGAGAACACAATAGCTCCACGGGATGGATTCCCCCATCAACATCAGTGTTGATGGGGGAATGCACCTATTTTCTTTCCTGCAACCACAGGTTGAAAATCTAACCATCTATGGCTGGCTTAACAGTCATCGGAGTTGCACCTGCTCTGACTAGATGGAGGTTGGAATCAGACCTGTGTTCCGGTGCATTGTGTTTAGAACGAATAAAAGAAAAAAAAATTCTTACACACACTATTTATTTTTATTTCATTTTATTAAATGTTTTTCACAATATAACAATAAAGTATATACATAATTTCTTCTGCCATGATGCACCACAATGCATGGTAGTGCGTTGAACTGCATTGTGTTGAATTGTACTGCATGTGTGTTGGAAGTGCATTTGGTCAATGTGTTGGGGTACCATTGACGATGGATGGCACTGCACCACACTGATGCTTGTAACGTGAATTAAAAAAACATAGGTTGGGGTAATGCACATTTACCACAACACAATGGTGTGATTTTGCACTAAAGCATGGCAGTTCACAGAACCATCCAAAACACAAATTTCCCCAGCATACTTACCAGCTAGCCAGCATAATATAACGAAAAAAAGGCTAAACTGTTTCTGCAATTTACATTGGATGCAAATATATGTGAAGCCGCACTGCCACGTCAAGGCCCCTCTGCAAAGTGCGGTCCCTAACTATAATGTTTCTAAATTGAGAAATATATAGGAAGAAATAAATAGAGTGTCTAAACTAGTTACAATTTTTTTTTAAAAACAGAGGTTTTTGTTATATATTTGCATTCATAAGTGAAGCTACATAGAGCTCCCAGGGATCCCATTGGATCTTCCTTGTGGCTTGTGCTTGGTCACAGTGAGACCTCGTATGATTGGGATTTCTGTGTCCCTCTAATGTAATGTTTCCAGGGTATATGCCTGTTAACCCTCTAAGTCTTAGGTGCTCGCAGTGATACTGGTGTTAGGTTTAGAAAGTCTCTAGCACTCAAAAAGATTATTTCCACTTATTGTGAAAAAATTTCATATTATTGCAGCCACTGTTTTATTGCTGGTTTGATAGTACCAGAAAATAAAAAAAAACTGGCCTCCAACCTCCCCTTATAGCCAGTCCAACACACACCTAAAAAGTATCAGCCTCCCGCCTGCAAAAAAAACCCTGTGTCACTCCTGGAGCCTGAACGGCCCACTTTGATGGAGCCAGAACGGGGGTGTCACACTCTCCTGGAGCCTGAAAAGGCCCATTCTTCTGGAGCCAAACTGGCCCATTCTTCTAGAGCCTGAACGGCCCGCTCTGATGGAGCCTGAACAGCCCTCTCTGATGGATCCTGAACGGCACAGTCTGATGGAGCCTGAACGGCCCGCTCTGATGGAGCCTGAACGGCACAGTCTGATGGAGCCTGAACGGCCCGCTCTGATGGATCCTGAACGGCACAGTCTGATGGAGCCTGAACCGCCCGCTCTGATGGAGTCTGAACGGGGGTGTCACACTCTGATGGAGCCTGAACGGGGGTGACACGTGCTGATGGAGCCTGAACGGGGGTGTCACACGCTGATGGAGCCTGAACGGGGGTGTCACATGCTGATGGAGTCTGAACGGGGGTGTCACACTCTGATGGAGCCTGAAAGGGGGTGTCACACGCTGATGGAGCCTGAAAGGGGGTGTCACACTCTGATGGAGCCTGAAAGGGGGTGTCACACTCTGATGGAGCCTGAAAGGGGGTGTCACACTCTGATGGAGCCTGAACGGGGATGACACGCGCTGATGGAGCCTGAACGGGGGTGTCACACGCTGATGGAGCCTGAACGGGGGTGTCACACTCTGATGGAGCCTGAAAGGGGGTGTAACACTCTGATGGAGCCTGAACGGGGGTGTCACATTCTCCTGGAGCTTGAAAAGGCCCATTCTTCTGGAGCCAAACTAGCCCATTCTTCTAGAGCCAGAGAAGCCCACTCTTCTGGAGCCTGAATCTCCCAATCGTCTGGAACCTGATCGGCCCAATCCCCTGAAGCCTGAATCTCCCATTCTTCTGAAACCTGATCGGCCCAATCTCCTGGAGCCTGAATCTCGCACTCTGATGGAGCCTGAATCTCGCACTCTGATGGAGCCTGAACTTCGCACTCTGATGGAGCCTGAACTTCGCACTCTGATGGAGCCTGAACCTCGCACTCTGATGGAGCCTGAACCTCGCACTCTGATGGAGCCTGAACCTCGCACTCTGATGGAGCTTGAATGGGGGTGTCGCACTCTGATGGAGCCTGAACCTTGCACTCTGATGGAGCCTGAATGGGGGTGTCGCACTCTGATGGAGCCTGAATGGGGGTGTCGCACTCTGATGAAGCCTGAACGGGGGTGTCGCACTCTGATGGAGCCTGAACGGGGTTGTCGCACTCTTCTTGAGTCTGAACGTGGGCGACACACTTTTCTGGAGTTTGAACAATTTCTTCCAACTTGTTGGCAATCTTCACTCCCAAAAATTCTGCACCCCTCCCATTTAAGTGCAGTCCATCCCTTCCATAGAGCCGGGAAGCGACTGCAAAGTCAGACCAGTTCTCCATGAAGCCAAACTCCTCTTCTCTGCACCAGTTCTTCAGCCACTTGTTAAGCTCTCTAAGCTCCTGCTGCCTTTCTGGTGTGGCTTTAGGTACAGGCAGTATTTCTGAAAATACTGCTTTGGAGGTCCTTTTTTTCAACATAATCCCTATGTCCTTGAAATCATTTTGTAGACTGCTCCATCTTCCTCTAATTTGGTCATTTGTACCAATATGTACCAAGACAGCTGGGTCCTCTCCAGCCCCACGCAACAATCTTTCCATCCGATCTGCAATGTCCCGAACCCGAGCGCCTGGTAAACAACATACTGTTCGTAGTTGAGGGTCTTTGTGACAGATTGCCCTTTCTGTCCCTCTAATAATTGAGTCCCCTACCACCAGTATCTGCCTATTCTTTCTTGTAGCCTTGCCCCCATCTTTACTGGAGGAAATGTTCCCATGGTTCACCTGACATTTTGGTTGAGTCTCAATGTCGGGTACAGTCCCAATATGCACATGACACTCTTCTGGACTTTGCACACGAGCAACACGCTCTTCTGTAGTCTGAGCGGCGGCGGCGCACCCTTTTGGAGTCTGAGCGGCGGCTGCGCGCCCTTTTGGAGTCTGAGCGGCGCGCCCATTTGGAGTCTGAGCGTCAGTGGCGCGCCCTTTTGGAGTCTGAGCGGCGGCGGTGCGCCCATTTGGAGTCTGAGCGGCGGCGGCGCGCCCATTTGGAGTCTGAACGGCGGCGGCGCGCCCATTTGGAGTCTGAGCGGTGGCGGCGGCGCGCCCATTTGGAGTCTGAGCGGCGGCGGCGCGCCCTTTTGGAGTTTGAGCGGCGGCGGCACGCCCATTTGAAGTCTGAGCGGCGGCGGCGCGCCCATTTCGAGTCTGAGCGGCGGCGGCGCGCCCATTTGAAGTCTGGGCGGCGGCGGCGGCGCGCCCATTTCGAGTCTGAGCGGCGGCGGCGCGCCCATTTCGAGTCTGAGCGGCGGTGGTGCGCCCATTTCGAGTCTGAGCGGCAGTGGCGCGCCCATTTGGAGTCTGAGCGGCGGCGGCGCGCCCATTTGGAGTCTGAGCGGCGGCGGCGCGCCCATTTGGAGTCTGAGTGGCGGCGGCGCACCCATTTGGAGTCTGAGCGGCGGCGCGCCCATTTGGAGTCTGAGCGGCGGCGCGCCCATTTGGAGTCTGAGCGGCGGCGGCGCGCCCTTTTGAAGTCTGAGCGGCGGCGGCGCGCCCATTTGGAGTCTGAGCGGCGGCGGCGCGCCCATTTCGAGTCTGAGCAGCGGCGGCGTGCCCTCTTTTAGTCTGAGCGGCGGCGGCGCGCCCATTTCGAGTCTGAGCGGCGGCGGCGCGCCCATTTGAAGTCTGAGCGGCGGAGGCGCACCCTTTTGGAGTCTGAGCGGCGGCGACGCGCCCTTCTGGAGTCTGAGCGGCGGCGGCGCGCCCTTCTGGAATCTGGGCGGCGGCGGCGGCTCGCCCTTCTGGAATCTGAGCGGCAGCGGCTCGCCCTTCTGGAGTCTGAGCGGCGGCGGCACGCTCTTCTGTAGTCTGAGCGGCGGCGGCACGCTCTTCTGTAGTCTGAGAGGCGGCGGCGCTCTCTTCTGGAGTCTGAGAGGCGGCGGCGCTCCCTTTTGGAGTCTGAGCGGCGGCGGCGCGCCCTTCTGGAATCTGGGCGGCGGCGGCGGCTCGCCCTTCTGGAATCTGAGCGGCAGCGGCTCGCCCTTCTGGAGTCTGAGCGGCGGCGGCACGCTCTTCTGTAGTCTGAGCGGCGGCGGCACGCTCTTTTGTAGTCTGAGAGGCGGCGGCGCTCTCTTCTGTAGTCTGAGCGGCGGCGGCACGCTCTTCTGTAGTCTGAGCGGCGGCGGCACGCTCTTTTGTAGTCTGAGAGGCGGCGGCTCGCCCTTCTGGAGTCTGAGCGGCGGCGGCACGCTCTTCTGTAGTCTGAGCGGCGGCGGCACGCTCTTTTGTAGTCTGAGAGGCGGCGGCGCTCTCTTCTGGAGTCTGAGAGGCGGCGGCGCTCTCTTCTGGAGTCTGAGAGGCGGCGGCGCTCTCTTCTGGAGTCTGAGCGGCGGCGGCACGCTCTTTTGCAGTCTGAGCGGCGGCGGCGCGCTCTTCTGCAGTCTGAGCGGCGGCGGCGCGCTCTTCTGGAGTCTGAGCGGCGGCGGCGCGCTCTTCTGCAGTCTGAGCGGCGGCGGCGCGCTCTTCTGCAGTCTGAGCGGCGGCGGCGCGCTCTTCTGGAGTCTGAGCGGCGGTGGCACGCTCTTCTGTAGTCTGAGAGGCGGCGGCGCTCTCTTCTGGAGTCTGAGCGGCGGCAGCACGCTCTTCTGCAGTCTGAGCGGCGGCGGCGCGCTCTTCTGGAGCCTGAGCGGCGGCGGCGCTCTCTTCTGGAGTCTGAGCGGCGGCGGCACGCTCTTCTGGAGTCTGAGCGGCGGCGGCGCGCTCTTCTGCAGTCTGAATGTGGACGAAACTCTCTTCTGCAGTCTGAATGTCCCTTTCAATACTGCTCACTGTGGCAGGCCTGCCGTGTGAGCTGTGTCTGCAGTAGATCTCGCCTTCATCTGCAATAAAACCAGAGGAATTTGATTTAGCATCTTTACCTACATTTCATATATTTTTCTTTATACAACATCAAATTATGAAGAAAAAAATTCAAAGCTCCACTTCCAGGGAGAAATAGTAAACCCGACATGACAGTGACATAGGAAAAACTGCTATTGGCTTTTGTATAAAAATGCTGATTGCCTGGCAGTTATGCTGACCCACTAAAATTCCATGATTGGAAGTTTGGAAGCCAACAACAAGTATTTTTAGCAGTATAATAAAAAAGCATTTCCCAAACATAGGTAATTGCTGTGGGCACATTGTGTGGGCGGCTAAGCAATTACATGGTGTTGATCACGTGGTGGAGTGTCGGATCATTTTATCAACTGAATATCTATCATAGAGATACTACCCAATATTAATATCACAACTTATAGACTCTCTCTGTTTTTTCATATTTATTGTTTGCACATTGCTACTTACTGGGTGTGTAATATATATGTGTATTGTTTATGTTATCACATTACCTAGCGCCACTATTTACTTTTAACCTATGTTTGGTAGATGCTGTTTTATTATAGCATTTCTTTTAAAGTGGCTGCTCTATATGTATCAGGTTTGTCTTTGGCGCAGTGATAAGATCTTAGGTAGCGGCTCATTGTGATCTGGTTGTGTATTATTTTTAGCAGTATGATGTTGCACTTTCATAGTTAAATGAGTGGGCAGGTCACAAAGGAAATTGTGACAGGAAGTAGTGGTGCCACCTGCCTGGCTGTACATTGTGGCAGGGGTTTGTGAAACATCAGACCAGCTAAGCAGGGGCTTTGTTGAGTGGCAGTTTTGTCAAGAAAGTGTGTCATTATCAGCCCTGAGATCAGAACACCACAGCAGCAAATGGAACTCCCTACATCTGAAAGAAATCTGGAGACATAAAAGAAATACTTTCCCTGGCCCCATTAGTTCAGCGGGGAGGGGAGTGTGTGTTTGTGTGTTGGGGGGCACTGCAGAAAGGAGACAATTTCTTCACATTCAGGCTGAGAGCTCTGCTGTTTCTTATAATTGAGATAAAATCCCAGCCTCTTTTATATCAATCTACCGGATTCCTCTGGTGAATTTATATACAAGAGGCTGGGATTGAAGAATCGGCTCCGGTGAGGACAGCTGTGGATGTTTGGACAGGTAAGTGTCTCTATATTAAAAGTTAGCAGCTATAGTATTTGTAGCTGCTGACTTAAAAATGTTTTGGGGTAGACTGGAGCGCCTCTTTAAAGTCCCACACCTTGCAAAACCTTGGGATCAGTGGACATGCGTCCTACAAGTGTGTTTTTTTTATTTTCTTTAGCCATGACAATTTCAGTTCTCTTATATGGGTTCAATTAAAGTGCTTATAAAGGCAGAGGGATTTTATCTTGCTGCATTTCTAAAAAAATAAAAAATAAATGTATGCATGCATCTCCCCCCCCCAGCCCCCCGCCCCCCTAGGCTCTCTTGCTCCTCACTGGCTCAGTAAAAAAAAAGAAATAATAATAATAGGCCAAAAAAGCCAATGCTGTAAAAAAAACACACTATTGCAAATATGTTGAAAAACTCACTGCAAAGCTACTGCCATTTTTATAACATTATTATAACGTCCGGTGTGCATGAGGAAGCTTTACCATCACTGTAATGTATGGCATTGGTTTAACCACTTAAGCCCTGGACCAATTGTCAGCCTAAGGATCAGAGGTCTTTTTACAATTTTGCACTGCACTGCTTTAACTGGCAATTGCACGGTCATGCAATGTTGTACCCAAACAAAATTTGCGTCCTTTTCTTGCCACAAATAGAGCTTTCTTTTGATGGTATTTGATTGCCTCTGCGATTTTTATTTTTTACGATATAAATGGAAAAAGACTGAAAATTATGAAAGAAAAAAAGATATTTTCTACTTTTTGTTATAAGAAAAATCGAATAAACTCAATTTCAGTCATACATTTAGGCCAAAATGTATTCAGCCCCATGTCTTTAGTAAAAAAAAGTCATTAAGCGTATATTTATTGGTTTGTGCAAAAGTTATAGCGTCTACAAACTAGAGTACATTTTCTGGAATTTACACAGCTTTTAATTTATGACTGCCTATCTCATTTCTTGAGGTGCTAAAATGGCAGGGCAGTACAACCCCCCCCATGACCCCATTTTGGAAAGTTGAAACCCCAAGAAAATTGCTGAGGGGCATGTTGAGACCATTGAATATTTTTTTTTTTTTGTCCCAAGTGATTGAATAATGACACAAAAAAAAAAGTTTGCAAAAAGTTGTCACTAAATGATATATTGCTCACAATGCCATAGTTATATGTGGAATTTCACCCCAAAATATATTCTGCTGCTTCTCCTGAGTACGGGGATACCACATATGTGGGACTTTTTGGGAGCCTAGCCGCGTACGGGACCCTGAAAACCAATCACCGCCTTCAGGATTTCTAAGGGTGCAAATTTTTGATTTCACTCCTCACTACCTATCACAGTTTCGAAGGCCATAAAATGCCAAAATAGCTCAAAACCCCCCCAAATGACCCCATTTTGGAACGTAGACACCCCAAGCTATTTAATGAGAGGCATGTTGAGTCCATGAAATATTTTATATTTTGCCACAAGTTGCGGGAATATTACAAACTTTTTTTTGTGCACGAAGTTGTCACTAAATGATATATTGCTCACACATGCTATGGGCATAAGTGAAATTACACCCCAAAATAAATTCTGCTGGGGATACCACATGTGGGGGATACCACATGTGGGGGACTTTGTGGGAGCCTAGCCGTGTACCGTAAAACGCTACCAAAAAAAACTGTTAGCGATGGCAGGGATCAGGCCTGACTCTGCAAACGCTGCAGTTATGTGTTTAGTGTTTTGTAAGTGACAGTGATCAATCGATACTGCACTTGGGTGGGCTGGGCGGAGGGGCAAAACGCAGGTGCTAGCAGGTATCTGGGCTGGTCCCGCTAACAATGCTTTTTTTGTCGATTTGTGTGCCTATGTGTACCTACGTGTCAGTGTAGTGATTGGTGCACACTTACTATGTCCTCTCCTCGCAGTCCGGTCAAAAAGACCGCCCCGAGGAGAGTGAAATCGTAAACACAGGGAGGGGAAGCTTCTCATTCGCCAGGAGCGATGGAGAGGGGATGGCCAGAAACCAACGGCCATCCCCTCATCCTGGATCGCTCCTGAAGCGAAACGGACCGCTGCAGCCAGTGGGAGGGGGTCCGGTCGGACCCCCCACCCGCTGGAAGGCAGGCACGTACGGGTATGTGCTTGTGCCCATACATGCTATTCTGCCGACGTATAATTACATGCGGTGGTCCTAAAGTGGTTAATTATCTGCGTCTTGTAGAACGACTCCTATTGTAAATGAAAATACATTCTCCGCCTACAATGGCTTGCTACAGTTTCTGTGGAATATTTTTTTGACATTTTGGGAACTATGTATATGTGTTATGTAGGTAACAAGGGGTTAAACATGTATGTGGGGGTCTTCTCTTCCCATATTATAAATCTCTGCCATCTTGCTGGGTGGCATTGAGGTCATCAGTCCAGCCTGTAATAAGTAGCATGCAAGGCTTGTTCAAAAAAAAAAAGTCAGTTAGTAGGTGACAGTTGGAAAAAGAGGGGGGGGACTTGGCTCAGGGTAAACAGATGTAATATTAGCTGCTTTCTCCTCTTTAAAATAAATCCTCAGACTGGTGTTTACAAGACAAAAGACAGCAATGTCTATGGCCAGCCCTATACATGTGTACATAGGTTTAGTCTACTGAAAATTTTAAAAAGGGATTGAAGACTTTTCTTTTTAGCAAATGTTTTTGAATTAAGTTATTTGTCTGTTTTTTTATTGTAACTGTGTAGCACTTTGAGGTCTTTTGATGGAAAGTGCATTATAAATAACATTTATTATTATTATTATTATTATTATTATTATTATTATTATATGGGGGTGCCACTGTCATCAATGGGAGGAAAAAGAATCCAATGAAAGTATTTTGTATTTATCAATATCCATGAAACTTACCAGCCCTGCGTTTTTTGTCCCACTGTGGTCCATTGGCTTTACAGCCGGCATCAAAACATCCGATAACGGATCTGAAACAGCGACGTACAAATCGCACTGCCCTCCGCATTTTGGTGGGCTTCTTGAATAGGGGATCTGCAAGCTGTATATTGATCTCTCCTTCCATAGCTGGGCTTCCTTTGGTTGGTTTCTCAATATTGTTTTGAGAAACAATCTGTTTACTTGTAATTTGTCTCATTATGAAGAATAATAAGACACGCTTTAAGTCTGAGAAATTGCAATAAAACTGAATCGAATAAATCCAAATCCAATCAAACAGCAAGAGAAAGCTGGACAGAGATGTCTTCACTGTACAGCAAACAACTCACAACTGATGCCAGAGGAGCCCAGAGCAGCCTTATATTAGAGCAGGTGATGACATCATAGAGGTCGTTTTTTTTAACTGACGATTTTTCTTAACGGCTTTTGTTGCCATGGTTACCAAAGCTTCCTATACACAGTGATGGGCTGTGGGGGATGGGCTGTGAGGGAGAGCACAGACACACCAATAGAGGACTATGATTGGGCAGTATTAATGGTAGCAATATGATGGGGCAGTTTTGATAGGGCAGTTTTGATGGTGGCAATAGGAGGAGGCAATTTTGATGGGAAAAAGAGGGGGGGGGGGACTTGGCTCAGGGTAAACAGATCTAAAAATAGCTGCTTTCTCCTCTTTAAAATAAATTCTCAGACTGGTGTTTACAAGACAAAAGACAGCAATGTCTATGGCCAGCCCTATACATGTGTACATAGGTTTAGTCTACTGAAAATTTTAAAAAGGGATTGAAGACTTTTCATTTTAGCAAATGTTTTTGAATTAAGTTATTTGTCTGTTTTTTTATTGTAACTATGTAGCACTTTGAGGTCTTTTGATGGAAAGTGCATTATAAATAACATTTATTATTATTATTATTATTATTATTATTATATGGGGGTGCCACTGTCATCAATGGGAGGAAAAAGAACCCAATGAAAGTATTTTGTATTTATCAATATCCATGAAACTTACCAGCCCTGCGTTTTTTGTCCCAGCGTGGTCCATTGGCTTTACAGCCGGCATCAAAACATCCGATAACGGATCTGAAACAGCGACGTACAAATTGCACTGCCCTCCGCATTTTGGTGGGCTTCTTGAATAGGGGATCTGCAAGCTGTATATTGATCTCTCCTTCCATAGCTGGGCTTCCTTTGGTTGGTTTCTCAATATTGTTTTGAGAAACAATCTGTTTACTTGTAATTTGTCTCATTATGAAGAATAATAAGACACGCTTTAAGTCTGAGAAATTGCAATAAAACTGAATCGAATAAATCCAAATCCAATCAAACAGCAAGAGAAAGCTGGACAGAGATGTCTTCACTGTACAGCAAACAACTGACTTCTGATGCCAGAGGAGCCCAGAGCAGCCTTATATTAGAGCAGGTGATGACATCATAGAGGTTTTTTTTTCAACTGACGATTTTTCTTAACGGCTTTTGTTGCCATGGTTACCAACGCTTCCTATACACAGTGATGGGCTGTGGGGGAGAGCACAGACACACCAATAGAGGACTATGATGGGGCAGTATTAATGGTAGCAATATGATGGTGCAGTTTTGATGGTGGCAATAGGAGGAGGCAATTTTAATGGGGCAGTTTTTTTTATATGTATAGAGGACTGTGAAACTGGATTAAAGTTATTATTATAAAGCCCTCTATTTTAAGGCATAGTGATAGGTTGAGTGGTCAGAGTTGATATTGATTATGTATATGTCGACACACGAAAGAAAATAAAAAGAAAAAATCCTGTTTTTCTTCAACGGTGACTAAAAAAAGTCGAAGTGAGGGTGTAGTGTATCTTCTAGAATGTCCTTGCCACATTCAATACATGGGAAGAACAAAAAGAGAACTCTGGAAGAGATTAAGAGAGCATGTTGAAAATATTAAAAAGGGTTTTGATAAATATAACCCTCGAGACACTATGCGAAGTTTCATAAAAAAGACCCCTCATCTTTATTAATTTGTGGTATTCAAAAATACAAGCCCCATTGGAGAGGTGATAATAAAATTATTAGGATTAGCCAAGCTGAATCCTGATGGATTCATGAATTATGCACTTTAACAGCTTTTGGACATAACGTTGACTTTGATCTTAATTGTTTTATTTCTAATTATTAATTCAAGATTTTTGGGCATTTTATTAATATTAATGAATTTTTTATATTTTTCTATATCCACTTATATATATATAGATAGCATTGGGGTTAGATGTACTTCACTGATGAGGGGTTTTGTCCTCTCCCCCCTCCCCCTACTGCTTTTTTTTTTTTTTTTTCGGTATTAATTTCCCAATTGATTGGTCCAGTCAAAACCAACGTTATGGCCAGTTATGAGATAGTTAAAATATAGCTATGGTATAGTTGTACTTTTTATCATAATATTGCTATGTATTTGAATGACTAGATGAACACAGTTAGCATTGCCTGTATAAAATGATGTAGTATGGCATTTAACCACAAGATGGCAGTGTCTGTGGAGCGATATATTTAGAATGTTATTTTACACTTATTTATGTGGAGAAAGTTATAACAATTACTTTGTAATTTTAGTAATGTTATTAGTAGATGTGGAAGTAATTTGAATATGCTTTTTTTTTCAAGTTGTATCAGGAAGCTAGTAGTATTAAGGTATGGGGTGGTTGTTGTTTTGAGTTGCTATAGCCGCCCGCCCTATTTAAACTTCATCAACACCTGACTCCTTGACCCTTTGAAAAAGTCACGTGTCTGTGACGCAACGTGTCAGGGAGGAGCCAGGTGTCACGATCGTCACTTCCGGTCGCGGCTGAGACCGAAAGTTCCCTTTTTTACAAGCGCAAGATTCCGTTTTTTAATGTGAGTGGATATTTTACATTATTTTATTAAAGTTTACATTTCTACACATGAGAGTCCCCTTTCTTTCCCCCATGATCGTTGGTATTTTGGATTTTATTGTGAGGCTGAACGAATCATCTATAAGGAGCCAAATCAGCAATTTCCCCTACAAGTGTGTTGGACCCTGAGGGGTCTTGTATTGAGGTGAGAGGCTGGGGGAAACGGGGGGTGCTCTGGTGGAGCACTGAAGGTGGACTGTCTCTCTCTTTTTGTGAAGCATGTCTGCATCTGTGACAACACTGCATGACTATTAGATATACTGTCACATTTGGATATCGAGCTACTGAATAGCACTGGAACATTTGTTTGAACACTTGTATTTGCACATGGACTTTTTTATTTTTATGTTTTTCTTCTTCTTTTTTAGCCATTTTTGTATTGTGATTCAGTCACATATTGTTTGCGATATTTGCACATTTCATGTCATTTGGATGTATCACTTTTTATATATGTGATTTTGCACTTTTTAAATATTATACACTACTGTGTTTTGCACGTTTATAGATGCACAGTGTTTTTACATTTGCACATTTATGTACGTATTTATTACAGTTATTGATTTGTGTCACATAATAGGTGGTGTATTTTAAAAGGCAGCGCTACATACCTTTTTTTACATATATATATTTATATTTATTAACCACATGCCCTCTGGAATCTATGATTTACTCCCCTTCATGACCAGATCATGTTTTGCAATACGGCACTGCACTACTTATTTTAACTGACAATTGCGTGGTCATGCAACGCTGTATGCAAATAAAATGTATGTCTTTTTTTGCCACATAAATAGAGCTTTCTTTTGGTGGGATTTGATCAACTCTGCAGTTTTACATTTTTTTGCACTATATACAAAAAGAGACTAAATGAAGGAAAACAGCAGAGCTTCCTCTCATTTCAGAGCTTCCCCTTAAATCTAGAACAAGTGGACTTGCAGGGCACAGTATATTTGCCGTTAATAAATCAACCTCATTGTGTCTACAATAAAATTTCTGCCTGCTCTTATTTTTTTTTAAAGAGAAGTTCCAGCCTGTATAAATAAAAAAAAATGAAAAGTCAGGAACAGGGTTGCCATCCTCCTACAGTATTTTTTACTGACAAAACATGGAAAATTTACTGGCGGAGCACATTTTTTACTGGCATAAGAAATTACAGAACTCCTATTGAAAACTAAAACAGTGCATATTTGAACAGTATAAACATATATGAAAACACTGACAATACCTATACCAAAGTCATTTGTTTGATTTACACTTATAAAGTCAACACAGCATGAAAATATCAGCCCCTGATATATAGGCCTCTTTCACGCGACTGATACGCTCAAGTCCGCCTTTTTTCAGGTGGACCTGAACGGATGCTCCATAGAGGTCTATGGAGCGTCGGATGTCAGCGGTGACATGTCCGCTGACGTCCGACCCGCTCCGATCCGAAAAAGTCTGAGGATCGGATCGGGTGACGATGGACTCTGCGGTCCGTCCTCATCCGATCCCCTATAGGGGAGAGCGGTGCTCGGACAGGTCCGTCCCTGCACGGTGTGCAGAGACAAACCTGTCCTCTGCCTGCTCAGTGGGGATCGACAGAGCGATCCCCGCTGAGCAAGCGGATGTCCACGGGGCAGATCAGCGCGGATCCTTTCCGTGTGAAAGAGCCGTTACTGGTAGTTATAAAAAAATCACAGATTTTTACAAACTGTCAGTAAATTTACTGGCGTTTGACAACCCTAGTCAGGAGCTACAAATAGTGTAGCTCATGAATGTTAACCACTTAAGCCCCAGACCACTTTTTGCGATTCGACACTGCGTCTCTTTAACTGACAATTGTGCGGTCGTGCGACATGGCTCCCAAACAAAATTGACGTCCTTTTTTCCCCACAAATAGAGATTTCTTTTGGTGGTATTTGATCACCTCTGTGGTTTTTATTTTTTGCGCTATAAACAAAAAAAGAGCAACAATTTTGAAAAAAAAGCATTATATTTTACATTTTGTTATAATATAAAAAATATTTTTTTTCCTCAGTTTAGGCCAATATGTATTCTTCTACATATTTTTGATAAAGAAAATCACAATAAGCGTTAACTAATTGGTTTGCGCAAAAGTTATAGCGTTTACAAAATAGGGGACAGTTTTGTGGCATTTTTTTAAATAATTTTTTTTTTGTTTACTAGTAATGGCGGGGATCAGCGATTTTTATCGTGACTGTGACATTACAGCAGACACATTGGACATTTTTGACACCATTGTCATTTATACAGCAATCAGTGCTATACAAATGCACTGATTCCTGTCTAAATGACACTGACAGTGAAGGGGTTAATAGCTAGGTGGCAGTGTAGAGGTTAAGTGTGTCCTGGGGCGAGTTTCTAACTGTGGGGCGGTGTGGCTGTGTGTGACACGTCACTGATCACTCCTCCCGATCACTAGGCAGAACAGGTAGATGCTTGTTTACATTAGCATCTCCCAGTTCTTCCTTCCCGTGAGACTATCGCGGGTATCCCCGCGGTGATCGAGTCCACGGGACTTGTGATCCGACTCACGGAGGTCTCAGCCAGCATGCACGCGATGGCGGCATGCACATGATGGCGTGGCCCCAAATTTAAAGGGACGTACAGGTATGCCCATTTGCCCATCCATGCCATTCTGCCAAAGTACATCAGCATGCGCCAGTTGGGAAGTGGTTAATATAAGGATACTTACCTGTAGTGGTATCCCGTGATGTCGGCACCCCTAGCCGATTTGTCCATCAGCTTTGGGTGCAGGAGCGGCATCCTTATAAGGGAAATAGGAAGTGAAGCCCTGCGGCTTCCCAGCCTGTTTCCTACTGTGCATGTGTGAGTTGCGCTGCCCTTATTGAAAGGTCCCACTCTCTTCTAGGACTTGTGTCTCCCAGAAGACAGCAGGGGGCGTAAAATTCAGTAGATCAACGCAATCAATGTGCAGCGATCTTATCCGGGAAGAGGGAGCGGGTACCTGGTTTTGACAAAAAGTGCCAAATATGGCAGTGGGGGTGGGGGGGGGGGGGCTGGTGTGAACAAGCAGAGCTTCCACTTTTGGGCTGAGCTCCACTTTAGACTTCAGTTCCAGTTTTAATTTGAGTATCGCTTAGGCTGACTTCACATTTGCGTGTCTGTTGTTTCCTGTGTTCTTTTGTTATTACCTTGGACAGGTATGTTTGTCATGCGTTGACGTGTGCTGAAACTCCCATGAAAAGCTCATGAAAAGCATCAGTGGATTCAAAACTCGGAATGTTTTCAGCCAATGCGTGTCAAGGCACTGCACAGATCTGAATTGGCAGAATCCTGGCTTGTTTACACTCGTGTTGCTCTCTGAAGAGCGATCAGTATTGGATTGATCTTTGGAGGGTGTTTAACAGGTGTTGAGGAGGCATTATGTTGCCTGTTTTACCCCCTAAAAACCCCACCACCCCATTCAGTTGATTGAGTCTCATCTGTCAGTCGCTGTTGGCCGCCATGAGCGACAGTGCGGATAAATTTGGTTGCGCCGCAGTGGAAAGCATTGTGGCCATATGTACACCCCAATCCATTGCCTTTGCAGGTAGTAACGCTGCTCAGGTGTGTGTGTTTACAGTCCCCTAAATTCAAAGTGTAAATTTGCATTGCAAGCAGGGGGAAATAGTCCCCATCAACTCAAAACAACATGTCCATCTAAAGTCTAGAACACACTACTCATTTTTTCTTTCAGGGCTGAACAAAAAAAAACTGACAGCTCCAGAGGAGCCGATGTACTAACTAAGAGATGTTAGTACAGCTATCTCCCCTACTGTGCTATTGTGTTCTGACAGGGGGGACTGCCATGTCCCTTTAATAGAAGCTGGCCGCCTTCTGTTGGCTGCAGCACCCGGGCAGAGCGTCTGGCGGTTTCTAGTGGACCAAGCAATGCTGCCCACCATTCAGCCCATGTGTACGGGCATTAGACTCTTCTGTCTTACAGGGTGATGGTACATTATTATTATAATTATTATTATAATACATATTATTATATATATTTATATATATATGAGATCTTGTACAATATATATAGTACATGATCTCACTGCAGAGTTGTCACGTTATAGGAAGTAGAAAAATATATGATCAATTGACAGGATCAACAGGTAACAGAAATACAATATATTGTCAAAAGTATTGTGACAGCTGCCTTTACACGCACATTAACTTGTTTTTTTTTTGTTTTGTTTTTCCAAATAGCAATTTTTATTAGTCGTCATTGATTTTCAACAAAGGTAAAAAGCGTAACGTGAACGTACATGAACAAAAGCAAAATGTACACGACGGAAGTCCATTTAAGGTAGGAGCAAAATACAACAACCATAGTCATTGATACTACCGAAAATGTTACCGCACATCAACTTTAATGGCCTCCCAGTCTAAGGCTGGATTCACACCTACGCATTTTTATGTGCTTTTTGCATTTTGCTGATTTGCACTACAGATCGTGTTCCATAGGAAACCATGTTATTTGGACTCTAGGGCAAATCTGCAAAATGCAAAAAGCACTAAAACTGTATAGGTGTGAATCCAGCCTTAGTCTGCAGGGTTCAGTATTGGGTTGGCCCACCCTTTGCAGTTATAACAGCTTCAACTCTTCTGGGAAGGCTGTCCACAAGGTTTAGGTGTGTGTCTATGGAAATGTTGGACCATTCTTCCAGAAGTGCGTTTGTGAGGTCAGGCACTGATGTTGGACGAGAAGGCCTGGAGTGCAGTCTCACCTCTAATATATCCCAAAGGTGTTCTATCGGGTTGAGGTCAGGACTCTGTGTAGTCCAGTCAAGTTCCTCCACCCCAAACTCACTCATGCATGTCTTTATGGACCTTGCTTTTTGCACTGGTCCAAATCATTTGGTAGAGGTGGGGGTTATGGTGTGGGGTTGTTTTTCAGGAGTTGGGATTGGCCTCTTAGTTCCAGTGAAGGAATCTCTTAAGGCGTGAGCATACCAAGACATTTTGGACAATTTCTGCTCCCAGCTTTGTGGGAACAGTTTGAGGATGGCCCTTTCCTGTTCCAACTTGTCTGTGCACCAGTGCACAAACTTGACTGGCCTGCACAGAGTCCTGACCTCAACCTGATAGAACACCTTTGGGATGAATTAGAGTGGAGACTGCGAGCCAGGTCTTCTCATCCAACATCAGTGCCTGACCTCACAAATGCTCTTCTGGAAAAATGGTCAAACATTCCCATAGACACACTTCTAAACCTTGTGCTCAGCCTTCCCAGAAGACTTGAAGCTGTTATAGCTGCAAAGGGTGGGCAATGCAATACTGAACCCTACGGACTAAGACTGGGATGTCATTAAATGTCATGTGTGTGTAAAGGCAGGCGCCCCAATGCCTTTACACACAGTTTATTCTGGGAACTCAGAAACAAATGCTGTTAATTCTGGAAATAGACGGCATCATGTATAGCATTTTTTATTTCAGTCATAGTTTCATTCATAGCTTTTACAAAGAAAACATTCTGACTGGGTTCTCTCTCCCTAACGAGCATACGTGTCATCACTCCATTAATTCCTATAGATGATCTGTACAGTACTCTTGGTAGCCACCAGTCACCCAGCAGAGTAGGAATCAGGGTGGATATAAATAAATGATTTTATTTTTTTATCTGATTTTTTTTTTTGATTTTTTTTATCAATTTTTTTAATAAAATGCTTTTGGGGTAAAAATCTATCTAAAGATAAATTTCTATTTAGGATGCATTAATAATTTAGTTTATTCAGCATGAAATGGAGCTTAGTTATGTAACATGAGGCTGTATATTCTGCAATATTTACATTTTTTGATAAACTCATTCAATGAATCCAAGCTCTGCAAGCTGAGATAACAGGCACTGCATTGATGTATTCACAGTAACCAGGCGATAAAACAAAATTCAGGAATATTCCTTTATCCCATTATTTTGCAAATCTATGTACACTACAAACTGTATGATTGAATAGGCTCAGATATCACTGATTTACTAACCTGACAGCTTATTATTCTAAATAAGAAACCTTCATTTTGTTTGCAAATATTAAAGATTCTAACTACCAATAAGTCCTTACGTTTAAAGAGCACCTGTCACTTCAGATCCATCATGGCAGCACTTGTTAGCGGGCATCCACTCACCTGCTGCCACCACGTCCCTCACCTTGTTGTGTCACTGCCACATCACCAGCTGTCCCATTAAAGTGAATGGGACTGTCGGTGAGTCAACAGCGGGTCAGAGGAGGAGCCACTGCGGGACAGAGATGACAGTTGCTGTTTAAACACTTGACATCCGTGCTATGGCCGAATGACGGCCACAGTGAATTCAAATCCACCCTGGTAGGAATCATCCATAGTAATGAATAGGGCCCCTGGGTGCATGCATGGTAGGAAGAGGACCTGGATGAGACACTTTCCTTGCAAAGGCTCTGTAGTGCCAATCAGGACTTACCAATGAGGACCATGGAAGTCGGAAGAATGGAAATTTACTAGGAAGACTGCAATTAATGAGATGGTTCTAAAGTTGTCCTTTAAGCAGGAAGTCTGAGCAACAAATAGTTTTCTGTGTTCTTTCTTTTTTATGTATTCTTTATTAAGGCCCCAATCAAATCTGATTACGTAGATTCATGCAGATTTATCCTATTCAAATTCAATGGGTGTGTCTGAATATGCGCTGCACAAGTATTTATGTGCATTTTTCAAGCATTTCTCTGCCTAACAACTAGGCTCCTTCTCCTCCTCCTGAAGCTTATAATACATATAAAAAATGCTTCAAAAACGTGTATATATGCGTTAAAACATACCAAAAATTCACTGGCAAATCTCTGGCAAAAATACGCTCTGCTCAGGTGTGAATGTAGCCTTGATGTATAATTAAAGACTTTTTTTTTTTTTTTGGATAGTGTGGAGAGCAGGCATGTACCGGCCATCGGGACTACTGGGAGTTTCCCGGTGGGCCGATGGCTCAGTGGGCCACTCTGATGTAAGGGGGCTGGTGATGGGACACTCTGATGTAAGGGGGCTGCTGATGGGACACTCTGATGTAAGGGGGGTGCTGATGGGACAATCTGATGTAAGGGGCTGCTGATGGGAAACTCTGATGTAAGGGGGCTGCTGATGGGACACTCTGATGTAAGGGGGCTGCTGATGGGACACTCTGATGTATGGAGGTGCTGGTAATGGGAAACTCTGATGTAAGGGGGCTGGTAATGGGACACTCTGATGTAAGGGGGCTGGTAATGGGACACTCTGATGTAAGGGGGTGCTGATGGAACACTCTGATGTAAGGGGGCTGCTGATGGGACACTCTGATGTTAGGGTGTGCTGATGGGACACTCTGATGTAAGGGGGCTGGTAATGGGACACTCTGATGTAAGGGGGTGCTGATGGGACACTCTGATGTAAGGGGGTGCTGATGGGACACTCTGATGTAAGGGGGTGCTGATGGGACTCTCTGATGTAAGGGGGTGCTGATGGGACTCTCTGATGTTAGGGAGTGCTGATGGGACACTCTGATGTAAGGGGGCTGGTGATGGGACACTCTGATGTAAGGGGGCTGCTGATGGGACACTCTGATGTAAGGGGGCTGCTGATGGGACACTCTGATGTATGGAGGTGCTGTTAATGGGACACTCTGATGTAAGGGGGCTGGTAATGGGACACTCTTATGTAAGGGGGCTGGTGATGGGACTCTCTGATGTTAGGGGGTGCTGATGGGACACTCTGATGTAAGGGGGTGCTGATGGGACACTCTGATGTTAGGGAGTGCTGATGGGCCACTCTGATGTAAGGGGGCTGGTGATGGGCCACTCTGATGTAAGGGGGCTGGTGATGGGACACTCTGATGTAAGGGGGCTGCTGATGGGACAATCTGATGTATGGAGGTGCTGGTAATGGGACACTCTGATGTAAGGGGGCTGGTAATGGGACACTCTGATGTAAGGGGGCTGGTAATGGGACACTCTGATGTAAGGGGGTGCTGATGGGACACTCTGATGTAAGGGGGCTGCTGATGGGACACTCTGATGTTAGGGTGTGCTGATGGGACACTCTGATGTAAGGGGGCTGGTAATGGGACACTCTGATGTAAGGGGGCTGGTAATGGGACACTCTGATGTAAGGGGGTGCTGATGGGACACTCTGATGTAAGGGGGTGCTGATGGGACACTCTGATGTAAGGGGCTGCTGATGGGACACTCTGATGTAAGGGGGGTGCTGATGGGACACTCTGATGTAAGGGGGCTGCTGATGGGACACTCTGATGTATGGAGGTGCTGGTAATGGGACACTCTGATGTAAGGGGGCTGGTAATGGGACACTCTGATGTAAGGGGGCTGGTAATGGGACACTCTGATGTAAGGGGGTGCTGATGGGACACTCTGATGTAAGGGGGCTGCTGATGGGACACTCTGATGTTAGGGTGTGCTGATGGGACACTCTGATGTAAGGGGGCTGGTAATGGGACACTCTGATGTAAGGGGGTGCTGATGGGACACTCTGATGTAAGGGGGTGCTGATGGGACACTCTGATGTAAGGGGGTGCTGATGGGACACTCTGATGTAAGGGGGTGCTGATGGGACTCTCTGATGTAAGGGGGTGCTGATGGGACTCTCTGATGTTAGGGAGTGCTGATGGGACACTCTGATGTAAGGGGGCTGGTGATGGGACACTCTGATGTAAGGGGTGCTGATAGGACTCTCTGATGTTAGGGGGTGCTGATGGGACAGTCTGATGTTAGGGTGTGCTGATGGGACACTGATGTAATGGGGCTGGTAATGGGACACTCTGATGTAAGGGGACTGGTAATGGAACACTCTGATGTAAGGGGGTGCTGATGGGACACTGATGTAAGTTGGTGCTGATGGGACTCTCTGATGTAAGGGGGTGCTGATGGGACTCTCTGATTTAAGGGGGTGCTGATGGGACTCTCTGATGTAAGGGGGCTGGTGATGGGACACTCTGATGTAAGGGGGTGCTGATGGGACTCTCTGATGTTAGGGAGTGCTGATGGGACACTCTTATGTAAGGGGGCTCCTGATGGGACACTCTGATGTAAGGGGGCTGCTGATGGGACACTCTGATGTAAGGGGGCTGCTGATGGGACACTCTTATGTAAGGGGGCTGGTAATGGGACACTCTGATGTAAGGGGGCTGGTAATGGGACACTCTGATGTAAGGGGGCTGGTAATGGGACACTCTGATGTAAGGGGGTGCTGATGGGACACTCTGATGTAAGGGGGCTGCTGATGAGACACTCTGATGTACGGAGGTGCTGGTAATGGGACACTCTGATGTAAGGGGGCTGGTAATGGGACACTCTGATGTAAGGGGGCTGGTAATGGGACACTCTGATGTAAGGGGGCTGGTAATGGGACACTCTGATGTAAGGGGGCTGGTAATGGGACACTCTGATGTAAGGGGGTGCTGATGGGACACTCTGATGTAAGGGGGCTGCTGATGGGACACTCTGATGTTAGGGTGTGCTGATGGGACACTCTGATGTAAGGGGGCTGGTAATGGGACACTCTGATGTAAGGGGGTGCTGATGGGACACTCTGATGTAAGGGGGTGCTGATGGGACACTCTGATGTAAGGGGCTGCTGATGGGACACTCTGATGTAAGGGGGCTGCTGATGGGACACTCTGATGTAAGGGGGCTGCTGATGGGACACTCTGATGTATGGAGGTGCTGGTAATGGGACACTCTGATGTAAGGGGGCTGGTAATGGGACACTCTGATGTAAGGGGGCTGGTAATGGGACACTCTGATGTAAGGGGGTGCTGATGGGACACTCTGATGTAAGGGGGCTGCTGATGGGACACTCTGATGTTAGGGTGTGCTGATGGGACACTCTGATGTAAGGGGGCTGGTAATGGGACACTCTGATGTAAGGGGGTGCTGATGGGACACTCTGATGTAAGGGGGTGCTGATGGGACACTCTGATGTAAGGGGGTGCTGATGGGACTCTCTGATGTAAGGGGGTGCTGATGGGACTCTCTGATGTTAGGGAGTGCTGATGGGACACTCTGATGTAAGGGGGCTGGTGATGGGACACTCTGATGTAAGGGGTGCTGATAGGACTCTCTGATGTTAGGGGGTGCTGATGGGACAGTCTGATGTTAGGGTGTGCTGATGGGACACTGATGTAATGGGGCTGGTAATGGGACACTCTGATGTAAGGGGACTGGTAATGGAACACTCTGATGTAAGGGGGTGCTGATGGGACACTCTGATGTAAGTTGGTGCTGATGGGACTCTCTGATGTAAGGGGGTGCTGATGGGACTCTCTGATTTAAGGGGGTGCTGATGGGACTCTCTGATGTAAGGGGGCTGGTGATGGGACACTCTGATGTAAGGGGGCTGATGGGACTCTCTGATGTTAGGGAGTGCTGATGGGACACTCTTATGTAAGGGGGCTGCTGATGGGACACTCTGATGTAAGGGGGCTGCTGATGGGACACTCTGATGTAAGGGGGCTGCTGATGGGACACTCTTATGTAAGGGGGCTGGTAATGGGACACTCTGATGTAAGGGGGCTGGTAATGGGACACTCTGATGTAAGGGGGCTGGTAATGGGACACTCTGATGTAAGGGGGTGCTGATGGGACACTCTGATGTAAGGGGGCTGCTGATGAGACACTCTGATGTACGGAGGTGCTGGTAATGGGACACTCTGATGTAAGGGGGCTGGTAATGGGACACTCTGATGTAAGGGGGCTGGTAATGGGACACTCTGATGTAAGGGGGCTGGTGATGGGACACTCTGATGTAAGGGGGTGCTGATGGGACTCTCTGATGTTAGGGGGTACTGATGGGACACTCTGATGTTAGGGAGTGCTGATGGGACTCTGATGTTAGGGAGTGCTGATGGGACACTCTGATGTAAGGGGGCTGGTGATGGGACACTCTGATGTAAGGGGGTGCTGATGGGACTCTCTGATGTTAGGGGGCGCTGATGGGACTCTCTGATGTTAGGGAGTACTGATGGGACACTCTTATCTAAGGGGGCTGGTGATGGGACACTCTGATGTAAGGGGTGATGATGGGACACTCTGTTGTAAGGGGGTGCTGATGGGACACACTGATGTTAGGGGGCGCTGATGGGACACTCTGATGTTAGGGAGTGCTGATGGGACACTCTTATGTAAGGGGGCTGGTGATGGGACACTCTGATGTAAGGGGGTGCTGATGGGACTCTCTGATGTTAGGGTGTGCTGATGGGACACTCTGATGTAAGGGGGCTGGTAATGGGACACTCTGATGTAAGGGGGCTGGTAATGGGACACTCTGATGTAAGGGGGTGCTGATGGGACTCTCTGATGTTAGGGTGTGCTGATGGGACACTCTGATGTAAGGGGGCTGGTAATGGGACACTCTGATGTAAGGGGGCTGGTAATGGGACACTCTGATGTAAGGGGGTGCTGATGGAACACTCTGATGTAAGGGGGCTGCTGATGGGACATTCTGATGTACGGAGGTGCTGGTAATGGGACACTCTGATGTAAGGGGGCTGGTAATTGGACACTCTGATGTAAGGGGGCTGATAATGGGACACTCTGATGTAAGGGGGCTGGTGATGGGACACTCTGATGTAAGGGGGTGCTGATGGGACTCTCTGATGTTAGGGGGTGCTGATGGGACACTCTGATGTTAGGGAGTGCTGATGGGACTCTCTGATATTAGGGAGTGCTGATGGGACACTCTGATGTAAGGGGGCTGGTGATGGGACACTTTGATGTAAGGGGGTGCTGATGGGACACTCTGATGTTAGGGGGTGCTGATGGGACACTCTGATGTTAGGGAGTGCTGATGGGACTCTCTGATGTTAGGGAGTGCTGATGGGACACTCTGATGTAAGGGGGCTGGTGATGGGACACTCTGATGTAAGAGGGTGCTGATGGGACTCTCTGATGTTAGGGGGCGCTGATGGGACTCTCTGATGTTAGGGAGTACTGATGGGACACTCTTATGTAAGGGGGCTGGTGATGAGACACTCTGATGTAAGGGGTGATGATGGGACACTCTGTTGTAAGGGGGTGCTGATGGGACACACTGATGTTAGGGGGCGCTGATGGGACTCTCTGATGTTAGGGAGTGCTGATGGGACACTCTCATGTAAGGGGGCTGGTGATGGGACACTCTGATGTAAGGGGGTGCTGATGGGACACACTGATGTTAGGGGGCGCTGATGGGACACTCTGATGTTAGGGAGTGCTGATGGGACACTCTTATGTAAGGGGGCTGGTGATGGGACACTCTGATGTAAGGGGGTGCTGATGGGACTCTCTGATGTTAGGGTGTGCTGATGGGACACTCTGATGTAAGGGGGCTGGTAATGGGACACTCTGATGTAAGGGGGCTGGTAATGGGACACTCTGATGTAAGGGGGTGCTGATGGAACACTCTGATGTAAGGGGGCTGCTGATGGGACATTCTGATGTACGGAGGTGCTGGTAATGGGACACTCTGATGTAAGGGGGCTGGTAATGGGACACTCTGATGTAAGGGGGCTGGTAATGGGACACTCTGATGTAAGGGGGCTGGTGATGGGACACTCTGATGTAAGGGGGTGCTGATGGGACTCTCTGATGTTAGGGGGTGCTGATGGGACACTCTGATGTTAGGGAGTGCTGATGGGACTCTCTGATATTAGGGAGTGCTGATGGGACACTCTGATGTAAGGGGGCTGGTGATGGGACACTCTGATGTAAGGGGGTGCTGATGGGACACTCTGATGTTAGGGGGTGCTGATGGGACACTCTGATGTTAGGGAGTGCTGATGGGACTCTCTGATGTTAGGGAGTGCTGATGGGACACTCTGATGTAAGGGGGCTGGTGATGGGACACTCTGATGTAAGGGGGTGCTGATGGGACTCTCTGATGTTAGGGGGCGCTGATGGGACTCTCTGATGTTAGGGAGTACTGATGGGACACTCTTATGTAAGGGGGCTGGTGATGAGACACTCTGATGTAAGGGGTGATGATGGGACACTCTGTTGTAAGGGGGTGCTGATGGGACACACTGATGTTAGGGGGCACTGATGGGACTCTCTGATGTTAGGGAGTGCTGATGGGACACTCTCATGTAAGGGGGCTGGTGATGGGACACTCTGATGTAAGGGGGTGCTGATGGGACACTCTGATGTTAGGGGGTGCTGATGGGACACTCTGATGTTAGGGAGTGCTGATGGGACTCTCTGATGTTAGGGAGTGCTGATGGGACACTCTGATGTAAGGGGGCTGGTGATGAGACACTCTGATGTAAGGGGTGATGATGGGACACTCTGTTGTAAGGGGGTGCTGATGGGACACACTGATGTTAGGGAGTGCTGATGGGACACACTGATGTTAGGGAGTGCTGATGGGACACTCTGATGTTAGGGAGTGCTGATGGGACACTCTGATTTAAGGGGGCTGGTGATGGGACACTCTGATGTAAGGGGTGCTGATGGGACTCTCTGATGTTAGGGGGTGCTGATGGGACACTCTGATGTTAGGGTGTGCTGATGGGACACTGATGTAATGGGGCTGGTAATGGGACACTCTGATGTAAGGGGACTGGTAATGGAACACTCTGATGTAAGGGGGTGCTGATGGGACACTCTGATGTAAGTTGGTGCTGATGGGACTCTCTGATGTAAGGGGGTGCTGATGGGACTCTCTGATTTAAGGGGGTGCTGATGGGACTCTCTGATGTAAGGGGGCTGGTGATGGGACACTCTGATGTAAGGGGGTGCTGATGGGACTCTCTGATGTTAGGGAGTGCTGATGGGACACTCTTATGTAAGGGGGCTGCTGATGGGACACTCTGATGTAAGGGGGCTGCTGATGGGACACTCTGATGTAAGGGGGCTGCTGATGGGACACTCTTATGTAAGGGGGCTGGTAATGGGACACTCTGATGTAAGGGGGCTGGTAATGGGACACTCTGATGTAAGGGGGCTGGTAATGGGACACTCTGATGTAAGGGGGTGCTGATGGGACACTCTGATGTAAGGGGGCTGCTGATGAGACACTCTGATGTATGGAGGTGCTGGTAATGGGACACTCTGATGTAAGGGGGCTGGTAATGGGACACTCTGATGTAAGGGGGCTGGTAATGGGACACTCTGATGTAAGGGGGCTGGTGATGGGACACTCTGATGTAAGGGGGTGCTGATGGGACTCTCTGATGTTAGGGGGTGCTGATGGGACACTCTGATGTTAGGGAGTGCTGATGGGACTCTGATGTTAGGGAGTGCTGATGGGACACTCTGATGTAAGGGGGCTGGTGATGGGACACTCTGATGTAAGGGGGTGCTGATGGGACTCTCTGATGTTAGGGGGCGCTGATGGTGCTCTCTGATGTTAGGGGGCGCTGATGGTGCTCTCTGATGTTAGGGAGTACTGATGGGACACTCTTATGTAAGGGGGCTGGTGATGGGACACTCTGATGTAAGGGGTGATGATGGGACACTCTGTTGTAAGGGGGTGCTGATGGGACACACTGATGTTAGGGGGCGCTGATGGGACACTCTGATGTTAGGGAGTGCTGATGGGACACTCTTATGTAAGGGGGCTGGTGATGGGACACTCTGATGTAAGGGGGTGCTGATGGGACTCTCTGATGTTAGGGGGTGCTGATGGGACACTCTGATGTTAGGGAGTGCTGATGGGACTCTCTGATATTAGGGAGTGCTGATGGGACACTCTGATGTAAGGGGGCTGGTGATGGGACACTCTGATGTAAGGGGGTGCTGATGGGACACTCTGATGTTAGGGGGTGCTGATGGGACACTCTGATGTTAGGGAGTGCTGATGGGACTCTCTGATGTTAGGGAGTGCTGATGGGACACTCTGATGTAAGGGGGCTGGTGATGGGACACTCTGATGTAAGGGGGTGCTGATGGGACTCTCTGATGTTAGGGGGCGCTGATGGGACTCTCTGATGTTAGGGAGTACTGATGGGACACTCTTATGTAAGGGGGCTGGTGATGAGACACTCTGATGTAAGGGGTGATGATGGGACACTCTGTTGTAAGGGGGTGCTGATGGGACACACTGATGTTAGGGGGCGCTGATGGGACTCTCTGATGTTAGGGAGTGCTGATGGGACACTCTCATGTAAGGGGGCTGGTGATGGGACACTCTGATGTAAGGGGGTGCTGATGGGACACTCTGATGTTAGGGGGTGCTGATGGGACACTCTGATGTTAGGGAGTGCTGATGGGACACTCTGATGTTAGGGAGTGCTGATGGGACACTCTGATGTAAGGGGGCTGGTGATGGGGCACTCTGATGTAATGGGTGATGATGGGACACTCTGTTGTAAGGGGGTGCTGATGGGACACACTGATGTTAGGGAGTGCTGATGGGACACTCTGATGTAAGGGGGCTGGTGATGGGGCACTCTGATGTAAGGGGTGATGATGGGACACTCTGTTGTAAGGGGGTGCTGATGGGACACACTGATGTTAGGGAGTGCTGATGGGACACTCAAAATGTAAGTGGGCCGGTCTGGATGAAGTCCAGGGCCAAATTTCTGTCCCAGTCCAGCCCTGGTGGAGAGGGATCAGATCTGTGACCCCGTTAGGGAGACTCACCCTCTACTTTCATTTTTAACCATTATCATCGAAAGTGAAGGTAAAAGGAAATCACTAATTTTGGGTTGACGCCGAAACAGGATTATCGGCACTAGTTCTGGTGACACCCAGGGATTCCCTTACTCAGAAGGGATTTCCTCTCAATTCCTGTATTTGGCATGGGATAGGATGTGAAAGGAAGTCTGAACAACGAGCCACAGATGTGGAAAGAAAACTGACGGGTGGTTGTAACCCTCCCTTGCTCTATTAAAAAGAAAAAAAATGTGGCCTACAGTTCAACAATAAGGGCTCATTTACTTGGGCACCATACAGCATTAGGACCCCTTTCACGCTGAGCCGTGGCCGCATTAGCGCTAAAGCAGTGAGCATTTTAGCTGCACTTTAGTGATGTTTAATCAGGGTGTTTAACCCCCACTAGCTGGGCACTTTTAACCCCCGCTAGCGGCTGAAGAGGGGGTTAAACGTACCCATGTTGTGGCGCTTCCGAAGTACTTTTCAGGCTCTTTGGAAGCGCTGCCAATTCATTTCAATGGGCAGGGTGTTTTGGAAGCTTTGTATACAGCACTCCCAATCCGCTCTAAAGATGCTGCTTGCAGGACTTTTCCTAACGTCCCCCAAGCGCACCGCCCCAGTGTGAAAAGACACACTAAAATGTATTATAAAAAGGATTCCCCTGGGGGAGGATTTTAAAGGCACGTACAACTTGATTGAAAATTAATGAAAAATATTTTATTACATAAAACAAACAAGGAAGTAATATACAATATACATAAAAAAAATATCTCTGGGTACAATTATAAAGACACTGTTAATAACAATGTGCACCACATAGGTTTATAATATAATCCATGTAGGTATAGCCACCCTACGCGCTTCGGAGCTTAATAAAGCATATCCTTCTTCAGGGGTGTAGATACAACATTAACATGGAATCTGTTGAATAACGGAGGACAAGATATTAGAGCGGGAGATGTAAGCGCCCAGATGTAATCCACATATAAACTGACAAAAGAATCCATATAAGCCATGGGAATACCATGGATTTGGGGGTGACAAATAATGAAATAAAAAATGGTCATGTAATAGAGTTGCACAAAATGCTGAAGGCCTCCCTCGCCCTTAAAGGTACAGAATAAAATAATTAGCTTCAAACACTGGCAAAATAGAACGATAATCAATTATTATAGTGCAATATAACTCTACTGCTTAGTTTAACAATAACACAATCATACAACAGTTCATTTAGCAATAACGCCATCAAAATAAATAATAGTACATATTGGATGACTTATATGTAAAAAGCGCAAAAGATGACAAAAAAAGATAGTGGTATAAATATCATAAGTATAAGTAGCTAATTCCCTATTGTTTCCTACCCCCTGAGACGAACCCTTCCAAAAACGGTTTGAACCAAATAGTGTCGTTAAGACCCGGAGACTGAGTAGCTTTCAAGGAGTGAATCCATCTGCAGGAGAATTTTGTTCCAATCTCCCCCCCTGTGGTTTGGGTGAATTCTGTCCAAGATGAGGAATTTGATTTTGGGGAGTTTCCCCCATGGACTAAGGTGGTGTGGCGGCCTAGGGGGAGGTCCGGATCACAGGTGCGCATACTAGTAATATGCCTATATGCACGTTTCCAAAATTCCTGTTTGGTTTTGCCAACGTAAAAACAACTGCACTCACACAGGAGCAAATAAATTACTCTGAATGTGTGGCAGTTGGCAAAGTGTTTTGGGTGAAAGATTTTGCCATTGGGCAAAAGTGGATTTTTTTGTGTCAACATAAATTTGCAGTTATGACATTTACCGCATGCAAAAGTGCCTTTGTATTTGCAGTGTGTAAAACTTGTAGCGTCTCGAAATTCACTTTTCACAAGGGTGTCACCAATGGATGTGGCTTGTTTGAAAGTAAAGGAGGGTTTTGATGTCACAAATTTGCCTAGAGACGGATCGCATGTAAGAATGTGCCAGCATTTTTCAATCATTTTCTTAACCTGCTCTTGTTGGTTGCTAAATTTAGTTATAATTCTGATATCCTCAGTTTCCTTTTTAGATTTTTTGCGATGTATAAGGTCGATTCTATTGTGAAGGCAAGCTCGTTTGAAGGCGCGCTTCAGGGAGGTATGGGAATAGCCCCGCAAAAGCAATCTCTTGCGGAGCTGATTGGCCTCCTCCCGAAACACGACCTCATCCGAGCAATTACACCTAACTCGAAGGTACTGGCTGTACGGGATGGAATTTATTAGGGGTTTGGGATGAAAGCTTGACACGTAGAGAATAGAGTTGCCTGCAGTTGGCTTCCTAAATAGTTTACTTAACACTTTGCCAGATTCACCCCTGTAAATCTCCACATCAAGGAAGGTGATGCGATCAAGATCAGAGTTCATAGTAAAATGTAGATTAAAGTTATTCTTGTTAATTCTCAGGAGCCACTGTTCTAACGGGTCATGGGGGCCGTCCCAGATGATGAAGATGTCGTTGATGTACCGGTACCAACAAAGAATGTGGTCCGAGTACATCAACAAGTCCTCATCATCCAGAACCATTGCCTCCCACTCCCCCAGGTACAGGTTGGCGTAGGATGGGGCATAGCAGGTCCCCATCGCTACCCCCTGCACCTAGAGGAAGTAGGAGCCGTTGAAGGTGAATACATTGTGTTGTAAAATGAAATCTAAAATTGACATGATAAACTCCCCGTATCTCGGGTCGATCTCGGGGTTCTTGGATAGAAAGTGTTGAACAACTGCTATCCCCTTTTATCGTGAGGGATCGAGTTGTAAAGGGATTCTGCATCCACTGCTACAAAGATGGCGTGGTCCAGAATGATTAAGGAATCAATGACTTGAAGAAACTAAAGAGTATCCTTAACAAAGGAAGGCAAGGAGGAAACTTTGCTAGTGTTGTCACTGACAGCCAACGCCTGAGATAATTGGCCTACCAGGGGGGTTGTTTGCATTCTTGTGAATTTTTGGCAAAGCATAAAATACGGGAACACGTGGAAATTTATTTTGAACAAATTCCCAAGTTTGTTGGGTGATAATTTGATTAGAGAAGGCCGAATCAATGATAGCATAAAACTCAAGGGTGTACTTCTTCACAATGTTGGCAGGGACACAACGGTACCAGTCAGTGTTGCTGAGTATTTTAGTGCACATTTCGATGTATGTTGTATTGTCAAGAAGGACAATATTTCCTCCCTTATCTGATGTTTTAATTGTGATATTTTTGTTAAGTGAGAGTTGTTTAAGGGCTATGTGTTCCTGTCTACTGAGGTTGGCTAGGACCTGCGTTTCCGGATTTTTAACGCTTCCAAATCATTGTAGATGAGCTTCAAAAATGCTGCGGCATTAGGGCATGTACTGGGGGCATGGCAAAAGTCAGATTTCTTCTTAAGATTGGATTTAGTTTACCTTAAAAGGGATATCCTGTGGATCTACTGTGTCCTCCAACAAGGAGGTTAAATCGAGTTGATCAATAAGGTCAATTGGATTATTTTCTTTCAAAAGGGCCACTAATTGGTCCAGTGCTTGTGTTTCTTGGGAGGTGTGTGTAGTATGAACTTCCTTATTGGAGAAAAGTTTCTTTAGAAGTAATTTACGAACAAATAATTGAAGGTCTTTATATACGTCGAATACATCAATATCTTGGGTAGGGCAAAAATTGAGGCCTTTCCTCAGGACGTTAATTTCATCAACAGGGAGCTTGTAAGAAGAAAGATTAACTTTGGATAAATCAGATAATAACTCGCCTGCAAAAACGGCTCTCCTGCAGTCTGTGTGGAAGCCCCAAGTGCTTTCACACTGAGGAGATGCGCTGGCAGGACTTTAAAAAAAAGTCCTGCAAGCAGCATCTTTTGAGTGGTGTATACCGCTCCTCCACCACTCCTGCCCATTGAAATGAATGGGCACCACTGCCGAAGCACCTGCAATGCGATTTGGCAGCTGAGCTTCACGGGCACATTTAACCCCTTCCTGGGCCGCTAGCTGAATTATAAGTGCCCCGCTAAAATGACGGTAAAGCGCTGCTAAAACTGGCAGCGTTTTACCGTCAACGCCTGCTCGCTCCAGTGTGAAAGCAGCCTTAAGACCCCTTTCACACCAGGGTGTTTTGCAGGCGCTATAGCGTTAGAAATAGAGCTTGCAAAACGCCCTAAAGAAGCTGCACCATTGTGTGTAGTGTGAAAGCCCGAGGGCTTTCACACGACAGCGGTGCACTGGCAGGACGTCAGAAAAAAGTCCTGCCAGCAGCTTCTTAGGAGCGGTGTGTTTACCGCTCCTCCACCACTGCTCCCTATTGAAATCAATGGGGCAGCGCTGTAATACTGCCGGAAAAACGCCGCTATTGCGGCGTATTGCTGGCGGGTTTAACCCTTTCGCGGCCGATAGTGGGGGTAAAAGTGCCCCGCTAGCACCCGAAATGCGCCGCAAATCCGGCGGTAAAACGCCACTAAAAATAGCAGCGTTTTACCACCCACGCTATCGGTGGTGTGGTGTGAAAGGGGTCTTGGTGATACAGAAAATTTCTTACATTAAACAAAACAAACATCCAAACAGTTCACGTGTATGTATAATTTAGAATTATATATATATATATATATATATATATATATATATACATATAAAAAAACAGGTAATCAAAACTTTTGGATGAAAAAAAATGGGCTAACTTTACTGTTTTTTTTTTTTTTTTTTTTTTTAAATCTGTGTATTTTTTCCCCAAAAAATTTAGTTTGAAAGACCGCTGCGCAAATACCGTGTGACATAATATATTGCAACAACCGCTATTTTATTCCCTAGGATCTCTGCTAAAAAATATATATATATAAGTTTTGGGGGTTCTAAGTGAATTTCTAGCAGAAAATACTGGATCTTTATTTGTAAGCATCAAGTGTCAAAAAAGATTTAGTCTTTAAATGGTTAAACTGAGAACTTCTACACACAGAGTTCAATTCATTCATTCAAGTGTAAACATTGTATCATTTTGATCTTTTCTTGGCAGACTGCCCAGGAGACAAGTCACTGAAGTCATTTGCAAGTTGCACTGAATATATCATCGGCCTTTTTTAACAGAACAATCGGCCGATGCCGATTAATTAAAAAACGCCAAATATCGGCTGATATATCGGTCGACCTCTAGTTGAGACTGTACAATTATGGGGGGTGCCCACAAGGATTTGTTCTAAAAAAGAAGGATCATTGGAAATGGTGTCAATAGAAGTAATAGTAATTGGGTTTTGATTTACAGTGCTAGTGTGGGTGTTAGGAGCGGCTTCCGGAACAGCCGCGGAAGGTGTAACCAACTGCCCCGGAAGTGATGTAGATGGAGGTGCAGATTGAGGATGTGTAATCATATAGAGTGTGAGTTTTTTAGCTTGTTGCTTTTCGGTGGAATCGCCGGAATATAAATTAGTACTCGGTGTGGTCTTGGATTTTTGATTAGATTGGGAATGTGAGGGGTGCGACTGATACGAGGAGTTTGATGTAGAACGGGGAAAAGAGGAAGTGTTTCTAATTGGTTGAGTAGAATTAACCGAGGGGTGTGGTAGATTTAAAGGGCCTTTACTTAAATTGGGTTTGTTGGAGGTAAAGGTCCATGTATGTATATTATATGTTACTTCCTTGTTTGTTTTATGTAATAAAATATTTTTGATTGTTTTTCAATCAAGTTGTATGTGCCTTTAAAATCCACCCCCACGGGATTCCTTTTTATAAACCATTTTTTCCGGATGTGGCACAACTAATACCGAAATGGGATCAGGAGATCAAGTCGTAGTCAAACATAATAACGAATGGGGATTCATTTTGGATTTTCATATGCAATACAAAGTGGTAGAAGATATCTTCAAGCGGCATTGGCATGTCCTTTTGCTAGATAAAAAACGAAATCCTGCATTTCCATCTCAACCTCAATTTATTTATAGGAAGGCCCCAAATTTCGGTGACAAAATTATAAAAGAAAGTGGTTGACCCCCCGAAACCTCCAACTACTTTTTGGGATCAAAATGGCTTTTTTGCTTGCCGGAGATGCAAAGCTTGCTGAGAAATCTCTAGGCCAGTTAGATCATTATACAATTTTTCCTCTCCATCAAATAATCGAGTGTTCAACATAAAACAGTTTATTACATGTAACAGCACTCACGTTGTATATGCTTTAAAATGCCCTTGTGGGTTGATGTATATTGGAAGGACAAAAAGAAAATTTAGAGTGAGAATCGCTGAACACATTCATAAAATTAAAATTGGATTCAAAGACCATAATGTGTCGTTACATTTCAAACTCAAATATAATATGGACGCCACTGGTCTCCAATTTTGGGGAATTGAACAAATCCAACCCTATTGGAGAGGAATCAATATGGTACGGGAATTGTCAAAACACGAGACTCAATGGATATAATTAGTTGATGTTTTGAGTCCTAGGGGCCTGAATATCGAATTGGACATCAATTGCTTTATAATTGACACTTAATCAGATTATATCAATTACATGGATGCGCCCCCTGTGGTGGATTAGATCATTTACGCTCTACCATTCATGCATTGTTAGAAGGGGTTGGATACACAGAATTATCTATATAAAGGAAAACCAGAGACGATCCTGTATAAAAGAACCACATCCGAGTACACACAAAGATCAATGATGATCGTAGAGTAGTGTGCATAAAAGTAATTACATAAGAGCAATCATATAAAAAGAATGACACACGTACGGATGGACTTACTATAGACGCTTCTGTGAAATATATACACAGATTTTCATTTGAATTAAAAATCATTTTCCAGTTAAAAATAATTTTTAAACTATAATTTATTTCTTAAACTAAAATCAATTTAGATTTGAATTTGTTCCTCGATTTTTTGATTATAGATGGGTTATTTACTAATCAAAATAAAAGGGCATAATCTATCATGGTGTTAAATCCCCATAATTTCTAAACCAGTTCCGGATTTATTCATTTCATTCTTAAGGTACTGTAATTTTAAATCTTTTTTTTTTAATATATATTTTTTAATGAATTAATTAGTTTTAATTCATTAAATAATAGTGTGCTTGCTCTTACTTTCACAGCGATACCTCACATGTGTGGTGCCATGGGCATAGCATAAGGGGTTGCAGGGGTCACAATGGCAACCCTGTCCCTAGCTCCAGGGGGCCCCAGCAGCCTCCCTGCCATATTATCATATCCTCCACAAAGTCCAGCTCTGATCTGCCATAGGGCCCCACAGCCACGCTCCAGTACTGGGTTTCCATTTTGCCTTCCACAATTGACACCCCTCCAATCTCATTGGCTGTGAAGCATTTCCAGAATGGAGAGGAGCATGAGGTAAGAACAGCCCAGGATGGGTAAGTGTCTGTGCTGTGTGCTGGCAACATGGAATGGTAACCGTGCTTAGCGAGGCAAGAGGAGGAGACTGCTGCTGTCCTATAGCCATGATGGGACCTTCATGTGTCTTCTAGTCACCAGCTGGGATACTCTGTACGCCCCCACTCGGGGATGTCTGCTTACCCCGACTTCCCTGACAACTGGGGAAAAGATATACACCTCCGGGAGGTGACCTTCCCCCAACACCTTCCAAAACTCACAGAGAAACCTTCAGAAATTGCTAAAACAAATCCCTTAACATCTCATCAGGGGGCCCCTGAAGGGCTACTGGCTCCAGATTTCATGTCACATGGCTTTGCCGTCCCAGATCTAAGTTGCACCCCCCCAAAGCCCCCTGACCACCCCACTGCCCTGGATACTATGCCCGGCTGCTGAGCTCCTTTCCCATTACAGCACTCTATACTGCTCCTTCTCCGCAGGGCTGAAATCACATTCCTTTACAACACAGCCAGTTAGCCATGATCTCCACAGGGTGTATCTGCCTACTGCAAATACACTGCCGTTCTGACAGAGAATTTCGCAAGTCAGAAGGACAACATAAAAGCCAGAAACACCCTGTGAAGACTGAGAGACTGCGTGTAAAGGAATGTGATTTCAGACCTGTGTAGTGTGGGGGCCGAGGAACTCTATACAGTGCTGAGATGGGAAAGGAGCAATGTCAAGTGACCTGCCAGGGGTCCCTCTCCTCTGATTCTCCAACGGTAATCACTGTCCTCTCATGTAAAGAGGAACTCAAAACTCTTAAGCCACTTTGGGTATCTTGGCATGCAGTGGGTGTTTCTGCACGCACGGTTGAAGTGGTGGGTGGTAATGAGGGGGGTCCAGGCCAACTTTTGCATCGGGGCCCACAAGCTTCAAGGTATGCCTTGTGTGGTGCGACCGCTATTTACATAAGTATGCAGGACCTACATGCACGTTTACATTTGTGCATGAGCATGGGTGTATGGGGCGCTTACATATTTTTTTTTTTTTTTTGGATGAACTTTATTGCTATCACAAGGGATTAACAACATTCATGGTCTGTGACATATCCAGTTTTTAAGCCCATATCTCTCCTTTTGCCTCCAAAGCATGTGATCAAAGCAAGATCAGTTTGATCAGATGCTGTACAAACCAGTAATGGCTTCTAATCAAAACAAAAGTAATGTAACAGAAGAGGGGAAGAAACTCTTTCACAGTGATTGCGATTAGAGCGGTTATATTGGTAGCGGGCTCCCCGATGGGACAGGAGAGCCCGGTAAAGGTGGATAGGGTCCCCCTTGCTCCATCTGTAAAAATGACCGAGAGGCTGTAGAGCCAATTGGACCATTTTTCCCCAAATAGCGAAACACTCAGAGAAAAAGGATAATACCAAGACCATTGTTGTAGCTGCACTGATCCTGATCCTTGCTGAGCTTGAATCCATGTATGACTGGCTTTAGTTTGCCTCTATAGATACCCTGTGCTGTTATTCCAGGTATAACAGGCCCCTGTGCACAAATGGCATCCCACACTGTGTATTTTTGGCCCAGGGATGACATCTAGCACCGTGTGTCACGGGCCCACAGATCAGGTGGCACACCGGATATGGCAATGGTACACTCATGAAAGGAGGATGGGAAAAGGGAAGTCTATTATAAAACATTTTCAGATGGGCATTCCAATCAGGTCCACCTATCAGTTTTTACGGCTGACTTGATTGGAAGGTCCATTCATCCCTATGGACAAGCAGCTGTACACAGACTTGTGTCCATTTACACCCGCCTACCCCTGGGTTCGATCAGGCCCTTAAAAACAAAGCGTAGAGGACTCTCTCTTGAGTTTAAGGTGAAGCAGTTCCTACTGAACTGTCTGAGATTCAAACCATGTATGGGCAGGCTGATTGCACCCAAGCTTATTGATCAATCCACTTGGGTACAACTAGCCTGTTTGATTTTTCATGAGATCATTGCTAGAGGTTAAGCAATAATCACTGTGGCTCTCCCCATGAGGAGAACACAATAGCTCCACGGGATGGATTCCCCCATCAACATCAGTGTTGATGGGGGAATGCACCTATTTTCTTTCCTGCAACCACAGGTTGAAAATCTAACCATCTATGGCTGGCTTAACAGTCATCGGAGTTGCACCTGCTCTGACTAGATGGAGGTTGGAATCAGACCTGTGTTCCGGTGCATTGTGTTTAGAACGAATAAAAGAAAAAAAAAATTCTTACACACACTATTTATTTTTATTTCATTTTATTAAATGTTTTTCACAATATAACAATAAAGTATATACATAATTTCTTCTGCCATGATGCACCACAATGCATGGTAGTGCGTTGAACTGCATTGTGTTGAATTGTACTGCATGTGTGTTGGAAGTGCATTTGGTCAATGTGTTGGGGTACCATTGACGATGGATGGCACTGCACCACACTGATGCTTGTAACGTGAATTAAAAAAACATAGGTTGGGGTAATGCACATTTACCACAACACAATGGTGTGATTTTGCACTAAAGCATGGCAGTTCACAGAACCATCCAAAACACAAATTTCCCCAGCATACTTACCAGCTAGCCAGCATAATATAACGAAAAAAAGGCTAAACTGTTTCTGCAATTTACATTGGATGCAAATATATGTGAAGCCGCACTGCCACGTCAAGGCCCCTCTGCAAAGTGCGGTCCCTAACTATAATGTTTCTAAATTGAGAAATATATAGGAAGAAATAAATAGAGTGTCTAAACTAGTTACAATTTTTTTTTAAAAACAGAGGATTTTGTTATATATTTGCATTCATAAGTGAAGCTACATAGAGCTCCCAGGGATCCCATTGGATCTTCCTTGTGGCTTGTGCTTGGTCACAGTGAGACCTCGTATGATTGGGATTTCTGTGTCCCTCTAATGTAATGTTTCCAGGGTATATGCCTGTTAACCCTCTAAGTCTTAGGTGCTCGCAGTGATACTGGTGTTAGGTTTAGAAAGTCTCTAGCACTCAAAAAGATTATTTCCACTTATTGTGAAAAAATTTCATATTATTCCAGCCACTGTTTTATTGCTGGTTTGATAGTACCAGAAAATAAAAAAAAACTGGCCTCCAACCTCCCCTTATAGCCAGTCCAACACACACCTAAAAAGTATCAGCCTCCCGCCTGCAAAAAAACCCTGTGTCACTCCTGGAGCCTGAACGGCCCACTTTGATGGAGCCAGAACGGGGGTGTCACACTCTCCTGGAGCCTGAAAAGGCCCATTCTTCTGGAGCCAAACTGGCCCATTCTTCTAGAGCCTGAACGGCCCGCTCTGATGGAGCCTGAACAGCCCTCTCTGATGGATCCTGAACGGCACAGTCTGATGGAGCCTGAACGGCCCGCTCTGATGGAGCCTGAACGGCACAGTCTGATGGAGCCTGAACCGCCCGCTCTGATGGAGTCTGAACGGGGGTGTCACACTCTGATGGAGCCTGAACGGGGGTGACACGAGCTGATGGAGCCTGAACGGGGGTGTCACACGCTGATGGAGCCTGAACGGGGGTGTCACATGCTGATGGAGTCTGAACGGGGGTGTCACACTCTGATGGAGCCTGAAAGGGGGTGTCACACGCTGATGGAGCCTGAAAGGGGGTGTCACACTCTGATGGAGCCTGAAAGGGGGTGTCACACTCTGATGGAGCCTGAAAGGGGGTGTCACACTCTGATGGAGCCTGAACGGGGATGACACGCGCTGATGGAGCCTGAACGGGGGTGTCACACGCTGATGGAGCCTGAACGGGGGTGTCACACTCTGATGGAGCCTGAAAGGGGGTGTAACACTCTGATGGAGCCTGAACGGGGGTGTCACATTCTCCTGGAGCCTGAAAAGGCCCATTCTTCTGGAGCCAAACTAGCCCATTCTTCTAGAGCCAGAGAAGCCCACTCTTCTGGAGCCTGAATCTCCCAATCGTCTGGAACCTGATCGGCCCAATCCCCTGAAGCCTGAATCTCCCATTCTTCTGAAACCTGATCGGCCCAATCTCCTGGAGCCTGAATCTCGCACTCTGATGGAGCCTGAATCTCGCACTCTGATGGAGCCTGAACTTCGCACTCTGATGGAGCCTGAACTTTGCACTCTGATGGAGCCTGAACTTCGCACTCTGATGGAGCCTGAACTTCGCACTCTGATGGAGCCTGAACTTCGCACTCTGATGGAGCCTGAACCTCGCACTCTGATGGAGCCTGAACCTCGCACTCTGATGGAGCCTGAACCTCGCACTCTGATGGAGCTTGAATGGGGGTGTCGCACTCTGATGGAGCCTGAACCTTGCACTCTGATGGAGCCTGAATGGGGGTGTCGCACTCTGATGGAGCCTGAATGGGGGTGTCGCACTCTGATGAAGCCTGAACGGGGGTGTCGCACTCTGATGGAGCCTGAACGGGGTTGTCGCACTCTTCTTGAGTCTGAACGTGGGCGACACACTTTTCTGGAGTTTGAACAATTTCTTCCAACTTGTTGGCAATCTTCACTCCCAAAAATTCTGCACCCCTCCCATTTAAGTGCAGTCCATCCCTTCCATAGAGCCGGGAAGCGACTGCAAAGTCAGACCAGTTCTCCATGAAGCCAAACTCCTCTTCTCTGCACCAGTTCTTCAGCCACTTGTTAAGCTCTCTAAGCTCCTGCTGCCTTTCTGGTGTGGCTTTAGGTACAGGCAGTATTTCTGAAAATACTGCTTTGGAGGTCCTTTTTTTCAACATAATCCCTATGTCCTTGAAATCATTTTGTAGACTGCTCCATCTTCCTCTAATTTGGTCATTTGTACCAATATGTACCAAGACAGCTGGGTCCTCTCCAGCCCCACGCAACAATCTTTCCATCCGATCTGCAATGTCCCGAACCCGAGCGCCTGGTAAACAACATACTGTTCGTAGTTGAGGGTCTTTGTGACAGATTGCCCTTTCTGTCCCTCTAATAATTGAGTCCCCTACCACCAGTATCTGCCTATTCTTTCTTGTAGCCTTGCCCCCATCTTTACTGGAGGAAATGTTCCCATGGTTCACCTGACATTTTGGTTGAGTCTCAATGTCGGGTACAGTCCCAATATGCACATGACACTCTTCTGGACTTTGCACACGAGCAACACGCTCTTCTGTAGTCTGAGCGGCGGCGGCGCACCCTTTTGGAGTCTGAGCGGCGGCTGCGCGCCCTTTTGGAGTCTGAGCGGCGCGCCCATTTGGAGTCTGAGCGTCAGTGGCGCGCCCTTTTGGAGTCTGAGCGGCGGCGGTGCGCCCATTTGGAGTCTGAGCGGCGGCGGCGCGCCCATTTGGAGTCTGAACGGCGGCGGCGCGCCCATTTGGAGTCTGAGCGGTGGCGGCGGCGCGCCCATTTGGAGTCTGAGCGGCGGCGGCGCGCCCTTTTGGAGTTTGAGCGGCGGCGGCACGCCCATTTGAAGTCTGAGCGGCGGCGGCGCGCCCATTTCGAGTCTGAGCGGCGGCGGCGCGCCCATTTGAAGTCTGAGCGGCGGCGGCGGCGCGCCCATTTCGAGTCTGAGCGGCGGCGGCGCGCCCATTTCGAGTCTGAGCGGCGGCGGTGCGCCCATTTCGAGTCTGAGCGGCAGTGGCGCGGCCATTTGGAGTCTGAGCGGCGGCGGCGCGCCCATTTGGAGTCTGAGCGGCGGCGGCGCGCCCATTTGGAGTCTGAGTGGCGGCGGCGCACCCATTTGGAGTCTGAGCGGCGGCGCGCCCATTTGGAGTCTGAGCGGCGGCGGCGCGCCCTTTTGAAGTCTGAGCGGCGGCGGCGCGCCCATTTGGAGTCTGAGCGGCGGCGGCGCGCCCATTTCGAGTCTGAGCAGCGGCGGCGTGCCCTCTTTTAGTCTGAGCGGCGGCGGCGCGCCCATTTCGAGTCTGAGCGGCGGCGGCGCGCCCATTTGAAGTCTGAGCGGCGGAGGCGCACCCTTTTGGAGTCTGAGCGGCGGCGACGCGCCCTTCTGGAGTCTGAGCGGCGGCGGCGCGCCCTTCTGGAATCTGGGCGGCGGCGGCGGCTCGCCCTTCTGGAATCTGAGCGGCAGCGGCTCGCCCTTCTGGAGTCTGAGCGGCGGCGGCACGCTCTTCTGTAGTCTGAGCGGCGGCGGCACGCTCTTCTGTAGTCTGAGAGGCGGCGGCGCTCTCTTCTGGAGTCTGAGAGGCGGCGGCGCTCCCTTTTGGAGTCTGAGCGGCGGCGGCGCGCCCTTCTGGAATCTGGGCGGCGGCGGCGGCTCGCCCTTCTGGAATCTGAGCGGCAGCGGCTCGCCCTTCTGGAGTCTGAGCGGCGGCGGCACGCTCTTCTGTAGTCTGAGCGGCGGCGGCACGCTCTTCTGTAGTCTGAGAGGCGGCGGCGCTCTCTTCTGGAGTCTGAGAGGCGGCGGCGCTCCCTTTTGGAGTCTGAGCGGCGGCGGCGCGCCCTTCTGGAATCTGGGCGGCGGCGGCGGCTCGCCCTTCTGGAATCTGAGCGGCAGCGGCTCGCCCTTCTGGAATCTGAGCGGCGGCGGCTCGCCCTTCTGGAGTCTGAGCGGCGGCGGCACGCTCTTCTGTAGTCTGAGAGGCGGCGGCGCTCTCTTCTGGAGTCTGAGAGGCGGCGGCGCTCTCTTCTGGAGTCTGAGAGGCGGCGGCGCTCTCTTCTGGAGTCTGAGCGGCGGCGGCACGCTCTTTTGCAGTCTGAGCGGCGGCGGCGCGCTCTTCTGCAGTCTGAGCGGCGGCGGCGCGCTCTTCTGGAGTCTGAGCGGCGGCGGCGCGCTCTTCTGCAGTCTGAGCGGCGGCGGCGCGCTCTTCTGCAGTCTGAGCGGCGGCGGCGCGCTCTTCTGGAGTCTGAGCGGCGGTGGCACGCTCTTCTGTAGTCTGAGAGGCGGCGGCGCTCTCTTCTGGAGTCTGAGCGGCGGCAGCACGCTCTTTTGCAGTCTGAGCAGCGGTGGCGGGCTCTTCTGCAGTCTGAGCGGCGGCGGCGCGCTCTTCTGGAGCCTGAGCGGCGGCGGCGCTCTCTTCTGGAGTCTGAGCGGCGGCGGCACGCTCTTCTGGAGTCTGAGCGGCGGCGGCGCGCTCTTCTGCAGTCTGAGCGGCGGCGGCGCGCTCTTCTGCAGTCTGAGCGGCGGCGGCGCGCTCTTCTGCAGTCTGAATGTGGACGAAACTCTCTTCTGCAGTCTGAATGTCCCTTTCAATACTGCTCACTGTGGCAGGCCTGCCGTGTGAGCTGTGTCTGCAGTAGATCTCGCCTTCATCTGCAATAAAACCAGAGGAATTTGATTTAGCATCTTTACCTACATTTCATATATTTTTCTTTATACAACATCAAATTATGAAGAAAAAAATTCAAAGCTCCACTTCCAGGGAGAAATAGTAAACCCGACATGACAGTGACATAGGAAAAACTGCTATTGGCTTTTGTATAAAAATGCTGATTGCCTGGCAGTTATGCTGACCCACTAAAATTCCATGATTGGAAGTTTGGAAGCCAACAACAAGTATTTTTAGCAGTATAATAAAAAAGCATTTCCCAAACATAGGTAATTGCTGTGGGCACATTGTGTGGGCTGCTAAGCAATTACATGGTGTTGATCACGTGGTGGAGTGTCGGATCATTTTATCAACTGAATATCTATCATAGAGATACTACCCAATATTAATATCACAACTTATAGACTCTCTCTGTTTTTTCATATTTATTGTTTGCACATTGCTACTTACTGGGTGTGTAATATATATGTGTATTGTTTATGTTATCACATTACCTAGCGCCACTATTTACTTTTAACCTATGTTTGGTAGATGCTGTTTTATTATAGCATTTCTTTTAAAGTGGCTGCTCTATATGTATCAGGTTTGTCTTTGGCGCAGTGATAAGATCTTAGGTAGCGGCTCATTGTGATCTGGTTGTGTATTATTTTTAGCAGTATGATGTTGCACTTTCATAGTTAAATGAGTGGGCAGGTCACAAAGGAAATTGTGACAGGAAGTAGTGGTGCCACCTGCCTGGCTGTACATTGTGGCAGGGGTTTGTGAAACATCAGACCAGCTAAGCAGGGGCTTTGTTGAGTGGCAGTTTTGTCAAGAAAGTGTGTCATTATCAGCCCTGAGATCAGAACACCACAGCAGCAAATGGAACTCCCTACATCTGAAAGAAATCTGGAGACATAAAAGAAATACTTTCCCTGGCCCCATTAGTTCAGCGGGGAGGGGAGTGTGTGTTTGTGTGTTGGGGGGCACTGCAGAAAGGAGACAATTTCTTCACATTCAGGCTGAGAGCTCTGCTGTTTCTTATAATTGAGATAAAATCCCAGCCTCTTTTATATCAATCTACCGGATTCCTCTGGTGAATTTATATACAAGAGGCTGGGATTGAAGAATCGGCTCCGGTGAGGACAGCTGTGGATGTTTGGACAGGTAAGTGTCTCTATATTAAAAGTTAGC
Source organism: Lithobates pipiens (assembly GCF_037356315.1). Classification (NCBI taxonomy): domain Eukaryota; kingdom Metazoa; phylum Chordata; class Amphibia; order Anura; family Ranidae; genus Lithobates; species Lithobates pipiens. The sequence goes on from NW_027507758.1 coordinate 541,748,470, forward strand.
AGCTATAGTATTTGTAGCTGCTGACTTAAAAATGTTTTGGGGTAGACTGGAGCGCCTCTTTAAAGTCCCACACCTTGCAAAACCTTGGGATCAGTGGACATGCGTCCTACAAGTGTGTTTTTTTTATTTTCTTTAGCCATGACAATTTCAGTTCTCTTATATGGGTTCAATTAAAGTGCTTATAAAGGCAGAGGGATTTTATCTTGCTGCATTTCTAAAAAAATAAAAAATAAATGTATGCATGCATCTCCCCCCCAGCCCCCCGCCCCCCTAGGCTCTCTTGCTCCTCACTGGCTCAGTAAAAAAAAAGAAATAATAATAATAGGCCAAAAAAGCCAATGCTGTAAAAAAAACACACTATTGCAAAAATGTTGAAAAACTCACTGCAAAGCTACTGCCATTTTTATAACATTATTATAACGTCCGGTGTGCATGAGGAAGCTTTACCATCACTGTAATGTATGGCATTGGTTTAACCACTTAAGCCCTGGACCAATTGTCAGCCTAAGGACCAGAGGTCTTTTTACAATTTTGCACTGCACTGCTTTAACTGGCAATTGCACGGTCATGCAATGTTGTACCCAAACAAAATTTGCGTCCTTTTCTTGCCACAAATAGAGCTTTCTTTTGATGGTATTTGATTGCCTCTGCGATTTTTATTTTTTACGATATAAATGGAAAAAGACTGAAAATTTTGAAAGAAAAAAAGATATTTTCTACTTTTTGTTATAAGAAAAATCGAATAAACTCAATTTCAGTCATACATTTAGGCCAAAATGTATTCAGCCCCATGTCTTTAGTAAAAAAAAGTCATTAAGCGTATATTTATTGGTTTGTGCAAAAGTTATAGCGTCTACAAACTAGAGTACATTTTCTGGAATTTACACAGCTTTTAATTTATGACTGCCTATCTCATTTCTTGAGGTGCTAAAATGGCAGGGCAGTACAACCCCCCCCATGACCCCATTTTGGAAAGTTGAAACCCCAAGAAAATTGCTGAGGGGCATGTTGAGACCATTGAATATTTTTTTTTTTTTGTCCCAAGTGATTGAATAATGACACAAAAAAAAAAGTTTGCAAAAAGTTGTCACTAAATGATATATTGCTCACAATGCCATAGTTATATGTGGAATTTCACCCCAAAATATATTCTGCTGCTTCTCCTGAGTACGGGGATACCACATATGTGGGACTTTTTGGGAGCCTAGCCGCGTACGGGACCCCGAAAACCAATCACCGCCTTCAGGATTTCTAAGGGTGCAAATTTTTGATTTCACTCCTCACTACCTATCACAGTTTCGAAGGCCATAAAATGCCAAAATAGCACAAAACCCCCCCAAATGACCCCATTTTGGAAAGTAGACACCCCAAGCTATTTAATGAGAGGCATGTTGAGTCCATGAAATATTTTATATTTTGCCACAAGTTGCGGGAATATTACAAACTTTTTTTTGTGCACGAAGTTGTCACTAAATGATATATTGCTCACACATGCTATGGGCATAAGTGAAGTGAAATTACACCCCAAAATAAATTCTGCTGGGGATACCACATGTGGGGGATACCACATGTGGGGGACTTTGTGGGAGCCTAGCCGTGTACCGTAAAACGCTACCAAAAAAAACTGTTAGCGATGGCAGGGATCAGGCCTGACTCTGCAAACGCTGCAGTTATGTGTTTAGTGTTTTGTAAGTGACAGTGATCAATCGATACTGCACTTGGGTGGGCTGGGCGGAGGGGCAAAACGCAGGTGCTAGCAGGTATCTGGGCTGGTCCCGCTAACAATGCTTTTTTTGTCGATTTGTGTGCCTATGTGTACCTACGTGTCAGTGTAGTGATTGGTGCACACTTACTATGTCCTCTCCTCGCAGTCCGGTCAAAAAGACCGCCCCGAGGAGAGTGAAATCGTAAACACAGGGAGGGGAAGCTTCTCATTCGCCAGGAGCGATGGAGAGGGGATGGCCAGAAACCAACGGCCATCCCCTCATCCTGGATCGCTCCTGAAGCGAAACGGACCGCCGCAGCCAGTGGGAGGGGGTCCGATCGGACCCCCCACACGCTGTAAGGCAGGCATGTACGGGTATGTGCTTGTGCCCATACATGCCATTCTTCCGACGTATAATTACATGCGGTGGTCCTAAAGTGGTTAATTATCTGCGTCTTGTAGAACGACTCCTATTGTAAATGAAAATATATTCTCCGCCTACAATGGCTTGCTACAGTTTCTGTGGAATATTTTTTTGACATTTTGGGAACTATGTATATGTGTTATGTAGGTAACAAGGGGTTAAACATGTATGTGGGGGTCTTTTCTTCCCATATTATAAATCTCTGCCATCTTGCTGGGTGGCATTGAGGTCATCAGTCCAGCCTGTAATAAGTAGCATGCAAGGCTTGTTCAAAAAAAAAAAGGCAGTTAGTAGGTGACAGTTGGAAAAAGAGGGGGGGGGGGGGACTTGGCTCGGGGTAAACATATCTAAAAATAGCTGCTTTCTCCTCTTTAAAATAAATCCTCAGACTGGTGTTTACAAGACAAAAGACAGCAATGTCTATGGCCAGCCCTATACATGTGTACATAGGTTTAGTCTACTGAAAATTTTAAAAAGGGATTGAAGACTTTTCTTTTTAGCAAATGTTTTTGAATTAAGTTATTTGTCTGTTTTTTTATTGTAACTGTGTAGCACTTTGAGGTCTTTTGATGGAAAGTGCATTATAAATAACATTTATTATTATTATTATTATTATTATTATTATTATATGGGGGTGCCACTGTCATCAATGGGAGGAAAAAGAATCCAATGAAAGTATTTTGTATTTATCAATATCCATGAAACTTACCAGCCCTGCGTTTTTTGTCCCACTGTGGTCCATTGGCTTTACAGCCGGCATCAAAACATCCGATAACGGATCTGAAACAGCGACGTACAAATCGCACTGCCCTCCGCATTTTGGTGGGCTTCTTGAATAGGGGATCTGCAAGCTGTATATTGATCTCTCCTTCCATAGCTGGGCTTCCTTTGGTTGGTTTCTCAATATTGTTTTGAGAAACAATCTGTTTACTTGTAATTTGTCTCATTATGAAGAATAATAAGACACGCTTTAAGTCTGAGAAATTGCAATAAAACTGAATCGAATAAATCCAAATCCAATCAAACAGCAAGAGAAAGCTGGACAGAGATGTCTTCACTGTACAGCAAACAACTCACAACTGATGCCAGAGGAGCCCAGAGCAGCCTTATATTAGAGCAGGTGATGACATCATAGAGGTCGTTTTTTTTAACTGACGATTTTTCTTAACGGCTTTTGTTGCCATGGTTACCAAAGCTTCCTATACACAGTGATGGGCTGTGGGGGATGGGCTGTGAGGGAGAGCACAGACACACCAATAGAGGACTATGATTGGGCAGTATTAATGGTAGCAATATGATGGGGCAGTTTTGATAGGGCAGTTTTGATGGTGGCAATAGGAGGAGGCAATTTTGATGGGAAAAAGAGGGGGGGGGACTTGGCTCAGGGTAAACAGATCTAAAAATAGCTGCTTTCTCCTCTTTAAAATAAATTCTCAGACTGGTGTTTACAAGACAAAAGACAGCAATGTCTATGGCCAGCCCTATACATGTGTACATAGGTTTAGTCTACTGAAAATTTTAAAAAGGGATTGAAGACTTTTCATTTTAGCAAATGTTTTTGAATTAAGTTATTTGTCTGTTTTTTTATTGTAACTGTGTAGCACTTTGAGGTCTTTTGATGGAAAGTGCATTATAAATAACATTTATTATTATTATTATTATTATTATTATTATTATTATATGGGGGTGCCACTGTCATCAATGGGAGGAAAAAGAACCCAATGAAAGTATTTTGTATTTATCAATATCCATGAAACTTACCAGCCCTGCGTTTTTTGTCCCAGCGTGGTCCATTGGCTTTACAGCCGGCATCAAAACATCCGATAACGGATCTGAAACAGCGACGTACAAATCGCACTGCCCTCCGCATTTTGGTGGGCTTCTTGAATAGGGGATCTGCAAGCTGTATATTGATCTCTCCTTCCATAGCTGGGCTTCCTTTGGTTGGTTTCTCAATATTGTTTTGAGAAACAATCTGTTTACTTGTAATTTGTCTCATTATGAAGAATAATAAGACACGCTTTAAGTCTGAGAAATTGCAATAAAACTGAATCGAATAAATCCAAATCCAATCAAACAGCAAGAGAAAGCTGGACAGAGATGTCTTCACTGTACAGCAAACAACTGACTTCTGATGCCAGAGGAGCCCAGAGCAGCCTTATATTAGAGCAGGTGATGACATCATAGAGGTTTTTTTTTCAACTGACGATTTTTCTTAACGGCTTTTGTTGCCATGGTTACCAACGCTTCCTATACACAGTGATGGGCTGTGGGGGAGAGCACAGACACACCAATAGAGGACTATGATGGGGCAGTATTAATGGTAGCAATATGATGGTGCAGTTTTGATGGTGGCAATAGGAGGAGGCAATTTTAATGGGGCAGTTTTTTTTATATGTATAGAGGACTGTGAAACTGGATTAAAGTTATTATTATAAAGCCCTCTATTTTAAGGCATAGTGATAGGTTGAGTGGTCAGAGTTGATATTGATTATGTATATGTCGACACACGAAAGAAAATAAAAAGAAAAAATCCTGTTTTTCTTCAACGGTGACTAAAAAAAGTCGAAGTGAGGGTGTAGTGTATCTTCTAGAATGTCCTTGCCACATTCAATACATGGGAAGAACAAAAAGAGAACTCTGGAAGAGATTAAGAGAGCATGTTGAAAATATTAAAAAGGGTTTTGATAAATATAACCCTCGAGACACTATGCGAAGTTTCATAAAAAAGACCCCTCATCTTTATTAATTTGTGGTATTCAAAAATACAAGCCCCATTAGAGAGGTGATAATAAAATTATTAGGATTAGCCAAGCTGAATCCTGATGGATTCATGAATTATGCACTTTAACAGCTTTTGGACATAACGTTGACTTTGATCTTAATTGTTTTATTTCTAATTATTAATTCAAGATTTTTGGGCATTTTATTAATATTAATGAATTTTTTATATTTTTCTATATCCACTTATATATATATAGATAGCATTGGGGTTAGATGTACTTCACTGATGAGGGGTTTTGTCCTCTCCCCCCTCCCCCTACTGCTTTTTTTTTTTTTTTTTCGGTATTAATTTCCCAATTGATTGGTCCAGTCAAAACCAACGTTATGGCCAGTTATGAGATAGTTAAAATATAGCTATGGTATAGTTGTACTTGTTATCATAATATTGCTATGTATTTGAATGACTAGATGAACACAGCATTGCCTGTATAAAATGATGTAGTATGGCATTTAACCACAAGATGGCAGTGTCTGTGGAGCGATATATTTAGAATGTTATTTTACACTTATTTATGTGGAGAAAGTTATAACAATTACTTTGTAATTTTAGTAATGTTATTAGTAGATGTGGAAGTAATTTGAATATGCTTTTATTTTCAAGTTGTATCAGGAAGCTAGTAGTATTAAGGTATGGGGTGGTTGTTGTTTTGAGTTGCTATAGCCGCCCGCCCTATTTAAACTTCATCAACACCTGACTCCTTGACCCTTTGAAAAAGTCACGTGTCTGTGACGCAACGTGTCAGGGAGGAGCCAGGTGTCACGATCGTCACTTCCGGTCGCAGCTGAGACCGAAAGTTCCCTTTTTTACAAGCGCAAGATTCCGTTTTTTAATGTGAGTGGATATTTTACATTATTTTATTAAAGTTTACATTTCTACACATGAGAGTCCCCTTTCTTTCCCCCATGATCGTTGGTATTTTGGATTTTATTGTGAGGCTGAAGGAATCATCTATAAGGAGCCAAATCAGCAATTTCCCCTACAAGTGTGTTGGACCCTGAGGGGTCTTGTATTGAGGTGAGAGGCTGGGGGAAACGGGGGGTGCTCTGGTGGAGCACTGAAGGTGGACTGTCTCTCTCTTTTTGTGAAGCATGTCTGCATCTGTGACAACACTGCATGACTATTAGATATACTGTCACATTTGGATATCGAGCTACTGAATAGCACTGGAACATTTGTTTGAACACTTGTATTTGCACATGGACTTTTTTATTTTTATGTTTTTCTTCTTCTTTTTTAGCCATTTTTGTGATTCAGTCACATATTGTTTGCGATATTTGCACATTTCATGTCATTTGGATGTATCACTTTTTATATATGTGATTTTGCACTTTTTAAATATTATACACTACTGTGTTTTGCACGTTTATGGATGCACAGTGTTTTTACATTTGCACATTTATGTACGTATTTATTACAGTTATTGATTTGTGTCACATAATAGGTGGTGTATTTTAAAAGGCAGCGCTACATACCTTTTTTTACATATATATATTTATATTTATTAACCACATGCCCTCTGGAATCTATGATTTACTCCCCTTCATGACCAGATCATGTTTTGCAATACGGCACTGCACTACTTATTTTAACTGACAATTGCGCGGTCATGCAACGCTGTATGCAAATAAAATGTATGTCTTTTTTTGCCACATAAATAGAGCTTTCTTTTGGTGGGATTTGATCAACTCTGCAGTTTTACATTTTTTTGCACTATATACAAAAAGAGACTAAATGAAGGAAAACAGCAGAGCTTCCTCTCATTTCAGAGCTTCCCCTTAAATCTAGAACAAGTGGACTTGCAGGGCACAGTATATTTGCCGTTAATAAATCAACCTCATTGTGTCTACAATAAAATTTCTGCCTGCTCTTATTTTTTTTTAAAGAGAAGTTCCAGCCTGTATAAATAAAAAAAAATGAAAAGTCAGGAACAGGGTTGCCATCCTCCTACAGTATTTTTTACTGACAAAACATGGAAAATTTACTGGCGGAGCACATTTTTTACTGGCATAAGAAATTACAGAACTCCTATTGAAAACTAAAACAGTGCATATTTGAACAGTATAAACATATATGAAAACACTGACAATACCTATACCAAAGTCATTTGTTTGATTTACACTTATAAAGTCAACACAGCATGAAAATATCAGCCCCTGATATATAGGCCTCTTTCACGCGACTGATACGCTCAAGTCCGCCTTTTTTCAGGTGGACCTGAACGGATGCTCCATAGAGGTCTATGGAGCGTCGGATGTCAGCGGTGACATGTCCGCTGACGTCCGACCCGCTCCGATCCGAAAAAGTCTGAGGATCGGATCGGGTGACGATGGACTCTGCGGTCCGTCCTCATCCGATCCCCTATAGGGGAGAGCGGTGCTCGGACAGGTCCGTCCCTGCACGGTGCTATACAAATGCACTGATTCCTGTCTAAATGACACTGACAGTGAAGGGGTTAATAGCTAGGTGGCAGTGTAGAGGTTAAGTGTGTCCTGGGGCGAGTTTCTAACTGTGGGGCGGTGTGGCTGTGTGTGACACGTCACTGATCACTCCTCCCGATCACTAGGCAGAACAGGTAGATGCTTGTTTACATTAGCATCTCCCAGTTCTTCCTTCCCGTGAGACTATCGCGGGTATCCCCGCGGTGATCGAGTCCACGGGACTTGTGATCCGACTCACAGAGGTCTCAGCCAGCATGCACGCGATGGCGGCATGCACATGATGGCGTGGCCCCAAATTTAAAGGGACGTACAGGTATGCCCATTTGCCCATCCATGCCATTCTGCCAAAGTACATCAGCATGCGCCAGTTGGGAAGTGGTTAATATAAGGATACTTACCTGTAGTGGTATCCCGTGATGTCGGCACCCCTAGCCGATTTGTCCATCAGCTTTGGGTGCAGGAGCGGCATCCTTATAAGGGAAATAGGAAGTGAAGCCCTGCGGCTTCCCAGCCTGTTTCCTACTGTGCATGTGTGAGTTGCGCTGCCCTTATTAAAAGGTCCCACTCTCTTCTAGGACTTGTGTCTCCCAGAAGACAGCAGGGGGCGTAAAATTCAGTAGATCAACGCAATCAATGTGCAGCGATCTTATCCGGGAAGAGGGAGCGGGTACCTGGTTTTGACAAAAAGTGCCAAATATGGCAGTGGGGGTGGGGGGGGGGGGCTGGTGTGAACAAGCAGAGCTTCCACTTTTGGGCTGAGCTCCACTTTAGACTTCAGTTCCAGTTTTAATTTGAGTATCGCTTAGGCTGACTTCACATTTGCGTGTCTTGATTTCTGTGTTCTTTTGTTATTACCTTGGACAGGTATGTTTGTCATGCATTGACGTGTGCTGAAACTCCCATGAAAAGCTCATCAAAAGCATCAGTGGATTGAAAACTCGGAATGTTTTCAGCCAATGCGTGTCAAGGCACTGCACAGATCTGAATTGGCAGAATCCTGGCTTGTTTACACTCGTGTTGCTCTCTGAAGAGCGATCAGTATTGGATTGATCTTTGGAGGGTGTTTAACAGGTGTTGAGGAGGCATTATGTTGCCTGTTTTACCCCCTAAAAACCCCACCACCCCATTCAGTTGATTGAGTCTCATCTGTCAGTCGCTGTTGGCCGCCATGAGCGACAGTGCGGATAAATTTGGTTGCGCCGCAGTGGAAAGCATTGTGGCCATATGTACACCCCAATCCATTGCCTTTGCAGGTAGTAACGCTGCTCAGGTGTGTGTGTTTACAGTCCCCTAAATTCAAAGTGTAAATTTGCATTGCAAGCAGGGGGAAATAGTCCCCATCAACTCAAAACAACATGTCCATCTAAAGTCTAGAACACACTACTCATTTTTTCTTTCAGGGCTGAACAAAAAAAAACTGACAGCTCCAGAGGAGCCAATGTACTAACTAAGAGATGTTAGTACAGCTATCTCCCCTACTGTGCTATTGTGTTCTGACAGGGGGGACTGCCATGTCCCTTTAACCACTTTCAGACCGGACCAATTTGCTGGTCAAAGACCAGACCACTTTTTGCGATTCGGCACTGCGTCGCTTTAACTGACAATTGCGCGGTCGTGCGACGTGGCTCCCGAACAAAATTGACGTCCTTTTTTTCCCACAAATAGAGCTTTCTTTTGGTGGTATTTGATCACCCCTGCGGTTTTTATTTTTTGCGCTATAAACAAAAATAGAGCGACAATTTTGAAAAAAACACATTATTTTTTACTTTTTGTTATAATAAATATCCCCCAAAAGTATATAAAAAAACATTTTTTTCCCTCAGTTTAGGCCGATACGTATTCTTCTACCTATTTTTGGTAAAAAAAATCGCAATAAGCGATTATTGATCGGTTTGCGCAAAAGTTATAGCGTTTACAAAATAGGGATAGTTTTATAGCATTTTTATTAATAATTTTTTATTATTATTTTTTTTACTAGTAATGGCGGCGATCAGCGATTTTTATTGTGACTGCGACATTGTCGGGGACCCATCGGACATTTTTGACACATTTTTGGGACCATTGTCATTTATACAGTAATCACTGCTATATAAATGCAGTGATTCCTGTGTAAATGACACTGGCAGTGAAGGGGTTAACCAGTGGGTGGCAGTGTAGGGGTTAAGTGTTCCTAGGGGTGTGTTACTAACTGTGGGGGGGTTGGGCTTTCATTTAGTGAACACTGATCTCTGCTCCAATCACATGGAGCAGAGATCAGCGTCACTAGTTGCTAGGCAGAATGAAGGAATGCTGTTTACTTTGCATTTCTTCCATTCCGCCGCTCCGTGAGACGATCGCGGGGATGCCCGCGGCGATCGAGTCCGCGGGTCCCGCGACCGGACTCACGGAGGTCCCGACCAGCGCGGGAGCGCGCCGCCGGCGGCGCGCTCCCGATGGCAGGGCGGCATATTTAAAGGGACGTACATTTACGCCCATATGCCTGCCCGTGCCATTCTGCCGACGTACATCGGCGTGCGCTGGTCGGCAAGTGGTTAATAGAAGCTGGCCGCCTTCTGTTGGCTGCAGCACACGGGCAGAGCGTCTGGCGGTTTCTAGTGGACCAAGCGATGCTGCCCACCATTCAGCCCATGTGTACGGGCATTAGACTCTTCTGTCTTACAGGGTGATGGTACATTATTATTATTATTATTATTATTATAATTATTATTATAATACATATTATTATATATATTTATATATATATGAGATCTTGTACAATATATATAGTACATGATCTCACTGCAGAGTTGTCACGTTATAGGAAGTAGAAAAATATATGATCAATTGACAGGATCAACAGGTAACAGAAATACAATATATTGTCAAAAGTATTGTGACAGCTGCCTTTACACGCACATTAACTTGTTTTTTTTTTTGTTTTGTTTTTCCAAATAGCAATTTTTATTAGTCGTCATTGATTTTCAACAAAGGTAAAAAGCGTAACGTGAACGTACATGAACAAAAGCAAAATGTACACGACGGAAGTCCATTTAAGGTAGGAGCAAAATACAACAACCATAGTCATTGATACTACCGAAAATGTTACCGCACATGAACTTTAATGGCCTCCCAGTCTAAGGCTGGATTCACACCTACGCATTTTTATGTGCTTTTTGCATTTTGCTGATTTGCACTACAGATCGTGTTCCATAGGAAACCATGTTATTTGGACTCTAGGGCAAATCTGCAAAATGCAAAAAGCACTAAAACTGTATAGGTGTGAATCCAGCCTTAGTCTGCAGGGTTCAGTATTGGGTTGGCCCACCCTTTGCAGTTATAACAGCTTCAACTCTTCTGGGAAGGCTGTCCACAAGGTTTAGGAGTGTGTCTATGGAAATGTTGGACCATTCTTCCAGAAGTGCGTTTGTGAGGTCAGGCACTGATGTTGGACGAGAAGGCCTGGAGTGCAGTCTCAACTCTAATATATCCCAAAGGTGTTCTATCGGGTTGAGGTCAGGACTCTGTGTAGTCCAGTCAAGTTCCTCCACCCCAAACTCACTCATCCATGTCTTTATGGACCTTGCTTTTTGCACTGGTCCAAATCATTTGGTAGAGGTGGGGGTTATGGTGTGGGGTTGTTTTTCAGGAGTTGGGATTGGCCTCTTAGTTCCAGTGAAGGAATCTCTTAAGGCGTGAGCATACCAAGACATTTTGGACAATTTCTGCTCCCAGCTTTGTGGGAACAGTTTGAGGATGGCCCTTTCCTGTTCCAACTTGTCTTTGCACCAGTGCACAAACTTGACTGGCCTGCACAGAGTCCTGACCTCAACCTGATAGAACACCTTTGGGATGAATTAGAGTGGAGACTGCGAGCCAGGCCTTCTCATCCAACATCAGTGCCTGACCTCACAAATGCTCTTCTGGAAAAATGGTCAAACATTCCCATAGACACACTTCTAAACCTTGTGCTCAGCCTTCCCAGAAGACTTGAAGCTGTTATAGCTGCAAAGGGTGGGCAATGCAATACTGAACCCTACGGACTAAGACTGGGATGTCATTAAATGTCATGTGTGTGTAAAGGCAGGCGCCCCAATGCCTTTACACACAGTTTATTCTGGGAACTCAGAAACAAATGCTGTTAATTCTGGAAATAGACGGCATCATGTATAGCATTTTTTATTTCAGTCATAGTTTCATTCATAGCTTTTACAAAGAAAACATTCTGACTGGGTTCTCTCTCCCTAACGAGCATACGTGTCATCACTCCATTAATTCCTATAGATGATCTGTACAGTACTCTTGGTAGCCACCAGTCACCCAGCAGAGTAGGAATCAGGGTGGATATAAATAAATGATTTTATTTTTTTATCTGATTTTTTTTTTGATTTTTTTTTATCAATTTTTTTAATAAAATGCTTTTGGGGTAAAAATCTATCTAAAGATAAATTTCTATTTAGGATGCATTAATAATTTAGTTTATTCAGCATGAAATGGAGCTTAGTTATGTAACATGAGGCTGTATATTCTGCAATATTTACATTTTTTGATAAACTCATTCAATGAATCCAAGCTCTGCAAGCTGAGATAACAGGCACTGCATTGATGTATTCACAGTAACCAGGCGATAAAACAAAATTCAGGAATATTCCTTTATCCCATTATTTTGCAAATCTATGTACACTACAAACTGTATGATTGAATAGGCTCAGATATCGCTGTTTTACTAACCTGACAGCTTATTATTCTAAATAAGAAACCTTCATTTTGTTTGCAAATATTAAAGATTCTAACTACCAATAAGTCCTTACGTTTAAAGAGCACCTGTCACTTCAGATCCATCATGGCAGCACTTGTTAGCGGGCATCCACTCACCTGCTGCCACCACGTCCCTCACCTTGTTGTGTCACTGCCACATCACCAGCTGTCCCATTAAAGTGAATGGGACTGTCGGTGAGTCAACAGCGGGTCAGAGGAGGAGCCACTGCGGGACAGAGATGACAGTTGCTGTTTAAACACTTGACATCCGTGCTATGGCTGAATGACGGCCACAGTGAATTCAAATCCACCCTGGTAGGAATCATCCATAGTAATGAATAGGGCCCCTGGGTGCATGCATGGTGGGAAGAGGACCTGGATGAGACACTTTCCTTGCAAAGGCTCTGTAGTGCCAATCAGGACTTACCAATGAGGACTATGGAAGTCGGAAGAATGGAAATTTACTAGGAAGACTGCAATTAATGAGATGGTTCTAAAGTTGTCCTTTAAGCAGGAAGTCTGAGCAACAAATAGTTTTCTGTGTTCTTTCTTTTTTATGTATTCTTTATTAAGGCCCCAATCAAATCTGATTACGTAGATTCATGCAGATTTATCCTATTCAAATTCAATGGGTGTGTCTGAATATGCGCTGCACAAGTATTTATGTGCATTTTTCAAGCATTTCTCTGCCTAACAACTAGGCTCCTTCTCCTCCTCCTGAAGCTTATAATACATATAAAAAATGCTTCAAAAACGTGTATATATGCGTTAAAACATACCAAAAATTCACTGGCAAATCTCTGGCAAAAATACGCTCTGCTCAGGTGTGAATGCAGCCTTGATGTATAATTAAAGACTTTTTTTTTTTTTTTGGATAGTGTGGAGGGCAGGCATGTACCGGCCATCGGGACTACTGGGAGTTTCCCGGTGGGCCGATGGCTCAGTGGGCCACTCTGATGTAAGGGGGCTGGTGATGGGACACTCTGATGTAAGGGGGCTGCTGATGGGACACTCTGATGTAAGGGGGGTGCTGATGGGACACTCTGATGTAAGGGGCTGCTGATGGGACACTCTGATGTAAGGGGGCTGCTGATGGGACACTCTGATGTAAGGGGGCTGCTGATGGGACACTCTGATGTATGGAGGTGCTGGTAATGGGAAACTGATGTAAGGGGGCTGGTAATGGGACACACTGATGTAAGGGGGCTGGTAATGGGACACTCTGATGTAAGGGGGTGCTGATGGAACACTCTGATGTAAGGGGGCTGCTGATGGGACACTCTGATGTTAGGGTGTGCTGATGGGACACTCTGATGTAAGGGGGCTGGTAATGGGACACTCTGATGTAAGGGGGTGCTGATGGGACACTCTGATGTAAGGGGGTGCTGATGGGACACTCTGATGTAAGGGGGTGCTGATGGGACTCTCTGATGTAAGGGGGTGCTGATGGGACTCTCTGATGTTAGGGAGTGCTGATGGGACACTCTGATGTAAGGGGGCTGGTGATGGGACACTCTGATGTAAGGGGGCTGCTGATGGGACACTCTGATGTAAGGGGTCTGCTGATGGGACACTCTGATGTATGGAGGTGCTGTTAATGGGACACTCTGATGTAAGGGGGCTGGTAATGGGACACTCTTATGTAAGGGGGCTGGTGATGGGACTCTCTGATGTTAGGGGGTGCTGATGGGACACTCTGATGTAAGGGGGTGCTGATGGGACACTCTGATGTTAGGGAGTGCTGATGGGCCACTCTGATGTAAGGGGGCTGGTGATGGGCCACTCTGATGTAAGGGGGCTGGTGATGGGACACTCTGATGTAAGGGGGCTGCTGATGGGACACTCTGATGTAAGGGGCTGCTGATGGGACACTCTGATGTAAGGGGGCTGCTGATGGGACACTCTGATGTAAGGGGGCTGCTGATGGGACACTCTGATGTATGGAGGTGCTGGTAATGGGACACTCTGATGTAAGGGGGCTGGTAATGGGACACTCTGATGTAAGGGGGCTGGTAATGGGACACTCTGATGTAAGGGGGTGCTGATGGGACACTCTGATGTAAGGGGGCTGCTGATGGGACACTCTGATGTTAGGGTGTGCTGATGGGACACTCTGATGTAAGGGGGCTGGTAATGGGACACTCTGATGTAAGGGGGCTGGTAATGGGACACTCTGATGTAAGGGGGTGCTGATGGGACACTCTGATGTAAGGGGGTGCTGATGGGACACTCTGATGTAAGGGGGTGCTGATGGGACTCTCTGATGTAAGGGGGTGCTGATGGGACTCTCTGATGTTAGGGAGTGCTGATGGGACACTCTGATGTAAGGGGGCTGGTGATGGGACACTCTGATGTAAGGGGTGCTGATGGGACTCTCTGATGTTAGGGGGTGCTGATGGGACACTCTGATGTTAGGGTGTGCTGATGGGACACTGATGTAATGGGGCTGGTAATGGGACACTCTGATGTAAGGGGACTGGTAATGGAACACTCTGATGTAAGGGGGTGCTGATGGGACACTCTGATGTAAGTTGGTGCTGATGGGACTCTCTGATGTAAGGGGGTGCTGATGGGACTCTCTGATTTAAGGGGGTGCTGATGGGACTCTCTGATGTAAGGGGGCTGGTGATGGGACACTCTGATGTAAGGGGGTGCTGATGGGACTCTCTGATGTTAGGGAGTGCTGATGGGACACTCTTATGTAAGGGGGCTGCTGATGGGACACTCTGATGTAAGGGGGCTGCTGATGGGACACTCTGATGTAAGGGGGCTGCTGATGGGACACTCTTATGTAAGGGGGCTGGTAATGGGACACTCTGATGTAAGGGGGCTGGTAATGGGACACTCTGATGTAAGGGGGCTGGTAATGGGACACTCTGATGTAAGGGGGTGCTGATGGGACACTCTGATGTAAGGGGGCTGCTGATGAGACACTCTGATATACGGAGGTGCTGGTAATGGGACACTCTGATGTAAGGGGGCTGGTAATGGGACACTCTGATGTAAGGGGGCTGGTGATGGGACACTCTGATGTAAGGGGGTGCTGATGGGACTCTCTGATGTTAGGGGGTGCTGATGGGACACTCTGATGTTAGGGAGTGCTGATGGGACTCTGATGTTAGGGAGTGCTGATGGGACACTCTGATGTAAGGGGGCTGGTGATGGGACACTCTGATGTAAGGGGGTGCTGATGGGACTCTCTGATGTTAGGGGGCGCTGATGGGACTCTCTGATGTTAGGGAGTACTGATGGGACACTCTTATGTAAGGGGGCTGGTGATGGGACACTCTGATGTAAGGGGTGATGATGGGACACTCTGTTGTAAGGGGGTGCTGATGGGACACACTGATGTTAGGGGGCGCTGATGGGACACTCTGATGTTAGGGAGTGCTGATGGGACACTCTTATGTAAGGGGGCTGGTGATGGGACACTCTGATGTAAGGGGGTGCTGATGGGACTCTCTGATGTTAGGGTGTGCTGATGGGACACTCTGATGTAAGGGGGCTGGTAATGGGACACTCTGATGTAAGGGGGCTGGTAATGGGACACTCTGATGTAAGGGGGTGCTGATGGGACTCTCTGATGTTAGGGTGTGCTGATGGGACACTCTGATGTAAGGGGGCTGGTAATGGGACACTCTGATGTAAGGGGGCTGGTAATGGGACACTCTGATGTAAGGGGGTGCTGATGGAACACTCTGATGTAAGGGGGCTGCTGATGGGACATTCTGATGTACGGAGGTGCTGGTAATGGGACACTCTGATGTAAGGGGGCTGGTAATGGGACACTCTGATGTAAGGGGGCTGGTAATGGGACACTCTGATGTAAGGGGGCTGGTGATGGGACACTCTGATGTAAGGGGGTGCTGATGGGACTCTCTGATGTTAGGGGGTGCTGATGGGACACTCTGATGTTAGGGAGTGCTGATGGGACTCTCTGATATTAGGGAGTGCTGATGGGACACTCTGATGTAAGGGGGCTGGTGATGGGACACTTTGATGTAAGGGGGTGCTGATGGGACACTCTGATGTTAGGGGGTGCTGATGGGACACTCTGATGTTAGGGAGTGCTGA
The DNA here is from genome assembly GCF_037356315.1 of Lithobates pipiens. Classification (NCBI taxonomy): domain Eukaryota; kingdom Metazoa; phylum Chordata; class Amphibia; order Anura; family Ranidae; genus Lithobates; species Lithobates pipiens. Next base: position 541,764,630 of record NW_027507758.1, read on the forward strand.
TGGGACTCTCTGATGTTAGGGAGTGCTGATGGGACACTCTGATGTAAGGGGGCTGGTGATGGGACACTCTGATGTAAGGGGGTGCTGATGGGACTCTCTGATGTTAGGGGGCGCTGATGGGACTCTCTGATGTTAGGGAGTACTGATGGGACACTCTTATGTAAGGGGGCTGGTGATGAGACACTCTGATGTAAGGGGTGATGATGGGACACTCTGTTGTAAAGGGGTGCTGATGGGACACACTGATGTTAGGGGGCGCTGATGGGACTCTCTGATGTTAGGGAGTGCTGATGGGACACTCTCATGTAAGGGGGCTGGTGATGGGACACTCTGATGTAAGGGGGTGCTGATGGGACACACTGATGTTAGGGGGCGCTGATGGGACACTCTGATGTTAGGGAGTGCTGATGGGAGACTCTTATGTAAGGGGGCTGGTGATGGGACACTCTGATGTAAGGGGGTGCTGATGGGACTCTCTGATGTTAGGGTGTGCTGATGGGACACTCTGATGTAAGGGGGCTGGTAATGGGACACTCTGATGTAAGGGGGCTGGTAATGGGACACTCTGATGTAAGGGGGTGCTGATGGGACACTCTGATGTAAGGGGGCTGCTGATGGGACACTCTGATGTATGGAGGTGCTGGTAATGGGACACTCTGATGTAAGGGGGCTGGTAATGGGACACTCTGATGTAAGGGGGCTGGTAATGGGACACTCTGATGTAAGGGGGCTGGTGATGGGACACTCTGATGTAAGGGGGTGCTGATGGGACTCTCTGATGTTAGGGGGTGCTGATGGGACACTCTGATGTTAGGGAGTGCTGATGGGACTCTCTGATATTAGGGAGTGCTGATGGGACACTCTGATGTAAGGGGGCTGGTGATGGGACACTCTGATGTAAGGGGGTGCTGATGGGACACTCTGATGTTAGGGGGTGCTGATGGGACACTCTGATGTTAGGGAGTGCTGATGGGACTCTCTGATGTTAGGGAGTGCTGATGGGACACTCTGATGTAAGGGGGCTGGTGATGGGACACTCTGATGTAAGGGGGTGCTGATGGGACTCTCTGATGTTAGGGGGCGCTGATGGGACTCTCTGATGTTAGGGAGTACTGATGGGACACTCTTATGTAAGGGGGCTGGTGATGAGACACTCTGATGTAAGGGGTGATGATGGGACACTCTGTTGTAAGGGGGTGCTGATGGGACACACTGATGTTAGGGGGCGCTGATGGGACTCTCTGATGTTAGGGAGTGCTGATGGGACACTCTCATGTAAGGGGGCTGGTGATGGGACACTCTGATGTAAGGGGGTGCTGATGGGACACTCTGATGTTAGGGGGTGCTGATGGGACACTCTGATGTTAGGGAGTGCTGATGGGACTCTCTGATGTTAGGGAGTGCTGATGGGACACTCTGATGTAAGGGGGCTGGTGATGGGGCACTCTGATGTAATGGGTGATGATGGGACACTCTGTTGTAAGGGGGTGCTGATGGGACACACTGATGTTAGGGAGTGCTGATGGGACACTCAAAATGTAAGTGGGCCGGTCTGGATGAAGTCCAGGGCCAAATTTCTGTCCCAGCCCAGCCCTGGTGGAGAGGGATCAGAACTGTGACCCCGTTAGGGAGACTCACCCTCTACTTTCATTTTTAACCATTATCATCGAAAGTGAAGGTAAAAGGAAATCACTAATTTTGGGTTGACGCCGAAACAGGATTATCGGCACTAGTTCTGGTGACACCCAGGGATTCCCTTACTCAGAAGGGATTTCCTCTCAATTCCTGTATTTGGCATGGGATAGGATGTGAAAGGAAGTCTGAACAACGAGCCACAGATGTGGAAAGAAAACTGACGGGTGGTTGTAACCCTCCCTTGCTCTATTAAAAAGAAAAAGAAAAAAAATTTGGTCTACAGTTCAACAATAAGGGCTCATTTACTTGGGCACCATACAGCATTAGGACCCCTTTCACGCTGAGCCGTGGCCGCATTAGCGCTAAAGCAGTGAGCATTTTAGCTGCACTTTAGTGATGTTTAATCAGGGTGTTTAACCCCCACTAGCTGGGCACTTTTAACCCCCGCTAGCGGCTGAAGAGGGGGTTAAACGTACCCATGTTGTGGCGCTTCCGAAGTACTTTTCAGGCTCTTTGGAAGCGCTGCCAATTCATTTCAATGGGCAGGGTGTTTTGGAAGCTTTGTATACAGCACTCCCAATCCGCTCTAAAGATGCTGCTTGCAGGACTTTTCCTAACGTCCCCCAAGCGCACCGCCCCAGTGTGAAAAGACACACTTGATTGAAAAACAATGAAAAATATTTTATTACATAAAACAAACAAGGAAGTAATATACAATATACATAAAAAAAATATCTCTGGGTACAATTATAAAGACACTGTTAATAACAATGTGCACCACATAGGTTTATAATATAATCCATGTAGGTATAGCCACCCTACGCGCTTCGGAGCTTAATAAAGCATATCCTTCTTCAGGGGTGTAGATACAACATTAACATGGAATCTGTTGAATAACGGAGGACAAGATATTAGAGCGGGAGATGTAAGCGCCCAGATGTAATCCACATATAAACTGACAAAAGAATCCATATAAGCCATGGGAATACCATGGATTTGGGGGTGACAAATAATGAAATAAAAAATGGTCATGTAATAGAGTTGCACAAAATGCTGAAGGCCTCCCTCGCCCTTAAAGGTACAGAATAAAATAATTAGCTTCAAACACTGGCAAAATAGAACGATAATCAATTATTATAGTGCAATATAACTCTACTGCTTAGTTTAACAATAACACAATCATACAACAGTTCATTTAGCAATAACGCCATCAAAATAAATAATAGTACATATTGGATGACTTATATGTAAAAAGCGCAAAAGATGACAAAAAAAGATAGTGGTATAAATATCATAAGTATAAGTAGCTAATTCCCTATTGTTTCCTACCCCCTGAGACGAACCCTTCCAAAAACGGTTTGAACCAAATAGTGTCGTTAAGACCCGGAGACTGAGTAGCTTTCAAGGAGTGAATCCATCTGCAGGAGAATTTTGTTCCAATCTCCCCCCCTGTGGTTTGGGTGAATTCTGTCCAAGATGAGGAATTTGATTTTGGGGAGTTTCCCCCATGGACTAAGGTGGTGTGGCGGCCTAGGGGGAGGTCCGGATCACAGGTGCGCATACTAGTAATATGCCTATATGCACGTTTCCAAAATTCCTGTTTGGTTTTGCCAACGTAAAAACAACTGCACTCACACAGGAGCAAATAAATTACTCTGAATGTGTGGCAGTTGGCAAAGTGTTTTGGGTGAAAGATTTTGCCATTGGGCAAAAGTGGATTTTTTTGTGTCAACATAAATTTGCAGTTATGACATTTACCGCATGTAAAAGTGCCTTTGTATTTGCAGTGTGTAAAACTTGTAGCGTCTCGAAATTCACTTTTCACAAGGGTGTCACCAATGGATGTGGCTTGTTTGAAAGTAAAGGAGGGTTTTGATGTCACAAATTTGCCTAGAGACGGATCGCATGTAAGAATGTGCCAGCATTTTTCAATCATTTTCTTAACCTGCTCTTGTTGGTTGCTAAATTTAGTTATAATTCTGATATCCTCAGTTTCCTTTTTAGATTTTTTGCGATGTATAAGGTCGATTCTATTGTGAAGGCAAGCTCGTTTGAAGGCGCGCTTCAGGGAGGTATGGGAATAGCCCCGCAAAAGCAATCTCTTGCGGAGCTGATTGGCCTCCTCCCGAAACACGACCTCATCCGAGCAATTACACCTAACTCGAAGGTACTGGCTGTACGGGATAGAATTTATTAGGGGTTTGGGATGAAAGCTTGACACGTAGAGAATAGAGTTGCCTGCAGTTGGCTTCCTAAATAGTTTACTTAACACTTTGCCAGATTCACCCCTGTAAATCTCCACATCAAGGAAGGTGATGCGATCAAGATCAGAGTTCATAGTAAAATGTAGATTAAAGTTATTCTTGTTAATTCTCAGGAGCCACTGTTCTAACGGGTCATGGGGGCCGTCCCAGATGATGAAGATGTCGTTGATGTACCGGTACCAACAAAGAATGTGGTCCGAGTACATCGACAAGTCCTCATCATCCAGAACCATTGCCTCCCACTCCCCCAGGTACAGGTTGGCGTAGGATGGGGCATAGCAGGTCCCCATCGCTACCCCCTGCACCTAGAGGAAGTAGGAGCCGTTGAAGGTGAATACATTGTGTTGTAAAATGAAATCTAAAATTGACATGATAAACTCCCCGTATCTCGGGTCGATCTCGGGGTTCTTGGATAGAAAGTGTTGAACAACTGCTATCCCCTTTTATCGTGAGGGATCGAGTTGTAAAGGGATTCTGCATCCACTGCTACAAAGATGGCGTGGTCCAGAATGATTAAGGAATCAATGACTTGAAGAAACTAAAGAGTATCCTTAACAAAGGAAGGCAAGGAGGAAACTTTGCTAGTGTTGTCACTGACAGCCAACGCCTGAGATAATTGGCCTACCAGGGGGGTTGTTTGCATTCTTGTGAATTTTTGGCAAAGCATAAAATACGGGAACACGTGGAAATTTATTTTGAACAAATTCCCAAGTTTGTTGGGTGATAATTTGATTAGAGAAGGCCGAATCAATGATAGCATAAAACTCAAGGGTGTACTTCTTCACAATGTTGGCAGGGACACAACGGTACCAGTCAGTGTTGCTGAGTATTTTAGTGCACATTTCGATGTATGTTGTATTGTCAAGAAGGACAATATTTCCTCCCTTATCTGATGTTTTAATTGTGATATTTTTGTTAAGTGAGAGTTGTTTAAGGGCTATGTGTTCCTGTCTACTGAGGTTGGCTAGGACCTGCGTTTCCGGATTTTTAACGCTTCCAAATCATTGTAGATGAGCTTCAAAAATGCTGCGGCATTAGGGCATGTACTGGGGGCAGGGCAAAAGTCAGATTTCTTCTTAAGATTGGATTTAGTTTACCTTAAAAGGGATATCCTGTGGATCTACTGTGTCCTCCAACAAGGAGGTTAAATCGAGTTGATCAATAAGGTCAATTGGATTATTTTCTTTCAAAAGGGCCACTAATTGGTCCAGTGCTTGTGTTTCTTGGGAGGTGTGTGTAGTATGAACTTCCTTATTGGAGAAAAGTTTCTTTAGAAGTAATTTACGAACAAATAATTGAAGGTCTTTATATACGTCGAATACATCAATATCTTGGGTAGGGCAAAAATTGAGGCCTTTCCTCAGGACGTTAATTTCATCAACAGGGAGCTTGTAAGAAGAAAGATTAACTTTGGTTAAATCAGATAATAACTCGCCTGCAAAAACGGCTCTCCTGCAGTCTGTGTGGAAGCCCCAAGTGCTTTCACACTGAGGAGATGCGCTGGCAGGACTTTAAAAAAAAGTCCTGCAAGCAGCATCTTTTGAGTGGTGTATACCGCTCCTCCACCACTCCTGCCCATTGAAATGAATGGGCACCACTGCCGAAGCACCTGCAATGCGATTTGGCAGCTGAGCTTCACGGGCACATTTAACCCCTTCCTGGGCCGCTAGCTGAATTATAAGTGCCCCGCTAAAATGACGGTAAAGCGCTGCTAAAACTGGCAGCGTTTTACCGTCAACGCCTGCTCGCTCCAGTGTGAAAGCAGCCTTAAGACCCCTTTCACACCAGGGTGTTTTGCAGGCGCTATAGCGTTAGAAATAGAGCTTGCAAAACGCCCTAAAGAAGCTGCACCATTGTGTGTAGTGTGAAAGCCCGAGGGCTTTCACACGACAGCGGTGCACTGGCAGGACGTCAGAAAAAAGTCCTGCCAGCAGCTTCTTAGGAGCGGTGTGTTTACCGCTCCTCCACCACTGCTCCCTATTGAAATCAATGGGGCAGCGCTGTAATACTGCCGGAAAAACGCCGCTATTGCGGCGTATTGCTGGCGGGTTTAACCCTTTCGCGGCCGATAGTGGGGGTAAAAGTGCCCCGCTAGCACCCGAAATGCGCCGCAAATCCGGCGGTAAAACGCCACTAAAAATAGCAGCGTTTTACCACCCACGCTATCGGTGGTGTGGTGTGAAAGGGGTCTTGGTGATACAGAAAATTTCTTACATTAAACAAAACAAACATCCAAACAGTTCACGTGTATGTATAATTTAGAATTATATATATATATATATATATATATATATATATACATATAAAAAACAGGTAATCAAAACTTTTGGATGAAAAAAATGGGCTAACTTTACTGTTTTTTTTTTTTTTTTTTTTAAATCTGTGTATTTTTTCCCCAAAAAATTGAGTTTGAAAGACCGCTGCGCAAATACCGTGTGACATAATATATTGCAACAACCGCTATTTTATTCCCTAGGATCTCTGCTAAAAAAATAGGATTTTTATATACAGCTTACCTGTAAAATCCTTTTCTTGAGAGTACATCACGGGACACAGGAGCTTCATTACATAGTGGGTTATATAGGCACCTCTGGTGATTGGACACTGGTTGACCCAATTAAAGAGAATTCCTCCCCTATATAACCCCTCCCATCAGGGAGGCACCTCAGTTTTGTAGCAAAGCAATAAGAAACCACGTAAAACCCAAGAGGGGCGGGAGCCCTGTGTCCCGTGATGTACTCTCAAGAAAAGGATTTTACAGGTAAGCTGTATATAAAAATCCTATTTTCTTGATCATACATCACGGGACACAGGAGCTTCATTACATAGTGGGATGTCCCATAGCAATGCTCAGGTTGAGGGGAGGGAGACACAGATCATAATCGAAGACCGCCAGGGACTTGAGGACCTAAACTGCAGCCTGCAGAACACTACGCCCAAAGGCGATATCCTCTTGCCCTCTGACATCCACCTGGTAGAATCTGGTGAATGTGTGGACTGATGACCAAGTCGCAGCCTTACAGATCTGAGCCAGGGAGGCCTGGTGATGCACTGCCCAAGAAGCACTTACAGCCCTAGTAGAGTGCGCTTTCACCTGAAAAGGAGGAATCTTCCCCTTTAAGTCATAGGCCTGAGAAATAACCTGTCTGATCCACCTCGAGAGAGTGGACTTTGACGCTGCCTGACCCCTTTTAGGGCCCTCTGGCAGAATAAATAAACAGTCAGTTTTTCTTATCTGAGCAGTTGCCTGAAGATAAAGACTGATTGCTCTAACCACATCTAAAGTGTGTAAGGATTCTTCCTCTGTGGACTGAGGGTTTGGAAAAAAGGATGGTAGGACTACATCCTGATTCAGGTGAAAACCTGAAACTACCTTAGGTAGAAAGGACCCGTTGGGACGCATGACCACTCGGTCCTTATGGATAATTAAATAGGGCTCTTTACAGGAAAGAGCTGCCAATTCTGATACCCTTCTAGCCGTGGATATGGCTACTAGGAACACCAGCTTCTTTGTCAGGAGAGTTAAAGAAGCCAGATGCAGAGGTTCAAATGGTTGGGCTTCTAAGGCCGAGAGAACCAAATTCAGATCCCAAGGGCATACCGGAGGTTTGACTGGTGGTCTCATCCGCATAGCCCCCTGGATAAAAGCCCGTACTAGGGAATGTGATGCAAGCGATCTTTGAAAAAAGACCGATAGGGCCGAAATCTGCACCTTGATGGTGCTTATGGCCAAATTCATTTCAAGGCCTGATTGGAGAAAGGCCAAGATTCTGCTAATGACATACCTTCTAGGATGCCATCTCCTGGGTTCACACCAGGACACATATGCCCTCCAGATCTTGTAATAGATACGCCTGGAGGCCGGTTTTCTGGTATTGACCAGAGTGGAGAGGACTGGCCCCGAAAGACCACGGCCTCTCAAAATGTGGGTCTCAGCAGCCAGACCGTCAAATTCAGACTGCGTAAAGCAGGGTGGTAAATTGGACCCTGTGAGAGCAGATCTGGCCAGAGAGGGAGGGTCCATGACCTGCCCACTGCCAACTTCATGATTTCTGAGAACCATGGTCGCCTGGGCCAAGCCGAGGCCACTAGAAGGACCGGCTTCGTCTCCCTCTTGACCCTTCCCAAGAACCTCGATAACAGCGGGTTCGGGGGGAAGGCATAGATCAGATTGTACTGATCCCAGGGAACTGTCAGAGCATCTGACCCCTGAGCAAGTGCATCTCTTGTCCTTGACACAAAGTTGTCCAGCTTCCTGTTGAATCTGGACGCAAACAAATCCACGTCTGGAGTGCCCCACTTGTGACATATGTCCTGAAACACATCGGGGTGCAGAGCCCATTCTCCTGAGCACAACTGCTGGCGGCTGAGATAATCTGCCTGCCAATTCTCCACTCCTGGGATGAAGACTGCAGAGAGGCACGGAACATGCTCTTCTGCCCAGACAAGTATGCGATTCACCTCCTTTTGGGCCACCAGACTTCTGGTACCGCCCTGGTGATTGATGTAAGCCACCGCGGTGGCATTGTCGGACTGAATCCGAACTGGGAAACCTCGCAGTCTGTGAGACCACTCTCTGAGTGCCATGTAAACTGCCCGAATCTCCAAGATATTTATGGGCAGCAGACTTTCGGTCGCAGACCATTTTCCCTGCGAGCATGTTTCCTGCAACACGGCTCCCCAGCCTGTCAGGCTGGCATCCGTGGTGACAATCTTCCATGAGAGGGGAAGAAAGGTTTTGCCTTTCAGCAAATTTTTGGTCTGTAACCACCAGACAAGACTTTTGCGTGCCTGAGGGGATAAACGCATAGGAAGACCCAGGGATTGGGGCTTCCTGTTCCAAGTCGCAAGGATGCATCTTTGCAGGGGCCTTGAGTGGAACTGGGCAAATGGAACGGCCTCGAAAGAGGCGACCATCTTTCCCAACAGTCTCATGTACAACCGAATGGAGGAGGATCTTCTGCCCAAAATCAGGCGCACTAGATCTCCAATGGCCAAGGCCTTTGGCTTTGGAAGGAACACCCTGCCCTGAGCGGTGTCGATAATCAGACCCAGGTAATCCAACCTGGTGGTCGGTTGTAAAGACGACTTTTCTAGGTTTATAATCCAACCTAGGCGGCCCAGATGTTCTAGCGTTTTGGTGACGCTGCGACTTAGGCATGTTGCAGTTCTCTCTACGAGAAGCAAGTCGTCTAGGTAAGCCATGACGGCTATGCCCTGAACTCTTAAGATTGCTAAGAGAGGGTCTAGAATCTTCGTGAAGACTCGAGGGGCCGTGGCTAGGCCGAATGGCAGGGCCACAAATTGAAAATGGCGCTGCTCTACCGCGAACCTCAGAAACTTCTGGTGTGCGGGAAATATTGGCACATGGAGATATGCGTCTTTGATATCTATTGATGCCATGAATTCTCCTCCTTGTAGGGAGGAGACCACAGTGCGTATTGACTGCATCCGGAAGGTCTGGATGTGTAGAAACCGGTTTAAGTCTCTCAGATCCAAGATAGGTCTGACACTTCCGTTTGGTTTTGGGACGGTGAAGAGATTCGAATAGAAACCTGAACCCTGATCTTTCGGGCTCACCTCTACTATCACACCTTGGGATAGTAATTGATCTAAGGCCAGAAATAGCGGTTTTTGCTTTATCGGATCCCTGGGGATCCTTGACCTTAGAAAACGGGAAGGTGGAATCTCCTGAAACTCTAGCCTGTAGCCCAGAGATACTGAAGAGATCACCCATTTGTCCTGAATCTCTTCCCGCCAGGCGCCTGCAAACTGCAGGAGCCTTCCCCCCACTCGGCCGAGCGGGGGCGCCCCCTTCACAAGGATGTCTTGGAGGTCTGCTTGGCAGGCTTCCGCCCCCAAGTCTTTTTCTGTCCCTGGGCTCGGCCCTGAGGCTTTGTAGCCGAGGAGGGCTGAGAAGGCCGTCGCCACTGTTTAGAGCTTGACGCTTCGGGAGAGAGAGTACGCCTGAATGAAGGACGTTTACTCTTTTTGACTGGAAGGAGTGTAGATTTACCTCCCGAAATATTTTGGACAAATTTATCTAATTCCTCTCCAAACAACCATTCCCCTTTAAACGGGAACCCAGTCAAATGCTTCTTGCATGACATTTCAGCAGCCCAATTTTTTAGCCATAGCGCCCTACGCATGTGTACCAGCATGAGGGACAAACGTGATGCTTGTTGGACAGAATCCAAAATTGCATCAATTATGAAACATAAGATGTGAGGCATCTCTGCATATTTCTCTACTTCCTCATTAGGAAGGAGTTCAAACATCTGTTTAACCTGTTCCTTAAGGAACTGACACAACCCCACTGCTGCGACTGTAGGTTGCACCACAGCGCCGGCCATGGGAAAGGAGGCTTTTAACAAGGTTTCCAGCCTTTTATCAGTTGGATCCTTAAATACCTGCGCATTATCCAAAGGACAAGTTAGGTTTTTATTCACACAAGAGATAGCCGCATCCACAGATGGGGCCCCCCATTTCTTGGTGAAGCTTTCCTCCACGGGATAATACATAGAAAACCTCTTGGGAGGAGTAAACAGTTTATCGGGATGTCCCCAGTCCTTATACATCAAGTCAGCCATTAAAGGATGAATTGGAAAGGAACAAGCAGTCTGTGGAGCTTTCCTGACTCCCAGGGAAGAGACAGAGGATGTAGCGACTTCAGCAGCTGGCATTCTGAACGTGGTACGCACCAATTCAGTGTAATACTGCACCTGCTTTCTGAGTGCCTGGGAGGAGGGGACTGACTCCTCATCCTCTGACTGATCCGACTGCTCATGATCCCTTTCCAAAGATAGGGATCTCTCCTCATTTTCAGAGCAGCTGTCTGAGAGAGGGGTTTCAGCAGAGGGAGGGGATCTACCCCTTTTCTTGCTATCTTTTAGGGAAGCAGAAATAAAATTCATTATCCTCCCTTCAAAACTCTCCAATGAAGCCCTAAGGGAGTCCTCAGTGACATAGACCGGGGCTGCGACATTAGGAGAGGCTGCAAAGCCTGAAAGGGGCACTGACTCGTCTTGAGATGCAGGCTCCACTCTTGCAGAGGGGGATGGTAATCTGCATGCACCTTTAGAACCCCTAGACCTAGGCGGTGACCTGCCAGTGCTTTTGTTACCTGCCCCTGAAACCCTCTTACGAGGAGACATAGTACTGAGCTACAAAGCAGAGTTACTAGTGTAAAATGCAATCACTTTGTTGTGCTTAAAGTCTCACAATAAATCAATATAAGCTTAACTGCACAATATGATGCCGAGTAGGTGTCTTAAGGTTCGCCTGGATCCAATCCCACGGATGCTTACAGCCCACAGCTCCTGTGTCTCACCTTACAGTCCCCTGACGCTCTGGGCTTTTAAAACGGCCGTTTTGGCGCCTGCATTGCAGTCTGGAGCACTTGATTGTGCACAGCTGGCAACCACACCCCTTTTTTACTTATATTGTGGCAGGGACTGCAGGGAAACGTGAATAGCTGGGAGAACCAGGCATTTCACTGAGCGTGTTTGTTTGAAAGGCATGTAAGTATGCATCAGGCTTGCTCTTACTCCCTCAAGTGGTGGAAACCAGGTAAGACATACAACTACTCACAATGAAGAAATCCATTCATATATAAATATATAGGATGACTTCCCATACCTGTTCCCCGCCGCAGGAATTGCTGATTTCAGACCAATTCCAGCCTTCACCCATCACGGCGGGTATTGTTAGCCAACTTTCAGGCGTATCTGGGGTTCTTACGAAAAGATCCTCCTACCTGGGCCTTGTAAAAAACTCTGCCAGAAACTTACGGGCGCCCTGAGTAAACAGTACCCCAAGTCTGGTTGTCCCAGAGTCCAGTCTTCCAATGGAGAGGACTTACAGGCAAAACCTCGTGTCTTCGGCAGACGAGGCCCGGGTACCATACCATCTTGGGAGTCAATTATCGGCCCGAGGTATGGATCCGGTTTGTTGTAGCCCTTCGGCCCCCGCCGGGACCCGCATAGAGCTAAGTTTTACGTGACCATCGACCAGACACTGGCGAAAAAACTGAGGTGCCTCCCTGATGGGAGGGGTTATATAGGGGAGGAATTCTCTTTAATTGGGTCAACCAGTGTCCAATCACCAGAGGTGCCTATATAACCCACTATGTAATGAAGCTCCTGTGTCCCGTGATGTATGATCAAGAAATATATATATATAAGTTTTGGGGGTTCTAAGTGAATTTCTAGCAGAAAATACTGGATCTTTATTTGTAAGCATCAAGTGTCAAAAAAGATTTAGTCTTTAAATGGTTGAAACTGAGAACTTCTACACACAGAGTTCAATTCATTCATTCAAGTGTAAACATTGTATCATTTTGATCTTTTCTTGGCAGACTGCCCAGGAGACAAGTCACTGAAGTCATTTGCAAGTTGCGCTGAATATATCATCGGCCTTTTTTAACAGAACAATCGGCCGATGCCGATTAATTAAAAAACGCCAAATATCGGCTGATATATCGGTCGACCTCTAGTTGAGACTGTACAATTATGGGGGGTGCCCACAAGGATTTGTTCTAAAAAAGAAGGATCATTGGAAATGGTGTCAATAGAAGTAATAGTAATTGGGTTTTGATTTACAGTGCTAGTGTGGGTGTTAGGAGCGGCTTCCGGAACAGCCGCGGAAGGTGTAACCAACTGCCCCGGAAGTGATGTAGATGGAGGTGCAGATTGAGGATGTGTAATCATATAGAGTGTGAGTTTTTTAGCTTGTTGCTTTTCGGTGGAATCGCCGGAATATAAATTAGTACTCGGTGTGGTCTTGGATTTTTGATTAGATTGGGAATGTGAGGGGTGCGACTGATACGAGGAGTTTGATGTAGAACGGGGAAAAGAGGAAGTGTTTCTAATTGGTTGAGTAGAATTAACCGAGGGGTGTGGTAGATTTAAAGGGCCTTTACTTAAATTGGGTTTGTTGGAGGTAAAGGTCCATGTATGTATATTATATGTTACTTCCTTGTTTGTTTTATGTAATGAAATATTTTTGATTGTTTTTCAATCAAGTTGTATGTGCCTTTAAAATCCACCCCCACGGGATTCCTTTTTATAAACCATTTTTTCCGGATGTGGCACAACTAATACCGAAATGGGATCAGGAGATCAAGTCGTAGTCAAACATAATAGCGAATGGGGATTCATTTTGGATTTTCATATGCAATACAAAGTGGTAGAAGATATCTTCAAGCGGCATTGGCATGTCCTTTTGCTAGATAAAAAACGAAATCCTGCATTTCCATCTCAACCTCAATTTATTTATAGGAAGGCCCCAAATTTCGGTGACAAAATTATAAAAGAAAGTGGTTGACCCCCCGAAACCTCCAACTACTTTTTGGGATCGAAATGGCTTTTTTGCTTGCCGGAGATGCAAAGCTTGCTGAGAAATCTCTAGGCCAGTTAGATCATTATACAATTTTTCCTCTCCATCAAATAATCGAGTGTTCAACATAAAACAGTTTATTACATGTAACAGCACTCACGTTGTATATGCTTTAAAATGCCCTTGTGGGTTGATGTATATTGGAAGGACAAAAAGAAAATTTAGAGTGAGAATCGCTGAACACATTCATAAAATTAAAATTGGATTCAAAGACCATAATGTGTCGTTACATTTCAAACTCAAATATAATATGGACGCCACTGGTCTCCAATTTTGGGGAATTGAACAAATCAAACCCTATTGGAGAGGAATCAATATGGTACGGGAATTGTCAAAACACGAGACTCAATGGATATAATTAGTTGATGTTTTGAGTCCTAGGGGCCTGAATATCGAATTGGACATCAATTGCTTTATAAGTGACACTTAATCAGATTATATCAATTACATGGATGCGCCCCCTGTGGTGGATTAGATCATTTACGCTCTACCATTCATGCATTGTTAGAAGGGGTTGGATACACAGAATTATCTATATAAAGGAAAACCAGAGACGATCCTGTATAAAAGAACCACATCCGAGTACACACAAAGATCAATGATGATCGTAGAGTAGTGTGCATAAAAGTAATTACATAAGAGCAATCATATAAAAAGAATGACACACGTACGGATGGACTTACTATAGACGCTTCTGTGAAATATATACACAGATTTTCATTTGAATTAAAAATCATTTTCCAGTTAAAAATAATTTTTAAACTATAATTTATTTCTTAAACTAAAATCAATTTAGATTTGAATTTGTTCCTCGATTTTTTGATTATAGATGGGTTATTTACTAATCAAAATAAAAGGGCATAATCTATCATGGTGTTAAATCCCCATAATTTCTAAACCAGTTCCGGATTTATTCATTTCATTCTTAAGGTACTGTAATTTTAAATCTTTTTTTTTTTAATATATATTTTTTAATGAATTAATTAGTTTTAATTCATTAAATAATAGTGTGCTTGCTCTTACTTTCACAGCGATACCTCACATGTGTGGTGCCATGGGCATAGCATAAGGGGTTGCAGGGGTCACAATGGCAACCCTGTCCCTAGCTCCAGGGGGCCCCAGCAGCCTCCCTGCCATATTATCATATCCTCCACAAAGTCCAGCTCTGATCTGCCATAGGGCCCCACAGCCACGCTCCAGTACTGGGTTTCCATTTTGCCTTCCACAATTGACACCCCTCCAATCTCATTGGCTGTGAAGCATTTCCAGAATGGAGAGGAGCATGAGGTAAGAACAGCCCAGGATGGGTAAGTGTCTGTGCTGTGTGCTGGCAACATGGAATGGTAACCGTGCTTAGCGAGGCAAGAGGAGGAGACTGCTGCTGTCCTATAGCCATGATGGGACCTTCATGTGTCTTCTAGTCACCAGCTGGGATACTCTGTACGCCCCCACTCGGGGATGTCTGCTTACCCCGACTTCCCTGACAACTGGGGAAAAGATATACACCTCCGGGAGGTGACCTTCCCCCAACACCTTCCAAAACTCACAGAGAAACCTTCAGAAATTGCTAAAACAAATCCCTTAACATCTCATCAGGGGGCCCCTGAAGGGCTACTGGCTCCAGATTTCATGTCACATGGCTTTGCCGTCCCAGATCTAAGTTGCACCCCCCCAAAGCCCCCTGACCACCCCACTGCCCTGGATACTATGCCCGGCTGCTGAGCTCCTTTCCCATTACAGCACTCTATACTGCTCCTTCTCCGCAGGGCTGAAATCACATTCCTTTACAACACAGCCAGTTAGCCATGATCTCCACAGGGTGTATCTGCCTACTGCAAATACACTGCCGTTCTGACAGAGAATTTCGCAAGTCAGAAGGACAACATAAAAGCCAGAAACACCCTGTGAAGACTGAGAGACTGCGTGTAAAGGAATGTGATTTCAGACCTGTGTAGTGTGGGGGCCGAGGAACTCTATACAGTGCTGAGATGGGAAAGGAGCAATGTCAAGTGACCTGCCAGGGGTCCCTCTCCTCTGATTCTCCAACGGTAATCACTGTCCTCTCATGTAAAGAGGAACTCAAAACTCTTAAGCCACTTTGGGTATCTTGGCATGCAGTGGGTGTTTCTGCACGCACGGTTGAAGTGGTGGGTGGTAATGAGGGGGGTCCAGGCCAACTTTTGCATCGGGGCCCACAAGCTTCAAGGTATGCCTTGTGTGGTGCGACCGCTATTTACATAAGTATGCAGGACCTACATGCACGTTTACATTTGTGCATGAGCATGGGTGTATGGGGCGCTTACATATTTTTTTTTTTTTTTTGGATGAACTTTATTGCTATCACAAGGGATTAACAACATTCATGGTTTGTGACATATCCAGTTTTTAAGCCCATATCTCTCCTTTTGCCTCCAAAGCATGTGATCAAAGCAAGATCAGTTTGATCAGATGCTGTACAAACCAGTAATGGCTTCTAATCAAAACAAAAGTAATGTAACAGAAGAGGGGAAGAAACTCTTTCACAGTGATTGCGATTAGAGCGGTTATATTGGTAGCGGGCTCCCCGATGGGACAGGAGAGCCCGGTAAAGGTGGAGGGGGTCTCCCTTGCTCCATCTGTAAAAATGACCGAGAGGCTGTAGAGCCAATTGGACCATTTTTCCCCAAATAGCGAAACACTCAGAGAAAAAGGATAATACCAAGACCATTGTTGTAGCTGCACTGATCCTGATCCTTGCTGAGCTTGAATCCATGTATGACTGGCTTTAGTTTGCCTCTATAGATACCCTGTGCTGTTATTCCAGGTATAACAGGCCCCTGTGCACAAATGGCATCCCACACTGTGTATTTTTGGCCCAGGGATGACATCTAGCACCGTGTGTCACGGGCCCACAGATCAGGTGGCACACCGGATATGGCAATGGTACACTCATGAAAGGAGGATGGGAAAAGGGAAGTCTATTATAAAACATTTTCAGATGGGCATTCCAATCAGGTCCACCTATCAGTTTTTACGGCTGACTTGATTGGAAGGTCCATTCATCCCTATGGACAAGCAGCTGTACACAGACTTGTGTCCATTTACACCCGCCTACCCCTGGGTTCGATCGGGCCCTTAAAAACAAAGCGTAGAGGACTCTCTCTTGAGTTTAAGGTGAAGCAGTTCCTACTGAACTGTCCGAGATTCAAACCATGTATGGGCAGGCTGATTGCACCCAAGCTTATTGATCAATCCACTTGGGTACAACTAGCCTGTTTGATTTTTCATGAGATCATTGCTAGAGGTTAAGCAATAATCACTGTGGCTCTCCCCATGAGGAGAACACAATAGCTCCACGGGATGGATTCCCCCATCAACATCAGTGTTGATGGGGGAATGCACCTATTTTCTTTCCTGCAACCACAGGTTGAAAATCTAACCATCTATGGCTGGCTTAACAGTCATCGGAGTTGCACCTGCTCTGACTAGATGGAGTTTGGAATCAGACCTGTGTTCCGGTGCATTGTGTTTAGAACGAATAAAAGAAAAAAAAATTCTTACACACACTATTTATTTTTATTTCATTTTATTAAATGTTTTTCACAATATAACAATAAAGTATATACATAATTTCTTCTGCCATGATGCACCACAATGCATGGTAGTGCGTTGAACTGCATTGTGTTGAATTGTACTGCATGTGTGTTGGAAGTGCATTTGGTCAATGTGTTGGGGTACCATTGACGATGGATGGCACTGCACCACACTGATGCTTGTAACGTGAATTAAAAAAACATAGGTTGGGGTAATGCACATTTACCACAACACAATGGTGTGATTTTGCACTAAAGCATGGCAGTTCACAGAACCATCCAAAACACAAATTTCCCCAGCATACTTACCAGCTAGCCAGCATAATATAACGAAAAAAAGGCTAAACTGTTTCTGCAATTTACATTGGATGCAAATATATGTGAAGCCGCACTGCCACGTCAAGGCCCCTCTGCAAAGTGCGGTCCCTAACTATAATGTTTCTAAATTGAGAAATATATAGGAAGAAATAAATAGAGTGTCTAAACTAGTTACAATTTTTTTTTAAAAACAGAGGTTTTTGTTATATATTTGCATTCATAAGTGAAGCTACATAGAGCTCCCAGGGATCCCATTGGATCTTCCTTGTGGCTTGTGCTTGGTCACAGTGAGACCTCGTATGATTGGGATTTCTGTGTCCCTCTAATGTAATGTTTCCAGGGTATATGCCTGTTAACCCTCTAAGTCTTAGGTGCTCGCAGTGATACTGGTGTTAGGTTTAGAAAGTCTCTAGCACTCAAAAAGATTATTTCCACTTATTGTGAAAAAATTTCATATTATTCCAGCCACTGTTTTATTGCTGGTTTGATAGTACCAGAAAATAAAAAAAAACTGGCCTCCAACCTCCCCTTATAGCCAGTCCAACACACACCTAAAAAGTATCAGCCTCCCGCCTGCAAAAAAACCCTGTGTCACTCCTGGAGCCTGAACGGCCCACTTTGATGGAGCCAGAACGGGGGTGTCACACTCTCCTGGAGCCTGAAAAGGCCCATTCTTCTGGAGCCAAACTGGCCCATTCTTCTAGAGCCTGAACGGCCCGCTCTGATGGAGCCTGAACAGCCCTCTCTGATGGATCCTGAACGGCACAGTCTGATGGAGCCTGAACGGCCCGCTCTGATGGAGCCTGAACGGCACAGTCTGATGGAGCCTGAACCGCCCGCTCTGATGGATCCTGAACGGCACAGTCTGATGGAGCCTGAACCGCCCGCTCTGATGGAGTCTGAACGGGGGTGTCACACTCTGATGGAGCCTGAACGGGGGTGACACGTGCTGATGGAGCCTGAACGGGGGTGTCACACGCTGATGGAGCCTGAACGGGGGTGTCACATGCTGATGGAGTCTGAACGGGGGTGTCACACTCTGATGGAGCCTGAAAGGGGGTGTCACACGCTGATGGAGCCTGAAAGGGGGTGTCACACTCTGATGGAGCCTGAAAGGGGGTGTCACACTCTGATGGAGCCTGAAAGGGGGTGTCACACTCTGATGGAGCCTGAACGGGGATGACACGCGCTGATGGAGCCTGAACGGGGGTGTCACACGCTGATGGAGCCTGAACGGGGGTGTCACACTCTGATGGAGCCTGAAAGGGGGTGTAACACTCTGATGGAGCCTGAACGGGGGTGTCACATTCTCCTGGAGCCTGAAAAGGCCCATTCTTCTGGAGCCAAACTAGCCCATTCTTCTAGAGCCAGAGAAGCCCACTCTTCTGGAGCCTGAATCTCCCAATCGTCTGGAACCTGATCGGCCCAATCCCCTGAAGCCTGAATCTCCCATTCTTCTGAAACCTGATCGGCCCAATCTCCTGGAGCCTGAATCTCGCACTCTGATGGAGCCTGAATCTCGCACTCTGATGGAGCCTGAACTTCGCACTCTGATGGAGCCTGAACTTTGCACTCTGATGGAGCCTGAACTTCGCACTCTGATGGAGCCTGAACTTCACACTCTGATGGAGCCTGAACCTCGCACTCTGATGGAGCCTGAACCTCGCACTCTGATGGAGCCTGAACCTCGCACTCTGATGGAGCTTGAATGGGGGTGTCGCACTCTGATGGAGCCTGAACCTTGCACTCTGATGGAGCCTGAATGGGGGTGTCGCACTCTGATGGAGCCTGAATGGGGGTGTCGCACTCTGATGAAGCCTGAACGGGGGTGTCGCACTCTGATGGAGCCTGAACGGGGTTGTCGCACTCTTCTTGAGTCTGAACGTGGGCGACACACTTTTCTGGAGTTTGAACAATTTCTTCCAACTTGTTGGCAATCTTCACTCCCAAAAATTCTGCACCCCTCCCATTTAAGTGCAGTCCATCCCTTCCATAGAGCCGGGAAGCGACTGCAAAGTCAGACCAGTTCTCCATGAAGCCAAACTCCTCTTCTCTGCACCAGTTCTTCAGCCACTTGTTAAGCTCTCTAAGCTCCTGCTGCCTTTCTGGTGTGGCTTTAGGTACAGGCAGTATTTCTGAAAATACTGCTTTGGAGGTCCTTTTTTTCAACATAATCCCTATGTCCTTGAAATCATTTTGTAGACTGCTCCATCTTCCTCTAATTTGGTCATTTGTACCAATATGTACCAAGACAGCTGGGTCCTCTCCAGCCCCACGCAACAATCTTTCCATCCGATCTGCAATGTCCCGAACCCGAGCGCCTGGTAAACAACATACTGTTCGTAGTTGAGGGTCTTTGTGACAGATTGCCCTCTCTGTCCCTCTAATAATTGAGTCCCCTACCACCAGTATCTGCCTATTCTTTCTTGTAGCCTTGCCCCCATCTTTACTGGAGGAAATGTTCCCATGGTTCACCAGACATTTTGGTTGAGTCTCAATGTCGGGTACAGTCCCAATATGCACATGACACTCTTCTGGACTTTGCACACGAGCAACACGCTCTTCTGTAGTCTGAGCGGCGGCGGCGCACCCTTTTGGAGTCTGAGCGGCGGCTGCGCGCCCTTTTGGAGTCTGAGCGGCGGCGGTGCGCCCATTTGGAGTCTGAGCGGCGGCGGCGCGCCCATTTGGAGTCTGAACGGCGGCGGCGCGCCCATTTGGAGTCTGAGCGGTGGCGGCGGCGCGCCCATTTGGAGTCTGAGCGGCGGCGGCGCGCCCATTTGGAGTCTGAGCGGCGGCGGCGCGCCCTTTTGGAGTTTGAGCGGCGGCGGCGCGCCCATTTGGAGTCTGAGCGGCGGCGGCACGCCCATTTGAAGTCTGAGCGGCGGCGGCGCGCCCATTTCGAGTCTGAGCGGCGGCGGCGCGCCCATTTGAAGTCTGAGCGGCGGCGGCGCGCCCATTTCGAGTCTGAGCGGCGGCGGCGCGCCCATTTGGAGTCTGAGCGGCGGTGGTGCGCCCATTTGGAGTCTGAGCGGCAGTGGCGCGCCCATTTGGAGTCTGAGCGGCGGCGGCGCGCCCATTTGGAGTCTGAGTGGCGGCGCGCCCATTTGGAGTCTGAGCGGCGGCGGCGCGCCCATTTCGAGTCTGAGCAGCGGCGGCGTGCCCTCTTTTAGTCTGAGCGGCGGCGGCGCGCCCATTTCGAGTCTGAGCGGCGGCGGCGCGCCCATTTGAAGTCTGAACGGCGGAGGCGCACCCTTTTGGAGTCTGAGCGGCGGCGACGCGCCCTTCTGGAATCTGAGCGGCAGCGGCGCGCCCATTTGGAGTCTGAGCGGCGGCGGCGCGCCCATTTCGAGTCTGAGCAGCGGCGGCGTGCCCTCTTTTAGTCTGAGCGGCGGCGGCGCGCCCATTTCGAGTCTGAGCGGCGGCGGCGCGCCCATTTGAAGTCTGAACGGCGGAGGCGCACCCTTTTGGAGTCTGAGCGGCGGCGACGCGCCCTTCTGGAATCTGAGCGGCAGCGGCGCGCCCTTTTGGAGTCTGAGCGGCGGCGACGCTCCCTTTTGGAGTCTGAGCGGCGGCGGCGCGCCCTTCTGGAATCTGGGCGGCGGCGGCGGCTCGCCCTTCTGGAATCTGAGCGGCAGCGGCTCGCCCTTCTGGAGTCTGAGCGGCGGCGGCACGCTCTTCTGTAGTCTGAGCGGCGGCGGCACGCTCTTCTGTAGTCTGAGAGGCGGCGGCGCTCTCTTCTGGAGTCTGAGAGGCGGCGGCGCTCTCTTCTGGAGTCTGAGCGGCGGCGGCACGCTCTTTTGCAGTCTGAGCGGGGGCGGCGCGCTCTTCTGCAGTCTGAGCGGCGGCGGCGCGCTCTTCTGTAGTCTGAGCGGCGGTGGCACGCTCTTCTGTAGTCTGAGAGGCGGCGGCGCTCTCTTCTGGAGTCTGAGCGGCGGCGGCACGCTCTTTTGCAGTCTGAGCAGCGGTGGCACGCTCTTCTGCAGTCTGAGCGGCGGTGGCGCGCTCTTCTGGAGCCTGAGCGGCGGCGGCGCTCTCTTCTGCAGTCTGAGCGGCGGCGGCACGCTCTTCTGGAGTCTGAGCGGCGGCGGCGCGCTCTTCTGCAGTCTGAGCGGCGGCGGCGCGCTCTTCTGCAGTCTGAGCGGCGGCGGCGCGCTCTTCTGCAGTCTGAGCGGCGGCGGCGCGCTCTTCCGTAGTCTGAGCGGCGGTGGCACGCTCTTCTGGAGTCTGAGCGGCGGCGGCGCGCTCTTCTGCAGTCTGAGCGGCGGTGGCGCGCTCTTCTGCAGTCTGAGCGGCGGCGGCACGCTCTTCTGGAGTCTGAGCGGCGGCGGCGCGCTCTTCTGCAGTCTGAGCGGCGGCGGCGCGCTCTTCTGCAGTCTGAGCGGCGGCGGCGCGCTCTTCTGCAGTCTGAATGTGGACGAAACTCTCTTCTGCAGTCTGAATGTCCCTTTCAATACTGCTCACTGTGGCAGGCCTGCCGTGTGAGCTGTGTCTGCAGTAGATCTCGCCTTCATCTGCAATAAAACCAGAGGAATTTGATTTAGCATCTTTACCTACATTTCATATATTTTTCTTTATACAACATCAAATTATGAAGAAAAAAATTCAAAGCTCCACTTCCAGGGAGAAATAGTAAACCCGACATGACAGTGACATAGGAAAAACTGCTATTGGCTTTTGTATAAAAATGCTGATTGCCTGGCAGTTATGCTGACCCACTAAAATTCCATGATTGGAAGTTTGGAAGCCAACAACAAGTATTTTTAGCAGTATAATAAAAAAGCATTTCCCAAACATAGGTAATTGCTGTGGGCACATTGTGTGGGCTGCTAAGCAATTACATGGTGTTGATCACGTGGTGGAGTGTCGGATCATTTTATCAACTGAATATCTATCATAGAGATACTACCCAATATTAATATCACAACTTATAGACTCTCTCTGTTTTTTCATATTTATTGTTTGCACATTGCTACTTACTGGGTGTGTAATATATATGTGTATTGTTTATGTTATCACATTACCTAGCGCCACTATTTACTTTTAACCTATGTTTGGTAGATGCTGTTTTATTATAGCATTTCTTTTAAAGTGGCTGCTCTATATGTATCAGGTTTGTCTTTGGCGCAGTGATAAGATCTTAGGTAGCGGCTCATTGTGATCTGGTTGTGTATTATTTTTAGCAGTATGATGTTGCACTTTCATAGTTAAATGAGTGGGCAGGTCACAAAGGAAATTGTGACAGGAAGTAGTGGTGCCACCTGCCTGGCTGTACATTGTGGCAGGGGTTTGTGAAACATCAGACCAGCTAAGCAGGGGCTTTGTTGAGTGGCAGTTTTGTCAAGAAAGTGTGTCATTATCAGCCCTGAGATCAGAACACCACAGCAGCAAATGGAACTCCCTACATCTGAAAGAAATCTGGAGACATAAAAGAAATACTTTCCCTGGCCCCATTAGTTCAGCGGGGAGGGGAGTGTGTGTTTGTGTGTTGGGGGGCACTGCAGAAAGGAGACAATTTCTTCACATTCAGGCTGAGAGCTCTGCTGTTTCTTATAATTGAGATAAAATCCCAGCCTCTTTTATATCAATCTACCGGATTCCTCTGGTGAATTTATATACAAGAGGCTGGGATTGAAGAATCGGCTCCGGTGAGGACAGCTGTGGATGTTTGGACAGGTAAGTGTCTCTATATTAAAAGTTAGCAGCTATAGTATTTGTAGCTGCTGACTTAAAAATGTTTTGGGGTAGACTGGAGCGCCTCTTTAAAGTCCCACACCTTGCAAAACCTTGGGATCAGTGGACATGCGTCCTACAAGTGTGTTTTTTTTATTTTCTTTAGCCATGACAATTTCAGTTCTCTTATATGGGTTCAATTAAAGTGCTTATAAAGGCAGAGGGATTTTATCTTGCTGCATTTCTAAAAAAATAAAAAATAAATGTATGCATGCATCTCCCCCCCAGCCCCCCGCCCCCCTAGGCTCTCTTGCTCCTCACTGGCTCAGTAAAAAAAAAGAAATAATAATAATAGGCCAAAAAAGCCAATGCTGTAAAAAAAACACACTATTGCAAAAATGTTGAAAAACTCACTGCAAAGCTACTGCCATTTTTATAACATTATTATAACGTCCGGTGTGCATGAGGAAGCTTTACCATCACTGTAATGTATGGCATTGGTTTAACCACTTAAGCCCTGGACCAATTGTCAGCCTAAGGACCAGAGGTCTTTTTACAATTTTGCACTGCACTGCTTTAACTGGCAATTGCACGGTCATGCAATGTTGTACCCAAACAAAATTTGCGTCCTTTTCTTGCCACAAATAGAGCTTTCTTTTGATGGTATTTGATTGCCTCTGCGATTTTTATTTTTTACGATATAAATGGAAAAAGACTGAAAATTTTGAAAGAAAAAAAGATATTTTCTACTTTTTGTTATAAGAAAAATCGAATAAACTCAATTTCAGTCATACATTTAGGCCAAAATGTATTCAGCCCCATGTCTTTAGTAAAAAAAAGTCATTAAGCGTATATTTATTGGTTTGTGCAAAAGTTATAGCGTCTACAAACTAGAGTACATTTTCTGGAATTTACACAGCTTTTAATTTATGACTGCCTATCTCATTTCTTGAGGTGCTAAAATGGCAGGGCAGTACAACCCCCCCCATGACCCCATTTTGGAAAGTTGAAACCCCAAGAAAATTGCTGAGGGGCATGTTGAGACCATTGAATATTTTTTTTTTTTTGTCCCAAGTGATTGAATAATGACACAAACAAAAAAGTTTGCAAAAAGTTGTCACTAAATGATATATTGCTCACAATGCCATAGTTATATGTGGAATTTCACCCCAAAATATATTCTGCTGCTTCTCCTGAGTACGGGGATACCACATATGTGGGACTTTTTGGGAGCCTAGCCGCGTACGGGACCCCGAAAACCAATCACCGCCTTCAGGATTTCTAAGGGTGCAAATTTTTGATTTCACTCCTCACTACCTATCACAGTTTCGAAGGCCATAAAATGCCAAAATAGCACAAAACCCCCCCAAATGACCCCATTTTGGAAAGTAGACACCCCAAGCTATTTAATGAGAGGCATGTTGAGTCCATGAAATATTTTATATTTTGCCACAAGTTGCGGGAATATTACAAACTTTTTTTTGTGCACGAAGTTGTCACTAAATGATATATTGCTCACACATGCTATGGGCATAAGTGAAATTACACCCCAAAATAAATTCTGCTGCTTCTCCTGAGTACGGGGATACCACATGTGGGGGACTTTGTGGGAGCCTAGCCGTGTACCGTAAAACGCTACCAAAAAATACTGTTAGCGATGGCAGGGATCAGGCCTGACTCTGCAAACGCTGCAGTTATGTGTTTTGTAAGTGACAGTGATCAATCGATACTGCACTTGGGTGGGCTGGGCGGAGGGGCAAAACGCAGGTGCTAGCAGGTATCTGGGCTGGTCCCGCTAACAATGCTTTTTTTGTCGATTTGTGTGCCTATGTGTACCTACGTGTCAGTGTAGTGATTGGTGCACACTTACTACGTCCTCTCCTCGCAGTCCGGTCAAAAAGACCGCCCGAGGAGAGTGAAATCGTAAACACAGGGAGGGGAAGCTTCTCATTCGCCAGGAGCGATGGAGAGGGGATGGCCAGAAACCAACGGCCATCCCCTCATCCTGGATCGCTCCTGAAGCGAAACGGACCGCCGCAGCCAGTGGGAGGGGGTCCGATCGGACCCCCCACACGCTGTAAGGCAGGCATGTACGGGTATGTGCTTGTGCCCATACATGCCATTCTTCCGACGTATAATTACATGCGGTGGTCCTAAAGTGGTTAATTATCTGCGTCTTGTAGAACGACTCCTATTGTAAATGAAAATATATTCTCCGCCTACAATGGCTTGCTACAGTTTCTGTGGAATATTTTTTTGACATTTTGGGAACTATGTATATGTGTTATGTAGGTAACAAGGGGTTAAACATGTATGTGGGGGTCTTTTCTTCCCATATTATAAATCTCTGCCATCTTGCTGGGTGGCATTGAGGTCATCAGTCCAGCCTGTAATAAGTAGCATGCAAGGCTTGTTCAAAAAAAAAAGGCAGTTAGTAGGTGACAGTTGGAAAAAGAGGGGGGGGGGGGGACTTGGCTCGGGGTAAACAGATCTAAAAATAGCTGCTTTCTCCTCTTTAAAATAAATCCTCAGACTGGTGTTTACAAGACAAAAGACAGCAATGTCTATGGCCAGCCCTATACATGTGTACATAGGTTTAGTCTACTGAAAATTTTAAAAAGGGATTGAAGACTTTTCTTTTTAGCAAATGTTTTTGAATTAAGTTATTTGTCTGTTTTTTTATTGTAACTGTGTAGCACTTTGAGGTCTTTTGATGGAAAGTGCATTATAAATAACATTTATTATTATTATTATTATTATTATTATTATTATTATATGGGGGTGCCACTGTCATCAATGGGAGGAAAAAGAACCCAATGAAAGTATTTTGTATTTATCAATATCCATGAAACTTACCAGCCCTGCGTTTTTTGTCCCAGCGTGGTCCATTGGCTTTACAGCCGGCATCAAAACATCCGATAACGGATCTGAAACAGCGACGTACAAATCGCACTGCCCTCCGCATTTTGGTGGGCTTCTTGAATAGGGGATCTGCAAGCTGTATATTGATCTCTCCTTCCATAGCTGGGCTTCCTTTGGTTGGTTTCTCAATATTGTTTTGAGAAACAATCTGTTTACTTGTAATTTGTCTCATTATGAAGAATAATAAGACACGCTTTAAGTCTGAGAAATTGCAATAAAACTGAATCGAATAAATCCAAATCCAATCAAACAGCAAGAGAAAGCTGGACAGAGATGTCTTCACTGTACAGCAAACAACTCACAACTGATGCCAGAAGAGCCCAGAGCAGCCTTATATTAGAGCAGGTGATGACATCATAGAGGTCGTTTTTTTTAACTGACGATTTTTCTTAACGGCTTTTGTTGCCATGGTTACCAAAGCTTCCTATACACAGTGATGGGCTGTGGGGGATGGGCTGTGAGGGAGAGCACAGACACACCAATAGAGGACTATGATTGGGCAGTATTAATGGTAGCAATATGATGGGGCAGTTTTGATAGGGCAGTTTTGATGGTGGCAATAGGAGGAGGCAATTTTGATGGGAAAAAGAGGGGGGGGACTTGGCTCAGGGTAAACAGATCTAAAAATAGCTGCTTTCTCCTCTTTAAAATAAATTCTCAGACTGGTGTTTACAAGACAAAAGACAGCAATGTCTATGGCCAGCCCTATACATGTGTACATAGGTTTAGTCTACTGAAAATTTTAAAAAGGGATTGAAGACTTTTCATTTTAGCAAATGTTTTTGAATTAAGTTATTTGTCTGTTTTTTTATTGTAACTATGTAGCACTTTGAGGTCTTTTGATGGAAAGTGCATTATTATTATTATTATTATTATTATTATTATTATTATTATTATTATATGGGGGTGCCACTGTCATCAATGGGAGGAAAAAGAACCCAATGAAAGTATTTTGTATTTATCAATATCCATGAAACTTACCAGCCCTGCGTTTTTTGTCCCAGCGTGGTCCATTGGCTTTACAGCCGGCATCAAAACATCCGATAACGGATCTGAAACAGCGACGTACAAATCGCACTGCCCTCCGCATTTTGGTGGGCTTCTTAAATAGGGGATCTGCAAGCTGTATATTGATCTCTCCTTCCATAGCTGGGCTTCCTTTGGTTGGTTTCTCAATATTGTTTTGAGAAACAATCTGTTTACTTGTAATTTGTCTCATTATGAAGAATAATAAGACACGCTTTAAGTCTGAGAAATTGCAATAAAACTGAATCGAATAAATCCAAATCCAATCAAACAGCAAGAGAAAGCTGGACAGAGATGTCTTCACTGTACAGCAAACAACTGACTTCTGATGCCAGAGGAGCCCAGAGCAGCCTTATATTAGAGCAGGTGATGACATCATAGAGGTTTTTTTTTCAACTGACGATTTTTCTTAACGGCTTTTGTTGCCATGGTTACCAACGCTTCCTATACACAGTGATGGACTGTGGGGGAGAGCACAGACACACCAATAGAGGACTATGATGGGGCAGTATTAATGGTAGCAATATGATGGTGCAGTTTTGATGGTGGCAATAGGAGGAGGCAATTTTAATGGGGCAGTTTTTTTTATATGTATAGAGGACTGTGAAACTGGATTAAAGTTATTATTATAAAGCCCTCTATTTTAAGGCATAGTGATAGGTTGAGTGGTCAGAGTTGATATTGATTATGTATATGTCGACACACGAAAGAAAATAAAAAGAAAAAATCCTGTTTTTCTTCAACGGTGACTAAAAAAAGTCGAAGTGAGGGTGTAGTGTATCTTCTAGAATGTCCTTGCCACATTCAATACATGGGAAGAACAAAAAGAGAACTCTGGAAGAGATTAAGAGAGCATGTTGAAAATATTAAAAAGGGTTTTGATAAATATAACCCTCGAGACACTATGCGAAGTTTCATAAAAAAGACCCCTCATCTTTATTAATTTGTGGTATTCAAAAATACAAGCCCCATTGGAGAGGTGATAATAAAATTATTAGGATTAGCCAAGCTGAATCCTGATGGATTCATGAATTATGCACTTTAACAGCTTTTGGACATAACGTTGACTTTGATCTTAATTGTTTTATTTCTAATTATTAATTCAAGATTTGTGGGCATTTTATTAATATTAATGAATTTTTTATATTTTTCTATATCCACTTATATATATATAGATAGCATTGGGGTTAGATGTACTTCACTGATGAGGGGTTTTGTCCTCTCCCCCCTCCCCCTACTGCTTTTTTTTTTTTTTTTTCGGTATTAATTTCCCAATTGATTGGTCCAGTCAAAACCAACGTTATGGCCAGTTATGAGATAGTTAAAATATAGCTATGGTATAGTTGTACTTTTTATCATAATATTGCTATGTATTTGAATGACTAGATGAACACAGCATTGCCTGTATAAAATGATGTAGTATGGCATTTAACCACAAGATGGCAGTGTCTGTGGAGCGATATATTTAGAATGTTATTTTACACTTATTTATGTGGAGAAAGTTATAACAATTACTTTGTAATTTTAGTAATGTTATTAGTAGATGTGGAAGTAATTTGAATATGCTTTTATTTTCAAGTTGTATCAGGAAGCTAGTAGTATTAAGGTATGGGGTGGTTGTTGTTTTGAGTTGCTATAGCCGCCCGCCCTATTTAAACTTCATCAACACCTGACTCCTTGACCCTTTGAAAA
This sequence comes from Lithobates pipiens, assembly GCF_037356315.1. Classification (NCBI taxonomy): domain Eukaryota; kingdom Metazoa; phylum Chordata; class Amphibia; order Anura; family Ranidae; genus Lithobates; species Lithobates pipiens. Next base: position 541,793,125 of record NW_027507758.1, read on the forward strand.
AGTCACGTGTCTGTGACGCAACGTGTCAGGGAGGAGCCAGGTGTCACGATCGTCACTTCCGGTCGCGGCTGAGACCGAAAGTTCCCTTTTTTACAAGCGCAAGATTCCGTTTTTTAATGTGAGTGGATATTTTACATTATTTTATTAAAGTTTACATTTCTACACATGAGAGTCCCCTTTCTTTCCCCCATGATCGTTGGTATTTTGGATTTTATTGTGAGGCTGAAGGAATCATCTATAAGGAGCCAAATCAGCAATTTCCCCTACAAGTGTGTTGGACCCTGAGGGGTCTTGTATTGAGGTGAGAGGCTGGGGGAAACGGGGGGTGCTCTGGTGGAGCACTGAAGGTGGACTGTCTCTCTCTTTTTGTGAAGCATGTCTGCATCTGTGACAACACTGCATGACTATTAGATATACTGTCACATTTGGATATCGAGCTACTGAATAGCACTGGAACATTTGTTTGAACACTTGTATTTGCACATGGACTTTTTTATTTTTATGTTTTTCTTCTTCTTTTTTAGCCATTTTTGTATTGTGATTCAGTCACATATTGTTTGCGATATTTGCACATTTCATGTCATTTGGATGTATCACTTTTTATATATGTGATTTTGCACTTTTTAAATATTATACACTACTGTGTTTTGCACGTTTATGGATGCACAGTGTTTTTACATTTGCACATTTATGTACGTATTTATTACAGTTATTGATTTGTGTCACATAATAGGTGGTGTATTTTAAAAGGCAGCGCTACATACCTTTTTTTACATATATATATTTATATTTATTAACCACATGCCCTCTGGAATCTATGATTTACTCCCCTTCATGACCAGATCATGTTTTGCAATACGGCACTGCACTACTTATTTTAACTGACAATTGCGCGGTCATGCAACGCTGTATGCAAATAAAATGTATGTCTTTTTTTGCCACATAAATAGAGCTTTCTTTTGGTGGGATTTGATCAACTCTGCAGTTTTACATTTTTTTGCACTATATACAAAAAGAGACTAAATGAAGGAAAACAGCAGAGCTTCCTCTCATTTCAGAGCTTCCCCTTAAATCTAGAACAAGTGGACTTGCAGGGCACAGTATATTTGCCGTTAATAAATCAACCTCATTGTGTCTACAATAAAATTTCTGCCTGCTCTTATTTTTTTTTAAAGAGAAGTTCCAGCCTGTATAAATAAAAAAAAATGAAAAGTCAGGAACAGGGTTGCCATCCTCCTACAGTATTTTTTACTGACAAAACATGGAAAATTTACTGGCGGAGCACATTTTTTACTGGCATAAGAAATTACAGAACTCCTATTGAAAACTAAAACAGTGCATATTTGAACAGTATAAACATATATGAAAACACTGACAATACCTATACCAAAGTCATTTGTTTGATTTACACTTATAAAGTCAACACAGCATGAAAATATCAGCCCCTGATATATAGGCCTCTTTCACGCGACTGATACGCTCAAGTCCGCCTTTTTTCAGGTGGACCTGAACGGATGCTCCATAGAGGTCTATGGAGCGTCGGATGTCAGCGGTGACATGTCCGCTGACGTCCGACCCGCTCCGATCCGAAAAAGTCTGAGGATCGGATCGGGTGACGATGGACTCTGCGGTCCGTCCTCATCCGATCCCCTATAGGGGAGAGCGGTGCTCGGACAGGTCCGTCCCTGCACGGTGTGCAGAGGCAAACCTGTCCTCTGCCTGCTCAGTGGGGATCGACAGAGCGATCCCCGCTGAGCAAGCGGATGTCCACGGGGCAGATCAGCGCGGATCCTTTCCGTGTGAAAGAGCCGTTACTGGTAGTTATAAAAAAATCACAGATTTTTACAAACTGTCAGTAAATTTACTGGCGTTTGACAACCCTAGTCAGGAGCTACAAATAGTGTAGCTCATGAATGTTAACCACTTAAGCCCCAGACCACTTTTTGCGATTCGACACTGCGTCTCTTTAACTGACAATTGTGCGGTCGTGCGACATGGCTCCCAAACAAAATTGACGTACTTTTTTCCCCACAAATAGAGATTTCTTTTGGTGGTATTTGATCACCTCTGTGGTTTTTATTTTTTGCGCTATAAACAAAAAAAGAGCAACAATTTTGAAAAAAAAGCATTATATTTTACATTTTGTTATAATATAAAAAATATTTTTTTTCCTCAGTTTAGGCCAATATGTATTCTTCTACATATTTTTGATAAAGAAAATCACAATAAGTGTTAACTAATTGGTTTGCGCAAAAGTTATAGCGTTTACAAAATAGGGGACAGTTTTGTGGCATTTTTTTAAATAATTTTTTTTTTGTTTACTAGTAATGGCGGGGATCAGCGATTTTTATCGTGACTGTGACATTACAGCAGACACATTGGACATTTTTGACACCATTGTCATTTATACAGCAATCAGTGCTATACAAATGCACTGATTCCTGTCTAAATGACACTGACAGTGAAGGGGTTAATAGCTAGGTGGCAGTGTAGAGGTTAAGTGTGTCCTGGGGCGAGTTTCTAACTGTGGGGCGGTGTGGCTGTGTGTGACACGTCACTGATCACTCCTCCCGATCACTAGGCAGAACAGGTAGATGCTTGTTTACATTAGCATCTCCCAGTTCTTCCTTCCCGTGAGACTATCGCGGGTATCCCCGCGGTGATCGAGTCCACGGGACTTGTGATCCGACTCACAGAGGTCTCAGCCAGCATGCACGCGATGGCGGCATGCACATGATGGCGTGGCCCCAAATTTAAAGGGACGTACAGGTATGCCCATTTGCCCATCCATGCCATTCTGCCAAAGTACATCAGCATGCGCCAGTTGGGAAGTGGTTAATATAAGGATACTTACCTGTAGTGGTATCCCGTGATGTCGGCACCCCTAGCCGATTTGTCCATCAGCTTTGGGTGCAGGAGCGGCATCCTTATAAGGGAAATAGGAAGTGAAGCCCTGCGGCTTCCCAGCCTGTTTCCTACTGTGCATGTGTGAGTTGCGCTGCCCTTATTGAAAGGTCCCACTCTCTTCTAGGACTTGTGTCTCCCAGAAGACAGCAGGGGGCGTAAAATTCAGTAGATCAACGCAATCAATGTGCAGCGATCTTATCCGGGAAGAGGGAGCGGGTACCTGGTTTTGACAAAAAGTGCCAAATATGGCAGTGGGGGTGGGGGGGGGGGGGCTGGTGTGAACAAGCAGAGCTTCCACTTTTGGGCTGAGCTCCACTTTAGACTTCAGTTCCAGTTTTAATTTGAGTATCGCTTAGGCTGACTTCACATTTGCGTGTCTGTTGTTTCCTGTGTTCTTTTGTTATTACCTTGGACAGGTATGTTTGTCATGCGTTGACGTGTGCTGAAACTCCCATGAAAAGCTCATGAAAAGCATCAGTGGATTCAAAACTCGGAATGTTTTCAGCCAATGCGTGTCAAGGCACTGCACAGATCTGAATTGGCAGAATCCTGGCTTGTTTACACTCGTGTTGCTCTCTGAAGAGCGATCAGTATTGGATTGATCTTTGGAGGGTGTTTAACAGGTGTTGAGGAGGCATTATGTTGCCTGTTTTACCCCCTAAAAACCCCACCACCCCATTCAGTTGATTGAGTCTCATCTGTCAGTCGCTGTTGGCCGCCATGAGCGACAGTGCGGATAAATTTGGTTGCGCCGCAGTGGAAAGCATTGTGGCCATATGTACACCCCAATCCATTGCCTTTGCAGGTAGTAACGCTGCTCAGGTGTGTGTGTTTACAGTCCCCTAAATTCAAAGTGTAAATTTGCATTGCAAGCAGGGGGAAATAGTCCCCATCAACTCAAAACAACATGTCCATCTAAAGTCTAGAACACACTACTCATTTTTTCTTTCAGGGCTGAACAAAAAAAAACTGACAGCTCCAGAGGAGCCGATGTACTAACTAAGAGATGTTAGTACAGCTATCTCCCCTACTGTGCTATTGTGTTCTGACAGGGGGGACTGCCATGTCCCTTTAATAGAAGCTGGCCGCCTTCTGTTGGCTGCAGCACACGGGCAGAGCGTCTGGCGGTTTCTAGTGGACCAAGCGATGCTGCCCACCATTCAGCCCATGTGTACGGGCATTAGACTCTTCTGTCTTACAGGGTGATGGTACATTATTATTATTATTATTATTATTATAATTATTATTATAATACATATTATTATATATATTTATATATATGAGATCTTGTACAATATATATAGTACATGATCTCACTGCAGAGTTGTCACGTTATAGGAAGTAGAAAAATATATGATCAATTGACAGGATCAACAGGTAACAGAAATACAATATATTGTCAAAAGTATTGTGACAGCTGCCTTTACACGCACATTAACTTGTTTTTTTTTTTTGTTTTGTTTTTTCAAATAGCAATTTTTATTAGTCGTCATTGATTTTCAACAAAGGTAAAAAGCGTAACGTGAACGTACATGAACAAAAGCAAAATGTACACGACGGAAGTCCATTTAAGGTAGGAGCAAAATACAACAACCATAGTCATTGATACTACCGAAAATGTTACCGCACATGAACTTTAATGGCCTCCCAGTCTAAGGCTGGATTCACACCTACGCATTTTTATGTGCTTTTTGCATTTTGCTGATTTGCACTACAGATCGTGTTCCATAGGAAACCATGTTATTTGGACTCTAGGGCAAATCTGCAAAATGCAAAAAGCACTAAAACTGTATAGGTGTGAATCCAGCCTTAGTCTGCAGGGTTCAGTATTGGGTTGGCCCACCCTTTGTAGTTATAACAGCTTCAACTCTTCTGGGAAGGCTGTCCACAAGGTTTAGGTGTGTGTCTATGGAAATGTTGGACCATTCTTCCAGAAGTGCGTTTGTGAGGTCAGGCACTGATGTTGGACGAGAAGGCCTGGAGTGCAGTCTCACCTCTAATATATCCCAAAGGTGTTCTATCGGGTTGAGGTCAGGACTCTGTGTAGTCCAGTCAAGTTCCTCCACCACAAACTCACTCATGCATGTCTTTATGGACCTTGCTTTTTGCACTGGTCCAAATCATTTGGTAGAGGTGGGGGTTATGGTGTGGGGTTGTTTTTCAGGAGTTGGGATTGGCCTCTTAGTTCCAGTGAAGGAATCTCTTAAGGCGTGAGCATACCAAGACATTTTGGACAATTTCTGCTCCCAGCTTTGTGGGAACAGTTTGAGGATGGCCCTTTCCTGTTCCAACTTGTCTGTGCACCAGTGCACAAACTTGACTGGCCTGCACAGAGTCCTGACCTCAACCTGATAGAACACCTTTGGGATGAATTAGAGTGGAGACTGCGAGCCAGGCCTTCTCATCCAACATCAGTGCCTGACCTCACAAATGCTCTTCTGGAAAAATGGTCAAACATTCCCATAGACACACTTCTAAACCTTGTGCTCAGCCTTCCCAGAAGACTTGAAGCTGTTATAGCTGCAAAGGGTGGGCAATGCAATACTGAACCCTACGGACTAAGACTGGGATGTCATTAAATGTCATGTGTGTGTAAAGGCAGGCGCCCCAATGCCTTTACACACAGTTTATTCTGGGAACTCAGAAACAAATGCTGTTAATTCTGGAAATAGACGGCATCATGTATAGCATTTTTTATTTCAGTCATAGTTTCATTCATAGCTTTTACAAAGAAAACATTCTGACTGGGTTCTCTCTCCCTAACGAGCATACGTGTCATCACTCCATTAATTCCTATAGATGATCTGTACAGTACTCTTGGTAGCCACCAGTCACCCAGCAGAGTAGGAATCAGGGTGGATATAAATAAATGATTTTATTTTTTTATCTGATTTTTTTTTTTGATTTTTTTTATCAATTTTTTTAATAAAATGCTTTTGGGGTAAAAATCTATCTAAAGATAAATTTCTATTTAGGATGCATTAATAATTTAGTTTATTCAGCATGAAATGGAGCTTAGTTATGTAACATGAGGCTGTATATTCTGCAATATTTACATTTTTTGATAAACTCATTCAATGAATCCAAGCTCTGCAAGCTGAGATAACAGGCACTGCATTGATGTATTCACAGTAACCAGGCGATAAAACAAAATTCAGGAATATTCCTTTATCCCATTATTTTGCAAATCTATGTACACTACAAACTGTATGATTGAATAGGCTCAGATATCACTGATTTACTAACCTGACAGCTTAATATTCTAAATAAGAAACCTTCATTTTGTTTGCAAATATTAAAGATTCTAACTACCAATAAGTCCTTACGTTTAAAGAGCACCTGTCACTTCAGATCCATCATGGCAGCACTTGTTAGCGGGCATCCACTCACCTGCTGCCACCACGTCCCTCACCTTGTTGTGTCACTGCCACATCACCAGCTGTCCCATTAAAGTGAATGGGACTGTCGGTGAGTCAACAGCGGGTCAGAGGAGGAGCCACTGCGGGACAGAGATGACAGTTGCTGTTTAAACACTTGACATCCGTGCTATGGCCGAATGACGGCCACAGTGAATTCAAATCCACCCTGGTAGGAATCATCCATAGTAATGAATAGGGCCCCTGGGTGCATGCATGGTGGGAAGAGGACCTGGATGAGACACTTTCCTTGCAAAGGCTCTGTAGTGCCAATCAGGACTTACCAATGAGGACTATGGAAGTCGGAAGAATGGAAATTTACTAGGAAGACTGCAATTAATGAGATGGTTCTAAAGTTGTCCTTTAAGCAGGAAGTCTGAGCAACAAATAGTTTTCTGTGTTCTTTCTTTTTTATGTATTCTTTATTAAGGCCCCAATCAAATCTGATTACGTAGATTCATGCAGATTTATCCTATTCAAATTCAATGGGTGTGTCTGAATATGCGCTGCACAAGTATTTATGTGCATTTTTCAAGCATTTCTCTGCCTAACAACTAGGCTCCTTCTCCTCCTCCTGAAGCTTATAATACATATAAAAAATGCTTCAAAAACGTGTATATATGCGTTAAAACATACCAAAAATTCACTGGCAAATCTCTGGCAAAAATACGCTCTGCTCAGGTGTGAATGCAGCCTTGATGTATAATTAAAGACTTTTTTTTTTTTTTTGGATAGTGTGGAGAGCAGGCATGTACCGGCCATCGGGACTACTGGGAGTTTCCCGGTGGGCCGATGGCTCAGTGGGCCACTCTGATGTAAGGGGGCTGGTGATGGGACACTCTGATGTAAGGGGGCTGCTGATGGGACACTCTGATGTAAGGGGGGTGCTGATGGGACACTCTGATGTAAGGGGCTGCTGATGGGACACTCTGATGTAAGGGGGCTGCTGATGGGACACTCTGATGTAAGGGGGCTGCTGATGGGACACTCTGATGTATGGAGGTGCTGGTAATGGGAAACTCTGATGTAAGGGGGCTGGTAATGGGACACTCTGATGTAAGGGGGCTGGTAATGGGACACTCTGATGTAAGGGGGTGCTGATGGAACACTCTGATGTAAGGGGGCTGCTGATGGGACACTCTGATGTTAGGGTGTGCTGATGGGACACTCTGATGTAAGGGGGCTGGTAATGGGACACTCTGATGTAAGGGGGTGCTGATGGGACACTCTGATGTAAGGGGGTGCTGATGGGACACTCTGATGTAAGGGGGTGCTGATGGGACTCTCTGATGTAAGGGGGTGCTGATGGGACTCTCTGATGTTAGGGAGTGCTGATGGGACACTCTGATGTAAGGGGGCTGGTGATGGGACACTCTGATGTAAGGGGGCTGCTGATGGGACACTCTGATGTAAGGGGGCTGCTGATGGGACACTCTGATGTATGGAGGTGCTGTTAATGGGACACTCTGATGTAAGGGGGCTGGTAATGGGACACTCTTATGTAAGGGGGCTGGTGATGGGACTCTCTGATGTTAGGGGGTGCTGATGGGACACTCTGATGTAAGGGGGTGCTGATGGGACACTCTGATGTTAGGGAGTGCTGATGGGCCACTCTGATGTAAGGGGGCTGGTGATGGGCCACTCTGATGTAAGGGGGCTGGTGATGGGACACTCTGATGTAAGGGGGCTGGTAATGGGACACTCTGATGTAAGGGGGTGCTGATGGGACACTCTGATGTAAGGGGGCTGCTGATGGGACACTCTGATGTAAGGGGGCTGGTAATGGGACACTCTGATGTAAGGGGGCTGGTAATGGGACACTCTGATGTAAGGGGGTGCTGATGGGACACTCTGATGTAAGGGGGTGCTGATGGGACACTCTGATGTAAGGGGGTGCTGATGGGACTCTCTGATGTAAGGGGGTGCTGATGGGACTCTCTGATGTTAGGGAGTGCTGATGGGACACTCTGATGTAAGGGGGCTGGTGATGGGACACTCTGATGTAAGGGGTGCTGATGGGACTCTCTGATGTTAGGGGGTGCTGATGGGACACTCTGATGTTAGGGTGTGCTGATGGGACACTGATGTAATGGGGCTGGTAATGGGACACTCTGATGTAAGGGGACTGGTAATGGAACACTCTGATGTAAGGGGGTGCTGATGGGACACTCTGATGTAAGTTGGTGCTGATGGGACTCTCTGATGTAAGGGGGTGCTGATGGGACTCTCTGATTTAAGGGGGTGCTGATGGGACTCTCTGATGTAAGGGGGCTGATGATGGGACACTCTGATGTAAGGGGGTGCTGATGGGACTCTCTGATGTTAGGGAGTGCTGATGGGACACTCTTATGTAAGGGGGCTGCTGATGGGACACTCTGATGTAAGGGGGCTGCTGATGGGACACTCTGATGTAAGGGGGCTGCTGATGGGACACTCTTATGTAAGGGGGCTGGTAATGGGACACTCTGATGTAAGGGGGCTGGTAATGGGACACTCTGATGTAAGGGGGCTGGTAATGGGACACTCTGATGTAAGGGGGTGCTGATGGGACTCTCTGATGTTAGGGGGTGCTGATGGGACACTGATGTTAGGGAGTGCTGATGGGACTCTGATGTTAGGGAGTGCTGATGGGACACTCTGATGTAAGGGGGCTGGTGATGGGACACTCTGATGTAAGGGGGTGCTGATGGGACTCTCTGATGTTAGGGGGCGCTGATGGGACTCTCTGATGTTAGGGAGTACTGATGGGACACTCTTATGTAAGGGGGCTGGTGATGGGACACTCTGATGTAAGGGGTGATGATGGGACACTCTGTTGTAAGGGGGTGCTGATGGGACACACTGATGTTAGGGGGCGCTGATGGGACACTCTGATGTTAGGGAGTGCTGATGGGACACTCTTATGTAAGGGGGCTGGTGATGGGACTCTCTGATGTTAGGGTGTGCTGATGGGACACTCTGATGTAAGGGGGCTGGTAATGGGACACTCTGATGTAAGGGGGCTGGTAATGGGACACTCTGATGTAAGGGGGTGCTGATGGGACTCTCTGATGTTAGGGTGTGCTGATGGGACACTCTGATGTAAGGGGGCTGGTAATGGGACACTCTGATGTAAGGGGGCTGGTAATGGGACACTCTGATGTAAGGGGGTGCTGATGGAACACTCTGATGTAAGGGGGCTGCTGATGGGACATTCTGATGTACGGAGGTGCTGGTAATGGGACACTCTGATGTAAGGGGGCTGGTAATGGGACACTCTGATGTAAGGGGGCTGGTAATGGGACACTCTGATGTAAGGGGGCTGGTGATGGGACACTCTGATGTAAGGGGGTGCTGATGGGACTCTCTGATGTTAGGGGGTGCTGATGGGACACTCTGATGTTAGGGAGTGCTGATGGGACTCTCTGATATTAGGGAGTGCTGATGGGACACTCTGATGTAAGGGGGCTGGTGATGGGACACTTTGATGTAAGGGGGTGCTGATGGGACACTCTGATGTTAGGGGGTGCTGATGGGACACTCTGATGTTAGGGAGTGCTGATGGGACTCTCTGATGTTAGGGAGTGCTGATGGGACACTCTGATGTAAGGGGGCTGGTGATGGGACACTCTGATGTAAGGGGGTGCTGATGGGACTCTCTGATGTTAGGGGGCGCTGATGGGACTCTCTGATGTTAGGGAGTACTGATGGGACACTCTTATGTAAGGGGGCTGGTGATGAGACACTCTGATGTAAGGGGTGATGATGGGACACTCTGTTGTAAGGGGGTGCTGATGGGACACACTGATGTTAGGGGGCGCTGATGGGACTCTCTGATGTTAGGGAGTGCTGATGGGACACTCTCATGTAAGGGGGCTGGTGATGGGACACTCTGATGTAAGGGGGTGCTGATGGGACACACTGATGTTAGGGGGCGCTGATGGGACACTCTGATGTTAGGGAGTGCTGATGGGACACTCTTATGTAAGGGGGCTGGTGATGGGACACTCTGATGTAAGGGGGTTCTGATGGGACTCTCTGATGTTAGGGTGTGCTGATGGGACACTCTGATGTAAGGGGGCTGGTAATGGGACACTCTGATGTAAGGGGGCTGGTAATGGGACACTCTGATGTAAGGGGGTGCTGATGGAACACTCTGATGTAAGGGGGCTGCTGATGGGACATTCTGATGTACGGAGGTGCTGGTAATGGGACACTCTGATGTAAGGGGGCTGGTAATGGGACACTCTGATGTAAGGGGGCTGGTAATGGGACACTCTGATGTAAGGGGGCTGGTGATGGGACACTCTGATGTAAGGGGGTGCTGATGGGACTCTCTGATGTTAGGGGGTGCTGATGGGACACTCTGATGTTAGGGAGTGCTGATGGGACTCTCTGATATTAGGGAGTGCTGATGGGACACTCTGATGTAAGGGGGCTGGTGATGGGACACTCTGATGTAAGGGGGTGCTGATGGGACACTCTGATGTTAGGGGGTGCTGATGGGACACTCTGATGTTAGGGAGTGCTGATGGGACTCTCTGATGTTAGGGAGTGCTGATGGGACACTCTGATGTAAGGGGGCTGGTGATGGGACACTTTGATGTAAGGGGGTGCTGATGGGACTCTCTGATGTTAGGGGGCGCTGATGGGACTCTCTGATGTTAGGGAGTACTGATGGGACACTCTTATGTAAGGGGGCTGGTGATGAGACACTCTGATGTAAGGGGTGATGATGGGACACTCTGTTGTAAGGGGGTGCTGATGGGACACACTGATGTTAGGGGGCGCTGATGGGACTCTCTGATGTTAGGGAGTGCTGATGGGACACTCTCATGTAAGGGGGCTGGTGATGGGACACTCTGATGTAAGGGGGTGCTGATGGGACACTCTGATGTTAGGGGGTGCTGATGGGACACTCTGATGTTAGGGAGTGCTGATGGGACACTCTGATGTTAGTGAGTGCTGATGGGACTCTCTGATGTTAGGGAGTGCTGATGGGACACTCTGATGTAAGGGGGCTGGTGATGGGGCACTCTGATGTAATGGGTGATGATGGGACACTCTGTTGTAAGGGGGTGCTGATGGGACACACTGATGTTAGGGAGTGCTGATGGGACACTCTGATGTTAGGGAGTGCTGATGGGACACTCTGATGTAAGGGGGCTGGTGATGGGACACTCTGATGTAAGGGGTGCTGATGGGACTCTCTGATGTTAGGGGGTGCTGATGGGACACTCTGATGTTAGGGTGTGCTGATGGGACACTGATGTAATGGGGCTGGTAATGGGACACTCTGATGTAAGGGGACTGGTAATGGAACACTCTGATGTAAGGGGGTGCTGATGGGACACTCTGATGTAAGTTGGTGCTGATGGGACTCTCTGATGTAAGGGGGTGCTGATGGGACTCTCTGATTTAAGGGGGTGCTGATGGGACTCTCTGATGTAAGGGGGCTGGTGATGGGACACTCTGATGTAAGGGGGTGCTGATGGGACTCTCTGATGTTAGGGAGTGCTGATGGGACACTCTTATGTAAGGGGGCTGCTGATGGGACACTCTGATGTAAGGGGGCTGCTGATGGGACACTCTGATGTAAGGGGGCTGCTGATGGGACACTCTTATGTAAGGGGGCTGGTAATGGGACACTCTGATGTAAGGGGGCTGGTAATGGGACACTTTGATGTAAGGGGGCTGGTAATGGGACACTCTGATGTAAGGGGGTGCTGATGGGACACTCTGATGTAAGGGGGCTGCTGATGAGACACTCTGATGTACGGAGGTGCTGGTAATGGGACACTCTGATGTAAGGGGGCTGGTAATGGGACACTCTGATGTAAGGGGTGATGATGGGACACTCTGTTGTAAGGGGGTGCTGATGGGACACACTGATGTTAGGGGGCGCTGATGGGACACTCTGATGTTAGGGAGTGCTGATGGGACACTCTTATGTAAGGGGGCTGGTGATGGGACACTCTGATGTAAGGGGGTGCTGATGGGACTCTCTGATGTTAGGGTGTGCTGATGGGACACTCTGATGTAAGGGGGCTGGTAATGGGACACTCTGATGTAAGGGGGCTGGTAATGGGACACTCTGATGTAAGGGGGTGCTGATGGGACTCTCTGATGTTAGGGTGTGCTGATGGGACACTCTGATGTAAGGGGGCTGGTAATGGGACACTCTGATGTAAGGGGGCTGGTAATGGGACACTCTGATGTAAGGGGGTGCTGATGGAACACTCTGATGTAAGGGGGCTGCTGATGGGACATTCTGATGTACGGAGGTGCTGGTAATGGGACACTCTGATGTAAGGGGGCTGGTAATGGGACACTCTGATGTAAGGGGGCTGGTAATGGGACACTCTGATGTAAGGGGGCTGGTGATGGGACACTCTGATGTAAGGGGGTGCTGATGGGACTCTCTGATGTTAGGGGGTGCTGATGGGACACTCTGATGTTAGGGAGTGCTGATTGGACTCTCTGATATTAGGGAGTGCTGATGGGACACTCTGATGTAAGGGGGCTGGTGATGGGACACTTTGATGTAAGGGGGTGCTGATGGGACACTCTGATGTTAGGGGGTGCTGATGGGACACTCTGATGTTAGGGAGTGCTGATGGGACTCTCTGATATTAGGGAGTGCTGATGGGACACTCTGATGTAAGGGGGCTGGTGATGGGACACTTTGATGTAAGGGGGTGCTGATGGGACACTCTGATGTTAGGGGGTGCTGATGGGACACTCTGATGTTAGGGAGTGCTGATGGGACTCTCTGATGTTAGGGAGTGCTGATGGGACACTCTGATGTAAGGGGGCTGGTGATGGGACACTCTGATGTAAGGGGGTGCTGATGGGACTCTCTGATGTTAGGGGGCGCTGATGGGACTCTCTGATGTTAGGGAGTACTGATGGGACACTCTTATGTAAGGGGGCTGGTGATGAGACACTCTGATGTAAGGGGTGATGATGGGACACTCTGTTGTAAGGGGGTGCTGATGGGACACACTGATGTTAGGGGGCGCTGATGGGACTCTCTGATGTTAGGGAGTGCTGATGGGACACTCTCATGTAAGGGGGCTGGTGATGGGACACTCTGATGTAAGGGGGTGCTGATGGGACACACTGATGTTAGGGGGCGCTGATGGGACACTCTGATGTTAGGGAGTGCTGATGGGACACTCTTATGTAAGGGGGCTGGTGATGGGACACTCTGATGTAAGGGGGTGCTGATGGGACTCTCTGATGTTAGGGTGTGCTGATGGGACACTCTGATGTAAGGGGGCGGGTAATGGGACACTCTGATGTAAGGGGGCTGGTAATGGGACACTCTGATGTAAGGGGGTGCTGATGGAACACTCTGATGTAAGGGGGCTGCTGATGGGACATTCTGATGTACGGAGGTGCTGGTAATGGGACACTCTGATGTAAGGGGGCTGGTAATGGGACACTCTGATGTAAGGGGGCTGGTAATGGGACACTCTGATGTAAGGGGGCTGGTGATGGGACACTCTGATGTAAGGGGGTGCTGATGGGACTCTCTGATGTTAGGGGGTGCTGATGGGACACTCTGATGTTAGGGAGTGCTGATGGGACTCTCTGATATTAGGGAGTGCTGATGGGACACTCTGATGTAAGGGGGCTGGTGATGGGACACTCTGATGTAAGGGGGTGCTGATGGGACTCTCTGATGTTAGGGGGCGCTGATGGGACTCTCTGATGTTAGGGAGTACTGATGGGACACTCTTATGTAAGGGGGCTGGTGATGAGACACTCTGATGTAAGGGGTGATGATGGGACACTCTGTTGTAAGGGGGTGCTGATGGGACACACTGGTGTTAGGGGGCGCTGATGGGACTCTCTGATGTTAGGGAGTGCTGATGGGACACTCTCATGTAAGGGGGCTGGTGATGGGACACTCTGATGTAAGGGGGTGCTGATGGGACACTCTGATGTTAGGGGGTGCTGATGGGACACTCTGATGTTAGGGAGTGCTGATGGGACTCTCTGATGTTAGGGAGTGCTGATGGGACACTCTGATGTAAGGGGGCTGGTGATGGGGCACTCTGATGTAATGGGTGATGATGGGACACTCTGTTGTAAGGGGGTGCTGATGGGACACACTGATGTTAGGGAGTGCTGATGGGACACTCATAATGTAAGTGGGCCGGTCTGGATGAAGTCCAGGGCCAAATTTCTGTCCCAGTCCAGCCCTGGTGGAGAGGGATCAGATCTGTGACCCCGTTAGGGAGACTCACCCTCTACTTTCATTTTTAACCATTATCATCGAAAGTGAAGGTAAAAGGAAATCACTAATTTTGGGTTGACGCCGAAACAGGATTATCGGCACTAGTTCTGGTGACACCCAGGGATTCCCTTACTCAGAAGGGATTTCCTCTCAATTCCTGTATTTGGCATGGGATAGGATGTGAAAGGAAGTCTGAACAACGAGCCACAGATGTGGAAAGAAAACTGACGGGTGGTTGTAACCCTCCCTTGCTCTATTAACCAGTTGCCGACCGCCGCACGCCGATGTACGTCGGCAGAATGGCACGGGCAGGCATAAGGGCTTACATGTACGTCCTTGCCTGCCCGCGGGTCGGGGGCCCGATCGGGCCCCCGCCCGGTGCCTGCGGCGGTCGGTATTCGTTCGGGAGCGATCCCGGACGAGGGGACGGCCATTCATTCATGGCCACCCCCTCGCGATCGCTCCCGACGAATGAAAATGCTCGGTGACCTCACTTCCTCTCCTGTAATGTAAACACAGGAGAGGAAGTGAAGTATTCTCTCCTCGTGTCGGTCTTTTTCGTTCCGGCACGGAGGAGAGAGGATCGGTGAGTTGCACCTAACACTACACTAACAGTAGAACACGCCAGGCACACTTTTCACCCCCCTGATCACCCCCCAATCACCCCCCAATCACCCCTGCCCCCCCCAGTCACAGTGACACCAAGTGCATTTTTTTTTTTTTTAATTTTTTTTTTTTTTTTTTTGCATTGGTGTCATTTGTGACTGTAATAACTGTTAGGGCAGTTAGGGCTAGCCCCCTTTAGCTCTAGGGTGCCCCCCTAACCCCCCCAATAAAGGTTTAACCCCGTGATCACCCCCCGTCGCCAGTGTCACTAATAAGCGATTTTTTTCTGATCGCTGTATTAGTGTCACAGGTGACGCTAGATAGGCAGGTAAGTATTTGGGTTCGCCGCAGCTTTTTATAGCGTCAGGGACCCCCATATACTACCGCATAGCCCCCTGATTGCCCCCCAGTTAACCCTTTCACCAGTGATCACCATATAACTGTTACAGGTGACGCTGGTTGGTTAGTTATATTTTTTTGTTTCAGGGCACCCGCCATTTATTACCTAATAAAGGTTTAACCCCCTGATCACCCGGCGGGTGATATAAGTTTTTTAGGGTCAGATAAGGCCTGCGTCGCCCCAGCGTCAGGTTAGTGCCAGTACCGCTAACACCCACGCGCAAAGCATACACCTCCCTTAGTAATATAGTATCTGATCAGATATATATTAGCGTTGCCAGCATTTTAGGTTTCCCAAAACGCATTGTTAGCGGGATCAGCCCAGATACCCGCTAGCACCTGCGTTTAGCCCCTCCGCCAAGCCCAGCCCAGCCCACCCAAGTGCAGTATCGATCGATCACTGTCACTTACAAAACACAACACACATAACTGCAGCGTTCGCAGAGTCAGGCTTGATCCCTGCGATCGCTAACAGTTTTTTTTGTAGCGTTTTGAAACAGTCGCTGACAAGCTAGGTGCTTTTTTACCTGTGAGTCTCACTAGTGTACCCCTAAATTTAGAGCCCAAAATGGCAAAGCGAAGGTACACTAGTGATGAGGCCTACACGTTTCTGAGCATGACAGATAGTGAAGAGGACGTCACTCATCTGTCAGATTCAGGCTCAGAATACGATCCTGTAGAGGACAGCGGCTCCATGACAGATAGCTCTGACGACGGAGATGAGGCCGCTGTTAAGAACAGGTGTGCCCAATCCCGTATGTATTCTGTTGTTGAGGTGCAGGAACCGCAGGTCACTCGTATGGAGCAGAGACGTACTAGAGCCGCTCATCCTTCTGGTGAACTGGCAAGCACCAGCGGCCTAGTACACCCTGGACCTACATCCAGCACTGCAGTAACACGTGGTGACGTGGCGAGTCCCATAAGTGCAGTTCAAGCTGGCGAGGTGGCAAGCACAAGTAGTGTCCCGCTGCCACCAAGAAGAAGACAAAGACAGGCCCGTCGTACCCATAGTGCCCTTCCTGCAGAATTCGCCAATCCTATTTGGGTGCCCACCACTTCTGCAGAACCCGTACTTCCCCCATTCACTGGCCAACCTGGCATTAACGTGGAAACAGTTGATTTTACGACACTTGACTTTTACTCACTGTTTTTCACCGAAGATCTCTTTAGATCTATTGTGGACCAAACCAATTTGTACGCTGCTCAACACATCGCCACTATTCCCCAGTCCGCCCTTGCCAGACAATGGAAACCAGTTACGGTTTCCGAATTTAAAATCTTTCTGGGCCTCTCCCTCAACATGGGCATAACCAAAAAGAGTGAGTTGCGGTCATATTGGTCCATTGACCCAATTCACCATATGCGCGTGTTCTCTGCTTCCATGTCCAGGGCACGATACGAGATGATTTTGCGGTTCATGCACTTCAGCGACAATGAACTCTGTCGTCCTCGTGGAGACCCTGACTATGATCGGCTCTACAAAATTCGGCCCCTCATAAACCACTTCAACCAACGTTTTGCAGCCTTGTTTACTCCCGATCAAGTTGTCTGCGTTGATGAGTCCCTGATTAAATTTTCTGGTCGCTTGTCCTTCAAACAATACGTCCCCAACAAGCGTTCCAGATACGGGGTCAAGATGTATAAGCTCTGTGACAGGGCCACAGGCTATACACGTAGTTTCATGGTTTATGAGGGAAGAGATAGTCACGTAGAGCCGGAGAACTGCCCTGATTACATAGGAAGCGCTGGCAAGATAGTGTGGGACTTGGTGTCACCCTTATTCGGAAAGGGGTACCACTTGTACGTGGACAATTATTACACAAGCGTGCCACTGTTTAGTCACTTGTTTGATCAGCAGATTGGAGCATGTGGCACCGTGCGACCTAATCGCCGGGGCTTTCCCCAGCGGCTTGTAGAGTCCCGTCTTAGGCTGGGGGAGAGAGCCTGCTTGCGCAGTAATAATTTGCTCGCTATGAAGTGGAGGGATAATAAGAATGTTTTCGTTCTTACCTCCCTTCATGCAGACACGACGGTCCAAATTTCTACGGCGACTGGTGTTGTGGAGAAACCCCTCTGTGTCCACAAATATAACCTTAACATGGGAGGGGTGGACCTCAATGACCAGTTGTTGGCGCCGTATCTAGTTGCCCGTAAGTCCAGACGCTGGTACAAAAAAGTGTCTGTTTATTTATTCCAATTGGCTATACTGAATGCTTATGTACTACACAAAGCTTCAGGACGGACTGGATCCTTCCTCAAATTCCAGGAGGATATCGTCAGAGCCCTTCTGTATCCAGGCGGTGCTCCACCTCACCTTCCCCTACCAGATGCAGTAAGCCGGCTGCATGAGAGGCATTATTCTTATGTCCTCCCGAGTACCCCTACCCAACGAGCCCCCCAAAGAAAATGTCGTGTCTGCAGAAAGCGCGGATTTAGGCGTGACACCCGTTCTTATTGTCCCCGCTGTCCTGGCAATCCTGGTCTTTGTCAGGGTGAGTGTTTTGAACGCTACCATGAACTAGTTGAGTATTAGCGCAGGGTACAGCATTGCACAAGCTAGGCACACGTTCACAGGGTCTCCCAAGATGCCATCACATTTTGAGAGACCCAAACCGCTGGAACCGTTACAACAGAAAAAGTGTTAAAGTTACAAAAAAAAGTGTTAAAAAAAAAAAAAAACCAAAAAAAATATAAAATAAAAAAACCAAAAATAGTTGTCGTTTTATTGTTCTCTCTCGCTCTCTATTCTCTCTCTATTGTTCTGCTCCTTTGTACTGTATTCTATTCTGCAATGTTTTATTGTTAACCATTTTTTGTTTTCAGGTACGCCATTCAGCTGTAGCGTGGATTTATTTATCTTGACAGCAACAGCGTTTGCTCCCACGATATGTAAAGCCACGACTCCAGCGCTGTCGGAGGTGATTTCACCACCACAGTTAAAAAAGAGCATATATGCCGAAGCATGGGGGCATAAGGGGTGGAGGATCGATTTTGCTCCTAATGCCGCGTACATACAGTCAAAATTCCGACGGAGGGCTTGCCCGTGGAAAAGTTTGAATGTATGTACGCGGCATAACTTTTTTGCGGGAGGATGCCCCCATGCTTCGGCATATATATATTTTAGGCACAGATTGTGTTAAATGTGTTATTTTTTGCGATTTTTTTTGTATTTGCTTTGCAGGTATGGTAAGTCCTACTGTTATACTGTAATGTTACTTTGTTTTATTGTTAACCATCATTTGCTTAGCAGGTACGCCATTCTGCTGCAGAGCGGATTTATTTATCTTGACAGCAACAGCGTTTGCTCCCATGATACATAAAGCCGCGACTCCAGCACTGTCGGGGGTGATTTCACCACCACAGTTAAAAAAGAGCATATATGCCGAAGCATGGGGGCATACGGGGTGGAGGAGCGATCTGCTCCTACCTTTTGCGGGAGGATGCCCCCATGCTTCGGCATATATAAATGGTGCATGTATGCCCACCATTAGAAAGTGGGTGGATGAAGGGTGGTATCTAATGGTGGGCATGCCCACCGATCAATATTTTTTTTTCGTTCAGCCCACAGGCTGCATGAAAAAAAAAATACAATATATGCCCAACCAGTTCCAGCAACATACTGGTATGTTGCGGGACTTTGAGTGCTTATACCAGAATGATGCCTGCAGGTTTAGGTATCATCTTGGTATCATTCTTTTCAGCCAGCGGTCGGCTTTTATGTAAAAGCAATCCTAGCGGCTAATTAGCCTCTAGACTACTTTTACAAGCAGTGGGAGGGAATGTCCCCCCCCCCGCACCATCTTCCATGGTTTTCTCAGGCTCTCCTGTCCCAACAGGGAACCTGAGAATGCAGCCGGTGGTTCCGCCAGCTGACCATAGAGCTGATCAGAGACCAGAATGGCTCCAATCATCTCTATGGCCTAAGACACCGGAAGCTACGAGCATTTCATGACTTAGATTTTGCGGGATGTAAACAGCGCCATTGGGAAATTGGGAAAGCATTTTATCACACCGAACTTGGTGTGGTCAGATGCTTTGAGGACAGAGGAGAGATCTAGGGTCTGATAGACCCTAATTTTTTTAAAAAAGAGTGCCTGTCACTACCTATTGCAATCATAGGGGATATTTATATTCCCTGAGATAACAATAAAAATCATAAAAAAATATATATAAATGAAAGGAACAGTTTAAAAAAAAATAAAAAAGCAAAATAAATAATAAAAAAAAAAAAAAAAAAAAAACCACCCCTGTCCCCCCCTGCTAAGGCGCAACGCGGAACACAAGCGTTGGTCTGGTGGCATATGTAAACAGCAATTGCACCATGCATGTGAGGTATCACCGCGAAGGTCAGATCGAGGGTACTAATTTTAGCAGTAGACCTCCTCCGTAAATCTAAAGTGGTCACCTGTAAAGGCATTTAAAGGCTTTTAAAAATGTACGTAGTTTGTCGCCGCTGCACGTTTCTGCGCAATTTTAAAGCATGTCGTGTTTGGTATCCATGTACTCGGCCTAAGATCATATTTTTTATTTCATCAAACATTTGGGCAATATAGTGATTTTTAGTGCATTAAAATAAAAAAAAGTGTGTTTTTTCCCCAAAAAATGCGTTTGAAAAATCGCTGCGCAAATACCGTGTGAAAAAAAAATATGAAACACCCACCATTTTAATCGGTAGGGCTTTTGCTTTAAAAAAACACTACATGTTTGGGGGTTCAAAGTAATTTTCTTGCAAAAAAAAATATTTTTTTATGTAAACAAAAAGTGTCAGAAAGGGCTTTTTCTTCAAGTGGTTAGAAGAGTGGGTGATGTGTGACATAAGCTTCTAAATGTTGTGCATAAAATGCCAGGACAGTTCAAAACCCCCCCAAATGACCCCATTTTAGAAAGTAGACACCCCAAGCTATTTGCTGAGAGGCAGGTCGAGTCCATGGAATATTTTATATTTTGACAAAAGTTGTGGAAAAAATACATTATTATTATTTTTTTTTTTTTTTTTGCACAAAGTTGTCATTAAATGATATATTGCTCAAACATGCCATGGTTATATGTAAAATTACACCCCAAAATACATTCTGTTGCTTCTCCTGAGTACGGGGATACCACAAGTGTGAGACCTTTTGGGAGCCTAGCCGCGTACGGTACCCCAAAATCCAAGCACCACCTTCAGGATTTCTAAGGGTGTAAATTTTAGATTTCATTCCTCACTGCCTATCACAGTTTCGGAGGCCATGGAATGCCCAGATAGCACAAAATCCCCCCAAGTGACCCCATTTTGGAAAGGAGACACCCCAAGCTATTTGCCGAGAGGTATGGTTAGTATTTTGCAGACCTTCATTTTTGTCACAAAGTTTTGAAAATTGAAAAAAAGAAAAAAAATATACATTATTTTTTTTTTTCTTCATTTTCAAAAACAAATGAGAGCTGCAAAATACTCACCATGCCTCTCGGCAAATAGCTTGGGGTGTCTACTTTCCAAAATGGGGTCATTTTGGGGGGTTTTGTGCTATTTTGGCATTTTATGGCCTTCAAAACTGTGATAGGTAGTGAGGTGTAAAATCCAAAATTTACACCCTTAGAAATCCTGAAGGCGGTTCTTGGTTTTCGGGGCCCCGTACGCGACTAGGCTCCCAAAAAGTCCCACACATGTGGTATCCCCGTACTCAGGAGAAGCAGCAGAATTTATTTTGGGGTGTCATTTCACATATGTCCCTGGCATGTGTGAGCAATATATCATTTAGTGACAACTTTGTGAAAAAAAAAAAAAAAAAATAAAAGTTTGTAATTTTCCCGCAACTTGTGGCAAAATATAAAATATTCCATGGACTCAACATGCCTCTCAGCAAATAGCTTGGGGTGTCTACTTTCTAAAATGGGGTCATTTGTGGGGGTTTTGTGCCATCTTGGCATTTTATGGCCTTCAAAACTGTAATAGGTAGTGAGGCGTGAAATCAAAAATGTACGCCCTTAGAAAGCCTGAAGGCGGTTCTTGGCTTTCGGGGCCCCGTACGCACCTAGGCTCCCAAAAAATCCCACACATGTGGTATCCCCGTACTCAGGAGAAGCAGCAGAATTTATTTTGGGGTGTCATTTCACATATGCCCATGGCATGCGTGAGCAATATATCATTTAGTGACAACTTTGTGAAAAAATAAAATAAAATAAAAAAAGTTTGTAATTTTCCCGCAACTTGCGGCAAAATATAAAATATTCCATGGACTCAACATGCCTCTCAGCAAATAGCTTGGGGTGTCTACTTTCTAAAATGGGGTCATTTGTGGGGGTTTTGTGCCATCTTGGCATTTTATGGCCTTCAAAACTGTAATAGGTAGTGAGGCGTGAAATTAAAAATTTACGCCCTTAGAAAGCCTGAAGGCGGTGCTTGGTTTTCGGGGCCCCGTACGCGGCTAGGCTCCCAAAAAGTCCCACATATGTGGTATCCCCGTACTCAGGAGAAGCAGCAGAATTTATTTTGGGGTGTCATTTCACATATGCCCATAGCATGTGTGAGCAATATATCATTTAGTGACAACTTTGTGAAAAATTTATAAAGTTTGTCATTTTCCCGCAACTTGTGGCAAAATATAAAGTATTCCATGGACTCAACATGCCTCTCAGCAAATAGCTTGGGGTGTCTACTTTCTAAAATGGGGTCATTTGTGGGGGTTTTGTACCATCTTGGCATTTTATGGCCTTCAAAACTGTGATAGGTAGTGAGGAGTAAAATGACATATGTATGCCCTTAGAAATCCTGAAGGCGGTGCTTGGCTTTCGGGGCCCCGTACGCGGCTAGGCTTCCAAAAAGTCGACCACGTGGTATCCCCGTACTCAGGAGAAGCAGCAGAATGTATTTTGGGGTACAATTCCACATATAACCATGGCATGTGTGAGCAATATATCATTTAGTGACAACTTTGTGTAAAAAAAAAAAAAAATTTTTTTTTTTGTCATTATTCAATCGCTTGCGGCAAAAAAATAAAATATTCAATGGGCTCAACATGCCTCTTATCAATTTCCTTAGGGTGTCTACTTTCCAAAATGGGGTCATTTGGGGGGGATTTGTACTGCCCTGCCATTTTAGCACCTCAAGAAATGAGATAGGCAGTCATAAAATAAAAGCTGCGTAAATTCCAGAAAATGTACCTTAGTTTGTAGATGTGACAACTTTTGCGCAAACCAATAAATATACAATTATTGACTTTTTTTTTACCAAAGACATGTGGCTGAATACATTTTGGCCTAAATGTATGACTAAAATTGAGTTTATTGGATTTTTCTAATAACAAAAAGTAGAAAATATCATTTTTTTTCAAAATTTGCGGTCTTTTTACGTTTATATCGCAAAAAATAAAAATCGCAGAGTCAGTCAAATACCTTTAAAAGAAAGCTCTATTTGTGGGAAGAAAAGGACGCAAATTTTGTTTGGGTACAACATTGCATGACCGCGCAATTACCAGTTAAAGCAGCGCAGTGCCAAAGTGTAAAAAGACCTCTGGTCATTTACCAGCAAAATGGTCCGGTCTGAAAGTGGTTAAAAAGAAAAAGAAAAAAAATTTGGTCTACAGTTCAACAATAAGGGCTCATTTACTTGGGCACCATACAGCATTAGGACCCCTTTCACGCTGAGCCGTGGCCGCATTAGCGCTAAAGCAGTGAGCATTTTAGCTGCACTTTAGTGATGTTTAATCAGGGTGTTTAACCCCCACTAGCTGGGCACTTTTAACCCCCGCTAGCGGCTGAAGAGGGGGTTAAACGTACCCATGTTGTGGCGCTTCCGAAGTACTTTTCAGGCTCTTTGGAAGCGCTGCCAATTCATTTCAATGGGCAGGGTGTTTTGGAAGCTTTGTATACAGCACTCCCAATCCGCTCTAAAGATGCTGCTTGCAGGACTTTTCCTAACGTCCCCAAGCGCACCGCCCCAGTGTGAAAAGACACACTAAAATGTATTATAAAAAGGAATCCCCTGGGGGAGGATTTTAAAGGCACGTACAACTTGATTGAAAAACAATGAAAAATATTTTATTACATAAAACAAACAAGGAAGTAATATACAATATACATAAAAAAAATATCTCTGGGTACAATTATAAAGACACTGTTAATAACAATGTGCACCACATAGGTTTATAATATAATCCATGTAGGTATAGCCACCCTACGCGCTTCGGAGCTTAATAAAGCATATCCTTCTTCAGGGGTGTAGATACAACATTAACATGGAATCTGTTGAATAACGGAGGACAAGATATTAGAGCGGGAGATGTAAGCGCCCAGATGTAATCCACATATAAACTGACAAAAGAATCCATATAAGCCATGGGAATACCATGGATTTGGGGGTGACAAATAATGAAATAAAAAATGGTCATGTAATAGAGTTGCACAAAATGCTGAAGGCCTCCCTCGCCCTTAAAGGTACAGAATAAAATAATTAGCTTCAAACACTGGCAAAATAGAACGATAATCAATTATTATAGTGCAATATAACTCTACTGCTTAGTTTAACAATAACACAATCATACAACAGTTCATTTAGCAATAACGCCATCAAAATAAATAATAGTACATATTGGATGACTTATATGTAAAAAGCGCAAAAGATGACAAAAAAAGATAGTGGTATAAATATCATAAGTATAAGTAGCTAATTCCCTATTGTTTCCTACCCCCTGAGACGAACCCTTCCAAAAACGGTTTGAACCAAATAGTGTCGTTAAGACCCGGAGACTGAGTAGCTTTCAAGGAGTGAATCCATCTGCAGGAGAATTTTGTTCCAATCTCCCCCCCTGTGGTTTGGGTGAATTCTGTCCAAGATGAGGAATTTGATTTTGGGGAGTTTCCCCCATGGACTAAGGTGGTGTGGCGGCCTAGGGGGAGGTCCGGATCACAGGTGCGCATACTAGTAATATGCCTATATGCACGTTTCCAAAATTCCTGTTTGGTTTTGCCAACGTAAAAACAACTGCACTCACACAGGAGCAAATAAATTACTCTGAATGTGTGGCAGTTGGCAAAGTGTTTTGGGTGAAAGATTTTGCCATTGGGCAAAAGTGGATTTTTTTGTGTCAACATAAATTTGCAGTTATGACATTTACCGCATGTAAAAGTGCCTTTGTATTTGCAGTGTGTAAAACTTGTAGCGTCTCGAAATTCACTTTTCACAAGGGTGTCACCAATGGATGTGGCTTGTTTGAAAGTAAAGGAGGGTTTTGATGTCACAAATTTGCCTAGAGACGGATCGCATGTAAGAATGTGCCAGCATTTTTCAATCATTTTCTTAACCTGCTCTTGTTGGTTGCTAAATTTAGTTATAATTCTGATATCCTCAGTTTCCTTTTTAGATTTTTTGCGATGTATAAGGTCGATTCTATTGTGAAGGCAAGCTCGTTTGAAGGCGCGCTTCAGGGAGGTATGGGAATAGCCCCGCAAAAGCAATCTCTTGCGGAGCTGATTGGCCTCCTCCCGAAACACGACCTCATCCGAGCAATTACACCTAACTCGAAGGTACTGGCTGTACGGGATAGAATTTATTAGGGGTTTGGGATGAAAGCTTGACACGTAGAGAATAGAGTTGCCTGCAGTTGGCTTCCTAAATAGTTTACTTAACACTTTGCCAGATTCACCCCTGTAAATCTCCACATCAAGGAAGGTGATGCGATCAAGATCAGAGTTCATAGTAAAATGTAGATTAAAGTTATTCTTGTTAATTCTCAGGAGCCACTGTTCTAACGGGTCATGGGGGCCGTCCCAGATGATGAAGATGTCGTTGATGTACCGGTACCAACAAAGAATGTGGTCCGAGTACATCGACAAGTCCTCATCATCCAGAACCATTGCCTCCCACTCCCCCAGGTACAGGTTGGCGTAGGATGGGGCATAGCAGGTCCCCATCGCTACCCCCTGCACCTAGAGGAAGTAGGAGCCGTTGAAGGTGAATACATTGTGTTGTAAAATGAAATCTAAAATTGACATGATAAACTCCCCGTATCTCGGGTCGATCTCGGGGTTCTTGGATAGAAAGTGTTGAACAACTGCTATCCCCTTTTATCGTGAGGGATCGAGTTGTAAAGGGATTCTGCATCCACTGCTACAAAGATGGCGTGGTCCAGAATGATTAAGGAATCAATGACTTGAAGAAACTAAAGAGTATCCTTAACAAAGGAAGGCAAGGAGGAAACTTTGCTAGTGTTGTCACTGACAGCCAACGCCTGAGATAATTGGCCTACCAGGGGGGTTGTTTGCATTCTTGTGAATTTTTGGCAAAGCATAAAATACGGGAACACGTGGAAATTTATTTTGAACAAATTCCCAAGTTTGTTGGGTGATAATTTGATTAGAGAAGGCCGAATCAATGATAGCATAAAACTCAAGGGTGTACTTCTTCACAATGTTGGCAGGGACACAACGGTACCAGTCAGTGTTGCTGAGTATTTTAGTGCACATTTCGATGTATGTTGTATTGTCAAGAAGGACAATATTTCCTCCCTTATCTGATGTTTTAATTGTGATATTTTTGTTAAGTGAGAGTTGTTTAAGGGCTATGTGTTCCTGTCTACTGAGGTTGGCTAGGACCTGCGTTTCCGGATTTTTAACGCTTCCAAATCATTGTAGATGAGCTTCAAAAATGCTGCGGCATTAGGGCATGTACTGGGGGCAGGGCAAAAGTCAGATTTCTTCTTAAGATTGGATTTAGTTTACCTTAAAAGGGATATCCTGTGGATCTACTGTGTCCTCCAACAAGGAGGTTAAATCGAGTTGATCAATAAGGTCAATTGGATTATTTTCTTTCAAAAGGGCCACTAATTGGTCCAGTGCTTGTGTTTCTTGGGAGGTGTGTGTAGTATGAACTTCCTTATTGGAGAAAAGTTTCTTTAGAAGTAATTTACGAACAAATAATTGAAGGTCTTTATATACGTCGAATACATCAATATCTTGGGTAGGGCAAAAATTGAGGCCTTTCCTCAGGACGTTAATTTCATCAACAGGGAGCTTGTAAGAAGAAAGATTAACTTTGGTTAAATCAGATAATAACTCGCCTGCAAAAACGGCTCTCCTGCAGTCTGTGTGGAAGCCCCAAGTGCTTTCACACTGAGGAGATGCGCTGGCAGGACTTTAAAAAAAAGTCCTGCAAGCAGCATCTTTTGAGTGGTGTATACCGCTCCTCCACCACTCCTGCCCATTGAAATGAATGGGCACCACTGCCGAAGCACCTGCAATGCGATTTGGCAGCTGAGCTTCACGGGCACATTTAACCCCTTCCTGGGCCGCTAGCTGAATTATAAGTGCCCCGCTAAAATGACGGTAAAGCGCTGCTAAAACTGGCAGCGTTTTACCGTCAACGCCTGCTCGCTCCAGTGTGAAAGCAGCCTTAAGACCCCTTTCACACCAGGGTGTTTTGCAGGCGCTATAGCGTTAGAAATAGAGCTTGCAAAACGCCCTAAAGAAGCTGCACCATTGTGTGTAGTGTGAAAGCCCGAGGGCTTTCACACGACAGCGGTGCACTGGCAGGACGTCAGAAAAAAGTCCTGCCAGCAGCTTCTTAGGAGCGGTGTGTTTACCGCTCCTCCACCACTGCTCCCTATTGAAATCAATGGGGCAGCGCTGTAATACTGCCGGAAAAACGCCGCTATTGCGGCGTATTGCTGGCGGGTTTAACCCTTTCGCGGCCGATAGTGGGGGTAAAAGTGCCCCGCTAGCACCCGAAATGCGCCGCAAATCCGGCGGTAAAACGCCACTAAAAATAGCAGCGTTTTACCACCCACGCTATCGGTGGTGTGGTGTGAAAGGGGTCTTGGTGATACAGAAAATTTCTTACATTAAACAAAACAAACATCCAAACAGTTCACGTGTATGTATAATTTAGAATTATATATATATATATATATATATATACATATAAAAAAACAGGTAATCAAAACTTTTGGATGAAAAAAAATGGGCTAACTTTACTGTTTTTTTTTTTTTTTTAAATCTGTGTATTTTTTCCCCAAAAAATTGAGTTTGAAAGACCGCTGCGCAAATACCGTGTGACATAATATATTGCAACAACCGCTATTTTATTCCCTAGGATCTCTGCTAAAAAATATATATATATAAGTTTTGGGGGTTCTAAGTGAATTTCTATCAGAAAATACTGGATCTTTATTTGTAAGCATCAAGTGTCAAAAAAGATTTAGTCTTTAAATGGTTAAACTGAGAACTTCTACACACAGAGTTCAATTCATTCATTCAAGTGTAAACATTGTATCATTTTGATCTTTTCTTGGCAGACTGCCCAGGAGACAAGTCACTGAAGTCATTTGCAAGTTGCGCTGAATATATCATCGGCCTTTTTTAACAGAACAATCGGCCGATGCCGATTAATTAAAAAACGCCAAATATCGGCTGATATATCGGTCGACCTCTAGTTGAGACTGTACAATTATGGGGGGTGCCCACAAGGATTTGTTCTAAAAAAGAAGGATCATTGGAAATGGTGTCAATAGAAGTAATAGTAATTGGGTTTTGATTTACAGTGCTAGTGTGGGTGTTAGGAGCGGCTTCCGGAACAGCCGCGGAAGGTGTAACCAACTGCCCCGGAAGTGATGTAGATGGAGGTGCAGATTGAGGATGTGTAATCATATAGAGTGTGAGTTTTTTAGCTTGTTGCTTTTCGGTGGAATCGCCGGAATATAAATTAGTACTCGGTGTGGTCTTGGATTTTTGATTAGATTGGGAATGTGAGGGGTGCGACTGATACGAGGAGTTTGATGTAGAACGGGGAAAAGAGGAAGTGTTTCTAATTGGTTGAGTAGAATTAACCGAGGGGTGTGGTAGATTTAAAGGGCCTTTACTTAAATTGGGTTTGTTGGAGGTAAAGGTCCATGTATGTATATTATATGTTACTTCCTTGTTTGTTTTATGTAATAAAATATTTTTGATTGTTTTTCAATCAAGTTGTATGTGCCTTTAAAATCCACCCCCACGGGATTCCTTTTTATAAACCATTTTTTCCGGATGTGGCACAACTAATACCGAAATGGGATCAGGAGATCAAGTCGTAGTCAAACATAATAACGAATGGGGATTCATTTTGGATTTTCATATGCAATACAAAGTGGTAGAAGATATCTTCAAGCGGCATTGGCATGTCCTTTTGCTAGATAAAAAACGAAATCCTGCATTTCCATCTCAACCTCAATTTATTTATAGGAAGGCCCCAAATTTCGGTGACAAAATTATAAAAGAAAGTGGTTGACCCCCCGAAACCTCCAACTACTTTTTGGGATCGAAATGGCTTTTTTGCTTGCCGGAGATGCAAAGCTTGCTGAGAAATCTCTAGGCCAGTTAGATCATTATACAATTTTTCCTCTCCATCAAATAATCGAGTGTTCAACATAAAACAGTTTATTACATGTAACAGCACTCACGTTGTATATGCTTTAAAATGCCCTTGTGGGTTGATGTATATTGGAAGGACAAAAAGAAAATTTAGAGTGAGAATCGCTGAACACATTCATAAAATTAAAATTGGATTCAAAGACCATAATGTGTCGTTACATTTCAAACTCAAATATAATATGGACGCCACTGGTCTCCAATTTTGGGGAATTGAACAAATCAAACCCTATTGGAGAGGAATCAATATGGTACGGGAATTGTCAAAACACGAGACTCAATGGATATAATTAGTTGATGTTTTGAGTCCTAGGGGCCTGAATATCGAATTGGACATCAATTGCTTTATAAGTGACACTTAATCAGATTATATCAATTACATGGATGCGCCCCCTGTGGTGGATTAGATCATTTACGCTCTACCATTCATGCATTGTTAGAAGGGGTTGGATACACAGAATTATCTATATAAAGGAAAACCAGAGACGATCCTGTATAAAAGAACCACATCCGAGTACACACAAAGATCAATGATGATCGTAGAGTAGTGTGCATAAAAGTAATTACATAAGAGCAATCATATAAAAAGAATGACACACGTACGGATGGACTTACTATAGACGCTTCTGTGAAATATATACACAGATTTTCATTTGAATTAAAAATCATTTTCCAGTTAAAAATAATTTTTAAACTATAATTTATTTCTTAAACTAAAATCAATTTAGATTTGAATTTGTTCCTCGATTTTTTGATTATAGATGGGTTATTTACTAATCAAAATAAAAGGGCATAATCTATCATGGTGTTAAATCCCCATAATTTCTAAACCAGTTCCGGATTTATTCATTTCATTCTTAAGGTACTGTAATTTTAAATCTTTTTTTTTTTAATATATATTTTTTAATGAATTAATTAGTTTTAATTCATTAAATAATAGTGTGCTTGCTCTTACTTTCACAGCGATACCTCACATGTGTGGTGCCATGGGCATAGCATAAGGGGTTGCAGGGGTCACAATGGCAACCCTGTCCCTAGCTCCAGGGGGCCCCAGCAGCCTCCCTGCCATATTATCATATCCTCCACAAAGTCCAGCTCTGATCTGCCATAGGGCCCCACAGCCACGCTCCAGTACTGGGTTTCCATTTTGCCTTCCACAATTGACACCCCTCCAATCTCATTGGCTGTGAAGCATTTCCAGAATGGAGAGGAGCATGAGGTAAGAACAGCCCAGGATGGGTAAGTGTCTGTGCTGTGTGCTGGCAACATGGAATGGTAACCGTGCTTAGCGAGGCAAGAGGAGGAGACTGCTGCTGTCCTATAGCCATGATGGGACCTTCATGTGTCTTCTAGTCACCAGCTGGGATACTCTGTACGCCCCCACTCGGGGATGTCTGCTTACCCCGACTTCCCTGACAACTGGGGAAAAGATATACACCTCCGGGAGGTGACCTTCCCCCAACACCTTCCAAAACTCACAGAGAAACCTTCAGAAATTGCTAAAACAAATCCCTTAACATCTCATCAGGGGGCCCCTGAAGGGCTACTGGCTCCAGATTTCATGTCACATGGCTTTGCCGTCCCAGATCTAAGTTGCACCCCCCCAAAGCCCCCTGACCACCCCACTGCCCTGGATACTATGCCCGGCTGCTGAGCTCCTTTCCCATTACAGCACTCTATACTGCTCCTTCTCCGCAGGGCTGAAATCACATTCCTTTACAACACAGCCAGTTAGCCATGATCTCCACAGGGTGTATCTGCCTACTGCAAATACACTGCCGTTCTGACAGAGAATTTCGCAAGTCAGAAGGACAACATAAAAGCCAGAAACACCCTGTGAAGACTGAGAGACTGCGTGTAAAGGAATGTGATTTCAGACCTGTGTAGTGTGGGGGCCGAGGAACTCTATACAGTGCTGAGATGGGAAAGGAGCAATGTCAAGTGACCTGCCAGGGGTCCCTCTCCTCTGATTCTCCAACGGTAATCACTGTCCTCTCATGTAAAGAGGAACTCAAAACTCTTAAGCCACTTTGGGTATCTTGGCATGCAGTGGGTGTTTCTGCACGCACGGTTGAAGTGGTGGGTGGTAATGAGGGGGGTCCAGGCCAACTTTTGCATCGGGGCCCACAAGCTTCAAGGTATGCCTTGTGTGGTGCGACCGCTATTTACATAAGTATGCAGGACCTACATGCACGTTTACATTTGTGCATGAGCATGGGTGTATGGGGCGCTTACATATTTTTTTTTTTTTGGATGAACTTTATTGCTATCACAAGGGATTAACAACATTCATGGTCTGTGACATATCCAGTTTTTAAGCCCATATCTCTCCTTTTGCCTCCAAAGCATGTGAGAGGCTGTAGAGCCAATTGGACCATTTTTCCCCAAATAGCGAAACACTCAGAGAAAAAGGATAATACCAAGACCATTGTTGTAGCTGCACTGATCCTGATCCTTGCTGAGCTTGAATCCATGTATGACTGGCTTTAGTTTGCCTCTATAGATACCCTGTGCTGTTATTCCAGGTATAACAGGCCCCTGTGCACAAATGGCATCCCACACTGTGTATTTTTGGCCCAGGGATGACATCTAGCACCGTGTGTCACGGGCCCACAGATCAGGTGGCACACCGGATATGGCAATGGTACACTCATGAAAGGAGGATGGGAAAAGGGAAGTCTATTATAAAACATTTTCAGATGGGCATTCCAATCAGGTCCACCTATCAGTTTTTACGGCTGACTTGATTGGAAGGTCCATTCATCCCTATGGACAAGCAGCTGTACACAGACTTGTGTCCATTTACACCCGCCTACCCCTGGGTTCGATCAGGCCCTTAAAAACAAAGCGTAGAGGACTCTCTCTTGAGTTTAAGGTGAAGCAGTTCCTACTGAACTGTCCGAGATTCAAACCATGTATGGGCAGGCTGATTGCACCCAAGCTTATTGATGAATCCACTTGGGTACAACTAGCCTGTTTGATTTTTCATGAGATCATTGCTAGAGGTTAAGCAATAATCACTGTGGCTCTCCCCATGAGGAGAACACAATAGCTCCACGGGATGGATTCCCCCATCAACATCAGTGTTGATGGGGGAATGCACCTATTTTCTTTCCTGCAACCACAGGTTGAAAATCTAACCATCTATGGCTGGCTTAACAGTCATCGGAGTTGCACCTGCTCTGACTAGATGGAGGTTGGAATCAGACCTGTGTTCCGGTGCATTGTGTTTAGAACGAATAAAAGAAAAAAAAATTCTTACACACACTATTTATTTTTATTTCATTTTATTAAATGTTTTTCACAATATAACAATAAAGTATATACATAATTTCTTCTGCCATGATGCACCACAATGCATGGTAGTGCGTTGAACTGCATTGTGTTGAATTGTACTGCATGTGTGTTGGAAGTGCATTTGGTCAATGTGTTGGGGTACCATTGACGATGGATGGCACTGCACCACACTGATGCTTGTAACGTGAATTAAAAAAACATAGGTTGGGGTAATGCACATTTACCACAACACAATGGTGTGATTTTGCACTAAAGCATGGCAGTTCACAGAACCATCCAAAACACAAATTTCCCCAGCATACTTACCAGCTAGCCAGCATAATATAACGAAAAAAAGGCTAAACTGTTTCTGCAATTTACATTGGATGCAAATATATGTGAAGCCGCACTGCCACGTCAAGGCCCCTCTGCAAAGTGCGGTCCCTAACTATAATGTTTCTAAATTGAGAAATATATAGGAAGAAATAAATAGAGTGTCTAAACTAGTTACAATTTTTTTTTAAAAACAGAGGTTTTTGTTATATATTTGCATTCATAAGTGAAGCTACATAGAGCTCCCAGGGATCCCATTGGATCTTCCTTGTGGCTTGTGCTTGGTCACAGTGAGACCTCGTATGATTGGGATTTCTGTGTCCCTCTAATGTAATGTTTCCAGGGTATATGCCTGTTAACCCTCTAAGTCTTAGGTGCTCGCAGTGATACTGGTGTTAGGTTTAGAAAGTCTCTAGCACTCAAAAAGATTATTTCCACTTATTGTGAAAAAATTTCATATTATTCCAGCCACTGTTTTATTGCTGGTTTGATAGTACCAGAAAATAAAAAAAAACTGGCCTCCAACCTCCCCTTATAGCCAGTCCAACACACACCTAAAAAGTATCAGCCTCCCGCCTGCAAAAAAACCCTGTGTCACTCCTGGAGCCTGAACGGCCCACTTTGATGGAGCCAGAACGGGGGTGTCACACTCTCCTGGAGCCTGAAAAGGCCCATTCTTCTGGAGCCAAACTGGCCCATTCTTCTAGAGCCTGAACGGCCCGCTCTGATGGAGCCTGAACAGCCCTCTCTGATGGATCCTGAACGGCACAGTCTGATGGAGCCTGAACGGCCCGCTCTGATGGAGCCTGAACGGCACAGTCTGATGGAGCCTGAACGGCCCGCTCTGATGGATCCTGAACGGCACAGTCTGATGGAGCCTGAACCGCCCGCTCTGATGGAGTCTGAACGGGGGTGTCACACTCTGATGGAGCCTGAACGGGGGTGACACGTGCTGATGGAGCCTGAACGGGGGTGTCACACGCTGATGGAGCCTGAACGGGGGTGTCACATGCTGATGGAGTCTGAACGGGGGTGTCACACTCTGATGGAGCCTGAAAGGGGGTGTCACACGCTGATGGAGCCTGAAAGGGGGTGTCACACTCTGATGGAGCCTGAAAGGGGGTGTCACACTCTGATGGAGCCTGAAAGGGGGTGTCACACTCTGATGGAGCCTGAACGGGGGTGACACGCGCTGATGGAGCCTGAACGGGGGTGTCACACGCTGATGGAGCCTGAACGGGGGTGTCACACTCTGATGGAGCCTGAAAGGGGGTGTAACACTCTGATGGAGCCTGAACGGGGGTGTCACATTCTCCTGGAGCCTGAAAAGGCCCATTCTTCTGGAGCCAAACTAGCCCATTCTTCTAGAGCCAGAGAAGCCCACTCTTCTGGAGCCTGAATCTCCCAATCGTCTGGAACCTGATCGGCCCAATCCCCTGAAGCCTGAATCTCCCATTCTTCTGAAACCTGATCGGCCCAATCTCCTGGAGCCTGAATCTCGCACTCTGATGGAGCCTGAATCTCGCACTCTGATGGAGCCTGAACTTCGCACTCTGATGGAGCCTGAACTTTGCACTCTGATGGAGCCTGAACTTCGCACTCTGATGGAGCCTGAACTTCGCACTCTGATGGAGCCTGAACTTCGCACTCTGATGGAGCCTGAACTTCGCACTCTGATGGAGCCTGAACTTCGCACTCTGATGGAGCCTGAACCTCGCACTCTGATGGAGCCTGAACCTCGCACTCTGATGGAGCCTGAACCTCGCACTCTGATGGAGCTTGAATGGGGGTGTCGCACTCTGATGGAGCCTGAACGGGGGTGTCGCACTCTGATGGAGCCTGAACGGGGTTGTCGCACTCTTCTTGAGTCTGAACGTGGGCGACACACTTTTCTGGAGTTTGAACAATTTCTTCCAACTTGTTGGCAATCTTCACTCCCAAAAATTCTGCACCCCTCCCATTTAAGTGCAGTCCATCCCTTCCATAGAGCCGGGAAGCGACTGCAAAGTCAGACCAGTTCTCCATGAAGCCAAACTCCTCTTCTCTGCACCAGTTCTTCAGCCACTTGTTAAGCTCTCTAAGCTCCTGCTGCCTTTCTGGTGTGGCTTTAGGTACAGGCAGTATTTCTGAAAATACTGCTTTGGAGGTCCTTTTTTTCAACATAATCCCTATGTCCTTGAAATCATTTTGTAGACTGCTCCATCTTCCTCTAATTTGGTCATTTGTACCAATATGTACCAAGACAGCTGGGTCCTCTCCAGCCCCACGCAACAATCTTTCCATCCGATCTGCAATGTCCCGAACCCGAGCGCCTGGTAAACAACATACTGTTCGTAGTTGAGGGTCTTTGTGACAGATTGCCCTCTCTGTCCCTCTAATAATTGAGTCCCCTACCACCAGTATCTGCCTATTCTTTCTTGTAGCCTTGCCCCCATCTTTACTGGAGGAAATGTTCCCATGGTTCACCTGACATTTTGGTTGAGTCTCAATGTCGGTTACAGTCCCAATATGCACATGACACTCTTCTGGACTTTGCACACGAGCAACACGCTCTTCTGTAGTCTGAGCGGCGGCGGCGCGCCCTTTTGGAGTCTGAGCGGCGCGCCCATTTGGAGTCTGAGCGGCAGTGGCGCGCCCTTTTGGAGTCTGAGCGGCGGCGGTGCGCCCTTTTGGAGTCTGAGCGGCGGCGGTGCGCCCATTTGGAGTCTGAGCGGCGGCGGCGCGCCCATTTGGAGTCTGAACGGCGGCGGCGCGCCCATTTGAAGTCTGAGCGGTGGCGGCGGCGCGCCCATTTGGAGTCTGAGCGGCGGCGGCGCGCCCTTTTGGAGTTTGAGCGGCGGCGGCGCGCCCATTTGGAGTCTGAGCGGCGGCGGCACGCCCATTTGAAGTCTGAGCGGCGGCGGCGCGCCCATTTCGAGTCTGAGCGGCGGCGGCGCGCCCATTTGAAGTCTGAGCGGCGGCGGCGCGCCCATTTCGAGTCTGAGCGGCGGCGGCGCGCCCATTTCGAGTCTGAGCGGCGGTGGCGCGCCCATTTGGAGTCTGAGCGGCGGCGGCGCGCCCATTTGGAGTCTGAGCGGCGGCGGCGCGCCCATTTGGAGTCTGAGCGGCGGCGCACCCATTTGGAGTCTGAGCAGCGGCGGCGCTCCCTTTTGGAGTCTGAGCGGCGGCGGCGCGCCCATTTGGAGTCTGAGCGGCGGCGGCGCGCCCATTTCGAGTCTGAGCAGCGGCGGCGCGCCCATTTGGAGTCTGAGCGGCGGCGGCGCGCCCTTTTGAAGTCTGAGCGGTGGCGGCGCGCCCATTTGGAGTCTGAGCGGCGGCGGCGCGCCCATTTCGAGTCTGAGCAGCGGCGGCGTGCCCTCTTTTAGTCTGAGCGGCGGCGGCGCGCCCATTTCGAGTCTGAGCGGCGGCGGCGCGCCCATTTGAAGTCTGAGCGGCGGAGGCGCACCCTTTTGGAGTCTGAGCGGCGGCGACGCGCCCTTCTGGAATCTGGGCGGCGGCGGCTTGCCCTTCTGGAATCTGAGCGGCAGCGGCTCGCCCTTCTGGAGTCTGAGCGGCGGCGGCACGCTCTTCTGTAGTCTGAGCGGCGGCGGCACGCTCTTCTATAGTCTGAGAGGCGGCGGCGCTCTCTTCTGGAGTCTGAGAGGCGGCGGCGCTCTCTTCTGGAGTCTGAGCGGCGGCGGCACGCTCTTTTGCAGTCTGAGCGGCGGCGGTGCGCTCTTCTGCAGTCTGAGCGGCGGCGGCGCGCTCTTCTGTAGTCTGAGCGGCGGTGGCACGCTCTTCTGTAGTCTGAGAGGCGGCGGCGCTCTCTTCTGGAGTCTGAGCGGCGGCGGCACGCTCTTTTGCAGTCTGAGCAGCGGTGGCGCGCTCTTCTGCAGTCTGAGCGGCGGCGGCGCGCTCTTCTGGAGCCTGAGCGGCGGCGGCGTTCTCTTCTGGAGTCTGAGCGGCGGCGGCACGCTCTTTTGCAGTCTGAGCGGCGGCGGCGCGCTCTTCTGCAGTCTGAGCGGCGGCGGCGCGCTCTTCTGTAGTCTGAGCGGCGGTGGCACGCTCTTCTGTAGTCTGAGAGGCGGCGGCGCTCTCTTCTGTAGTCTGAGCGGCGGTGGCACGCTCTTCTGTAGTCTGAGAGGCGGCGGCGTTCTCTTCTGGAGTCTGAGCGGCGGCGGCACGCTCTTTTGCAGTCTGAGCGGCGGCGGCGCGCTCTTCTGCAGTCTGAGCGGCGGCGGCGCGCTCTTCTGTAGTCTGAGCGGCGGTGGCACGCTCTTCTGTAGTCTGAGAGGCGGCGGCGCTCTCTTCTGGAGTCTGAGCGGCGGCGGCACGCTCTTTTGCAGTCTGAGCAGCGGTGGCGCGCTCTTCTGCAGTCTGAGCGGCGGCGGCGCGCTCTTCTGGAGCCTGAGCGGCGGCGGCGCTCTCTTCTGGAGTCTGAGCGGCGGCGGCACGCTCTTCTGGAGTCTGAGCGGCGGCGGCACGCTCTTCTGCAGTCTGAGCGGCGGCGCCGCGCTCTTCTGCAGTCTGAGCGGCGGCGGCGCGCTCTTCTGCAGTCTGAATGTGGACGAAACTCTCTTCTGCAGTCTGAATGTCCCTTTCAATACTGCTCACTGTGGCAGGCCTGCCGTGTGAGCTGTGTCTGCAGTAGATCTCGCCTTCATCTGCAATAAAACCAGAGGAATTTGATTTAGCATCTTTACCTACATTTCATATATTTTTCTTTATACAACATCAAATTATGAAGAAAAAAATTCAAAGCTCCACTTCCAGGGAGAAATAGTAAACCCGACATGACAGTGACATAGGAAAAACTGCTATTGGCTTTTGTATAAAAATGCTGATTGCCTGGCAGTTATGCTGACCCACTAAAATTCCATGATTGGAAGTTTGGAAGCCAACAACAAGTATTTTTAGCAGTATAATAAAAAAGCATTTCCCAAACATAGGTAATTGCTGTGGGCACATTGTGTGGGCTGCTAAGCAATTACATGGTGTTGATCACGTGGTGGAGTGTCGGATCATTTTATCAACTGAATATCTATCATAGAGATACTACCCAATATTAATATCACAACTTATAGACTCTCTCTGTTTTTTCATATTTATTGTTTGCACATTGCTACTTACTGGGTGTGTAATATATATGTGTATTGTTTATGTTATCACATTACCTAGCGCCACTATTTACTTTTAACCTATGTTTGGTAGATGCTGTTTTATTATAGCATTTCTTTTAAAGTGGCTGCTCTATATGTATCAGGTTTGTCTTTGGCGCAGTGATAAGATCTTAGGTAGCGGCTCATTGTGATCTGGTTGTGTATTATTTTTAGCAGTATGATGTTGCACTTTCATAGTTAAATGAGTGGGCAGGTCACAAAGGAAATTGTGACAGGAAGTAGTGGTGCCACCTGCCTGGCTGTACATTGTGGCAGGGGTTTGTGAAACATCAGACCAGCTAAGCAGGGGCTTTGTTGAGTGGCAGTTTTGTCAAGAAAGTGTGTCATTATCAGCCCTGAGATCAGAACACCACAGCAGCAAATGGAACTCCC
The DNA here is from genome assembly GCF_037356315.1 of Lithobates pipiens. Taxonomy (NCBI): domain Eukaryota; kingdom Metazoa; phylum Chordata; class Amphibia; order Anura; family Ranidae; genus Lithobates; species Lithobates pipiens. The sequence goes on from NW_027507758.1 coordinate 541,831,191, forward strand.
TACATCTGAAAGAAATCTGGAGACATAAAAGAAATACTTTCCCTGGCCCCATTAGTTCAGCGGGGAGGGGAGTGTGTGTTTGTGTGTTGGGGGGCACTGCAGAAAGGAGACAATTTCTTCACATTCAGGCTGAGAGCTCTGCTGTTTCTTATAATTGAGATAAAATCCCAGCCTCTTTTATATCAATCTACCGGATTCCTCTGGTGAATTTATATACAAGAGGCTGGGATTGAAGAATCGGCTCCGGTGAGGACAGCTGTGGATGTTTGGACAGGTAAGTGTCTCTATATTAAAAGTTAGCAGCTATAGTATTTGTAGCTGCTGACTTAAAAATGTTTTGGGGTAGACTGGAGCGCCTCTTTAAAGTCCCACACCTTGCAAAACCTTGGGATCAGTGGACATGCGTCCTACAAGTGTGTTTTTTTTATTTTCTTTAGCCATGACAATTTCAGTTCTCTTATATGGGTTCAATTAAAGTGCTTATAAAGGCAGAGGGATTTTATCTTGCTGCATTTCTAAAAAAATAAAAAATAAATGTATGCATGCATCTCCCCCCCAGCCCCCCGCCCCCCTAGGCTCTCTTGCTCCTCACTGGCTCAGTAAAAAAAAAGAAATAATAATAATAGGCCAAAAAAGCCAATGCTGTAAAAAAAACACACTATTGCAAAAATGTTGAAAAACTCACTGCAAAGCTACTGCCATTTTTATAACATTATTATAACGTCCAATGTGCATGAGGAAGCTTTACCATCGCTGTAATGTATGGCATTGGTTTAACCACTTAAGCCCTGGACCAATTGTCAGCCTAAGGACCAGAGGTCTTTTTACAATTTTGCACTGCACTGCTTTAACTGGCAATTGCACGGTCATGCAATGTTGTACCCAAACAAAATTTGCGTCCTTTTCTTGCCACAAATAGAGCTTTCTTTTGATGGTATTTGATTGCCTCTGCGATTTTTATTTTTTACGATATAAATGGAAAAAGACTGAAAATTTTGAAAGAAAAAAAGATATTTTCTACTTTTTGTTATAAGAAAAATCGAATAAACTCAATTTCAGTCATACATTTAGGCCAAAATGTATTCAGCCCCATGTCTTTAGTAAAAAAAAGTCATTAAGCGTATATTTATTGGTTTGTGCAAAAGTTATAGCGTCTACAAACTAGAGTACATTTTCTGGAATTTACACAGCTTTTAATTTATGACTGCCTATCTCATTTCTTGAGGTGCTAAAATGGCAGGGCAGTACAACCCCCCCCATGACCCCATTTTGGAAAGTTGAAACCCCAAGAAAATTGCTGAGGGGCATGTTGAGACCATTGAATATTTTATTTTTTTTGTCCCAAGTGATTGAATAATGACACAAAAAAAAAAGTTTGCAAAAAGTTGTCACTAAATGATATATTGCTCACAATGCCATAGTTATATGTGGAATTTCACCCCAAAATATATTCTGCTGCTTCTCCTGAGTACGGGGATACCACATATGTGGGACTTTTTGGGAGCCTAGCCGCGTACGGGACCCCGAAAACCAATCACCGCCTTCAGGATTTCTAAGGGTGCAAATTTTTGATTTCACTCCTCACTACCCATCACAGTTTCGAAGGCCATAAAATGCCAAAATAGCACAAAACCCCCCCAAATGACCCCATTTTGGAAAGTAGACACCCCAAGCTATTTAATGAGAGGCATGTTGAGTCCATGAAATATTTTATATTTTGCCACAAGTTGCGGGAATATTACAAACTTTTTTTTGTGCACGAAGTTGTCACTAAATGATATATTGCTCACACATGCTATGGGCATAAGTGAAATGACACCCCAAAATAAATTCTGCTGCTTCTCCTGAGTACGGGGATACCACATGTGGGGGACTTTGTGGGAGCCTAGCCGTGTACCGTAAAACGCTACCAAAAAATACTGTTAGCGATGGCAGGGATCAGGCCTGACTCTGCAAACGCTGCAGTTATGTGTTTTGTAAGTGACAGTGATCAATCGATACTGCACTTGGGTGGGCTGGGCGGAGGGGCAAAACGCAGGTGCTAGCAGGTATCTGGGCTGGTCCCGCTAACAATGCTTTTTTTGTCGATTTGTGTGCCTATGTGTACCTACGTGTCAGTGTAGTGATTGGTGCACACTTACTACGTCCTCTCCTCGCAGTCCGGTCAAAAAGACCGCCCGAGGAGAGTGAAATCGTAAACACAGGGAGGGGAAGCTTCTCATTCGCCAACGGCCATCCCCTCATCCTGGATCGCTCCTGAAGCTAAACGGACCGCCGCAGCCAGTGGGAGGGGGTCCGATCGGACCCCCCACACGCTGTAAGGCAGGCATGTACGGGTATGTGCTTGTGCCCATACATGCCATTCTTCCGACGTATAATTACATGCGGTGGTCCTAAAGTGGTTAATTATCTGCGTCTTGTAGAACGACTCCTATTGTAAATGAAAATATATTCTCCGCCTACAATGGCTTGCTACAGTTTCTGTGGAATATTTTTTTGACATTTTGGGAACTATGTATATGTGTTATGTAGGTAACAAGGGGTTAAACATGTATGTGGGGGTCTTTTCTTCCCATATTATAAATCTCTGCCATCTTGCTGGGTGGCATTGAGGTCATCAGTCCAGCCTGTAATAAGTAGCATGCAAGGCTTGTTCAAAAAAAAAAAGGCAGTTAGTAGGTGACAGTTGGAAAAAGAGGGGGGGGGGGACTTGGCTCGGGGTAAACAGATCTAAAAATAGCTGCTTTCTCCTCTTTAAAATAAATCCTCAGACTGGTGTTTACAAGACAAAAGACAGCAATGTCTATGGCCAGCCCTATACATGTGTACATAGGTTTAGTCTACTGAAAATTTTAAAAAGGGATTGAAGACTTTTCTTTTTAGCAAATGTTTTTGAATTAAGTTATTTGTCTGTTTTTTTATTGTAACTGTGTAGCACTTTGAGGTCTTTTGATGGAAAGTGCATTATAAATAACATTTATTATTATTATTATTATTATTATTATTATTATTATTATATGGGGGTGCCACTGTCATCAATGGGAGGAAAAAGAATCCAATGAAAGTATTTTGTATTCATCAATATCCATGAAACTTACCAGCCCTGCGTTTTTTGTCCCAGCGTGGTCCATTGGCTTTACAGCCGGCATCAAAACATCCGATAACGGATCTGAAACAGCGACGTACAAATCGCACTGCCCTCCGCATTTTGGTGGGCTTCTTGAATAGGGGATCTGCAAGCTGTATATTGATCTCTCCTTCCATAGCTGGGCTTCTTTTGGTTAGTTTCTCAATATTGTTTTGAGAAACAATCTGTTTACTTGTAATTTGTCTCATTATGAAGAATAATAAGACACTCTTTAAGTCTGAGAAATTGCAATAAAACTGAATCGAATAAATCCAAATCCAATCAAACAGCAAGAGAAAGCTGGACAGAGATGTCTTCACTGTACAGCAAACAACTCACAACTGATGCCAGAAGAGCCCAGAGCAGCCTTATATTAGAGCAGGTGATGACATCATAGAGGGCGTTTTTTTAACTGACGATTTTTCTTAACGGCTTTTGTTGCCATGGTTACCAAAGCTTCCTATACACAGTGATGGGCTGTGGGGGATGGGCTGTGAGGGAGAGCACAGACACACCAATAGAGGACTATGATTGGGCAGTATTAATGGTAGCAATATGATGGGGCAGTTTTGATAGGGCAGTTTTGATGGTGGCAATAGGAGGAGGCAATTTTGATGGGAAAAAGAGGGGGGGGTCTTGGCTCAGGGTAAACAGATCTAAAAATAGCTGCTTTCTCCTCTTTAAAATAAATCCTCAGACTGGTGTTTACAAGACAAAAGACAGCAATGTCTATGGCCAGCCCTATACATGTGTACATAGGTTTAGTCTACTGAAAATTTTAAAAAGGGATTGAAGACTTTTCTTTTTAGCAAATGTTTTTGAATTAAGTTATTTGTCTGTTTTTTTATTGTAACTGTGTAGCACTTTGAGGTCTTTTGATGGGAAGTGCATTATAAATAACATTTTTATTATTATTATTATTATTATTATTATTATTATTATTATATGGGGGGTGCGACTGTCATCAATGGGAGGAAAAAGAATCCAATGAAAGTATTTTGTATTTATCAATATCCATGAAACTTACCAGCCCTGCGTTTTTTGTCCCAGCGTGGTCCATTGGCTTTACAGCCGGCATCAAAACATCCGATAACGGATCTGAAACAGCGACGTACAAATCGCACTGCCCTCCGCATTTTGGTGGGCTTCTTGAATAGGGGATCTGCAAGCTGTATATTGATCTCTCCTTCCATAGCTGGGCTTCCTTTGGTTGGTTTCTCAATATTTTTTTGAGAAACAATCTGTTTACTTGTAATTTGTCTCATTATGAAGTATAATAAGACACGCTTTAAGTCTGAGAAATTGCAATAAAACTGAATCGAATAAATCCAAATCCAATCAAACAGCAAGAGAAAGCTGGACAGAGATGTCTTCACTGTACGGCAAACAACTCACAACTGATGCCAGAAGAGCCCAGAGCAGCCTTATATTAGAGCAGGTGATGACATCATAGAGGGTTTTTTTTTTAACTGACAATTTTTTTTTTAACGGCTTTTGTTGCCATGGTTACCAAAGCTTCCTATACACAGTGATGGGCTGTGGGGGATGGGCTGTGAGGGAGAGCACAGACACACCAATAGAGGACTATGATTGGGCAGTATTAATGGTAGCAATATGATGGGGCAGTTTTGATAGGGCAGTTTTGATGGTGGCAATAGGAGGAGGCAATTTTGATGGGAAAAAGAGGGGGGGGACTTGGCTCAGGGTAAACAGATCTAAAAATAGCTGCTTTCTCCTCTTTAAAATAGATCCTCAGACTGGTGTTTACAAGACAAAAGACAGCAATGTCTATGGCCAGCCCTATACATGTGTACATAGGTTTAGTCTACTGAAAATTTTAAAAAGGGATTGAAGACTTTTCTTTTTAGCAAATGTTTTTGAATTAAGTTATTTGTCAGTTTTTTTTATTGTAACTGTGTAGCACTTTGAGGTCTTTATGATGGAAAGTGCATTATAAATAAAATGTATTATTATTATTATTATTATTATTATTATTATTATTATTATTATTATTATTATATGGGGGGTGCGACTGTCAACAATGGGAGGAAAATGAATCCAATGAAAGTATTTTGTATTTATCAATATCCATGAAACTTACCAGCCCTGCGTTTTTTGTCCCAGCGTGGTCCATTGGCTTTACAGCCGGCATCAAAACATCCGATAACGGATCTGAAACAGCGACGTACAAATCGCACTGCCCTCCGCATTTTGGTGGGCTTCTTGAATAGGGGATCTCCAAGCTGTATATTGATCTCTCCTTCCATAGCTGGGCTTCCTTTGGTTGGTTTCTCAATATTGTTTTGAGAAACAATCTGCTTACTTGTAATTTGTCTCATTATGAAGAATAATAAGACACGCTTTAAGTCTGAGAAATTGCAATAAAACTGAATCGAATAAATCCGAATCCAATCAAACAGCAAGAGAAAGCTGGACAGAGATGTCTTCACTGTACAGCAAACAACTCACTACTGATGCCAAAGGAGCCCAGAGCAGCCTTATATTAGAGCAGGTGATGACATCATAGAGGTTTTTTTTTAACTGACGATTTTTCTTAACGGCTTTTGTTGCCATGGTTACCAAAGCTTCCTATACACAGTGATGGGCTGTGGGGGAGAGCACAGACACACCAATAGAGGACTATGATTGGGCAGTCTTAATGGTAGCAATATGATGGGACAGTTTTGATAGGGCAGTTTTGATGGTGGCAATAGGAGGAGGCAATTTTGATGGGGCAGTTTTTTTTATATGTATAGAGGACTGTGAAACTGGATTAAAGTTATTATTATAAAACCCTCTATTTTAAGGCATAGTGATAGGTTGAGTGGTCAGAATTGATATTGATGCAAATGTTATGATTACACACTTAAAAATTAATCACAATAGTGAGAAACATCCCATTCAAAGTTTAACCCAAGTGGGATTCTGGTGTGCAGCGTGAATATCCAGTAGACCTCGCGTTTACATAATAAACAAAATTTATCTCCTCCTCTCTTGGGAGAAAAAGATTTTTTTCAACTCCCTGTATAAATAAGCTTGATACATTTTTAGAGTGGACGAGGTTCCAATGTTTTGCAATGTTAGTTGATCTATTCTTTTCAATGTCATACAAGTGATCGTATAATCGATCTTTTAAACGGCGTATAGTACGCCCTACATACTGGATTTGGCAACTAGTGCATGTAATCATGTACACTATAATAAATGTTCCCTAGGAATGGCACTGGCAGCTACCAGCACCTTTTTTAGACTGGTGGGAATACACACACATATATACTAAGGTATATAATACACACTGGTGGGAAGTTCACCTTTCTAGGCAGCTGTCACCAGAACTCTTCGGCTGTGTATCAGAATGTTTCCGTGACTACATGTTTCGGAGGCGTGGCCTCCTTCTTCAGGTGCGCCCTAAGGTCTGTTTCTGATTTAAATATGCAAGTCCCCTCCCAACCCTCCTCACTAGCGCCAATTACAGGGAGCTTCTAATTGGGGGGAGGGAACATGCCCAGAAACACATTTATCAAACAGGAAGAACAATATGGAAACAACAACAAACACTTATTTGCAAGTAGTCATAAATATACTTTGCAATAATGATTATTAACCACTTAAGGACCAGGCCTCTTTTTCAGACTTGGTGTTTACATGTTTAAAACAGTTTTTTTTGCTAGAAAATTACTTAGAACCCCCAAACATTTTATATTGTTTTTTTCTAACACCCTAGAGAATAAAATGGCGGTCATTGAAATACTTTTTTTCACACCGTATTTGCGCAGCGGTCTTACAAGCGCACTTTTTTTGGAAAAAAATTCACTTTTTTGAATAAAAAAATAAGACAACAGTAAAATTAGCCCAATTTTTTATATTGTGAAAGATAATGGTACGCCGAGTAAATTGATACCCAACATGTCACGCTTCAAAATTGCGCCCGCTCGTGGAATGGCATCAAACTTTTAGCCTCAAAAATCTCCATAAGCGACATTTAAAAAATTCTACAGGTTGCATTTTTTGCGTTACAGAGGAGGTCTAGGGCTAGAATTATTGATCTCGCTCTACCGATCGCGGCGATACCTCACATGTGTGGTTTGACCACCGTTTTCATATGCGGGCGCTACTCGCGTATGCGCTCGCTTCTGTGCGCAAGCTCGTCGTGACGGGGTGTTTTTAAAAAAACTTTTTTTTTTTCTTATTTATTTTAATTGATTTTATTTATTTTTACACTGTTTTAAAAAAAAAAATGGATCACTTTTATTCCTATTACAAGGAATGTAAACATCCCTTGTAATAGAAAAAAGCATGACAGGTCCACTTAAATATGAGATCTGGGGTCAAAAAGTCCTCAGATCTCATATATGGGCTAAAATGCAAAAAAAAAAAAAAAAATGACATTTAAAAAAAATATACCTTTAAGAGGTATGGGCGGAAGTGGCGTTTTGACGTCGCTTCCGCCCTCCTATGGTATAGAGACAAGTGGGGGCCATCTTAGCCTCACTCGTCTCCATACCCAGCTAGGAAAAGGACCCGATCGCCTCCGCCGCTACCGACGGTAAGCGGCGGTGGGAGGGGGGGTGGCACCTCTCCCGCCGCCGACGGCGGTGATCTCGCGGCAAATCCGCTGCGGAGACCACCGTTATCGTACAGCCGACCGGCGCCTGAAGAGATGGATATCTCGGTTGTGGAAGCAGCTGCTGCCGTTACCGAGATATCCCTCTTCAAAAATAGGACGTACATCGGCGTGCGGCGGTCGGCAAGTGGTTAATTAAAAAACGTTGCATTTTTATATTTTTATATATATATGCCATGCTGAAGTGAATTAAAATAAGAGCACATTACAAGACATTCTCAAAAATAAACATACATATATATGATGATAATATGAAGATAGCAGATATATGACGAATATAGTTAATATAGAAGGTAAATTATCTGTATATACAGTAATATACCCTTTTTAATATACCTTTTTTTTTTAAACGGTCAATTACTAAAAATTATATATATATAAGAAAAAAAAATCTATATTAATTATAAATGTATGCTTACATGCACATTATCCTTACAGATATGTATTATATTTGATAGACTGTCCATCCATCATATGATCATATGAGGGCACCAATTACCAATGCTGCATTTGATGTGACACAGGCTGCATTTGATGTGACACAGGTTGCATGTAAGGAGGGACTCTGCTGGGGGCACCTGATGTAAGGACGGGCTCCGGTGGGGACACCTGATGGCATCTGGTTGTAGGTGACGTGGTTAGTGACATGCTGAGGGCTCCCAATGATTCTGCATTATGGTGAGTTGAATGATTTAATTTTATATTACAATGTAATAATAGAAATAATGCGCTTCAATCATCCTGACACCACAACAACCATGGTGCCGGGATGATTGAAGTGTGTTTGGAGTATCTTTATCTGCTTATTGTTAAACTTTCTAGAATACACATTTCTATTGTTGTGTAGGATCTGGGCCTGCTGTCCCTTCATTCCTCTCATCCCTCTCCCTCCATCCGTCATTCATCTCAGACGCTAACCACGCCACCTTAGAGCCACGCCCACTATTTCGCTCAAGCCACGCCCACTTACACCAAGTGGGAGGGGCAAAAATGAAGGGCGGGGTCTGGCACCCCCCCATCCTAAAACTTCACCAGCCGCTACTGCTTATGATCAATGTTTGTAAATATTGTTTAATAGTGTGATCGAGAGAAACAAATCATATATTAGTCTGATGGGTGGTGAGTTATATCCAATGTTTCTTGAAGAGCTATGGTGCCTTCCAGCGGTGTCGTCAGATGCCTGGTTCCTCTCTCCACGCTTTTGTTTCATCCTCCAGCCCCTATGACGCTACGTTTGCCCTGTAGTAGCGTAGCAGCCTACAGATGGAACCAGAACTGCGCTTCAAGAAGAAACCTGTCTTAAGGGAAACATAGAGGTTATTAATGTTTTCCTGTCATTCTGAAAATTCTAGTTGCCTGGCTGTCATAGCCCCCTTGCTTCAATATTTTGCCTTACTTCGAATAAGTATGCAAATTTGAACTTGTGATCTTCATATTTGTACCAGTTCAGTGACACCCAAAGTAATAAACCAGAGGATCAAGAGAACTCACATTTTTCAGAGCAACTTCAATAGCGGTATTGAATACGTCTTTTATGATATGTCTACTTTAAATGGCAGGGAGGTGTACTGCTAAGGTATTATTCTTTAACACCATGAATAAGGTCCCCCACCACTATTTGTGAAGGATGTAGGTGTCCATTTACAGGTGTGTGGGGCTGGGGACCATTCACACTAATCGTTGTGTCAGTACACCTGAATTAGGGAAACGCGTTACTCTGTTCATAGGCTGGCTTCACACCCCAACCTAAATTCGTACGAATCCGAAATAAGAATTTTTATGCTTAAGAATTTCATACGAAATACGAATTTAGGATCCAAATTAACAGAAACATGACTGGTGTTTTGTTCACCAATCAGAGGAAGTCAGCACAGCACAGGGATGGTGGGAACCCCTCATAATTATAAATTCATCATAATGACCATTCGTAATTGTTACAAAAAGTTAACAAACCTAAAAGTTAAAAACCCAGGAAGTCAGCACAGCACAGGGATGGTGGGAGCCCCTCATAATGATAAATTCATCATAACGAACTTTCGTTATTTTAACGACAAGTTTATGAATCTAGCGAAAATTCGTATTTTGTACGAATCAGAATTAAGTTTCATACACCAATTACGAAATCCGATTTTTTTTTCCATACGGAACAAAACGTAACGAAACAAAAAAATTTTTTTGACGGCGACCATGTCTACCCAACAATCCCTCTGATGGTAGCAAAGATCTCTGGGATATGTGGTTCAGATGCATGAACAGTTGTCAGTCTGATAAACTACGCATCCCATAGTTCCTTTGATTGGACTCACAAATATGATGTCATTCAAAAGCAGTGGGCACTGAGGGACATGCAATGCATAAAGACACCGGAGGATTGCCGTACTTTGCAACTGTAGTCAGCATTGCTACATCTATTTTACATCATTTTAACTATGAATTGCATAGAAAATATATTTTTTTTTCTGCAAGATGCAAAGAAAGCATTTTTTGTTTTGGTGTTATTTATTGCTTTGTTATCCTCTTTTCTGGGAGTGGGTACCTATTTCTGCCATTTCCACCTTTCTCACCTAGGCAAGAAAGGCAGAAGTTAATCTCACATCCCACCACCCTCATACCTCCTCCCGGAAAATCCTGCAACACATCACATGTGTACAGGACCAGTCTGAATGTGCATGAGGAGTGGGGAGCTGTGAAACAGGAGGAAGTCACAGTCGGCATTCCCACGGCCAAGATGACGGTTCTGAAGACCGGTGAAGAACTGGCCCTAGTAAATAAAGACAGTGCTGGACTCTTGGGCTGGTAAGTGTCTGTGCAAAACTTCAATGCAGGCAGGGGCGGACTGACCATTAGGGCACTCGGGCACCGACCGAGGGCCCCATGGCAAGTAGGGGGCCCCATCTGCAGGGACAGTCACACTCTAAATAGGTGTTCCATTACAGCTCAATCCCGGGATTTGTTAGTAGCTTTGTCATTGCTTCTAAATACATACACTGCCTGATGGTTTATGTATTTAGAAGTTCTGAGTTCTTTCTGTCTCACCCCTCAGTGATCTCCTGCACACTCGCTCTGCATTCCCTCAGTCAGATCTCCCCTTCAGTGCAGTGTGATGGGAGAACCCGGAGGAGCGGTGTAGCTACTGCCGACTACTGCACACTGTATGTAGAGAGGAAGCGGAGCTGAGTAAGTGAGGAAAGTTTCATGGAGGTAAGCTGCTGCGGTGCACACAATAGAAGGTTTCATGTCAGGAGGAAATGTTTATGGCAACATGTGAAGGGTTAAGTAAGGTGTCAAGGAGGGTTGAATTGGCAGGGAACTGTGTGTGTGTGTGTCTGAGCTGGCAGAGTTTGCAGCCCCTCCACCCCCACCGCATAGCTGACAGTCATGGGGACAGACTCCTCACTATCTATCTACATAAACATCCCCCCATCACTCTGTATGTCCCAGATAAGGAGAAGTTAAATTATGACCTTTCCATTTAACCCTGTGTTATGCACACCCTGTATAATGAAGTGTACACTCACCACATAAACTATACACACTATATAGAAAACCACATTCATCAATAAACATACCAGAGCACAATGTTCATGGCTATTTGCATGGTACCACAACCGTATGAACACTGATCATTTAGAGAATCATGTATGTTTATGGAGGATTGATTTTTTTTTTATGCGCTAAGGCCCCTTTCACACGGGCTTTCCGATCAGGTCCACTGTCAGTTTTTCAGGTGGTACTGATTGGACCCTCCAGTCTCCCATATGGAGCGGGGGATGTCAGCGGTGACATGTCCGCTTACACCCGCTGCTATCCAATCTGATCCTGTCCGTCAAATCAGATGGATGGTGGACAGTGGTCCTATTTTCCATCCATCTGGCGGATTGGATGAAACCGGACAGGCAGTCCCGTTTTCATCCAATCTCCCCATGGAGGAGAGCGGGGCTCTGACAGGTCCATCTCTGCACAGTGAGTGGAGAATGATCTGTCATCCACCTGCTCAGTGGGGATCAGCAGATCAATCACCCGCTGAGCAAAGCAGAGCCCATTAAAACAAATGTGCCCCATGTGAAAGAGGCCTTACAGTTAGTTTTGGTTCACACCTGCAGGTGCAACCAAGCATGGGCATGTTTTTCACATGTCACGTGTAAGGCAGCCCATTCATTTCAATGGGCTGCCCTACACGCAAGCAACATGGAAAAGTCAAGAAAGAGAAAGAAAGTTTGATGGGCACGTTTGCAGATGCATGGTTGTGCCATTAACAAAAATAGAACTGCTGTACATCTGCTAAAGGGCAGCTCATTTCTGTGCATGTTGGGAAAGCATACACTTTTGCATGCATTCCCCACATGCATAGATGCAAACTTAATCATGGAGTGTTTAGTTTGTGTTGAGTTTACACTTTTGATTGTACAGGGTTTGGATAACACAGGGTTAAATAGAATGGTCAAAAAAAAAAACATTATCTAGACATACACAGAGTGATTGGGGTTGCATATATCTCTTCTAACAGAAGGTTGTTCTCTTTGCGCAGTACCATTGTATTATTTATTGTTTTACCTATTAGCAGATGAGCACAGACATTTTTTGATTATAGACGTCTTTATCTTAGTACTTCTCATCCCCTGCCTCCCCCCAGCTTGCATCACCCACAGGCCACTTCATACATCCAGCTGACAGACATCACTTTGAGATACTTCCTACCCCCAGGGACATTATTCCATGGTCACTTTTCATTCTCTACCTTCCTAACATCGCTTCCCGGTCACCCCACAGACACTGCCACTGAAATAAATCCCTCCACAACTAACTCACCCCCACCAACTGTATCACAACCCCATCCCACTGGTGCTTGGGAGCACCCCTACACCCGCAGTTATTCCCACTAGGAGGATCATGTGTGCATAGAGCAGGTAATCACTGTAGCAAAGGGGGGGAGGGGATAAGATGGATTTCTCTCACTACCTGAACCCTGCCACCCACAGCACTGCCTACTTCCCTCCTTTTCTCTCCCATCAGCAGAAGTTGCAGGCACATAGGGGTATCTGTCAGGATGGAGAGTGGGGGAGGGGCCTGTAAATATGTAATTTACCAGCCCCTTTCTTTTCTAAGTGAACACAGTGAGTGATGGATACTGTATTCATTCATAACTGAGCATAGTAAACTATGTTTATTATTCTTCAGTTTATGAATGGGCAATAGCCTCTGTCTCCTGATCATTCATTTTCAGTGCAACTGAGGCTGCAGAGAAAGGGACTGTGGAATCTATGTCCTCAATACCTATCTGTCTCAAAAGTGAGACTTCAGGGGGTCTGTTTAGACCCCTGATATCTCACCAATCCCCCTTCCCCCCAACAGAGTTGTGAAAAAAAATTGAATAAAAAAAAACTATTGTAAAAAATCTGACTTAAAGTGGTAGTAAACTCTGTACTACCACTTGTACCTACAGTTAGGCCTATAACAAAGTCTCCTGCCACTCTGCATGTCGCCAACCTAGGTGCCCCTCCATTAGGCCCTTCCGCATTAATGTTGCATCAGAAAGATGGCTGCCGTGTGGTGGTCATCTTTAAACCTGGGGGCCCCATGATTCCCTAGTGCCCGGGGGCCCCATGAGTTGTCAGTCCGCCCCTGAATGCAGGGATTGCAAATGTACGCGGACTGTATTTCTGTGGAATTCTGGTGTGAACTGGCTCTAGACACAAATGTATTATCTATTTTAAGATTCAGCACATACTGACACTCAGTAGAGGTTACTTAAATAGGAACTGCAGTCTGCTCACATCATTTGTAATAAAAACATCTTCGCCATTCTGAAGTCCTGGTGCCGTAGTCGCACAGGTACTCATTGATGGCCCTCTGCTGCGTGTGCAGCCGCTGCAGCATGGCCAACGTTCCACCTGGTGGGAATGTCACATATAAGGCAGTTCTTGGGCAGGTTCAACTCCTTTTGATCGGCAGAAATGCACACAGACTTTCCTGGACTGCTTCAGGACATCCTGTAAGCCTGGGTACCTGCCCAAGAACCGCTGCACCACCAGGTTAAGGACGTGAGCCACACAGGGCACATGGGTCAGTTGTCCCTGTCAGAGGGCGGAGAGGAGGTTGGTGCCATTGTCGCAAACCACCATTCCTGGCTTAAGCTGGCGTGGCATCAACCACCTCTCGGCCTGCCCCTGCAGAGCTGACAAAATATCTGCCCCAGTGTGGCTCCTGTCCCCCAAACAAACCAGCGCAAGCACGGCATGGCATCGTTTTGCCTGCGTACTTCTGTAGCCCCTTGAACGCCTACGGAGAACCGCTGCTTCTGAGGACAGAGCACTGGAAGAGGCCATGGAGGAAGAAGAAGAGGAGGGGGTGGAGGAGAGAGGTGTGTCACAACCAGTGGTAGCATTTTGGAGGCGTGGTGGCGGAACAACCTCCAACACTACTGCACCTTGTCCTGCATCCTTCCCAGCTGCCAGAAGAGTGACCCAATGGGCCGTGAAAGACAGGTAACGTCCCTGTCCATGCCTGCTGGACCATGAGTCAGCAGTAATATGCACCTTACTGCTGACCGCCCTGTCCAGCGAGGCAAGGACATTGCCTTCCACATGCCGGTAGAGAGCCGGAATCGCCTTCTGTGAGAAAAAGTGGCATTTGGGGACCTGCCACTGAGGAACTGCACATTGTACAAACTCATGGAAGGGGGCCCGAGTCTACCAACTGAAAAGGCAGCAGTTGAAGTGCTAGCAATTTAGCCAAGCTAGCATTGAACCGCTGGGCATGTGGATGGCTGGGAGTACTTATTTTGACGGTCCAGCAGCTGGGGCAGGGAAATTTGCCTGCTATAATCGGACGTGGGTGTTCGGCTAGCAGAGTGCCCGGAAACACTTGGCTGTGACACACCTAATTCTACACCTTCATTCCTCTCAGAGCAGGTTTCAGAGAGGACTGAAGGTCTAGTGGGGTTGGAGATCCCAACTGATGAGGCGCAAGGAGAGGTCTGCTTTGTTCTTTGGTGTGGGTCAACGAGCTGCATGGCAGGTCAACATATGTCTGGTCAAGCATGTGGTGCCCAAGCGGCTGATGTTTTGGCCACGTGAGATACGCTTGAGACATATGTTGCAAATAGCAACGGTGCAATCTGATGCACTCGTGTTAAAAAAGGCCCGCACCAAAGAACTTTTAGAATAACGCGCAGAGGCAGCGCCCTGCACAGGCGGAGCTCTGCGGTGTGATTCAGTCGGTGTGCTGCCCCTAAGCTGGCCCCCGAAGGGCATCCTGCCTCGTCCAGGTGCCGAAAATAAGGACAAGCGTGTCCCATGGCTAAGTGCTGATGACGATGCACTGCGTCCACGACCAGCACTGTTGTCTCTAGACACAGAGCCTGCTCGCCCTCTTTTATCGGCTCATGCCTGTCTGCCTCTCCTTGTTGGCCTTCCAGACATGGTAATGGTCTGAAGGGAGATGGGAAAACCAGCAATTGGGTAGTGTATATTGTGCTGGAGGCACACAACACCCACTAACTCCTGCAGATGCCTTTATTATAGAACAACAGGAAAAGGGTAGATACCGGTGTATACTGTGCTGTGCTGGAGGCACACAACACCAACTAACTCCTGCAGATGGCAGATGGCTCAATTAGAGAAGCGCTATATAGGTGGATAATACTATATAGCTGTATATTGCGGTCAGGGCACGCAGACAACACCCACAAACTCCTACAGCTGACTGAAAGCTGGATTACAGAAGAGCAATATAGCTAGCTATATAGGTGGATAATGGTGTATACTGCGGTCAGTGCACGCAGACAACACCCACAAACTCCTACAGCTGACTGAAAGCTGAATTACAGAAGAGCAATATAGCTAGCTATATAGGTGGATAATGGTATATACTGCGGTCAGGGCATGCAGACAACACCCACAAACTCCTACAGCTGACTGAAAGCTGAATTACAGAAGAGCAATATAGCTAGCTATATAGGTGGATAATGGTGTATACTGCGGTCAGGGCACACAGACAACACCCACAAACTCCTACAGCTGACTGAAAGCTCAATTACAGAACAGCAAGAACGCTAAATCGGTCGATAACGAACGGTGTATACTGTGTTGAAGGTACACAGATAACACCCACTAACTCCTACAGACGCCAACACACTACACAAGGCCGCCACGCTGGCAGCCTTATATAGTGTGGGGCGTGTATTACACAGCCTGAGCTATGATTGGCCAGTGGCCAATCATGGCTCTCCTCGCTGCCGACTCTGTGATTGGCCAAGCATGCGGGGTCACAGTGCATGCTCGGCTAATCATGAGCCAGCAATGCACTGAGATGGCGCAGTGCATTGTGGGCTGTGAGCGCCCATAACGTTCGTTATTCACCGAACGTGCGAACAGCCGATGTTCGAATCGAACGTATGTTCGACTCGAACACCAAGCTCATCCCTAGTGGTGAACAGGAGAGAACCTCAGGACGGAGCCAATCAAAAGAGGGGTTGTGCCTCTGTAACCAAGGATAACCAATAACCAGCGGAAATCTGGGTGAAGAAATAACTTGGAATTGGATTATCTCATGGTGAAGAGCCCCTACGGCCATGGACAACGGAACCGTCTCATTAGTCACATGGGCAGGCTGTAAAGGTCTCCCGTCAAGAGCCTCAATGGCAAGTGGAGTATCGCGCAGCTGCAGCGTAATCGAGTGCTGCGAAACAAATGCAGCATCAATGAACAGGCCTGCAGCCCCAGAGTCGATTAGATCCTGTATCTCGATGGACGACTCAGCCCAAGAAAGGGTGACCAAAACCAGGGGCTTATCCTTCTGGATAACTGGGGACGAAACAACGCCACCTAAGGTCTGTCAATGACATGACGTCAAGGTTCGGGCATTCCCTGGACAGGTAGGACAAGACTTCAAAAAGTGACCTGCCTGGCCACAATAAAGGCACAATCTCTCCCTCCTCCTAAAGGCTCTCTCATCCGCAGAGAGACGCGTGAAGCCCAGGTGCATGGGTTCATCTTCACTGACCAACTCGGTACCAGGAGGCATGGGAGGTGAGGGAGGCATGGGGCGGACTACAAAGCTCGGAGGCAAACGTACAGGAGGCTTCCGCAAACACTCCTTAAGAGAAAGTCTTTCTCTGAGTCTGGAGTCAATGAGGATGGCAAACGAGATCAAGCTCTCCAGCTCAGTGGGTATATCTCGGGCTGCTATCTCATCCTTGATGGAATCTGAGAGACCATGAGAAAAAGCAGCCACGAGGGCCTCATTGTTCCAAGCAACCTCTGCTGCCAGAGTACAGAATTCAATGGCGTAGTCGGCAACAGTTCTCATACTCTGTTTGATGGACATGAGGCACTTGGCAGCAGAAGTGGAGCGTGCGGGAACATAAAAAACCCTTTTAAAGGAGGCCACAAACTGAGGGTAACTCAAGACAACAGGTTTTTGCGTCTCCCATAGAGAGTTAGTGCAGGCCAAGGCTCTCTCAGAAAGCAAAGATATCACAAAACCTACTTTGCTTCTGTCCGTGGGAAACAGCTTGGGCAGCATTTCGAAGTATATCTCAACCTGATTGAGAAACCCTCTGCATTGAACTGGATTGCCCCCAAATTGCTGGGGAAGCGGAGCAGAACCAGACATACCTCTTATAGAGGTAATACTCGAGGCGGGTGCCTGCACAGAGACTGGAGGCAGCAGGGATGGCCTGCGACTCAGGTTGTACCGGAGCAGCCACCGTGGGGGATTCCAGGTGAGCCATGCGATTCAGGAGCATTTGTAACTCCAAGGCAAACTGATCCATGCGGTGATCTTGCTCATCCAATCTGGAAAAAATATAACCAACAAGTGGATTGACTGTATCTTCTGAATTCATGGCCTTCGTGT
The DNA here is from genome assembly GCF_037356315.1 of Lithobates pipiens. NCBI lineage: Eukaryota > Metazoa > Chordata > Amphibia > Anura > Ranidae > Lithobates > Lithobates pipiens. The sequence goes on from NW_027507758.1 coordinate 541,848,800, forward strand.
TCTGACAGAAACCATAAAACAGACTGAGACAGAAGTACAATCAAATCACACATGTTTATTAATAAAAATAAAAGGTAAATAGAAAAAAGTGTAGTCAAGCATAGCCAGAGTCCAGTAGCCAGATCGGGTAGTCAGCCAGTCCAAAGTTCATTAACCAGATCGGGTAATCAGCCAGGCCAGAAGTTAGGGATCCAAGGAGAGCAACTGCAAGCAGGATAAGAAGCCAGGAGGCATGTCAGCAAGCCAGTATTGAAACAAACAGCAGGAGATGGTTCCTTGTGATGTGACCAATGCGAAGGCAAAGGAAAAAGTGAGCTGAAAGGCTTTAAATAGGCAGGTCAGACGAGCATCATCGGGAACAGCTGGTAACTGTGGAAAGAGAAGAGACCTGGCAATTAGCCGACAACTGAGCGGCCAGCCCAGAGGAGGAAGGGCTAAGCCAGCCCTGACAATAAGACTGCAGTAATGGCCAGGTTTACACTGCATGTGATGTCACATGGTGTGTATGAGGAAGCTCTGAGAGATTATGAAGTCTCCTGGGATATCAGTGGTGTGCTGTAGGAAGTCCTGATAACAGATAGACAAGCACATAGAGAGTGTGCCATAAATCAGGGGGGATCTGGGCATGCTCAGTGACGTCATTCTAAAAAACAAAAAGAATTACAACAATACTGAGCAAGTAAGGAGATATCTACAAGCAGTGTTCATTAGGTTTTTTTTATGCTGATTTACATGGGACAAAGTTGTGGGGGAGAGTTTACAACCACTTTAAAAAATGCAATATATGGGAACGGACAAAAAAGTACAGGTGCCCAGATGCACCTCCTGGTCTGAATGAGCCCTTAGACTGGTGTGCCTTGTTCACAATTCTTAACAGTGCCTTGGCGTAAAAAAGTTTGAGATATACTGGATTGGATCACCTTAGTAAGGAGCCTTTAGTCCCAGTATTCATTTTATACCCAAGTAAAGAAAAATTTGAGTCTGACTGCTCCCAGTAGCTTAATCCAAAATGAATGGTCAATGTTTCTAAATACCATAATTGGATGACACTCTAGTCTAACATTTTTTCCTCCTGATTTATTTTGTTGAAGAGGTAGCCAATCTCCCTTTCTCATTAGCCAACGACAGAACCTTGCAGTAAACCAAGTCTGCTTAGTATTATCCTGGATTTTACAACAGCTGTGGAGATTTCTGCATACATGATCCCATTATTCTTAGTAATATGCTTTACTTTTTCAAATAGATCATTAACTGAAATAATTGAAAATCTGCCATGTTCTTTGCACGTTGTACACTCAGTAATAATTAACTTTAATTTTACCTGTCAACCTTTAGCTGTGAAATAGCACATCTCTTTTTCAGAAAGATCTGAGATCAGAAGACACTCCATTATGGATGACAGGATAAGAAGAGACTCTTCTCCATCTTTTGATGGCAAAATAGAAGACAGGACTGAAAAATTACATCTCAAACGTGAACTTGGCCTGGTTAGTGCTGTGTCACTGATAGCTGGCACCATGATTGGTTCTGGTATCTTCATGTCTCCTCAGTGGGTCCTCTATTACATGGGCAGCCCTGGAGCCAGCCTGTTAATATGGGCAGCCTGTGGAGTTCTAGCGATGTTGGGTGCTCTTTCCTATGCTGAACTTGGCACTGTTATAAAGGAATCTGGAGGGGAGTACATTTATATTTTACGGAATGTTGGCACCTTACCAGCTTTCCTCCTGGCATTTACCTCAGTCATTGTGGTCAGACCAGCTGGCATTTCAGCTGTTTCCTTAAGTTTTGCAGAATATGTGGTGGCTGCCTTCTACCAGGACTGCCCACCACCTCAGGTAGTGGTAAAGTGTACAGCAGCTGCCTGTATCCTTGTCTTGAGCATCATCAACTGCCTCAATGTCAGGCTTTCTGCCGCTATCACTAACTTCTTCACGGCTGCCAAACTGTTGGTATTGCTGGTCATAATTGTGGGCGGTATGGTTCTCTTGGCCCAAGGAAACACTCAGGTCTTCCAGAATGCCTTTGAAAACACAGTTGAAGGATTTGGTCCAGTTGGAGTGGCTTTTTATCAAGGACTCTGGTCTTATGATGGATGGAATAATCTGAATTATGTAACTGAAGAAGTGAAGAATCCTGAGGTTGGTGGATTCATTGTAAACTGTTTATGATCTGTACTTACATACCAGCTGTTTCATATTCCAAGGGACTCTATGGGTTAATGAAGGACAAGGCTACATCCACAAATCAGTGAGACTTATGCCACGTCCACACGGTCAGAGTTTCTGATGGGAAATGTTCAATGGGAGCTTGTTGTAATTTCTGACCCTGTGTAGGCTCCATCGGAACATATTCCATAGAAATTTCCGATACACAAAATTTGAGACCTGGATCTCAAATTTTCAGACAACAAAATCCGTTGTCGGAAATTCCGATCGTTGGTACCCAATCCTGATACACATGTTCGGAATCAAGCAGAAGAGCTGCAATGGCTATGGAACTTAAATTTTCTCAGCTCGTCGTACGTCACCCCGTTCTTGACGTTTAGAATTTCCGACAACATTTTGCGACCGTGTGTATGCAAGACAAGTTTGAGCCAACATCCATTGGAAAAAATCCCATGGATTTTGTTGTCGGAATGTGCGATCATGCGTGCGTATGTGGCATTAGGCTGGCCATACACAGTGCAAATTTTTTGTGCAACCCGTGAAATTTGGTTGATATTCCCATCAACACAGACACTGTTGATGCGGGAATCCCTCCTGATGGGCCATTGTCTTCTCCCGTGGGGGGGGGGGGGGGGGGGGGGCAGATTAGGGGAAGCCACCCTCCCAATGAAAAGACAGTGATTATCGCTAGCGGATAGCGATAATCGCAAGAGACTCCGGCAGGCTGGTTGTATCCAAGTTGAATAATCAATTTAGTATATTCAGCCTGACCATTAACGGTTTGAATTTTAGATTCAAACTGTGTATGGCAGGTCTAAAGCTAGCCATACACTGGTAGCTTTTCAAGGTAATGGTTGTACAAATCTTGTTAGTACATTGCTGCTGTCTGCAGAACATCATGTGCTTATTTATTTGTGTCTCACTAACCAGGTGAAAACTGAGGGAAAAGTCAAAGAAAAGAAAAACGAATGCAGCCACATCTAATGATTGATAAGCTGCAATATAATACATTTTTGGTTTTGGGTTTGTAATGGAGAATTAGCATTCCCAAATTATGAATTCTTGAAATGAAGCGCACAATTCTCTTCTTCTTTAATGGGATAATAATGAAGCTGCTTTGCTAGTGATTCTGATGGAGTTATTGCAAACAAATTATCAAAGGCCCCTTTCACACGGGACGGATCAGTAATGATCCGCCCCGTGATGATCCGCTTGCTCAGCGGGGATCGCTCCATTGTCCCCGCTGAGCGGATAACACGCTATAATAAATAACACGCTATCTTCTACGTTACATGTCTGGCTGACGAACGGCCGTTCAGAAACAAATCAAATAGTGTAAAATGAAAAGTGCAAAATGAAAAGCGAGAATCAACACTCACCAAACTTCTACTAACATGAAATTAGCAGGAGTCCAAAGAGTGGTGTTAAAGAGCTGAAAAACAATGCAGTACGTCACTATGTTTGTAATTGTTGGCCAACAATTGTAAGGCTGTGTGTATGCAAGACAAGTTTGGGCCAACTCCCTTCAGACAAAAGTCCGCAGTTTTGTTGGCCAACAATCCGATCGCGTGTACGAGGCTGAAGTGTTTTACAGACAGAATCACAAGATGAAAATAAAGAAAAGGAGCCTGAAAAAAGCAAAACAAATGCAGCTATCACATCTAGGAACTGGTAAGCAGCAATATTTAATGCACATGATAATAGTCTCTTGGCTTAGAATAGTTGACTAACACAAAATCTATTCTAGATTGAATAAGATATATACAATCTAAGACAGGTTCGGCAACTTGTTGATCACAGACATGTGATGGCTGGGTAGATCGCGTCCCTTTCTTGCTAACCCATGTAACCTGGATAAGAGTGGGGGTGGCATTCACTCGAACCGATCCTCTTTATTTTCCTCCAGCAAGCTTCTCCTCCCCTCCTTCCCGCTGTAATCCAGCTGCTGCAAGAGGAAAATACAGAGGATCTGTTCAAGTAAATGCCACCCCTACCATCCCCCTGTCCAGGCTCCCCTTCCTTCTGTTGGCCGGGGCCCCCTGCTCTCCTAGCCCCCCTCACTCAAAGCTCTACTGACACTGTCCACACACTGTCTACTGCCCTACTGACACTGTCCACACATCGTCCACTGCTCTACTGACACTGTCCACACACTGTCCACTGCCCTACTGACACTGTCCACACACTGCCCTACTGACACTGTTTACACATTGTGCACTGCCCTACTGACACTGTCCACACGCCGTCCACTGCTCTACTGACACTGTCCACACATCATCCACTGCTCTACTGACACTGTCCACACACCGTCTGCTGCTCTACTGACACTGTCCACACACTGTCCACTGCTCTACTGACACTGTCCACACATCATCCACTGCTCTACTGACACTGTCCACACACTGTCCACTGCTCTACTGACACTGTCCACACATCATCCACTGCTCTACTGACACTGTCCACACACCATCCACTGCCCTACTGACACTGTCCACACATCATCCACTGCTCTACTGACACTGTCCACACACCATCCACTGCCCTACTGACACTGTCCACACACCATCCACTGCCCTACTGACACTGTCCACACATCGTTCACTGCCCTACTGACACTGTCCACACACCGTCTGCTGCTCTACTGACACTGTCCACACACTGTCCACTGCTCTACTGACACTGTCCACACATCCTCCACTGCTCTACTGACACTGTCCACACACTGTCCACTGCTCTACTGACACTGTCCACACATCGTCCACTGCTCTACTGACACTATCCACACACCGTCCACTGCTCTACTGACACTGTCCACACATCGTCCACTGCTCTACTGACACTGTCCACACACCAAATACTGCCCTACCCACACTGTCAACACACCAAACACTGCCCTACTGACACTGTCCACACACCATCCACTGCTCTACTGAAACTGTCCACACATCGTCTACTGCTCTACTGACACTGTCAACACACCAAACACTGCCCTACTGACACTGTCCACACACCGTCCACTGCCCTACTGACACTGTCCACTGCTCTACTGACTGCCACTGTCCACCTTTATGGTAGGCTGTTTAACTGTTTGTAATGACATTTGTTTTAGTATTATTTTCCAAGTTCTCCTTACTATTTATTTAGACCTTGCTAGCACAGATTTTTAATCTCCTTCATATTGTTTAGGTAGATCTAAACCTCTCCAAGGTTGCCTACCTCTAATCTAAGACATAGCTAAAACAAAAGCAAAAAAATAAAAATGAATTTGGAGGAGGCTGAGAGTAATAGAAGGTACATTTTTGCGTTAAGAAAACATACTTGATTAGAATTATTTTCATGCCAGAGTTTAGTGTTACTTTGATACTAGTAATAATCCCTGCATCAGATGACTGCATGACTCTGCTCTTTCCTGTGTTGTAGGTGAATCTGCCACGAGCTGTGATGATCGCAATTCCACTAGTAACATGCATCTATCTCCTGGCTAATGTAAGCTATTTTGCCGCAATGACACCTCAAGAACTTCTCTCTTCAGATGCTGTGGCCATCAGTTGGGGGTCAGTTTATTACTAATAATTCTGTGTAACTTGTTGGGGTCTTTAGTTACCCATGAATGCCAAAATCCCTTAGAGTGCATGTATAGCTGAACTTTATTTTGTAGTTTATGATAGAGTAGGGTAGGTATTAAAGGATAACATGTTATTGCTAGGGGGCCCAACCTGCATTCACCACCAGTGTGCTGCTGACACCAGAGCTTGAACTGGCTGCAAAGTTCAGTTCCTAAATTAAAGGAATGGGACACATAGCAAATCCAGGGTTATTTTTCATTGGTGATATACCTCAACAGAAGTCCTGGAACAACTTTACGCAACTTGCACCAAAACTCGTAATGGTAAGGCCATTAGCTGTGTCATGATTAATCACAATCTTCATCCACCAAGCCGGTACACGTGCCTTCACTTCAGTAACAATCATGGCTCCAAACTGTCCCTTGATTTTGAGGGACTGTCCCTGATTTGGAACAAAGTCCCTCTTTCCCCCTCATTTTGGTCTGATTTATATAGTTGTATATAAAATGTACTATTTATCTTCCAAATAGTGTTTCACGGTGCTAAACCTTTCATCCAATTTCTACACTGATGCATTTATAAATTTCAAAAGCCAATATAAAGGAATAGTAGTGGTAAATAAAGTACTAACTAATCATCTTTTTGTATAATTCTCCTTTAAGGGTACATGACGGTGTGTATCCTATGCCTGCATACTTTTGCTAATAGGTATCCCTTGTTCCATTCTCAAAACGTTGGATCACAATGCAGCTGATCTACTCAACTTGTGATGTAAAACCATTCATAAAACCACTATTAACAATAAGGGAGGGATTAACTTATTTCACCAGCATTTTTTCTCTGTACAGTCCAATACTGGTTTCTATTGAAGAGAGACAATTTGAAAGCAAACTGCTTCTGCTATGTTGTCTTTTTAGAAAGTGCTCTGGAACACCCATGTTAGCCTACCAATCATTAGATGTGGTGTCTAAAATAAAATAAAATACATGTTTTCTTTTGGGTTTAATACCACTTTAATAGTAAAAAAAAATTCAGTTTAAAAGCTATAAATATCAAGTATATAACATGTGATATACTGTAATATCAAAATATAAATTAAAATAAAATTGTCCTGAGCCCCCTTTGCCACCCCTAGAGATTTTACAGACCTCCTGGTCCCAACCCTCTCCTTTTTTATTTTTATTTTTTTGCCTTTCTTTATCCACTTAGGATGTATCCTAATGTCTGTAGCAATGTCAGCAATGAAAGTTCATGATTGCATATTAGTAAAAAAGTAGATCTTTCCAGGGCAGAAAATGTCTCCCTATGGCACCAGCCACAAATACAATCATATCACTAGTGTAATAAACCGAAATCAACCCTAGAGGAGGATCTAACTAGTCCTAATCTAATGTCCCCCTTTACTTTTGCTGTAATGTTACTATGTATGTTACCAGTTACTACTATCACTTGTGTTATAATATATAGTAACATTTGAAAAATAAATAAAATGTTTGTGAAACAAAATAAAGTTTACCCCATACCATTATAGTAAGAGCCAGTTCACACAGGGGCGACTTGTCAGGCGACTTAGCCGCCTGACAAGTCGCATCCCGTTCTGTACAATAGAACTGTTCTAATAGGAACGACTCAAGTCGCTCCGACTTAGAAAAGGGTTCCTGTACTACTTTCTATATAGAAGTCGTTTTGCAAGTCACCGCTACTGTCGCGTTCAGGTCGCCTGAGGCAGTCGTGCTGCAAGTCGTACTGCTTCAGTGTGAACCGGCTCTAACCTCTTTGATGTTGGTGCTTAAAGTGACCCTGTTTATTTCTAAAAATAATAATAATATTAATAATAATAAACAAAGCCTAGCCTGTAAAGAACACAATTAAAGTGTATCTTTTTTTTATAATTACATTTTTATTTATTAGAATTCAGCTTAACAGTCAACTAAGGACAAAGACACGTACCTATATAACATTTACATAATATCCAAAACTCTATATACACATGTCAAAATATTATTTTCAAAAAGAAGAAAAAGAAAAAAGAAAAAGACAAAAAGAGGAGATTAAAGTGTATCTAAACTAAAAAAAAAAATTGTATATAAATTGCATCTATAGGCTTTTTTCCTATATTTTCACCTAGTGAATCTGCCAGTTAAACACTTCCTGTTCTAGGTGGCAAAACTCATTCCCGCTGTACATCTATGGAGGAGCAGCATTGTCCCCCCAGGCTGCTTTCTCCAGGTTTGAACTACAGGCTTACATGCCAAAGCCAGTACATTCAGCCTACATCCACTAAGATTAATAAGGAACTAACCTTACATCACTAGTAAGGAGTTTTAACTTGTCATTTGATGAACATCAGACCTCAATCACATGGAGCATACTATACTGTATGTCAGGGCTGTGTTTAACCACACGTGTTCCATGCATCCTTGCTTAGGCAGTCCCATTGACGTCTTTTGGGGATACAGAGGATGCATAGCTACAGCTGCTGTATCCCAACATGACATCTATAGGGGTGTGTGTCCCCTAACATGCACCTGTAACCACATAGATGTCATATTGGGGGCAGTACACAGTAGGAAAGTAGTGGTTAGTAGGAGGAACCACAGTGTGCAGGAGGAGGACAAGGCATCCAACACACCTGGAAGTGTAGAATACAGAAGATCCTTTAGATAGTAGTATCTCAGCAACAGAGCAAAGAACAGTGATGCAAGCAGGTGTTAGGCATGTCCCCCATCAATACACCTCCCAAGAGCCCTTTTCCTAAACACAGTGTGTGGGCAGACTCTTGCTCTTGCTGGGAAAGAAATAACTGTTTGCATGTGAAGTGAGACAGAGAGAAGCAGGGATAGACGGACTTCAGTGGTCCAGCAGACAGGACTGGCCAGACTGTTTGGGATTTCAGTTTGGCAAAGGCACTATGTTGTCAGTCCATACAGGAAATAAGGAGCACACTGGATTTCTGCCAAATCAACAGTTTCAACACTTGCAGTTTTTTTTAAAGATATAAAACACGAGAAAGCTTCCTTGTATTGCAGAGATGTACTATGTTTTTTTTTCTTGCACTTTTATCCATATGACTTGTTCTTATCATTATCACCCATTGTTATCTTAGGATAAAGGTGCTGGGAAGCTGGACTTGGATAATATCTATGGGTGTGGCACTTTCTACTTTTGGTTCAGCCAATGGAACCTTCTTCAGTGGGGGTCGCTTGTGCTATGTGGCGGCCAGAGAAGGCCATTTGGTAAGCGTTTTTAATTCTTCCTGATTCCTCATGACCGTCATTTGTGAATCTCTAGAACTTTGTCCCAGGCTTGTTTTGGACATCATCTTGGTCCTCACGTTGCCATTTCTTTAGGTGTTTAAGTTGAGATTATGTGACATTTGAACTGCTCACAGGTGGAATTCACTATTTATATTTTATGACTTCTGAAGGTTGGTTGCATCAGACTTTATTTACAGATCTAGGGGTAAATGCCTATGCAGTGGGGGCTTTCCAGTTTTATATTTTTATAAAAATGTAAGACGTAGGGTCCTTTCACACGGGGCGGATCAGTGCTGATCCGCCTTGTGGATATCCGCTTGCTCAGCGGGGATCGCTGAAGCGATCTCCGCTGAGCAGGAAGATGACAGGTCCGTCTCCCTATGGGTCTCCCTGTGGGATCCAATCCGATTACAGATGGAAAAATAGCTTTTTCCTCCGTCACACTTTTTCGGATCGGAGCGGGTCGGATGTCAGCGGACATGTCACCACTGACATCTGATGCTCCATAGACCTCTATGGAGCATCTGTTCAGGTCCGCCTCATCATGACCGTCATTTGTGAATCTCTAGAACTTTGTCCCAGGCTTGTTTTGGACATCATCTTGGTCCTCACGTTGCCATTTCTTTAGGTGTTTAAGTTGAGATTATGTGACATTTGAACTGCTCACAGGTGGAATTCACTATTTATATTTTATGACTTCTGAAGGTTGGTTGCATCAGACTTTATTTACAGATCTAGGGGTAAATGCCTATGCAGTGGGGGCTTTCCAGTTTTATATTTTTATAAAAATGTAAGACGTAGGGTCCTTTCACACGGGGCGGATCAGTGCTGATCCGCCTTGTGGATATCCGCTTGCTCAGCGGGGATCGCTGAAGCGATCTCCGCTGAGCAGGAAGATGACAGGTCCGTCTCCCTATGGGTCTCCCTGTGGGATCCAATCCGATTACAGATGGAAAAATAGCTTTTTCCTCCGTCACACTTTTTCGGATCGGAGCGGGTCGGATGTCAGCGGACATGTCACCACTGACATCTGATGCTCCATAGACCTCTATGGAGCATCTGTTCAGGTCCGCCTGAAAAACTGACAGGCCGGCCTGAACGGATCGTTAGTGTGAAAGGGGCCTTATATAGATTTATTTTCAGCTTTTATATTATAGACTTTTTTTTTTTATATATACAAATGTAACATATAATTCCACTTTGTAATGCCAAAAGAAAAAACTGAATGTGGAAAATGGTAATAGTAGGTGATCATTTTTAAAATGATTGTACTCACAGGTGCAGAAATGTCTCTAGCAACTGTAAAATACCTGTGTGAGTTCCTATATGTTCCACAGCCTGACACCCAATACCTTATCAGTATAAAGTTTTTTTTTATTTTTTATGTCATAATGTAGACTATAATATTTCCTATCATTTGAGCCCAGTCTTGCCAGAAAGAGCTAATCCAGCTCTGAGCAATCCTCTTTTATTGTTCAGTCAGATAAATCTTGACAAACAGAGAAAAACTTGGTCAAATCCTCCCCCTTGCTGTGAGTGACAGGTGATTTACATATCTTGTGCACTAACCTAAGAGACATGCATTATTTTTTAATTCCCTCCCACTCCTTCCTTCTGCTCCTCTGCCAGGATTGGATGTTCCCCACCTCAGAATTATTTGGCATGCTGAATTCATATGGTTACTTTCCTGTCTTTTCATTGGATGTTAGAGATCATAGCAGAAGTTCAGTGTAAGAAATACACAGGAGAAAATACATGTTGATAAGGGGAGTGTAGAGGTGGGCGGGGAGTCTACCGACATCACGACTCCACCTACCGAGCTCCAGACAAGAGACCCGCCCACAGAATCTGCAGTTTTCCAGGTCTCATAACAGACAGAGGGGAGACATTTGACAGGTAAAGATACATGTAGGAGGCATGTATATCCTTATAGATAACCACTATGGCAGTAGTTTAGAAGGGATGACATTGGGTTTACATCCACTTTAAGGTGTATTAAAGTCATTATGAGCTAAATGGCTTAGTACACAGTCAGAGAAGCATTTGCAATGCTCTAAATCAGGTATATGCAATTAGCGGACCTCCAGCTGTTGCAGAACTACAAGTCCCATGAGGCATAGCAAGACTCTGACAGCCACAAGCATGACACCCAGAGGCATGATGGGACTTGTAGTTTTGCAACAGCTGGAGGTCCGCTAATTGCATATCCCTGCTCTACATTGTATCATGTCAAAATGAAGGTAACTTCATTCCTGATCTCTCTCATAAGGCTCAGACTCCCCTGGGAGAGTACTAGAATCCTAGAATTCTGGCAAAGGTACTATAAAAGTGTGATTCTGTCACTAACATACTACCAGCTTTAGGATCACAGGACAACAGTAACAAGATAGGACCCTGCCCTCTACTCCATAACATAGAGAAGGTTGGTTGTGTAGTCCAGAAATAGCTGAGAACAATGCAACTGATAGTAGTTACTGATTTTTCACTAATCAAGCATACAGTACTGTATATCAAAACACAGCCATACACAGCCATATCCACATCTGAAGCACTGGGGTCGTTTTGAGGGGTGTCTTACCCCACACAGAAAGATCTTGCTGTTGGATTAGCCAAGACACATAGCCTTCAGGCCCCACCAGGGTCCACACATACTTAAAATATACTTAAAGTATCGGTACTCATGCAAATGCTGCTGATACCGCAATATACATTGCGGTGCGATTTGCGTCAATATAAAATTAATTGCTGCAAATCGCACTGCAAAGAATCACATGAGATTTGAACAGGAATACAGTGCAATTTCCCCCACTGCTCCTGTGTGTGTTTTTGTATAGAAAGGGAAAAGCGCCATCTAGTGGGCAGCTTATTAAAAATGTTGGAACTCACAATACATATCTGTCCAAATGCAAATTCTTCATAGTGGTCCCTGTCCCGCCAATGATAGCAAATCACAGCCACTGGAGGTACTCACAGGGCTGAAGATGATGCGGAGGCGGTCTGCCCCCAAGGTGACATCACTTCTGCCCTATACCCACGGGGTCCAAGAACTTCTCCTCCAGCCCTGTGAGCCCTGATTTACTATCATCGGCAGACCAGGACACTTATGAAGATTTTGCATTTGGCCAGATATGTACTGTGAGTGCTAACGTTTTTAATAAGCTGTCCACTAGATGGCGCTTTTCCCTTTCTATACACACACAGGAGCAGGGGGGATTGCATGCAATTATTTGCACCAAATTTTTGGATTGACGCAAATCGTGCTGCAAAGTATCGGTAATCAGTATCAGTGAGTACTTGACCAAAAGTATTGGTACTCATACACGTTGATAAAAAAAAACAGTATTAGTGTAATCCTAATTATATCATTATTAATGTTACATTTTATAATATTGAAATCTTATCTGCAGCCTGATGTTCTGTCGATGGTTCATGTGAAACGGCTCACACCATCTCCAGCCCTGATCTTCACAACATTTATCTCATTAATAATGATCATTCCAGGAGATTTCAGCACTATTGTAAACTTCTTCAGGTAAGTGAATACTTTACTTTTCATCCAGAATTTCTTTCATCCTTCCAATCTCGCAGCCAGCAGAGCAGTAACTTCCATTAGGAAATGTGGCGGCTGCACCTACGCATTTCTTCCTTTGGCAAAGGCTACCAGAATCAACAGCATGACCTGGGCTATGGACTACCCATAGACATAAGATATTGGTCTGAGGAAATTCCCAGTTATTGGTGAAATGTTCAATCTTCTAACAAAGATCTTTTGAAACTCAATATGTAAAGATGGAATTTTTCATAACTTTTCTCCCCCAAGACAAAAAATATTTTTATAAATTTATTTTGACCTTTCCATCTTTTAGATAACTAAACAATTGTATACAATATAAATTGTCTGTTTCATGTACCTGGAAATATAATCTCAACATAACCTGGTGTCACATGTGAATTCTGCAACTCTGCTATTTTTTTTTCAGTGGCAATAAGTGTTATAGTTTATGGGACAATATCCGTATGAAAGATTGTTTACAAGAATTTAAGGTGTTATTTTATATCTGTACATACACTTATACGGACCTTGTCCCCATACTAAAATAATAAAGAAAATCCACACTGCAATAAAACCATAAAAATACAGAAAGGAGTGCTAGACCAAAATCGCATGAGAGTCCAAGATAATTTTATTTACTGCTAAAAGAGTAATATAAAAATTTCCAATGCGTTTTGTGGGGCAGCACTACTCCCATTTCATCAGGGCTACAACAATAAGCAGAAAACATAGTCATAATGATGAAAAATGATGTCTAGATATGCATATGAATATTTATTACAGGAGCCAGATGCAGCCCTTTGTACAGCCCGGCATAGTTCCTGCCACTAACAGTGGCAACCCTTCCATTAGGGGTGCACGGGCCCCGCCCCCCCCCCATCCATGCATCTGGCCCCCTAATATACACGCAGGGTGCCATACACATACATTCCAATGTTTTTTTTTTTTTTTAAGCACTTGATTAGAGGCAGAGGTTCTAAGGTTCTAATAGGCTTCAAAAAAGGGTGGGCTCAGGGCGCAGAGCACTACTCCCTGAGCCCACCCAGTTGTGTCACAATAGCGAATGAATATTCACTATTGTCACACTGCTTATGCTCCTGGCCAATCAGGAAGCAGGTCCTGAGACCCATCACATGACTGGCTGAAAGGACAGTCAATCCTATTGGGCACCTAGGAGGAGCAGGGAGGGGACGCACAGCCACTTTGAGGAGACGCATGAGAAGCCGCTGCCCGTTGCGAAGGGAAGAGCTGCCCGCTTGATGGGGTAAGTGCAGGGCCCAACTGACCCACGGGGGGGAGGGGGTATGGGGTGCGATTGAACCAACAGACTCACAGGGATGGAGGTTGTTGGTGACCCGACCGACTGGGGGGGGGGTGTGGCTGTAGGTGCATTGCTTGCCACCCCCCCCCCCCCCCCAAAAAAAACACCAGCCGCCTCTGGCCACTAACATTGACAACGTGGTACTATTCCTCCCACTGACACAAACGATGGGGCACTATTCCTCCCAATGACACCAATGATGAGGCACTATTCCTCCCAATGACACCAATGATGGTGCACTATTCCTCCCAATGACACCAATGATGGTGCACTATTCCTCCCAAAGACACCAATGATGGTGCACTATTCCTCCCAATGACATCAATGATGGGGCACTATTCCTCCCAATGACACCAATGATGGGGCACCATTCCTCCCAATGACACTGTTGATGGCTCACTATTTCTCCCACTGACACCAACGATGGGGCACTATTCCTCCCAATGACACCAACGATGGGGCACTATTCCTCCCAATGACACCAACGATGGTGCACTATTCCTCCCAATGACATCAGTGATGGGGCACCATTCCTCCCAATGACACCGTTGATGGCTCACTATTCCTCCCAATGACACCAATGATGGGGCACTACTCCTCCCAATGACACCAGTAATGGGGCACTATTCCTACATTACATCAATGCACCCACCCTACCCTGATCCGAGATCCTGAAGTACCTCTTTAAAGTGGAAGTAAACCCAATGTCATCCTTTCTAAACTACTGCCATAGGGGTTATCTATAAGGATATACATGCCTCCTGCATGTATCTTTACCTGTCAAATGTCTCAACTCTGTCTGTTAAGAGACCTGAAAAACTGCAGATTCTGTGGGTGGGTCTGTTGTCTGGAGCCCGGTGGGTGGAGTCGTGATGTCAGTAGACTGCCCACCTCTACACGCCCCTTGTCAATATGCATTTTCTCCTGTGTATTTCTTACACTGAACTTCTGCTATGATCTCTAACATCCAGTGAAAAGACAGGAAAGTAACTACATGACTTCAGCATGCCCAATTATGCTGAGGTGCAGAACATCCAATCCTGGCAGAGTAGCAGAAGAAAGTGGGAGGGAATTAAAAAATAAGGCATGTCTCTCAGGCTAGTGCACGAGATATGTAAATCACCTGTCACTCACAGCAAGGGGGAGGATTTGACAAAGTTTTTCTCTGTTTGTCAAGCTTTATCTCACTGAACAATAAAAGAGGATTGCTCAGAGCTGGATTAACTCTTTGTGGCAAGACTGGGCTCAAAATGATAGGAAATTTTATACTCTACATTATGAAAAAAAATTCAGGTTTACATCCACTTTAAAATTGCAATGTTCTTATGGAGAAGTTTCACGCTGCAAAAAAGGCCCTCCATGGTCCAGCCTTGGCCAGCTTTATGATTGCTATCGATGTTTCTTTACCTTATTCTGTACACTTCTGTGCATCTAACAGGACATTTAAGTATCTGCAGTCATATATTACTGTAATCTTGTTCTCTTATCTACATTCAGCTTTACAGCCTGGCTATTCTATGGTATAACGATTTTTGGCCTGATATATATAAAGATTAAGAAGCCGGATATTCCCCGACCATATAAAGTAAGTGATAAAATGTTCTGCTCATTAGTTGTATCCGCTAGCAAGAAATAAGTGAATAGAACCGAGGAGAGTAATAGCGCTACATTACAGATAATTTCCCTGAAGAGGTTATCTTGTTCTTCTTGGCTATCCAGAATATCTCCAACTACACATAGCTCCCTTATATAATCCTTGTTTTTATGTATTACAGCATATTTCTCTGCTATTCATTTTTTAAATGGTGCAAAGTGCAGGTACTGTCAGTAATTTTGCTCATATGGTCATTATACTGTTCACTGCTGTATGACGTAAGCTTGACGTTTGTTTTCTGTTTAATTGAAAATAAAGAAGATCATGAGCAAAGACGCAAATAAATGAGTCCAGATCCTCCATTCAACAACCCCTGTCCATATCCAACATCTTCCACCAAAACCAACAATCTCACTCCTTTTTTAGCCCCCAGAACTCCATACACACAGCACCCCCCACATACATCCAACAGACCCTAAAGCTGGTCATACATGGGTCGAATTCAGAACAAATTTTCTTATGAAAATCATAACTAAGAACTTTCTTTCGAATCTTGCACCATTAAGGCTAGTTAGTACACACTACTAAATGATAAAAACCTGACCGCTCAGGTTGGAGCCGCTGTATTAACTATCCAAAGTTAGTACAGCGATCTTCCCTGCTGTGCTATTGTGTTCTGATGGGGGGGACGGTCCCCTCGCCAGAACACTATGATCAGTGCTCTCAGCCATTGGCTGAGAGCGCGGATCGGGAGCCAGTTGGCAGACCATTTTCGGTCATGACCCTTCTACAGAAACTGGCTGAGTGCCCGGTTTCTGTAAGACTGGCTGCCATACACAGGGGGCGAATGTTGGACGGTTTCTATTGAACTGGCCGATGTCACCGGACATTCAGCTCGTGTGTACTAGGCTTTAGTGGGTTGTAGTAATGGGCGATTTTTGTGCAGTCATCGAATTTAAGTGGTCGGTCATGTTGAAATTTTTTAGGAAAAAAGAACGAATGGCTACTTAATTATGGGACTATCGTAAAAGAAATATAATCGAAATAGAAATACGCATAAGTGCATAAAAGAAAATTCCCTGAAAGAAAAGAAGATTTCCGGTCACAAAAATTATTTTCTGTAGCAACATAAGGTGAAATTGAAGGCTTGGTTGGTCATGTTTTGAAATCAATGGTGGCACCTTCGGATCACAAAACACACAAGATTTCTGATTTTTAAAATTAAATTTGTTCAGAATTCGACACATGTATGAGCAGCTTAAAGTGATTGTAAAGTCTATTTTTTTTTAACCAATAACAAACATGTTATACTTATCTGCTCTGTGCAGTGGTTTTGAACAGAGAAGTCCAGATCCTCTTCTTCTCAGGTCCCGCTTTGCTGCTCTTGGCCCCTCCCTGCTGTTGATTGCCCCCACAGCAAGCAGCTTGCTATGGGGGGCACCCGAGCCCCATTGAAGCTCTGTGTGTCCATTTAGACACAGAGCAGTTTGGCCCCTCCCCCTCTCTCTCCTGATTGCCTAACTGACTTTGATTGACAGCAGCAGGAGCCAGTGGTGATGCTGCTGTGTCTCAGCCAATCAGGAAGGAGAATCCCAACCGGCCGAGAGACTCGTGGACATCACTGGATAGGGAGAAGGCTCAGGTAAGTATTAGGGGGGCTGAGGGGGGCTGCTACACCCTGAAGGATTTTTATCTTAATTGCATAGAATGCATTCAGATAAAAAACCTTCTGCCTTTACAACCACTTTAACTCCTATAATCATCCTCCAAAAAAAACACTTCATTGCTAAAACCAAGGGTAATCTTCAATCCTGCCTCTATCCACCATGCCACTCAAGGGTGTGCGGCCCTCCACAGACCAAAGCTGCAAAAAACACACAGGAGCTCAGAACAAACAAATGCCCTGCCCCCACCTCTAACTGGCCTTTGCAGCAAGGAGCACATGGAAGGGCAACGCATGAAAAACAAAACCAAAAAGAAAATTCCCAGCTCACACATTTGGAAATACACGCGGAAGCTGCAGAGGCCGTGACAAGGCACTCCATTATAATCTGCATTTATATTTAGCTTACATCAGGGTCTCTATCAGAGTGTCCCCTTACATCAGGGTCCCTATCAGAGTGTCCCCTTACATCAGGGTCCCTATCAGAGTGCCCCCATACATCAGGTGTTCCCATTGGAGTCCCCTTAATTCAACTGCAGCCATCAGTGTGCTCCTTACATCAGATATCCCCATCACAGTGCCCCCTTACATCAGGGTCCCTATCAGAGTGCCCCCATACATCAGGTGTTCCCATTGGAGTCCCCTTAATTCAACTGCAGCCATCAGTGTGCTCCTTACATCAGATATCCCCATCACAGTGCCCCCTTACATCAGGGTCCCTATCAGAGTGCCCCCATACATCAGGTGTTGCCATTAGAGTTCCTTTACATCAGCTGTTGCCATCAGAGTGCCCTCTTACATCAGGATCCCCATCAGAGTGCCCCTTAAATCAGGGTCCCCATCAGGGCGTCCCCATACATCAGTTGTTCCTATTAGCATCCTCCTTACATCCCATCAGGTATCCCCATCACAGTGCCCCTTACACGGATTGTCCCAATCACAGTCTCTCCTTATGTCAACTGTCTGTGCTCCCTTATATCAATTGCTCCCATCAGACTGGCTCATGGATCAGTGGATGCATGTTCAGAGACCTCTGGGGGGAGGCAGCCCACCCTGGCACCCCTTAGAATAGATTCAGCCATGCCATGCCTGGAATTCTATTTTAAAATACGGATCCTAGAGATGCTTAAAGTGGTGAGAAGAGGAAGCTGAAAGCTCAAGCCATGTATCACAAAACCAGGACCACTCAATGTCTGTATTATTCATTAGTCTGTAATATAAAAATGTAAAAGTTCTCACCATAAATTTTTTTTGTTTTAGGTTCCGATCGTTATTCCAGTTATTATACTTATTGCCGCCGTGTACCTAGTCCTGGCACCCATCATCGGCAGTCCTCAGCTGGAGTATCTCTACGTTGTGCTCTTTATCCTCAGCGGAGTTATTCTTTACATTCCTGTGGTCTGTTATAAATGGTCTCCCAAAGGTTTCCGATCCATTACTCTTTATCTGCAGCTCCTGCTGGAGATCTCCCCATGTGACAGGAATGACTGAGATGAGGCCTGAAGACATCTGTGTCCTTATCTGTTTACAAACGCCAGTATTTCCCGTTCTCTTTCTGCAACCGGTCCCCTGAAGCCCCTGAAGATTTGGATGAATGTCATCTCCCGTCCTCCAATCACAGAGTGCCTTGAATTCTGTTAAAAGAATGGAAGACGTTTTCTGAATGGATGAGGTGCCAAGTAAGCTCACATCAATGTGCCGGACGTTCAGCATTTACTGGACTAAATAAAAGTCAACATTTTCAGGAAAGCAGCATACACAATTGTCACACACTTCATTAGTGGTCATTTATTTGTACAGTGCAAATGTCCCAAAATAGTTTTTGGCAGGAGGAACGCTTTAATGCTGAACTCCAGGCATATATAAAAGGATCAATGTGTCCAGTCTTATATTTAAAAAAAAAAGTACATGTATTTTGAAATGTCATTACTGTAAATAGCAAGTAGTAGAGGGCCCCCCCTCCCCAAGGCACCCCCCCATGTTGAGGGCAGGCGGCCTGGCACAGCTCAGGAGGGGGGGTGCTCGCTCGTCCCCACCCCCTTTCCTGGCTGGCCGGGTAGCGTGCTCGGATAAGGGTCTGATATGGACCTATGGGGGGACCCCCATGACGATTTTTTGGCGTAGGGGTTCCCCTTTAAGTCCATACCAGGTGACGGGACCAGCGACGCCTCCTTCGCTGCTCCCGGCTACCTGGAGACGCGCTCAAAATGAGCGGACTTTTCTCCGGGCGGGAAAAGTACGTTAATTTCAAAAGTACGGCGGACTGGCACACACACAGCCGTATTGTCCGCCGAAATGCGAGTCCGGCGGACAGATTGGAGTAAACAATCTGGCACAACAAAAATTCTTTCTAACTAAGTCCGCCGGACTTTTGGGTAAAAAAAGTCCGCCGGAGCCTACACATGGGGGGATTCTCCAGCGGACTTGAGTTTGCCGGACTTTTCCACCGGATTGTTTGATCGTGTGTACGCGGCATTAGGTGTGTTGCAGACATGTGTTGACAAGGAATCTCTTGACAGGAGAAGAGAGCAGCCACTATCCAATCACAGACAGGGAGCAGGGAAGAGACCTGACTTGCAGACCTGCAGCAGACAGCAATGAAATGTCAGATCACCAGCCTGGTTGAACTGACTGGCAGAGCTCTATAAAGTTCAGGACACAATGGACAGAAATACAAATCCTATGTAAGGGAAAATGGCTTTCTTATATGTATATTTAGCTGTTTGCCTGGAGATTTGCTTGACATCTTACAGAAGGAAAAACAGTTAATTTCTTGTGTAGATTATCCCTGTATTTATCACAGCAGACCGACCCTCTGAGGAAGTCCTTACCGAAATACAATCCACCAGTCTCATATCCAAAGCTGTCCTTTGTCAGTTCAGGTAAAGCATCAGGTTTGCTTTAAACTGAGGGTTTAACACCACTTTAACCACTTGCCTACTGGGCACTTTCACCCCCTTCCTGCCCAGACCAATTTTCAACGCGCTCACATTTTGACATTTTGTCATGCAACACTGTACCCAAATTCAATTTTTATCATTTCTTTTTACACAAATAGAGCTTTCTTTCAGTGGTATTTAATCACTGCTGTTTTTTAATTTTTTTTTTTTTTACAAAAAAAAGAAAACAGACAGAAATTTTGAAAAAAAACATTTTTTTTTCTTAGTTTCTGTGAGTAAATTTTGTAAATAAGTAATATTTGTCCTTTACTGATGTGCTTTGATGAGGCAGCACTGATGGGCACTGATGAGGTGGTACTTATGGACATTAATGAAGCGGCACTGAAGGGCACTGATTAGGTGGTACTGATAAGGAGGCACTAATATGCCGCACTGATGGGTACTGATAGGTGGTACTGATATGAGGCACTGATGGGTACTGAGAGGTGGCACTAATATGCTGCACTAATAAGTACTGATAGGTGTAAGGGGTTAAATCTGCTTAGACCTGGACAATCAGTGAGAATTCTTTCAGAGCTCCGAAAGCATCCAATGCACACAAGAGAGTCGTTCAATGAATACTTAGGCCGCGTACATACGGGCGGATTGTCTGCCCAACTTAGTCCGCTGAACCGTGTTTCAGCGGACAATCCGCTCGTGTGTGGGCTTCAGCGGACTTTTTCAGCGGACAGTCTGACGGACTAAGTCTTTCGTAATTTCCGTAATTTTGTTCGTCCAAACTTGGTTTTGTCCGTCCAAACTTGGTTTCAGCGGACAGTCCGCTCGTGTGTAGGCAAGTTGGACGGACTAAGTATGGCGCATGCTCATAAAGGATTTACACGGCTGAAGGTTGCATTGCAGTGTATTGGACGTCGTATTTCTAGTCCCGTCGTACGTGCTGTACACGTCATCACGCAAGCTTTCAGCGGACTGTCTGTTCATCGTGTGTGGTCAAGTCCGTTCATTCAAATGTTGGACGGACTGACTGTCGGATTGTCTGACGAACTTAGTTGGGCAGACAATCCGCCCGTGTGTACGCAGCCTTAGTTTTAATGGCAGGTGAGCAGAGTTATATACAGGATATGGACAAAGAATATTGCACAAAGAAAAAGAGGGAGGGTAGGAGGACAGAGTTCATCACATACGGTATAACTCCTATATAATCATATAGCATCTCAGACATAGTCTAAGCTAGTATTTTAACTGACGGTTGATATTATCTAAAAACATAATTTAAACTATTTAATGCTGACGTTTTGACTTTGTCTGAAGACATCATTTCAAAACCAGTTCTTACCGTTCTTACCAGACCTTATCTATCCTGTGGTCATCCTGACATACAAGACCTTAAAGTGGTTGTAAACGCTCCCCCAAAACTTTGTCCCATGTAAATCAGCATAAAAAAAACCCTAATGAACACTGGTTGTAGCGCTCTCCTTACTTGCTTAGTATTGTTGTAATCCTTGTTGTTCTGTAGAATAAAGTCACTGAGCATGCCCAGATCTCCCCTGATTTAAGGCACACTCTCTATGTCTTATCTATCTGTTATCAGGACTTCCTACTGCACAACACTGAACTCTGCTAATCACTCAGAGCGTCCTCCTACACACCATGTGACCATGTGACATCACATACAGTCTAAATATTGTCCATTACTGCAGTCTTAGCTGAAGCTGATAAGTCTGACAAAGGGAAACATTAGACATCGGCACAAGTAAATATTATGAAATAAACAAGTCAGCTATGAACAGGGAAATGAACTTTGGATTGAGAAGGAGGCTTGGTTAACAGTACAGGAAGTGCTCAATGTAAGGGCGGAAATACACTCCACTGTGGACTCAGAAAACAATACTTAAGATGGTGCTGCGTAACCCCTGGAAATAAGATTTTTAAAGTTTCTTTAAACAGTAAGTAATATGCGATTTGGGCTGGATTACAGTGGCTATAGTCTGATAATGACTTATTATAATGGACTAAATGAAAAGAAGCATCAGAGTGGGATAGTTTACTTCCTCTTTAAAATAAAGATATTCCTCTGACAGCTATTTTTAAAGTTTTAGTCATGTTAACTCTTTCTCCTCCTTCAATAGGTGGCACTGATATGTGGCACTGATGAGCATTGATAGGCGGCACTGATGGGCACTGATAAGAAGCATGGATAGGCAGCACTGATGGGTGGCACTAAGGGGCACTGATGTGCATTGATGTGTGGCACTGATGAGCAGGCACCGAAAGGCAGCACTGACTGGCATCACTAATGGGCACTGGTTGGTGTCACTGATGGGCACTGCTGGGGCTTTACTGTAATCAGGGCACTGAAAATCAGTGCCCTGCAGGCCCATCGCAACAGGACAGGCAAAACAAGCAATTGCTTGGGGCCCCCGAGCTGCTTCCTATAAGCTGCAGGCAGCCTATAGTGTGGCCGAGCTCCTCTTCCTTCCTCCTTCCATGGTTAAAAAGCCACGTCATCAGCTCTTTACCAAGATCGGGGTCACGCTGTGTCCTAGAAGCAAGGTGCGGCCGTGTTTGCCGCACTGCACGCCCCCCACGTGTGTGCCAGAACGTCGTTTTGGGGGCGCCGTCATATGACGCTGTCCCAGAACGAGAGACGCACTGATTCTCCATCATCTGACGGTGGGCGGGTGGCAAGTGGTTAAAGTTAAACTGTATGTAAACTTCATATTATTTATAGGCAATAACACCAGGGGTAGTCGACCCAGGGAATATCGAATTGCTTCCTGCAGTAATTTTCCCTGCTAGAGAAAAATGGATCATGCTTTATTTGGGATTCGTCTGCCTCCCTCTGGATAAACTGTGTGTACAGGATGGACTTGTGTCTTTTTTAACCTAACTATGTAACCGTGTAATAAAATATATAAAATTTAAAAATGTACCATTAAATGTGGTTGTTGCATTTGTTTTCAATATTTTTGTAACTTTATTTGTATCTGGTGATCAAAAGGGCCTGATGACTACGCTCACTTACTGTTCTCAGTATCTGCGGAGGATATACGGTATCAAATATGTTAAAGTGGTTGTAAACCCTTACAAACAACTTTGACCTACAGGTAAGCCTAGATTAAAGAGGAAGTAAACCCTGATGAGTTTACTTCCTCTTTCATTCCCTGCAAAGGTAAAGCATAATGGACTACTATGCATCGCTTAGTAGTCCATTATGTGTCACTTACCTGACACAGGAGCCAGCGAAGTCACGGCTGTCCCCTGTAGTCCGCCGCATTCATCTTCTTGGTGGGTCTCGCTGCTCCACCGCTGTCATTCGGCGAAGCCACGATGACATCACTCCCGCGCATGCGCACGGGAGCCGCCACTCGCGGCATATCGCCGTTTACCGCAGCGTGTTCAGTGCGCCTGCGCGCCGCTGTCTACGGCGCATGCGCCGTAGACAGCAGTGCCTGTCTTTCGGCAAATATCTCCTAAACTGTGTAGGTTTAGGAGATATTTCTTGGACCTACAGGTAAGCCTTAATCTAGGCTTACCTGTAGGTCAAAGTGTGTTGTAAGGGTTTACAACCACTTTAAGGCTTACCTGTAGGTCCAAGAAATATCTTGTTAACCTATATGGTTTAGGAGATATTTACAAAAAGACAGCCACCGCTGTCTACAGCGCATGCGGGCGCACCGGGCAGGCCGCAGATCGCGGCGATATGCCGCTCGTGTCGGCTTCTGTGCGCATGCGTGGGAGTGACGTCATTGCGGCTCCGGCGAATCACAGCGCCGGAGCAGCGAGACCCAGAAGTCGCTCCGGGATACATGGTAACGGCGAAGAGGAAGACGGAGGACCGCTTCGGGGGCTTCGTTCTCAGGTAAGTTATTCATAATGAGCTAGTATGCTATACATACTAGCTCATTATGCCTTTGCCTTACATAGTGTGTTTTTTTTTGCCTTTACTTCCTCTTTAACCACTTCCCACCCGGTCAATGTACATATACGGCCGGGTGGGAGCTCTCTACTTCTGAGTGGACGTTCCTGAACGTCCATCAGAAGGAGGGGGATCGCGCACGTGCCCGTGCAGTGGCGCGATCCTGATGCGCTCGTGTCACCCAGACACGGCGCATCTCGGATCGGCAGGAGGGCTCTGTGATTGGCCCTCCTGATCACATGACGGCCGTGTCCAATCATGGCCATCATGTGATGTAAACAAACAGTCGGTTGCTAGGCAATCGGCTCTCCTCTCCTCACACGGAAGTCATCGCTGAGGAGAGGAGAGCAGATCGCTGGAGCCGGCTGGTGATCAGTGAGTATGAGCTATTTTTACAGCTTTTTACTCACTGATAACTAGTCTAGTATAAACCTACAGTGTAAACACACATGTCACCACAATACACATGTCACCACACATGTCCCCAAATAATAAAAAGACATGTCCCCAAATAAAAAAACACATGTCCCCCACATATGTCCCACTAAAATCACATGTTCCAATGATTACCTGCACACATATGTAAGTGATCACCTGCACACATATGTACATGATCATTTGCGTACATATGTCCGTGATCACACAAACCATTTTACACTTAACGGAATTTTTTTTTACCAAAAACATGTAGCAGAATACATTTTGGCTTAAATTTATGACAAAATTTGATTTTATTGGGTTTCTTTTAAAATAAAAAAAATAAAATATTGTTTTTTTTCAAAATTATATCGCTTATATCGCAAAAAATAAAAAAAAGAGTCGTAAATAAATACCACCAAAATAAAGCTCTATTTGTGTGAACAAAATGATAAAAATTTCATTTGGGTACAGTGTAGCATGACCGCGCAATTGTCATTGGAAGTGTGAGAGCGATGAACACTGAAAATTGGGCTGGGAAGGAAGGGGGCGAAAGTGCCCTGTATTGTAGTGGTTAAATACACATATGGTATAATCTCATGGGAAGACAGTTGCTGAAATATATGGTCTAGCAACAGGGTCTCTTATGCAGGCTATACATGAGTCAAATTCCAAACACATTTTCTTTTGAAAATCAGAAATTTTGTGTGTTTTTGTAATCTGATGGTACCGTTGATTTTAAAATTTGACCAACCAAGCTTTCAATTTCACCTCATATGTTCAGATAGAACCCTATGTCTGCAGCACTCGCATATCATACATATATAATGGCAGAGCAGACTCCCTTTTGTTACTTTTGTTGCCAGCAGTTTAGACATCGATGGCTGTATGTTGAGTTATTTTGAGGGGACAGCAAATTTACACTGTTATACAAACTGTACACTCACTACTTTACCTTGGACCAACGTATCATTTGTTCAGTCTTGTCACATGAAAATATAGAATAAAATATTTACAAAAATGTGAGGGGTGTACTCACTTTTGTGAGATACTGTATATACTGTATATATAAAATATACTGTATATATATATATATATATATATATATATATATATATATATAGATAGATAGATAGATAGATAGATAGATAGATAGATACACTTTATAACTAGTAAGGGTGTGCATGTCTTTTGCACATGTTTATTTTTTATTTCTACACAGTTCTATAGTTCTATGATACTTTAAAGAGGAGCTGCACCTAAAAAAAAAATATTAAAAGCCAGCAGCTACTAATATTGCAGCTGCTGACTTTTAATAATATCACACTTACCTGTCCCAGGTTCCAGCGATGTCGGCGGCAGATGATGAGCGATCGCTCGTCTCGCTGCAGCCACCGCCGCCATCCTCTGTCAGGGAATCGGGAAGTGAAGCGAGAGGGCTTCACTGCCCGGTTCCCTACTGCGCATGCGCGAGTCGCACTGCGCTGGTTCCCCGCTGTGTCTCTGGGAACTGTGTGTTTCCCAGAACACAACGGGGGGGGCGGAGCCATGCGGGGGTGGGCGGAGCCATGCGGCGGTCTGGCCGGAAGTGGGTGCAGTTACCTGGATTATCCAGGTAACTGCACCCCCCTCCCCCCCGAAAGGTGCCGATTGTGGCACCGGAGGGGGGAGGGATAATACTAGCGGAACTTCCCCTTTAGGGTGAAGAACCGCTTTAATGTGGATTATAGGTTTCCCCACACAGGATGGCTGCTGTGCATCTAGTTAAACCTTCCCCACAATCCTTTCACTCTCTATCACAGTGATAACAGGCTGCTAGTTAACACAGCTTATCACAGAGCTAAACTACACCATTTAAAGAGGAAGTAAACCCTGATGAGTTTACTTCCTCTTTCATTCCCTGCAAAGGCAAAGCATAATGGACTACTATGCATCGCATAGTAGTCCATTATGTGTCACTTACTTGACACAGAAGCCAGCGATGTCACCGCTGTCCCCTGTAGTCCGGTGCATCCATCTTCTCGGTGGGGTCTCGCAGCTCCGCCACTGTCATTCGGCGAAGCCGCAATGACGTAACACCCGCGCATGCGCACGGGAGCCGGCACGCGCATGCGCCGGAGACAGCGCTGCCTGTCTTTGGGCAAATATCTCCTAAACCGTATAGGTTTAGGAGATATTTCTTGGACCTATAGGTAAGCCTTAATCTAGGCTTACCTGTAGGTCAAAGTGGTTTGTAAGGGTTTACAACCACTTTAATAACCAGTTGCCGACCACCCTATAGCAGATTTACTCCTACAGGGTTGCAGCACTGTGCAGGATCACGTATATATACGTGATCCTACATTTCTAGGTATCAGGCGAGAGTGTGCTCCGCCGGAGGCTCACTCCTACTGTAATTCTACATAGCGGGTGCTGATCAGCTGGACCTGTGGAACTGATGTCTACTGGCGACCACTGATTGTTCAGAACACAGGCAAAATGGCAATCTGGCTATGTAAACAAGGCAGATCTCCGTTCTGTCAGTAAAGAATGCATGGATCCTGTGTTTCTGTAAAACAGGAACATGGATCTATGCCTTCCACTAGTACTCACCCACTACAGTAGAACACCAGTTAGGCACACATTTAACCCTTTGATCACCCCTGATATTAACCCATTCCCTGCCAGTGTCATTAGTACAGTAACAGTACATATTTTTAGCACCAATCACACTATTAGTGTTACTGGCCCCGAAAAAAGTGTCAGTTTGTGTCTAATTTGTCCTCCACAATATCGAAGTTCCACTATAAGTCACTGATCGCCACCATTACCAGTAAACAAAAAATACATTTTTTTTTTTTAAATCCATAAATATATCCCACAGTTTGCAGACAACGCGAGAACATTTGTGCAAACTAATCAATATATGCATCCTGGGATTTGTTTTAACAAAAATATTATTATTATTATACATGATTTATATTGCGCCAACAGTTTACACAGCGCTTTACAATGTAGAGGGGGGACAGCACAATTACAGTACAGTTCAATACAGAAGGGACAGGAGGGCCCTGCTCGTAGAGCTTACTTTCTGTAGCAGAATACAGATCGGCCTAAATTGATGAAGAAATGTGATTTTTTTTTTAATTATTAGATGTGTTTTATAGCAGAAAGTCAAAAATATTGTTTTTTTCTTTCAAACTTGTCGGTTGCTTTTTGGTTATAGCGCATAAAATAAAAAACCATGAAGGGTGATCAAATACCATCAAAAGAAAGCTCTATTTGTGGGGGAAAAAAAGACAAAAATGTATTTGGGTATAGCGTTGCACGACGAGATCAGTTAAAGCAAGGAAGTGTTGTATAGCAAATAATGGTCTGGTCAAGAAGGGGGTTAAATCTTCCAGAGCTGAAGTGCTTAAACAGCCTCAAAGCAAGAATGAAACTCGGCTGTGTTATGTCATGTACACACGGCCGGCCGGCCTTTCTGGCAGAAAAAGTCAGACGGAATCATTTCATTGGATATTCTGATCGTGTGCGGGCTTCGTCTGACTTTTTTTCACAAATTCAGACGGACCTAGGAATAGAACATGTTTTAAATCTTTCTGACGGAATCAATTCCTATCGGGAAAACCGTTTATCTGTATGCTACTCCGACGAACCTAAAACGACGCAAGGGCAGCTATTGGCTACTGGCTATTGAACTTCCTTTTTTTAGTCCCGTCGTACGTGTTGTACTTCATTGCGTTCTAAATGAACAGACTTTGGTGTGATCGTGTGTAGGCAAGTCCATTTCAGTGGAACTCCATCGGAAAAAAGACGGTCAGAAAAAACGGTCGTGTGTACGCCGCTTTAGAGAACAGTAATAATGCAAGAATTAACACAGACACTAGGTAGAGGTGAGGACACAAGACAGATGAGCAAGCCTGGTTATCCAGTGACTTACCATTGGCTTAGGGATAGGTAAACAATAGACAAACATTTCTCATTAAAGGGATATCCATGGGAAGTTTATACAGATGAATGTTGGAACTATTTATATGTTCAAACTATCCATATAACATAAACCGATTCCATGGATTATCTACTGCAAGTCATAAGGTAAAGACCTTATGACGCTGTCACAACATATCTATGCAAGGGACCCTGTTCCTGCCAAAAGAATGCTTACAAACCAATAAGTAGTAATATGTATAAGTATATGTATATGATTTTAAATTTTAACACAATGTTGCAAAGTATCTATAAAAGATTTATCCAGACACAATATCCCAGTTCCCTAAAAAGGGTTTCTAAATATGAATTTGAGTTTTTGACTTATAATCACCATTGTTATATGTGTGTCATAGGGAAGGGATAATCCCTTTATGCAGGGGTTGACAAATTTGCTTGGAATCTAGGAGCCAGCTAAAAAAGTTAGGAGCCAGGTCCGTAACGGCGATCTGGACCTGTCCCTGGCCTGACATGGAGACGAGTGAGGGGAAGATAGCCCCCAGCCCCCCACCTGTCTCCAAGTCATTGCCCATAGCTCTTAGAGGGACATTTTATTTTATTTTTTTCAAATGACGATTTTTTTTTAAATTGCATTTTAGTGTAAATATGAGATGTAAGGTCTCTCTGACCCCAGATCTCATATATAAAAGAGGACCTGTCATGCTTTTTTCTATTACAAGGGATTTTTACATTCCTTGTAATAGGAATAAAAGTGACACACATTTTTTTTTAAAAAAAGAACAGTGAAAAAAATAAAAATAAAAGTTAAAATAATTAAAAAAAAAAATTTTTTAAATGCGCCCTGTCCCGCCAAGCTTGCGTGCAGAAGCGAACGCATATATGAAAGCGATGTTCAAACCACACATGTGAGGTATTGCTGCATTCGGTAGAGCGAGAGCAATAATTCTAGCCCTAGACCTTCTCTGTAACTCAAAACGTGCAACCTGTAGAATTTTTTTAAACGTCGCCTATGGAGATTTTAAAGGGTAAAAGTTTGTCGCCATTCCATGAGCGGGCGCAATTTTGAAGCATGACATGTTGGGTATCAATTTACTCGGCGTAACATTATCTTTCACAATATAAAAAAAAAATTGGGCTGACTTTACTGTTGTCTTATTTATTTTTTTATTAAATAAATTATTTTTCCCCAAAAGTCCGCTGTGCAAATATGGTGTGACAGACAGTATTGCAACGACCACCATTTTACTCTCTAGGGTGTTAGAATAAATTTTATATATATATATATATATATATATATATATATATATATATATATATATATATTTTAGGGGTTCTAAGTAAAGGGAAGGAGATAGCTCCATTAGCATTGCTGGTTGTAATTCCAACGGCCACCACTAGAGGGCGCCAGATTCCAGAAGGAACCATAGGATCACAGAAGGCCTCAAAGCCGGGGGCTCAATTACCGGCCGCCGGCGGCGCAGCCCGACGCTATCACGCCGGGGGGGTCCACGGAGACGGGATACCCCCAGCTGTGCTGCCCCAGGCGCCAGGTTGCTAATTCTAGTCGCAAATGCGACCTGGCGCCTGGATTTTGTCGAGCCCCACCTTTATGTACTAATGCCGTGCACACACGATCAGATTTTCCAAAAACAAATGTTCGATGGGAGCTTGTTGTTGGAAATTCTGACCATTTGTAGGCTCCATTGGAAATTTTTTGTCGGAATTTCCGGCAACAAAAATTTGAGAGCTGGTTCCGAGCGTGTGTACACAATTCCGGCGCACAAAATTCCACGCTTGCTCTGAATCAAGTACAAGACGGAAGCGCTCGGCCTGGTAAAACTAGCGTTCATAATGGAGATACACATTCGTCACATTTTTGATCTTTTAACCACTTTCAGACCGGACCAATTTGCTGGTCAAAGACCAGACCACTTTTTGCGATTCGGCACTGCGTCGCTTTAACTGACAATTGCGCAGTCGTGCGACGTGGCTCCCAAACAAAATTGACGTCCTTTTTTTCCCACAAATAGAGCTTTCTTTTGGTGGTATTTGATCACCCCTGCGGTTTTTATTTTTTGCGCTATAAACAAAAATAGATCGACAATTTTGAAAAAAACTCATTATTTTTTACTTTTTGTTATAATAAATATCCCCCAAAAATATATAAAAAAACATTTTTTTCCCTCAATTTAGGCCGATACGTATTCTTCTACATATTTTGGTAAAAAAAATCGCAATAAGCGATTATTGATTGGTTTGCGCAAAAGTTATAGCGTTTACAAAATAGGGATAGTTTTATAGCATTTTTATTAATAATTTTTTATTATTTTTTTTTTACTAGTAATGGCGGCGATCTGCGATTTTTATTGTGACTGCGACATTGTCGGGGACCCATCGGACATTTTTGGGACCATTGTCATTTATACAGTAATCACTGCTATATAAATGCAGTGATTCCTGTGTAAATGACACTGGCAGTGAAAGGGTTAACCAGTGGGTGGCAGTGTAGGGGTTAAGTGTTCCTAGGGGTGTGTTACTAACTGTGGGGGGGTTGGGCTTTCATTTAGTGTACACTGATCTCTGCTCCAATCACATGGAGCAGAGATCAGCGTCACTAGTTGCTAGGCAGAATGGAAAAATGTTGTTTATACAGCATTTCCTCCATTCGGCCGCTCCGTGAGACGATCGCGGGGATGCCCGCGGCGATCGAGTCCGCGGGTCCCGCGACCGGACTCACGGGGGTCCCGACCAGCGCGGGAGTGCGCCGGCGGCGGCGGGCTCCCGATGGCAGGGCGGCATCGAATATTGGACGTACATGTACGCCAATATGCCTGCCCGTGCCATTCTGACGACGTACATCGTCGTGCGCTGGTCGGGAAGTGGTTAATGCAGCGTATTTTCTTCTTCTTTATAAGGCTAGAATTATGAAGTTGTTTTTATGCTGATAGTCACACAGAGTTCTGACAAACTGATTTCTTTATTATTTCTTGTGATCTCATGAATAATCATTTTTAGTTTTTCGCCGGATCTCCAGAATAATGTTTATAATTTTTGTTTCTAGTGATCTCCTTTTTTTTTTTTTTTAAATCAAGGTCTCCTGTTTATTTTATTTTATTTATTATTATTATTTTTTTTGTCGTTTTGTGTGTCAAGTTACCACAACACCATTATTATCTTGTATTTTTTAATCTCAAGGAGGTTTTTTGGTGTTGGTGTCCCTTGTTAATTTGACATTGTCTTTTTGAAATGTATCTGCCTACTCACAAACTGTCCTTTTTTAATTAAAACACATAGCCAACGATTCTTGTAAATAAATAGACATTTATTAAGGGGTCATAATAAAATAAAGAAGAAGGCAACACTGGATAAACTGGTGAAATTAGCAAAGCCTTTGTACCCCAGGGCACACATCAACTATTTGACATGCAAAATGGGTAGCCTGAGGAGTCCATTTAATAGGGAGAACAGCAGGAGCAGCAGCGGGTGACATGTCCCCAGGCTGTGGTCTTACAACAGCCTGCGTCTTTTACCAGACCGAACCCGGGCCATCACTCTCTTGTCTTCTTTCCACACTTCCTTCCACGCTTGCTTCCAGGCTGTGGCTCTGGTGTTGGAGTTGTGGCAGGAGGTGGAGGAGGAGGAGGATGGTCCAACTCACACAGGTGGGTTTTGCTTGTGAGTTTGCCCCTTATTTTGGGCCATATATATCACTTCCTCTCAAAAGTGGCGTTGGCCCACCTCCATTTCCTGCATTTTGTTGGCAGTTATAGGTCTCAAGAAGACTGGGGGGGGGGGGGGGTTCTGAGGGCCGCAGAAGCCTGCTGAATTAACCCAAGTGCTGACTGCTCCACGCTTCTCCCCTCCCTGGGCTTTTTTGCTGAAGGTGGAGGGGAGGGACCTGGGATTCGGTCAGGCTACTGGGCCCGACCACCTCCTGGCTGCCACTTACCCCCGCCACCTCCTGGCTGCCACTTACCCCCGCCACCTCCTGGCTGCCACTTACCCCCGCCACCTCCTGGCTGCCACTTTCCCCCGCCACCTCCTGGCTGCCACTTTCCCCTGCCACCTCATGGCTGCCACTTTCCACAGCCTCCTCCTGGCTGAGGCTTTCCTGTGCATGAAAAAGGGACATAGTTTTAGTTTATTGTTCATCAATCACACACAATTTTGAGAAATCAGTTTAACAATGCTATATCTGACTCAAGCTGGGCTCCTCCACATCTTCTTCCTGGGTGGAAGGCCCAGGTTGGAAGGCCCAGGTTGGATGCCAGAAGCCTCAGCTGGGGTGGAAGAAAGAGTGTAAGGAAGTGTAGAAGGAAGGGTTGAGAGTGATCTGACAGAAACCGCAGTCTGTCATAGTACCACAGTCTGGGTACATAAATGTCATCTGCTGCTGCTCCTGATCTCATGGAATCCTGGACCTTCTTGCGCACCCTATTATAAGTGCTCCTCAGGCCACCAATTTTGCACTTCAAATAGTTGATGTCTGCTGCGGGGATCTGCTGCTTCACAAATTCCAGCAATTTATCCAGTGCTGCCTTCCTCTTTAGTCGATTTGTATAAAAGAGGTGTTTTGTCTTCCCATCTATTGCCCCTCCGCAGTAGGGAAAGTCCCACCACTGGGCAAATTGAGAAGCCACAGTCTGCCATTCCTGTGACGTTAAAGGAAACTGTGGAGTGAATCAAGAAAAAATAAAATCATCAGGATTATTCTCACGGAACTCCTGCAACAAAGGCATATGAGGGAATTGGTCATGCTGGAGCAACCAATTCCTCATCCTTGAACTCCTCCCCGTCCTGTTCATGGACTGGGCTTGGGTCCAAAGTAAGAACCCCAACACCTCAGCACAAATTGTACGATGAGTACGTACCCGCTAGGCTTGTGCAATTCGTTTCGTAACGAATCTAAATTCGGCCGAATTTTGCATCTTTCGGACATTCGGATGCATCCGAATGTCCGAATAAAAAAATAACGAATAACAACGAATACGAAAGAAATATAACGAATGAATTCGAATGAATTCAAATGAATTTGGTAATTCTTTAAAGATCCAATGAAACAAAAGGTCAGCTCAAAGTAAATCTTATAGTCCAATCAGCTAATTAATTTTGTGTCAGAGGTTGGATTACTGGCAAAGTGCATTCCTGAGAACTGAGTTAGAAGGGTGTTGTATTGTATTTGAGCCGAGGAGAAGAGACGTTTTCATTGTGTGTGTTAAAAGATTCAATAAACAAACGACTTTCCAAACTACGAATCGATGCATCCGAATGTCCGAATAAAAAAAAATAACGAATAACAACGAATACGAAAGAAATATAACGAATGAATTCAAATGAATTTGGTAATTCTTTAAAGATCTAATGAAACAAAAGGTCAGCTCAAAGTAAATCTTATAGTCCAATCAGCTAATTAATTTTGTGTCAGGGGTTGGATTACTGGCAAAGTGCATTCCTGAGAACTGAGTTAGAAGGGTGTTGTATTGTATTTGAGCCGAGGAGAAGAGACGTTGTCATTGTGTGTGTTAAAAGATTCAATAAACAAACGACTTTCCAAACTACGAATCACTACGAATGTCTATACATACATAAATATCGAATTTCAACGAATACGAACGAATGAATTCGACACTCTACGAATAATAACGAATTATCCGAAAACATATTAACGTAACATAACGAATATAACAGAACGAAATTATGTATTTTACGAATGACAACGAACCGAAACTAAACGAAATTTTCCATTGTGCACAAGTCTAGTACCCGCAATATGGCTTCAAAATGGCCGGCTGGTCAGAACGAACTAACAGAATGCACTGAAAATCAGAAAGGCCTGAGAAGAGCGAGCTGAAAATCAGAAATGAGCGGACAAGAACGCACTGAAAATCAAATACGTAATATAAAAATACGCACGGAAAATCAGATGCGAACTGACTACACGCACTGTAAACTAGATATGAACCCACAAGCACAAACTGAAGAGCAGTAACGATCTGAAAAGCACAAGGCTGAAAAGCGCGAATCTTCTTTCACCAAACGTCTACTAACACGAGATTAGCAGAAGGAGCCCAAAGGGTGGCGCACTGGCTATTGAACTTCCTCTTTATAGTGCCGTCGTACGTGTTGTACATCAGTGCGTTCTTGACGATCGGAATTTCAAACAACATTTTTGCGACCGTGTGTACACGGCATAAGAGTGTTGGATTTGTATCATTATTATTAGAAATTTTTAATGAGTATAAGTAGTTTAAGTATGCAAAATATTAAGTTGATATCTATATACCTATAGTTGTTTTTTTCCTATGGATATAAATAATATTGATCATTATGTCTGAAACTATACCTTTTTACCATTATGCCCTATACACACCAAACAAATGTTGGCTAGCAGGTTCTCAAATTTTCCGCCGTCGGAATTTGCAATCCTGTGTACACAAGTCCGTCAGACAAAAGTCCACACATGCTTAGAAGCAGAAGCAGTCAGTCTTGTAAACTAGCGTTTCGTAATGGAGAATTAAGATTCGTGACGTGGCAAATTAGGAAATCTCCAAATTTAGCGCACAATTCTCTTCTTCTTTAACCACTTAAGCCCCGCACCATTTTGCAGCTAAAGGACCAGGCCCCTTTTTGCAATTCGGCACTGCGTCGCTTTAACTGACAATTGTGCGGTCGTGTGACGTGGCTCCCAAACAAAATTGGCATCCTTTTTTTTCACAAATAGAGCTTTCTTTTGGTGGTATTTTATCACCTCTGCGGTTTTTATTTTTTGCACTATAAACAAAAATAGAGCGACAATTTTGAAAAAAATGCAATATTTTTTACTTTTTGCTATAATAAATATCCCCCAAAAATATATATAAAAAATTTTTTCCCTCAGTTTAGGCCGATACGTATTCTTCTACATATTTTTGGTAAAAAAAATCGCAATAAGCGTTTATTGATTGGTTTGCGCAAAAGTCTACAAAATAGGGGATAGTTTTATGGCATTTTTATTAATAATTTTTTTTTTTTACTAGTAATGGCGGCAATCACCGATTTTTATTGTGACTGCGACATTATGGAGGACACGTTGGACAATTTTGACACATTTTTGGGACCATTGGCGTTAATATAGCAATCTGTGCGATTAAAAATGCATTGATTACTGTAAAAATGTCACTGGCAGTGAAGGGGTTAAACACTAGGGGGCAGTGTAGGGGTTAAGTGTGACCTAATGTGTTTTTTTTTTACTGTAGGGGGAGTGGCTTGGCGTGTGACATCACTGATCGTCGTTCCCTATGACAGGGAACAGACGATCAGTGACAAGCTTACTAGGAAGCACGGGGAGAGGTTTGTTTACACATATCGCTCCCCGTTCTTCAGCTCTGTGACTCGATCGCGGAACAGCGGCGGCGATCGGGTCTGCGGGTCCTGCGGCCATGGTCACGGAGCTCAGGACCGGGTCGCGAGTGCATCGCAAGTGCGTCACCAGCAAAGCAGCTTCATTATTTTCCCATTAACCACTTAAGGACCGCCTCACGCCGATATGCGTCGGCAGAATGGCATGACTGGGCACAAGCATGTACAGGTACGTTGCCCTTTAAGAGCCCAGCCGTGCCATTCTGCTGACGTATATCGGCGTGAGACGGTCCTTAAGTGGTTAATGGGAAAATAATGAAGCTGCTTTGCTGGTGATACTGATGGTGTTATTGCAAACACATTTTCAAAAGGCTTTTTTTTTCCAAGTGATATCAAGAATAATAATAATAGCGCTAAATGAAAAACACAAAAAGAAAAGCGCAAATCGGCACCCGACAAACTTCTACTAACCCGAAATTAGCAGAAGGAGCCCAAAGGGTGGCTCTAAAGAGCTGAAAAAACACATAGTCAGTCTAGTATATCACTATGTTCGTAATTGTTGGGCAACATTTGTGTGACCGTGTGTATGCAAGACAAGTTGGAGCCAACAACCGTCTAACAAAATTCCACGGATTTGTTGTGGGAAAGTACGATCGCGTGTACGGGGCATTAGAGTGTTATACCAAAAATATCGCTGCACCAGAAAGGTAATGCTCATACATTGACAGTTACCAGATCTCCTAAACATTCTATATTTTTGTATTAAAGCGGGAGTCCGCCGGGACTCCGCGTTTTTTTTTTTTTTTAAAAGCCAGCAGCTACAAATACTGCAGCTGCTGACTTTTAAAATAGTGACACTTACCTGTCCAGCGCGCCCGCGATGTCGGCACCCGAAGCCGATCTCTAGATCGGTACTCGGGTGCTGCGGCCACCATCTTGGGTATGGGAATCAGGAAATGGAGCCTTTCGGCTTCATTTCCCGGTTCCCTACTGCGCATGCGCGAGCCACGCTGCGCAATAAGGACGGTCCCCGCTGCCTCTGGGATCTGTGTGTTTCCCAGCAGGCAGCGGGGCACTTGCGGAAGGGGGCGGGCACTTGCGGAAAGGGGCGTAATCTACGCCCCTTTCCGCAGAGAGCTATCCCGGAAGTGGGTGCAGTTACCTGGGTTATCCAGGTAACTGCACCCCCCTCCCCCCTGAAAGGTGCCAATTGTGGCGCCGGAGGGGGGGAGGATTCCGATGAGCGGAAGGTCCATTTTAGGGTGGACCTCCGCTTTAATATCATATGGTCACATTTGCTATAGTAAGAAATGAATTGATCCTAAAACAGATTATTTTATACGTTTCAATTAGAATAGTCATGCCTTAGCTGAGGATGGCACCTGGTGGTGAAATGAGGCAATGAATGCAAAAGCAAACATGCAATTAGTTATTAACATAATTAACAGATAAGGAATATGGCAACGCCTTCTGGGCCACCCTCTGGCGTGTTTTATAACTATATTGTTGTTACAGTAAATGAGGAGAAGTCAGGTAGACAGTAGAGATACATGATCCATCCATCCAACATCAGAGAGAGCCATCTCATCATCTGATACCTCAGGGACGCCAGGACAGAGCCCCATTTTGGGAAGGTAGCTACAACCAGTAATTGGCAGCCATCTTTGGAGATTCTGGTAGCGACCACTTGAAGCCAGCAGCGATTTAAAAAGTGTAACTATAATATATCTTCTGTTAATTTGCTTATATTGATAAACCTATTGCTATCTGTCTTTTGGTAACCTAATCGCTTTCCCCCGATAACGTAACCATTCAAATTATTAATGTTTATTTATTTTTTTCCTTTTTAAGAATTTTTCTGTTTTTGAGCCATAGTGGCGTACCATTAATCCTTCTGCGGGCGAATAACCTTTGGATTCCGTAAAACTCAGACTATTATCTGATAATTGGTTATCAGTGGTTATTCCGTCTACAGGGAAAAATTAGCTTTTGAAATGACTCTGTTCAATAGATACTGTATATACAGTATATATGTAATCCATTTTTATGCAAAATTGTATTGTCTATCCACCTTTAATCAATGTTTATAGTGTATATTTGACATAGTGAAAAAAATATATAAATTTATTGTCAAAAGCCCAGTCCATATTTACATCGACCTGTTGTGTTATTT
The DNA here is from genome assembly GCF_037356315.1 of Lithobates pipiens. Taxonomy (NCBI): domain Eukaryota; kingdom Metazoa; phylum Chordata; class Amphibia; order Anura; family Ranidae; genus Lithobates; species Lithobates pipiens. Next base: position 541,886,596 of record NW_027507758.1, read on the forward strand.
CACAGGATTCTGCTTGGTTTAAACAATTAACTCAAATTAATCAATTATTCGGACATGCCCTGAGACAATGTACAACAACACTATCTAGATTTCAATGTGAAGCATCACATACTGAAGCACAGTCATCTCTCTCACTAGCACAATCGTGTCCAGCAAATGCTCCATCATACCGTACAAAAAGACTTATACAGCACTGTGCCCTGGTGCCATGGACTTGGTGCCCTTCTCCTATGTTCTGCCCCCATATTCCCTTGTGTGGGTTTTCAAACACTGGCTTTAGTTCTCAGGCACGGAAACAATGTTTTCCTGTGTCCCAGCTTACCACAGGCCTAGAAAATTCTACAGTATATACAATATATCATGGCACACACTAGAAATGTATACATTTTAGACATTGAAAATATATAGCACCCTTATAATATATAAAAAGATGCAACCAAAATCATTTTATAAAAAAATATTTAGTAAAGTGAACGTCAGGCAAAACATTAAGATCTAACATACAAAAAAAAAATAAAATAAAATAAAGTAATATTTTATATATACAGTGTATGTGTGTATATATATATATATATATATATATATATATATATATATATATATATATATATATATATATAAAGGTATTTTCTACTTTTTGTTTTAAAACATTAAGATCTAACATACAAAAAAATGTATAAAAATAAATATTTTATATATACAGTATATATATATATACATATATATATATATATATATATATATATATATATATATATATATATATATATATAAGGTATTTTCTACTTTTTGATTTTAAACACATTGGGGTTAAGTTACTAATGGCAAATAGGCTGTTCGCTTTGCAGTTGCACTTTGCATGGGAATTTGGCCCAAAACTTAGTGAACGTGGTAATGTCTCAGCTTGCCAAGAATATCCAATTACTGTCCTATAAGGAAAATAAAAAACTGTATTTTTGCTTGCACATTATTGGATGGTGGAAGTCGGCAAAACGTCACCTCAGTCACTAAGTTCTGTAAATCGATTCCATTGCTCCAGGTTGTAGCAAGACATATAATCTGCAGTAGTTCACAGCCTGATCCTATAGGTTTCAGAGGGCATAACAGTTTTATTAACAATACATTTTGATTCAACACTAAAGCCCCATACACACTATCAGATTTTATGCTGATTTTTTCTTCAGGTTTACCAAAACCATATAATATAAGGTCAAACCATAGGAGTTTCAATGTGTATGCAATCAGGCAGGCCCTTGTACTACATGGTTTTGGTAAATCTGAAGACAAAATCAGTAGAGAATCTGAGTGTGTATGGGGCTTTACCAAAGGCTACATATGCAATTTTAATCTCTTACTACTAAGCCCTTGTACACACGGTTGGAGATTCTGACGGAATGTGTCCTATCGGACCGTTTTGTCGGATAATCCGACTGTGTGTGGTATGCATCGGACTGATTCCGTCGGAATATCCGTCGGACCCAATTTTCCAACTTGTTGGAAATCTTTTCCGACAAACTGGTCCAATCGGACATACTCCGATCATGTGTAGAGAATTTTGATCGGACAAAGTGCCACGCATGCTCAGATCAAATTCCTACACCAAAGCTATTGGCTACTAGCGTGAACGTAGTCCCGTCGTAACGAAATAACGTCATCACGTTCTGAACGATCAGATTTTCTGACAACTTGGTCCAACCGTGTGTATGCAACAGTTTCAGACACAATCCATCGGACACAATCCGTCGGACACAATCCGTCGGACAAAATCCAACGGATTTGGTTGGCAGAATGTCCAACCGTGTGTACAGGGGCTAAGACCTAAGACTACTACTATTAAGACCCCTTTCACACTGGGGCGCTTTTCAGGCACTACAGCGCTAAAAATAGCACCTGCAAAGCACCCTGAAAGAGCTGCTGCTATGTCTCCAATGTGAAAGCCCCAAGGGCTCTCACAATGGAGCGGTGCACTAGCAAGACGCTAAAAAAAGTCCTGCTAGCAGCATCTTTGGAGCGGTGAAGGAGCTGTGTATGCACTGCTCCTTCACCACTACTGCCCATTGAAATCAATGGCCCAGCATAGCTCTACTGCAGCAGCGCTTTGCAATGGTTTTAACCCTTTCTCCACTGCTAAATTGACGGTAAGGCGCGGCTAAAAATTAGCAGCGTTTTACCACCGACGCACCACCCCAGTGTGAAAGGGGCCTAAGAGATTTTTAAAAAATCCTGTCATCACACCATTGTATTCAACAACAATCTTCCCATAGGATAATACTGCATTTAAACTGATTTTATTTTTTTATTTTTAACACCCCCCTTGTGTAAATGTTTAACCACTTGCCTACTGGCCACATTTACCCCCTTCCTGCCCAGGCCAGTTTTCAGCTTTCAGTGCTGTCACAATTTAAATGACAATTGCGCGGTCATGCAACTCTGTACCCAAATGAAATTTTTATCATTTTCTCCCCCACAAATAAAACTTTCTTTTGGTGCTATTTAATCACCACTGGGTTATTTATTTTTTGCTAAACACACAAAAAAAAGTCCGTAAATTTAGAAGAAAAAAACAAAACATTTTTCATAATTTGTAATAAAATTTTGCAAACAGGTAATTTTTCTCTTTCACGGATGTGCGCTGATGAGGCGGCACTGATGGGCACTGATAAGCTGCACCAATGAGGCAGCGATATGTTTCACTGATGGGCACTGATGAGGCAGCACTGATGAGGCCCCACTGATAGGCGGCACTGATGGGCTCAGATAGGTAACACTGATGGGTTCTGATAGGCGGCACTGAAAGGCACTGGTAGGTGTCCCTGATGGGCACTGATAGGTGACACTGATGAGAAGGCATTGATGGGCACTGATTGGCAGCACTGATGGACACTGATTTCCTGTGCTGGTGGGCACTGATGGGACTGCACTGGTAATCAGGAGACTGATAATAAATGTCCCTCTAACACAAGCTGCTTATCGTCTCTCTTTTTGTCTCCTCACTCACACTGTCAGTGTGAGGAGAGAAGAAGAGAGCCGATATCTGGCTTGTGTTTATATTCATGATCAGCTGTCATCGGACACAGCCGATCATGTGGTAAACGTCCGCTGTTATTGGCCCTTTACCCTGATTTGTGATCAGCTAAATCCGGTGGACTCAACCATAACAGTGCGTGCCACAGGGTGGCGCATGGGCAGCACAATCACGGGAGGACGTCCATGTACACACTCCCAGCAAAGTAAGCCTGCGCTGTAGCCATCTTTCGGGTATAGCACAGGCAGGAAGTGGATAAAATAAAGGGTAAACACTAGAAGACTTGAATTAGATATTTTTCATTTTAACCACTTCAATACTGGGCACTTCCACCCCCTTCCTGCCCGGGCCAATTTTCACCTTTCAGCACTGTCGCACTTTGAATGACAATTATACGGACATGCAACACTGTCCCCAGATGAAATTATAATTTTTTGGAGACAGATAGAGCTTTCTTTTAATGGTATTTAATCACCACTGGGTTTTTTGCCGAACAAACAAAAAAAATCAAAAATATTGAAAAAAATAAACCTTTTTCTAAGTTTCTGTGATATGATTTTGTAAATAAGTAATTTTTCTCTGTACTTGAGTAGAGGGGGGCCAATAACTGGCATTTCCTATTTACACTGTGATCAGCTGTGTTTGGACACAGCTGGTCACATGGTAAACAGCCTATGGAGTAGATTTACTAAAGCAGGTGCACTCAGAATCTGGTGCAGCTGTGCATGGGAGCCAATCAGCTTCTAACCTCAGCTGGTTCAGTAAGACCCCTTTCACACCTCAGAGCCTATAGCGTCGGCGGTAAAACGCTGCTATTTTTAGCGGCGTTTTACCGTTGGATTTGCAGCGCATTTCGGCCACTAGCGGGGTGCTTTTACCCCCTGCTAGCAGCTGAGAAAGGGTTAAAACCGTCCGCAATACGCCGCAATAGTGGCGTTTTGCTGGCGGTAATACAGCGCTGCCCCATTGATTTCAATTTCCGCTCCTTCACCGCTCCAAAGAAGCTGCTGGCAGGAAGACTTTTCCTGGCGTTCTGCCCTCTGGCTTTCACACTGGAGACAAAGGAGCAGCAGTTTGAGGGCGGATTGTAGGCGCTATTTCTAATGCTATAGCGCCTGAAAAATGCCCTCAGTGTGAAAGGGGTCTTAGGGTTTGGCAATAAAACCTGGAAGCTGATTGGTTTCTATGCAGACATGAGCCTGATTTTGCACTCTCCAGCTTTAGTAAATAAAAACTTATGTCATCGTTTTTTTACTGTTATCGGTGATGTGGTGTGTCCAAGGAACACACACCCCCGGGGGCATGAACCAGCAAATCGTTCTGAAGAACATCACATGACGTCCAGTCAGAACAGTAAAGCCACTGCCCAGCCATCAATCTGCTATAGGCTGGGCAGGAACTGGTTAAGAACATTCATTTGATTTTGTAATCATTAGTGGGGTCAAATTGATGTTCGTTTTAGAGCACAGTGAAAAGTCAAAAGAGCAGGATCCTCAGAGATACACAGAGATGAAACACATGCTCCTACATAAGTTGTACCTGCTTATCTGTGGCCCTATATCCTCTACTTCCGTTCAAAATCATTAATTTATATAGCTTGCCTGAGCTTTCAGATAGCAGGGGGAGGGAGCTGAAGTTACCCTCTGGAGAGCCCAGTGAGAGCTGATTGGAGGGAAGGGACACACCTCACTGCACACAGCATACAGCAGGGGTCTCAAACTGGTGGCCCTCCAGCTGTTGCAAAACTACAAGTCCCATGAGGCATTGCAAGGCTGACAGTTACAAGCATGAATCCGACAGGCTGAGGCATGATGGGACTTGTAGTTTTGTAACAGCTGGAGGGCCGCCAGTTTGAGAACTCTGGCATACAGGGACATAGCTGAGGCTGTTAACCACAACCTGTGTGCGGGAGCTCCCTCTTCTGTCACCTTTTTATCTTATGGTGTCAGGAAAACCTGTGAGAAGTGGCAGCAAAGGAACTAGGCAGCACTTAACCCTCTGGATTGAGACAAGCACATTATAGAGGGATGTGCTTTGTTCATATTCCATGTCAGAGGTTCACAACCACTTTAATGAATTTCTAGCAGTGTATGTGATTTTCGTTCAGGAGATTACATCCATTTCAAAATTGAATGTAAAAGGAAACAAAATTCTGAAGTACTTTTGAACGGCATATATCCAGTTATCGAATGTACAAAGAATATTTGTACGAACATTGGTTTGTAAATCTACTAGTGAATAGCCAGCTTTAATGCCACAAGTAACATGCAGTAGCAATCAGCCTCACATGATCACACAATGCTCCATTCATGTGCGATGGATCACTACAATATATATATATGTATAGATTACTCTATAGGGAGACATTTGTTCAATGTGTTTAGTGATTATTTGCTACTTCCAGGGCTGGTGCTACCACTAGGTGAACTAGGCAGCTGGTTTCCCTAACGTCTCTGATCATCCACCGCTGGAGTCATGACAGCAGCGTGAGGTGGCGGCTCTTCCCCTGGCCTGGGGGCAGGTAGGATGGTGGGTGTTGGGGGGGTTTCTAGGGTGCTGCTGGTCTCCTCTCTTTTATCCTCCTCTGACTCCATGTCAGGAGGGTTGCCAGGTCTCCCAGGGGTTGGGGACCTTGTGATTTTGCCCCCTCCCAGGCAAAACAGCAGTGGCAGTTGGTGAAGATATTGCAGATGAAGCAATGTGAGCCACAGATCCTTCCGGCTCCACCGCTACTGCAGTACCTTTAGAGGCATCCCACATAGCCCCAGGCCACTCCTTGAGCCCCACACAAGGGGCTGAAGGCCCACACACCACCACATTACCACAACACTACCACCAACTGAGGTGGTTCCTCAATGGGTAGGGCAGAGGACTGTACCTTCAATGGTCCTAGAGAACCATTTCCCTCTACTGGGTGTGCGCGCTGCTGTAGGTGGCGGTGCCTCAATCGCCTCCATGGATGGTACCTTCGATGCAGGCTCTCGACTGAGCTTGACCCCACTGGTACTGGGAAAGCACTCAACCCCATGGTCCATGGAGGAGTCCTTAAGGGTGCTATCCTCCTCCTTCTAAACCAGGTCTGGGGAGCTTGGGAGTTGCTCTGCAAATGACATGGCCATGGTGGTGTTCTTAGCAGCAATGGTCCATAGTGTATTGTGTCTTGGCAGTGTACCAGGTAGTCACCTGGATCCTCCCCGACTGAGAGCACCCCAAAGAGAAAAGCCCGGCACTCCCCACAAAAGGCCCAGGATGTGAGAGCTGATGTCATGGTTCTGCACTCAGGACATACAGAGACCAAGGTTTCTGTGATCCCAGTGTGGCACACCACCAGACCTCTCCTGGGCATGACACCAAAAATCTCCTGTGTATAGCTGCAGTTGATAGCTGCAAATGCTTAAATCTCTTAGTAGGAAAATATAAAAATCACTAGTGTGATCTTAGAATAAAGACAGTCAAGACCCTTAAAAACTCAGCGATAGTAGCTCTCATATTTCTTCCTATGCCGGTTCATTTTAAGGGTTCAAGCAGGGCCGTTTTTAAGGCAGGGCAAAAGGGGCAGCTGCCCTGGGCCCTGTCATTGTTGTGGGGCCCAAAGCAGCTGCCTCATACTTGCCAATTATCCTGGTTTAAATTCCCTCATCCCTTGAGGTTTTAGTCTGTGCTGGGTCCCAATATCTCAGTGTGAAGTGCTGCTACTAATGCTCCCCAGCTCTGCCCTATTGTTGTGTACAGATGACTCACCTGCAGACCCTGTGTTTACATGTAAATTTCCGGGCATTTATATGTAAATAGGGGCAGCCAGCAGCATTGATATGTATATCATACCCCCCTGAGGTGATATCCACAGTAATCTCTAGCAACCGATCAACAAGCAGAAATCATGTGCTGTAACCTCTAACAATTAATCAGTGAGCCATAATGTGTGCTGTAACCTCTAGCAACCAGTCAGTGAGCGGTAATGATACACTGTAACCTCTGGCAACCAATTGCAATAGCTGCCTGATCTGATTCAGTAAACTGATTTTGAGTCTAGCTGCTATTTATTGTATGTCTCAGAGCATGTGGAGAGCAAAACTGCATGAGGGGGGCCCCAAGAAAAGTTTTGCCCAGGATCCAAACAATATTAAAGACGGCCCTGGGTTCAAGAAAGGGTTACATGTCAAGGAAACTTTACGACATTATTGAGGACAGTGTACAGTGTACTCTAGAACTCTCCCTCAACGGTAGATCCCTCCCAGCAACAATTGACCCCCCCAGCAACATAAGACCATCTGACAGCAACAATAGACCCCACACACAAATAGATCGCCACCAGCGACTATTGATCCTCCAGCAGGCAGTATTACTAGACCTTCCAGCACACCCCAGCACTCCATATCATAACATACATTCAGTGCTGGACTTGCCAGAACTGCATTCCCTCATGTTTTCCGGCTGAAAAAAAGCTGACTTATTAGAGAAACGGGAGGAAGGCTCCACCGCTCCCTTGTTTGTGGCTCTAGTGGTACTGGGGCCATAACTATGGACCGTCAGGAGAGAGATCAATCCACCAGTGCTTAAGGAACTAGTGTCCACCCCTGGCGTAAAGCTAGGGTTCTATGCAAGCCCGGTTGAGAAAGTCTGGTCTAAAATTTTCTGGCATCACTTGCTGCCTACTCAATGCAGGTTAATAACTTGTCTAGAAATGAATCAGGATGACAACTCCAGTTCCCACACCTTTAAAACAAGTCAGCAATGGAAAATCCCATACGTCTGCACCTACCCTTTAACCAGATGCCCAACATTTAACCTGATTGTAATACTTATCCCCTTTACCCTCCTCTGACACCTCTCACATATTCCCCCAAAATGTTCCTTATCTGTGTCACCAGCACTAACCTAATGCCTAACACTATCCTGATGTTTACATGTTATTTGGTGCCAGAGCTGAAAGGTAACAGTTAAATAGTTACATAGTAGGCGAAGTTGGAAAAAAAGACACAAGTCCATCAAGTCCAACCTATGTGTTTGATTTTAAGTCAGTATTACATTGTATATCCCTGTATGTTGTGGTCGTTCAGATGCTTATCTAATAGTTTTTTTTTTTTAATTATCGATGCTCCCCACTGAAACCACTGCCTGTGGAAGAGAATTCCACATTCTTACCACTCTTACAGTAAAGAATCCTCTACACAGTTTAGGGTTAAACCGCTTTTCTTCTAATTTTAGTGAATGGACGCATGTCTTATTAAATTCCCTTTTGCTGATAAGTTTTATTCCTATTGTTACATAGTTACATAGTTACATAGTAGGTGAGGTTGAAAAAAGAAACAAGTCCATTAAGTCCAACCAATGTGTGTGATTATATGTCAGTATTACCTTGTATATTCCTGTATGTTGTCGTCGTTCAAGTGCTTATCTAATAGTTTTTTTAAACTATCAATGCTCCCTGCTGATACCACCGCCTGTGGAAGGGAATTCCACATCCTTGCTGCTTTTACAGTAAAGAACCCTCTATGTAGTTTAAGGTTAAACCTCTTTTCTTCTAATTTTAATGAGTGGCCACATGTCTTGTTAAACTCCCTTTTGCGAAAAAGTTTTATTGCTATTGTGGGGTCACCTCACGGTATGGTATTTGTAAACTGAAATCACATCCCCTCTGAATCGTTTCTTCTCCAGAAAGAATAAGTTCAGTGCTTGTAACCTTTCCTCATAACTAACATCCTCCAGACCCTTTAATAGCATTGTTGCCCTTCGTGAGGACTGGTTCCCAGAACTGGACAGCATACTCTAGGTGCGGGAGGACCAGAGTCTTGTAGAGCGGGAGAATTATCATTTTATCTCTGAAGTTGATCCCCTTTTTAATGCATGCCAATATTCTGTTTTCTTTGTTAGCAGCAGCTTAGCATTGCATGCCATTGCTGAGCCTATCATCTACTAGTACCCCCAGGTCATTTTCTATCCTAGATTCCCCCAGAGGTTCCCCCCCACCCCCCCAGTGTATAGATTGCATTCATATTTCTGCCACCCAAGTGCATTATTTTAGATTTTTCTACATTAAACGTCATTTGCCATGTAGTTGCCCACTCCATTAATTTGTTCAGATCTTCTTGCAAGGTTTCCACATCCTGCAGAGAAGTTATTGCCCTGCTTAGCTTAGTATCGTCCACAAATACAGAGATTGAACTGTTTACCCCATCCTCCAGGTCGTTTATAAACAAATTAAATAGGATTGGTCCCAGGACAGAACCCTGGGGGACCCCACTACCCACCCCTGTCCATTCCGAGTACTCCCCATTTATCACCAACCTCAAAACTCACCCTTGTATGTATGTATGTTTATGGTTAACTGTATCAAATGCTTTTGCAAAATTCAGATACGCCACGTCTACGGTCCTTCCTTTATCTAGATGTCAGCTTACCTGCACCGTGAGTGGAGGTGGTAGCCCCACCATCCAAGCCGACATAGGGTTCGGAAAATTAGAGGGCCCCTCGCGGACGAGCTTCACTCACCACGCTTCGGGCTCGCCCTCGGCTCTTTTTTATTCCTACTCTATGTCCACTTCGATGGTGGGGCTAGAACCTGGACTCACAGCGCAGGCGTCGTTCATCCTCGGCTATTTTCGGAATCTGTGTTGGTGTGTACTGCGCATGCGCAGTACACAGCGGACACTATCTGATGGGGGACCTTATATGATGGGACACAGGGCTGAATGGGGACGCCAGCAGGGAGATAAAAGGACTACAACAATCCAAGTTCTGCAGGACACACAACTCTGGCTGAATGGAAAATACAGAATCGTCAGGAGGACAGTAACATGTTGCTGGCCGACTGCAGTATCTTCCAGATATCTATGTAATCAGGCAGTGTACAGGTTACCAATCAGCCTTCCCTCCCTCTTTTCTCCCTGTTTACTTTTTTATATCTGCCTAACCTGACCTGCACATTGTCCGATCGCACTGATAAGATCTCTGGAAGACGCTGCAGCAGCATTCTATGAGACCAGGGACACATGGTTGTTAACCATTTCACTTTATAATCAGCTATTTAGCCAGAGCTCCCTCTGTGTGTGCTGCACAATTTGTTTGATAGGAGTTTGTTTTTTTTTTTGTTTTTTTTTTGAGGATTTACTGCTGGATCAGGCTAAAAGCTTCACAGATCCATTAACTGTTTACTGTATTACACTAATCTTAAGCAGTTCAGTGTTTGCAAGAAAATTTGTATTTTGGAAATTGGATGTGAATGTTTTCTTCTGTCACTTGGTTGTACTTTTCAGAGGAAAATTACTGACTTGATCTTGCAGAGATGGTTTAAATAAAGTCGAACAACCCTGCAATACTATCTACCTGTACACTGAGTTCAGCTTTAAATGCAGTCTCTGATCATCTCCTGTATCATGTCTGCAGTCTCTGACCATCTCCTGTGCCATAGCTGCAGTCTCTGACCATCTCCTGTAATATGGCTGCAGTCTCTGACCATCTCCTATAATATGGCTGCAGTCTCTGACCATCTCCTGTGCTATGTCTGCAGTCCCTGACCATCTCCTGTACCATGGCTGCAGTCTCTGACCATCTCCTGTAATATATGGCTGCAGTCTCTGACCATCTCCTATAATATGGCTGCAGTCTCTGACCATCTCCTGTGCTATGTCTGCAGTTTCTGACCAACTCCTGCACTATGTCTGCACTCTCTAACCATCTCCTGTAATATATGGCTGCACTCTCTGACCATCTCCTGTACTATATCTGCAGCCTCTGACCATCATCTGTAATATGTCTGCAATCCCTGCAGGAGAGGGCCCACACATGAGACACACACACTGTTCACACTTCCCCATCTGCCACAGCATAAGTATATTACAACCCCCAGTCCTGGACCAGTACAGAGGGAGAATGCTTTATGGTGAGCGCTATGGCCAAGGCACATTTCACATTGGAATCCACCCTCCCCCAAAAGACAATCATTCATTGGGTGCAATATACATATAGGTTTAAATACATACAGTGTATGTGTGTGTATAGATATAGAGGTGAGAGAAAAAAACAAGGATTAAGAGAAGGAATAAAAAGAGGGGGAGGAACAAAGAAAATGGGTGAGAAAGAACATGAAAGATGGATAGCAAGCGATAGATGGGGGAAGCAAAAAGCAAGACATTAGGAATGAGAGAAATAAAAGGGAAAGAAAGGAGAACAAAGAGAAAGAGTAGTACATCCTAAGAGGTGTCATAAGGGGTTTAATACTGTATAAGTGGAAGGGACTTGGAGTGCTAAATGTCCGTGGGTTAGGGGCGCAAATTACTTGCCTTGGGTGCCGACAACCCACGCTATGCCACTGGGGCTGCTATGAAATTTTTTCCAGGGCTGGTTTTTATGCCCAGTCCGGCCCTGCACAGCAGTATTCGTCCTCGAACGGATGATCAAGGAACGCATATATATGTACACCGAGTCACATCTCCCCACCGGGCATCACACTTACTAATTTAATGGAGATTGGGGGTTATACCCTGTCCAAATGAACTAATAAATAGCTTACTGACACGAATACTCAACAATACACAGGTTCTCAACAAGACAATACACAAGACAATACACAGGTACTCAACAATACGATACACAGGTACTCATATCACAGGCCTGCACCTAAAACTGTGCAGTTAAAGCTATTGATCAGTAAAAAAAATAGGTGACATGGCTTTTTACACAGCATTATCTTCTACTGAATTAAATTGTCCAAAATGTGAGCCGTTGTTGGCCCTATCAGAACCACTAGACTGGCAGCAGAAGACTTGATTGAAAAATGAAAGGAGCCAAGTGGAAAATTTTTGGATGAACAGTAACTGCATCAGATGTAGTCTTTGGTGTGTGCAGCCTATTGTATTAAGGTGTGCACCCCAGAGCACAAACACACATGTGTGTATATCAGCAGAGCAGCGGACAGAGTCAGTCTTTTTTTTAATTTTTATTATTTTTTTACAATATTATATTTTATTTATTTTTTTTACAATTTTTTAGGAGCCCTGTTGTGGGGCTTTGATGAAATATCAGGGGTCTAAACAGACACCTGAAGTCTCACTTTTGAGCTAAGGAGAAAGAAACTGAGGACAGAGATTCCCCAGACCCTTCATCTGCAGCATACAGTGAACATAATTTACTATGTTTCAGTTGAGAATGACGACAGGAGCAATCTGAACAGAATACTTACCATGTTCATTCAGAAAAGGAAGGGGCTGGCTAATTAAATATTTACCAGCCCCTCTCCTGCTGTCGAGAGGAGAGCGGGGAAGCTGGCAACACTGCAGCGGGGAGACAGGAAGCACAGGGAATTGGCACTATATGAGGTGATTAGGGTGTGCCCAGGCACACCCAGCACACGCCTATGGATGCAGTCGACATTTGAGTATTTAGGCAACCATGGGTCCTTCTGGCTGCTTAAATGTAGTATCTGGCAGAGTAGATGGACTAAATTAAAGAAATCTAGTCTTGTATGGCGAGGTATGAAAGTATAAAAAGTTTCAGTATTAAAATGTTAAAGATGTAAATATTCCTATCCCTCTGAGTTGCTGATTAAATACTGGGGTCCACTCAAACTATGATAGGGTTGGACTTGACTGCAAGACCACCTACATGCTGCAGCCCCCCAGACTGCCTTATTGGTGACAGTTGACCATCAATCAGAAGCAGATAGGGTCTGAAATCTTGTGGCAGAGTTGTAGTCTATTTCAGGGTAGGTATAAAGCAGTTAGCATACCTCCCAACATTTTGATATGGGAATGAGAGACACCTACTACCAAAAGTATGTATAAATAAGTCACGCCACCTGCAGCACCACCTTAAAGGAAAATCAACCCCCAAAAAAGTTTAGTTAAACCCACAAGGGTTTTTTTTTAATTATTATTTACCACTACAATTCCTTTATACCGGCTTTTGAAATTTAGAAATGCAGCAATTTAGAAATTGGATGAAATGTTTAGCACTGGCAAATTACTTGCCTTGGGTGCCGACAACCCACGCTATGCCACTGGGGCTGCTATGAAATTTTTTCCAGGGCTGGTTTTTATGCCCAGTCCGGCCCTGCACAGCAGTATTCGTCCTCGAACGGATGATCAAGGAACGCATATATATGTACACCGAGTCACATCTCCCCACCGGGCATCACACTTACTAATTTAATGGAGATTGGGGGTTATATACAACTATACAGACCAAAATGAGGGACAAATGATGAGGAACGAGGGACAGAGGGACATTGCTCCAAATTAGGGTCCCTCGAAATTAGGGACAGTTGGGAGCTATACAGTTAAGTGTGGGTCGCGGTGTGACTGCACTGCAACTCTGAATATCTTTCAACAGAGGGCACAAATCTCAGCACTGGTGAACCCAGGGACAGGTTGCAAGGAGAGAGGGGTGAAGGGTCCAGACAGCTGCAGAGTTTGGGAGGTAAGCAGTCTCTGGCAGGTCCGGAAAGCTAGATTTCATCTATTTTTGTTGGAATCAGAGCTGCCAGCAATGATGTGCAGAGAAGCCGAATGGGAATAACAGGATATTTCCATATTTTATTGAGAGAACCAGGTGAACCCCAATATAGTGTTTCCAGTAATTTTATGGATCTTTAAATATCGTTGCTGTTCCCTTAAGATGACAGTTATATATATGAATTGTGTTTCTTGGAGTTTCTCAGAATAGGCTGCATTACATTTTGTTCAACTGTAATCAGACCGAGGTCAGATGATCAGCGCTGACAAGCTCATAAAGCTCCTTACAGACATTCATCTTGCAGCCACCTAATAATTTTAATAACAAACGTTCATTGTACAGACATGCACATGCTTATTGGACGATCAAGCCTGTTTGTGCCTATGGAATGGCCATACACTGATCGAGATTCGACCAGCCCAGCCAAGTTTCAGTGTATGGGCTCCCTCTTCATGACTTTGTTTAACCACTTACAGACTGGACCATTTTGCTGGTCAAAGACCAGACCACTTTTTGTGATTCTGCACTGCGTCACTTTAACTGACAATTGCGCAGTCGTGCGACGTGGCTCCCAAACAAAATTGACGTGCTTTTTTTTCCCACAAATAGAGCTTTCTTTTGGTGGTATTTGATCACCCCTGCGGTTTTTATTTTTTGCGCTATAAACAAAAATAGAGCGACAATTTTGAAAAAAATGCATTATTTTTTACTTTTTGTTATAATAAATATCCCCCAAAAATATATAAAAAAACATTTTTTTCCCTCAGTTTAGGCCGATACGTATTCTTCTACATATTTTTGGTAAAAAAAATCGCAATAAGCGATTATTGATTGGTTTGCGTAAAAGTTATAGCGTTTACAAAATAGGGATAGTTTATGGCATTTTTATTAATAATTTTTTATAATTTTTTTTTTACTAGTAATGGCGGCGATCAGCGATTTTTATTGTGACTGTGACATTATGGTGGACACATCGGACATTTTTGACACATTTTTGGGACCATTGTCAGTTATACAGCAAGCACTGCTATATAAATGCAGTGATTCCTGTGTAAATGACACTGGCAGTGAAGGGGTTAACCAGTGGGTGGCAGTGTAGGGATTAAGTGTTCCTAGGGGTGTGTTACTAACTGTGGGGGGTTGGGCTTTCATTTAGTGAACACTGATCTCTACTCCAATCACATGGAGCAGAGATCAGCGTCACTAGTTGCTAGGCAGAATGGAGAAATGCTATTTACAACGGCATTTCTCCATTCAGCCGTCCCATGAGACGATCGCGGGTATTCCCGTGGCGATCGAGTCCACGGGACCCGTGACCGGACTCACGGGGGTCCTGACCACCAGGGCAGCATTGAAGATTGGACGTACCTGTACGCCAATATGCCTGCCCGTGCCATTCCGCCGACGTACATCGGCGTGCGCTGGTCGGGAACCGGTTGACTAATTCCAGGGCAGACACCGGCATACTATACATAGTTACTTTCAGGGATTTTTTTTGATGCACCCTTCATCTCTGCCTGCTACCCACCCCTGAGCACCATCCCTTGGTTCCACCCCCTACCCACCAAGTATCATTTTGTGCTACTAAGTAATTTGAATGGATTTCGATAGACCCCACCCCAGCATTTGGGAGAGACTGTTTTTGACCAGGAGATGCTAGACATGGAGGCAGGGCTGAAGATAATTTTTTGTCCTGGGGGGAGTTCAGCAGCAGGTACTAAGTAAGTCTTTTTAAATAAAATAAATTGCACCAAAATTATAAAGACTGGAAAAAGGAAAAACAATATGTACTGCCCCTAGTAAGCAATCGCATCCTGAAGCCCCATACACACGATCAGATTTTCTGCTGATTTTTGTCTTCAGATTTACCAAAACCATGTAGTGCAAGGGCCTGCCTGATTGCATACAAATTGAAACTGTTAAAGTTTGACGTCATATTATATGGTTTGCTAAATCTGAAGGAAAAAATCTGCAGAAAATCTGATAGTGTGTATGGGGCTTTAATGGTATTTTATCAGGTCCTTTAGAAAATCTAACCTGATTTCAGTTTTTCCTTCTTCTAGTTTTTTATGAACGCTGTTGGCTATTGTCCAGTATCAGAGTCCAAACTGAATAGGTGCAAAATGATTGTGCTGCCTACCAACAAGGAGATGGTGCCCTTTGCACCTCCTCAGTAAGGTAGGCTATTATAGTGCGAAGTGCACCATTTCGTGTCAGACAGAGCACTCACTGACTTTAAATTTTACAGATTTAAAAAAAAGGGGGGAATACACTGCCTACAGGATGGTGCCCTGTGATAGCCAATCTTACTGGGCAGGTACAAAGGGCACCATCTCGTGGAAGGCAGCACACTCACTGTGTTCACATTAGGTTAATTTTCAATTAATCACAGAATAAAAAAACAATCAACTGAAATATTACCAACCTTGAATGCACTGACATCTCTTTAGGATAGGTTCCCATCTAAGCGGGTGCGAGAAGGTGTGTAATTGCACACCTTCCTCCACCGGCAGAGGAAAAACACACTACTGCTTAGGAAATTAGTGGAGGTACACTACAATGTGGAAAACTCTCAATCCGCACGTTTCATGCACCTCATTCAAATCGCACCCCCTTGCAATCTGCAGTGGGTTCAGTGCTATATTAACAACACCCCAAGCAAAGGTTGCAAAACACATGTATTTGCCTGAAACAGATCGCATTCGCAAAACGACCATGTGAACCAGTTGCAGTGCGGTTCCAAAATTGGTACATGCATGACTTTGGTGCGATTGGAGCCCATTCAAAATAAATGGGCCTTGATTGCACCGCAATCAACACAGTAAGTCTGGTTTCACACTATAGTTTGCATGTAAATTGCACAGGAACTGCACCACATTCCTGTGCAATTCACATGCAATTATGTGTGGTGTGATTTGAGCCCATTTTGAATGGGCTGAATCATACCACGTCGCACCAAAGAAGTACAGGCACCGTTTTTTGAAAACCAACCATTTGATCTGGTTCAAACAAACACTGCGTTTGTGACCTTCTTTTGGGGAGTTGTTAAAGGGGTTGTAAAGGTTCATTTTTTTATTTTCTACATAGGTTCCTTTAAGCTAGTGCATTGTTGGTTCACTTACCTTTTCCTTCGATTTCCCTTCTAAATGTTTTTTTTCTTTGTCTGAATATCTCACTTCCTGTTTCTCCTCAGTAAACTTCACACCATCATCCGAGCGGTGGTTAGTCAGCCAGAACAGCTTACTGAACAGCTTACTGAGGAAGAACAGGAAGTGAGAAATTCAGACAAAGAAAACAAAGAAAAAAAAGATTTAGAAGGGAAATCAAAGGAAAAGATAAGTGAACCAACAATGCACTAGCTTAAAGGAACCTATTTAGAAAATAAAAAACGAACCTTTACAACCCCTTTAACTTTGAATTGACACCTGCAGCAGATCAAAAACACAGTGTGATTGCAATGCAGTCTGGGAAATGCACAGGGATCACAGCATTTCCTGTACATCATATGTATGAACCAGAAGTAAAACTGGGCCAAGGCATGCCACTGAGGGCAGCAGAAAGTCCAGCCTGGCTCTGGCATTGGCAGACAGAATGTTGTGGTTTCAACTGCTGAATCAGTAAGCCGGAGAGCACCACAACAAGCTTGCCAGTGCGAGGCTAGACTGTCAGTAACACAAGCAATAGAAAAAACCCAGCTTAGCCTCAGTCAACTGTCAGTGACACAAGCAAGGCAAAATTTAGCCCAGCCAGCCTCAATCACATCCATGTGGGGAGGCTGGCAGCTACACAGCACTTTACAAGCACTCTGTGCTCCTGGACCCAGGCAGAGCTCCTCTCCCAAGCCCAAAGTGGGAGTGCCACTGCAAGCCAATGGGAATACATGCTATGCAGTGAGCAGGACTACATGCACCGCCAGCTCCCGCAGCAGAATGTATTTTGGGGTGTAATTTCACATATGCCCATAGCATGTGTGAGCAATATATCATTTAGTGACAACTTTGTGCAAAAAAAATAAAAAGTTTGTAATATTCCTGCAATTTATGGCAAAATACAAAATATTCCATGGACTCAACATGCCTCTCAGTAAATAGCTTGGAGTGTCTACTTTCCAAAATGGGGTCATTTGCGGGGGGTTTTGTGCTATTTTGGCATTTTATGGCCTTCGAAACTGTGATAGGTAGTGAGGAGTGAAATCAAAAATTTGCACCCTTAGAAATCCTGAAGGCAGTGATTGGTTTTCGGGGTGCCGTACGCGGCTAGGCTCCCAAAAAGTCCCACATATGTGGTATCCCCGTACTCAGGAGAAGCAGCAGAATATATTTTGGGGTGCAATTCCACATATAACTATGGCATGTGTGAGCAATATATCATTTAGTGACAAATTTTTGGAAACTTTTTTTTTTCTTTGTCATTATTCAATCACTTGGGACAAAAAAAAATATTCAATGGGCTCAACATGCCCCTCAGCAATTTCCTTGGGGTGTCTACTTTCCAAAATGGGGTCATTTGGGGGGGTTTGTACTGCCCTGCCATTTTAGCACCTCAAGAAATGAGATAGGCAGTCATAAGTTAAAAGCTGTGTAAATTCCAGAAAATGTACTCTAGTTTGTAGACACTATAACTTTTGCGCAAACCAATAAATATACGCTTATTGACATTTTTTTTTACTAAAGACATGAAGACATGGGGCTGAATACATTTTGGCCTAAATGTATGACTAAAATTGAGTTTATTCGATTTTTCTTATAACAAAAAGTAGAAAATATCTTTTTTTTTCAAAATTTTAAGTCTTTTCCTTTTAATAAAAATCGCAGAGGCAATCAAATACCATCAAAAGAAAGCTCTATTTGTGGGAAGAAAAGGACGCAAATTTCGTTTGGGTACAACATTGCATGACCGCGCAATTACCAGTTAAAGCAGTGCAGTGCGGAATTGTAAAAAGACCTCTGGTCCTTAGGCTGACAATTGGTCCGGGGCTGAAGTGGTTAATGATCTCCAGGGGTTATTCTACACAAGTCCCTGTAAAATTGACTTGGGCATATAATGATTTTATATGTTTTAAACATGTACAAATAAAGGTGTGTAAATAATTTTAAATGATGTTTATGAGTTATATGTACCACTGGAGATATAGTCATAGTCCCTCTCTATGGACATAGACCCACCCCAGCAACAGCAGACCCCACCAGTATCAACAGACCCCACCACACCACACTAGACCTCCCCCCCCAGCAACAATAGACCTACAGCAGCAAAAACAGCTCTCCCAGCATCCAGCAACAACAGACTTCTCCCTCAACAGTAGATCCCCCTCGGCAACAAGAGACTCCCCACCAGCAACAACAGACCCTCACACAAAATGGTTCATTGTATTTTATCAGGTCCTTTAGAAATCGAACCTGATTTCAGTTTTATCTTCTAGTTTTTATGAACCCTGTTGGCTATTGTCCAGTATTAGAGTCCAAACTGAATAGGTGCAAAGTGATTGTGCTGCCTACCTACAAGGAGATGGTGCCCTTTGCACCTCTTCAGTAAGGTTGGCTATTATAGTGCAAAGTGCACCATGTTATGTCAGACAGAGCACTCATTGACTTTAACTTTTACAGATTAAAGAAAAAGGGGGGAATGCACTGCCTACCACAGGATGGTGCCCTGTAATAGCCAATGTTATTGGGAAGGTACAAAGGGCGCCATCTTGTGGAAGGCAGCACACTCACTGTGTTAACATTAGCTTCATTTTCAATTAATCACAGAATAAAAAAACAATCAACTGAAAAATGACCAGCCTTGAATACATTGACTTCTCTTTAGGATAGGTTCACATCTAAGCGGGTGCGAGAAGGTGTGTAATTGCACACCTTCCTCCACTGGCAGAGGAAAAACACACGACTGCTTAGGAGATACACTACAATGCGGGAAACCATCAATCCACGCACGTGCATGAACCTCATTCAAATCGCACCACTTGCAATCTGCAGTGGGTGTCAGTGCTATCATAATGACATCCCAATCAAAGGTTGCAAAACACAGTGTGTTTGCCTGAAACGGATCACCTTCACAAAACGACCATGCAAACCGGTTGCAGTGCGGTTCCAAAATTGGTGCATGCATGACTTTGGTGCAAAACAGTGCCAAGGCATGCCACTGAGGGCAGCAGAATGTCCAGCCTGGCTCTGGCATTGGCAGACAGACTGTTGTGGTGTCAACTGCTGAATCAGTAAGCCAGCGAGCACCACAACAAGTTTGCAAGTGCAAGGCTGGACTGTCAGTAACAGAATCACAGACAGTCTCCCACTGACTCACGATTACCCAGTATGGACAGCAGAATGCCAGGAGCAGCACAGTAGTCTGAGTAGTGGTAAGTCTGAGGACACTCTCTGAGACTCGGCCAGAGGAGAAAGAGGGACATACCTGGACAGGACAGCAGCATCCCTGTGGGGGGGAGGGGTTGGCGGCTACACAGCACTTTACAAGCACTTTGCGCTCCAGGGCCCACGCAAAGCTCCTCTCCCAAGCCCAAGGTGGGAGTGGCACTGCAAGACAATGGGAATAAATGCTGTTCAGTGGGCAGGACTACATGCACCACCGGCTCCCACTGTGCTGCCTGGTGATTGATCTGTCAGCCTTCAGCCCGAGCTCAAAAGACCGGCCTGGCGGTGTACAAAAACATGCTTTTGGTATGCTTAATTATCTATTACACTTGCTGCAGTGGCATTATTACACTCAGTGCAGCCTGTCGCTGGTGCCATGTGCGGCTGCATTTCATTTTGGCCCTGGTGGGGGTTTGAGCACCCCTGACCCCCCTTATATACGCCCAAGATTCAGAATCCAATGTCCTGCCAAGGGGTTTCCACCTTGTTTGGCTGAAGGAAAAAAGCTGTCTGGCTTTAGTGGACATCCCCAGTGCTGACCTCACAGTTCTGGCTATGCTGGACTGTAGGTTCCCATTTAAAATGAACCTGTGCCCAGAATTTGGACATTCAAGGTTTTATATTTATTTTTCACAAGACGATGTTAAGCTTTAAAACAGACCATCACTGACCTATGTAGCTGCAAGCGTTGTGGACCAATTCATCCCCACATTAAGCTGCAGTAGCACAGATGTTGTTCTCTCAGCAGCACAGCAAGCAGTGACTTAAAGAGGAATGGCCATTCTGAAGCTTCCCTCCAACCACTTTGCATATTATTCTATATATACTGTGATTCTGTACTTGCCAAATATGCTGCAGAAATATCCCTCCACTAAGTCTGGCTGCATCCATTTAAACTATGGGCAGCTGAAGCTGCTGCTTGTTCACTTCCTGGTAGGGATGAGCTTGGTGTTGGACTTGAACATCGTCCGTTTGTCTGTTCGGCAAATTCAGAACTTTGTGGACCGTTAGCACCAAATTCGTGTGGCACAAACGGCCCACAATGCACTACGCCATCGCAGTGCATTGCTGGCTCATGATTGGCCAAGCATGCACTGTGACCCCGCATGCTTGGCCAATCACTGTGCCAGCAGCGAGGAGAGCCATAATTGGCCACAGGCAGGATGCCTGTGGTCAATTATAGCTCAGGGGGTTTAGTACACGCGGCGGCCTTGTGTAGTGTGTTCTGGTCCACTTTTTCAGGGTTTTTTAAGAATGTGTTGGAAAGCATGAGTTAGGGAATGGAGGTGTAGAGGGGTCAGAGTGCTGGGGGGGGGATATTTGAAGTGTACAGAGGTCAGAGTGCTTGGGGGATATCTGCGGTGTAGAGGGGTCAGAGTGCTGGGGGGATATCTGGAGTATAGAGGGGTCAGAGTGCTGGGGGGATATCTGGAGTGTAGAGGGGTCAGAGTGCTGGGGGGATATCTGGAGTATAGAGGGGTCAGAGTGCTGGGGGGATATCTGGAGTATAGAGGGGTCAGAGTGCTGGGGGGATATCTGGAGTGTAGAGGGGTCAGAGTGCAGAGTGCTGTGTGCCTAGCTATGCATGTGTGTAGGCATAAGACACCCCCTGCCATGCCCCCTTAAAAGAGAATTGTAAAAAAAAAAAAAAAGTGATTAAACCCACAAGTTCCTTTTTTACTACTTTCTCTTTCACTTCCTTTATATTGGCTTTCGGAATATGCAAACACAGCAATTTAGAAATTGGATGAAAGGTTTAGCACTGGGAAACACTTTTTGATAGATAAATAGTTAATTGTATATACAATTATATAGATCAGACCAAAATGAGGGACAAATGAGGGGCTTTGTTCCAAATCAGGGACAGTTGGGAGTTATGCAGCTGCATATTTCGTTTGAATATTCATAGAAAATGTTTGTTTTTACCATGCACTCTAAATTTCTGTGCGGTAATAGGGTTCTAGTAACTAATTCCAATGTAAGCAAGCCATAACAAAGTTGGTTCATGTAAAAGGAAGCTATCACCTATGAGAGAATATAGGCATTCGATTCATTTGTAACCAGAAGGTGGCGCCTTTGCACAAGGATCTCACTGAAGATTTAGAAAAGTAGTAAACCTTCTTATAACATATTTAAATATCTCCTCTTCCTGCACAAATCCAAAAGTCATGCAAATCATTTCTTTATGCACATTAAAAAATGTGGAAGTATTTTTAGAATACATTTCAAGCCAATGCATAGAAAAGTGCAGATGTTTTGGAACTACATTTCCCACGATGCTCCACTACACTGCAGAGTGTATGAGCATCATGGGAAATGTAGTTACAAAACATCTGGGGTGCCAAGGTTCGCCATCACTGCTCTAGAGCCTTTGTCGTGATCTTGATGATCTTTAATAATGAATAACTTTACATTATGAACAGCCACAGAGGTCAGCGATGCTTGTAGAAAGCTCTTGTAGAGACCTGAGGCCATGCAATGTATATGGGAAAAAGTGGGGGAAAACACTGCGCTATAACTAAATGTAAAATTGATCTCCGCTGAGCCGGCGGATTACAGGTCCCTCTCTGCTCACTGTGCGGGGAGGGGCTTGTCAAAAGCCGCTGGTTTCTATGGAGAGATCGGATGAAAACGGACAGCATGTCCGTTTTCATCAGATCTCACCCGATTCGATCCGCTAGCGACGGATTTGGACGTAGGGTCATCCGTCTGCTTTTGGTGGATTGGACCGGGTCAGATGTCAGCGGACATGTCACCGCTGACATCCATCGCTCCATAGACCAGCATGGAGCACCCATTCAGGTCCGTTGTCAAAACCAACAGGTGGACCTGAAAGGTCCGACAGTGTGAAAGGGACCTAAGGGAATATCTTATTTTGGATGCAATTTGCATCATGTCAACACAAAGTGAGCGTTTTGGTGCTTTAACCTTTGGGTGTAGATCAGGGGTAGACAACCTTTTGAGCACAGTAAGCCGAAAAATACTTTCAAAGAAATTGAGAGTGACGATTTTGTAACAATGTAGTGCCGGCTCCTGAAGAGCACGCGCTATGTTTTTGAAAGTTAATGTTACACCTGAACTGTAGTTTGGTTTGGGTACAATTGTTCTAAATTTGGACCTCAGCATCAGTCTGACTGGACTACAGGATGTTCAGCCTGGCCACAAAGGGCACCATCTCTTCTGGCAGGCATGGAACCACAGTCTAGTTGGGTGCTTTAAGTTTACTCTCTCTCGGAGCCTGCCCAGTGGGAGTGTCACTCTTGCTGTGCTTTCTGGGAGAGGGTACTTAATATGCGGATGTCACATGGTTCGGGGTTCCAGTCCAGAAGTACATTCTGACTCCATGGTCCTGGTCCTCCAGACCAGCCCCCAGGAAGGCTATGGCCTGGGGTGCATATCTACCCAACTTGTTGTCTCGGGGCTGACTAGCTGAGGCAAGGAAACTAAAGAAAGATTCCAAGGTGGTCCAGTGCTGTCTGCGGTAGTTGGAGAGGCCCAGTAACTTTGCAGCTATCCAGGGGAGGACTCTTCAGAAGAAGGCCAAGTATGGATTGGCTTCTTAGCAAGAGCCTGGAGGGGCTGAAGTACCTAAGTGAATCCTGTCTCGTGGGTATCGCCAAGCTGGCTGGAAGATCCAGGTATCACACGAGTGTTGCACAAGTTTTAGTTTCCTGAAGTTCTACAACACCGTCTGTGGCAGAGACGTATTCTTGTAAGTTCCACAACAACATCTGTGGCAGAAACTTGTTCCTGAGTAAAGCACCTTGTTGGCTGCTAGGCCTTGTGAGAGAGGGACTATCCAACCTGAGTGAACATCCAGGGATTTAGAGTTACCCCTCGAAAGAATTGTACACGTGGTGAATATAGGACAGAGGGTTATGTTTTTTTACTACGCCATCTTGTGTAATGATGGACTTCCACTGTTGGTGCGTAAGCATAGGAGGAGCCTGCAAAAAGCCAGTGAGTTGCGCAGCCGAAGGACCAGTGGGAGGAGTCTAGCCTGTTTCGTTTCCCTGCACGAGGCACCATGTGAGTGTGTTGCGGGAGAGGAAAAAGCAGGTTACTTTGTTTGGACATGGAGGAAAGAAACTTTCAACGTGAAAATTTTCCAAGCTCCGGGAATGCTACCCAGCATGGGACCCTGTATGCCGTCAGGAGAAGGTCTTATGGGTGTGAGACTCCCGGGAGCTACGTTAACTGATACAGGGATCCGCCTGGCCCCTCAAGGGCGGTTCGTCCTGTACGCATCAGGAGATATTGAGGACCTGGGGATGCTGTGCGGAAAGTGTGAAGGACTGTATCCCCGGCCATTTGTCCGCTGTCCTGCCTGTGGGGAATACTTCTTTAAAGTTGAGCAGTCAATCGCACTACCAAGGGCCTACCGCGTGGACTGGGCCACGGGCATGACGATCAAGGAGTCTGCCATCTTTGCTCCTACAATGAGGCCTTCCACAGCGGTGATACCTGTTGTTGCTGACACCCCTGAGAGAGATGCTGCTACTTCTACCACTGCCACTGCCAGAGAGACCACTTTGGAGCAGATGGACACTGCTTCAACCACCATTACTGAAGCCACCATGCCTTCTTTGGAAAAAGTGGGGCGTGCAAAGTCTTCCCAGAGTCGCAATGGAAGACCGCTACCGAGTCCGGCTTGACCCGATTGGTGGAAGAAGGTTGCTTTGGGGAAAAGTCAGACTGTAAGTAAAACTTTGGTGAATTATTTACCGGCAGAGGAGTACAGGGACTCAGCGTTAGAGTACTTGTCAGATACTGGGGACGATTACATTTTTCAGACACTGTCCCAGGAGTTGTTGTGGGCCAAGGGGGATGATGTAGTTGCCACTTGTACAGATGTTTCGGGCTGGTTATCCCTAACTTCAGGGGGTGAAATGCAGAGTGCGGAAAACCCCATCATGTGACTCTCCCTAAACATGTAAGTTTGCCCACACTTCAAAAGGATTCTGCCATAAAACCTCACAGCTGGGGCGGATGAGTGACGAGAGGGTGTAACGTCCGCCCGAGGGGAGGGGCCGCCAGCGCTACAGCACATCGCACCGACGAACAAGAAGCAGGACATGGCTTGGAGCGGGGAGGTGAGAGACCCCAGCCCAGCCATGCGCGGGGCAGTAGCTCGGAGCGGTGTAGCAGTATTCCACAGCCCTTGGAACAGAACACTACCTGACCCTCACAGCTCTTCGGATGGCCCCCCCCTCGTTCCCCCGCACAGCTGATTCCCTCGTCTAAGCATCAGGACTTCGGAGGTATCCGGGGATGTTTCTAGCAGGAGATACAGCAGAGAAAAGGACGGTAACTTCATTAACATCACAATGTCTCGGCAGAGTAATATATATGTATATAGGGGAAAGCAATCAATGTGAAAATGGAGACAGCTTAAGCTGGTAAGGGGAGTCTTGCATACATAGATGGTTAAAGCGTTTGATGTAAGGTGTGCACTAATGTGGCTGGGTGTTCCCGCTGAGTAGAGTTGAACCTCAAGTGTCCTAAAGGGAAGTTTTTTTTGCATGGCCGGATAAACCATAAACAGGACTGCAGTTTTTTCACATATGCCTATATCGAAAGCTGCTTGATTTATCTTGAGTCAGGAACCTAGAAGGCAATGTCCTAAGACAGTGGTAGATCCGCTGGGTTGACACATTATTATCCCCGCAAGATAAAATTGATTAATACATCACAGACTATCCCAAAAATCGCATATGACAATTACACATGTGAAACAACACGCTGGAAAAGTCGCATGGTTCTAAAAATTATGGCGATAAACACATATTGACAAGGAGAGTCGCATATAGATATGTGGAGGAAGCCTCTGAGGGTCCACTTTTATCCTGTTGAGATTGCACCTGCTGAGAGAAGTATCCCCACCTGTGAGCAACATTGATTGCAGAATCAGTTTATACATATTAGAGCACGGACATAACGGAATGAGTTAGAAAAAGCATTTTTTTTTCCGCTCTTTTTTTCTCTGGCATGCTTGGAGGTGATCAGAGAAGCAAATCTGATTTAAAGAATCCTAGAAGAAGACATAGCAAGGATGAATAAACTGTAACGGGATGTATTCGCTACCACACATTTTTAGGCCCAAACACATGGCTGGATATATCTGGGGCAGGAAATTTAAAGGTGCAGCCCCAAGATATTGATGGCTCTATGGGATAGATGCGTATTATCTCTGCAGCAGACAAACTGAACAAAACAAGACAGACTACCTCAATTATACATGACATTGTACATCTTAAACAGCACGGTGAAAAGTCGCATGAGTTGATTCCGGGATCTGTTCTCAGATCAATGCGCATTTTCCCCCGGACCTCTTATATATCTAATTTTTATTTTATTTTTTTCCTTTCTTTCCTTCTTGTGGGGTATACGTTTGAAATAAGGCTTGGGGGCCAATTCTTACAGCCTGTCTGTCAATTCTCCTTGTACTGGGCCTGGTACATCAAGATGGCACGTTGCTAAAGACACTCGATAACACACTCGGACGACTCTGCGCTCCCCAGGTTCCACAGGCCTATGCCTAGGGGAGGGTTGGCACAACCCGAGGTCGCCCTTAGTCTAAGCAAAACATCCCCCCAGGATATATATTTATACCATTTAGAGGGGGTAATAACTTGGGGAAGCTGTTAAAGTAATAATAACAGGGTGCAGTATTAATCTACTGAGAGAGGAAGTCAACTGTGAGGGACCCCCGGGCAGTCAGCCAGTGGAACACAGGCATATGGTAGGAGGTAGGTTGGTAACCCCTAAGCAAAATTGGGGAGCAAAGAGATAAATAGGATTAATTAGCCACATAGAAGGCGAATCGCAGGAGGAAGCGACTTCAATGAGGATTCAGGACTAAAAGGAAAGAGTTACTGGGGTGCTCGGTTTCATATAAGTTTGAAATATAGTGAAATATGAGTAAATCAGCGAACAAGATGGCGAAAAGTGGAGCCTCACGAAATTTAAAAGATAAGAGCTATGATACGACTATTCAACAATATATGACACAAGGAGCAAGCCCCAAAGAATCGGGATCGGATAAAAGGCAACCAACCATCTCAGATTACAAGAAGGGAACAGGAAAACATAAGGGCGGAGGAGCACACCAGGACAGGGAGGACACAATAACACATAGCGAATGGGAGAGTAGTAAAATGGAAGAATCAAGGACAGAAGATCTCCCCCCCTCAAAAGGAGAAATGGCGGAGATGCTCTTAAAATTGGAGAATGCAATTAAAGCGGAGGTCCACCCTAAAATGGACCTCCGCTCATCGGAATCCCCCCCCCCTCCGGCGCCACAATCGGCACCTTTCAGGGGGGAGGGGGGTGCAGTTACCTGGATAATCCAGGTAACTGCACCCACTTCCGGGCTAGCTCTCTGCGGAAAGGGGCGTACGTTACGCCCCTTTCCGCAAGCGCCCGCCCCCTTCAGCAAGTGCCCCGCTGCCTGCTGGGAAACACACAGCTCCCAGAGGCAGCGGGGACCGTCCGGATTGCGCCGCGTGGCTCGCGCATGCGCAGTAGGGAACCGGGAAATGAAGCCGAAAGGCTCCATTTCCTGATTCCCATACCCAAGATGGCGGCGGCACGAGCGAGCGATCGGCTTCGGGTGCCGACATCGCGGGCGCGCTGGACAGGTAAGTGTCACTATTTAAAAGTCAGCAGCTGCAGTATTTGTAGCTGCTGGCTTTTAAAAAAAAAAAAAAAAACGCGGAGTCCCGGTGGACTCCCGCTTTAAAACAGATATTAGGGGACTTCGAGAAGATTTAGGAGGACTACTAGAGAGAGTAGAAGCTACAGAAAATCGCATTGACCTCCAAGCCTTAGAGTTAAACAAAGTGTCAGATCAATTAAAAATATTACAACTAACACAAAGGAATATGCTCTATAAATTGGAAGACCAGGAGAATAGAAGCAGAAGGCAAAATTTGAAGCTCCGCTCGATTCCGGAAACTAAAGGGGAAGATTTAAGATCAATACTAAATAGCATTCTATCCCCCTGCTGGGGAAATGAGACGGGAGCCCCCCTAAGGATCGATAGAATTCATAGAATCGGTAAAGCAAGAACTGGAGATTTGGATAGACCGAGAGATATAATTGTGCGGTTCACATTTTTTGATGAAAAAGAGGAAATATGGAAAAAGTTAAGGGGAAAAACCCCACTTGTGTATGAAGGTAGAGAAATACAGATATTTCCGGACATTGCACCCGAGACGCTTTTAAGGAAAAAACTTTTGAAACCCCTGTTAGTCGAACTGCAAGCCCATAACATTAAATACAGATGGGGTTTTCCTGCTTGCTTAATAGGGAACAAAGATGGTAAATCAGCAAAGCTGAGTTTCCCGGAAGATTTGGAAGAGTTCTGCGAGAAATTGGGAATATGCCCGCCTGCACTTCCAGGCTGGCAAGATGAAATAATTGGTTCAATGTAGGGGGAGGGGGGAAAGGGTTTGGGGAAAGGAAGAGGGGTGAAGGAGAAGGAAAGAAGGGACGATATAAATCAAAACAAGGATGTGGAATTTAATACCTCCCGTCTCAGGGGAAGAGGCGGGAGAGGCGCAGGCGAAAAAGCCCCAAACCCTCATAACAAATAGATTAGGAGATGGTAGGGGTATGTACGACCATTAACCTAACAAGGGCCGATAATAGGCCATTGGGGTTGGGAGGAGGGGGGAGGGGGAGGGTCGGCGCGGGGAGTCAGGGGGGGGGGGGGAGGAGGGAGGCGGGAGGGTGTAAGGTGGGGGAAGGAAAGTAAAGTGGAAAGAGGGGTTAGGGAGGAAAGAGAAAGAAAAATAATGTGGACCACCCAAATAAACATGAGACAAAGTACCTTTGCAGGGCTGGGGAGCACTAGGACAAATAGATGGGTAACAGCAAAATAGACGGCTTGAAATTTATGTCCTATAATGTTAAGGGCATGAATACCCCAACAAAACGCCATAAGATCCTAGCAGAGCTAAAACGGTATGAGGCCGACGTTGTATCCCTCCAGGAGACTCATATCTCCCTCGCATCAAACATAAGGCTGTACTCTAGCAACTATCCGGTCTGGTATTATAGCGATACCATATCGGCTAGAAGTAGAGGGGTAGCGATAGGGTTCTCTAAAAGTACAAGATTTCAATTAAGTGAAAAAATGTGCGATGCAGAGGGAAGATATCTGTTTCTAAAGGGTACTCTAGAGGAACTGGAGTGTACTTTGGTAAATATATATGCACCCAATAGCAATCCAATCAGTTTTTTAAATAAGACATTAAATAAACTTATGAATTTTAAAACAGGTTATGTAATTATGATGGGGGATATGAACTTCGGCCTCAATCCGGAAGTAGATAGTTCATCGGATGTAAAGAAGATGAGAAGCTCTGCACATAAAAATTTACTACAAAAGCTGTACAAAAATCAATTAGTAGATATATGGAGAGTAAAGAATCCTCTGGTACGTGACTATTCCTTCTATTCTACAGTCCATGGGACGTATTCACGTATCGACTATATTTTCATAGACCATGGGCTATTGGAATATGTGACGGACACGGGGATAGAAGTTATGACCCTCTCGGACCATGCTCCGGTAAAACTATGCTTGAATATTTCAAGGATAGGAAGGAAAACCTCTACATGGCGGTTGAATGAAGAGTTGCTGCTTGGGGAGGAGGACAGAATAAAAATTGCGAGTGCGATCGAACAATATTTTATACATAACGACACAGAGGAAATCAAAAGCCATACGTTGTGGGATGCACACAAGGCCTATATAAGGGGGATACTGATATCTATGGGATCTAAAAAGAAAAAAATGAGAGCCGAAAAAAATCAACAATTTAATGAGAGAGATATACCAGTTGGAACAGGTTCATAAAAAAAGTAGGTTACAAAAAGATCTGGTACTTAAAAAGATATTAACGGCAAGGATGGAGCTGAAGGACCTTCTAGACCAAGAAGCTAGGAGGGTGTTTAAAGGATTGGCCAAGGAACAATATATATGGGGAGATAAACCAAGTAAGTTTCTAGCTAGAATGTTAAAAAAGAAAAAAGGGAAAAATTTTATTGGGGTAATTAAGAATAAAAATGGGAAAATGTTCCATACCACCAAAGATATAGCAGAAATCTTCAGATCATACTTTGAGGGGATATTCTCAGATAGTAAGGTAGGTGTAAATAATGGGGAGAAAGAGAAGAAGATTAGGGAATTCTTGGGAAAAACTATACTCACTAAAATTACCCCCACTGAAAGGGAGATGCTCGAAAGGCCAATCTCGGAAGAAGAAATAGTGAGAGCACTATTAAAATCAGCTGTAGGAAAATCCCCGGGACCAGATGGTTTTACAACATTTTATTACAAAACATTCAGAGAAGCCCTTGTCCCCCAAATGTGCCGGTACATGAATGGTTTGGGAGAAGAATATGGAATGAGTAGGGAAGATTTAATGGCAACAATTACATTAATCTAGAAAGAAGGCAAGGATCCCACGCAGTGCACCAGCTACAGACCGATCTCGCTGTTAAACGCAGATACAAAACTCTATGCTAAAGTACTTGCAGAGCGAATGAAGGATTTAATGACAACACTGGTTCACCCAGATCAGACAGGATTCATAGGGGGTCGGGAAGGGAAGGACAACGGAATAAAGACACTCCTCCTACTCCAGAAGATGCGACAGGGTGGAACCCCCAGTCTGCTTCTGTCGCTGGACGCACAGAAAGCCTTCGACAGAGTAGACTGGGGGTTTATGTTTAAGACACTGGAGAAGATGGGGTTAGGATCAAAGATGATACAGAGGGTGAAGGTATTGTACGAACACCCAAAGACATGTATAAAAGTTAATGGGTGTGAGTCAGAGTCCTTTGAGATGGAGAGGGGTACAAGGCAAGGTTGCCCGCTTTCGCCCCTCCTATTTGTGCTCTCTTTGGAACCACTTTTAGCGGCAATAAGGGGAGACCCTGGAATAGAGGGGGTGAAAGTGGGAAAAGTTGAATACAAATACTCCGCTTTTGCGGACGATATATTATTGTATTTAAACAACCCCAAGACATCTTTGCCAGAATTATTAAATCTACTAGACCAATATGGGGAAGTGTCAAACTTTAAAATTAATAGGTCAAAATCGGAGATAATGAATATTAATATTAGCAAGCGAGAGGCACAAAGTATGCAACAGAATTGGAAAATCCAGTGGAGGAGCGAACTGAAATATTTAGGGATAAAACTATCAAAAACAGAAAGGAAAATGTACCGCTGTAACTACATTCCGTTATTAGATGAGATACAGGCAGAATGTAAAAGGTGTAGTTATAGACCACTATCGTGGTTGGGGAGAATAAACTCATTAAAGATGATAATATTCCCTAGGATCCTATATAGGTTTCAGATGCTCCCAATACCTTTGTCCAATGTATACCTATCGAAATTAAAAACCATCCTAATGAAATTTATCTGGAAAAATAAAAAAGCTAGGGTAGCCTTCGCGACACTTCGACAACCAAAAAATAGGGGTGGAGTGGCAATGCCAGACGTGCAGACTTATTATGAAGCAGTTGTAGTGTCCAGAGTGAGTGAATGGAGTAGAAGGGATAACACAGAGAAAAGATGGGTGAGATTGGAACATGAATTATGCAGAACAAAATTGGAGAAGCAAATTTGGAACCCACCACATGAGAGAAGTGTATTTTTGGAAGGGAACAACATTACACGAAACACGTTGCGGATTTGGGATAAGATATATAGGCAATTTAATGGGAAATACAATTCACCACTTATAGCGTTAAAGCACAATAATTTTTTTTTACCAGGGTGTCAGGAGATAGGAGGAAACTGGGTCAAGGAAGAGGTAAAATTAAAAGATGTAATGAAAGGGGAAGGGATAGCACCATATCACGAGTTGGCACAAAAAAAAGAGATGATGATAATTGATGAGTGGAGGTACGCACAGCTTTCAAGTTTTATTAAAAAACTCCCCCCACAGATTAGAACAGCGGAAGATTTAACTCCTTTGGAACAATTATGTTCATTAAAGACATCAAAGAAAATTGTTTCGAGATGGTATAGAACGCTGGTGGAGGGAGTAGAGCTGGGGGTACCTGTGTACATCAAAAAATGGGGGAGGGAACTAGGAACACAACCAGATAACACAATATTAAGGAAAATATTTAAATTAGTGCATGGCTCAGCGGTAGATGCTGGAACTGCGGAAATGAGTTTCAAATGTATGACGAGATGGTACTACACCCCAGAGAGGAAAAGTAAATTTCAGCGGGATGGTGTTAGGGAGTGTTGGCGGGGATGTAAAGAGTTGGGCACGATGACACATCTGTGGTGGAGTTGTCCAAAAATAGAACTGTACTGGAACCAAATCCTAGCCTTCATTAAAGAGATTACTAACAAAGAGGTGAAAGCTGATCCCTGGGTAGTGTTATTCCATGGGACAAAAATTGGGCTCAGACAATATAAGGAATCGGTGATTCCCCATTTGCTGAATGCAGGTAAAAAACTAATACCGAAAAAATGGCAAGAGAAGGAGGCCCCGTCAATGTGGGAATGGGTGGATGCGGTAGAAAAGACCTATAAGATGGAGTGTTTGAGAGTCAGCTTGGAAGAGCGGAGTAATACACCAATCATAGAGAAATGGAAGTGTTGGGCAGATTTTAGGAAGAAATGGCTCATCTCAGAGGGGTTGAGAAAGCCCTAAAATAGGTGTAGACAAGATACAATAAGGTACAAACTAGATAGAAATTAAAACTCTCACAGGGAAAATAAGATAAGGTGGTCCACAGATAGGAAGGAGGGGGGGGGGGGTCGAGGTAAGAACTAGAAGGGGGATAAGATGGGAGTGTGATACCGGAGGGATGATATGGTTATTATGAAGGTTGTTAGCCTGGCATTAACACTCTCAAAAAAAAAAAAAAAAAAAAAAACTTGCCACTATGATGTGACTGCATGGAAGGGACGCTGAGCTGTAAGCTGAGGTGGTCCCACGGTTATTAAATTGATTTCACTGAGTGGTTAAAAAAAAAAAAAAAAAAAAAAAGGATTCTGCCGCGCTGGTGCAAAGGTCCCCAAACTCCTGCATACCTCCCAGGGAAGGAAGTGCCCGTGCACTGCCAAGGCTTGCGAGGTCGCAGCGGCTCCTTAATAAAAGGGTAGCAAATGAGTACGGGCTGGAATTCCCTTATGTCCCAAGGGACATTATGGATGTCATTGAGGAGAACCGCGAGGCATGGTACGAGGACGATGTCTGGAATTACTTAAAAGTACCAAAGCCACTTCGCAAGAAAGCCTTTTCACCGGAGCTGTATGAACGGTTTGTCGGATGCTTGCAGCATTGGAGTTACGGTCGGCACATTTATGATGTTGGTAGGAGGAAAAGCTACTGGAACTGTGTTTCTTGAACTTAAAGAGAGTTTTACCTTTTTTACCTAACTTTCTTGAACAGAGAATGAAAAAAAAAAATTCAGGAACTATGGGGTAGTTAGACAGGGCCAGCTAAACAGAATGCCGTGTCAAGATTACTTTATTGGTCTTAGAACCTGTTTTAGGGAAAGGACTGCACCTTGGTGACGCTTATCACTAGGTGGCATGAGTCAGCGTTAATAGCACTGTTTTACTAAAACAAATAAAAAGTTTTAAAGTTTAGGGGAGAGGGCTACATTGAGATTGGGATGGTGCCCTACTTTCTAATAAGTTTTGTGTGCAACTTGTTGTTTATGTGTTTTTCTTCTTTTTTTCTTATACCTGAACTTCCTTCCTAAACCTCTGCTCCTATTTTAAAGAGACTGTTCATTGTCTAAGTTTTTGCATTAAAAATCCCTTTATGCGGATCTGTCGTCAGTCTCTAGAGTTACTGGGTATCTACCACGGGAAACCCCTAGACACAAATCGAGGAGAAGAAGGTAACGGTAGGCCCAATCAAACCAGCAGCTCCTTCAGGGGGTTAGTGCTACAACAAAAAATGTCAACTTCACACTCTCAATCACAAAAAGGTTTTTTTATAAAATAAATGCTGTAAACTACTTGAGTAGTGAGAAATTAACATCCTGCACTCTCACGCCTCAGATCAGCCCCAATTCCTGCAAATCCACACTTCAGATCAGCCACAATTCCTGCACCTACACACCTCAGATCACTGTCCCCCCTGCACATCTGCCCACCACTGTACCACCCTGCACATTTGCCCCACCACTGTACCACTCTGCACATCTGCCCCACCACTGTACCACCCTGCACATCTGCCCCACCACTGTGCCACCCTGCACATCTGCCCCATCTCTGTACCCCCTGCTCACCTGTCCCACCTCTGTACCCCCCTGCTCATCTGTCCCACCTCTGTACCCCCTGCTCATCTGTCCCACCTCTGTACCCCCTTGCTCATCTGTCCCACCACTGTAATCCCCTGCTCTTCTGTCCCACCACTGTAACCCCCTGCTTATCTGTCCCACCAATGTTCCCCCTTTCTCATCTGCCCACCACTGTACCTCCCTGCACATCTGCTCCACCGCCGTACCCCATGCTCTTCTGTCGCACCACTGAATCCCCCCTCCCCTGGTAATCTTTCCCACCACTGTAACCCATTTTCATTTGGCCCAACACTGAACCCCCTGCTCATCTGTCCCATCACTGAACCACCTTCTCATCTGCCTCAACGCTGAACCCCCTGCTCATCTGTCCCTCCACTGTAACCCCCTGCTCATCTTCCCCATCACTTTACCCCACTGCTTTTCTGTCCCACCACTGAACCCCCTTTTCATCCCTCCCACTACTGTTCCTCCTGCACATCTGCCCCACCACTGTACCCCTTTGCTCTTCTGTCCCACTACTGTAACCCCGCTGCTCATCTGCCCCATCAATGTACCCCTTTTCTCATCTACCCCACCAATGTACCTTCCTGTACATCTGCTCCACCAATGTACCCCCATGCTCTTATGTCTCACCACTGAATCACCTTCTCATCTGTCCTAACACTGAACCCATCTGCTCATCTGCCCCACCATTGTACCTCCTGCACATCTGTCTCACCTCTGTACCCCCTGCTCTTCTGCCCCACCTCTGGTCCCCCTGCTCATCTGTCCCACCAATACACCTCCTATCACATCTGCCCCACTGCTCTACCCCCCTGTATTTCTGTTCCACTACTGAACCCCCTTCTCATCTGCCCCAATACTGAACCCCCTGCTCATCTTTCCCACCACTGTAACCCCCTTCTCCTCTAGCCCAACACTGAACCCCCCTGCTGATCTGCCCAATCACTGTGCCCCCTGCTCTTCTGTCTTACTGCTGAAGCCCCTTCTCATCTCTTCCACCACTGTATCTCCCTGCACATCTGCCACACCACTGTACCCTCCTGCTCTTCTGTCCCACCTCTGAACCGCTCTTGCTCATTTTCTCCTCCACTGTACCCTCTTCTCACCAATGATATGCATGATATGCAGAGTGGTGAAAGGAAGCAGAGATGAGACACATCCAGCTAGCCTAGCACACTTATCCTGCTGATCCACCTCTTGTATCCAGCCCACGTGCTTGTATGTGATGCATATTATGTATGTGATGTCACATACAAGCATGGAATGGATGCACAATGATGAGCTCGGGTCAGGGGCATTTTCTGAAAGCAGTGGGTCTGTGTGCAAGATCATAAGTTTTGCCCCCACAGCTGAGAAAAAGTGCAGCGCTCTGCGCCACAGGAAAAGTTGGGTGGGATTTTCAGTGCGCTGAACACTGGCTGTGGCTTAAAGGGACACAGAGTTCCGGCGGTTCAGTAGTAAGTGACACAATGGTTCAGGAATAATTTCAACAAAGTTCCCAGAAGCTCAACAGTAATTCCACAAACTGTCCCCTGATTGTGGTTTTCTCAATCACAGGGAAATTCCTTCTTTTTGAGATTGGTAGTGGCAACCAAGCGAGTCATCTTCCTCCAGATGGTGTGTGGGGCTAGCAGGACAGTGACTGGCTTTAGCAGTGGCCAATGACAGTCCTCCTCCTCCTGGAAACAGGTAAAGTCCCCCCCCCCCCCCATACCACCACCTTAGCAGAACGGCACCCAATCGCTTCCCCCATCACAAAAGCTGACGATCGCAGCTACAGCAAAGTTAGAGAACCAAACAATGTTTCCCATCTCTTACAATGTGTGGGGGAACAGTGCCTCCCCCTCAGTGCAGGTGTGGCATGGGGAACTCTGAAATTGGCATGCATTAGTGTCTCACTGACACTTCCCTGTGCTGCTCTGCTGATGGGGAGAGAGTTTTTGTGTGCCACTTGTGGCACCAGTCCCAGGGGTTGCCTACCCCTGGTTTAGATGGAACACTTTGTTATAACGGATTTCCATGTTTTATTGTTTTTTTCCGTTGGCGTTTTAATGTTTTTATAATCCCTAAATGCCTAATATGTAACTGACCAAATATTTTAGCTAAGGCCTAAGCTAGGCAACCTATGTTAATGTGTATGTATGTGTCAGTTATATCTGTTATTTGCAAAATGAATGTTAAAGTTCTCAGGGGGTAAAGTCTGGCAACCTGGATTTATCCGGAGTTTGCTGTGAGTTGTGATTGCCTAAAAGGGAAGCTATATTTTTTATAGACGGAAATTAGTGAAGTTTGAAAATACAGTTTGCCAAAAGGTAAGAATTTAGTGCTGGGCTTTCTGATCATAAATCCTAGCATGCTTTTTAAACAGTGTCATGAATGGGTTTACTTCTTCTTTGTCTCCCTGCAAAAGTAAAGCATAATGGGCTACTATGCATCACATAGTAGCCTATTATGTGTCACTTATCTGACACAGGAGCCAGTGATGTCACCGCTGTCCCCTGTAGTACAGAGCGTTCATCTTCTTCCGGGTATCGCTGCTCCGGCCACTCACAGCACCGGAGCAGCGATGACATCACTCCCGCACATGCACATGGGAGCCGCCACTAACGGCATATTGCCGTTAGCAGCAGCATGCTGCTAATGGCGATAGTGTGCCTGCGCGCCGCTGTGTACGGCGCATGCACCGTAGACAGCGATAACTTTTTTTTTGTAAATATCTCCTAAACCATGTAGGTTTAGGAGATATTTCTTGGACCTACAGGTAAGCCTTAATCTAGGCTTACCTGTAGGTCAAAGTGGTTTGTAAGGGTTTACAGCCACTTTAAATGCCCATCAATGCAGCCTTATCAGTGTCCATCTGCAGCCTTGCCCAAAATTGCAGCATGATCATTTTTAAATGTTACCACCGTCAAGATACACAGAGCCGGCTGTCCTGTTATACACGGATAAATATGGTAAATACAATAAAATCCTTATGATTTTCTTTAAGCTTTCCTGTTCCTACCTATCAATCTTTAAAAAAAACTGTACTGGCCCATAACAGTACTGGTGATGATCAGGGGCGTAACTAGAAATCACAGGGCCCCATAGCAAAATGTTGTATGGGCCCCCCCCCCCACCCAGGGGCGGATCCAGATTCTAGTCTCGGGAGGGGCACTGATAGAAAATACTTTTATGGGGGCAATTTATTGGGGCAATGGCTGATGTTGGCGCTTCAATTATCACGGCACCATTTGTGTTATGGTGTCAGGATGATTGAAACACATTATTTCTATTATTGCATTGTTATAGAAAATTAAATAGTTCAACTCACCATAATGCAGAATCAGTGGGAGCCTCGAGTGTGTCACCTGCCACCAGATGCAGATTGTCACTTGTCACAAGTTGCGGATTGTCCACCTGCCACCCATTGTGGATTGTCCACTTGCCACGTGACCTGCCACACATTGCAAATCGTCCACTTTCCACGTCACCTGCCACACATTGGGGATTGTCCACTTGCCACGTCACCTGCCACACATTGCGGATTGTCCACTTGCCACGTGGCCTGCCACCCATTGTGGATTGTCCACTTGCCACATCACCTGCCACACATTGTGGATTGTCCATTTGCCACGTCACCTGCCACCCATTGCGGTTTGTCCATTTGCCACGTTACCTGCCACCCACTGCGGATTGTCCATTTGCCATGTCACCTGCCACCCATTGCGGTTTGTCCACTTGCCACGTGACCTGCCACACATTGCGGATTGTTCACTTGCCACGTCACCTGCCACACATTGTGGATTGTCCATTTGCCACGTCACCTGCCACAAGTTTCAGATTGTCCCCTTGCCACGTCACATGCTACACATTGCAGATTGTCCACTTGCCACGTGACCTGCCACACATTGCAAATCGTCCACTTTCCACGTCACGTGCCACACATTGCAGATTGTCCACTTGCCACGTGGCCTGCCACCCATTGTGGATTGTCCACTTGCCACATCACCTGCCACACATTGTGGATTGTCCATTTGCCACGTCACCTGCCACCCATTGCGGTTTGTCCATTTGCCACGTTACCTGCCACCCACTGCGGATTGTCCATTTGCCATGTCACCTGCCACCCATTGCGGTTTGTCCACTTGCCACGTGACCTGCCACACATTGCGGATTGTTCACTTGCCACGTCACCTGCCACACGTTGTGGATTGTCCATTTGCCACGTGACGTCCCCACAAGTTTCAGATTGTCCCCTTGCCACGTCACATGCTACACATTGCAGATTGTCCACTTGCCACGTCACCTGCCACACATTGCGGATTGTCCATTTGCCATGTCACCTGCCACACATTGCGGATTTTCCACTTGCCATGTCACCTGCCATCCATTGCGGATTGCCCATTTGCCATGTCACCTGCCACACATTGCGGATTTTCCACTTGCCATGTCACCTGCCATCCATTGCGGATTGTCCATTTGCCATGTCACCTGTCACACATTGCGGATTGTCACTTTGCCATGTCACCTGTCACACATTGCGGATTGTCACTTTGCCATGTCACCTGTCACACATTGCGGATTGTCACTTTGCCATGTCACCTGTCACACATTGCGGATTGTCACTTTCCTGTTAAAGTCGCTCTGTTTGCCAGTCTGAGTCAGGCAGCAGAGAGAGGATGTAATCTCTGCTGCCTGCACAGTGAGTGAGAGCGGAGCTGGCAGTTTGCAGGGCGGGCGCCGGGCGGTGAGAGATGATGTCATCTCTCTGCCCCGCCACCCGCTGATTGGCCAGCCACTAAGCCTCCCCGCAGCTTCCCCAACAACCCCCCGCCGCTGCCGAGTCACCTGGCTGTGTCCGCTCGTACAGTCAGTGTGACTGTACGAGCGCCGAGCGGACAAGGAGCTCGGCGGCTCACCTGCCGCCCGCTCACCGGGCCCTCCTCAGCTGCGGGCCCCGTAGCGACCGCACGGGTCGCTATGGTGGTAGTTCCGCCACTGGTGATGATGACGACAGTCTGGCAGAGGGGGTATAGGAACGTATTTGGCAATTCATTGGGGATTGTAATCATAAAACGGTTAGGAACTCCTATTTTAAAGGATAAAACTAAACTTAGCACTATCCCCCGAAGGAGCTGCTGGTTATTTTTGGGCTTACCGTTACCCTCCGTTCTCCTTGTTTCAAGTCTAGGGGATGTCCCGTGGTAGATGGCCCAGTAACTTGAGACTGACAGTAGATCCATTGGAATAGATTTTATTTACAAACTCAGACAATTGAACAGTCTTTCAACTTGGGATCAGAGGGTTGGAAAAGGAAGTTCAGGTACTCTTAATGTCAAAGTCCAAAAACGTTAAAGAACTTGCTTACTTTGACTGCATCCAGAGAATAGCCATTCGCAGCTGGATGATCACTCAGGTTGGACAGTCCCTCTCTCACAAGGCCTAGCAGCCAACAAGGTGCTTACTCAGGAACAAAGTCTTTGTCACAGACGTTGTTGCAGAACATGTAGGGAAACTAAGCTGTAGAACACTTGTAGGATACCTGGTTCTTTCAGCCTGCTTGGCAATATCCACAAGAATTTATTCTTTTGGTTACTATAACCCTTCCAGGCTCTTGTTAAGAAAACCAATCCGTATGTGGTGTTCTAAAGAGTCCTCCCCTGGAATTCTTGAAGTACACTGGGTCTCTCCCGAACTGGAGACGGCACCCAACCACATCAGAATCCTCCTTTGGTTTCCTTGCCTCGGGCTAGCCAGCCCCAAGACATTAAAGTCGGGTGGATCTGCACCCCAGGCCATAGCCTTCCTGGGGGCCGGTCAGGAGGACCAGGACCATGTAATCAGCACATCATACTGGACCGGAAACCACGAACCATGTGACGTCCGCATCTTAAATACCCTCTCCCAGAGTGCATAGCGAGAGGGCGACTCTCACTGAACTGGCTTTGAAAGAGAGTAACTTAAGCACCTAACTAGACCATAGTTTCATGCCTGCCACCAGAGACAGTGCCCCCTGTGGCCAGGCTGAACATCTCACAGTCCAGTCAGACTGATGCAGAAGTCCAATTTAGACAAATATACCCAAACCAAACTGCAGTTTAGGCTACATAAAGGAACAAAAATTGGTTAGCAAATGGCCAGAATTTCCAGTTCACCTCTTATTGACACATATTGGAAAAGAAAATCATATGTACTAATGTAATCATATGTATCATGCAACAATTTTACCCTGGCCTTCCGTGAGAATGGAAATAGCCGATCAGTGGCTGCTTAAAAAAACAATAAAAAATTATGCTACATGTTTCATGACCTCCTGAGACCTGTCCTAGCCATTTGCAGACTGCCCACAGTAAATATACATAATTATTTTGATGTTAAATGCAGTGGTTATGGCAGCAGCTAGCTGCCATAACCCCGGTATTGTTATTTACTGTGGGCGATTCTGCATCTGATAAAAGCGGGATCACTTTTATGGGCGATTGGGATAGATGTCCCTACCGCTTCCCAGTTATTTCTGAGCTTACCGGAGTCGTTGGTACATCCAGGAGCAATTTGATGGAATCGATCACTGGGCAGGAACTCAAGAGAGGACAAGATGGCCCACACTTGGCTCTATGCCTTTGGAGGACCAGAATGACCCCTGACATCACTACGGTTCTTAGACATCAACAAAAGTTTTTTTTCTTAGGCTGTGTTCACACCTATGCGAATTGGGTGCGGATTTGGCTTCATCCAATTCACATAGCAGGAGATTGTGACCGGCTCCCTATGGAGCCGGTTCACACATCTCCGGAGCGGCTCCGGTGCGAATTTCACAGGAGTTCTGTGTGTCTTTTGGTCTGATTCAGGTTCGAATTCAGCCAAAAATTCGGTCTGAAATTGGCATTCAACCTAAAACAGTGAATGGTGACGCACCGGACTCCTCTTTTTGACCCCAGATCTCTCACTAAAGCGGATCTGTCATGCTTATTTCTATTAAAAGAGATGTTTACATTCCTTGTAATCTGAATAAAATTGATAAAAAATAAATAAAGGGACAGTGTAAAAATAAAAAATAAAAAGTAAGATAGGTAAGAAAAAAAAGAATTCAGAGCTCCACATCCCTCCATGCTCAAGCTCATGCGCAGAAACAAACACATATGTAAGATAAAAGGGAGAGCAGTGAAAGTTTTAATAGGCACATTAGGTAAGGCAACTCACAGGATTGTGGTCGTCAATGCTCGTCGGTAAGTGGACAGACCCTGCTGTGGGTGGCCAACTGACCAGCGTTCCTCCTCAAGGGAAACCGGATGACTCCCTCTGCAGTGTCGATGAGCAGCAACACTACCAGGAGGTGTTCCGAGAGTCCCAGGTGGATGAGGATCAGGCTGGCGTCACGGGCGTCCCTGTCAGTGGGCGTGGCAGAACGATGGCCAGCTGGCCACCAACAGTGGGGTAGGTCCACTTACTGACAAGCATTATCAACCACAATCCTGTGAGTTGCCTTACTTATTGTGCCTATTAAAACTTTACTGCTACACTTAGTTGGCGCTGCTCCCCCTCTTGTCTTCCCTGCAGAGTCACTTCTAGCTCCTCTACAGCAGCTGCCACTCAGTTAGCACCTTGGACTTTCTTCCTCATGTGACTGTGCTTGTTGTGAAAAATTTATTTGCTTATACAGCCTAGCGGGTTTGGGTATGATAGCCTCTAGTGCACCAGATTTCTCCCCTCTTGAACACATATATAAGTAGCACCCGCATATGTAAACGGTGTTCAAACCACACATGTGAGGTATTGCCACAATCATTAGATTGAGAGCAATAATTCTAGTGCAAAACTTCCTCTGTAACTCTAAACAGGTGATCTGTAAAAAAAAAAAAAATGTATCCTATGGAGATTTTAAAGTACCGTAGTTTGTCGCCATTCCACGAGTGTTCACAATTTTAAAGCATGACATGTTAGGTATCTATTTACTCAGCATAACATCATCTTTCACATTATACAGTAAAATTGCGGTAATCCTTTGAAAGACCATTGCGAAATTACAATGGGCCACATTTTATTCTATAGTTTCTCTGCTAAATATATATATATATATATATACCGTATTTATCGGGGTATAACACGCACCCCAAGTTTAGGAGGGCATTTTAAGGAAAAAAGTTTTAGGAGGGAAGTTTAAGGAAAAAAACCTTACATTTAAATGCCCGTCAATGCAGCCTTATCAGTGTGCATCTGCAGCCTTGTCCATCATTGCAGAATGATCAGTGTCATTTGCAGCTTGCCCAGCATCATTTGCAGCTTGCCCAACGCTGTTTGCAGCCTTGCAGAGTGTCATTTGCAGCTTGCCAGTGTCATTTCCAGCTTGCCCATCATCGTTTGCAGCCTTGCCCATGTTTAAATATCCCACCGCCGAGACAGACCGAGCGAGCGTGGCCGAAAAAGACAGAGCGCCGCCGAAAAAGACCGAGCCGTCTGCTCGGCTCCGCTCGTAGTCCCGCCTCCCTGCTGTTTCTGGAGCAAGCGCTGCCGAAAAAGACCGAGCCGACTCTACTGTGTATTCGGCTTGGCTCAGCTCGCAGTCCCGCCCAGTATGGGTGGGACTGCAAGCCGAGCCGAGCTGAGTACACAGTACAGTCGGCTCGGACTTTTTCGGCAGCGTTCGCTCCAGAAACAGCAGGGAGGCGGG
Source organism: Lithobates pipiens (assembly GCF_037356315.1). Lineage (NCBI taxonomy): Eukaryota > Metazoa > Chordata > Amphibia > Anura > Ranidae > Lithobates > Lithobates pipiens. The sequence continues at coordinate 541,929,395 of NW_027507758.1, forward strand.
ACTACGAGCGGAGCCGAGCAGGCGGCTCGGCCTTTTTCGGCGGCACTCGTTTTTTTTCGGCGGCGCTCTGCCTTTTTCGGCGTCGCTCTGTCTTTTAGAATCACAGACAGTGGGGATTGGCGTATAACACGCACCCATGACTTTCCCCCGATTTTAAGGGGGAAAAGGTGCGTGTTATACGCCGATAAATACGGTATATATACAGTATATATATATATATATAATGGTGGGGGTTTTAAGTACAGTCATTTTCTAAAGCTAATTTAGAATTGTAAAAAAAAGTTCCAGAAAAGGCTTGGTAAGCAAGTGGCTAAGAAGCTGTTCCAATGAATGGAGACAATAGTGTCAGTGTATAGGTACTCTTGTACATCCAATTGTTGATATTTCTGTTGTGTCAACTTTAATCTACTCCTCAAGAATCTAAGAATCTATCTTACTAGTATTGTGATAATATTGTGATAGTATTGTGATTTAAAGTGTGTGTTTAACCACTTCAAGACAGGGCACATATACACCTTCCTACCCAGACTAATTTTCAGTGCCAAACAATAATGCCTGCCAATCAATGATGCCCATTGTGGGCACCGATTGGCATCCACTTTGGGCACTGATTGGCATCCTTGGTCGTCTAGGGTGGCATACCTGGTGGTGACATCCCTGGTGGTCCTATTGGTATCCCTGGTGGTCCAGTGTGGGCATCCTCAGGGGGCTGCGCTGATAATAAATCAGCACAGACCCCCTGTGAGAGGATCAGCCAATCGGCTTTTCTCTACTCGCATCTGACAGACGCAAGTGAGGGAAAGCCGATCAACGGCTCTTCCTGTTTACACTGTGATCAGCTGTGATTGGACACGGCTCTTTACCTAGATCAGCGACTCTTTACCTAGATCGGTGTTGCGGTGTGTCAGACTGACACACCACAGTTCGCCGCGATGCGCGCCCCCACGGGCGTGCAGCGGCTTTTATCCTGCTGGACATCATATGACACCTGGTCAGGATATTGAAACCACTTTGCCGTCGTCATTTTGCATTATGGCGGGCGGCAAGTGGTTAAGCAAATCTTTTTTATTTTTTTTTATTCGTTTTGCACAGAGTAGAGAATACCTAAAAAAAAAATCCCTCATCAGTTTCTTTTTTAATTTGCCTCACTGGGGAGATTTCCCTTAAATTCTTGTTCTGGAGATACAGCAGGAAGTATTTTCTCATTATTAGAGGAACAGGTGTCATCCATGAAAGATTTACCCTCATCTCTTGTTGTGTTGAAAACCAAACAAATGTTGGATTTCCCATCACTTTGCTTCTCTGTGACAATGGTCACTAGGATTCATTTAGAGGGTGACTCTACCCAGTAGGGACACAAGATAAAAACGTAATGTAGTGAATCCTTCCTCAAAAAAAAACGAAACTAAAAACAAAAGTTTTGGCTTTGAATATACTTTGAAGATTTATGTAGGTCCCCTGTGTCAGTTTACAGTCTAAAAGGTTTCTCTACAGATGATAGACCCATGCAAGGGCAGCATAGTGAAATTTCCATTCACACTGACCCAAGGACTTGTCTGAGCCAATGGCAGGTGAATTTAAAAATCTGTTTTTGGGCAGCTACAGCTTCTGTATTGTAGCATCTTTTATTCTACAGCATGCTACAATTTGTAGTATTCCATAGCTAAAACACCTTGTATATGCCACCATAGTAGCCTAAACTAAGAACACAAAACTATACCTGATGATTGCATTTATGTTCCCTCATTACTTTTGGAAATATGCATTACTGGTTTAACTTAATTGATTATTAACAGCAGTAATAAAGCATCTGTGATATTCTTTGTAATGATTAACATTGGTGTTAATTGTCACACTTTAGCTGTGAAAAAGCACACTTTGTTTTAGAAGAATCTGAGATAAGAAGACTCCGATATTCCACGATGCATCAAAGGACAAAAAGAGACTCCTCTTCATCCTGTGATGAAAATATGGAACATGGGACCCAAAAATTACAACTCAAACGTGAACTTGGCCTGGTTAGTGCTGTGTCACTGCTAACTGGCACCATGATTGGTTCTGGTATCTTCATGTCTCCTCAGTGGGTCCTCTATCACATGGGCAGCCCTGGAGCCAGCCTGTTAATATGGGCAGCATGTGGTGTTCTAGCGATGTTAGGTGCCTTTTCCTATGCTGAACTTGGCACTGTCATTAGGGAATCTGGAGGGGAGTACATTTATATTTTAAGGAATGTTGGCACCTTACCAGCCTTCCTTAATGCATATACATCAGTCATTGTGTTAAGACCTGCTAGCATTGCTGCTATCTCAATTGGTTTTTCAGAATATGTGGTGGCTGCCTTCTACCAGGGCTGCCCACTGCCTTATGCAGCGGTGAAGTGCACAGCAGCTGCCTGTATCCTCGTCCTGAGCATCATCAACTGCCTCAATGTTAGGCTTTCTGCTTCTTTGATGAACTTCTTCACAGCTGCCAAGTTGATTGCCTTGTTGGTCATAACTGTGGGTGGTATGGTTTTCTTGGCCAAAGGAAACACTCAGGTCTTCCAGAATGCCTTTGAAAATACGGCTGTAGGATTTGGTCCAGTTGGAGTGGCTTTTTACCAAGGACTCTGGTCTTATGATGGATGGAATAATCTGAACCCTGTAATAGAAGAACTGAAAAACCCAGAGGTTAGTTAATGCACCAAACACAATCAATAGTACATACTTGCTAGCAAACTTGCATTTCCAGGAATTCTCCAGATTATCTGTTAATGAAGGACTGCATCCACGTGGGTAGAACATAAAGTACTGGGCAGAGGTTTTAGGCAGGTGTAAAGAAATGCTGTCAAATTAAGAATGCTTTAGAAAAATACATTTTTAATCATTAAAGAATTATTTTTTACATTTCCATACAAATAACAGAAAAATTAAAGGCAGCTGGTTCTGGTATATAACAATCAGGTATAGCAGTAAAACATTTACATACTAATCTCAATCAAAGTAATGGACAATAGTCATACAAATGATCAAATAAAGCATACTAATTATTTTTATCAAATTACAAAATGCAAAGTTAGCAAACAGAAATAAAATCTATATCAAATCAGTATTTGGTGCAACTACCCTTTGGCATCAATTCCAACACTTGTACACTTTGTACACTTGCACAAAGTCATGGATTTTGTAGGATTAGAGTCAGTTGTATGATTAACTAATTATAGCAAGCAGATGTTAATGATCATTAATTAAATTTTTATGTAAAAACACAGTTATTAGCTGAGACAGAAACAGTTGTGTAGGTGAGGAACAGCCAAACTCTGCTACTAAGGTGAGGTTGTGGAAGACACATGTAACAGGTCATGCACCAAGGCAAGGCTGAGCACAGCAACAAGACACAAGGTAGTTATACTGCATCAGCAAGGTCTCTCCCAGGCAAAGATTTCAAAGCAGACTGGGGTTTTTAAGATGTGCTGTTCCAGATTTTTGAAGAAGCACAAAGAAATGGGCAAATGTTGAGGACCATAGACACAGTGGTCAGCCAAGGAAACTTAATGCAGCAGATGAAAGACCCATCATGCCTACTTCCCTTAAACATCCGAACATTTGTAGTTAGTTCTCCAAGATGTTTGGAACAACCTACCTGCCGATAGCCTTCAAAAACTGTCTGCAAATGTACCTAGAAGAATTGATGCTGTTTTAAAGACAAAGTGTGATCACAACAAATATTGATTTGATCAGAATTTTTCTTTGGGTCATTTAGTTTTCATTTTGTTAATTGATCAAAATAAACTGTTAACAATTCTATTTCCAAAAGCATTCTTAAATTACTGCATTTTTTTCCCACCTGCCCAAAACTTTTGCACAGTGGTATAAATCATAATGAGTGTTTAACGTGTTTCTTGTCCAGCAGCTCTGTGATATTTGCCCAGAAGAGCAGTTTCCAAAACCTGTCTTCAAATCTTACCAATCGTGAATATATTATGGATATCAAATACAGGACACCCACTCCTCTGTCATATACAGTATACTGAAGTGATTGGGCCACTGCTGTTAGCACTGTCCCCACTAGTGGAACAAAAGTTGAATAAAAAATGCTAAACAGCGCTTGATCCACCTAATGTACTGCTAAATACCTATATTATAATCCTCCATGTTTATATCTGGATCATTACAGTAACATAAGCCAATTAGTGCTTGATATCTCAGTCAACAAATGAATTATTAGATGATGAAATTAACATATAGTGCATTCATTAAAAACCAAATTAACGGGGGGCGTGGCGACCGCGCAACGTGATGGCCGCTTGTTGAAAGAGCTCCGCTCAATGCTCAGGGAACTCTAGCCCTCAAGCCCGCTACTCGCATCCCACGGCCGGTACATCAAACACCAGCGACGTGGGAGACTCCCGCCGACCTAGCGAACATGCGGAGGAGAACACAGCACCCGGCCAACACCATGAAATTACCGGATTTCTTTCCGGCGGTAGGCCGCGGGCCACAGAAAGATGGCGGAGGAGGCCGACACGCAGGGAGACGCTCTCACCATCTATCGTCACCTAAGACGAAACCCGGAGCGGAACACGTGGTGGAGATGGACGCGGAAACAGGTACACAATCCTCGGATTCGGACTCTCCGAACGTTTCCCCATCATCACGAAGCCCTGTCAAGTCTAAGCCTAGACTTGACACTGCACGAGCGTCTAACCGAACGGATTTAGAAACGACCGATTCGACTGGCGGAGGTACGACCATACAACCGCACGTGGATCCGTTCGCACAGTTCCCGACTACTGGTCAGCCTATCTCTGACACCACACTTAAAGAACTGTTAATGTTACTGAGGTCATCCCTACAATCCGACATGGCAGCCTGCTTAAATCAATGCAGAGCTGAGATTAATGACTTGGGGGGAAGAGTGCACCAAGTGGAAACCAGTATGAGCGACGTCCACCTTTTAATGCGTTGGTGGACTCGCACGCAATGCAACAAGAAACTATCGACAAAATGCAACTAAAAATGGCAGATCTTGAGGACCGGTCCCGTAGAAACAATCTAAAGATCCGAGGGGTCCCGGAAACAATCCTAACACAACAACTGCCATCCTACGCCCAGGACCTCTTCCAAGCAATGGTCCCATCACTGTCTCCGCTGGATCTGACGATTGACCGGATCCACAGGGTCCCCAAACCGTCGTTTTTACCCCAGGAAATACCCCGAGATGTCTTACTCCGACTGCACTTCTATCACACCAAAGAAAAAATCCTGGAGACGCTTAGAAAAGGTGAAAACATCCCGGAGGCGGCCTCCAATCTCCAGATTTTACCAGACCTCTCACAACACACCTTACAACTTCGCCGCAACTTGGCGACAGTTACCAAAGCCATGCGGAACCACAAGATCCTATATAAATGGAAGTACCCCGCCAAACTGCAAGTGACATTCAACGGCTCCACCCATCTCATCCAATCACTAGAGGAAGGGCTGCACCTCTTGAGAACCTGGCAGATCCTACCGCCAGACCTTCATCTGGACCTATCTCAGTCGTCCACCAGACCGCCGACCAAACTGCATCCCGATTGGCAACACTTGAGTTCTTACAGCATGGTCATCCTCTCCATAGCTTCCAAATAAGTTCCCTGAGCATTCCTGGTACATGTTATCGTACCGTAAACCCCCACCCTGGGCATTCATATTGCCTGACCCGTATGGGTCTTGCTTCTTACCCCAGTTCTCCTGTTTTCATTTTTTTTCTTTTTTTCTTTTCTTCATTGTTCCGACTGTGTTCCTTTCATGTTCTTTTTGGCGCTTATACATGTCATGGTACTGGCATACGAATATGACCAACATTCTGATATCCCTAAGAATCCTATTTAACCACGGTTCATTGTATCCCTACCTGCTATACTTCGATCCTCATGGACACAACCTGCGTAAATACGAGACCTCTCGAAACAGATGCTGCACAATAATTGTTATAGTTCTACCTCGCAATTTGGGCCCAAGATACTACACCTATACAAAACACGATATGTCCTGGACCGTAAACCACTTCTTACGTAACTACGGGATTATATATCGCTCTTTAATTTGAACCCATGAATATCAATATTTTATCGCTTAACGCGCGCGGACTTAACCATTCTGCTAAAAGACGATCCCTCTGGACTGAAGCAATCAAGCAGAAAGCTGACATCCTGGCAGTGCAAGAAACCCACTTCCACAAACTGTTCACGCCGCTTTGCACACACCAGAACTTTCCGTCCATCTTCCGCTCCTCCATAGCGGCAAAGAAAAGAGGAGTCATGATAGCCGTGAAAGATTCAGTGAACTTTGACCTTAAAGATTCCTTTATCGATCCCGATGGCAGGTTCATTATATTGGTTTGTAATGTCAATAAGATCCCTATTACTTTAGCTTGCATATATGCTCCCAACTCGCACCAACTGAGGTTCCTTAAGAAAGTTGTTAAGCGGATGGAGTCGATGCGAGTTGGAAGTTTACTGATTTGTGGGGACTTTAATATGATTCTCGATAAAGATTTAGATACCTCATCTGGAGTCAGGAACCACTTTCCCAAATTCCGCGAACTCCTACTACAGGAAGGACTATATGATGCCTGGCGTTGCCTTAATGCAAACGAGAGATCGTATACATACTATTCACCAAGATTCAATTCCTACTCCAGATTAGATATGTTTATTACTGATGGGGAGTTGCTCCACAGGGTCACAAAATCTTCTATTCTAGATATCACTTGGTCAGACCATGCCCCTGTGTTGATTTGCATTGCAGGGACCAGATCCCAAGTTTCGTCTCGTATTTGGAGGAATAATGAGTCGATATTGCAAGACCCAAAACTCCAATTAGAAATTTCCCAACATTTGGAAGAGTACTTTAGATTTAATGACCCTGAGTATACTAGTCCCTTCACCAACTGGAATGCCCATAAGGCTTTTATAAGAGGAGTCCTGATAAAACTCAATTCCAAAATTCTTAAATCTCGATCTGCTACACTAAACGATCTATTAAATGAACTCCGCTCTTTAGAACAAACAAATCAATCTAACCCTTCCCCAGACCTAGCCGATAAACTATTTCATGTGAGATACAAAATAAGGGAATGGTACTGTGCTCAACACGAACAAGCCATGAAAAGACTCAAAATAAACTATTATGGGAATTACAATAGAGCGGGGAAGCTTCTGGCCAACCGGTTAAAGGATAAACGCTTCAAAACCTCGATCCCATACCTGCTCCACCCCACGACCTCGGCAAAGATAGAACATCCTCAGGCAATTGCGGATGCATTTGCAGATTATTATGCTTCCCTTTATAACTTACACCTGGACCCAAACACGAATACACCTACAAAAGAGAGTATAGATTCCTTCTTAGCCAAAATCCGACTACCCTCATTATCACAAACACAACTCCAGGAGTTGGAAACCCCATTCACCCCAACGGAAGTAGAGAAAGCAATTCGATCACTGCCTCTGGGAAAATCCCCAGGCCCAGATGGCCTCTCCAATGCCTACTATAAACATTTCAGTACCATACTATCTCCACACTTAATATCCATATTCAATATAGCTAGGAAAACCGGATCTTTCCCTATTGAAATGCTAAAGGCCTATGTCATTACATTACCCAAACCAGGGAAATCCTCAGATACCCCTGCCAACTTCCGCCCTATTTCTCTTCTCAACGGAGACGTTAAATTATATGTGAAAGTGATAGCAAACAGAATTTACGATATTATGCCTACCTTGGTGGGTCCGGACCAAACCGGATTCATGAAGGGGAGGCAAGCCTCAGACGCTACACGACGTCTATTGAATATCATCCACCAAGCTAGAGCTCGGGGAACGCCTTCTCTGCTTCTTTCAATAGATGCAGAGAAGGCGTTCGATAGGGTCCAATGGGAATATATGGAAGCGACTCTACGTAAATTTGGCTTTCAAAACGAAGCCTTGTCAGCCATTTTGGCGCTCTACTCCAATCCCTCTGCCCAAGTCTTTACCATGGGGCTCTTGTCCAAATCCTTCAACATATCGAATGGTACCCGTCAGGGGTGCCCTTTATCACCGCTAATTTTTAATCTGATGATAGAACCCCTGGCGGAGGCCATCCGAACCCACCCACAAATTTCAGGACTAAAAACTAAACGAAGGGAACACATAGTGAACTTATTCGCAGATGATATCATCTTGTTTTTATCGAATCCAGTAGTATCCCTCCCGTTTACACATGCTATCTTAGAAGCTTTTGGACAGATATCCTTTTACAAGGTAAATTTTACCAAATCCCTTATACTAGATCTAGGTCTAAACCCTCACACGAGCTCTCATCTGAAAAAAATGTACCCCTATATATGGACTTCTACACAGATCCCCTACCTTGGCATCCTATTAACAGCAAATCTATCCCAGTTAGCAGATGTCAATATGAAATCTCTTTTACAAGACGTTAAATTAACCCTTTCCAAAATTTCACGCACTGAATTGTCATGGGCAGGTAGAATAGCATCATATAAAATGTTAATTCTGCCAAAAATTCTCTACATATTTAGAACTCTCCCAATACCATATAAAGCCTCACATTTCCATGAATTAACAAAACTCCTTAAACAGTACATCTGGCAAGGCAAGAGAGCCAGATGCCCAATCCACAAAATTATAAAACATAGGAAAGCTGGAGGCATGGGCCTCCCTGACATTAAAGATTACTATTGGGCGGCTATATTAGCACAGGCGAAACTTTGGTTCCTCCCCAACCCTGAACAACTATGGGTAGACATTGAGGCGTCTATTACAAACACCCACCCTATTAGTCTCCTTCTTCTAGCAGACGCTTGGAAACTCAGACCCTTGACACATTTCTCTCCTCCTATCGTAGCGACCATAACAGCCTGGAGACACCTCTGTCAACAGCAACTGATGGGGAAGCCTTCCACTAATGTTAGACTCCCGATTCAAACTTTAACTATACTACTACCGTACAGTAACATCGCCACGTGGGAAAACTCCGGAATAGCATGGGTAGATGAGCTATACAACCAGGGAACACTAAAATCATTTGAATCCTTGAGAATCGACTTCAACCTGCCCCAAACCGGCAAATTTCTATACAACCAGGTATCATCATTCCTATCGAGATCCCCACCACCAACCATTGAAATTCAAACACTTATATGGCAATATTATGTTTCTCATAACTCCAGAGATAGAGGTATATCCCTTCTATATAACACTTTACAACACAAACAACTTCTAACTAAATCTCCTTCTATGCTTACTTGGGAGAACGACTTACACCAGAGCTATGACATTAGTCAATGGAGCTCTGCCCTCAGATATAACTATAAGGCCTCACGCTGTGTTAGCCATTGGGAACTCACACAGAAGATCTTACATAAATGGTATAGAACCCCCCACCAATTAGCCAGAATGTTCTCAACTCACTCGTCTCTATGTTGGAGAGACTGCGGCAACGTAGGCACCATACTACATATATTTTGGCACTGCAAAAACGTCTCTAGTTACTGGAGGAAATTATTTAGTATACTTGCGGAAATTACAGGGGTACTACAGCCCCCTAATCCGGCTTTAGCAATTCTCCATATAGGTATTGATAATTACCCACCCGAGTTCCGCATAGTAGTGACACACTTCCTTATCACGGCCAAGTTGGTTATAGCCCGACATTGGAAAAGTGTACTATCCCCAAATCCATCAGAAGTCCTAGTTCAAATAAATTTAAACTATCATTATGAACGATTACTAGCTCTCAGGAAATCTTGTGGCAAAAAATTTGATTTACAGTGGAAATGTTGGACAGAGTGGTATAAGAAATAATCACTACTTTAAGTAGCAGCAAGATACCTTGAACAGATCCCAAATCGAACGACCACCACTCTACGACCCATTTAATGTCATTTAACTCTACTCTGGGTGGCCCCTCTGTCACAGCGTGATCCCAATTTGGGGTGCAGAGGGAGCCACACAGAGGTCCAAGTAATCTAAGGGATGCTGACCGAATAGAATTCCAGGTTGATCCTTAAATGTGACTGTTCGAGTTCATACTTATGGATTCATGAGAAAAGCCAGTAGACAGAAAATGTGCTGTTACTTGTAAGCGAATTTCTATAATGTTTTATAATAGTTGGTGATCTCCTTGAATTACATTGGTCTGATTATTCCTTTTATTTTTCTCTCTTTGTTTTTCCTTTTCTTTTGATTGATCTTTCTAGATTGATTTCTTTGATTTACTTTGATTAGTACTAGTTATCGATATGTAATAACAACCACAGATCACTGTCATTTATAATGGTTTATTTTTTTTTTTCTTTTCCTTTTATTGTTTCTTTGTATCACATGGAATTCAAAAACTTAATAAAAATGATTTAAAAAAAAAAAAAAAAAACCAAATTAACCAATTTTATATGAGTGGTAATTTTATCCAACAATCTATAAGATTTTAAAGTGACATTTATAGTGCATAAGAGTGATATCTGGGCAAAACAAAGTCTTTTCTTTAAAGTGCTAATGTGCTCTGTGTTCCAATGATGTCTGTGCATCCACCTCGTGGGGGCTGTGAATACTCCACACTCACAGAGAGGTTAGACTCCTCTACCCTATAGTAAAAGGAGTGTGCTGTGCTTGTAGGTCTTTAGGGGGACCTGTCCCACTGTGGTCTCCTCTGGTTACTCCCACTGGTGTTAGTTACCTCCAGTTATGACTCCAACGCTCCGGGACCAGAATGTGCAAGTGTGCGATATATGGAGAGAAAACTCCTCATATTGTAAAGTCCTCAAAAAATTATTAAATATCGGCATCTTACATGTTAAAAATCCATCAAAATTGAATAGTCATATGTAACCCAACTGGACATCAATGAACACACAAACAGCCCTATACTAGTGTAGATAGTGGTCGCTGCCTATGGTATGGCGTGCGTTCCACTGTCTGGGCCGGTAGTGACGCGTGAGGGATTAAGCTTGACGCATTTCATCATCTATGTGCGACGTTATCAAAAGCAGTATGTAACCCGTCGGGTTACATACTACCAGCCCAGACAGTGGAACACACACCATACCATAGGCAGCGATCACTTTCTAGTGTAGGGCCGTTTGTGTGTTCAGTGACGTCCAGTCGGGTTACATATGACTATTAAATTTTAATGGATTTTTAATATGTAAGATGCCTATATTCAATACATTTTTTGAGGATTTTACACTATGAGGAGTTTTCCCTCCATATATCACACACCTACACATTCTGGTCCTGGAGAGTTGGAGTCATAACTGGAGGTAACCAACACCAGTGGGAGTACCCAGAAGATACCGCAGTGGGACAGGTCCCCCTAAAGGCCTACAAGCACAGCAGACTCCTTTTACTATAAGGTAGGTCCAATGTATCTGGTGAGTGTGGAGTATTCACAGCCCCCCACAAGGTGGATGCACAGACGCATTGGAACACGAAGCACAACAGCACTTAAAAAAAAAAAGAAAATACTTTGTTTTGCACAGATATCTCTCTCTTATGCACTGTAAATGTCACTTTAACATTTTATAGATTGTTGGCTAAAATTATCACTCATATAGAATTGGTTCATTTAGTTATTCATTTATGCACTTTATATGTTCATTTCATCATCTAATAATTACTTTGTTCACTGTGATATCAAGCACTAATTGGCTTTTGTTACTATAATGATCCAGATATAGACACGGAGGATTAAGATATAGATATTTAGCACTACAATAGGTGAAGCAAGCGCTGTTTAGCATTTTTATATTATGGATATCAACAGAGGTAGTGAGTCTGCATTCATGAGACACTTTTAACTGCACATATGTGGAGTTATTTGCCAAACTTGCATTGTAGGTGCAGGCGTTGAGAACCACTTTTCTAGACCCATTAACTAATATTAACCACTTTCAGACTGGACCATTTTGCTGGCTTAAGACCAGACCACTTTTTGCGATTCGGCACTGCGTTCGCTTTAACTGACAATTGCACGGTCGTGCGATGTGGCTCCCTAACAAAATTGATGTTCTTTTTTTCCTACAAATAGAGCTTTCTTTTTGTAGTATTTGATCACCCCTGCGGTTTTAATTTTTTGCGCTATAAACAAAAATAGAGCGACAATTTTGAAAAAAACGCATTATTTTTTACTTTTTGTTATAATAAATATCCCCCAAAAATCTATAAAAAAATATTTTTTTCCCTCAGTTTAGGCCAATAGGTATTCTTCTACATATTTTTGGTAAAAAAAAAATCGCAATAAGCGATTATTGATTGGGTTGGCGCAAAAGTTATAGCGTTTACAAAATAGGGGATAGTTTTAGGACATTTTTATTAAAAAATTTTTTTTTTTTACTAGTAATGGCGGCGATCAGCGATTTTTTATTGTGACTGCGACATTATGGCGGACACATCGGACATTTTTTACACATTTTTGGGACCATTGTCCTTTATACAGCAATCAGTGCTATACAAATGCACCGATTCCTGTGTAAATGACACTGGCAGTGAAGGGGTTAACCAGGGGGTGGCAGTGTAGGGGTTAAGTGTTCCTAGGGGCGTGTTACTAACTGTGGGGGGCTGAGCTTTGTGTTAGTGAACACTGATCTCTGCTCCAATCACATGGAGCAGAGATCAGTGTCACTTGTTGCTAGGCAGAATGGGGAGATGCTGTTTACAACGGCATCTCCCCATTCAGCCTCCCCGTGAGACGATCGCGGGTATCCCCATGGCGATCGAGTCCACGGGAACCGTGACCGTACTCACGTGGGTCCCGAACGGCACGTGAGCGTGCCGTCGGCGGCGCGCATGTGATGGCAGGGCAGGAAATAGAAATGGACGTACCTATACTCAAATATGCCTGCCCGTGCCATTCTGCTGACGTACATCGGCGTGCGCCGGTCGGGAAGTGGTTAAAGCTAGTGGTTCAGCATAATAGCTAAACAACTTGCATTTTCAGAAGGAATTCAGCAAAGGAAGCACCTTTAGTTCTTCCAACAATTTTTAAAACCCTGATAGCTTCTTGGTAATATTGGCAGTTGTCTCTAACAGTCTCTTGTTTCTGAGAACTCTGGAGAATAAAACGGAACTACTCTAAAAAGTGCTGATAAAGAATTTGTAACAAAAAAATTAAATTTCGCCCTGGGACTTTAGATGAGGTGAGCACCACTAAGCCAATAAAAGTAACAAGAGTAAATACAGTATATGCTTTTATTCAGTAAAAGTATTACAAGCATTATTGTCATCAGAGAAAGCCACTTAGTACAAGGTACATATAACTGGATTGAATAGTACAATTGTGCATGAACAATCACATAACATACAAACATCAGGTGTACCCGACATGTTTCGCGAGTCCCAGCTCGCTCTTCAGGGGTAGATGTGTATGAATTGTACCTAAGGTAAAAGGATACAGTTTGGTATATGGCAAATATTTGGTATTTTAAGGTAGAGGGTAAGAGGGGGGCCTAATAAGTAGAGGCCCCATACTCACCACTACACATAGCCGAGCCAACGTATGTGAAGCCTCCAGACAGTGGCAGCAAATGTATCACAAAGGGAGCTGAGGAGGCAGAGCCAGGAGAAAGGCCACACTGGGCAGATTGGAGGGAAAGCATCGCATGGATGGAAAATGTGTATCCCTATTGGTCTCATTATGTCCATGGTAAGTATTGACTGTAAACATAAAGGTGTATGTCAGAAAATCTGGAGTAATAAGTAAAATACAAGAGTAATAACATGGACAATTCTATATATAATATATAAGACTAAAGTGGTAAAGAAGCACCAGGAACTGGCATGAGTGGATGTCACATGATGTTGGGGGCGGAGCCTATTGAGCCCTTCCTGGATGTAACTTGGGGTTTAGCACTGCATGGATTAATTTGCAGCCTTTCTTTCACTGAACACTCATGCTTGTGGATGCCTCTTACTGGAATCTACCACTGATGCAATTATACACCTATCTCACTCAGGTACAGTGCCTTGCGAAAGTATTCGGCCCCCTTGAACTTTTCAACCTTTTGCCACATTTCAGGCTTCAAACATAAAGATATACAATTAAAATTTTTTGTGAAGAATCACCAACAAGTGGGACACAATTGTGAAGTGGAACGAAATCTATTGGATATTTTAAACTTTTTTAGCAAATAAAAAACTGAAAAGTGGTGCGTGCAAAATTATTCGGCCCCTTTACTTTCAGTGCAGCAAACTCACTCCAGAAGTTCAGCGAGGATCTCTGAATGATCCAATGTTGTCCTAAATGACTGATGGTGATAAATAGAATTCACTTGTGTGTAATCAAGTCTCTGTATAAATGCACCTGCTCTGTGATAGTCTCAGGGTTCTGTTGAAAGCGCAGAGAGCATCATGAAGACCAAGGAACACACCAGGCAGGTCCGTAATACTGTTGTGGAGAAGTTTAAAGCCGGATTTGGATACAAAAAGATTTCCCAAGCTTTAAACATCCCAAGGAGCACTGTGCAAGCGATCATTTTGAAATGGAAGGAGTATCAGACCACTGCAAATCTACCAAGACCTGGCCGTCCCTCTAAACTTTCAGCTCAGACAAGGAGAAGACTGATCAGAGATGCAGCCAAGAGGCCCATGATCACTCTGGATGAACTGCAGAGAACTACAGCTGAGGTGGGAGAGTCTGTCCATAGGACAACAATCAGTCGTACTCTGCACAAATCTGGCCTTTATGGAAGAGTGGCAAGAAGAAAGCCATTTCTCAAAGATATCCATAAAAAGTCCCATCTAAAGTTTGCCACAAGCCACCTGGGAGACACACCAAACATGTGGAAGAAGGTGCTCTGGTCAGATGAAACCAAAATCAAACTTTTTGCCCACAATGCAAAACGATATGTTTGGCGTAAAAGCAACACAGCTCATCACCCTCAACACACCATCCCCACTGTCAAACATGGTGGTGGCAGCATCATGGTTTGGGCCTGCTTTTCTTCAGCAGGGACAGGGAAGATGGTTAAAATTGAGGGGAAGATGGATGCAGCCAAATACAGGACCATTCTGGATGAAAACCTGTTGGAGTCTGCAAAAGACCTGAAACTGGGACAGAGATTTATCTTCCAACAAGACAATGATCCCAAACATACAGCAAAATCTACAAAAGAATGGTTCACAAATAAACGTATCCAGGTGTTAGAATGGCCAAGTCAAAGTCCAGACCTGAATCCAATCGAGAATCTGTGGAAAGAGCTGAAAACTGCTGTTCACAAACGCTCTCCATCCAACCTCACTGAGCTCGAGCTGTTTTGCAAGGAAGAATGGGCAAGAATTTCAGTCTCTCGATGTGCAAAACTGATAGAGACATACCCCAAGCGACTTGCAGCTGTAATCGCAGCAAAAGGTGGCTCTACAAGTATTAACGCAAGGGGGCCGAATAATTTTGCACGCCCCACTTTTCATTTTTTTATTAGTTAAAAAGTTTCAAAAATCCAATAGATTTCGTTCCACTTCACAATTGTGTCCCACTTGTTGGTGATTCTTCACAAAAAATTAAAATTTTATATGTGGCAAAAGGTTGAAAAGTTCAAGGGGGCCGAATACTTTCGCAAGGCACTGTATACTCATTGGTTTTCCTCAAGTGCTCACCTTGTCTCTGATCACTTTGGCTTTCTCCCATATTTGCACTTCATTTCTTTTTCATATTTTTTCTCACCCTCTTTATTTCCACTCATGCCAGTTCCTGGTGCTTCTTTACCACATTACCCTAACCTGTTGGGTACACCTGATGTTTATATGTTATGTTATTGTTCATGCACAATTGTACTATTACTACCAATTTTATTCAATCCAGTTATATGTACATTGTACTAAGTGGCTTTCTCTGATGACAATAATGCTTGTAATACTTTTACTGAATAAAAACATATACTGTATTTACTCTTGTTACTTTTATTGGCTTAGTGGTGCTCACCTCATCTAAAGTCCCAGGGCGAAATTTTCTTTTTTTGTTGCATATTACAAGGATGGAGGTGTGTTACTGGTGACACCAGACCTTATCTTGTTTCGATAAAGAATTTGTAGGGTGTATCACACTACTACAGTGACATAATTCTCATCACTGGCCAAGTTTAGCACTGTACCCCTATGAAGTAAATAGTACAATAAATATTATTGTACCTATGTATTAACCTCAACTTGTCTAATCCCCTAGTTAGCTAGTTTGTTAAGACTCTAGGCACATGTTACTATTGATATCACAATAATACAAGGTTAGCTATGAAAACTAAGCACACAGCTTAATAAAACCAAAATCTTATTTATTTCCCAAGAGAATAGGAAAACACTAACAAGAAAGTCCTAAATAGATATTACAAACATATGCCAACAATACCCATCATATCAGAATATCAAGTACAAGAATCAAGGATACTTATCACAAGGCTCTCTGCGAGTCTTTGTATCCAGCTAGGCTCAGATGGTAAAGAGAGATAGCCATGTGGCTTAGGCAGCCACCCGGCTTGAACCATCAGCGAAAAGGGGATGAATTGCTTTTGTGTGCCTTTTTTCCTCAAACATTCACACCCACGCGTAGCCACCCCCACTTGCCTCTTGCCAATAGATATTGCCAAGAGGTAGTCCTAATATCTATCCATTATCCAGGAAGCATGCTGTATTGTCCACTAGGGGGCAGCGCTTGTCCATGAATCGCCACTGTCCAACCTAGGTCAAATCTTCATATATATCTTGGTCTTTGATCTTATGTAGCTCAAACCATCAATCAACCTGGCAGCCATTGTCCCTTTCAAGGTTGCATTATAGCAATAGATCGTCTGGAGCCGAGAGCTGAGAAATCACATTCCACACTGCCCCCCAGGAAAGCAAATGCTTGGTTGTATCAGCCAGGGAATGGAGTACCAGAAGTATGATATTAAACCATGTTGACTTCCAACACCCTAATAGAAGAGACTGCTACTAGCCAACACTATTGTTGCCTATGGAACATGGAGCACATAAGCCCTCACCACTGAGTGAGCTTGAGCTGGTAGGTGTATTACAACAACAGTTTTCTTTTGTCATTCAGATAAAGGTTTTACATAAATAAAAGTTGACCAACTCTTTGCCACATTTGCTGGACAGCTTGGTCTGTTGAAAGAAGCTGAAAAATAACAGACTTTCTGGCCGATCATCGGATCATCAAAAATAACACTTACTAACCACTTTAAAGGGATTGTAAACGATCACCTTGTAAAACAACCCTTTCAGTTTAAAATAGAAATCAAAGGCAAAACACTTTGTAAAGATATAAAAAAAAAAAATCGAAATACCCTTTCCTGACAAACTCCATGGCAGCCTACGTGTGGGTTAATCCCGCTCCCTCATACGTCATAGGAAGATCCCATACATTTTTGTCCTCCTCCTGGGACCAAGATGAAGTCTTACCTTTTATGAAGTTTTTTCCCCACAATCCAGGCCTGGCAGGGTTGGAAGGCGATACTGTGGTTTCAAAACAATCCTCTCTGAAGTCCAGCAATCCATGGGCTATAATATGCAATGCCATGAAGAGCTTACTAACCTGGCCATTGGCAGGCAAGCGGCAATATGACCAAAGGTCCCAGCTATTAGCGGGAATCCTTGTAAACACCCCGGTCGTGCAATGGGTCGAGCAGTAGCTCCCAGTTCCAGGTCTGGTCGGGATCGTGCCATGGTGGTAGTGATGTATATATTTAGTCATTATTATGACTGTATCTATGTGTTGTGTGTCCCCTTCCTTTTCCTTCTCAGGCTCCAGTGTCTAGGGCCATGGCGGCTGGAACACATTTGCGCTCCAGCTCACCGCTTCAGGAAGTCGACGGGTCCTGTCTGTGCATCTGCAAGCTACGAGTGAAACCGAGGCTTGGTTCACGCATGCGCGGTTCCATCAATATGGAGCAAGCCCCGCATGCGTTCGGCCGCGCCGTTCCCTGCGCAGGCACGCTGCTGGGCGCGGTGACATCATCAGCGGCGCCAATTTTAAACAGCTGTCAGATCTGTCATTCCCTGGGTTATACTGCAAACTTGATGGCGGTTTTCCCCAGAAACCCTTTTGCTTCTTGCTGGGTAAATGTTCATGTTGCAGGCTTAATGGCTGATGAATGTTACAGGAGTCTCATCCATTTCTGTTGATGTCTTTACAGTCTTTGTCCTATCCTGCTCTGCGAAGATAAAGACTGTCCTAGGTCTCAATGTCGTCACTCGTTTCCAAGCTCCAGGTGCCATAGATCATCCTCCAGCTTTAGGCACCACAGAGAGGAGCCCAATACCACATCTGGGCAACACTCTCACCACCATCCCAGCCGCTCCGAAAGGAAAACCTGTTGGGGATGTGGGGCCTAGGTCCCTCAAGACAAGTTGCTCTGTGAGCCATGCTTTTCAAAAGCCATGAGAGAAAGAGAGGGTGGAGACCAACGAGTGGAAGCACTGGTCAGGAAGGTGGTCCATGAGTCCTTGAGTAAAATGGATTCCGACCATACCCACAACCCTGCTGGCGACATAGTCCCAGTTCCTACTGGGGATGATCTTGAGGCTCCAGGTCCATTGCAGCCGAGCCATTCCTCAATTAAAGCCTCAGACAGTGAGGCGGAGGTAGATGACCCCGGTGTGAGTTTTGAATTTGCCTTAGTACCACAGCTAGTTAAGGCAGTCAAAGAAGCTTTGAGGTGGGAAGAGCCAGTAGAGGCACCCTCCACACAGAGGGAAATATTTCAAACACCTCAAAAAATATTTCGCAAACTTCCCCTTCTTGGGTGAACTTGGCGTAATATTTACTGATGAATGGGGTGGTGTCGAAGAATTCCTTGCTAACAAAAGTTTCATAGATGTACCTGTTTAGAAGTGAGAATGTGAAGCATCTGGAGTCGGCCTCTGTCACTGATGCAGTCCTAATGAGATTGGTGAGGCACGTCACACTCGCACTGGAGGATACTGTATCCTTTAGGGATGGTCTGCAGAGGAAAATTGATACCGCCCTCAAGTGGATCTACATTACAGCAGGTACCCTGTTTCCCCGAAAATAAGACCTAGAGTGATTGTCAGTGATGGCTGCAATATAAGCCCTACCCCCCAAATAAGCCCTAGTTAAAGTCCTTGTAGGTCTTATTTTCAGGGTAGGGCTTATTTTCGGGGAAACACGGTAGGGCTTATTTGGAGAGTAGGACTTATATTGCAGCCATCACCGACAATCACGCTAGGTCTTATTTTTGGGGAAACAGGGTATGGCCTGCAAACCAGCTTTGGCTCTTGCAGCCCTATCTAAAGTGATGGAGGCCTGGACGGATGACGTAGATGCATCCCCAAGGAGCATCTCGGAAGAAATGGCCAGGAGTTAAACTATACATGAACTAAGGTTGGCCACGACTTTTCTGGATGAAGCTTCCCTTGACATAATTCGCCTGGAGGCACAGGTCATGCTGTCATCCATCACGGCTAAGTGTGCCTTGTGGCTGTGTCCATGGGTAGTTGACCCTGCCTCCAAGCAGGCATAGTGTAGGATTCCCTTTGAGGGTTCGTCTCTCTTAGGGAACAAATTAGACAGTGCCATCACCCGTGCCACAGGGGGCAAGTCAGGATCCCTTCCCCAGGATTGTCGCCTGCTAAACCAGAAAAGACCACAGCTCAGGCAAGGATTGGATCGTGCAAGGGACGCTTGCCGCTATAGACCTGGCTGTGACTTCATGAAGACCAGGAAAAAAAACAGCCTTCAGGCCATACGTTTTCAAAGGGAGCACCTTTCCGGGGGACTAGAAGCCTCCAAGCCTTTTTGATATTACGCCTGCCCAGACAGAGAGAGTCGAGGTTCGCTTACTTCACTTTCAGCACGTCTGGGCAGGCTTGTTTGAAGATTATTGGGCCATCAAAAGAGTTTCCTCAGGCAATGTCTGGACATTCAGCAGCCCACCCGCTCTCCGATTCGTACCCACATCCTTGCCTCACTCGGAAGAGAAAAAGTGAATCCTCCTTTCCTACGCAGACTCTCTAGTGGCTCAGGGCGCTGCAACACCAGTTCCAATCGACAAAGGTTTCAAGGGGTCTACTCACCCCTCTTCATGGTTCTGAAGAAGAACGGTTCCTAAATTCAAAATTAAGACATTACTCGCAATCAATCAGGCAATCCAGCCAGGCGATTGGCTCATGTCCATAAATCTGAAGGACGCCTATTTTAATGTCCCGATAGCAGAAGAGTTCCAGAAATTCCTTTTTTTTGCTGTAGATCAAGTCCACCTGCAATTCACCTGTCTCCTCTTCATGCTTACAACATAGCCTTGTGTGTTTTCAAAACTCTTGTTGGCTGTCGTGGCACTGATCAGGACCAGAGGTTTCCGTCTGTATCATTATCTGTACGACCTGCTGTTGCTATCCCAGGACAGGGAGCAGTTGCTAGTCCACAGATCCCAGGTCATCTCCACTGTACTCGAGTTTGGCTGGCTACTGAACCTGGAAAAGAGACACCTAAAACCTACACAGTCCCTGATATTTCTCAGGGGGCTCAATTCGATACGCTCAAGAGCACCATCTCCTTGCCCCTGGAAAAAAATCCAGTAATTCGGGACAGAGTTCAGCTTGTAATGTCCTCCTGGGCCCAGTGGAAAATGCGGCCCTTCCAGAAGGACTTCCTACAGCAGTGAAACCCAGAGCTCCGGGATCATTCCATCCGAATAACCTCGTCCATGTGGGAGAGCCTTCCTAGGTGGTTGCAGCAGAGGAACCTCCTCAACTGTCACTCCATCGTGCCTATTTTTTTGGATCACCATCACAACAGATGCCAGCAGCTGGGGCACTCTCTGCCTGACAGGTAGCCCAAGGCATATGGAGCTTTCCTTCTCACAAGATTGTCTCCATTGTTCTGAAACTCCGGGCAGTGTTCTGTGCTTTACAGGACTTTCACCACTTAACAGAGGGAACCTCAGTCCTCCTAAGACTGGACAACACAACGGCAGTCTCAAGAGACAGAGAGGTACTCACAGTCTCTCCCTGTTGAAGGAGGTAATGACCTGGACCCAGATGAACCTGGCCAACCCTTACAACTCTCTATCTTTCCATAGTCGAGAACATGCAGGCAGATTTCTGTTGTGAGTTTCTCCAGACAACAATAAGTGGGCTCTCCACCCCGAAGTCTTCAAGTGGGTCCCGTTCCTGGGAGTCATTCCGGAAGTAGACTTGTTTGCCTCCCCATGCAACTTCAGACTAGAGAGATACTACACAAGGTCACAAGATACTGCACAGGACCTATGCCTTTCCCCCGGTTCTTGTCATTCTTCAGTTTCTGTCGAGGCTCAGGATGGAAGAAGCAGAGATGGAGAAAATTTGCAGACTACACCTCCTCCACTGCAGGGTCTTGCAATAACCCAAATATACATGATATCCTGGGCTTCCTACAATCAGGCTTGGATCTCTCCTTGTCAGCCAACTCGTTACGGGTTCAAGTCTCTACAATTTCTGCCATCACAAGCTTATCCTGGGCTAGACACCCTCTTACTCTTCAGTTCTTCAGTTGAGCAAGAAAGCCAAGATTTTCTAAGTGGGATCTTCCCCTTGTCCTGGATTTCTTCTCAGGAAGAGAGATGGAACACACTGATCAGTTCTCTATCAAGGATCTCTCTCTAAAGTTGCCTTTCTGGTGGCCATAACATCAGAACCATTTCTAACCTTTTTCCCTGATTGGGTTCAAACCCCAAAGTATCATCTGTTTTTAATGATAATCAGAGGATTGCTTTTCCATTCAGATCAACTGAAACTTCCAGTGTTCATCCCCTAGATGTTGGGAAAGCTCTGAGACAGTATCTAGAAGCTACAGCTCTGTTCTGTCAATCTGACCATCCGTTCTTTTTCATGGGAAGAATAAGGGATTGTGTGCCTCTACCAGATCTTTCACAGCATGGATTGTTCAGACCATTCAGTGGGCCTACAAGGCTAAGGGCTTAAAGAGGTTGTAAAGGTTCATTTTTTATTTTCTACATAGGTTCTTTTAAGCTAGTGCATTGTTTGTTCACTTACCTTTTCCTTCGATTTCCCTTCTAAATGTTTTTTTTCTTTGTCTGAATTTCTCACTTCCTGTTTCTCCTCAGTAAACTTCACACCATCATCCGAGCGGTGGTTAGTCAGCCAGAACAACTTACTGAACAGCTTACTGAGGAGGAACAGGAAGTGAGAAATTCAGACAAAGAAAACAAAGAAAAAAAACATTTAGAAGGGAAATCGAAGGAAAAGATAAGTGAACCAACAATGCACTAGCTTAAAGGAACCTATTTAGAAAATAAAAAACAAACCTTTACAACCCCTTTAACTCCTCCACAAATGGGTGACCGCTCACTCGACCAGAAGTGTGTCTACATCATGACACGTTGCTCCAAAAGTGATTCGCAAAGTGGCCTCGTGGTCTTCAATTAACATGTTAATGGCGCATTACTGCGAAAAACCGGCCTTTTTGTCTTCTGTAAATTTTGGTTTACATATTTTATCTGCTGGCGATGCCAATTAAACCTTTTTCTTTTGTCTACCACTTTGCCCACCTGGGTGTGTATGGCTAGTTATTTCCCACACGTAGGTTGCCATGGAGTCTGTCAGGGAAACTGAAAATTTCCTATCAAATACTTACCGTAATTTTCCTTTCCTGATGGACTCCATGGCAGCCGGAGTTCCCTCTCAGTGGCTGGATTAGGCTAAATTATGGCACAAAGATTTATGGGAGAAGGGTCCTAAGAGGTACGAGGGGGCTAGATTAACCCACACATAGACTGCAATAGAGTCCATCAGGAAAGGAAAATTACAGTAAGTATTTGATAGAAAACTTTCAGTCCCCCCCTTTTTTTATAAGTGATTACATTCCCTCTGTTCTCAGCTGCATAAGAGCTGGGGGAGCAGAAGTAGCAGCACACTGAGCTTCCCAGTGAATGGCTGTGCAGTGGGGGCATGTCAGAACAAGTATGATCATTGGTGGAGAGCACATTGAGTTCCCAGCACAGCTAGAGAACTGACCATGGTGTGTTCTCCTGTATAGTGTGGTCAGTTTTTAATAAGAAAGCAAGAGGACTAGCAGGGACACCAGAGATTTCACACAAAGGATGCAATACAAAGAGAACAAAGAGAACAGGATATTTTCTCATACATGGTACAGCAGGGACATACGTGCCTTGAAAAAGTATTCATACCCCTTGACATTTTCCACATTTTGTCATGTTACAAACAAAAACGTGAATGTATTTTGTTGGGATTTTCTGTGATAAATCAACACAAAGTGGCACTAATTGTGAAATGGAAGGAAAATTATAAATGTTTTTCAATTTTTTAACAAATAAATATGTGAAAAGTGTGGAGTGCATTTGTATTCAGCCCCCCCGAGTCAATACTTTGTAGAACCACCTTTCGCTGCAATTACAGCTGAAAGTCTTTTTGGGGATGTCCCTACCATTTTTGCACATCTAGAGTTAAATTTATGCCCATTCTTCTATGCAAAATAGCTCAAGCTCTGTCAGATTGGATGGCAAGCGTCTGTGAACAGCAATTTTCAAGTCTTTCCACAGATTGTCAATTGGATTTAGGTCTGGACTTTGACTGGGCCATTCTAACACATGATAATGCTTTGATCTAAACCAGGGGTGCCCAACCAGCGCCCCAGGGGCCACATTTGGCCTGCAGAGCCCTCTGATGTGGCCCGCAACCTCCTGCTCTGGGATAGAATAGAAAGAATGTGTTATTAAAGGTCAGTTTATTACTAAAATCATAGTGTATATATTGGCATTGTATGTGTTCCTTGGCCTTCATGATGCTGTTTGTTCACTAAGGTTCTCTAAAAAACCTTAAATTACACACAAGAGGACTCCATTTACTAATTAGGTGATTTCTGAAGGCAATTGTTTTCATTTGATTTTATTCAGGGGGATCAGAGTAAATGGGGCTGAATACAAATGCACACATTTCAGATATTTATTTATAAAAAAATTGAAAACGATTTAGAATTTTCCTTCCACTTCACAATTATGTGCCACTTTGTGTTGGTGTATCACATAAAATCCCAATATAATACATTTACATTTACCAAAAGGTTGTAAAATGATAAAATGTGGAAAATATCAAGGTGTATGACTACTTTTTCCAGGTCACTGTATCAGGAATATGAAGTGTTGGAGTAACAAAAGTGGAGGTTCACACAAAAAAGGAACCTCTGCTTTTCGGAACCCTCTCCCCCTCCGGTGTCACATTTGGCACCTTTCAGGGGGAGAGTGGTGCAGATACCTGTATAATACAGGTATTTGCACCCACTTTCAGGCATAGATATCCCCAGAATCTGTGGGTATCTACGCCACTTCCTGCCCCCCCCCCCCCCCGCTGTCTGCTGGGAAACACACGGATCCCAGAGACAGCAGGGACTATTTGTATTGCCCAGTGCGACTTGCGCAAGTGCAGTAGGGAATCAGGAAGTGATTCCCTACTTTATTTTTTAAAATAAAAAACTGAATTTTTATTTTATTTTAAATCACATAAATGTTACATGTGAATGTTTCATACTTACCTCTTTCCATTTCAGCCAGTAGGTGATCCAAGTAAGGACCAAAGGCTTCTACATATCATTATATATATCTATATGTGTGTATTAATAATATATACGTAATAATTCACAATAATTTAAACAAATATTGAAAGCAGTAGATTATGTTTTTTTTATTTTTTATTACTATTTGTGTTTTAGGTGAGTCTCCCGCGAGCTCTGATGATTTCTATACCACTAGTAACATGCATCTATCTCCTGGTCAATGTCAGCTATTTTGCAGTGATGACTCCACAGGAATTTCTATCTTCAGACGCCGTGGCCATCAGCTGGGGGTCAGTTTATTGATTATATTAATAATTATAAAATGCTATTTGTTAGGGACTAAAGCACACATGCTTCCAAACTGCTCCCCTATTTTTCCATCGATAGGTTTCTTATTTTAAGCATCTTATCAATAAAACTCCCCCACCCTTATATAGAGATGAATGGATTTATTTCCTCAGACACCACATTCGACCCAGACTGAGATGACTCAAGGGAGCAAACCACCATGCCTCTTTTGATCAACCAGGTAAACTATCTGCTCTACTAGTGCAGTAGCAAATTAGTATTTTGGACTCTGATTTCGTTTATCCTGGGAGCCCCTGTTGCATCCTGGAGCTTGGTCAGCCTGGAACAACTGGTCAGCTAGTGAGTGGGATCCAATAGGGTTCCTTCTTTTATTGACTTACAAGGGAGCAGGGCATTATTGGAGAACCTTTACGCTGCATTTATACTAAAAAAGAAGTGCCTTATGGACTCATTCACACGGATGCATTGGGACATATAGCAAAAATGTGCAAATATTTTGGCACCCGGGAGCCACAGGTATTGCATATGTAGCCAGGTATTGGCACATGGGCCCCTTTTATGCAGATTACCATGTTTAGTTATTCTCCATTGCCAGTTCCTGAGAGCCCATTCTTGACAGTTTGGTATAGAATTACTCTGTATAAAAATGTAAATATGCAAGAATAAATTTGTAATCTATACAGTAGATGCTGCATTTGGCTCTTGAATTTAGGCAATATTTTTTAATCTGGATGGAAGCCTTAAAGAGGAAGTAAACCCTGATGGGTTTACTTCCTCTTTGATTCCCTGCAAAGGTAAAGCATAATGGACTACTATTTATCGCATAGTAGTCCATTATGTGTCACTTACCTGACACAGGAGCCAGCGAAGTCACCACTGTCCCCTTGTGTACGGAGCCTCCATCATCTTGGTGGGTCTCGCTGCTCCGGCGCTGTTATTCGACGGAGCCACGATGACTTCACTCCCGCACATGCGCACGGGAGCCGCCACTCGCGGCATATTGCCGTTAACAGCGGCGCGCTCAGTGCGCCTGCGCACCGCTGTCTACGGCACATGTGCCATAGACAACGGTGCCTGTCTTTTGCCAAATATCTCCTAAACCGTGTAGGTTTAGGAGATATTTCTTGGACCTACAGGTAAGCCTTAACCTAGGCTTACCTGTAGGTCAAAGTGGTTTGTAAGGGTTTACAACCACTTTAATGATTTATCAATGCTCATCATGTGAGATGATGTTAGGAGCCCACTTTAGGAGAGCTGGCTTTTTTTTTGTTTTGTTTTTTTACTAAAGGCACATATGTTGCTCAATTAACAAGAGAAGATGCACTTTGCAATAATTTTTTTCTGGGAGCTTAGTGAACATGGCGGAACTTCACTTTGTAAAGAACACCCAATCACATGCAAAAAAAACAAAACACCATTTTGCTTGCACGTGATTGGATCATGGAAGTCAGCAGAGCTCCACCCCATTCATTAAGCTCTGTGCATAATTCCCCTGCGAAGTGCAACTTTCCTTGTAAAGTGAACAGTCTGTCTTTATTAGGTGCAGGATAAATTGCCCTCAAAAAGGTGGCACAGTATCTTGTATAGTTTGCCTGCCTCCTGCCATCAGTGCCTTTTGAAATTAATCTGCTTTCTCAGTTATTTAACATAGTCATTTTTATTGCAGACTGAAGGTTCTGGGAAGTTGGACTTGGATATTGTCTCTAGGTGCGGCACTTTCTACTCTCGGCTCAGCAAATGGAGTCTTCTTTAGCGGAGGACGTGTGTGCTATGTGGCAGCCAGAGAGGGTCACTTGGTAGGCATTCTTTTTAGGTCGCTATAAATGGTACTCAAAACATTATAAAATCTTAGATCAAGAGAGCTTTGCGAAACATCCTGATTTTTATGTTGCCAAACCCATTTATGGTAACCCCAGACCTTTGGTTCTCATGGTAGCCAGTTTAGTTGCACAGTGTTTTCTCCATGACAATGGGTAATTATGTATCTATAATCTCTTGTCAGTCTAAATCTGGCTATAGATATAGAACAGTCCAACATGCAAGTGTGGTCTCACAATGTCTTGAGCTTTGAACAGGAATACATGGGTTCTGCAAGTGGTCCTCCTGTTTAGTTTTGAAGAAGGGAGTGAGATGAATCATTCAGCATGCTGTAGAACGTCCTGGTTTATTGCATTAAACATGAAAAATACTAAAACACCACATTGTGGCGGCATGTGTAGTAGGTATGTACAATATACTGATGAAAGAATACATTTACTTTTAAAAAAGTGATAAAGTACAGTATCAAAAATCAGCAGCCGTGTGCATGTTATATTCAGTTGTAATCTACTACAGCATGGTGGTGTGTGTTATTAGCTGACACTTTTCATTAGGTGTGCTCTCTTCCTTAGTCGGGCCTGAGACATTCTTCCCTCTAGAACCCATTTAATGCTTGGAGTAAGAAGCATGTCACATACACTGAGGAAGTGGGAATGCCCACTGAAAAGCATTGGCTAATGATGTCAAGACCATAGCGGTGGTCACTATGTATTGGAGCACAACAGTGAAATATATATTGGTACCTCCACTCTGTGTAAAGAACAAATATGCATGATGTAAAGAGAATAGTCCAGCATGATTGCACAGTGCTCCAACAGAAAATAACTGCTGCTACATGCTACTAGAAAAGCTTATGATAGGAAACCATTTGTTCTTCAGTTTGGTAATCACAAGCAATTGTATTAGTATGACTTATTTACTAAAAAAAACAACCGTGTTTGTTATGATTAGAACTGAATAATAGATTTTTTTAAAATGTAAAAATAATTGTACTTTTCTTTTTCATGTTTGCGTAGACAGCCAGTAGATGTAGCGCACGCATCACTTTCACATGTTTTCTAGACTCTCCATAAAGCTGATCATAGATGGTTTGAATCTTGGCTGGTTCGGTGAGATCTCAAACTATCACCTATACAGATCACTCCAGATAAACAGCAGTGTTAAATTGCATAATCAAATACACAAGAAAAATATCAGTCCATGCTATAAGCACAGACATTGATAATAATGAGAAATATACAGTGACAATGTGATAACAGACACAAGTGAAATCACCCAAGTAAAAATAAACATAAAAATGAAAAAAAAGATAAAAATGTAGTATAACACAAGTCCATAGAACTGAATGCCACAGTATGACAGTGCAATTATGAGGGTTCTTCACACCACACCATTTGTGAGCCAATCGCCTCTTCCCCATAAGAATTGAACTCACCAATCTAATTGCCTCACATGCTCATGTTTGGCAATAATGCAGTTTAACCACACCGGGTTAATAAATCCAATATAGCAATATCCACCTCATAAGACATGGATCAGCTCACTCATGTATGGGAAGAAAGAGAAGATCTCCACTAGTGCAGTATGTCTCAAATGTGGTTTATTAAAAAAAACTTCAATCATTGCACTTACATTATTCCAATTAAAAACGAGCATGAAATGCATTTGTCCAAAGTGTAACAGCGGTGAGACCTAATGCCCACAGTCAATGTCTCACCCGACTGGAGAAGAGGTGGATATCGCTATATTGTATTTATTATATTTATTGCCAAACATGAAAATTAGATAAGTGGTGTTGTGAAGAACTCTACATATTTGGAGGACTTTTAATTGCACTGTGGCATACTTTGCCATTCAGTTTATGGACTTGTGTTATACTAAATTTTTTCATTTTTATGTTTATTATCACTTGGGTATCACTTGGGTGATTTCACTTAATCACTTTATGCTTGTGTCTGTTATCACATTATTACTGTGTATTTATCATTATTACCTTTGTTTGTATTTATAGCATGCACTGATATTTTTCTTCTGTATTTGCTGTTTACCTAGTGATCTGTATGGGTGATAGTTTGAGATTTTTATTATTGAAAGTGGCAGCTACACATCACTTTAATTTTGTTCACTTGGTTTTTTACATATTTATATATATTTTTTCTGTGTGCGCATTGGTGGATTGGTGTTTTATACATATTTTAGATCACTTATCCATAGAACCTACAAGTTAATAAATTAATCAACTTGGGTACAAGCATGTTGGATTTTTTTTTTCTTTGTTCCCAACAAATTTTTATTAAAGTTTGCAGGTTAACAGAAATCATAAGAAAGGTTACAAAGAACAATAGGTAAGATCCAAGTAAGACATTAACTACAGCCGAAACACTGGTAACCGCCATCTGGGTGTCTTTCTTAAATGATGGTTATACCTAAACCTTTGTATCTAGACATTCAATTCCCATGCAGGGGTGTTTTGTTTTTTTATGGAAGGATTCATGGTGTAAGCTGAGCATCTACGTTGTGGTGGTTGTATGTATGGGGCTCCGATTGAGAGGTAGGGGGAAATCGAAACAAGCCACCTCAAGACCCATTCACTCCTAAAAGGATCTGACTGGGTGGGGGCCGTAAGCACTGGTGTAAGTTTTGTTGGTCACATTCGTTTACTGAGAGGAGTAAATGAGCCCTATAGTAACTGTGTGCTTCCCATATGAGGGTTCCTTCCGCATGGGTGAGCTAGTAAGGCCTTACTTTGGGGGTCTGATATGAATATCAGGTCGCCTAAGTGGTGGTGGATGAATGGGTGGGGGGGGGGGGGGGGGGTCCTTGAGAAGTCTATGATTGTTCTCCCCTAATTGGGTAGTGATTTATTCATTTTTAGATTGCTAGCATCTGTGGATTCCGTAAGTGTAGCCAGCATGCCCAGGTTTTCCTATACTTTGTCAGATTTTCTTTAGCTTGGTGGCTAAGGTTTTCCATTTCAGCAGTTTTCTCTATGCGGTGGAACCATTTAGAAATTGTAGGGGGAGTAGTGCTCCTCCAGTGTACTAGTACACATTGATTGGCAGCATTAATGAGGTGTAAGGTGAGGGATTTTTTGTACGCTGAAAGAGGTATGGAAGTGTGATGGGGTAGGTATTGTGCTGGGGTGAAATCTAGGGTGTATGACATGATTTGAACAATCACGCGGTGGATTTCCATCCAGAGTAGTTGTATGGGTGGGCAATTCCACCATATGTGCAGTAAAGAGCCTAAGGCTGAGTTGCATCTCCAGCACAGCGGAGAGACGCTTGGGTGGAATTTGTGGATCTTGTCGGGTGTCCTGTACTGTACCATCCGGAGTCAATTTTATATCTACTTTCTTGAGTAGAGATATTGATGGATCCTTTGTGCATATGGTTGCATATGTTCTCAAATTCGTCTTTGGGTATATCCATGGCTAGTTCAGTCTCCCATTGTCGGTTGATTTTATAAACTTTTGGGTTGCATCTTATGAACAGGAGTGCATAAACAGCCAAGATCAAATGCCTTTGAGGTTCTGCGCTATTACAGAGTGCTTCAAAGGGGGTATAGTCCCGGTGCTAGTTGGCGTTAGGTTTGGCGTTGTGGAAAAAGTGTCTAATTTGTAAGAATTAAAAAAAAGCGATGTTTTGTTCTGGGAATTTAGAGGAAATTGCCGGGTATGAGAGGAGCCTGCCATTTTGAAAAAATCGTTGTGCTCTAATTGGGGGTCTGCGGGAAGGGTCGCATGGGTTGTGTGAGGAGAGACCTGGGGGAAGTCGGAGGTCTGGTCTAACGGAGTCATGGGCCCGGGCGAAGGAATCAGTTTCAAAGGGGTTGTAAGGCTTAGAATGCATTAAGGTGAAAAAACACCTTGCACTCTCTGGGCCCCCCGAGCCCCCGCTTTACTTACCTGAGCCCCGAATCTCCATGGGTGCGATCCCTCATTGCTCCCCCCAGCTCATATGGGCTCTTCATTGGATGACTGATAGCAGAGCAGCTATTGGCTCCCAGTGCTGTCAATCAAACCAATGACGTGGCACGTTGGGGGCGGGGCCAAGTGATACACTCGGCGGCTATGGCCGCTGAGTGTATCACAAGGGAGCGTGCCTGCAAGCACTCTCCCAAGGGGGGTAGACGAGACAGCCACCGAGGGACCCCAGAAGATGAGGATCGGGGCCAATCTGTGCAAAATTAACTGCACAGTGGAGGTGATATGTTTGTTATTTTAAAAAAATAAACCTTTACAACCCCTTTAAGGTTTTTTTTTTGAAAAACTTTTTATTATTTTCTTAACAAACACAAAACAATACAGACGCATAACAGCTCAGCCAACATCTGGCTATTAACTGGGAAGGGACCCATGCAGGGGTCACAAGGTATCGTTACAAAATCATGGACCATTAGAATATCTACGACTGCCGTAGTATAACAACAGTAGGTTATCATGGCACCTGCTCCATGGGTGGACTGACAATGAGCTAGCTCACCTAGAATATCTTGTCAACCCGGGTTAGTCTATTAGGATGTTAAGGAGAGCCATCATATATCAGAGAGGTCACCTAATTTGTTGCAGCAGTGGAGGGTTCCACTAACCACTTACTCCAGACTCTGTCATGTTTTTTCGGACAGCCTCTATGTGTATAGGTGTCCCTTTAAAGGGGTATCACATTGTTATCAAGTGTTTTCCATAAGACTATAGAGGGAGGAGTCTTTTGCTTCCAGCAGATGACAATGGATTTCCTGGCATAGAACAGCAGGAAACCCAACAAGGTTCTCTCAGCCACCCTGGGCACCAAGTCCTCCACCAGCCCCAGGAGGCATATTCTTGGGGATGGATCAATAGAGATACTTAGCAGATCATTCACCTCTAGAAGAACTTGTGACCAGAATCCTGTAATTACCAGGCAGGACCAAAAGATGTGGATAAAGTCCCCGGGGGCATGGTCCCAACACCAGCATTCCGGGGAGAGAGAAGACCTCATCCTGTGTACCCGAGCGGGAGTAAGATATGCCCTATGGACAATCTTGTATTGAATGAGGCGGTCTCTCAGGAAAACCAGTATTTTAAATGGGAAGTCCCACACATCCTCCCAATCCTCTGAGTCCATCTCCGGAACATCCCGGTCCCATTGCTGATGGATCCTGGACAGCTCAGGAGACGAGACCCGGAGGAGATGTGCAAATAGCACTATGGTGGGTTTTTCGGTACAATCATATCAATCATATCACAAAAAATCACAATATCACAAAAACTGAGCCCTGAAAGCAAGGGACAACTGTAGCGGGACGTTGTGATGAGACATTAAGTGATCAAAGGAGAATAAGGGTCTCTTCTGTTGAGATTGGGTGGTCTAAATCTGTCGATTCTTCCCTGGTGAGGGGAGACAGGCTATATCATAATAGGAAGTCATTAATAGACTATGTTCGGCCTGGGGTTGAATCTTTCGGGTGTGAAGTAGATATATTTGAAGAGCTAGGAGAAATATTGCAAAAATTGGTTGGCTATGTCTTCTGAAGTGGCCATGGTATTACCCAAGGGGTCCTTGATATTATGAATAGTATATGCTGCTTTTTTTAAGCTGGAGGGCTCTAGCCAACAGTTTCTGGATTTATTACCAAATAATAAAAGAATAAAGAATAATTTTTGGGTTTGGGCATATTTATGTTTCATTATTTTGTGGAGCTCCTCCAGGAGTTCCTCCCTGGCCTTTAGGAGTTCATTGAAAGATGTAATGGCCAACAATAATTTGGGTGCTTATTGGAGTTAAAGTATGCGCGCAGATAGTTCTTCAATACAGGCTTTTCTAATTTTTTTCCTTTCAGCGGCTAAGGAGATAAGTTCTCCCCTAATTACGCATTTATGCACGGCCCAAATTGTAGCAGGTGAGAATTCCTAAGAAATGTTTTCTTCAAAATATTGGGATAGGCTTTTGATGATTTTTTGCATTGTCTCCAGGTCAGTCAAGAGGGAGTTATCTAGGTGCCAGATAGTGGATCTGGTGCGTGTCATCGGGAGTGTCAATCTCATGGTGAAAGAGAGTAGCATGGGGTAAATTGTAGCCTCAGTAAGGAAGGTTAAGTCATTCTGTGAGATGAAGAAGTGATCAATACTGGAATACTTGTTGTGCGGCGTTGAGAAGAAAGTAACGTCTTTTACATTTGGATGTAACATGCACCATGTGTCATGTAGGGTCAGGTCACTAAGTTGGGTTTTTATCGCGTGATGGGCTCTGTAAGTCATGAATGACGAACCATTGGATGTGTCTTAGGAAGGGGTCAGGGCAACATTGAAGTCTCCCCCCACAATCAGAGTGCCTGATTGAACGGTTGTAAGCTGTTGTAGGGTTTTGTGAAAAAAGGATACTTGTGTGTTTGGGGCATAAAGGTTTGCTATCGTGATAGGCCTTTTATGTAGTGTTATATGTAAAAAAGTTGCGCTACTAATAAATATGATGGAACAATTATGTAGTATTCCCTTGAGAAACAGGAATCTGCCCTGAACATCTCTTTGGACATATAATATTTGGACGAGGCAATGCTTGGATATCAGGATAGAGACGCCTTTAGATGTAGCTTCCTCATTGAAGGCATGGTAAACTGTCGGAAAGTAATGGCTGTGAAGCTTGGGGATGCTGTCTGCTCTAAAGTGACTTTCTTATATAAGGGCTATGTGCGCCTTGGTTTACTGGAGAGTGTAGTGCAGTTGTGTTCTCTTTTCAGGGGTGTTAAGTCCACGGATATTTAACAAGCATAACTTGAACTGTATGGGGAGTTGTGTCGGTAGCTGGTGTGTTGTGGGTGGGGCGATGTTATCCGTCATGGTGGGGGTAGGGGACAGAGCGGTAACTAAACAGGAAAGGGTGTACTGCTGTATTTAGAGTAGGAATAAATTGAGAGTTGGTATCTCTCTAGGGGTGTACTGATGGGGGGGGGGACTTGTCCCCCTTCCTCAGTATGTAGTGGGATCAGTGAGGTACAGAGCGTAAACAATGTGTGCACTCCTATCGGTGTGCCTGCACTGTGTTATGCTGCTGTGTGGGGCTTAACGAGTACCAAACTATGAAGAGTTACCAGATATATATGTTCGCCCTTCGCCACAGGGTGTTGGACTGAGAGGGTGGAGGTTAATCCCTCAGAATACTTTGTAAAGGGGGGTGTAGCCTGTATGCATTGGTTTGACATAGTGAGTGTGAGTGTGTGGTATTTATGCCATATCAAATTGAGATTATTTGTATGCCTAGTGCAGTAGTCGATCTCTGTCTTGCTGTGGTATTTGCCCTTAAGATGGAGTTTCCACAGAAATTCACTGTAAAAAAAACATAAACTAGAATAATAAAAAAATGCAAGCCTAAAACCTCTGGGACTGCAAGAAACAAACTTTTTACCAATGTGAAAATTATACAGATAAAGATACCAATCGATCCGTGCCGAGAAGGCTGAATACCTGCTTATAAAGTCATCAGTCTATAGTTTTTACAGCTTGTTTTTTTCTGCTCCATTATGAGCCCTTTATCCCTCATTTCATGGGGGACACAGAGCGCCAAGAGGCCCTTGCATGGAGTGTTGTCCTGCCCCTATTTACCACACTCGGGAGGTCGGGAGGATGTTGCAGGTGAATGTGTGATCATCATCCCTGGAATAGGGGTTGTGGGGTGCCCCACTGTCCATCCAGGCATAGAGTTGTACTAACCTAAGGGGGCTGGGGAACGGTCTAACTTGACAAAATGGGAGCGGGGTAGTTTATAACCAAGGTATTGCTGCTGAGCAGAGACCCATATCTAGTTCGTAATTTCCTTTCTGTTGAGTGTAAAAGTTCTCCAAATATGGGTGGTACCGCAAGTAACACGGCAGTTTGCGGTATAAAGGTATAGTGTTTGGCGGTTGCAGGAGAATGCCTCTGCGTCACTGTGGTATTATATTTTCCTGGGATGGTTCCTTCCCCCTGTCCACCCCCTTCCGCTGTAAGCAGTGGTCTATCAATACTACTTGGTGGTCAGGTCAGAGTAGAATGTTACACTTTACAAGGATGTATGGGGCTCCACTGTTTGATGCAGGCTTCGTGCTGTGAGGGGGGGGTCTCCCTGCAAAATGGGGGGGGGGGGGCGGGGGTGGTGTGAGTGCAATGCCAGGTCATATGTCCCGTAGTACACTGTGGGGCAAATGTATTTTGGGGGAGCCATCAGCGTCCGCTACCATCCCGACTTATGCATACAATGTCAGATCTATAATTAAGCTATATGGTCGTCTTTTAGGTCAGATGGCAATTTAATTCCCATATTGGAGGTAGGACATGAGGGATTTCGGCTTATTACCTCAGTATAATGCCTTAGACAAGGCTACATGAAAGCATACCTGTCCTGGTGTAGCGCAGTCATTTGTAGACGGTGAGCCAATAAAAAAAAAAAGAAAAAAGAAAAAAAGAGAGGATGAACGGTGAGCCAATAAAGCCTTATGGCCGCCCGAGTGGGTGCCGATATCACGTAGCCCCAGTCGGATGTGTTGGTTCTCTCTCTTAAGTTAGAACATCTTGAGGGAAACCTCCATGGTGTTACGAGATGTACAGAAGGGCAGGTTGCCGGAGGTAAGCTGCTGTGTATGCGCCTCCAGTCAGGCTTAGTTTGCAGGTCGCAGGGTGTTGTGGGTATTGTAGTTTTGGCAATGTCCTATGGGATATGTATGCACATCTTTTTGATCAGGTTCTGCTGTTATCAGTTTGTATGCATTTGGTAATGGTGAGAGTAACTTCTAGTAAAATTATAAGGCAAGTGTACCCAGGTAGGGTGGGGTGTAAAATGAATACACAATAAAGGTAACAAAAGGAGTATTTAACTGAACTCCGTGGAGCCGAACATGGCTAACATTAACAGTTCAGGAAAGAATACCTGGGAGGGGATCAGCGGTCCCGCCGGGCTCTCTTGATCTTGGTGAGTTGCTGGGGCTGAAGTCCTGCTGGGGGCTGCAAGATGTTGTATGGTGCCTGGGTCCCGAGGGGGACCGTCTCCTGCGATATCTGGTGTCCTGCGCATCCATAGGCTCTTCTTGCTGGTTGACTTTCCTCACGGTGGAAAGCTGTAAATCCTCAGGCACTTTTAGTAGTGCTGTGCGGCCCTGTGTGGTGACTAATAGGCAGAAGGAAAACGTATATTCACATTGGATTCCTTTAGTACGCAGGGCTCCAGCAAGGGTTTCAAGTTTCTACGGTGTGGCAGTGTAATGGCAGAGATCTTGAAATATTTGTATGTTCGCTTTTTCGTACAAAAGTTGTGGTCAGCCCCTCGCCTGTCTCAGAATTTCCTCCTTAAGCTTATAGTCTACTATACAGCATGTCCCTAGGAGGGTCCATGTCCCTTCCTTTGGACCTCAAGGCTCGATGGATCCTCTCCATTTCAATTGACGACTGGGGTGGTCTGTTGAGCAGCCCGTTTAAACAGACCTATGAATGTGGAGGATATTTGTTCCCCTTCAATCGACTCAGGCAAGCCCCTAATCCGCAGCTTATGGTGCCTTCCCCTGTTGTCTAGATCTTCCATTTGGCGTTGGATTTCCCTTAGTTGGAGGATGTGGATGTCTACTCTTTTCATGGCCCGGCGGAGTACTGTCTCGTGCTGTTCTCTCACTTTTTCTACCTCATGTACTCTGTCAGTGAGCTCATGAATATCCACCCCAGAGTTCTGAAATGGCGGCTGACAGAGTATCTTTTATATCAGTGGCAATAGTCCGCAGATCATGGATGTTCAGGTGGGGTTGGGGGGGCATCTATCCCTCGCATGCCTGTTGTGACCACCAAAGGTGTAGCGGGTGGTGTCACCGTTAGAGAAGGCTCTGTTGCCTGAGCGTGACTGTAGCAGGAAAATGCCATGTTCCCTCTGTTGGTTCGGAACATTTCAGGAATGTTTTGGCTCAGATATCCTTTCTGTTCCCGGGGGAGAGCGAGATTGGGACATTGAGGAATGACGGGATGCTGTCCCCATGTTCTGTCTGTATTTTGGTGAGAGGTTACCTCCGATAGTGAGTAGCTTTGTCCTGTAGTGGCAGGACCTTTAAATTCAAGCATCCATCTTCATGCTAGGTCAAGCCACGCCCCCCCCCCCCCGCATGTTGGATTTTTAATGTGATTTTTGCAAATGGCTATAGATCCTGGCAATAATCACTGTGTCTTCCCCCTGCAGCAGGTACAACTCCCTGTGCCCCCCTTTGCCTGGGAGAACACATTAGCGCTACAGGAGGTATTCCCCCATCAACACCTATAGCCAGTGGCCTAACTCTGCTGAAGAAAGCCTACTGTCTTTGGAGTTCAATAGCTCAAGCTAAAGCTGAAATTTAGACATACAATTGAATGAGTCACAGCAGTGACTCATTTTTATCCCTTTTTCTCTCTTCAGACATGGAGATCCCCGTAATTTTGTATAATATATATATATATATATATATATATATATATATATATATATATATATACACATATACATACACACAGTATATAAACAAAGTGTGCAGTGCATCCACCTTCATGGTAATATTAACTGTGTGTGTATTTTGTTATTATTCTGTTATTTTTTTATAATCATTATAAATAATCTCACTTACAGCCAAATATTGTCTCGATGGTTCATGTGAAACGGCTCACACCCTCCCCTGCCCTCATCTTAACATCTGCCATCTCATTAATAATGATCATTCCCTCTGATTTCACAACTATTGTAAACTATACCAGGTAGGTGAACTAATTTCTTCCTCATAATACAGTATCCTTTGTACATCAGATGTTCATTTTCCAGGCACTTAGCCTTGTACACAGTAGATAAAATGTATTCTGTACCTATGAAAAGCGTTGCTGTCTGGCACAGGGTGACGCCCTAGGGAAACAAAACCAATCAGACCGCAGTGTCAGAGGATGTGAGAAACTTTATTCAGCACAAGGTGCCTACTTGCAAGATAGCTGACTCTTTCAACTACACCATATGTGCCATATGTGGCCCTAAGTATAAGGGGCTTCAGGGACTGGCACCCCACTGTGATGCAGCCATTACAAGGTTTTCCTCTAGATTCAATGATTGTCTTTCAGAAAGAAATTATCATAGGGTGACTGAGATACACCTATGGGCAACATCACACAGCAGTAGACACCGACAGATCCTGGGGGATATCTAAAAGGCAAACATGAATATCTTTGCAGTACACGGAATTTTAAAAAAAGGGCTATATGTAATGATATTCAGGATTTTAGATCACCAGCCAACTTTGTTAAAACAAAATGTTTTTATTTTTCAAAACATGCAAACAAAAAATAGTTTTCTTCAGCAGACAATACAAAAGCAGTCCAGTAAAAACTTTGGCTCACTGGCAGTAAAGCTTGTCCCTTACCAGGGTTTTAAAGTCCTCATCTGCATTGGGGTCCAAAGAAAAGGACACCAAAGCTCAGCCATGTCTCCATTATAAACTGAACTCAGCTTCCTCACAAGCATGTCCTGTTCTACGTTACACCTCAGTTATACCTGCTGACTGTTTCCTGCCCTTTTTCTGCACCCTCTAAAAGGGGGGTTAACCCTTTTAGAACCATAGTACCCGTACTCAGGGTTAGAGACTCTTTCCCAACAAAACTCTCCCCAATCCTCTTAATTCCAGGTGTGCTTTGTCCATCCCCCCTCCCCCCACGAAGGGGTAGAACCTCTCCCTGATCCCCCGGGGTGCAAGGCTCCTGACAGGTAAATGGTATGACATGGTCCACCTAGCCAAAAGGCCTGGTGGGCCCCTCTCCTACTGGGCAGCCAAAGCCGACCACCAAGAACTCTCTCCCGAGGACAGACCCCGCAGGTTTGGGGGAGGAAGGAACCTAAGGGCCACACATCCTGCCCCAAGACGTCAGGGCAAGCCCAAGGACTCACATCCTCCATTCAGTGAGAAAAAAAAACACAAACAAAAGTGAAAGGTGACAAAAATAAACGCACTGGCTGAGGCCTAGTAACAAAAATTGCCTCGTACTTCATCAAAAGGCCTAGCCCTAAAAGGCGCAGTGCAAAAAAAAAGAAGTTTTTGGTGCTGTGACCATGTGCCTTTTCAAACCGCAGGGTCCCACACCCCAGTGTTACTAAGAGCACCCCTAGGGTGACCACACCCAGGGAGAAAGGACACCGTGGACTCTCTGCCTTCCCAGCCCATGGCCAGACAAGGTAGATCCATTTAACCCAAGAGGAACTGGGCTCTTCCAGTTTTCCAGGGGCAATTACTCCCGTGCCCCAACTGCCTGTGGTTGCCCTGGTTTCTGTTCCAGCTGGTACTAGCCTTCAGAGCACCCATCATTCCAGCAAGGGTACTATATAGCCAGCCACCCCAGCCCCTTTTAGGCCAGAATGACAGCATAGCACCCCTACTGGACACTGATAAAAACAGATACCACACTTGCTCTTAGCCAAAAGGCAGATAAGGGCTATGGGCAGCAGCTGTGTTTGCCATAATGAACCCTGTCTGTACTGTACAGGCAGATCTTCATTATCAATGATAACTAGATTTGAACACTGTTCTAACAAAGGGTTAAAGGTGTTGAGACTGGGCTTCTTGCATTGTACGTTAATGAGGACAGATTTGGGACAGGCTCATTTTAACATTGTTCAAAAAACCTTTCAGTCAGCCATGACACCTTACATTTTTTTAGGCATTCTGTTTGAATGGGAACACATAACAAACATATAGTGGGGTTTTTGCAAATTTGACTGCAAACCTGAAAATATCCTTTGTGGTTGATTTTAAAAAGGGGTGGAACCCATTCATTTTTTTTCTAGAACAGAGGGTTTCTAACTACGTGTATCTCTGCTACTGTCTATTTCACCTTGGGGCTTTACACAGCCACCCAGAGCTATGTAACATGTATACAATGATAAGTAACAAGTGATCCAACTATAAAGACTGTGTAATGCATGGTTCATCTGCATTCCCTGAAAATTTAGTAATAAGTATAATACTGGAAGATGAATTTTGCAGAAGGCAAATGCCCAATGCAATGATGGGTTCTGGGTAAATGTGAGGCAAATCTGTAATGGCTCTTAGCCATGTGTGCTCAAGCAGGTCATACTCCCATAGATTTCTTTCATTCAGTCTAAAGAAAAGAAATGTAACATCTTCCTTTATTACCACTGACTATGTGGTCACCCTGTGTTTTTCAACTTACCATGCTGGGAATGCACTCCCAGCATGGTAGCCATCAGGGATCGGTAAGCTCCTGATCCCCAGGAGGGGATCTTAAAGGGCCAGGAGGCAATTGGCACAAAGAGGTTAAACATAAACAGTATAGATGGATAAAATTTCCTGTTGTAACAGTTGTATTTTGACAGCCGCCACCAAAGGCTGTCAGAACACCTTGAACACTGGCTATGTCTGATTGGATGCTTGGTCTGTGCTGCCAACAATTTTCCATCTGACCCGTTTGAGTGGTACCACCTGGGCCACCCACTGATTGAATTTTGTTTGGTTCATCAGGACTGGGTCGAATGGTGTTCAATGGAAGACCTGCATTAATGTCAGCTGAGGTAAAGGAGAAGTCCAGACCAATTTTAGGACATAAAATTTAGCAGGTCATCCAAAAATGTCCTCTTTGTTATTGCTAGCTTTATGATTGCTAAAGGTGGTTAGCTGTTACATTATCTTATCCTTATTTCAGACACCACTGCTCTTTAGCATGCCTGAACATTTCAGCTTACGCAGTGATAAATTCTGATTACTGTAATCTTGTTCTCTTGTCTACATTCAGCTTTACAACCTGGCTTTTCTATGGTACAACGATTGCTGGCCTGATATATATGAAGATTAAGAAGCCGGATATTCCCCGACCATATAAAGTAAGTGATAAAATGTTCGGCTTCTTAGCTGTATCCACAAGTTATTTCTACCTTAAAGCAGTATTAAACCCCAAGGCAAACATTATATTGCAGCTTACCAATTCTTAGAAGTGATGGCTGCATTTGATATCTTTTTCCTGGTGCCAACATGGCAGCATGCTAGTGATAGAGCTCCACCTCTTGACCACTCCCTCTGTGCCAGTGAATAGCATAAATGAATGCATAGTTAGCTGTCACCCCATTCTTCTTTTTTTCCTCATACCTACATGCACCTGTGATGAAGTAAGCAGTGTTATGTCCCCCGCCACTGCCGCTGAGCAGTAGCCGTCTGGGTTCAAGCCTCTCCCAGTGCGAAGTCCCAGCACACGGGCTGCTAAATGCATTGAAAAGCCTGGAAAACCCTCGTCTGTGGGTCTTGATGGGCCTCTGCAGTGTTTCTTGTTTAGGAATGCAATCTGAAATATAGCCTGACTAAGTTTTGGGGCTTTGAGGGGGGTAGCTTGCCATTTCCTTTTACTATGGGCTTCCCTGCCCCTGCAGGCTATGTCTTTACCTGTTTTTGTCAATCCTCTCTTTGTTTATTTCCCCCTTTCTCTTCTTCTGTTTCCTCTGGGGTCAGGGAAGGTTGCGGGTGGGAGGGGAGTGAGTCACTCCATGCAGAAGGTGTGGGGCGGCCGCCGAACGCTGTATTTACCGGCCTAGGGCGCTCCCGCTGAAGTCCAATTTTGTCCAGAACAATAGGAGGAGCCTAGGGGTGGGTTCTCCCAGCCCCAGGAACATTTAAAACTGTCATTGGGCTGGTGTAGGGCGGGCAGTATACAGCCTGCCGACTATGGCTCCTGGCTTTGCAATTATCTTGGATCCATATTCGGAAAGTTTTCGTGGCACCCTCTGTTGGTAGGAAAGTTTTCTGTTAAAAAAATAAAAATAAAGACACTGAAATGGAAAATGTATTCCTTTTTTGTTCAAACAAAAAAA
Organism: Lithobates pipiens; assembly: GCF_037356315.1. NCBI lineage: Eukaryota > Metazoa > Chordata > Amphibia > Anura > Ranidae > Lithobates > Lithobates pipiens. The sequence continues at coordinate 541,970,868 of NW_027507758.1, forward strand.
AAAGGAGAAAGAGAGGGGGGGGGGGGGGTATCATGTTAGAAGATTGCTGGTACAGGCAGATTCCTGCACCCAAACATACGCAGGCTGGAACTTCGGGCTTGGCTATTGAGAGGAGCAGGCTTAGGATGCTCCTCTGGAGTTATTGCCACCTTACTGAAGGCCAGAAAGCCCACTACTAATAAAGTCTGCACCAAGATCTGGGGCAAATTCACACTCTTGCTAACTGAAAAAGGCCTGGATCCTGCAGCCCCACCTTTATCAGCAGTATTAGACTTCCTTCAATCGGGCCTAGACATGGGCTTTAGCCTCAGCTCATTAAAGGTGCAAGTATCTGCAATCTCGGCAATAACAAAGCTCAGATGGGCTAAGGAGCTGTTAATCAGACAATTCTTAAAAGCAATTATCAAAATTCGCCCACCGAATAAAAGAGTCTTTCCCCAATGGGATCTGTCAGTTCTACTAGGCTTTCTATCGGCCCATCCCTTTGCTCCAACCGAGGATTGTTCTCTTTGGGAAATAACATACAAGACAGTTTTCTTAACAGCAATTACCTCTGGAAGGAGAGTGTTGGAGCTTCATGCCCTGGGAGCCATAGAGCAGCATATAAGATTCTTTCCAGATCAGGTCGAACTAAGGCCGGTTGACCACTTTATTCCAAAGGTAGCAACACCCTTTCACCAGGCTGGTACTTGGGCTTTGCCCAACTTCCCAGAAGAGTGCTCAGAAAATCTGCATGAATTAGATGTCTCCAGGAAATTAAGGAAATACTTATCTGTTACCGCACCATTTCGATCTTCGGAGACCCTCTTTATATTCCTAACAGGGAGGTACCGGGGGAAGAACCTTGGCAGGATGGATTGTCAAACTCATACGCAGAGCGTATCAAGCGAGGGGTGGCGACCTTCCTGCAGTGGTGAATGCACACTCCACCAGGGCGGTGGCAGCTTCATGGGCAGCTCTCTCGAATGTGTCCATGGAAACCATCCTAAGAGCAGCATCTTGGTCTTCTCAAAATACTTTAAGACATTATAGAATCGACCCAGGCGCTTTGTTGTCTGTAGATTTTGGAAAGGAGGACTGGACTATCCAGTCTTCTGTTATGATTTAAAATATATTTGGTTTTGTCAAGCAGTACCCACCCTGTCAGCTAGTTATTTATCACTAGTATGCTGCCATGTTGGTGCCAGGAAAACGAAAAATGTATCACATACTTACCGTAATTTTCCTTTCATGACAGCATATGAGCCCACCCATGTTCATTACGGTATGGGGCTTGTTACAAAGAATGGGGTGGCGGCTAAATATGCCTTTATTTATGCTATTCGCTGATCCTGAGGGAGTGATCAAGAGGCGCTTCCGAATTTTTTTTCTGTAGAGAATTTTTGTACTTTAATAACCTATTCGCATTCGAGATGGAAATTAGCATGCAAAAGAAAAAAAAACGAACAATCATTCGTCTGATATCTCATCGTGTGTACTAGGCTTAAAGGGGTTGTAAAGGTTCGTTTTTTTATTTTCTACATAGGTTCCTCTAAGCTAGTGCATTGTTGGTTCACTTACCTTTTCCTTCGATTTCCCTTCTAAATGTTTTTTTTCTTTGTCTGAATATCTCACTTCCTGTTTCTCCTCAGTAAACTTCTCACCATCATCTGAGCTGGTGATTAGTCAGCCAGAACAGCTTACTGAACAGCTTACTGAGGAGGAACAGGAAGTGAGAAATTCAGACAAAGAAAACAAAGAAAAAAAACATTTATAAGGGAAATCGAAGGAAAAGGTAAGTGAACCAACAATGCACTAGCTTATAGGAACCTATTTAGAAAATAAAAAACGAACCTTTACAACCCCTTTAAGCCTCTTACACACGATTGGACTTTGTACAAACTTTCCCGTGGATTTTTGTACAAAGGGCATCGGCTGTGAACTTGTATTGCATACACACAGCAGGACTTTTTCAGCCAACTTTCACCAAATCACATGGTTTTTCTGCTCTTTACTGCCACCTTTGGTCAACTTCTGTATTGTTGTCTGATCTTTTGCATTGGTTCTGAGCATGTGTGTTTGTACTTCGTACAAAAGTCCTATGGTTTTCTGTACACACGATCAGACTTTGCTCCATCGGACTTTTGTTGCCGGAAAGTTTGTCCGTTCGCACAGCCAACAAAAGTCAGATGAAAACCGAAAAAGTTTGTCCGATGGAGCGTACACACGGTCGGATGTTGCTCCAAAACAGCTAATTTGCATGTTTGTTGTCAAAAATTCTGAATTCTGGCCTTTAGAGTGATTGTAAAGTCTTGTTCTTTTCTCTATAAAAATAACAAAAATTTTATACTTACCTGCTCTGTGGCAGTGTATTTGCACAGAGCAGCCCGCTGATTTGTATGGCACCACCGACCGGAGCTGACAGTTTTTTTTCTTCGATCAGCCCATGAAAAACGAATAGTGTGTACCCGGCTTAACAGTTAATAAAGTATTAGTACCTGTGTTCCTTCATCCAGTGTAGGAGGACAGGAGGTGTGTTACTGGCCAGATCACAGGTGAAAACAGAGGGAGAAACAAACCATGGAAAATTAAAACTACTGCAACCACAACTTGCAACTGCACATACACACACTGCCTATGATTGGCGGTGTGCAGTGATGGCTTCCTGGTGAGATTGCTCAGGTGGGATGGGACTATGATCCGAACAAGCCACAGCCCATCCCTAGTGACAGCCATGGCTCCCTCTACAGACACAGTATAGAAATTAGTGTAGACAGGAAGGGATAGGAAGAGTATTATTTGTAGGATTACTAGGCAAAAACGAAGTAAAAAAGCTTAAAACCTAAAATGAATGCAGCTACCTCATCCAAGGGTTAGTATACTACAATGTATTAAATCTTTGTCTTTGAGTTTATTGTTTTTGAATGTTTTAGAAAGAATAGGGTAGGTTTACAACCCCTTTCCGATTTTTATTGCTACAGGTGTTTCCTCTGGGTCACCTTCTCTTTTCGAATTAGTAACCATTAACATGATAATCTAAAAATCTTAAAATACTACAGTTGTCAACAGAATAGGAATATTATCACACTGTACCATCAAAAATGAACATTAAAAAAAATATATAGAACTGGAAAGGAAAATAAGAAAAAAAAGAAAAAGTACTGCGTAATAAAAGCCTCAAAGTGACGTAATGCAACCTTAGCAGCTAACACTGCTATAAACCAAAAGCATCGAAGTGAATGTGAAAAAAATGTGTAGCACTATATTGCAACAAAAAAATGCCACAGTGTGAACATAAACCACTATAAATCTTACAAAAGTCATAACACGCGTGAATAAGTGTAGGAATTCAATCCCACGTGAAGTTCTTTCAAAGTAAAAGGGCACCACCACCACCGTTTCGACTCACACAGTCGTCATCTGTCACCTCAGATGACGACTGTGTGAGTCGAAACGCGTTGGGTGGACCCACTAACAGACATCGCTTTACTGCTAATTCACATGCTATTTACGCTTTTGTAAATATGAGTAATCCTACTTTTTATACTAAAGAGTATTTTAAACGGGATTACGCTATGTGAGTTTTTTTACATTCATGGTTTACGTGTGAAACGCCAAACGTTTACCCCCCCCCCCGTTTGACCTGGGAAGTGTATGGTGCCAGCTATTGAAGGTTTCGGGATACGGATATACTTACCGGATTCAACCAATTGACAAAGTTTGTTCGAATTGGGTGGCATAAGCCCCGCCAGGTCCAAATTATCTGGTAAGCCTCCTCCCTATCACGGTGGTGGTGGTGCCCTTTTGCTTTGAAAGAACTTCACTTGGGATTGAATTCCTATACTTATTCACGCATGTTATGCCTTTTTTCATCTATTCACGTATTTTAATGACGTTACGTGGATTCAAATAACACTGTGTATCTTCATACCTGTACGCCAAAAGACTTTTTGGACTTATCCGATAGATTAATTGTATACACATTCACTTTGTTCTGGTGATTTTTTTTATTTTGATTATTGAACATTGTTTTATAGTTAGTGTCCGTAAGGTTCACACTTATATTGTGTCACTATATGTAAGATTTATAGCAGTTTATGTTCACACTGTGGCATTTTTATTGCAATATAGCGCTACACATTATTTCATATAGAACCGGAAAGACCTTTGAATATATTTGCTTGGAGTTCCACTCCAAATCATGTTTTCTGGTACAGCCAGGTGGTTGGCTAAGAACGGAGAATGAGAGAATCATTGGCTGCAGCTGCTCTGTAGCTGCTACCCTGGGGTGCTGAACTGGTTAAAAGCAGTGGCGGTTGGTGCTCAATATATTGGGGGGGTTGGCACTACCGCCCCAACCCCCCCACCCACGGAATGGACATGAAGGCGGCGGTCGGTGGCCTTTCCTTGGGCGGCCGATGACAAGGTGGTGCTGCATCCGGGGTAGGGCTCCTAGCTGTTGCTGCCCCTCCGCCCTTCCACCTGCTGCTCCTCGCTAGAGCTTGCCAAGGGAATACCTGCGGCAGTTGCTCCCCCTCCCGACCAAACAGGCATTGCTTCTCCTCCAGGCCGAACAGGAAGGGAGTCCTGATGACCCGATTTGCCAGGAGTCCTAAGACCCCCTGGCCAATCGAGTCTCAGTACCCACTTCCTGATTGGCCTGGGAGGGGCAACAAGAAGACAATAGCAAATATCAATTCGCTACTGTCACACAACTGGGTGGGTTCAGGGCGAAGTGCTCTGCTCCCTGAGCCCATCCTTTTTTTAAGCCAATCAGGGCTCTTAGGCTCGAATCATGTGCTTAAAAAAAAGAAACCCCATTGAAATCCATGCGTCCGTCGCCCCCTCCCTGTGCATGTAGATTAGGTGCCAGATGCATGGATTAGGGGGGTGGCGCCCCTGCACCCCTAATGGAGCGGCCGATACTGGTTAGAAGCTAAATCACCAAAGGAAGGGAGCTGCTGAGCAGAAACAGTTCAATAGACTGAATGAGGCAGCACTGCACTGTAGGAACTGTAGTCCAGAGGAGAGAGACTCTCCTGTATTCAAGAGCATTTGAACTGCATTTCCCAGAGACAGATTGCCGGCAGGAAGGGAAAGAGCTGCATTTTTTTGGGCTGTACAAGAAACCGCTTCAACATGCTTTAAGGGAGACCAGAAAGTGCACCACACTGTCTAGTGTACACCACCAATGTTGCATATTGGCAACCTGATCAGGTTCTGGAGTGCTGAGTTTGGTAGTGCCGACAGCCAGAGTCACCTGGGTGCAGAACAGAAAGTGAAGTAATTGCTGTGTGTGATCGGATGGTGAGCTGCAACATGATTGGGACTGGTGAGCTGCTGCTGTGGGCATTTACTACTATCTGCTGATAGAGACTGAGCCCTTTGAGAACTGGCTATACAGCTATCTAGTAGCCTCATTGATGCTGGCAGGCTTGACTGGGAGTATTCTCATGTGCACCAAAGGTACAACTTGGCCTCAATGATACAAAAATACAGAAAAGAGGGCATACCAGCCTAGTGCATTATCTCAGGTATATTTATTAATACTGATAACAAATTAAAAACTACTCACAAACATGTGAAAAAATTAAGCTTTGTAAAAGCCACCTTGTGGCAATCAGTCCTGAAACTGAAAGTCTCCAGATAACAGAGAAGAAGACTGAGGCCTCTGCTGTCTGATGTGTTTCGAAGGAATACCTTCTTCCTTAGAGCCTCTGGGCCCCAACGCTACCTGGCTGATGAGTTAGGACTAAAGGCTGTCCCTTTAAAGCTACTACACAGAGACCTACACCTATTGCTTATACAAAGAGTTACCTCTCAGGGGACATTGCACCAAATCCTAGCCATTCTCCTAGAGGGCACTCTAGACTAGTTATAGCATTACTATTCACATTGCAGTTAATACTTCTATGCACTGTTTATTGCTGATCTCGCTGATTCATGAGTTAATTCCAGTCTAGTTAGAACTCTGTTCTAATTACCTTGGTATAGCGATTATACTGTCTAGCGGACACAACCAAGGTAAAGTTTAGCCCTACTCCTGCAGGAGCTTCTTGGTAATTTGGATTCTCTGTTCTGCGCCGACTTCAACAAGAACCTCAGCCCCTCTGACACACCTGGTTAAATGAAAGTCACTGCAAGCCCTTATAAGAACATAAGTACAGATAACTTTAACTAGGCTGCAAATTAGCATCAGGAAATAGACTCAAGACCGTTTAGTGGTATATGAACTCAATGTATTGTTACGGGTTATAACAAATAGTTTCAGCATGATGGAACACACAGAAGTTAGGTTCAGACACCGTATAATCACTATGCCAAAGTAACTTAAAAAAGATTTCTGTATCACTAGACTTAGAATTAACTCATGAACCAGTAAAGTCCGCAAGAAACAGTGCACATAAGCATTAACTGTAATGTGAATAGTACTATAGCTAGTGCTCTCTGGTGGAATGGCTGGAATATGGTGCAATTTCCCTGAAAAGGTATCTCTTTTGCCGCCTACACACGATCGGACTATCCAGCGGACCAGTGTCCGCCAGACAATCTGCCTGTGTGTGGGCTCAAAATTGTCCGCTGGGCTCAAAATTGTCTGCCAGACTGCCGGACTTTTGAAATGAGCAAACTTGCCCACACGGTGAAAAATCAGTTCGGCGACTTATATAGGGACAAGGGACGGGGTCACCGGGTGATGTCGCATGGTGACCCCGCTCCCCTTATGATGTCACAGTCCCAGCATCCTCCGGGGCTGTGACATCATAAGGGACGGGGTCACCATGTGACATCACCCGGTGACCTCGCCCCTTGTCCCTATATAAGTCACCGCACAACATGTCCTTGCTATTGCTGTCAGAGAGATCGTCGTGTTAACATTGCAAAGAAGAAGAAGAAGAGAATAAGAGAAGAAGGTGGCAACAGAAGACTGGGCCAACGCTAGTAAAAGAGCTATATGAAGATAGCGGAGGCTCAGCAGAAGAACCAAAGAGCGGGACAAGATCCCAGAAGAGCTGGACAAGATCCCAGAAGAGCGGGACAAGACCCCGAAGTCAGAAAAAGACCCCCGGATGGTGGCGACGACAACGAAGAAGAAAGCCGGGCTCCTCCGCTAGCAAAAGAGCTAGCAAAAGAGCAGAAGATAGCGGAGGAGTCCGGTGAGAAGACCCACCAAGGCGGAAGAAGAGAAGACCACCGGAGCTGTCTAATACATTTTAAAAACTTGTGTTGTGTTTTTTTATTTACACTTTTTTCCCCCAGGTGAATGGGTAGGGGTACATCGTACCCCATACTCATTCACATAGGGTGGGGGGCCAGTATATGGGGGCCCCCTTAATAAAGGGGGCTCCCAGATTCCGATAAGCCCCCCGCCCGCAGTCCCCGACAACCAATGGTCAGGGTTGTCGCAAAGAGGCCCTTGTCCTCATCAACATGTTGAGGGCACGCGGCCTGGTTGGGCTCAGGAGGGGGGCGCTCGTTCATCCCCAGGCCTTTTCCTGACCGGCTGGGCTGCGTGCTCGGATAAGGGTCTATTATGGACTTTGGGGGGACCCCCATGCCGTTTTTTTGGCGTAGAGGTTCCCCTTTAAATCCATACCAGGTGACGGGGCTAGCAAGGTGTCAATCTCGCCAATGGAGGTGGCGACATTGACTTCCTTCACTAGTTATGGCTACCTGGAGCCGCGTTCAAAATGAACAGACTTTACTCCGTGAGTCAGACGGAAAAGTCCGGTCGTGTGTGGGCAGGTCCGCTCATTCGGAAAGTCGGATAGTCCGATAGCCAAAGGTGAAGGTATCTTGGAAGCAGATGTAAAGGGACAGCCTTTAATCCTATCTCTTCAATCGGCTAGTGCTGGGGCCCAGTTGTACTGTTGGAGCACATAAGAATAGTCCCAGTCAAGCCTGCTGTCATCAATAAGTCTACTAGATGGCTGTATAGTGAGTTCTTAAAGGCCTCAGTCTCTCTAACAGCAAATAATAAATCTCCACAGCAGGAACTCACCAGTCCCAGTGATATCGCAGCTCACCATCTGGTCACACACAGGGATTAGTCTACTCTCTGCTCTGCACACAAGTGACCCTGGCTGTTGGCACTCCCAAACTCAACATTTTGAAACCGGTTCAGGCCACCGATATGCAGCAGTGATGGTGCACACTGGACAGAAATGTGCACTCTGTAGTCTTTCTCATGGCAAATGAAAGCTGTGTCCTGTACAGTCTGAGAATTATGCAGCTCTTTCCCCTCCTGCCATTCTCTCTCTGGAAAATGCAGTTTAAAAGCTTGATTACAGTATAATCTCTCCTCTGGAGTGCAGTTCATACAGTGCAGTGCTGCCTGACTCACTCTATTGAACCCTTCCTGATCAGCAGCTCCCTCCTCTGGGTGATAAAGCTGTTAACCAGTTCAGCATCGCAGGGACGTGGCTACAGAGAGCAGCAGCAGCCAATGTTTCTTTCCTTCTCCATTCTTAGCCAAGCACCTGACTACACTAGTAAAGTTGACTTTAGGATGTTGCTAATGCATTTAACTTTAATGTAATCAAAACCTTCCTTTAACTTCTTGCTGCATGTAACATACGTGCGGCAGCAAAGAGGGTGGGCTTTAACGACCATATGCCACATGTATGCATCCATGAAGGGCCTTGCTGAGAGTGCGCTCCCAGCGAAGTGACCAAGCTGTCAGACAGCTCTCGGTCACTAGTCATAATTGAGAACAAGCCAGATGGGCACGTGATCATGTGGCCACTGTAACAGCCAATCACAGTGGTCATGTGATCAGGAAGTATGTCCTGCCTCCAGGCATGAGGACCCACTTAAAGGGTGTCGGGGCTGGGCGAGAAGGGGTTAAAGAAGACTAGAATAAACAAAAAATGAAATAACCCTCATCTGTTTCTGTTCTTCAGCCAACAATTCTAATGAAAGCAAAAGACAGGAATCTGGATTTTTCCCATAACAATGTATTTATTTCAGGTTCCGATCATTATCCCAGGGATTGTACTTATTGCTGCCGTATACCTGGTCCTGGCACCCATCATCGACAGTCCTCAGCTGGAGTATCTCTACGTCGTGCTCTTTATCCTAAGCGGAGTTATTGTTTACATTCCTGTGGTCCATTATAAATGTTCCAACAAATGTCTCCGATCCATCACTCTTTATCTGCAGCAGCTGCTGGAAGTTTCTCCAGCAGAGAGAAATGACTGAGAAGGGGCCTGGAGACATCTACTGCCCCTTGGTAACTTGGTATTAGTTTCTTGTAATTCCCTATACAGTGGCACACACAGTCATTAGATGTGGTGGCTGCACTTGTTTTCTTTTCTTTGGCTTTTTCCCTCTGTTTTCACCTGTGACCTAGCCAGTAACACCCCTCCTCTGGTCTGTGTATCAGCTTAGGGGCCCAAGGGAATTACAAGAAGCTGATACCAAGTTGAATCGATTGAACTGGGCTGGTACAGGATTCATCTCTGGTAACCCTTGGAAGAGTGTTCAGTTTCCTTTTTGGAGATATCAGGCTCATCTTTTTCATCATTGCGGTGAGTGCATCACCAAAGGAGTGCTCACAAGGTGGATTGGTGACGGGATCCAGGACAGGATCTTTTGCTGTTTCATATTTCTGATGACACGTGGCACCATACACTTCTTTAAGGATTACTGCATGGACTTTTTACTTAGCTCACTTCATGTCCGTTCATAACCCACCTTATGCCTTATTACTGCACTTATTCATTTTACATATTGATTAGCGCTTTTAATGCTGAGTTTTATCTTTGCATATTTTTTATATATCTTGTATTTGTCATAATAGCTGCTATAGTGCACAACTTTTATCTATTGAGCACTGGGATTGGTCGCACTTGTTGTGACTGATATTTTTGAATATATATATGATTCTGCACATCACGAAAGCCTGGAAGCAGTAAATCTGCTATGGGGCGGTCGGCAAGTGGTTCTGAAGTTTTTTTTTTTACATTGATGCATTCTATGGAAAATGGACCACAGAACTGGCTCGGGTTCAAGACCACATGAGTGCCCCCATAGAAAGCAGCTTGCTATGGGGGCACTCAGCAGGAATGGGGGAGCCAGGAGCGCCAGCAGGGGACCTGAGAAGAAGAGGATCAAATCTGCTCTGTGCAATGTTTGTGTGAATGTTTGTTCCCTAAAAAAAAAAAAAAAAAACACATTTCCCTTTACAATCACTTTATTGTTATTAAAAATTACCATTCCTTTTTCAATCTGCAAAATTTTCTATAAAATTCAATGCAATATGGCACAACCTGGAAGCATTCTGTACATCAGGGGTGCCCAACCTTTTGAAGAGCGAGGGCCACTTAAGCCTCTTGATAACCGGTCGCGGCCACAATGAGCGGAGCGGGTGGATGGCATTTCCGTGTCCACTCTGCATTTGCAGAGCGGACACAGACGCAGCCCACAATACTTTTTGTTGGATCGTATTGGAGGTAGAACACAAGTCGGTTTATGTCTGCTACTACTTAGGGGTGAATGGAGGGTCCAATTGGTCGGACTGTCGGACTGTCGGACTGACCATGTGAAAGCAGTCCAAGGCTGCCTTCACACTGATGTGCTGCAGTTTATCCGCACCACGTGTGCAACGCAGTTTAGCTTTGGCTTTCCTGCAGTTTGCAATAGACTTCTATTATATTTTGCAGGTTTGGTGCACTTTCAGAAAGCTCATCAAACTCGCAGGTAATAATAGAAGTCTATGGCTCAGTGCAGGTAACCTGCAGGTAAACTGCTCTGCACTTGCGGATCAGTTTGAAAAGCAGCCCAGTAACCACTGCAGAACAGATATGCCCATATATATATACTGTGATTTTAGACATAAACTGACCTTTAATAACAGTATTCTTTCTATTCTATCCCAGAGCAGGAGGTTGCGGGCCACATGAGAGGGCTCCGCGGGCCACATATGGCCCCTGGGCCACTGGTTGGGCACCCCTGCTGTACATAGTTGGTGAACAGAACTTCCCCAACACATCAAATTTTAGGCATCTTCTGTAATAGGAATTATATTTTTGGTGAGATATCCCCTAAGTGTTAATTGCTTCTAAAGGGATGCAGACACTGCGACTTTCCTCATTATAATGCCGAAACTGCATCAGCTGATTATATTGAACACAAACACTCCCATTCAGGAATCAGTACTTCAAGAACACAGCAGAGCATACAGATTTTTCCTAAAAACAGAAACAGGTATGAATCTGCTTTAAAGTTTGTTAAAATCCTGGCATGTACATAGATCATCCAGAGGGGACTGTTTTTTTTTTTCCAACCAAAGTGACAATTTTAGTGAGCAAGGCTAGGTCCATATTTACTAGGGACAACGAGGACAGGATGAGGTTTTATTGTAAGAATTCAGAAACTACAGAGGATACAGTGTGATACTGTGTGAATTTAAATTAAACCAAAATTAACTATGTTATTTAGTGTTTATAAGATCAATTCACGCACATAGTATATATGTAGAAGATAACATGAAGGTTTTTAACACCACAACTGAAAAAATGACTATAAGATTAGAAAAACATAAAATATAAGAAATTCCAAAAGTCCATAACAAGTCCAAAGTGATCTCAATGTGATAAGCATCCACTGTGAATAAAGGTAAGTATCATCTCCACCAGCATGCAGACACACCACACACTCACCGGACTCTGTTGACCCAAATGCGCAAAAAGGTAGATCCCACAAATTGGTTAACATATATTGGAATCCAGGTCACTGCTGACATCCATCCAGATATCCAGGTGGATTTATACTTAAATGCTCCGATATCACTCCATAAACATTGAACGTTAAGGAGGGAGAGAGAAGAGGGCTCTCATAGTGTAGTATTAGAAAAAAAAGATTTATTTAAAACCCATAATATTGCACTTACATCAAAGTAGACAAAAACCAGCATGTAAGATAATGGGAATGCCGGTTTGCGTTCCACCTGCGCTCTACCAGAAATCACGGATCTCAAGAAACTCCACCCAACGCCATTTCGTCAGCCTACATCTCACGTCATCAAGGGCCATGTGCTTGGATACGTCTAACACTTTTATACACAATTACAACCAGCCCGGGTCAATCTGATCAAATCCCAAGCCATCCTCATTAATTATATAAAACCAACCGACAGACCGTGTTTTATATAAACAAATCTCATATTGGATAGTCTTATTTTAACTTTTAAAATATAAAATGATATATATTTTGGCATATAGATTATCCCTATTACCACTAGCCTCTATCGGCTAGGGAGAAAAGGGACACAGAGGGCATCTAGTGGCCACTATAGATATTATAAAAAGGTATAACAGGGGTGTCCAAACTACGGCCCTCCAGTTGTTCAGGAACTACAATCCCCATCATGCCTAGTCATGTCTTTGAATGTCAGAGTTTTACAATGCCTCATGGGATGTGTAGTTCTGCAACAGCTGGAGGGCCGTAGTTTGGACACCCCTGGTATATACTGTACGACTTCTATGTTCACCTCTAGTGGTAGAAAGATGTAATAACATTGATAATTTTTCTCTCATAATGGCCAAATAAAGAGGACCTCTAGCGGTTAGCCATGAATAACACATCTTTTCCAGATTAAAATGTATATTATCTCTGGAGTTGATAGAAATAACCCAGACTTACAATATACCATCAATAATTCAATTAAAAATCCAAAATAAAACAATTCAAATCAATTTCTATTTTCAAACCTGCAGAACTTAAAGCATTGAGGTCAAATATCCACTTAGTTTCATTCCTTGAAACAGCTTGGGTCATAATGTTTCCCCTCCAGTAATTTGCTACTCTAGCTATCCCACAAAATTCTAAGAACAGTGTACATTTAACCAGAAGTAGGATACTTTTAATCAGGAATAATAGGCCAAAATGTACTAGAGACAAAAAGAAAGAGGTAATTTACTATAAAGAATAAAGAGACTGCAGATAACACAGTAGTGTAAAACTGGCCAGCAACAGAACCATTTTGCTGAGCAAGGCTAGGCCCACATTTACTAGGGACAATTAGAACAGAATGAGGTCTTATTGCAAGAATACAGCTACTGAAGAGGGTACAGCAGTGTAAAATTGACCAGCAGCAGGGAATTCTTAATTAGGTGTATTGGGCCTCACTGCGTTTACCTAACATTTATATGGAGGTAGTGAGGTTGAGTGGTATAATGTGCTTTTGGTGCACATTGTTCTTGTTTTTTTTTTTCTTTCAGTGCTGCAAACAAAAAGTATCTCCAGGAACAGATGGTAACAAGTAAATGCTCCACTTCACTTCTCCACCTCAGCAGGTCCCAGCTATCACTGTAGTAGCACCACCTACTACAGTTAATTTTGGCTTCCCCAGCTGCTATCAGGTATGATAAGTGCATACTTATGTTGTGCCAAACAGTATCAATGGAAGTATGCAATATAGATCATTCCTGGAGAACAACCCTTTCTGGGTGAATCTTCACATAAATTTGCAAGAACCGCAAATCTCAGATCCACGGGATTTGCCTCAAGCCGAATGTCAGCAGCAAACCCAAGCCCCATGCCAACCTTTATTATGCTCTGAAAGGTGCTACTGCAAGGGAGGTGGATGCAGTCTATTTAGATCCAGTAGTAAGCATTTGCAGGGTCTAAAGGTAGAGAAGCAAAATCAAACAAATAAAATAAATTCCATTGAAACTAAAGCTGGGTACACACATACAGAAAGTCGGCCAGTTCAGAAGGAACCGACCGACTTTCGGTCCATGTGCACTCCTCACTGTTCAACAGATTAGGCTATTGGCCAGCTTCTATTGAATGGTCATGCTGGAAAACCAGTATTCAATCAGTCCTTGCAGCCAATGGCTGGAGCACTGATTTGTATATTCTGACTGTAAGGTAGGGGATATCCCTACACATCAGGGAAGATTCCTGCATCCATGTCGCTTATGCGGATGTGGATATCTGCCGCTTTTTTTTTTCATTCAACCCAGCTAAATATAGAGAGGATCGATAACTCATGTAGAAATGTATATTTGAGGCAGGTATCAGACTAAAAGAATAACAGTTTTTTATTAATATAAACAGTAATAAGTAACATATTTATGCCGTTATTCGGCGCCGCTGGGCTGGCGTGATTTTCCATCTGGGCGTGATTGTGTGTGGAGGGTGTTTTGGTGCCAATTGTTTGGCGGCGGATGCCTTCTGCTAATTAATCTGCCAGTGTGATGCTGGGAGAGGACTGGAGACAAGTCTATTGCTCACTACCACACCCCTACTTGGCACAGAACAGGCTATATAGCTGCACTTATGGCTTTACTCTTTTTATCATTGGGACCAGGGCACTATCTAACACCACGAGGTAACCATCTTGTAACACTGTACCCCCTTTTTTCACATGTCACTCACATTGAGTTTTCCCTTTCACTGCATGTTGCTTTTGGACTCTGGCAACTCTGTTATTCATTTATACTGCACCAGTTCTTTCTGTACTTACTACAGGTGACACTTCTTTACCCTTACCACAGTCTATGGTATCTCTATGGTCTCCAGGAGCAGGGGCTGCACTTCACCCCTGTATGGTAGCCCTAGTGTAGCTGTCCCGTTCTTACAGAGTAATAATTTTTCATACACAATTTTCTTGGAAGCTGATATTTGGATCTATCACCTTTGGCAATCTTTACTTGCTGGGGGTGGCCCTGTGTGCACCCGATGTTCCCATGGACTTCTGTGACCTCAGCTCCCAGGTCATTCTACATAGGTTGAACCCATTTTTTTATATGTGAGCTTTTGCTGGTTGGAAAATGTACTTCCTCCCAATCTTTTCTCTTTTTGCAATTTTTTGGTTTTATCTAGATTATAATGTCACCTACATATTTTTTTCAGATCGGCTTAGCATCCGCTCCTGATGAGGATCCAGTTTCGATCCCCTACAGCAGGGATATGCAATTAGCGGACCTCCAACTGTTGCAAAACTATCATGCCTCTGCCTCTGTGTGTCATGCTTGTGGCTGTCAGAGTCTTGCTATGCCTCATGGGAATTGTAGTTCTGCAACAGCAGGAGGTCCGCTAATTGCATATCCCTACCCTACAGGGTTTCAACTTTACATACATACATTTTTACTCCACTATGCGATCTGGTTATATCTACAAGGTCCAGCATATCTAGATTTCATCTTACGTTTCATAATGGCTCACATATGGTCAATTGTTTGTCATTTTACCTCTATTATGGAATTATTGACTTCTGTTATATTTTTAATGTACCAAGCAAGGATTGATATCCTATCCATGTAAATATGTTACATTATTACTGTTTGTATTAATAAAAACTGTTATTATTTTAGTCTGACGATACCTGCCTCATTTAAGGTCCCAATCTCCTTTTGTCTCAATGAATAGGGATGGAGGAACACATCTATACATGGGTGCCTCATTCAAAGCCCCACAACCTCCCTCTTTTTCATGTAGACATTTATATGTATATTAAAATAATTATTTCCAAGTGTTTTTGCCCAGCTGTTAAAGCTTTCTGTGATAATTTGCAAAGCTTCAGCTCACTTCTGTAAAATGTTTACCAAGTGTTTTGTAATGTTTGGATTTTTCATTAATGATGTTTGGGGATTATCTATATAGCATATTCCAGAAATCTGGATATAAAATATGAACAAAGCATCATAGGGCACATCCACCCTTCATAAAACATACCCACCAACATTTAGGACCTGCAGGAGAATGAGGGTGCCATTCTTCATGCGTTCTGGGTCCCAGTACATTCTCTAAGCCCTTGGACACACGGTCGGACATTCCGATGGAATGTCGGATAACCCGACCGCGTGTGGGCTCCATCGGACTGTTTCCGTCGGAATATCCGACCGACAAAGTTTTAGAGCTGGGCTATAAAATTTTCCGACAACATGATCCGATGGGACTTTGTCTGATCGTTTGTAGAGAATTCCGATCGGACAAAGTGCCACGCATGCTCAGATCAAATTCCTAGACCAAAGCTATTGGCTACTAACCTGAACGTAGTCCCGTCGTAACGAAATAACATCATCACGTTACGAACTATCAGATTTTCTGACAACTTTGTCCGACCGTGTGTATGCAACACCAGTTTCGGACAAAATCCGTTGGACAAAATCCGACGGATTTTGTTGTCGGAAATGTCCAACCGTGTGTACAAGGGCTTAAACAAAAATGAACAGACATTTGGGACTGGGAGAAAACCTAGCTGTGTTCTTCCTACATTTTAGCTACCTATCCATAGACAGATATCATTTAGACAATTTGACTTCCCTTGTGAAAAGGAAAGCTTCCCCTAAGTGTACAACTTTGCCCCCCTAACATACAAAAAATGAAAGATCTAAAAGGCTTGACAACCATCTTTCAACACCACATGAAATTGTTTGATGTACCTGCTTTTATTGGCTGGAATTTACCAACTGTAGGAAATAAAGGAATCCTCTAGAGGAGATTTAATCCTTTAATACAGCACCACATAACACAGATTATAATTCCATGGGGCTGGTCCATGGTTCTCCTTTTCCATTCTTCCACACCCTTTACCCTGCCTCCCCCTGAAGTCTTTCTCTTACAACTACGGTAAATTTCAGTTTTATTTCTTTTCCTTCCCCTCCCTGTTTCTTGATCGAAAAATATAAACTGTCAGGGTGCACACTTGATGCTCATTATAGACAACAACAGACAATATAAAATGATGTCACATTACAGATTTGCTATCTGGATCACCAGGTGTAAAAAAGTAGAAATCCTAAAAAAAAAAACCAATGCAGCTTTCAGATCTTATGCCGCGTACACACGGTCGGAGAATCCGTCGGAATGCGTCTTATCGGACCGTGTCATCAGATAATCCGACTGTGTGTGGTATGCATCAGACTGATTCCGTCCGAATCTCCGTCGGACCAAATTTTCCAACATGTTGGAAATATTTCCCGACCAACTGGGCCGGTCGGAAGTAATCCGATCATGTGTAGAGAATTTTGATCGGACCAAGTGCCACGCATGCTCAGATCAAATTCCTACATCAAAGCTATTGGCTACTAGCCTGAATCTAGTCCCATCGTAACGAAGTTACATCATCACGTTCTGAAAGATCGGATTTTTCGACAACTTAGTCCGACCGTGTGTATGCAACAGTTTCGGACACAATCCGTCAGACTAAATCTGACGGACAAAATCCGACGGATTTGGTTGGCAGAATCTCCGACCGTGTATACAGGGGCTAAGAATTGTTAAACTGCAATATAAAAAATATTTGCTTTTGGGCTTAATACCACTTTAAACCACTAGAGAGCGTACATCTGTGTAACACTCAGGATTGAATCCTGTGAACTCCAGGTAAGACTGTGGCAGGACTTGAGTGATAGGAAACAGAAGCCGTGACATTGACCAATCAGGTTTTACTTTTTAGGCTCTGTTTACACATGCGGTAGAGTTTACCACCGCTTTGCACAGTGGATTGTTTTTTTTAGAGGCATTTGACAGGCAGCTCAGAGGCCATGTGTTACCTCCTGAATGACTATTTTAACTATTGACAGTCTGCCTCAGCCTCTTGTATTACATAAGGTCGCAGCAAGGTTGCTGTGCAATCTCATTCATTTGAATTACATGTTGTATACGTTTTACAGCAGCCACTGACCATGTTATCTTGCGCATCTGCGGTTGGGGATAATGAAAATGCAGACCTCCTGCTTTTACCAACCCTTAGCCCTTGTACACATGGTCGGAGATTCTGACAACCAAATCCGTCGGATTTTGTCCGACGGATTTTGTCCGAAACTGTTGCATACACACGGTCGGACAAAGTTGTCGGAAAATCTGACGTGATGACGTTATTTGGTTACGAGGGGACTACGTTCACACAAGTAGCCAATAGCTTTGGTGTAGGAATTTGATCTGAGCATGCGTGGCACTTTGTCCGATCGGAATTCTCTACACATGATCGGAGTATGTCCGATCGGAGTATTTTGTCGGAAAATTTTACCGACATGTTGGAAAACTTGGTCCGTCGGATATTCAGACGGAAACAGTCCAATGTAGACCACACACAGTCGGAATATCCAACAAAACGGTCCGATCGGACACATTCCGTCAGAATCTCCGACCGTGTGTACAAGGGCTAAGTGTCTTGAAGATGTAAAATCTTCTTACTGGTTTCCAGCAACATAATGGAAAGTCAATTATTCCTCCCAAATATACAGAAAATCAAGTAATGCAGAAACCAGTGTGAGACAATTCCCCAAATTCTCATGTCAGGCATCACATAGTACACAGTCATCTGTCTCACTGGCTCGGTCACAGCCAGGTCCAGGACAAAGACTGTATATAGCACTGTGCCCCGCTGCCACTGACATTGTGCCCTCTTCTATGGTCTGCCCACATATTCCGCCATGTGAGATTTCAAACATTGGCTATACTATAGGGTTCTCAGGCAGTGAACAATGCTTCTCTGTGTCCCAGCTTATTCGCATATAATAGTCGATTATAACATGCAATATATCATGGCGCAAACATCAGTGAGGGATCTCTTTACAATTAGGGACCAGGAAATATTTAGGGCTCTTAAAATATTTAAAATTATGCAGGTCACTAGCTGTAAATGTTTAGGCTTAATTCCAGGTATGGCAATTTTAGTCAAGCTTGGACCAATCTAAGTATGTGTGTACCATACCTGTGGGATCCCTGTGGAAGCTGGAAATCACTGTAGTAGACTACACTACTCCAGTGATCTCCACTAATTAAATTGCAAGTTCCAATGCCGAGTGGCTGCCCTTCTGCTTAGTGAAGGCAGGGGGTTGCTCAGGACCTGGAAGCAAGTGAAGGTCACTGTAGTAGAGGTGTCTATTGCAGTGATTTCTAGCTTCAAGAGTGATCCTACAGATATGACATGCACATACTTACACCAATGTAACTAAGTAAAAATTATAATACCTAGAATTCAGCTTTAAAAGCTTCCAGACATATTTTGTCAAGTAACATAATAGGTAGTAGGATGGATGTTATGTTATTAAAATGTAAAGTGTACAGTATATGATCTTTAACTTTTTTACTTTTTGAAGTATTAAAACCCCTGTCTGATTCTTATTGCTATGTCCCCACTGATGAGTTGCACTCAGGGGCATAGCATGGGCAGGGCCACAGGGGCGATTGCTTTGGGTGCAAAATTTTTAGGGTGCAAAATCATGCCTCCCAACCATCCTGGATTCCATGGCACCATCCAGGGATTTCAACAAAATCCCTTTGTCCCACAGATCTAGGTTAGCTCCACAAATTCAACTAGCAGTGTTGTGCACCTGCCCCAGGTCGCTAGCACCATGATTTCCCCCTCTGCAGCAGCTGGCATTTCCTCCCACTGTCTGCCTGTACCAACAATACATGTTAGAACTGAAGGAAGCTAGGTTCCTCCTCAGCTCTGATGTTGAAATTTAGCCAGTTAGGTGCTGTCTCGGATGGGTGGGTAAGGGTTAATGTCTTTCTGGGTTTTTTGTTTTTGGCAGGTTAGCTCTAGTTCTCACCCATTGGGCCTATGTTGTAAAAGAGGGACAGTGTTCTGGGAACGAGGGAGCCCAGGCCCAAGAGCCCCTGGGAGTGGAAGTGGGCGCGCTAGAGATACAAGAGAACCCCATGAGGAAGAAGATCAGAAAAACATACCCAGGAGGAGCACAATAATGTCGCCTGCTACTGCTGTAGCGTAGAAGGTCCTCTCTACCCGGAGCTTGTCCCCAAAGATTACAACACTGGGGAAATGTTACTGATGGACTCCTGTTTTTACATGGACTCAACCTTTGCAGTTATGTTGGGGCAGCACAAAGCCTGAGTTAGGATTAGGGAATTAGCAAAATTCTTGTTTTTGCCTGTTGGACTTTGAGATGTTCATTCTGCACTTTTTCAAGTAAAGCTTTGAACCCCATTTCTTCTTGTTAAAAAAAAAAGCTTTGAAACCTTATTCCAGCCTGGTCTAAAGTTACTCAAGAGGTGTAATGCAAGTAACCGGCACATATAGTCTATGGCTTGGGTCATTAAAAACATTGAGGTATGCACACAGCTCCATAAGAATTAGTACAGTGTGAAGACACAAATGGTTACCTTGGTTAACTAAAGTTCACAAGCAAGTCTGTCATTAAGCGTGTGCCTGAGATAGGTGGGATAACTTCTTGCAGGAGGGAGATGTTGTCAGCACTCTCTCCATGAGCAGTCTGTCTCCTATAGCAACTGGAGCGGACTCGTGCCACAGAGGTCCCCAGCCTGTACACAGGTATGGAAGAGTTAAGTAAAGTTAAATGCAACCATGGAGTTCACGCTAGGTGCATGTCGGGACCCCACACCATTACTTGAAGGTAGTGGTGATACCCTGGATGGGTGGATGTGGACAGGACTCAGCATGTCCCTCCTAAAAGTAAATTACAGAGACAGTGTACATTGACACGGGAACAGTTATGGTGCAACAGTGTACACAGTGTACATTCATCTGTAAAAGTAGAGGCTCGCCATAAGGTCAAGTATTCCCCCACGGTTGCCTCAGCCTTGTCCCAGGGCATTGATGGAAATAGCACAGAAGTAAAGGTACAGTTGCTTGAGTAGCCCAGAAGAACCCATGCAGGATGTGATGACCACCCCGTCACCTCGGTGTTGAGAGGCGTGATGGTTGAAAAGGGGAGGATTTGTGGTAAAATTGGGGTATTGGAAGGGGAGAATGTGGGCTACAAAGGGGGCAGAGGATTTGTACTGGGGGGGGGAGATTTGTGCTTGAAGAGTGGTGAGTTTGGGGGAGGATTTGTGCTGGAAGGGAGGATTTAGGGTGGTGTTGCAAAGATTTGTGCTAGAAGGGAGAAAGATTTGAGGGTAAGATTTATATATATATTGTATATTCTGGTAGAAGAGACTAGTAAGTCTAGATTAGGGGACAAAATACACTCTCTCTATGTGTTCTGTAACATGGCTGGAGTTCTGTCTTTCCCCTATTCTATGCAATACTAAAACAAAAGTATTAAACTCAAAGTAAATCAAATATCACAAATCTATTTAATTTTCCCTTTACAACTAGATTTTTTTTATTTTTCCATAAACCCATTCATGACTGGTTCTCTTTATAGGACTTTTCTAGAAGAAGTGGACGTTCCTGCTGCCTATGCAAGTCATTTGTCATTGTAAGTGGCTTATTTAAACAGCTGCCCCTTGATGGGAGGAATATGGTGGCCTTGGAGTTCCCATGATAATTACATGCAATTACATAATTTATCAACAGAATTATAACTAACGAGCGTTTAGCCTAAGACATCATTAGTGCTACAATCAGCTGTGGGAATTATATATGAAATAAGGCTAGACGGAGTACTGACCTTCACAAGGCTATCAAGGAACTGGGAAATATGATGATGGAGATTTCATAAATGCTGACCAAACATTATATAAGCTTCCACTATTCTCAGCAATAGCCAAAGCCGTATTCAGCCTCCAAGTATGATCCCAGGAAAAGCATTTTTTTTTTAATTTCCATGTAAAATTTCAGTTGCTTCACTGTCTGTTACTATTTCTAAGAGGAAAACATCTCTGAATACTTAGGAAAGTATTGCCATTGAATGCGCATGACAGCCAGACAACAAGAATTTTCAACAGTCAGCAATGGCAACCTCCATATTCTTTTTACCCTGGATAACATACAATCTTAGATACTTTCCATGATTGTGCATTTGATTTGGGCACATACAGTAACTCACATTCATAGAATAACAAGTGCCTTTAAAGCACAATTCTGGAAAACATTCTCCCATGCTTTTGGGCTGCAATGGCAGTACAAAGGTTAACTTCTCATGTGGGTCTAGGGGGCATAGAAAAAAAAGATTAATTTACCCGATCCTCCATGCTGCTAGACAGGTTCCCAGCCTTTCTCAACCTTTTCAACACAGAGGAACCCTTGAAATAACCTTCTGGTCTTAGGGAACCCTTGCTGAAAAATTACTCTAAACTCGTGATACATTAGTGTAATGGTTAGTGGGAAGAATGCTCTCTACATTTGTGATCATTGGGAAAAATTACCACCTTACAGCTAAAAAGATCAATGGTGTCAGTGGAAACTTATCTGAGAGGCAAGAATTGTTCATAACTAAAGGAACCCCTAGCAGCTTCTGGAGGAACCCTAGTTGGGAAACCCTGCCCTACAGCATCTTCTCCCCATGCTTCAGCGGTCTAAGGCCCTGATGTCATCAAGACTGATGCAGGGTTCACAGGCCTGTATTGGACATGATGACATCTAGGCAGGGGTCAAGTCCTGGGAAAAAAGTACGGGAACTCACCCAAGATCCCCCACCCCCCACCTCAAAAATACAAATTGTGTGTATATCACCTTTACATCAGGGTCCACAGAGTTCCCCCTTGCAGTGTAAGGTGGAATCCTGCAGGCTCTGATGTAAAGGGGAATACTGGAAACTCTGTCCCCTTCACTCTGCCCCCAAGTGTTCTCTGTATCCTTTAAACAACAGGAGTGCTTTATGGTCAAATATTTGTGTACAGTATAATAAAACAGGAAACAGAGGGTCGAACCACATCACATCCGGAGTACAGTATGGTACAATACATAGTTACATACATCAATACAAGCAATTTATCAAGATTCATTCTGCAAGACAAAATGCAAGAGCCTCTACCCAAGTCATCCAGGTGCTCAAAGGCACGAGCCCCTGCTGCGTAGCATCCTACCACAGATATCAGTCAATAGTACTAGTAAAGGGAGGAGGTAGGAGAGGAGAAAAAAAAAATAGGGGGGGGGGGGGGGTGACAGGGGGAAGGGGAGGGAAAGGAGAGGGGAGGGTCCTCCCCAGGGAGCAAGGGGAGAAGAGAAGGCCCCCACAGCCCAAACAGGAGTGTCTAACCAGAGGTCCATGGGAGCCAAACCTTGTCGAATTTCCATGGACAACCTCGATTAAGGTACGTTAATTTATATAGTGGTAAGATATTATTTACGTTTTTTTCCCATAAAGCAACACTGGGTGGGGTAGAGGAGAACCATGTACATATAATCTCCTTTTTAGCGTAGAAAAGAAGGTATGAGTATGAGATCAGCAGCTTAGTGTGGTAAGGTTTTTTTTCATCTTCGTGAATGCCCAGCAATGCCAGCTCAGGAGTCCTGGGAACCTCCAAGCCCAGCCGGGTATTTAAGTGATCAAAGATCTCAGTCCAAAACCTGGACAGCTTGCGGCATTCCCAAAACATATGAAGGTACGACCCAAGCTCCAACTTACATCTGGGACAGTGAGGATCCCTGGCAGGGTAAATCCTGGTCAAACGCACGGGGGTGTGATACACCCTGTGTAAAAATTTTGTTTGGATAAGCTTGTCCCCCGCGGATATAACCAACTTGGGACCCCATTCCAAGCAGTCCTCCCAGTCCCCCCTCTCCAGTGTTGGGATATCAGCCTTCCATTTACCCCAGAGTGAGTCTAATTTGGGAGAGTCTATTGGGAATATGATTCGGTACACGTCTGATAAAGGTTTTTTAGGGCCTTCTCCCATAAACAACTCCTCCAGCGGGTTAACTTGTAGGGTCGGGGGTTCAGGGAACTGAGCCCTGGCTGCGTGCCGCAGCTGGGCATATCTGAAATACATCCATCCGGGCAACGCATGGGAGATGGTCAGCTGGTTGAATGATAGCAAGTTACCTGATGACATGATGTCCCCCAGTGTTTTAACACCAAACCGCACCCATATGTGCGGATCCGGAACTGTCCTAAAATGCGGTAAATTAGGATTACCCCACAAGGGTTGGGCCGGAGACCAGCATCCCCACCGTAGGAATCTACGCCCGGCCACCCTCCACACCCTGAGCGACGCCTTCGTCTGCCCAGGGAGAGCAACATACGCCTTCACCCCCCTGTAGACCAAATTTTGTAAGTCCTGCAGGGAGCCCAGTATAGCTGCCTCCAGGCACACTGCATTAGATCTCCGCGCCGCAAACCACCAAGAGACAGTGACCAACATAGCTGCCCAATAGTAGACCCGCAGATTGGGAAGGGCGAGACCTCCCAGATTCACCGGAGATTGCAGTGTGGATTTGGCCAACCAGGGGGCGGAGCCATTCCATATAAAGGAACCTATACATTTGTCCGCCTCCTAAAAAAAAAAGAACCCCGGATCCAGCCTGGGCAATTCCGGAATATATAGTTAAACTTGGGAAGAAGCACCATTTTAACCACTTCAATACAGGGCACTTTCACCCCCTTCCTTCCCAGCCCAATTTTCAGCTTTCAGCGCTCTAGCGCTTTCAGTGACAATTGCGCGGTCATGCTACACTGTACCCAAATGAAATTGTTATCATTTTGTTCGCACAAATAGAGCTTTATTTTGGTGGTATTTATTCACGACTCCGTTTTTTTTTTTTTGCGATATAAGCGCAAAAAAAGCGGAAATTTGGGAAAAAAACAATATTTTCTTTTTTCTATTTGAAAAGAAATCCAATAAAATCAAATTTTGTCATAAATTTAAGCCAAAATGTATTCTGCTACATGTTTTTGGTAAGAAAAATTCCGTTAAGTGTATAATAATTGGTTTGTGTGATCACGGACATATGTACGCAAATGATCATGTACATATGTGTGCAGGTGATCACGTACATATGTGTGCAGATAATCATTGGGACATGTGATTTTAGTGGGACATATGTGGGGGACATGTTTTTATTATTAGGGACATGTGTTTTTATTATTTGGGGACATGTATGTTTTGGGACATGTGTGTTTTGGGGACATGTGTGTTTTGGGGACATATGTGGGGACTGTGTTTGTACTGTGTGGTGTGTTGTGTGTTGACACTACACTGATGATCAGTGAGTAAAAAGCTGTGAAAAGCAGCCCATACTCACTGATCATCAGCCGGCTGCAGCGATCCGCTCTCCTCTCCTCTGCGATGACTTCCGTGTGAGGAGAGGAGAGCCGATTGCCTAGCAACCGGCTGTTTGTTTACATCACATGACGGCCGTGATTGGACACGGCCGTCATGTGATCAGGAGGGCCAATCACAGAGCCCTCCTGCCGATCTGAGATGTGCCGTGTCCGGGTGACACGAGCACATCGGGATCGCGCCGCTGCGCGGGCGCGCGCGCGCGCGATCCCGCTACTCCTGAAGGACGTTCCTGAACGTCCTATCAGGAGCAGGCGGCTCCCACCCGGCTGTATATATACATTGGCCGGGTGGGAAGTGGTTAAAGATGTTTATGCGTCCCACCAAGTTCCACGGGAGCCCAGACCAGGATTGACATCTCTCTCTCAGTAGGCGGAGAAGGGGAAGCACATTTAGGGTGTAATATTTACTAGGGTCTCTAGTCACTCTCACCCCAAGGTACTTAAATTCGGTGGCCCATTGTAGCTGCATAATACCAGGTGGTGGGGGCGACTGAGCATCTAAGGGCAAAAGGATTGATTACGACCAATTTATACATATACCCGAAAAAGACCTGAATCGATTAAAAATAGTGAGTGCTGCCAATAGGGATGAGCCCGTGTCATTTAAGTAAAGCAGGGCATCATCGGCATATAGGGAGATTTTTTCTTCCATGACACCTTTCCTGAGACCCCGTATTGCAGTCGAATCTCTAATGAAAATTGCGAGAGGCTCCAGGGCCAGAGCGCACAGCCCAGGCGACAGGGGACACCCCTGCCGAGTGCCGCTCTGTAAGGAGAAGGGTGGTTCTCTGTATCCTTCACTCCCCCCCAGTAATGTCCTCTGTCCCCTTCACCCCCCCAGTAATGTCCTCTGTCCCCTTCACCCCCCCCAGTAATATCCTCTGTCACCTTCACCCCCCCCTAAGTAATGTCCTCTGTCCCCTTTACTCCCCCCCAGTAATGTCCTCTGTCCCCTTCACCCCCCACCCCAGTAATTCCCTCTGTCCTCTTCACTCCCCCCCAGTAATGTCCTCTGTCCCCTTCACTCCCCCCCCCCCAGTAATGTCCTCTGCCCCCTTCACCCCGCCCCCAGTAATTTCCAGTTCCTGGAAGAGTGGGGGCTGGGTGATATCTCAACTGACCTGTCAGCGAGGTGGTGAGCTGTCAGCAGTGTGGTGCTGTTCCTTGGTTGACCATGAGGTGGCAGCAGTGGCCCCGTAGAGCAGAGGCTAGGTGGTATCGGTAGTAGTGGAGATGTGTGTGGCAGCGGGGTCAAGGAGGAGGAATTGGGAAGGAGAGTGGAATGGGGCACACCTGTGACATAACACACCAGGCATGCCGATTCTATGATGTTTGCCATTACACCGGGACACTCACAGACGGTGTTTAGGACTCGGGAGTTGTAGTTTCCTCCTGCGCTGCTCAGTTCTCTCCAGTCTCCACCCACCGTCACCAGGAACTTGAGCGTGGTCCGGATTACAACTCCTGGAATGCAGCGCAGCAAACTGCCCTCCCAGCTCAGCCTATTCCTGTTCAAAGGCCAGTCCTGCTAAAGGTAACTGCTTTCCTGCTATGGAAAAAATACAGAAACGCCATTCCCATGCGTTCCCACAGGACTCAAGCCCTGCATCTAGGGACAGTCCACTGCTTGAGCACCATTTGCTGGGGGAATGGAGGAACAAGTAAGTAAAAGTACTTTTAATCTTAGCTAGAATAATACAGAACGTACGTCTTATGCAAATGTTTTTATACAGACTATATCTGCTAAGTTAAATTACGGTTGTTGCCACAAGTCCCGTTATTTAAAATTTCCTTTCATTTGCTGTACTGAGAGAGTTGAGAACGTAAGCTGAATTGTGCCTGGGCATGCTGGCTGAAAAAGACTGTCCTAGATAATAGAATGGTATAGAATTTGATATTTAAATTTAGGACTGGTATGGAAAGAATGGCATGGAGGTCCTCCCCATGATTCATACCAGGCCCTTCAAGTCTATTATGAATTTAAAGAGAGACCCTACGCAAAAAAAAACGTGGGGTCACTCTAAATTCCATACCAGACAATTATCTGTGGATGCAGCCTAGCAGGCCAGAAACAGGGGGAACAAGCTTGTACTCACCACCTAGGAAACCAGGCCACATGCCCGCAATATATTGATGAGCACAAGGGCCTCCTTCCCACAACCCTGGCCTGACAGTTGTGGGGGTTTACGGGTAGGGGGCTTATAAGAATTTGGAAGCTCCCTTTAAAAATAGAGGGGAACCCAAATATTGCACCCCCACCCCAATTGTGAATCAGTAAGGGGGCATAGTGCTCATTCACAGAAAAAAAGTGAAACGTAAGTAACACAACCACAGTTTTTGAGAAGTCCTTTTATTAAAAAAAAGAACAAAAAAATCCCCACAATGTAAATCCATCATCAATCGTGTGGTCCAGCAGTGCAGAGCCAAGCCAATCGTATTGAACAGTGCTCAAAGACCCATGGGGAAAAATAACACTCACCAACAAAATGCATCCTAACAACATAATATATTTTAGAAAACACATTAATTTTGTCTTGTTGTGCTTTAAAGCAGATCTGCATCCAAAACAATAAGATCAAAAGGAAAAGCCCATGAACCACTTTAGTACTGAGCTATAGCCAAAATACAGCTATAGCGCGGCACTATAGTTCTGGGAGGGCGTCCACAGACATCCTCCTAGAATCCCGTCCCATTCGTGCCTCCTGTGGCACCCATCGGGCACGCACTGTGATCGCTGTGTCCTTCAGACACAGATGATCACAGATAGGCGTAAATGGGCCAATCACAGCGACCCTTTACCATGTGATCAGCTGTGTCCAATCACAGCTGATCACATGTAAACAGACTTGCCGGTTATTAGCAGCCCTTACCTCATGCGCTGTGTCTGTGTGAGAGAAAGGACTGCCCCAGTGTCCTGATTATCACTGCAACCTCACCAGTGCCAATTAGTGCTGCCTATAAGTGCCCCCTATCAGTGCCGACTCATCTGTGCAGCCTCATCAATACCCATCAGTGCCAACTTATCGGTGTCCATCAGTGCTGCCTGTCAGTGCCCATCAGTGCAGCCTCATTAGTGCAGCCTATCAGTTCCCATCAGTGCAGCCTCATTAGTGCAGCCTATCAGTTCCCATCAGTGCAGCCTCATCAGTGCCCATCAGTGCAGCCTCATTAGTGCAGCCTATCAGTTCCCATCAGTAAAGAAGGAAAATTACTTATTTGCTAAATTTTATAACAGAAACTAAGAAAATAATGTTTTCCAAAATTTTCTGCCTTTTTTTGTTTGTTTAGCAAAAAAAAAAAAAAAAAAACCCAGTGGTGATTAAATACCACCAAAAGAAAGCCCTATCTGTCTCAAAAACATGATAGAAATTTTTATTTGGGTACAGTGTATCATGACCAGGCAATTGTTATTCAAAGTGTGACAGCGCTGAAAGCTGAAAATTGGCCTGGGCAGGAAGGGGGTGAAAGTGCCCAGTAGACAAGTCGTTAAGGATAAAATAACAAAACCAGCTGTTGCTGTCATATTCACCATTTTATGTTTTATTAATTAATTTCAGGTACTTTTATAGCGCCGTCAATTTACGCAGCACTTTACATATACATTGTACATTCACATCAGTCCCTGCCCTCAAGGAGCTTAGGCTCGGTTCACACAGGGGCAACTCAACTTACAGCGCAACTTCGCAGGGCGACTTAGAGACGACTTCAGCATGATTTCAGCGCGACTTCAGAATGACTTAAAGTTGCCTCCAGGACAGGCGACTTTGGCTGTGGCCTATCACAGAATAATCAGCTCTGTGGGAGGGAGGGGGTTGCCTGGGCAAACGTGGGAAGTACTGTACTTGTGTATATTATTTTCTTTTTCCTGTAAAGTCACCTCAATATAGATGGAGATCCGACTTGGAGTCGACTTCCATTGAATTCTATGAGTACAAGTTGCTTATAAGTCGCCTTGAAGTAGTACAGGAACCTTTTCTGAAGTCGGAGTGACTTTAGTAGTGTACATTAAGACGGCTCTCATTAACTATAATGTAATTCCTAATGTCAAGCGATTTGGGGCGACTTGACGGCTGACAAGTTGGATCCCAAGTCGTTGTAGTGTGAACCAGCACTTACACTCTAAGGTCCCTAACTCACATTCATACATATTAGGGCAAATTTAGACAGGATCCAATTAACCTACCAGCTTGTCTTTGGCGTGTGGGAGGAAACCGGTGTACCCGGAGGAAACCCCCGCAGGCACAGGGAGAACATGCAAACTCCAGGCAGGTAGTGTCGATTAGCCCTGAGTTTCCACAGCAGTACTGGATGCCAGCATCATTTAAAACGGAGTTCCACTGAAATTTTTTCTTTTTTTGTCAGCAGCTACAAAAAGTGTAGCTGCTGACTTTTAATAAACAGACACTTACCTGTCCCACGGTCCAGCAATACGGGAGCATAAAGCCCTGCTCCTCTCCCCCTCCTCTCCACAGCGCCGGCATTCTTACTGTGGGCTGTGGCTTCGCAGCTGGGCACACTGTGCATGTGTAAGCCACTCTGTGAATGGCCAGGCAATCTTCTGGGACCGGTGATGTGTCCCAGAAGATTGCAGGGAGGGAGGGTGGAGAGGTGATCTTCTATCCAGTGTCGTGGATGGAACCCCGGGAGGAAGCGGGAGTTGGATGCCGCCAAAAAAAATGACATGCCAAATGTGGCATGTCAGGGGGTCACCAGCACTTAAAGCGGAAGTTCCAATTTTTGGTGGAACTCCACTTTAACCCACTTCCTTTGAACCCAGGTTATCTTGGACCCGCCCCCAACCTGTGAATGGACAGTGAAAGAAGAAGCAGCACAGTGATGAGTGCCTATCTCTAGCAATTTGCTCTCTTACCCTATCAGCGTGCTTCTTGTTAGTACATGAACTGACTCCTTGTGTTTCTTCTCCCTCTCACACTCCAGCTCTGCTGTACAAAGAATGCAAAATGTTATTAATAGGTAAAATTTAGGTACTTGCACTACTTATATATATATAAAAAAAACACATCTCATGATGTATTGATTACAGAGCTGCATTAATTTGTGTCTTTTATATCTGCCTAGAGTTCAGCTTTAATTTTTACTTTATTACTTGTATGTAACCAGATTTATATACAGAGAATGCAGTCCAACAGAGCAGAGAAAGTGCTGAAATACATGCAGCCAGGGTGATATTCTGTATATATAGGGATTGCATGTGTGTATGGTCAACCCGAATTGTGCAAGACCCACTTTGCATAAAGAGTTAGAGAATATAGAGTATTATAAGGGAATTATGTAAGGGAATGCCTGCATACAAGCACCGCTTTATAATGAGCAGGATAGTCTCTCATTCTCAAAACTAAATAATTAGACAGAAAATCCTGTTCTATGTCACTACATGCACTTAAGGTTCTGAATTAGTTGTAAAAGTAATAATAATAGCAATCAAATATCCTATTGGCACTTCCAATTCACAGAGCATTTAGACTATTCATTACCCCTACTCCCATACAATCAATGAATTGTTCTTAAGGCTGGGTTCACACTGCTGCGGGGGGAGATCCGGATGTGATTCGCACCGCAAATCACATCCGATCTCCGTAGCGATGCGAGTACAGCCATACAGATAGTATGGCTGAATTTGCATCGCTCCCGCAGCAAACTCGCACGGGACCCTTTTTTTGGTCCGCAACAGAATCGGATCGCATGGGGGTTCACACCATGCGATCCGATTCCTGTGCGAGTCGGCAGATCGCACTGCGATATGCGGACGGATCTGGGGGTGTCATTAACATATCATTGACACTCCCAGCCGTCCGCATAGGGCAGTGTGAACTGCCGGCGGGAGTAATGCGATGCGGGAAAACGCAGCGGATTCGCGGCGTTCCCGCATCGCAGCGGTGTGAACCCGGCCTTAATCCCTCTAATTTAGGCCGGGTTCACACCGCTGCGATGCGAGAACGCCGCGAATCCGCGGCGTTTTCCCGCATCGCATTACTCCCGCCGGCAGTTCACACTGCCCTATGCGGACGGCTGGGAGTGTCAATGATATGTTAATGACACCCCCAGATCCGTCCGCATATCGCAGTGCGATCTGCCGACTCGCACAGGAATCGGATCGCATGGTGTGAACCCCCATGCGATCCGATTCTGTTGCGGACCAAAAAAAGGGTCCCGTGCGAGTTTGCTGCGGGAGCGATGCGAATTCAGCCATACTATCTGTATGGCTGTACTCGCATCGCTACGGAGATCGGATGTGATTTGCGGTGCGAATCACATCCGGAAACCCCCCCCCGCAGCAGTGTGAACCCAGCCTTAATGACATTTACAAAAGTCTGTATCATCATCTCTGCCACAAATAAAGGGTAAGTACAATGCATGAACACAAGATGGCGACATACCACAACAATCCTGAGTCCATCAACTCATTTCCACTTACTAATACAAGCAAAGGAAATGAATGGCAAGATGATGAAACAAGTGTCATAATCATCAGTTAGAGATTGCAGATATCTGAATGGACAGCTTATGTCTGGTCTGTATGGTATTTTTAGGAAAATAAGTCTCAAGAGGAGAATCAATAGCAACCACAGCAAAAACAGGCAGCACATTTATTAAGTAACTGCCACTGAACTTCTGCTATCCACAACAAATAGCAAGTCTGAGTCCTCCTATATATTAGGGTTGCCACCTGTCTGGGATTCACCCGGACAGTTTGGGTTTGGAAACATGCATCTGGGTTTCAGACTGCCTGAAATCCGGACACGTTATTCAGACCGGACTATGGCTTCCCAGCAGGGTTTCTGCCTGCAGTTGTCTAAGCTGAAAGTGTCCGTTACACTCTATTTCACAATGCCCAAAGCCAGCACTAATAATCCCCCCCCCCCCAAACACACACACAGACGGGAGAGGAGAGAGGGCTCAGTGTGCACCTCTTACCCCCGCCCCTACCTCTCTATGTCTGCCCACACTCCATTCCCCGGTGCTGTGCCTCAGAAAAGGAAAGCGGGGATGGAAATTTGAAGTCCAGCAGCTTCAGATAGATCTGGATGATACTGACTGCCAAGGGGTGAGTGAGCTCACCATCCATCCCTGTCTTTGACTGAAGTCTCCCTCCTTCTCTCTCCTACCTCTGAGTGAATACACTAAAGTAAATCAGGGTTCCCAGAGCTCCCGTTAGATCAGAGTTCCCCTTTACACCAAAAGGTACAGCATCCCCCCTTACATTAGAGTCCTCTCCTTACATCAGAGTTCTCAGTGTACCCCCTCACATCAGAGTCTTCTCCATACATTAGAGTTCTCAGTGTCCCCCCTTACATCAGAGTCTTCTCTGTACATCAGAGTTCTCAGTGTCCCCCCTTACATCAGAGTCTTCTCCATACATCAGAGTTCTCAGTGTCCCCCCTTACATCAGAGTTCCCCTTTACACCAAAAGGCACAGTGTTCTCCCTTACATCAGAGTCTTCTCCGTACATCAGAGTTCTCAGTATCCCCCCTTACATCAGAGTCTTCTCCGTACATCAGAGATCTCAGTGTCCCCCCTTACATCAGAGTCTTCTCTGTATATCAGAGTTCTCAGTGTCCCCCCTTACATCAGAGTCTTCTCCATACATCAGAATTCTCAGTGTCCCCCCTTAAATCAGAGTCTTCTCCATACATCAGAGTTCTCAGTGTCCCCCCTTACATCAGAGTCTTCTCCGTACATCAGAGTTCTCAGTGTCCCCCCTTACATCAGAGTCTTCTCTGTACATCAGAGTTCTCAGTGTCCCCCCTTACATCAGAGTCTTCTCTGTACATCAGAGTTCTGTGTCCCCCTTTACATCAGAGTTCCCCTTTACACCAAAAGGCACAGTGTTCTCCCTTACATCAGAGTTCTCTCCGTACTTCTGGTATTTTAGGTGACTGGTACATGCCCAGCAGGTAGAAGAAGCAGCTACCTTGGGCATTTCAGTAGGGGGAGGGGGGGCAAAAATGGAAGCACCTGCAAACTATGCTGCTGAAGTAGTTCACAGTTCTGGGGGGTTAATAGCACACTTTGGCCTTTTTACCCTGGGTGCTTGAAAGACCCTGTCCTATCACTGATCTTTAAGAAGAACATGTCACCTTGGGTAGCCATTTGTCTTTAAGCCTAGGGAAGAGAATACAAAAAACATTATAAAATAGAAAAGATTCTATTTCCTATCTGATGACAATTCCCCCAGATGAGCCATGGCCAGTGGTGTCTGACAGTAGATCACACACGTTAGATCATCTCCCAGTCTGCCCATATCAGGGAACTGTCATCCAGTGTCTATGGAACCTTAAAGCAGAACCATACTTCCCTTCCCTCCATTGCTGCTATGTACCAGATCTACCTGGAGGCTACTGACATCTTCTGCTGGTCTACTTCCAGGTACTGATCTCTGGACGTTTTCATTGGCCGGGCCAAGATGACATCACTCCAGTGCATGTGTAGTGTGGACAGGCAGGTTAGAAGAGACATAATGGGGTTGATTTACTAAAACTGGAGAGTGCTAAATCTGGTGCAGCTGTACATAGTAGCCAATCAGCTTCTTCAATTAGGCTTTGACAAAAGAAAACAAAACCTGGAAGCTGATTGGTTTCTGTGCAGAATGGCACCAGATTTTGTACTCTCCGTTTTTAGTAAATCAACCCCAGTATGTCTTGCCTGTTCCCCAATTTTTTGTGTTATTCTTAACGCTAAACTTTAAGATTGTGTTGCGCAAACTCCCTCTCATGCTCCAGTGTATTTAGATGAGGCTGGAGGGGTCTTAGCCCTTGTACACACGGTCGGAGATTCCGACGGAATGTGTCCGATCGGACCGATTTGTCGAATATTCCGACTGTGTGTGGTCTACATCGGACTGTTTCCGTCAGAGTATCCGACGGACAAAGTTTTCCAACTTGTTCGGACATACTCCGATCATGTGTAGAGAATTCCGATTGGACAAAGTGCCACGCATGCTCAAATCAAACTCCTACACCAAAGCTATTGGCTACTAGCGTGAACGTAGTCCTGTCGTAACGAAATAACGTCATCACGTCGGATTTTCCGACAACTTTGTCCGACCGTGTGTATGCAACAGTATCGGACAAAATCCGACGGATTTGGTTGTCGGAATCTCCGACCGCGTGTACAAGGGCTAAGAGAATGGGAGTGGAACTAGAACCAGAAAGAGATCCTGCTTTGACTGAGGCCATCTAGAAGATGAGGGAGGATACCAGCAACCACAGACATATAAACAAAAGGACAACCTGGAAAGGTGAATGGATACCAATGTAGAGATCAGTTAAGGAGAGTGGAAAAATAGCGCCGGGCATGTAATATTATTTCTTTACTATCTTATTGCTATGTTATTCTAAAGTATTGATGGTGATCACCATGACTAAGCTTCATGGGGCGAAACGCGTTGGAGAAATGGCCTGGCTGGAGTCCAGGCAGAGGTTGCCACTCATACACTCATCTTAGGGACAGCACGGATGTGCAACAGGGAGTCTTTTCTTAACCTTCAGGTATTAATGTTGATATAGGGGATCTGGTTAGCAGATGACCCCCTATACCCGAGAGGGCCTCCACTGTCTCCTTAGTTTGTAATGTAATGTAATGTAATAAAAATTTTACCTGAAGCACCACTGCAAAAAAGTCCAATGGGGTGAGGGGGAGAGTGGAAAGAGTAGCCAGTGGGCTTCAAGGGTCCAAATCTGCCCTTTCATCAGGGTTTAAGAAAAGAAGACCTGTGCTTCTAATCACACTGGAAGAAACACCCTTAAAGGTCCAGTTCAATTGAGATCCATTTATATTGTTTTCAATCTCAGGGCTTGATGAAGGGAGTAGTGAGCAGCAGTGGCGACTGGTGCTTTTTTTTCGGTGGGGGTTGGCAGACAATCACCCATCCCCCCCGAGCGACACCCACCCCTCCTCTGTTTGCCGGTTGGTCCGGCAATCACCCCATTGTGGCATATGGCAGGCAGCGTAGTCCTCTTCTCCATGGAGGCTTCCAGCTCCTCCCCTCCTCTTAGGCATCCAATAAGATCGCCTGTCCTTTCAGCTTACTGGTGTCAAAATCCGCTTCTTGATTGGCTGGGAGGAGGATCAGTGTTGCAACAGCGAATATTCATTCGAAACACACCTGGGTGGGATCGGAGCACACTCTCTGCGGCCCGAGCCCACCCTATATTGAAGACTATTAGAGCCTCAGGCTCTAATCGGTGCTTCAAAAAAACATCCCCCTGCATTGGAATCCATGCGCCGGTGTCGTGAAAGGGGCCAGGCGCATGGATAGGTGGGGGACAGAGATGGACAGAGGGGGGCAGCGATGGATGAGGGGGCTGTGCCCATGCGTCCTTAATGGACAGGCCACCCCTGGTGAGTAGCCAGTTACTCTTTCAACTGAACCCCTGACCTCTGTTAGAATAAAGTCGTATCTGGTCCTTGTAGGTACAGTGGTGTAGTAGTGGTGTGGCGCTTCAATTTACATGACATTTTTTTTTGCAGGTGGGCTGTGTCTGCCAAATCAGTTTATGTGCATACCTTTAGGTTTATGGACTACTGAAATAAGGGGAACTAAACCCTCCTATACTTTACAGCCAAGGAAGCTGCCATCTTAGCCTCTTTTCCATCTACAGTTACCTTGGTGCTGCACACGTTATCACATCAGCTATTTGATGGCTTGACAGTTCAGTTGCACAAGCAACTGTGACAGTACTCATTCATGACATGACTTGAATGTAATGGTTTTGAGAAACATTTAATTCGATAAGTTTAGTTCCACTTTAATGAAACATTGATTTGTATGGAACAGTTAAAAACTTTCCTCCCCAGACATGTGAACTGGGTGTAACTCCATATAAAAGGGAGTGCCGGGGTGAAGAGTGGGAAGGAAGGGTCTATGTCTGAATACGGCATATATTCTCTGCACAGAGGCCAGGGTATGAAACAAACCCAACTGTCTGGGATGATTCACCGCGGCTCGGAGTGCAGGCCAACAAAACAGGGAAGTGTACAGGAAATGGGAGAAGGTCTGGAAAAAACAGACACATCTCTGCTAATAATAATGTGGAACACAGCATGCGATTTGGGAGGTTCAAGCAATAGATGTACATTATATAGAGCAAGATATATACGGACATAGCAAGACACAAGCTAAGCTTGTCCAGCTCTTGAGAGACTATACATCCCGGGTAAAGCTGAGAAGATCCAGCTATGAAGAGTAGCAGCCCATGTCTGTGAACACCCTCACATATCCAGTCATGGAAGAAAAGGTTTTCACGCACAAAAATAATTAGTGTGATCTGGGATTGGGTTACGCATCCCATAGAAAAATGACAGCCGCCCATTAAAACTCTTATGCCCCATACACACGGTCGGAAATTCCAACGGAAACAGTCCAATCGGATTATGTTGTTGGAAAATCCGATCGTGTGTGGGCTCTATCGGACTTTTTCTGTCTTGAGAGCTGGATCTAAAATTTTCCGACAACAAAATCCAATCTGGCTTTATCCGATCGTGTGTAGAGAATTCCGACGCACAAAGTGCCACGCATGCTCAGAAAATATTTGGAGATGAAAGCTATCGGCTACTGGCCTCTACGTAGTCCCGTAGTACGTTTTGTACGTCACCTCGTTCTGAATGATTGGATTCTCCGACAACTTTGTGCGACCGTGTGTATGCAAGACAAGTTTCGGTCAAATTCCGTCTGAAAAAATCCAACAGATTTTGTGGTTGGAATGTCCGTCCGACCGTGTGTATGGGGCATTAGACTAGCCTTTCTCAAACTTTTTACCCCAGGGGAACCCTTCAAATAATCTCATGGAGTCCCTGCTAAAAATCATTATATCCACAAGTAAGGGTTCATTAGAGTAATAAGAAAGTTGTAAAATGTTTTAAATAGAAGCCAAGGACGTGAGTACTCCCCCTGTGCCAGGGATGTGTGTATAGTACTCCCCCTGTGCCAGGGATGTGTGTATAGTACACCCCCTGTGCCAGGGATGTGTGTAGAGTACTCCCCCTTGTGCCAGGGATGTGTGTAGAGTACTCCCCCTTGTGCCAGGGATGTGTGTATAGTACGCCCCCTGTGCCAGGGATGTGTGTAGAATACTCCCCCTGTGCCAGGGATGTGTGTAGAGTACTCCCCCTTGTGCCAGGGATGTGTGTAGAGTACTCCCCCTTGTGCCAGGGATGTGTGTAGAGTACTCCCCCCTTGTGCCAGGGATGTGTGTATAGTACGCCCCCTGTGCCAGGGATGTGTGTAGAGTACTCCCCCTGTGCCAGGGATGTGTGTAGAGTACTCCCCTTGTGCCAGGGATGTGTGTATAGTACACCCCCTGTGCCAGGGATGTGTGTAGAGTACTCCCCCCTGTGCCAGGGATGTGTGTATAGTACACCCCCTGTGCCAGGGATGTGTGTAGAGTACTCCCCTTGTGCCAGGGACGTGTGTAGAGTACGCCCCCTGTGCCAGGGTTGTGTGTATAGTACACCCCCTGTGCCAGGGATGTGTGTAGAGTACTCCCCTTGTGCCAGGGATGTGTGTAGAGTACGCCCCCTGTGCCAGAGATGTGTGCAGAGTACTCCCCCCTGTGCCAGGGATGTGTGTAGAGTACTCCCCCCTGTGCCAGGGATGTGTGTAGAGTACTCCCCCTGTGCCAGGGATGTGTGTAGAGTACTTCCCCTGTGCCAGGGATGCGTGTAGAGTACTTCCCCTGTGTCAGGGATGCGTGTAGAGTACTTCCCCTGTGTCAGGGATGCGTGTAGAGTACTCCCCCTGTGCCAGGGATGTGTGTAGAGTACTCCCCCTGTGCCAGGGATGTGTGTAGAGTACTTCCCCTGTGCCAGGGATGTGTGTAGAGTACTCCCCCCTGTGCCAGGGATGTGTGTAGAGTACTCCCCCCTGTGCCAGGGATGTGTGTAGAGTACTCCCCCTGTGCCAGGGATGTGTGTAGAGTACTCCCCCTGTGCCAGGGATGTGTGTAGAGTACTTCCCCTGTGCCAGGGATGCGTGTAGAGTACTTCCCCTGTGTCAGGGATGCGTGTAGAGTACTTCCCCTGTGTCAGGGATGCGTGTAGAGTACTCCCCCTGTGCCAGGGATGTGTGTAGAGTACTCCCCCTGTGCCAGGGATGTGTGTAGAGTACTTCCCCTGTGCCAGGGATGCGTGTAGAGTACTCCCCCTCTGCCAGGGATGCGTGTAGAGTACTTCCCCTGTGTCAGGGATGTGTGTAGAGTACTTCCACTGTGTCAGGGATGTGTCTAGAGTACTCTCCCTGTGCCATAGTTTGTAGACACTATAGCTACAAACCAATTCCTATGCATTTATTGGGATTTTTTTTTAACAAAGATGTAGCTGAATACATTTTGGCCTAAATTTATGAAGAAATCTGATTATTGGATATGTTTTATAAAGAAAAAATAAAAGTATTGTTTTTTTAAATTACATTTTCGGTAATTTTTTATTTATTTTGCAGAAAATGGTGACAACCAGGGATTCCTCAGTTTGAAGGGATTTCTTCTCACTTCCTGTTTGGGTTATAGGACAGAAAGCAAATCTCCCCTATGGGATACAGATGGCAAAAATAAAAATTGTCAGTGATTATAACCCTCCCTTAGGCCCCTTTCACACTGGGGGCGGGTGTGGCGTCGGCGGTAAAAATAGCGGCGCTTTACCATCGTTTTGGCGGCGGTCTGCGGCCGCTAGCGGGGTGGTTTTAACCC
This sequence comes from Lithobates pipiens, assembly GCF_037356315.1. Taxonomy (NCBI): domain Eukaryota; kingdom Metazoa; phylum Chordata; class Amphibia; order Anura; family Ranidae; genus Lithobates; species Lithobates pipiens. The sequence continues at coordinate 542,009,441 of NW_027507758.1, forward strand.
CCGCTAGCGGCCGTAAAAGGGTTAAAACCGCACGCAAAGTGCTGCTACAGTGGCGCTTTTCAGGCGGTATAGCCGCACTGTCCCATTGATTTCAATGGGTAGGAGCGGTTTAGGAGCCGTGAATACACCGCTCCTTTCACCGCTCCAAAGATGCGGCTAGCAGGACTTTTTTCACCGTCCTGCCAGCGCACCGCTCCAGTGTGAAAGCCCGAGTGAAAGGGGTCGGTTTTTTCAGGTGCTATTTTTAGCGCTGTAGCGCCTGAAAACCGCCCCAGTGTGAAAGGGGCCTAACTCTAATACCTTGTACACACGGTTGGAAATTCCGACGGAAAAGGTCGGATCGGATTTTAGTGTGGGAAAATCCGATCGTGTGTGGGCTCTATCGGAAATTCCGACGGAAAAAATTTGAGAGCAGGATTTCAAATTTTCCGACAAAAAAATCTGATCGGACTTTTTCAGATCGTTTGTAGAGAATTCCGATCGGACAAAGTGCCACGCATGCTCAGATCAAATTACAAGACCAAAACTATTGGCTACTAGCCTCTACAAATGTCACCACATTCCCGAACTATCTGATTTTCCGACAACTTTGTCAGACCGCGTGTATGCAACACCAGTTTCGGACAAAATCCGTCTGAAAAAAATCAGACGGATTTAGTGGCCAACTGTGTGTATGGGGCATTACCATTTAGTTCTGCTTAAACTCCAAGGTTTCTGCTTTCCTCCACTGCTGACACATTCTGCATGTAGTATCTTCTATCCACTGGTGAAACTCTTCCCCTGCCTGTCCCCTCCATGCAGCTCTTTCCTGGTCTGTCCCCTCCATGCAGCTCTTTCCTGGTCTGTTCCCTCCATTCAGCTCTTTCCTGGTCTGTCCCCTCCATGCAGCTCTGTCCTAGTCTGCCCCCTCCATGCAGATCTTTCCTATTCCCCCCCTCCATGCAGCTCTTTCCTAGTCTGCCCCCTCCATGCAGCTCTTTCCTAGTCTGCCCCCTCCATGCAGCTCTTTCCTAGTCTGCCCCCTCCATGCAGCTCTTTCCTAGTCTGCACCCTCCATGCAGCTCTTTCCTAGTCTGCACCCTCCATGCAGTTCTTCCCTGGTCTGCACCCTCCATGCAGCTCTTCCCTGGTCTGCACCCTCAATGCAGCTCTTCCCTGGCCTGCCCCCTCCATGCTGCTCTTCCCTGGTCTGCCCCCTCCATGCAGCTCTTCCCTGGTCTGCCCCCTCCATGCAGCTCTTCCCTGGTCTGTCCCCTCCATGCAGCTCTTCCCTGGTCTGTCCCCTCCATGCGGCTCTTCCCTAGTCTGCCTCCTCCATGTGGCTCTTTCCTAGTCTGCCCCCTCCATGCAGCTCTTTTCCTAGTCTGCTCCCTCCATGAAGCTCTTTCCTAGTCTGCCCCCTCCATGCAACTCTTCCCTAGTCTGCTCCCTCCATGCAGCTCTTTCCTGGTCTGCCCCCTCCATGCAACTCTTCCCTAGTCTGCTCCCTCCATGCAGCTGTTTCCTAGTCTGCACCCTCCATGCAGCTGTTTCCTACTCTGCCTCCTCCATGCAGCGCTTCACTGGTCTACCCCCTCCATGCAGCTCTTCCCTGGTCTGCCGCCTCCATGCAGCTCTTCCCTGGTCTGCCGCCTCCATGCAGCTCTTCCCTGGTCTGCCGCCTCCATGCAGCTCTTCCCTGGTCTCTCCCCTCCATGCAGCTCTTTTCTGTTCCCTCTATGCAGCTCTTCCCTAGTCTGCCTCCTCCATGCGGCTCTTTCCTAGTCTGCCCCCTCCATGCAACTCTTCCCTAGTCTGCTCCCTCCATGCAGCTCTTCCCTGGTCTGCCCCCTAGTCCTAGTCCTATCCCTTCATCTCTTCCCCTCCCCCTCCATCTCTTTCCTCTCCTCCAGCTTTCCCAGGCTGCAGCAACCAAGGAAGGAATCAGTCTGTGTCAGCCGCAGGCGTCCCCGCCCTCCCTGCTCCCGCCTCCGCCAATCAGAGCTCCGCTTCCCGGAGCATAACGTCACCAGCGGCGCTGCCATTGGCCGGCTATATTAAGAAAGCCGCATGAGCCTTTAAATAGCCGGGGCGCAGCGTGGCCGAGAGTGAAGTGTGACGGCGAGGCGCGGCTGTGAGCAGAGATCAGAGATCCTCTTCACCCGCCACCATTAGAACCATAGGCAAGCTGAGGAAGCGCCGGGCGGCCGGCAGTGGTAGTAGCGGAGCGGCGATGGCGGCTATCCGGAAGAAGCTGGTGGTGGTCGGGGACGGGGCGTGCGGGAAGACGTGCCTGCTCATTGTCTTCAGTAAGGACGAGTTCCCCGAGGTCTACGTCCCCACCGTCTTCGAGAACTACGTGGCCGACATCGAGGTGGACGGGAAGCAGGTAGAGCTGGCCCTATGGGACACGGCGGGCCAGGAGGACTATGACCGGCTCCGGCCTCTCTCCTACCCGGACACCGATGTCATCCTCATGTGCTTCTCGGTGGACAGCCCGGACTCTCTGGAGAACATCCCGGAGAAGTGGGTGCCCGAGGTCAAACACTTCTGCCCCAACGTGCCCATCATCCTGGTGGCCAACAAGAAGGACCTCCGCAACGACGAGCACATCCGCAACGAGCTGGCCCGTATGAAGCAGGAACCGGTCCGTACCGACGACGGACGGGCCATGGCCATCCGCATCTCTGCCTACGAGTACCTGGAGTGCTCCGCCAAGACCAAGGATGGCGTCAGGGAGGTCTTCGAGACCGCCACCAGGGCGGCGCTACAGAAGAGGCACGGCCCCAGCGGGGAGTGCATCAGCTGCTGCAAGCTGCTATGATACCCCCCTGTGTGTGATCAGACTGTATGGTGCCAAGGGCGCCCCGCCATGGGGTTACCCAACATCGGACATGATTGGGTGGTGAGGACTGTAATCCTGTTGCACCTGAGATTGGGGTCGTTTCATCCACCCCGACTACCCCCTCTGCATTCATTTTGATGCTTGAGACATTGGTGGTCATCTCGCTCCACCCGCTGTGACCTAAGCACTACATCAAGAGGTTGGGGGGCACATCCAAGTCTCCCAAGGACTGCATTCTTTTTGAAATTGGGCTCTCCTCCACCCTGGCCCTTTCCTAATCTATTCTACAGCTCAAAACCGTGGTCTCTTCGGTCCCACCATTGTGACCTAAGAACTGTATCCAGAGCTTGGGGGGTTCATCCTAGAGGTTACCCAAGTCTCCCCATTATCTGTGGACTGCATTCTTCTGGAGATTGGGCTCTCATCCACCCCAAATCCTATCACCTGTGTTCATTCTGAAGCTTGAGACATTAATGGTCACCTGAGTCCCACCACTGTCACCTAAGAGCTGCATCTAGAGGTTTGGGGGTCCGTCAAGTCTCCAGTGTCACCTGAGGAATGCATTCTTCTCGAGATTGAGAGGTTGCCCATGCCCCCCCATCCTGTCACCTGAAGACTCTAATCATCCTGATGCTTGGGACATTAATTACCACCTTGATGCCCTCACATGAGAACAGCAGTCATCAGATTGAGGGGTCTCATCCTAGAGGTCCCTCATTGAGCCACCTAAGCTCTACATTCAGCACATTTGGGGGTATCTCATCCTAGAGGTCACTTAAGTCCCGTTGTCACCCGAAGGCTATTCTCCTGGAGATTTGAGTGCCCATCCTACAGGACACCCAAGACCCTCATTGTCGCCTAAAGACTTCACCTTGATGCTTGGGACTTTGGTCACCTTGAGCCCCCTTCCCTGCATTCTTAAGATTGGGGGGGTTATCGCCCTGAAGGTCACTCAAGCCCACCATTGTGTGACCTAAGGACTGCATTCATTCTAATGCATGAGACATTACCACCTTGGTCTCCCTCTCCCCACTTGAGAACTGCCTTTATTAGATTGGGGGTCATCCAGGCCCTCCCCCCAGTGTGACCTGAAGACTGCCAATGCTCAGTAGATTGGGGAGTCTCCCGTTCCTGAGGTCACATCCCTCCCTTCATGACTTGAGGACTGCTGTTTACCCCACACTAGTGCTGCACCCTGCCAAGCAGTATTCCCCCTGTACAGATAGACTGAGCCTCTCTATTGTGCCAGGGAGGGGTCCACCCCTCTCTGGTGACCTGAATGACACTACCTTCTTATCCAGGGGACTCCCAAGGTCTTTGCATGTTTGGTTATTATCGTGGTGGCCCATCTTGAGATGGGATAGCAATGCTTTGATACCATTGGGTCCTCTGTTGCTGGTGTCCCCAGTTGTGTGTTGCTGTGCAATGTGTTACTGGCTTATTCACAAGCAATTGTCCTCTTCAGGGCTAACAGGGGCGATCTCCTGAACTGTATATAGATCTGTAAATATATATATATATAAAAAATATTCTATTGAGTAGGCTTGGCAGCTTGCAGTGTATCAGTTCCTGTGGAACTACAAGTGTCGGATTCTTGGGACTTGTAGTTCACCAGTAAACGGCACACTGCTACTTGCCAAAACCTGCTTAGGAGGGAGCTCTGACCTGCGCCCTTCTGTCTTTGAAAGGAAATCTGTGCTGAGACAATATACAAGCTGCCATTGGTTTCTGAAATGCTAGTTGCCTGGCTGTCAAGATCTGAACTTTTCTCTTATCTGAGACTAATCAACAGCTGGCCATACATTATACAATTTTTTTTTTTCTTATTCAATTTCCTCTAGTCTTGATTTACTGTCGTCTATGTAGTACAAGGGCCCGCCTGATTGCGTACAAATTTAAAGCTTTTAGGTTTGACCTCCATATTATATAGTTTTGGTCAATGTAAAGGAAAATTGTATAACTATGTTGCCATCCGTTGAGCATGTTTCATGCTGGTGACTCAGAAAGCGATGACCACACGTGTTTTAGTAACATTCAATGGCAGCCTGTGTATTTCTCAGTAACGGGTTCCTTTGCAGATCAGCCTGTTTTGCAGCTGTAACTTTATTTTTTTTAATTATTTTTTTCCCTTTGACACTCAATGCACTTGCCATCTGCATAGCCACTGTAACTTTATTAACACTTAAACTGAAAAGAACCACTTTGTTTAAAAAATAAAAATGTAAAAAAATCTTTTCTAGTACATGAATGTACAGTAATGGAGGAAAGTTACAAGACTTGTAGCATTCCAAGTATTAAATGGGACATGCAGCTCAACAATATTGCAAAACCCCATAAACTATCAGATGTGTTGCAGATTTTTTTTTTTTTTTTTTGTCCCGACAGTGGTACTAAATTGTGTTAAACTGAAAACAAAGGCTGACCGCAGTAAAAAAACAAAAATTTTGGTATGTTTACATTAAATTTATTATATGTATATACAGGTTTTTATGTGAAATATTAAATATCTTCTAAATATATTTAACGTATGTGGTTTTTGTATTTATTATTGTTAAAATATATATATATATATATATATATATATATATATATATATATATATTGTTTTTTTTTTTTTAATGGTACACTAATCTATTTTTTTTTTTTTTTTTTTTTTGAGGATACATAAAGGTTTTAGATCTCAATAGTGTTTTGGTTACATGATGACCAAGTGTAACAGAAGTGATGGTTTGGACAAGCTATAGTGCTGTCAGGGTGCCTACACCAGTCCAAAATGTATTTCTATTTATTACAGGTATATTTTATCTAGCACTGACCATTTATGCAGCGCTTTACACATATATTGTACATTCACCTCAGTCTCTGTACTCAAGGAGCTTGCAATTGAAGGTCTCTAACTCATACATGATTTAATGTTTTTTGGGGGGGGGGGGGGGGGGGGCTGCTTAAAGTGGAGTTTTGCTTAATAAATCTTTAAGTCAGCAGCTGCTGACTTTAAATAATTGCACCCTTACCTGTCCTAGGGTCCAGCGATGTGGGGGGAAAAGACCCCCCCCCCCTTCTGCGGCAGCCGCATTGTGACTGGGCGCCCAGCTGTGGCTTCACAGCCGGGCACCCACTGCGCATGCGCAAGCCGTGACTGGCCGGGCAATCATCTGGGACCTGTGATGTGTCCCAGATGATTGGAGAGAGGAGATCTTGCTTCCTGTGGTGTGTCAGAAGAGAATTTGTAGCTGGAACCCTCTTTAAAAAAAAAAAAAAAAAAAACGCTCCAAACCCTCCCCATCTGGCATGTCAGGGGGGTCACCTCCCTTTAAAGCGGAACTCTGCTTTAAGAAACTGCTTGGACCTCCCATAGCAATTCCATAGTTTACCCTAACCCCTTGCACCTTTGCTAGATGGCTTGGTCCATGTGTTTTTAAACTGCATCCAATTAGAATGACCTGTGAATGGAGCTGGCTCATGCATGCCTGGGGTGGTCGCCGTGCGGTTTCAACAAGGGTCCTGTTTGTTTTGGGTCCGGTTCAGATGTGAATTTAGGGAAAAACTTGCATGTGAACAGAAACGCACTGGATCCTGGACTGTAAACTGCAGCTGCACATATGTGGAGAAAAATAAAAGGTAAAAAAATGGCTTTTATATGATGCCACACACACAGATGTAACCACATGTTAACCCTTACCACTTTATAGCATACATTTGCTTAACTGCATGACGTCACAGCCTTTGAGCGGTGATATCTGAATGGTGCCTGCAGCTAAAGGCATCATTCAGATATCATCTTTTAGAGCCGGTGATTCCCTTTACCATGAGAATGAACATAGTGGCTGCTTGATCACTCTTATAGGCGGTGAGAGGGGCCTCCCGGTTCACCCCTGCCATTGGCATACCGGAGAAGAAACACACTCCAGATGCTGACCATAGAGATTTCTGGTGGGCCAGATGGTCCCCGGAGTCTCTATGATCGTTCGGAGGCTGGGCACGATGTTACCACTTCAGGCCTGGCCTCTGCATTTGAAAAAAATAAATAAAATGCCGCCGGGAATCAGATGCATACACTTGGCTGAGATCTGGGAACTTGGGAATCTGAGATGCATACGCAAGTCGAGCCCACATATGTAAACAGCATTCAAACCACACGTGTGCGGTATGTCTGCGAACTTTGGCAATAATTCTAGCTCTTCTCTTAACTCAAAACATGTACCCTGGAAGAAAATTGAACGCATTGGCTATGGGGATTTAAGTACCGAAGTTTGGTGCCATTCCACAAGCATGTTGGGTATCTATTTACTCGGCGTAACATCATCTTTCACATTATGCAAAAAAAAAAAAAAATGGGTTATCTTTACTGTTTTTTTGCATTAAAGGAAAAAAAAAAAAAGCGTTTGAAAAATTGCTGTGCAAGATAAAAAGTTGCAACAACCGCCATCTTTTACTCTGCTAAAAAAAATATATATAATGTCTGGGGGTTCTGTGTGATGATTTTTACATGTAGGAGAGATGTCAATTGGCTTGGATGACAAGTGGTTAACAAATGGATTCTTCGTTTTGCATATATTGCATCAGATATTGAAGCTGCCCAACTACATATGAAAAAAAAAAAGCCTGATGTAAGCTGAGTTAAAAAAAATAAAAATCATGCGTGTGAAATAAATATGTTATATAGATCTATATTTAAACACTTTTTTTTCCCGCTTACCAGGTCTTTAAGCTGGCAATACATTATACAATTTTCTTTACTTACCTTCAACTATGTAGTACAAGGGCCTGCCTGATTGCAAACACATTGAAAGTGTTTAGGTTTTACCTCCTATTATATGACTTTGGTAAATCTAAAGGGAAATTGTATAATGTATAGATGGCTAGCCTTGGATGTAGTGGCTGCGTTTTGTTTTTTTATCTTTTTTATTTCAGGCTTTTTCACTAAGTGGTCCTGCCACTGTCACTTCTGCCCTAGGGGGTGACAAAGCACCCTCACTCTCCTGTATTAATGGTGGGGCAGAATTGTCACCTTAGGACAAAGTGTTAGATTGCCATGTGCCTGTACTCACAGGCGTATAAACAAGCACTGCATAATCTTGAGTAAAAATAATAAATAAAAATAGAACTAACTAAAAACAAGTTCCCCTCTATAAACAAAGCAGTTTTTCTGCTATTTGGCTTTCTAATGGGCATGTTTATCCCTAGAGAGGGGGTTCATATATCGCGGAAGGGGACACTTGGGCACAGGCTTACATACCTAGGGAGGGGGGTACTTGGGCATAGGCTTACATACCTAGGGAGGGGGGTACTTGGGCATAGGCTTACATACCTAGGGAGGGGGGTACTTAGGCACAAGCTCACATACTAGGGAGGTGGGTACATGGGCACAGGTTTACATACCTAGAGAAGGGGTTACTTAGGTACAGGCTCACATACCTAGGAAAGGGGGTACTTGGGCAGATACTTAAATATCCAGGGAGGGGGGTACTTGGGCACAAGCTCACATACCTAGGGAAGGTGGTACTTGGGCAGAGGCTTACATACCTAGGGAGGGGGTTACTTAGGCACAGGCTTACATATCAAGGGAGGGGACACTTGGGCACAGGCTTACATGCCTGGGGTGGGGACATTTAAGCACAGAGGTGCATACCTGGGGGGGAGGGGGCACTTTGGCACAGGCTTACATCACAGGGGCAAACAATTGCATTTACCCTTTATGTTTTGGGACTATACAGGCTAAGGCCTGGTCACACCTGCACATTTTTAGTGCGTTTTCAGTTTTGCAGAAACACACTACAGTCCATATAACATGGTTCCCTATGGGTCAGGTTCACATCTGTGCATTTTATTGAAAGGGCCAGGGACCAGCTGGTTGTGTTGTTGGCTCCATAGACTTCAATGGATCAAAAACGTGTATTGAAAAATGCAAGTGGAATATGCATCATCTGCGACCTGCATAGGTGTGAACCAGAGCTAAGAGAATATTTTTTTTACTTTTTTAGTAAGAAAACCACAGCACTATCTGAAACAATTGCATTTTGGGAGTTTTCAGGTATGCAGGTCAGGAATACTAATACCAATAACAGACACTAAACAAAGCCTCTCCGCAGCAGCAGCTGGAAAAACAACAATGGCCCCCAGGCGTATATCAAATGCATCTCATAAAGCAGTAAATGGTTTACGAGACACATTAGATGAGGAATACTGACTTTAGCGGCTTCACCCTTGTTGGGGCCCACTGCAACCTGCAAGGTAAAAGGTGTGCCCCCTGTTATATGTTGTGTAGGGGCGATGGTTTGCGTCATTATTTATTCTTAATTTTATTTCTATACAATGCACCTCGGTTCCAACGTGATGTGGTGACTTGCAGTGAGGTTCGGTGCATAGTGTATAAATGCAGCTTATCTTATATTTTTATGCAATGCACTGCAACCCATCTTAACGTGGTGTTGTGGTATGAACCTTTGTTTTCTACACTATATTGCCAAAAATATTGGGACACCTGCCTTTACATGCACATGAACTAGTCTGTAGGGTCAAGCTTGACTTGTCCCACCCTTTGCAGCTATAAGAGCTTCAGCCCTTCTGGGATGGCTGTCCACAAGGTTTAGGAATGTGTCTATGGGAATGTTTGACCATTCTTCCAGAAGTGCATTTGTGGGGTCAGGCACTGATGTTGGACGAGAAGGCATGGCTCGCAGTCTCCACTCTAATTTATCCTAAAGGTGTGCTATCTGGTTGAGGTCAGAACTCTGTGCAGGCCAGTCAAGTTACTCCACCCCAAACTCACTCATCCATATCTTTATGGACCTTGATTTTTGAACTGGTGCGAAGTCATGTTGGAACAGGAAGGGGCCATCCCCAAACTGTTCCCACATAGTTGGGGGCATGAAATTGTCCAAAATGTATTGGTATGTTGACGCTTTAAGAGTTCTCTTCACTGGAACTAAGGGGCCAAACCCAACCCCTGAAAAACAACTGCACATCATAATCCCCCCTCCACCAACTTATTTGGACCAGTGCACAAAGCAAGGTTCATAACGACATAGATGAGTGAGTTTGGGGTGGAGGAACTTAACTGGCCTCACAGACCTCAACCCGATAGAAAACCTTTGGGATGAATTAGAGTGGAGACTGCGAGCCAGGCCTTCTCTCCAAATCAGTGCCTGACCTCACAAATGCTCTTCTGAAAGAATGGTCAACCATTCCCATAGACACACTCCTAAACCTTGTGGACAGCCTTCCCAGAAGAGTTGAAGCTGTTATAGCTGCAAAGGGTGGGCCAACCCAGTATTGAACCCTACGGACTAAGACCGGGATGTCATTAACGTTCATGTGTGCGTAAAGACAGGTGTCCCAATACTTTTGGTAATATAGTGTATTTGCCCTTGCGTTGAGATTGCATTAATTTATGCCGATCAACGCAGCTCAACTAATGAATGAATGAGCCCTTAGTCATGGAACTAGCCAGTCAACTGGCATCTTCAGTAGGAGGTCATCAATGACCACCACTGTATGTCTCTGGGGCTCGATCCCTTGCGTTGCTGGGTCTGTAAATGTTTAAACAGTGGTAGTAGAATCATCAGATCATGCGGTTTAAATTGACATGAAGTTCTGGATATTTTATGTATGTTTAACATTTCTGTGCTCACACGGATGACCTCTCTTTCAGGGGTCCCTGTTTTCTTAGTATGTTGGTGGCTGCACACGGCTGCATCTTGCATTTGGGATTTCTGAGCAGACAAATAACTTCTGCAGTGTTGAACGTGGCAGGGGAAGCCAAAGGAGCTTTAGAATTTTAGTACAAAAGTTTCCCCTCCCCCACTGCACTGGAGTTTAACGCTTCATTTCACCCTGCGGTCTCCTTCCAGGGATCAGGCAATACTGGGAAAGTGTCAGCTGTTCTATCGGCTGTTCTATCTACTAATGTCAATATCAAAGGTTCTGCTGTGCTTGGACCTTCCCCTGTGCATAGGGAGACGTGTCCCTACCCTAGTCATGCCTAGTTTTACTGTTTTACTACGCAGGCCAATCGAAAGTGATTTTTTTAGTTGCATGTGAAGCCTGTGGTTAACCATTAGGGCCCTGGAAACCTTTTTTAACCACTTCAATACCGGGCACTTTCACCCCCTTCCTGCCCAGGCCAATTTTCATCAAAAAAATAAAAAATAAAGAAGTTTTTCTTAGTTTGTTAGAAAATTTTGTAAATACGTAATTTTTCTCCTTCACTAATGTGCGCTAATGAGGCTGTACTGATGAAGTGGCACTAATATGCAGCACTGATGGGTACTGATAGGGGCCACTGATATGAAGCACTGATAGGTGGCACTAATGAGGAGGCACTAATCTGCAGCAACTGATGGGTGCTGATAGATGGCACTGATAGGCTGCACTGATGGGCTGCACAGGTAGGCAGCACTAGTGGGCACCGATGGCACTAATGAGGAGGCACTAATCTGCGGTACTGATAGGTGGCACTAATAGGCTACACAGGTAGGCAGCACTGATGGGCACCGATGGCAGTAATGAGGAGGCACTAATCTGCGGTACTGATAGGTGGCACTAATAGGCTACACAGGTAGGCAGCACTGATGAGGTGGCACTAATATGCAGCACTGATGGCTACTGATAGGGGCCACTGATATGCAGCACTGATGATGTGGCACTAATGAGGAGGCACTAATCTGCAGCACTGATGGGTACTGATAGGTGGCACTGATAGGCTGCACAGGTAGGCAGCACTGATGGGCACCGATGACACTAATGAGGAGGCACTAATCTGCGGTACTGATCGGTGGCACTCATAGGCTGCACAGGTAGGCAGCACTGATGGGCACCGATGAGGTGGCACTAATGAGGAGGCACTGATGGATACTGATAGGCGGAAATGATGGCCACTGAAAGACAGCACTGATTGGCATCACTAATGGGCACTGACTGGCATCACTAATGGGCACTGTTGGGGCTGCACTGATAATCAGTGCCCTGATTATCTTTGTAAGTTTCCCCTGTGAGAAAATGCTGCTGATTGGCTCTCATCTCCTCACACGCTGTCAGTGTGATGAGAAGAAAGCTGGTGACTGGCATTTCCTTGTTTGCGTGTGATCAGCTATGATTGGACACAGCTGATCATATGGGTAAAGAGCAGCGTCATTGGCTCTTTACCAAGATTGAGGATGCATTATGTCCCAGGGACACAGCGTGCCATTGATTGCCACGCTGTGTGACCCAGGGGGCGCACAATCACGGCGAGAGTGGGACAACGTTGTCCCAGAACAAGAGAGCCGCCCTGCCTCTGTCATTTGTCTACACGGCGGGCAGGAGGTGGTTAAAACAGAGGCAATTACATTCATATGTACCAGAGCTCTGGTAAAATGGCGTCTTATCTCGATGGTGTATCCTGGTAGTGCTAAAGTGTTACTAAACCCAGGACCCTGCATTCACTATATCTGGTCTCCCACAGTGCACAGAACATGGAAATGTAATTATTAGTAAATATAAGCTGCTAAATACCTTTTCTCATCAGCAGTATATAGCAGTCTTATGACTTCTATCAGTGTCTGGTTAAAGCTTGTAGGAGGAGTTTTAATCCTACTCTGACTGTCCTATGAGGCTGCATGACCCCTGACCCTCTGTCTGGACAGTGCTGATTGGCCCTGTGCTCATCACATGCACCCTCCAAAAAAGAAAACTCTCTAGCAATGCACACCAAACTGAGCATGTGCAGAGTGACTCCAATGCTCTGTTCTATCAGCAGATAGATTGAGAACAGTAAAAGAAGGGGAGGATCAGAGAAGACAGTTTCAAACAGCGTTTTTACACGATTCGGGGGAGTAACCCCTTAGGTTGCACAGTGAGTATAACATGCATGCTTTACTGCAAATACAGACTGATTTTACAGTTGTGGGTTTAGTAACACTTTAATGTTAGAGTCTGTTAGTGAGAACTGGGTTCCTATGTTGAGCCCAGGAGCTGAATCCACCATCTACTGGAATTGGAGTCCTGCTACAGAGCACTAAGGTCTAGTTTACACTTGCAGATAGGGGTGAGGATGGTAAAAACAGGCATTGAGCTGCGTTATTACCACCCTTTCCTAAGCTGCAAAGGCAGCTGTACAGGGGTATACATATGCCACAGACACGGTGCTTTGCTTCACAGAGTGGGAAAAATGATCCCTTCCACTGCGTTCCGTGGACAATACAGCCCGCCAAATGTGACTCATTCTAGTTCTTGGTGGTGCAGGCTTTTAGGGATGAAAACAGGTGCTTAGGGGGCAATATATCGTCTCCTCACCGCCTGCCAAACACCCAATGGCAATGTCATCACACCCAAAACAAGTCCTAAGGCACATCACATTACATCTTTGGGCATCATTGCCTAAGGCAGTGGTCTTCAAACTGCGGCCCTTTGCTTGCCTTTATCCAGACCCTGGGGATCTATTCCACCAACTGATATGGAACACTATTCTTCAAACTGACATCAGCAATGGGGCACCGTTTCTACCACTGACACCAACAATGGGGCACTATTCCTCCCAATGATACCAACAATGGGGGACTATTCCTCCCTATGATACCAATGATGGGACACTATTCCCCCCCCCCCAATGATACCAATGAGGGAGCACAATTCCTCCCCAGGATACCAATTATGGGGCACTATTCCCCCCCATGATACCAATGATGGGGAGGTATTTCTCCCAATGATACCAATGATGGGGCACTATGCCTCCCAATGATACCAATGATGGGGCACTATTCCTCCCTATGATACCACTGATGGGGCACTATTCCTTCCAATGATACCAATGATGGGACACTATTCCTCCCAATGATACCAATGATGGGGCACTATTCCTCCCAATGATACCAATGATGGGGCACTATGCCTCCCAATGATACCAATGATGGGGCACTATTCCGCCCTATGATACCAATGATGGGGTACTATTCCTTCCAATGATACCAATGATGGGACACTATTCCTCCCAATGATACCAATGGTGGGGCACTATTCCTCCCAATGATACCAATGATGGGGCACTATTCCTCCCAATGATACCAATGATGGGGCACTATTCCTCCCAATGCTACCAATGATAGGGCACTATTCCTCCCAATGATACCAATGATGGGGCACTATTCCTACCACTGACACCAATGATGGGGCACTATTCCTACCACTGACACCAATGATGGGGCACTATTCCTACCACTGACACCAATGATGGGGCACTATTCCTACCACTGACACCAATGATGGGACACTATTCCTCCCAATGATACCAATGATGGGGCACTATTCCTCCCTATGGTACCAATGGTGGGACACTATTCCTCCCAATGATACCAATGATGGGGCACTATTCCTCCCTATGATACCAATGATGGTACACTATTCCTCCCAATGATACCAATGATGGGGCACTATTCCTCCCAATGATACCAATGATGGGGCACTATTCCTCCCAATGATACCAATGATGGGGCACTATTCCTACCACTGACACCAATGATGGGACACTATTCCTCCCAATGATACCAATGATGGGGCACTATTCCTACCACTGACACCAATGATGGGATACTATTCCTCCCAATGATACCAATGATGGGGCACTATTCCTCCCTATGGTACCAATGATGGGACACTATTCCTCCCAATGATACCAATGATGGGGCACTATTCCTCCCTATGATACCAATGATGGTACACTATTCCTCCCAATGATGGGGCACTATTCCTCCCAATGATACCAATGATGGGGCACTATTCCTCCCAATGATACCAATGATGGGGCACTATTCCTCCCTGTGATACCAATGATGGGGTACTATTCCTTCCAATGATACCAATGATGGGGTACTATTCCTTCCAATGATACCAATGATGGGGCACTATTCCTCCCAATGATACCAATGAGGGGGCATTATTCCTCCCTATGATACCAATGATGGGGCACTATTCCTCCCAATGATACCAGTGATGGGGCACTATTCCTCCCAATGATACCAATGATGGGGCACTGTTCCTCCCAATGATACCAATGATGGGGCACTTTTCTTCTCTATGATACCAATGATGGGGCACTATTCCTCTAAGCCCCAGTTCATACCAGTGTGACTTGTTATGCAAGTTTAAAATCGCATGACAAGTCACACCTTATATGTGCCTATGGAACCATTCAAATTGATGTGACTCTGACATGCACCAATTTGGAAAAGATTTCTGCACTATTTTTTGCAATCTCATGTGCAATTTGCATAGACATCTGTGCAAGAAGTCACACAGATGTTGGCAAGCCACACATGAAATCACTGACACTATCAATGGGCCACTATTCTTTCCCTTGACACCAATGATGGGGCACTATTCCTCCCACTGATACCAATGATGGGGCACTATTCCTTCCACTGACACCAACAATGGGGCATAATTACTGCCACTGACACCAACAATGGGGCACTATTCCTTTCACTGACACCAACGATAGGGCACTATTCCTTCCACTGACACCAACAATGGGGCATAATTTCTGCCACCAACAATGGGGCACTATTCCTCCACTGGCACCAACAATGGATCACTATTCCTCCCACTGATGCCAAAGATGGGCCACTATTCTTCCCTCTGACACCAACGATGGGGCACTATTCCTATCACTAATACCCATAATGGGGCACAATTCTTCCTCCTGCTGACCACAGGCACTATGTCATTTTTTTACTCCCACTGACCACAGTCTGGCCCCCCTAAAGTCTTAAGGACAGTAAATTGGCCCCTTCTTTTGAAAGTTTTTAGACCACTGGTGTAGGGGGTCAGCAATAAGCAGTGATACTTACCTTATTCTTCGCTCCCTTGGCAGCTGACGCTGTCTGCCGCACTTGATAGGTGGGTAGGCCTTTAACAGCCTTTTGTACATTCCAGTCCTGCATAGTATGTGATGATGTCATAGAGGCTACAACTGGTACAATATATGAACTTATTCCTTACCTCTGATGGCAAACAAGCCATTAACCCTTGCATGGGAAAGGGGAAGGGGAACTGCCTACATGCTATTACTGAGTGTAAATGGGCACTACAGCTTTTTTCACAGGTTTACCCGTTTGTTCTAGATAAGTTTCCTAAATCACTTGTTACCAGTTTTATAGTTGCATGATAGATCATTGGTCAACTTTGACCAATTTTGATAATTTTTGCTACTAGCATTAGTAAATAGATAGGAAAGTATATCACATTTACTTGTTTTATTTTCATTTATTTTTACATTTCTTCAGTTACTTCTTGGTTTCCCGCCTAGGAAAAGGATGTCATACATTCCAGGAGTCTTCAGGGGAGGGAGGAGAGGAGGAGGGGTTTTCTCAGCTAAGCACACTCTCCTGCATGCATGCTTGAGCTAAGGGCAGGTGGATTCCAGGAAGTAAGCGCTACATGAATCAGCTGCCCTTACGCAAGATGGCCACAGCCAGAAATGCCAGGGTGTGTTTTTCAAAGTGTGCAACAATCTCCAGGGGTGCTTTTCAAAGTGATTACTCCACAGAATACAGTATAGAGACGTGGGTGGATGGGGGAGTTTGCTTTCAATATTAAAAATGAATTAACCACTTGCCTACTGGGCACTTTTACCCCCTTCCTGCCCAGGCCAATTTTCAGCTTTACAATTGCGCAGTCATGCAACACTGTACCCAAATTAATTTTTTATAATTTTTTTCCCCACAAATAGAGCTTTCTTTTGGTGGTATTTAATCACAATTTTTTTTTGTTTGCTAAATAAACAAAAAAAGATGGAAAATTTGGAGAAATTAAGGTTTTTCATAGTTTGGTATGATATTCTTCAATGATGAAGCTGCACAGATGGGCACTGATAGGCTGCACAGATGGGCACTGACAGGGCGGCACTGTTGGGCACTGATGAGGCTGCACTTACAGGCGGCACTGATGGGCAATGATTGGTGGCACTGGGCACCTATTGGCAGCACTGAAGGGCATGGGTAGGCAGCACTGTCAGGTGGCACTGATGGTCAGTGATAGGTGGCACCGATGGGCACTGATTGGCAGCATAGGGTTGCCACCTCATTCCTTTAAAACTGAACACAAATTAATTACACCACTTCTGTGGCTGATTAAGGTGGTAATTAAACTCACTTGGTGCTTTATCTGCATTAAAGAGGGATTCCACCTAAAAAAAAAAATATTAAAAGCCAACAGCTATAAATACTACAGCTGCTGACTTTTAATAAATGGACACTCACCTGTCCCGTGTTCCAGCGATGCCGGCAGCCGAGGCCGATCGATCGCTCGGCGCTCAGCTCTCGGCTGCTGCCGTCACCATTCTAGGTGAGGGAATCAGGAAGTGAAGCGAATCGGCTTCACTTCCCGGTTCCCTACTGCGCATGCGCGAGTCGCGCAGCGCAATAGGAATTGTCCGCGCTGTCACTGGGACCCGTGTGTGTCCCAGCAGACAACGCGGCAGGACAGGAAATGACATAGACTCCCACGGGAGTCTATGCCCGGAAGTGGGTGTAAATACCTGTCTTTGACAGGTATCTCCACCCCCCTCCCCCCTGTAAGGTGCCAATTGTGACACCGGAGGAGGGGAGGGTTCCAATCAGCGGAAGTTCCACTTTAGGGTGGAACCCCGCTTTAAATTAGCCTCAGAACCTGTGTAATTCATATGTGTTCAGATTTAAAGGGATGAGGTGGCAACCCTATGGCAGCACTAAACGGCACATGCCACCTATCAATGCACTAAACGTCATTGATAGGTGGCACTGATGGGCACTAATATGTGGCACTGATTGGCAGCATTTGTGGCCACTGATAGGCAGCACTGGTGGCCACTGATAGGCAGCCTTGGTGGGCATTGTTGGGACTGCACTGATAATCAGGACAATGACTATAATGCCCTGTACACATGGTTGGACTTTCCGGCGGAAAATGTGCGATCGGATCATGTTGTCGGAAAATCCGATCGTGTGTTGGCTCCATCTGACTTTTTCCGGCGGAATTTCCGACACACAGCAGGATCTAAAATTTTCCGACAACAAAATCCAATCATTTAAATTCCGATCGTGTGTAGAAAATTCCGATGGACAAAGTGCCACGCATGCTCAGAATAAATTATGAGATGAAAGCTATTGGTTACTGCTCTCTTTATAGTCCCATCATACGTGTTGTACGTCACTGTGTTCAGAACGATCAGATTTTCCGACAACTTTGTGTGACCGTGTGTGTGCAAGACAAGTTTGGGACAAAATCCATCGGAAATAAAATCAGATGGATTTTGTCGCCGGAAAGTCTGATTAGTGTACATGTCCCTTTCACACAAGCCGATTACCGTCTCTCCTCTTCTCTCCTCACGCTGTCAGCATGAGGAAAGGAATGCTGATAATCGGCTTGTATTTACATTGTGATCAGCTGTGATTGGACGTCATATGACGCCCTCCTGGAAATGTGTGACCGCGCTATAGCTGTCATTTATCTATAGCATGGCCGGGAACTTGTTAAATATCGTTTTTGGTTTGTCGTGCTCAAATACAGTGTAGTTCCGCTTTAATACGAAAAAGTTAAATCCAGATGAAAGTAGCACGTGCATTACAATATGTATGATTATTCCTGACTGAGGACCACATTACTGGTTAGAATTTCATTCATTCAAAAAAGAAACAAGAGCAATTTCCATCCTTGGCCTTTGATTTTTCTCGACACTGCGGATGAAAATTATCATCAATGTGCTTTATATTACCCATTAGAAAATTGAATGAACATTTTAAAAATGAACATGCATTTTTAACCGCGTACGGCTGGCTCAAGTCTAGTGCTGCCTACACAGGGATTTATTTTTTATTTTTGCTGCAGCACTAAGCAAATAAAAAAAAAAAGAAATAAAAAGTAAAAAACAATATTACTTTATATGCAGACTGAATGCATTACAGTAATAAATTAGGAGGGTTCAATTAGATTGTAAAGTAAGTAGGTGGCTATGTTCTGTGACAGATCATGTGCCAATTAATGAAGTGAATAGCTAGAAGATAGAAAATAACTAGTGATTTTCTTATACAATGGAACGTTGAAGAATGGGAAAAGTCCATAAAACAATTTAAAGCTGTACTGAGCATAAGAATGGAGCTGGGGGTGAATCTACAGGGGGTGCATTATCATGGGTCTATGAGCAATCCTCATACATCTACTATGTAATTTAGCTCTAGAATTTAGATCAAAAGAAAGTCCTATTTTTCCTGCTTCATGTATTTTTACCGAGTGCTAGAGGGATATTCACTAGCTGGGGTGATAGATGAGCAAAATATAGGAATTATGCCTTATTAGAGGCAGCGTGGCCCCATTTACAAGGCCGTGGGCACCGTGAACTTTAAATACCTCTGACTTCCCAAATACTGAACACAAAGAACACATAACACAAATCTCACATCCTTAGAGGAAATATGCCTACGGTTACCAGTGATCCTGCTCCATAATAAGGATCAGGTTTGGTAGCAGGCAGGGATGAGCTATGTGTTCGAGTCGAACATACGTTCGGCTCGAACATCGGCTGTTCGCCCGTTCGGCGAATTCCGAACGTTATGGGCCGTTCGCACCAAATTCGCGTGGCGCTCACGGCCCACAATGCACTACGATGGCGCAGTGCATTGCTGGCTCATGATTGGCCAAGCATGCACTGTGACCCCACATGCTTGGCCAATCACAGCGCCGGCAGCGAGGAGAGCCATGATTGGCCACAGGCAGGATGTGGACAGTATCTTGCATATTAGCCGTTAAAATTAGCACTTTTAATTTCGAACGTTCGAGTCCCATAGACTTCAATGGGGTTCTAACGTTCGTACGAATTTGGGGTCCGTTCGAAAGTTCTGGTGCGAACCGAACCGGGGGGTGTTCGGCTCATCCCTAGTAGCAGGCTTATCAGCTAAAAAAAATGGAGACTTCTACTAAATATCAACAAGCTTTTAGAGTTCGTAAACCCAAAAGCAAACAGTTGTTATATTGCAGTTTATTAATTCTTAGCTTGTGGTGGCTGCATTTGTTTTCTTTTTTAGAAAAGGAACGTACATATGAGTGGGGGTGCGGTTGCCATCATCCCTATCATTTTAAGCTAAGAAATGGTTATTCTATGTAGCGGCCATAACACTTGGCAGGGCAGCCTTAACTTTTGGACTTACCGGTTACCTCCGCTTGGCTTGTTCTTCCACGTCTAGGAGTTCCCAGAGTTAGTACCCAACACTTTGGACGCTGACACCATAAAAGTCCTTTAGAAAGGTTTCTATTTGCAGGGGTAACATCCAACAACACAGTCTCATATGGGACCAGAGGGCAAGGGTGAAGAAACTCAGACACCTTGAACTGCTAATTATCAGAAAGGCAGTCAGCACTTTGATCCAGAACTTGTGAAATCTTTGACCTTGAGTAATTTGTAACAGAAAGTGAACAGGAACCTTTCCTCAGTACCTGGAACATTCTCTGTCTCCTTGGCAGTACTGGAAAAATGTGGATTCGCTGATATCCTTGACAACCCAGCAACCAGGCACTTCTCGAGATGCCAGCTTGTTGGCCCTCCTTTGAAGAGTCCTCCCCTGGTCGCTTACACGAGCTGCGGTGCCCCTCCAAGCCGAGAGCACACATGGACGCCTTGAATCCTCCCAGTTACTGTGCCTCGGACCAGTCGGTTCCGAGACTCGGGAACAGACGGATCCTTACCCCAGACCCGGCGGGTCTATTGGGGTTAACCATTCGAAGCATGTTGCGGAGCGACGAACGCTCACGTGACCGGGACTCCTCGTGGGGCTACCCCGGTCCAGAATCAGGAACAGGCAGCTAAGGGCCTCATGAACGAACCCGGAACACGTGACTTCAACATCTTAAGTACCCTTCCCCAGACTCCTCAGCGGGGCCAGGCGCACCCACTAATTGGCTCCGGGGAACGCTGATACCCAAAGAATCCAACCAGGCCTGGTTCTGGCCTGTCATGTGCACCTAACTGTACACATGACCAGGCAGAACTGATGTCAAAGTTCAACCTACATAATTAAACCTCAGAACTCCCTTTACTTGTTCTGAGGCAAAAACTAAATTTGTACATGACAGACACCTTGTCCAAAGTGTCATCGCTACATCTATATTGCAAAGTGGTATATTATCCCTGAAGAAGATATTTTTTTGAGTGTTCGAAATGCGTTGGATATCCCCAACTTCTGGAACCATTTACTGTATTTATATAGTGGTGGGACTTAAAAGCAAGTATCTGGAGAATACCACTCTCTACAATTCTGGACACGTGCTATCATGTTACCTGCTGTTTACATTGCTATGTGAAAATTTTGGCTGTGAAAATATCATGGTTTGGAAACGACATGAATTTATTGTTTTATTTTTATTTTTTCATTTAAAGAATAGTGAATTAATGGGCACTGTTTCTAATGATGTCTGATGGCGAAACGTGTAAGATGGAGCTTGGAACACAATCACGTCACTTCCAGTTTTAGTACATCCGATCTGTGGACCGTCCCAGACGTACATTTTTTTGGCTGCAATTGTCCTTGACACTAGTTGAGTGCGTATTTTAACTTTGTGATTGACAAATAAAGTTCCTTTATTGGATTTGCACTATGAGTGTCAATCTTTTCCATGCATTCACATGTGGCCATTCCATGATTTAACATGCTTCAGAGGAGGCACTTCCAATGGACATCAAGACCAAAGGCAGATTTGTTTACATGCTTGTTACCCCTGCAGGGGTGCTGCTATCTGGTGAATGTGGAACCAACAGGGAAGCATGAGTGATATTCACTTTTCTGCACAGAAGTTGTGATCAATTTCCTTCATAAGTCACCTTGGATATTCTGCACAAGTCACTTTAAAAAGTCACTTTAGGGACATAGGGGGTTATTTACGAAAGGCAAATCCACTTTGCACTGCAAGTGCACTTGGAAGTTCAGTCGCTTTAAGTCTAAGGCCGCGTACACACGCGCGGACTGTTCGCCCAACTTTGTCCGTCAAACAGTTTCGGCAAACAGTCCGCTCAAACTTAGCATGGACGGACATGGCCACACACGACGGACGAACAGTTTGCTGAAACCGTGCGCGATGACGTGAACGCACGTACGACGGGACGAAAAATACGACGTCCTATACACTGCATTATAACTTTCGGCGTGAAAATCCTTTCTGAGCATGCGCGCAACTTTGTTTGACGAACAAGCCTACACACGAGCGGACTGTTCGCTGAAACAAGGTTTCAGCGGACAGTTTTTCGGAAATTCAGAAAAACCTTGTCCGTCAAACTGTCCGCTGAAACTGTCCGCTGAAAGCCCACACACGAGCGGACTGTCCGCCCAAACACTGTTCAGCGGACAAAGTTGGGCGAACAGTCCCCGCGTGTGTACGCGGCCTAAGGGGTAGATCTGAAATGAGGGGAAGCTCTGCTGATTTTATCATCCAATCATGTGCAAGCTAAAATGCTGTTTTTTTATTTTCCTTGCATGTCCCCCTCGGATCTACAGCGATTTTACTTCCAAATGCACTTTCAGTGCAAAGTGGATTTTCCTTTAGTAAATAATCCCCATTATCTGCATAAGCCATTTTGGAAAATCACCTATAAGGATATTATATATATATATATATATAGTGGCAGCAAACAAATTATTATAAAATATGTAATGTCCTTATATATTTATGTAAATGTTATGTAATGTCCTTAATATTTATGTAAAACCTTTATCCCCAAAGGAAAAAAAAGTCTGTTTGCGGTAACTGCTTAAAGCAAAACTCCATAAATTTTTTTTTCCAATGCAGTGTTTTTTGGTAGCTGTGCCCCCTTTTAGCTACACTCCATGTCAGAAAATAGGGTATTCTCCTGCCTCTGTAGCCCCCTCACACAGCAATGGCAGGTGGAAGATGCTACATTTAACCTCTTGCCGATTTACGTTGGCAGAATGGCACTGGTGGGCAAAAGGGCATATAGGTACGCCCCCTTTAACCACTTCCCACCCGGCCAATGCACATATACAGCCGGGTGGGAGCCGTCTACTCCTGATAGGACGTTCAGGAACGTCCATCAGGAGGAGCGGGATCGCGCGCGCGCGTGCCCGCGCAGCGGCGCGATCCTGATGCGCCCGTGTCACCGGGACACGGCGTATCTCAGATCGGCAGGAGGGCTCTGTGATTGGCCCTCCTGATCACATGACGGCCGTGTCCAATCACGGCCGTCATGTGATGTAAACAAACAGCCGGTTGCTAGGCAATCGGCTCCTCCTCTCCTCACACAGAAGTCATCGCTGAGGAGAGGAGAGCAGATTGCTGCAGCCGGCTGATGATCAGTGAGTATGAGCTGTTTTTTACAGCTTTTTACTCACTGATCATCAGTCTAGTGTAAACACACAACACACCACACAGTGTAAACACAGTCCCCACATATGTCCCCATAACACACATGTCCCCAAAAAATAAAAACACATGTCCCTAATAATAAAAACATGTCCCCCACATATGTCCCACTAAAATCACTTGTCCCAATGATTATGTGCACACATATGTACGTGATCACCTGCACACATATGTACATGATCATTTGCGTACATATGTCCGTGATCACACAAACCAATTATTATACACTTAACGGAATTTTTTTTACCAAAAACATGTAGCAGAATACATTTTGGCTTAAATTTATGACAAAATTAGATTTTATTGGATTTCTTTTAAAATAGAAAAAATAAAATATTGTTTTTTTTCCAAATTTCCGCTTTTTTGCGCTTATATCGCAAAAAATAAAAAACGGAGTCGTGAATAAATACCACCAAAATAAATCTCTATTTGTGCAAACAAAATGATAAAAATTTAATTTGGGTACAGTGTAGCATGACCGCACAATTGTCACTGAAAGCGCTAGAGCGATGAAAGCTGAAAATTGGGCTGGGACGGAAGGGGGCGAAAGTGCCCTGTATTGTAGTGGTTAAGAAGCGGTGCTGCGGGCATGAGAGCCTGCCGCGATCTCCTTGACCACGGGTTCCGCTGTCTCGGTGTCCGCCGGGTGCCCACGATCATGTCACGGAGAGGTAGAATGGGGAGATGCTTCTGTAAACAAAGCATTTCTCCGTTCTGCCTAGTAACAGGAGAGATCACTGCTCGCTGTCATCGGGAGCAGTGATCACTATCATATGAGGTGTAGCCCAGCCCCCTCACAGTTAGAATCACTCCCTAGGACACACTTAACCTATGGAGGACACGTCGGGCAATTTTGACACATTTTTGGGACCATTGTCATTTTTACAGCGATCAATGCTATAAAATTGCATTGATTACTGTGAAAATGTCGCTGGCAGTGAAGGGGTTAACCACTAGGAGACAGTGAAGGGGTTAAGCGTGTCCTAGTACGTGTTCTAACTGAAAGGGGGATGGGACTGTGTAGGGGAGATGACAGATCATCTGTTCTCCCCACAGAGAACCGGAAACTGTGTGTTTGTTTCAACACGCAGATCCCAGTTCTTGGGATCTGCCCCGATCGATCGCGGGAGCCCGGCGGTGATCACGACTGCTGAGCACTCGCATTGGCTCCATGGGCGAGCAGGGGTGCACGTGCGCCCCCTAGTGGCCATCTATGGCACCAACGTAACATGGCGGCGATTCGCGCAGTATAACTGCGGCAGCTGGTTGGCATGCATTTAAGCACCCATTTCTGATAATTTTATGGAGAGGACTAAGAAGATATAACCATGCCAATGGTGTATCAGAAAACATATGGCACAGTGGAGACGTTTTGTGGTCCAGGATGATAGGACAAAATTAGAAGCGGCGCCCCCCCCCCCACAGTTGCGGAATGCCGACCGCCCACATAACAGAAGCAGTGTGGCTGCTTTAGGGGGGCACTAGACTAATTTGCCTCTCAGCCCAGTCCACCCCATAAGACTACACAAGACTACACAAATGCCCTGTACACACAGTCGAACTTGTGCGGTCGGATTGTGTTGTCGGAAAATCTGATCGTGTGTGGGTTCCATTGGACTTTTTCCATCGGAATTTCCGACACACAAAGTTTGAGAGCTGGATCTAAAATTTTCTGACAACAAAATCCGATCGTTTAAATTCCGATCGTGTGTAAACAATTCTGACGGACCAAGTTCCACGCATGCTCAGAATAAACTAAGAGACCACAGCTATTGGCTACTGGCCCGTTTATAGTGCCGACGTACGTGTTGTACACCACCTCGTTAAGAACGATCGGATTTTCCGACAACTTTGTCAGACCGTGTGTATGCAAGACAAGTTTGGCACAAAACCCGTCGGAAAAAATCAGATGGATTTTGTTGTCGGAATGTCCGACCATGTGTACAAAGCAGAACAGTGTAGCACAAGCTGGCGGAGACTCTTTCCATGCTGCCCCCCTGCAAAGTGCTGCCCTAGACCTGGGCCTTGTCGGCCTAGGCCAGGATACAGCGTTGGGGTGGTCCTGCTGGTTTGGCAAATGAGTATTACTCTATCAACCAGAGCCGGGCTGAAAATTGTTGGTGAAACAGTTCCAGCTGCAGACACTGCTGGGGTATTCTGACAGATGGTGCTAGTGGCTGCCAGAATACAATAACCCAGCAGGGTGGATTTTTTCATCTGTGATGTTTGTGTGAATGGAGAAATCTGCTAAAGTTCTTTCTTTCAGCCCACAAGCTGATTGAAAGAAAAATATGTGTATGGCCGCATGTACAGTACACATATCTCTTCAGCCTATTGCTTGTCAGCACCTGTGCATGCAGCATGCCTGATTGGCTCTAAGTCATGTCCCTACTTCTCCCTGTCTAAGCTTTGCTGTATAAGGGATTGCAAGTGATTGATACAAATTGTGTGTTTTACACATAGTAGGATTGCCATGATTTTGGCACCCCTAGATACACATCACACTGACATAGTTCTTGGCTTGCCAGAATTGTGACCAATCTTTTCTTATCATTCCTGGAACGCATTATACTTTGCATATATATATATATATATATATATATATATATATATATATATATATATATATATATATATATATATATACACACACAGTATACACGTATATATTTGTTATATGATATATAAGGATTTTTATTATATTTGATTTTTGTCATGTACATTCATTTGTTTATTTATTATTTCATTTTTGTCTTTTTCATTTGTTATCAACATTTTGTGCTTCTCTTTCCTTTTTTTATTGTTTGTATGTATATGTGTATTATTTTATGTACATGTGTGTATATATATATATATATATATATATATATATATATATATATATATATATATATTCCTTTGCTTATATATATATTTTTATGCTATATATTTAGTTTTTGTCTTCTTATGCTCGTCTATATTTTATTGGTATACCTTTTTACATCATTTTCAAAAGCCTTTTTGGCAAGAGTGAGCATTTTTTGGCATATCAGGGCTCGTGGCTGCCCCTTACAGTTGGTGCAATTGCTTCAGCTGCCCTGATTACATAGATCCCAACTGTCCCTGATTTCGAGGGACTGTCCCTGATTTGGAGCAATGTCCCTCTGTCCCTCATTCCTCCCCATTTGTCCCTCATTTTGGTCTGATCTATATAGATGTATATAAAATGAATTTTTTGTCTATCAAAAAATGTTTCCAAGTGCTAAACCTTTCATCTGATTTCTAAATTGCTGCATTTGTAAATACCAAAAACCAATATAAAGGAATAGTAGTGGTAAAAAGCACTTGTGGGTTTAACTAATCATTTTTTTATTTATACAATTCTCCTTTAAGGGGGTGTGGTGGTGGGGGGGGTGTGTCCTATGCCTACATACTTTTGCTAATAGGTGTCCCTAATCCAGGGGTTGACAAATTTGCTTGGAATCTAGGAGCCAGCTTAAAAAGTTAGGAGCCAGGTCCGTGACGACGATCCGGACCTGTCCCTGGCCTGACATGGAGACGAGTGAGGGGAAGATAGCAGCGCCGTCGCCGCCCCCCCGTCTCCAAGTCATTGCCCATAGCTCTTAGAGGGACATTTTATTTTTTTCAAATGACAATTTTTTTTTCAATTGCATTTTAGTGTAAATATGAGATGTGAGGTCTCTCTGACCCCAGATCTCATATTTAAGAGGACCTGTCATGCTTTTTCTATTACAAGGGATTTTTACATTCCTTGTAATAAGAATAAAAGTGACACAACATTTTTTTTAAAAGAACAGTGGAAAAAAAAAAAGTTAAAATAAAGCAGAAAAAATAATAATTTTTAAACGCGCCCTGTCCTGCCCGCATATAAAAATCGGTGTTCGAACCACACATAGGAGGTAGCGCCGTGATCGGTAGAGCGAGAGCAATAATTCTACCCCAGACCTCCTCTGTAACTCAAAACGTGCAACCTGTAGAATTTTTTTAAACGTCGCCTATGGAGATTTTAAAGGGTAAAAGTTTGTCGCCATTCCATGAGCGGGTGCAATTTTGAAGCGTGACATGTTGGGTATCAATTTACTCGGCGTAACATTATCTTTCACAATATAAAAAATAATTGGGCTAACTTTACTGTTGTCTTATTTTTTTATTAACTAAATTATTTTTCCCAACAAAAGTGTGCTTGTAAGTCCGCTGCACAAATACGGTGTGACAGACAGTATTGCAACAACCACCATTTTATTCTCTAGGGTGTTAGAATAAAAAATATATATAATGTTTAGGGGGTTCTAAATAAAGGGAAGAAGAGGCAGGTAATATAATACAGGCAGAGGAATCTTCATTAACATTGCTGGTTTGTCATACCAACGGCGACCACAAGAGGGCGCCAGATTCCATAAGGAATCATAGGACCGCAGAAGGCCTCAAAGCCGCGGCCTAAATTTTCGGCCGCCGGCGGAACGGCCCGACGCGATCACGCTGGGGGGGTCCACAGACACAGGATACCCCCAGCTGTGCTGCCCCAGGCGCGAGGTCGCTATTTCTAGTCGCCAATGCGACCTGGCGACCGGGTTTTGTCGAGCCCTGCCCTAATCCCATTTCATAAAGTTGGGAGGTGTGCTGTTAATCTATAGCAGCCATTCTCAACCAGGGTTCCTTCAGAAGTGGCTAGGGGGTTCTTTGAGCTGTGGTAAGGGGACCATTCTTACCACCACTGTAAAAAAAAGGGCATTCTTCTCACTGAACACCAAAGTAAGGGGCATTTTTCCCACTGACCCCCAATTAATGTGTTTTTTCAGGGGTTCCCCGAGACTTGAAAATTATTTTAAGGGTTCCCCTGGGGTAAAAAGGTTGAGAAAACTGAAAATTTATGTCAAATACTTACCGTAATTTTCCTTTCCTGATGGACTCCATGGCAGCCTACGTGTGGGTTTAGTCCCGCCTCCATTACCCTATAGGACGACACTCCCATAAATCTTTGCTCCCTGCCACAGGCCGTGTTCGGTAACTATCCTACTCCAGCCATTTGGGAGGGAACTCCTGCTGCCATGGAGTCCATCAGGAAAGGAAAATTACGGTAAGTATTTGACATAAATTTTCAGTTTTCCTGACAGACTCCATGGCAGCCTACGTGTGGGAAATAACTCGCCAAGACACACCCGGGTGGGCAAGAAATGCTGCTTAACAAAGATTTATTTGACACCGTCAACTGACAAAACTTTAACACCAAAATCAACTGAGGATAAAGCCGCTGGCTCAACACAATAATGAGACATAAAGGTGTGAATGGAAGACCACGAGGCTGCCCTGCATATCACGTCAGGAGCCACATGGCGAGAAGCTGCCCACGAGGTAGAAAGACTTCTGGTCGAATGTACCGTCACCGCCTGAGGAGGAGCCAAGCCCTTTTCTCTGTATGCCCACTGGATCGCTTGAACTATCCATGCTGCAATTGCCCTGACTGATGCTCTAGTGCCCTTGTTCTTTCCACAGAACAGAACGAACAGGAAGTCCGACTGTCGGAACGGAGCTGTAGCTTCCAAGTAGAGCTTTAAAGAGCATCCAACGTCAAGAGGATGAATATCTGAGGAATCCGAGGATCTGAATAAGGGTAGAGAGATTTCCTGATTATCATGAAAAACCGAAGTGACCTTAGGGTTTGACCCCAACATTGGAACTAGGACCACTCTGTCCGGAAAAAAGGTTAGGAAAGGCTCCTTGACTCCCAGAGCTTGAATTTCCGAAACTCGTTTCGCTGAGGTGACCGCCACCAGGAACGCGGTTTTCAAGGTAAGTTCTCGGATGGAGAGATCCTTACTGAGCAGAGAAAAGAAGTCCAAGACTAGGGGTAGATCCCATTTAGGGAACCTGGGTTTCCTTTGGGGTCTCAATCTTACAGCACCCTTAAAAAACTGCTGAATAAGAGCGTGGCTGGCCCACTGAACCCCTGCAAAAGCAGAAATAGCTGAAACTTGAACCCGAAGGGAGCTAACTGATAACGGTAAGTCTAGACCTGATTGCAGGAACCCCAACACATCTTGAACTGTGGGTGAAACATAGGAACTGGTTCTGGAGGACATATAATAAACGAACTTGGCCCAGATTCGTTCATACACTTTATTAGTGCTTCTTCTCCTTGCACTTAGGAGAGTGGGGATGGCTTCCTTAGGACACCCTAGAGCTTCCAGCCTTCCCCTCTC
The DNA here is from genome assembly GCF_037356315.1 of Lithobates pipiens. Taxonomy (NCBI): domain Eukaryota; kingdom Metazoa; phylum Chordata; class Amphibia; order Anura; family Ranidae; genus Lithobates; species Lithobates pipiens. Next base: position 542,038,841 of record NW_027507758.1, read on the forward strand.
AAGAACCAGACCTTCAACCGGAGCTGAGCCGGACATGGATGGAGAACCGACCCTTGGGAGAGAAGGTCCCGCCTGGACGGAAGAGGAACCGGGTCCCGAAAGCTGAGCAGGGACAGGAGAGGAAACCAGGGCCTGTTGGGCCAGTACGGAATTATTGCCAATACTTCTACTCCTTCCCATCTGAGTCTCTTCAGAAATTGGAAGATGATTGGTGTTGGAGGGAAGGCATATGCCTTGTGGAATCGCCATTGTTCTGTTAGGGCATCTATCCCGTAGGCCTGCGGATCCTTGAACCTTGAATAGAACCTTGTTAGCTTCTTGTTGAAACGAGAGGCGAATAGATCCACTTCTGGAGACATTCCCAGGGATAGAACCCACTGGAACACTTCTTCACGTTGTTGTCCAAGTGGACTCGTGAAAGAAAGTCCGCCTGGAGATTGAGGACTCCGGGTACATAGGCTGCTGTTAGGTTGGACAGATTCCTCTGGGCCCAACGCATTATTGGATCCACTTCCTTCAGCAAAGACCGACTTCTGGTGCCCCCTTGCTTCCTCACATATGCGACCGCAGTTGTATTGTCCAGCCTGAGGACTACGGATGCACCCACTATCAGATGCGGAAATGCCAACAGCGCTAGGAAGGCTGCTCGTAGTTCCAACACATTCGACACTATTCCCCGAGAGGGAAAGTCCCAAATGCCCTGGGCCACTTCCGACAGACAATGTACCCCCCAGCCTTTGTTGCTGGCATCTGATGTCACTAAGATCCATTTGATTGGCAGAAGAGAATGACAATTCAGTAGATTCTCCCGACGAAGCCACCAAAGGAGGGAACCTCTCATGGTCTGAGTATCTTCGATGGACTGGGCCTTCTCTCCCGACCATTGACGGAGAAACCCCACCTGAAAGGGGCGCATCCTCCATTGTGCCCACTTCACCATTGGTATAGTAGACACCATGGTGCCAATGATCTTTAGGCAATGAAGAGCACTGAGACGAAATGAGGAGAGAGCTAGGTGGATCCTGTCTCGTATTACTGCAATCTTCTCCTCGGGTAGAGAGATGGTACCTCTTGCCGTGTTGAACAGAGCGCCGAGGAACACGAGAGACTGTGTAGGAACCAACTGGCTCTTCTCTAAATTTAGGAGCCAACCGAATTCTTTGAGGGTTGTAATGACTTGATCCCTGTGGCTCAAAAGACAATCCTTGTCCTGAGCGAGAAGAAGCAGATCGTCTAGATAATGATGAATCCGGATCTTTCTGATTCTCAACAAGGCTACAACTGCCAGAAGGACTTTCGAGAAAGTGCGAGGGGAGGTTGACAGTCCAAAAAGAAGGCAAGTAAACTGTAAATGGAACTGGCCAATGGAAAAACGAAGGAACTGTTGGAACTCTGTGGCCACTGGGACGTGAAAATAGGCGTCTTTGAGGTCTATTGAGACAAGCCAGTCCCCTGGCTGAACTGAATGATGAATTGTGGAAAGTGTTTCCATCTTGAACTTTTCCTTTTTTATGTAGCGATTTAGATGCGTCAGGTCTATTACGGGTCTCCATGTACCGTTCTTCTTCTGGACCAGGAAAAGAGGTGAATACATTCCCCTGCCGCGCTGGACATCTGGAACAGGAATAGCGGCGCCTTGATCCAATAAAGATTTTATGTAAGCTAAAAGAATTTGTCTTTTTTCTTCCGATTTTGGAATGGATGTGGGAACACATTTGAGTTTGGGTACACTGCTGAACGTCCACGTGTGTCTGGAGGAGACCGTCTTGACGGTCCAAAAATCCTGGATCAAGGCCGCCCAAACGTGCCGAAAGTGGAACAAACGTGCTCCTACCCGGACCGCCTGGACGGGCTTGATCTCAAAAGGACTTAGTCGGCTCCTTCTCCCCCATTGAACTGCTTTTCGCAGACTTCTTGAGAGATGTCTGCCTGGACCTCCAAGATCTGGAAAATTCTCGTCCAGGCCTGTAAGTGCGTGCCTCCCTAGCACGATCTTGAACCTGCTTCCTAGGGAACGATCTTCTTTGACTCTGCAGGCATCTATCCTGGGGAAGAAACCCCGACTTTCCCCCAGTGGCTCGAGTTATGGCACTATCCAGCTTATTGCCGAAAAGGGAAGAACCGTCAAAAGGAATACGACACCAAACCTGCTTAGAGGCAGGATCGGCCAACCAAGGACGGAGCCAAAGGGCACGCTTGGCAGTTACAGATGAGAGCATAACTCGAGCCACCAGATGGATAATGTCGATCGAGGCTTCTCCCAGGAAAGCTGAAGCCAATCTCATCTCCTGAATGGGAGAACTCCTGGCCAGATCTTCAGAAACATTCCTGAGTGAATCATCAACATTATTGGACCAAACCTCCATTGCTCTAGACAGAGCCGCTAAGGCCAAAGCCGTAAGGTAGATCCGCTTTAGGTCGGAATCAATTCTCCTGTCCAGAGCGTCCTTAAAGGAGACTGTGTCTTCCAGGGGAAGGGTCACATGCCTGCCCAATCGCATTACCACTGCGTCCACTAGAGGGGGAGACTCCAAATTCTTAACCTCTTCTTCCTTGAAAGGATAAAGTCTCTGAATTTTAGAAAGAAGAGAATTCTTTTTCTCTACCTTACTCCATTCGTCTGAAATCACTTCTCCCAGTTCTGAGAGGAAGGGGAAGCTAATACGCTCTTTCCTCAATTGTTTACAACATTTTCTTTGTTTTGCTGGGGCCACTACCGGCTCTTCCCAGTTCAGTGTTTCCTTAATGGCTTTGACCAAGGGAGGGAGCAGGGCAAAGTCAAAACCTGAACCAGACTCTTCCTCCTCAGATTCACTTTCTGAAAGGACAGCAGATGGATGGCTAGGCAACGAGGAATCCCAAGTGTCCTGGGCCTGAGCCTCCCTCCCCGGAGACCTTGGAGACTCTATGGGAGACAACTGGGGGGCTTCAAACTTCTTAAGACTGTCCTTAACCAATCTTTCCACCATAGACCTTAGCTGTTGGTCAGAGTCGCTCCTTTCACCTGTCGCTTTGATATAACAGTCATCACAAAGGGACTTGTCAGTAGGAACCTGCGTCTTGCACCCCCAGCATACACCTTCAGCTCCGAGACTTGGGCGAGCTGTTGAAGGGCGGGAAGATTCCCGGCTACGGAGACTGGTTCTCGCAGGAGAATCATGTCGTCTGGACCTGGAAGAGGAATGCCGGCGGTGGGATTTAGACGAATCACTTCCTCGGTGAGAACTTCGTCGTTGAGTAGACCTAGAAGGGCTGTAGAACAAACCAGCAGTGTTAGTGGAACATTCCCTAATGTTCCACTGCTTCCCCCCCCCCCCCCGGCAGGTACCCCCAAAAAGAAGTACCTTCTCCGAGGGGGCTGGCCACTAGCAGGCGGTGAGGCATCCACAGGATCCATCAGGGCTGGAGAAAAAACAGCCTAATTTAAATACAGAAAAACAGCAAGGAGGCAGAGAACAAACTGATCCCATAAAGACACATACCTTGAAACAGAAGAATCAAAGCACAGGGATGATGCTGCAGGCTTCACAAACATCCCAGGAATACTACCAGCTGTTTTCCGTTTTTAAATTCGCCGCCATAATGACGTAACGATTTTCGTCACTAAAACGCTAGTGCGCATGCGCGAAGCCCGCATCGCGCATGCGCGAACCAAGCCTCGTCCTCGCTCCGGTCCCGCGCATGCGCAGAACGAACGAGCGGCGGAACGAGGAAGTAACTGGGCGGCTGGAACGCACGGAAACCAGCCGCCCAAACAAGCCAGATACAACGCACGGCGCTGTATGGGGAAAGAAAAAACGAAGGGACACTGCACAGAAAAAGAAAGCAAACGAAACAAATACAGGCTGCCATGGAAAGAAAACGGCTCACCACTCCAGTAGACGGACACCAGCCGAGGTAGGTCCCCACACATGCCGGACTTCTGAGAGGAGGAGGAGGGGAAGATGGGGCAAACAGTCACCTGCTAGTAGCAAGGTTCACGACTTCAAACGCGGTTTCACCTGTCAGTGACTAGGCATACACCTCTTCAGCGCCTCTTCCATATGCCCCTTTTCCATACTCCGCTAGTAGCTAGAGCTTATTGGAAATTTGCGACTTCCAAGTCGCACGGCCGGTCTGTAATGCAGAAAAAAGTAAGTCTTCAGGGTAAAAAGACACATGTTAAGTCCTATGGAGGAGGACAAAAAAAGAACACGGCCTGTGGCAGGGAGCAAAGATTTATGGGAGTGTCGTCCTATAGGGTAATGGAGGCGGGACTAAACCCACACGTAGGCTGCCATGGAGTCTGTCAGGAAAGGCTGATCTATAGCTTATGCAGGCTCATTGTACATTATCCCCTTAGCGCCGACTGTGCGCACATATGTATAGCTCCAAACTGTCCCTGATTTGGAGCAATGTCCTTCTGTCCCTCTTTCCTCCTCATTTGTCCCTCATTTTGGTCTGATCTATATAGATGTATATAAATTGCACTTTTTATCTATCAAAAAGTGTTTTCCAGTGCTAAACCTTTCTTCTGATTTAGAATTTGCTGCATTTGTAAATTCCAAAAGCCAATATAAAGGAATAGTAGTAGTAAAACAGCACTTGTGGGTTTAATCAATCTTGTTTTTTTGTACACTTCTCCTTTAAGGGGGCGTGGCAAGGTGTGTGTCCTGTACCTGCCTACTTTTGCCGATAGGTGTCCCTCATTCCCATCTCAAAAAGTTGGGAGGTATGTGATTACCTTTGTGACTTTTTCATTGGTTACATCTGTAGGTTTAACGATGATAGGCTTAATCTTTGAATGTCATTTATGTATACATATTTGTGCTTTGTACATGTACCTTCAGCTATGACTAAGCACCAGTAAAGGGGTGTGAAACGCGTCAGTTGATCTATCCATTATCTCTGTTCGCTGTATGGACTGATTTTATTTAATAAACAAATGTTTTCATTGGAGTGCGGCTGTCTGGATTTTCTCTATTGTATGTGCTCTATACACAGAGCCAGCACCCAGGCTGTGCAGGGGAGATGAGGCTTTGGTATGTTTACCTGGAGCCGTATATATTTTTATTTACCTCCAGCTACTAAATGTATGTAATGGGAAGGGGTACTAGAGGGTCTATTGATGCTAACTGCTGGGAAGATCTATTTTTGCTGGAGGGGATCTATTTTTTCATGGGGGTTTATTGTTGCTGGGGAGGTCTTATGTTTCTGGGGGTGTCAATTGTTGCTGGTAGGGATATACTGTTGAGGGAGAGGTCTATCAATGCTGGCTGCTGAAGGCTCTACTAATGCTGGATACTGGGGAGACCTATTGCTGCTGCCAGCTGTCTACTGTTGCTGGGGTGATATTTTGTTGCAGGGTGTCCATTGTTCCATTGTGAGAAGGATCTGTTGGTGGTGGGTCTATTTTTGCTGAGGAAGAACTATTGTTGTTGGCAGGGCCTATTGTTGCTGCGGGGGGATCTATTTTACTGCATTTCTTGTTATTATTACCAAAGTCAATAAAAATTACTTAACACCACAAAACGATACTTGGTTCTTTATTCTCCAAAAGGGGCAGTACAGGGAGGTGGGTAGGAGGTGGAACCAAGGGACGGTTCTCTAAGTTGGGTAGGAGGCGGAGGCAAGGGATGACTCAGAAGGTGGCGTTCCTGCACCTGTCCTCTGAGAAAGAAAGCCCTGACTACTACTACTACTACTACTACTACTACTACTACTACTACTACTAATAATAATAATAATAATATTATATTTTCATGATCATCTGTCTATACTCTAGTGAATTTAAATGAGAAATGAAATGTAAAAATGCAATATTAATAAAAATTCTGCATTCATAGATATTGATGTTAATGCATGTGATAATCCATAATAAATAACTGGCTGCAGTTAGAGGAATCCATTGTGGTATTTCTATAGAGGAAAGGCAGATAATGCAGACAAAGAACAGAGCCACAGGCGGTACAGCGGCACACAATGGAGCCCAGTACCAGCTGACCCCTCCACAAGAAAACAAGTGTCAGCACTTTTCTGTGCCATTGAGGGGCTGTGACAGATCTGCGTGCTCATCCTCATCACAGCCAGTGCCAGCGGTGAAAAGGAGGCCAATACACAAAGACCTCAACTCATTGACTAGGGAGCTAATGCTGTTCTATAACTGCAATCTCCTTCATACATAGAACTGGCATTTGGGCTGCCTGCTCACACTGTAATGGATACTTCAAAGCAGTAAATACAGTGCTTATACCCCTTGAATTTCTCAGCCTTTAGTAATGTTACAAACAAAAACGTAAATGTACTTTTGTCAGGCACTCACCAGGGCTGAGTTGCTGAGAGCGGTTCCCTTGCAGCTGGGTGCACAGTACCCCTGAGGGTGGAACAGTGGGCACTGGGCACGGAGGGGCACAGATTTTCAGCAGGTGAAGTAAGCTGAAGGTCTTCTGGTAGAAGAGTGACCCGTGCAGGATGGGCTTGACACTTGGCTGGAGAAAGCCCAGCTGGGACTCTAACACCAGAAGCTGGGAGTAGAGCCTGGTACAGGAGAAGGCCGGGGGTCAAGCACAAGATAGGCCAAACATATTAAGAGTCTTGAGAGCAAGCCGGGGTCATACACAGAAATCAAGCAGTAGGCCGAGCGTCAAACACAAGGAGCAGGCAGAAGTCTAAGAGGAGGCCGAGGGTCAAAACACAGGTATCCAGCAGAAAGAGATGTCCGAGAGGCAAGCCAAGGGTCAGATGCAGGAGAGGTCCAAGAGTAGTCGGGTCAATCTGGGTCACAACGGGTAGGCACAGGAAACACAGGCAAGGCACAGGAACACTGGAGCTGAAAAGACAAACCAGCAATGACACAGAACACAGGGCTGCCTTTTATAGGCCTGCCAGAGGAAATTACATTGTGCGCATAGCCGTGTGCATGCATGCCCGCCGTTGCGCCAGATCGCGAACCTGCGTGCGCCGACCCACAATACTGTGTGTGCGCGAACCCGCTAATTCGCGCACCTGTATGCGCAGACCCGCCGCATCGCGCACCCGTGTGCGCAGTTGCGCCATTGTACCTTGCAAGCGCACAGGGAAGCACCGATGCTGACAGGCTTGTACTCTGCTAGTCCTCTGACAATTTTTATTGGCATTTTATGTGATAGACCAACACAAAATGCACATAATTGTGAAGTGGAAGGAAAATGGTTTTCCAAATTTTTTACAAATAAATATGTGAAAAGTGTGGCGTGCATTTGTATTCTGCCCCTTTTACGCTGATACCCCTAACTAAAATCTAGAGGAAACTATTGCCTGCAAAAGTCGCCTTATAAATAGATAGAGTCCACCTTTGTGTAATTTAATCTCAGTATAAATACAGCTGTTCTGTGAAGCTCAGAGGTTTGTTAGAGAACCTTAGTGAACAAACAGCATCATGAAGGCCCATTAACACACCAGACAGGACAGGGATAAAGTTATGGAAAAGTTTAAAGCAGGGTTAAGTTATAAAAAAATATCCCAAGCTTTGAACATCTCATGGAGCACTGTTTAATCTATTATCCGAAAATGGAAAGCGTATGGCACAACTGGAGACCTACCAAGACATGGCCGTCCACCTAAACTGACAGGCCAGGCAAGGAGAACATTAATCAGAGAAGCAGCCAAGGGGCCCATGGTAACTCTGGAGGAGTGAGCTTAGGTGGGAGAATCGGTTCACAGGATAACTATTAGTATGGCACAACTGCAACCCTACCAAGACAACCCTACCCAGATGATGCCTATTTAGGTGAAACGCGTAGGATTGTTACGCTGCTCCCCGGTTGCTGTCTATTTTGAAGTGCTTGTTTTTACTCTGAAAAATTGCCCATGCTGAGTTTATCCATGGAATAACCCTTATGGACGGTGGTGACGCTATAGGAGTCTGAAGCTTTCTCCCTGACCTCCAGTATTTTCTCCAGAGGCTATGTATGCTGTATACCTTACAGCAGTAAGGTAATTACCTAGTGTGCCTAGTGAACACGCGGATATCACTTGAGTGGAGAGATTATCGCACCACGAATGCACAAGTCCACCATACAGCTTTATGGTGTTTTGTGACACCTTCACTGTATTATCCACCATTGGACTATTATATCTGTCACCTTGAACAACAGCACCACTGGTTTACATAATGATGTTACCTTGCTATAAGTGATACAATATGCACATTAGCACTTTATTTTCTTGATCACTGTTATTACACCATTGTATGAGTGACACCTTTTGGTTTACATATTGATTGTTTTTGTCGGTCTACTAATTTATTTAATTTGTGACAAGTACTATGCACTTGAGCACTTTATTTAAATATCTGTTATTAGTTTTTTACACTATCTAAATAAGCATATATTCCTGTGGGACATTCCTTTTTTTCACCTTGTGTGGGAGCGCAAGATCAATTTCTAATATTAACTTTATATCTATATGAGAGTGTAACTCATAAGGTGTGTGCAGCACTCAGTCAGGTGTTATTTTTCCATTCTATACACAGCGCAGGAGCCCTTACATATACCCTACCAGGACATGGCCATTCACCTAAACTGAAAGGCTGGGCAAGGGGAGCATTAATCAGAGAAGCAGCCAAGAGGCCCATGGTGACTCTGAAGAATCTGCAGAGATCCAGAGCGCAAGTGGGAGAATCTGTCCACAGGACAGCTATTAGTTGTGCACTCCACAAATCTGGCCTTTATGGAAGAGTGGCAAGAAGAAAGCCATAAGAATTCCCATTTGCAGTTTGCGAGAAGTCATGTGAGGAACACAGCAAACATGTGGAAGAAGGTTCTCTAGTCAGATGAGACCAAAATTTAACTATTTGGCCTAAAAGCAAAACGCTATGTGTGGCAGAAAACTAACACTACACATGACCCTGAATACGCCATCCCCACCGTGAAACATGGTGGTGGCAGCTAGTGATGGACGAACTTCCGACGGGACGTTTCGCGAACGCGAAACGCGAACGGACACAAACGTTCGCGAAAACGACCGTTCGCCGCGGGCTCCATTGACTTCAATGGGAGGCGAATTTCGCAAACCTTTAGGTCGAATTTGCGGCCACGGGGTAATTATTAGGGGGTAGCACGTAGTCCCACCACCTGGACAATAGCATAATACATGTATGAGGTGAATTTGGGATCGATAACTACAAGCATTTTTTTTTTATTTGGGAAATTGTTCTGACAATTCAGGACTATGGAGCTAATGAAGGCAATGGAGGAGAGGGAAGGTCAGGGACCAGGGTAGGCAAACAAGAGGGTGCAGGAGATACAGAGCACTGACAGCAGCACCGTAATACAGAGCACTGACATCAGCACCGTGACATACAGCGCTGACAGCAGCTCCGTGACATACAGCGCTGACAGCAGCTCCGTGACATACAGCGCTGACAGCAGCTCCGTGACATACAGCGCTGACAGCAGCTCCGTGACATACAGCGCTGACAGCAGCTCCGTGACATACAGCGCTGACAGCAGCACCGTGACATACAGCGCTGACAGCAGCTCCGTGACATACAGCGCTGACAGCAGCTCCGTGACATACAGCGCTGACAGCAGCTCCGTGACATACAGCACTGACAGCAGCTCCGTGACATACAGCGCTGACAGCAGCTCCGTGACATACAGCGCTGACAGCAGCACCGTGACATACAGCGCTGACAGCAGCTCCGTGACATACAGCGCTGACAGCAGCTCCGTGACATACAGCGCTGACAGCAGCTCCGTGACATACAGCGCTGACAGCAGCTCCGTGACATACAGCGCTGACAGCAGCTCCGTGACATACAGCGCTGACAGCAGCTCCGTGACATACAGCGCTGACAGCAGCTCCGTGACATACAGCGCTGACAGCAGCTCCGTGACATACAGCGCTGACAGCAGCTCCGTGACATACAGCGCTGACAGCAGCTCCGTGACATACAGCGCTGACAGCAGCACCGTAAGCAGCCCCAGGAGGAAGTCAGCACAGCACAGGGATGGTGTGATCCCCTCATAATAAGAACCCCCAGGAGGAAGTCAGCACAGCACAGGGATGGTGGGAGCCCCTCATAATAAGAACACCCAGGAGGAAGTCAGCACAGCACAGGGATGGTGGGAACCCCTCATAATAAGCAGCCCCAGTAGAAATATGACACCGCTCAACCTCTTCAAAGAGGAGGGTAGGGGCATATAGTACGGTGTGCTTTTTTGGGTCAGGGAAGTGAGCCAAATGAATTAAGAAGGTCTGTGTGCTTGATTCCAAAAATTGTTTATAGACATATACATGGTCTACTGATCACATGTGTTGAATTCCTCCGAGATCCATGCCTCATTCATTTTTAGAAATGTGAGGTAGTTAACACTGTGGTGAGCTAGGCGAGTACGCTTATCGGTCACAATCCCCCCTGCTGCGCTGAACGTCCTTTCGGACAGGACACTGGATGAGGGGCAAGCCAACAGTTCGATTGCAAATTGGGCAAGCTCTGGCCAGAGGTCAAGCCTGCCCACCCAGTAGTCTAGGGGTTCATCACTCCTCAGAGCGTCCACATCGGCCGTTAACCCAATGTAGTCGGACACCTGACGGTCTAGGCGTTCCCTGATGCTGGATCCGGATGACACCTGTCGATGGGTCGGCTGAAAGAATGACCTCATATCCGAAGTCACCAACACATCTTCAAACCGGCCTCTTCTTGCAGGCGCTGTTGGATTGGTACCCGCAAATCCTTCTCTGGGAGTGGGAATTGCTCCTCTGCCAGCGCACGCAAAAGCAGAATGCAGCATTTCTCGAAGCAAGGCCTGGAAGTGCTGCATTCTGACAGCCCTCTGCGACGGCGGTAACATTTCCGCCATTTTGTGTTTGTACCGGGGGTCTAAGTACGTTGCCACCCAGTACTGGTCCTTGACCCTCATGCTTTTTATACGGGGGTCCCTATTAAAACACTGGAGCATGAAGGCCCCCATTTGCACTAAAGTGGAAGCGGTGTGGTGGCCTGGCTCCTGCTCATCATCCAGGATAATGTCGTCCTCTTCATTCTCCTCTCCCCATCCTCGCACAACAGGGATCCCAGAAAGGTTTAAAGCATGCTCTTCTTGCTCCTGCTCATCCGCCCCGGCACCATCCTCCTCTGACTCCTCATCAGACTCCTGTTGTTGACTTGTCTCAGATAGAGTAGCCCCCCCTGGGAATTCATCCAGCATTGCGACTTCCTCATCTTCCCGCTCCTGCTCCTCCACAGCCTGATCAATGACACGACGCAATGCACGCTCCAGAAAGAAGGCATAAGGTACCATGTCACTGATGGCGCCATGGCTGCGACTGACCAGTTTGGTGATCTCCTCAAATGGCCGCAGAAGTCTGCATGTGTCGCGCATGAGCAGCCACTGGCGCGGTGAAAAAAAACCCAGCTCCCCAGAACCGTTTCTTTCGCAGAGTTCATACAGGTAGACGTTAACTGCACGTTTCTGCTGGAGCAGCCTATCAAGCATATAGAAGGTTGAGTTCCATCGCGTCGGGCAATCGCAAATAAGACGTCTGACCGGCAGATGGTGTCGCCGCTGAATGTCAGCAAGGCGAGCCATGGCCGTGTAAGATCTTCTGAAATGGGCCGAGATTTTCCTTGCCTGCCGCAAGATGTCCTGGACCCCAGGGTATTTGACAAGGAATCGCTGCACGACCAAGTTTAAGACGTGTGCCATGCACGGCACGTGCGTGATTTTGCCCTGTTTCAATGCGCTAAGCAGATTGGCACCGTTGTCACACACCACTTTACCAACTGTCAAATTGAGCGGTGTTAGCCACTCATCTGCCTGTGAACGCAAAGCTGAAAGGAGTGCCGGGCCAGTGTGGCTCTTTGCTTCCAGGCACAACAGACGCAGCACGGCATGGCAACGTCTCACCTGGCATGTGGAATAGGTTCTGGGGAGCTTGGGCGGTGCAGTGGAAGAGACGCTAGCAGCGGAAAAGGAGGAGGCAGCTGAGGAGGAGAGGGAGGAGGATGGAGTAGGAGGAGGAGAAGAAGAGTCAGGCCTGCATGCAATCCGTGGCGGTAAAACCAAATCTACACGGGTGCCACGGGTTACATGCTTGACGGCCGTCAGAAGGTTCACCCAGTGGGCAGTAAAACTGATATACCTTCCCTGCCCGTGTTTGCTAGACCACGTGTCTGTGGTCAGATGTATCTTGGCACCGACACTGTGTGCCAGAGATACATTCACTTGCCGCTGAACATGGCCATATAGCTCTGGGATGCCCTTCTCTGAGAAATACTTCCTTCCTGGGACCTTCCATTGTGGTGTTCCAATGGCCACAAATTTGCGAAAGGCCTCCGAGTCCACCAGTTTATATGGCAGTAGTTGGCGGGCTATGAGTTCTGACAAGCCAGCCGCCAACCGTTGGGCAAGAGGGTTATCCGGCGTCATCATTTTTTTACGCTCAAACATTAGGCCCACGGAAGCCTGCCTTTTTGCAGAAAAATGTGAGCTTGGCGTGATGGAAGGTGGAGTGGAGGACAATTGTGAGGAGAGAGGAGAAGGAGAAGTAGAAGACGAGGCTGGACGGTGAGAGCCTGCAGTGTGGCTTTGTGTGTTCCGTTGCTCCCACTGGGCTCGGTGATGGCTGCTCATGTGCCTTCTTAAGGCGGTCGTCCCTAGGTGAGTATTGGGCTTACCGCGACTAACGCGTTGACTGCAAAGATTGCAGATGGCAACGCTATTGTCAGCAGCGGACACGTTAAAAAAAGCCCACACTGCGGAGCCATGTGCCGGTGTCCTGGGAGCGCCAGATGTGACCGTACATGGTCGATGACTCGCTCCTGATACATTTGCAGTCTGCTTTGTCCCTGCTGTGCAATGTAAGTCATTGCTGCTTCTCCTCCCTATCTGCTGGTCCATATCTCCCTCTGAACTCCCCTCCTCTTCCTCTCTTGTGGGCACCCACGTGACATCACTAGACACGTCATCATCAACGTCACCTTCCCCACCGCTATAAGTAGAGTAGGCAGCAACACCGGGGACCAACCTCCTCCTTGGGCTGATCTGGGTACTGGCGTCAGACTGCTGAGTAGCGCTTGTTGCTACCTCCTCTTCCTGATCCAATACCAAGAGTGGCTGCGCATCAGAAATGTCCTCTTGATATGGATCGGAAAATAATTCCAGTGACTCAAGCGGAAGGTATGTGGTGGTGGTGGTGGTGGTCGTGTTGTTGGTGGTAGTGTCTTTGGGGGTGCACATAGCAGAGAGTGAAGAAGAGGGTGCAGATCGAGAGGATGAGGAGGGTGCAGAAGAGTAAGGCTGAGCGAGCCACTCAACCAAGTCTGGTGCATCCTTTAAAGTAATTGAACGCACCTTCTGCAACTTCCCACTTTGGCTCAAGCCTGTTGCTCCTGCCCTACCCCTACCACCCCTGCGGAAGGGCCTGCCTCTTCCTCTGCATGTCATTTTTTAAATGACCCTGTGACAAAACTCTTAGTCCCTATACCGCTGAAGGACTGCTGCAGTATAGGTGAGCGGTCAGCAGTGGTGCACGTCAACCCTATCTATTGTGGACCTATAGCGGTCCTTACAGAACAGCAGACTGTACCGCACTCAAGCCTATGTACCGTAGCACCCTATACCAAGTTACCAGTCCTTATAAGAACTTTTGTGGACCAAGCAGGTTGTGTATTAGTGTTTAGCAGACTGTACGTCAGTCCCTATACCGCTGAAGGACTGCTGCAGTATAGGGCAGCGGTCAGCAGTGGTGCACGTCAACCCTATCTATTGTGGACCGATAGCGGTCCTTACAGAACAGCAGACTGTACCGCACTCAAGCCTATGTACCGTAGCACCCTATACCAAGTTACCAGTCCTTATAAGAACTTTTGTGGACCAAGCAGGTTGTGTATTAGTGTTTAGCAGACTGTACGTCAGTCCCTATACCGCTGAAGGACTGCTGCAGTATAGGGCAGCGGTCAGCAGTGGTGCACGTCAACCCTATCTATTGTGGACCGATAGCGGTCCTTACAGAACAGCAGACTGTACCGCACTCAAGCCTATGTACCGTAGCACCCTATACCAAGTTACCAGTCCTTATAAGAACTTTTGTGGAACAAGCAGGTTGTGTGTTAGTGATTAGCAGACTGTACGTCAGTCCCTATACCGCTGAAGGACTGCTGCAGTATAGGTGAGCGGTCAGCAGTGGTGCACGTCAACCCTATCTATTGTGGACCGATAGCGGTCCTTACAGAACAGCAGACTGTACCGCACTCAAGCCTATGTACCGTAGCACCCTATACCAAGTTACCAGTCCTTATAAGAACTTTTGTGGACCAAGCAGGTTGTGTATTAGTGTTTAGCAGACTGTACGTCAGTCCCTATACCGCTGAAGGACTGCTGCAGTATAGGGCAGCGGTCAGCAGTGGTGCACGTCAACCCTATCTATTGTGGACCGATAGCGGTCCTTACAGAACAGCAGACTGTACCGCACTCAAGCCTATGTACCGTAGCACCCTATACCAAGTTACCAGTCCTTATAAGAACTTTTGTGGAACAAGCAGGTTGTGTGTTAGTGATTAGCAGACTGTACGTCAGTCCCTATACCGCTGAAGGACTGCTGCAGTATAGGTGAGCGGTCAGCAGTGGTGCACGTCAACCCTATCTATTGTGGACCGATAGCGGTCCTTACAGAACAGCAGACTGTACCGCACTCAAGCCTATGTACCGTAGCACCCTATACCAAGTTACCAGTCCTTATAAGAACTTTTGTGGACCAAGCAGGTTGTGTATTAGTGTTTAGCAGACTGTACGTCAGTCCCTATACCGCTGAAGGACTGCTGCAGTATAGGGCAGCGGTCAGCAGTGGTGCACGTCAACCCTATCTATTGTGGACCGATAGCGGTCCTTACAGAACAGCAGACTGTACCGCACTCAAGCCTATGTACCGTAGCACCCTATACCAAGTTACCAGTCCTTATAAGAACTTTTGTGGACCAAGCAGGTTGTGTGTTAGTGTTTAGCAGACTGTACGTCAGTCCCTATACCGCTGAAGGACTGCTGCAGTATAGGGCAGCGGTCAGCAGTGGTGCACGTCAACCCTATCTATTGTGGACCGATAGCGGTCCTTACAGAACAGCAGACTGTACCGCACTCAAGCCTATGTACCGTAGCACCCTATACCAAGTTACCAGTCCTTATAAGAACTTTTGTGGAACAAGCAGGTTGTGTGTTAGTGATTAGCAGACTGTACGTCAGTCCCTATACCGCTGAAGGACTGCTGCAGTATAGGTGAGCGGTCAGCAGTGGTGCACGTCAACCCTATCTATTGTGGACCGATAGCGGTCCTTACAGAACAGCAGACTGTACCGCACTCAAGCCTATGTACCGTAGCACCCTATACCAAGTTACCAGTCCTTATAAGAACTTTTGTGGACCAAGCAGGTTGTGTATTAGTGTTTAGCAGACTGTACGTCAGTCCCTATACCGCTGAAGGACTGCTGCAGTATAGGGCAGCGGTCAGCAGTGGTGCACGTCAACCCTATCTATTGTGGACCGATAGCGGTCCTTACAGAACAGCAGACTGTACCGCACTCAAGCCTATGTACCGTAGCACCCTATACCAAGTTACCAGTCCTTATAAGAACTTTTGTGGACCAAGCAGGTTGTGTATTAGTGTTTAGCAGACTGTACGTCAGTCCCTATACCGCTGAAGGACTGCTGCAGTATAGGGCAGCGGTCAGCAGTGGTGCACGTCAACCCTATCTATTGTGGACCGATAGCGGTCCTTACAGAACAGCAGACTGTACCGCACTCAAGCCTATGTACCGTAGCACCCTATACCAAGTTACCAGTCCTTATAAGAACTTTTGTGGACCAAGCAGGTTGTGTATTAGTGTTTAGCAGACTGTACGTCAGTCCCTATACCGCTGAAGGACTGCTGCAGTATAGGGCAGCGGTCAGCAGTGGTGCACGTCAACCCTATCTATTGTGGACCGATAGCGGTCCTTACAGAACAGCAGACTGTACCGCACTCAAGCCTATGTACCGTAGCACCCTATACCAAGTTACCAGTCCTTATAAGAACTTTTGTGGACCAAGCAGGTTGTGTGTTAGTGTTTAGCAGACTGTACGTCAGTCCCTATACCGCTGAAGGACTGCTGCAGTATAGGGCAGCGGTCAGCAGTGGTGCACGTCAACCCTATCTATTGTGGACCGATAGCGGTCCTTACAGAACAGCAGACTGTACCGCACTCAAGCCTATGTACCGTAGCACCCTATACCAAGTTACCAGTCCTTATAAGAACTTTTGTGGAACAAGCAGGTTGTGTGTTAGTGATTAGCAGACTGTACGTCAGTCCCTATACCGCTGAAGGACTGCTGCAGTATAGGTGAGCGGTCAGCAGTGGTGCACGTCAACCCTATCTATTGTGGACCGATAGCGGTCCTTACAGAACAGCAGACTGTACCGCACTCAAGCCTATGTACCGTAGCACCCTATACCAAGTTACCAGTCCTTATAAGAACTTTTGTGGACCAAGCAGGTTGTGTATTAGTGTTTAGCAGACTGTACGTCAGTCCCTATACCGCTGAAGGACTGCTGCAGTATAGGTGAGCGGTCAGCAGTGGTGCACGTCAACCCTATCTATTGTGGACCGATAGCGGTCCTTACAGAACAGCAGACTGTACCGCACTCAAGCCTATGTACCGTAGCACCCTATACCAAGTTACCAGTCCTTATAAGAACTTTTGTGGACCAAGCAGGTTGTGTATTAGTGTTTAGCAGACTGTACGTCAGTCCCTATACCGCTGAAGGACTGCTGCAGTATAGGGCAGCGGTCAGCAGTGGTGCACGTCAACCCTATCTATTGTGGACCGATAGCGGTCCTTACAGAACAGCAGACTGTACCGCACTCAAGCCTATGTACCGTAGCACCCTATACCAAGTTACCAGTCCTTATAAGAACTTTTGTGGACCAAGCAGGTTGTGTATTAGTGTTTAGCAGACTGTACGTCAGTCCCTATACCGCTGAAGGACTGCTGCAGTATAGGGCAGCGGTCAGCAGTGGTGCACGTCAACCCTATCTATTGTGGACCGATAGCGGTCCTTACAGAACAGCAGACTGTACCGCACTCAAGCCTATGTACCGTAGCACCCTATACCAAGTTACCAGTCCTTATAAGAACTTTTGTGGAACAAGCAGGTTGTGTGTTAGTGATTAGCAGACTGTACGTCAGTCCCTATACCGCTGAAGGACTGCTGCAGTATAGGGCAGCGGTCAGCAGTGGTGCACGTCAACCCTATCTATTGTGGACCGATAGCGGTCCTTACAGAACAGCAGACTGTACCGCACTCAAGCCTATGTACCGTAGCACCCTATACCAAGTTACCAGTCCTTATAAGAACTTTTGTGGAACAAGTGAGTTGTGAATGTTTAGCAGACTGCAGCAGAAGGGCAGCAGTCAAGTATAATATCCTTTCTATATTTGGAAGAAAGAATATTATACATGTACAAGCCTATTACTGTACCACTGATACCAGTCCTGAAAAGAACCTTTGTGGAACTAATAATAACAGCAAGTCTTTAAAATTACCCTCACTGCCTGACAACACTGCTTCCTTCCTGTCCCTATACAAATTGGCAAAAAAAGAGAACGATTAGTGGTTACTGGAACAGCTCTTTTGTGGACCTTGATAGTAACAGCTAATGATGATGATGATGATGATGATGATGAAAGACTAATCTGGCTGTCCCTGTAGCATACACCGTCCTTTCCCTTTCTCTAAACTAACAAAAGACACTCAGGCTGCTGCAAGAATCAGCAGCACAGCAAACCTATCAACACCTAACACCTATACCAGTCCTGAAAAGAACTTTTGTGTACCAAATAGCTAGTGGTTTATCTCTCCCTACTCCACACAGGAACCTGTCCCTATCTTAACAGAAGAAAGAATGTAAAATGGCCACCGGATCGGGTGTATTTATAGGTTAGGGGGAATGTACAAGTGTCCATGTGCTGTCATGTCTCAATTGGCTGTCCTGTATCACATGATAAACGTGTCACCAAAGGTTAAAGTTCTTGTATACATTAAACACGTAAGTCCGCCGCGGCGAACGACGGAAAAAGGCGTTCGAACGTGCGGACCGCGAATGTCGGAAATTCGCCGCGAAACGACCGCCGGGCGAACCGTTCGGCCATCACTAGTGGCAGCATCATGTGTGGGGATGCTTTTCTTCAGCAGGGGCAGGGAAGCTGGTCAGAGTTAATGAAAAGATGGATGGAGCCAAACACAGGGCAATCTTAGACGAAAACCTGTTAGATTCTGCAAAAGACTTGACACAGGGGTGGAGGTTCACCTTCCAGCAGGACAATGACATACAGCCAGAGCTACAATGGAATGTTTTAGATCAAATCATATTCATGTGTTAAAATGGCCCAGTCAAAGTCCAGACCTAAATCCAATTGAGAATCTGTGACAAGACTTGAAAATTGCTGTTCACAGACACTGTCCATCCAATCTGACAGAGCTTGAGCTATTTTGCAAATATATTTCACCTTCGAGTGCTGCTAGTTTTTGCCTACAGATAAGCTTTAAAGTAGATCTAAATGCTTGCTCTAAACCCGAAAGTCCAGGCAAACATTCGTTGTTTTGGAGCTAAGGCCATCACTGCTGGACGAAGCTGTTTTTTTTACCAAGTGACTCCACGGATATCCAGAATTCCGCTCAGTCCTGGTTGGCTGTTTTGCTTTCTGCACCACTGGGCAGCTGTGTCAGGATCCAAGGTGGCTCATGGGTGTGTGGTAGCCATTGTTCTCCACTCATGGAACAGATTTAGAGTCCATCTAAGAACCCAGTGCTAATTTTTACTTAGAGATAAGCTTTAAAGTAGATCTAAACACTTAGGCCGCGTACACACGCGCGGACTGTTCGCCCAACTTTGTCCGTCCAACAGTTTCGGCAAACAGTCCGCTCAAACTTAGCATGGACGGACATGGCCACACACGACGGACGAACAGTTTGCTGAAACCGTGCGCGATGACGTGAACGGCACGTACGACGGGACGAAAAATACGACGTCCTATACACTGCATTATAGCTTTCGGCGTGAAAATCCTTTCTGAGCATGCGCGCAACTTTGTTTGACGAACAAGCCTACACACGGGCGGACTGTTCGCTCAAACAAGGTTTCAGCGGACAGTTTTTCGGAAATTCCGAAAAACCTTGTCCGTCCAACTGTCCGCTGAAACTGTCCGCTGAAAGCCCACACACGAGCGGACTGTCCGCCCAAACACTGTTCAGCGGACAAAGTTGGGCGAACAGTCCGCCCGTGTGTACACGGCCTTACTCTAAAGCCGCGTACACACGGGCGGACTGTATGGCCAACTTAGTCCGTCAGACAATCCGATGGACAGTCCGTCCTACTTTCGAATGAACGGACTTGACCACACACGGATGCACAAACAGTCCGTCGAAAGTTTGCGCGATGACGTGTACAGCACGTACGACGGGACTAGAAATAGGAAGTCCAATACACAGCAATGCAACCTTTCGCCGTGTAAATCCTTTCTGAGCATGCACCATACTTCCGTCGAACTAGCCTACTCACGAGCGGATTGTCCGCTGAAACCAAAGTACGACGGACAATATTACGGAAATTCCGAAATACTTAGTCCGCCAGACTGCACGCTGAAAAAGTCCGCTGAAGCCCACACACGAGCGGACTGTCCGCTGAAATGTGTTTCGACGGACTAAGTTGGCCAGACAGTCCACCTGTGTGTACGCGGCTTGGGCCCTCAAGTCCAACACAAACAACTGCTGTTCTGGAGGCCATCACTGCCTGACGTAAAGTGTCTGTTTTTCTTCTGGGGTGACTCCAGAGACATCCAATACTACACTTGGGCCTGGTTGGCCATTTTGCTGGGTAGCCGTGGTGGGATCCATGGTGGCTCTTGGGTGTGTGGTTCTTTACTCATGAAACAGATTAAGTCCATCTAAAAAACCTGTTGCTTTTCCTGTCTTAAAAAGATGGAATGCTCAGGACCACCATGCTCCGGGATTGCACATTGAAACCCTCCAACAGTATTCATCTATGAACAGACAGAAAGGGGTTAACCTGTAATGCACAGTAATCCACGTGTATACATACTGTAACGTTGTCTGCATTTATTATGCTGAGACAAGTCTGCTATTTCTGACCTGGGTTCTTCTCTATTTGACCATTGTGCTTCTGATCAATGATTTACTGTATATTATAGCTAGCCGGAGTGTGGTCCCAAGTGGCACCCAGCGCTGAGTGTTCTTATTTAATGTTTCTCAGGGTATAATTATAAACATAATGAATAATGGATAAGGTGGCTACTGATACATATCAGGTGGAGTCTACTATGATAAGATGCAGTTATAGTTATAGCTTCAGAAATAATTGCAGTGTTTAGGAAATATAAGGCATATCATATAACTAACCCACCCACCCAGATGCGCATATTGACCGCCGACGCTGTATATGTATATAAAACTCGTGAAAGATGGGGTTTCCCACTGTGGTCAGCTGCTGTATTTAGTGACGTTTGGTACGTGACATATAGCTCAGTCTACCATCCTGAAGAAAGGAGAGCTATGGGCAAATAGCCGAATTCAGCAACATAAGCAGAGAAACACAGATAAGCTGTGTCTGTTGTTTAGTTTTTAGACGTGCTGTGTGCAGAAATGCTGATTCACAATACATTTCAGCCTGCCACATTTAGATTTTTTTTGAAAAAGATTCCTGCACTATTTATGACTTGCATTGACATCTGTTAAATGAAGTCCCACAGATATCAGCAAGGTGCACATTGATCATAGTCATTGATAGTCGACTTTGAAGTCACGCTGAAGTAGCGCAACTTCGAAGCTGCACTGGTATGAACTAGGGTCTACCCATTCACGTTTGCCCATCACCTTGCCCAGCAGCATATACTGAACTTTTCTGTACTCTGCCAGCACTCCATCCAGTGCCGGTAATGCCGCGTACACACGGTCGAACTGTATGACGTACTTAGTCCGTCATACAATCCGACGGACAATCCGGCGTACTTTCCACTGAACGGACTTGACCACACACGGATACACAAACAGTCTGACGAAAGCTTGCGCGATGACGTACAGCACGTACGACGGGACTAGAAATAGGAAGTCCAAGACACAGCAAAGCCCTGTAAATCCTTTCTGGGCATGCGCCATTCTTAGTCCGTCGGACTAGCATACTGACGACCGTATTGTCCGCTGAAACCAAAGTACGACGGAAAGATTTTTGGGCAAACCGAAATTCTTAGTATTCCGGACTGCACGCTGAAAAAGTCAGCTGAAGCCCACACATGAGCGGATTGTCCGTTGAAATGTGTTTCAACGGACTAAGTACATCATACAGTTCGACCGTGTGTACGCGGCATATGGGAGACCATGTGACTTACTCCATGTAACAGCACTGCTAAACAGGGAGTGTGTGAAATCTGGCTCTTCATAGGTAAGGATGAGGTTCAGGCTTGCTGCTACCATGGCTTTACCACACATCTCAAGGATTTCCAATTAGGTTAGCAACCAGAAATAAGGAACCTCCACCTACAAAACAATGCATAGCCTTTGTTTCTGATCAGCTAAGTCACAGAAGCCAGTCATTTGAGGAAATGGATAACCTATTCCCTTTCTAAGAGTGGGCTCACAGCAGCCATGTTATCAGTATGTGAATTGAAGCTTTTAGACCTCTTTCACGCAAGTGTCAGTTTCTATGGTGGTGGATTGCTTTTCCAAGGTCAATTCTGTTGCCTCCTGCTTTTTTTTTTTTTTTATGTATTTTTAGGCTGAATGGGGAATTTGTATAAAAACAATCGCAACTGCAAGCCAAGTGTTTGGTTCAAAATTGGGGCGCATCCCCATTAAATTCAATGGGCGAGTTTGACAGGTGGTGCCCTCTGTCAAACTTGGCGTGCCAAATTAAATGTGTTACAGCTATGAAGCAAAAGAGTGTGGCCATGGCATGCGAAAGGTCCCCTTCGGCTGCATGTTATGTTTTAGGGAGGGGGCAGTGAAACCGCAGCTAAACTGCCTGTTTTTACAGCCCCCTGGCCACGAACGTGAAAGAGGCCTTGGGGAGGGCCTGTGATGGTGGAGGTGAACAGCTATGAAGCAAAACACTGTGGCCATGGAAGAAAAACAGCATGGCCATGGCATGCGAAAGGTCCCCTTGGGCTGCATGTTATGTTTTAGGGAGGTGGCAGTGAAACCACATCTAAATTGCCTGTTTTTACAGCCCCCTGGCCACGAACGTGAAAGAGGCCTTGGGGAGGGCCTGTGATGGTGAAGGTGAACAGCTATGAAGCAAAACACCGTGGCATGGAAGCAAAACACTGTGGCCATGGCATGCGTAAGGTCCCTTTGGGCTGCATGTTATGTTTTAGGGAGGTGGCAGTGAAACCGCAGCTAAACTGCCTGTTTTTACAGCCCCCTGGCCACGCATGTGAAAAAGGCTTTGGGGAGGGCCTGTGATGGTGGAGGTGAACAGTAACAGCTTGGAGGGTCTAAGCAACATCCTAGCAACAAGGCAGTATGGGATGATACCATCTCTGGGACTTTTTCAGTCAAGCTTTAGGAGGTATGTAAATGGCCTACCCCTTTAGCAAGGGCATTGTTCAACTTTGGTCATAGCTGCACAGATTGTTTTTATCTACAGGCATCATGTACCTGCATAGGCATTTTTTGGTAAAGGTGAACTATGCCTTCAAAGTAGATCGAAACCCTTATTGGATGACATTAAACCCCCTATGCAAACGTAAGCAATTAGAAACTTGTTTCCAGAAGCTCTTTAATGCTCAGCCCTCAGATTTATATGTTGTTTATATCTGAGAGATGTGCTGCCACTCAGTGCTCAGATTGAAGTACATGAGCTTCTTTGGGGTCATACATTTTTTTGGGCCCCAATTGACTTCAATGGGAGCACCAAACAGAAAGAAAAAAAAGACTAACAAAATATGAATGTATTTCCCAATGAACTTAATAAAAAGCCAGACAATGCACTTGGTTTTGAGTTACATTTTAACACAACACATTAAAAATGAATGTGCATTTTCTAACCCAATAATGTGGTAAAGATGTGCCTGCCGACATAATAACCACATGGCTGACAGCCCATGGCTTTTTCCAGATTAGGCTTGTCTTATTTTGGTGCCATGCTCATGGGAAAATCAACCCAATTAATCCACACAATTCACATAATTAGCTGGGTGAAGAATACACGCTAATCTTAAGTGGTCCACTTTAGTGCTTTCATGCCAAATTAAGAATGACATGAGAAATTTTACAGTCTTTGTGGAGAGCTGTAAAAGAATAAAATAATCCTTTCACCTTTCATGTATTACAAAGGCAAGAATTGACTTTGTGTCATAAATCACAACTACAACTTGAAAGCTCCTAAAAATTGGTTGAAGCTCCTCGTCCAGATGTTTTTCTTGTTAAAACACTTGACCCTCATCTTTTTCTTTCAAGTTCTGGGATGACATTCAGCAAAAGGACCCCCCTAAGGCGATGAGGAGGCACTGCTTTGATGACACTACAGGCGGCAATTATTGGACTTGTTTAAAGCTCATTGTTTGTCATTTGGGCTGTTGGTAATATTTATGACGATCTTGTTAGTGAGTTTAATGAAAGAATGTGACAATGGTGTGCAGGTGGATAATGACGGCATTACTATTGCAATTATTTTTTGTTATTTTTTTTCAATTTCTTGGCTTTCCAGGTTCTATACCAGTGTATTACACATTGGAATCCACGTATAAAATACGTTTCCATGTGAATGTCCACCGCCAGATTATGGGGACGTGGCAGCTGCTGGGGGGAGCAGAGGATCAGGTAGGTAAAACTGGTCCTCCTCTCCCCATGATAAAACATGCTACTAACCCTTGCAGCGCAGGCACAGCCATACTGCTTGGAATCATTTTTTGTTTGCCTGGAGGTAGGCTTTAAGTTGTCTTTTGCAGGGCAATTATGACATCATTGGGCAAATGCGGTTTCTTCCATCGTTGTCAAATGAAATGTAATTAGAATGTATCTATTATTATACATGTTTTGTGCTAAGTAGCTTGCAGATGCCTAAGATTTCTTTCACTTAAATTGACTTAAATTGTAAGATATAAGATTTTATAATTTGACTCCAGTTTCGCTTTATGGGAACATACCCAAAGAACATTCATTCTCATGAGAAAATAGCCTAATGCCTTGTACACACGGTCGGACATTCCGACAACAATATCCATCGGATTTTTTCAGACGGATTTTGTGCCAAACTTGTCTTGCATACACACGGTCAGACAAAGTTTTTGGAAAATCTGATCATTCTTAACGAGGTGACGTGCAACACGTATGTCGGGACTATAAACGGGCCAGTAGCCAATAGCTGTGGTCTCTTAATTTATTCTGAGCATGCGTGGCACTTTGTCCGTCAGAATTGTCCGCACGCGATCAGAATTTAAACAATCGGATTTGGTTGTCAGAATATTTTAGATCCTGCTCTCAAACCTTGTGTGTCGGAAATTCTGATGGAAAAAGGCAGATGGAGCCCACATACGATTGGATTTTCCGACAACGCAATCGCACATTCTCCGTCGGAAATTACAACCGTGTGTACAGGGCATAACAGCATTCGATGAGGAGAAGAAAATACCCATGAACACTAGGCCTAGGCGAAAGCACCCTAAGAACATTCAATCAGAAGAGAAAATAATTTAAGAATATTCACATTTTCTTGCTGTTTAACAGCCTAATTTATTAGTGTATGAAGAGTTAACAGTCTCCATGGTTATGACTGAATATACAAAGCATGGCAAGACTTCACTGGGAAGAAGAGTGGCTGAAAGCCCAAACTGAATTTGCGCATGGTTTTAGCTCTTCCATGGTTGTTGGCTTTTTGAAGTTCTCCGAGGACTGTTTTTGTGAAAACAGGGCCTTGAAGGTCGATTTCAGCTGTTTTTTTTAAAGCAGTAGTTCTGTATTGTTTGACCATGATCCTTACTAGTGTTCCATCCCTGTCAATTTTAGTTTTTGGCTATTATTCTTCGTATCTTGTAATAGTTACACGTTACATAGATAGTAAGGTTACATCGTTTTTAAGGTTAAAAAAAAAAAAGTTAATCAAGTTCAATACAAGAAAAATCAATAAATAGATTGAAAACCTGTACAGTTGTGTGAAAAAAAGTATTTGCCCCCTTTCTGATTTTTGATTTTTTTGCATATTTGTCACACTTAATGACGCAAATCATCAAACAAATTTTATTATTACACAAAGATAACCTGAGTAAATACAAAATGCAGTTTTTAAATAATTGTTTCATTTATTAAGGCAAAAAAGCTGTCCAAACCTGCCTGGTTTTATGTGGAAAAGTAATTGCCCCCTAAACCTAATAACTGGCTGTGCCACCCTTGGCAGCAACAACTGCAATCAAGCTTTTGCGATAACTGCCAATGAGTCTTTCACATTGCTGTGGAGCAATTTCGGCCCACTCTTCTTTGCAGAATTAATAATCCAGCTACATTGGAGGGATTTCCAGTATGAACAGCCTGTGTAAGTCCATGCTTTGACTAGGCCACTCCAAAACCTACATTTTGCTTTGTTTGAACCATTTGGAGGTGGATTTGCTGTTGTGTTTTGGGTCATTGTCCTGCTGCATAACCCAAGTACACTTGAGCCTGAGGTCACAAACTGATGGCCGGACATTCTCCTTTAGGATTTTCTGTTAGAGCTCAGAATTTATGGTTCCATCAATTATGGTAAGTCGTCCAGGTCTTGAAGCTGCAAAGCAGCCCCAGACCATCATGCTACCACCACCATGCCTGACTGTTGGTATGATGTTCTTGTTATGAAATGCTGTATTCGTTTTATGCCAGATGTAACAGGACGCACACCTTCCAAAAAGTAAATTTTTTGTCTCATCAGTCCACAGAATATTTGCCTAAAAGTCTTGGGGATAATCAAGATGTTTTTTGGTAAATGTGAGGCCTTGGAACTCTCCCATGGATGCCATTTTTGCCCAGTCTCTTTTTTTATTGTTCAATCATGAACACTGATCTTACGTGAGGCAAGTGAGGCCTACAATTCTTTAGATGTTGTTCTGGGTTCTTTTGTGACCTCCTGGATGATTTTTCGTCATGCTCTTGGAGTAATTTTTGTAGGTCGGCCACGCCTGGGAAGGTTCACCTCTGTTCCAAGTTATCTCCATTTGTGGATAATGGCTCTTCCTGTGGTTCACTGGAGTTCCAAAACCTTAGAAATGGCTGTGAAACCCTTCCTAGACCGATACATGTACATTACTTTGTTTCTAATCTATTCTTGTTTTTTTTTTTTTTTAGATTGTGGCATGATGTGTTGCTTTTTGTGATCTGTTTGCGTTCTTCACTTTGTCAGACAGCTTCTATTTATGTAATTTCTTCATTCAATAGGTCTGGCAGTAATCAGGCCTGGGTGTGTAAAGTGAAACTTAACTCAGCTTTCCAAAAAAATGTGGTTAATCACAGCATAGGCGGGGGCAATTATTTTTTCACACAACTTTATATACTGAACCCTGCACCCACAGTTAATCCAGAGGATGGCCAAAAAAACCTGATGGTTCAATTGACTCCAACAGGGGAAACACATTTCCTGATCGCGTAAGGCACTCTGAAGTTCCCTGGATCAACAATCTGTGGTATTATTACTTATAGATAGTAATAGCTGGATATACTCTGTGTATTTACAAAAAAATACAGCTTAAAAAAAAAAAGATGCAATCTACTAAACTGGTTAGAAGCAGCTCTGTTTTACATTTTCACAGCTTGTACTGTAGAACAGCCTTTCTGTAGGTGGTGGTTTTCTTCCAGATGCTAAGAGTGCCCTCTAGTCATTTGCAGTAAGTATCCTTAAATTACCAAGCACACCTGCTGTAAGCTTACTGCTGTCTATTCCATGCTGAGAGCTTGATGTATGAAAGTGTCTATACAAAGAAGCTGAAGGTTACACAGCACATGCTGCAAGAATCAGACCTGCCATAACACGTGAGGAACTCTGTCCAATTTCAAGTACCACTGAAGCAGCACAGAAAAATTCATGAGGTGTGATGGCCTACATTTAAACCATCCATACACTGAAAGATTTTTTTTTCTAATATACAGAGTGGATGAAGGAATCGGAAATGGTGGCTGTTGGTTTCTGACAGCAAGTGCCATAAGCTGTCAAAATACTCGAACAGCTGCTGCATATGATTGGATGCTGGTGTTGTTCACCCAACAATTTTCAGTCAAAGGATGCTGGCCAAGAGGGTGCCCGCAGGGCCACCAGTCAAGCAAATTTTTTCAGCTACCTCAGTCCCCCACTTGAGCCCCTGAATAACTCTAAAGGTCAGTACTGGCACACACATACACACTCTGCCTGACTTCCAAAACGGCATACTCAGTTTCTGAGCAACCCATCACCAGGCCCAAGTACTTTTATATGTGTACAGGATCACTTGACGTTTTAAGAGTCTAAAGCAACTCTGTAGCGAAAATCTTTAGTCTTCAAAATAAAGCCGAAGATCCTGCAGAATTTGACACTTCCTGGAGTGTCAGCTTTTTGGTCCCCCTGTGCTGTATGCAATGGGGGACAAGGAGAAAAAGCAAAGGGGTTCTTAGAACAAAAGGAAGTGCAAGTAACACACTTACTGGCCTAGGGTGACAACATTCACACATCGTTGTGACGCTAGGCCAGTACTACAGAATACTTTCCCCTCTCCTTATCTCCATAGCATAGTGGTGAGGTGTTCTGTAGTTCACAGGCAGAAATGGGAATGATAAACAATAACAGTATAGCAAAGACGGAATGCACAGGGCAGCTCTCTGGATTTCTGGCAGGATTAAAGTGGTTCTGAAGTCATAAGCTTTTTTTTTTTTTACATTAAAGTATTCTCTGCATTAAGGTAAAAAACCTTTCTGTGCCTATTTCTCCCTCTCTTCATACTTACCTGAGTCATGCATCAATCTACCGTTGTGCGTGTCTGCAGGACTTCTCTCTGCTGTCCCACAGGTTTGGCTGAGGGCTCCTGCTGCTGTCAGTCAAATCCAGTGAGGAGAGCAGGGGGCAGAGCTGAGCCTCAATGTACATATCAATGGACACACAGCCCAGTTTGGGAGCAAGCCTGCACATGTTGTCACATACAGAAGAGGAGCAGCCTAGAGCGCCGGCAGGGGACCCAAGAAGAGAAGGTTTAGGGCTGCTTGCACAGAGCAGGTAAGTTTGCCATGTTTTTCTAATTTTGGTTACTTAGCCTTGTTTCCACATCCTATGCACAAAAACATAGGAAAATGGGCGCAGGTGATCTGCAATTATTGGGCCAAATATTGAAATATGTGGCTGTAGCAGCAGGCACTTTGTTCACCAAAGGGCTGGATTGTGGTACAACAGTGAAGCATGGTGGAGGTTCCTTACAAGATTAGGGCTGCATTTCTGCAAATAGAGTTGGAGATTTTGTCAGGATCAATGGTGTACTCAATGCTGAGAAATACAGGCAGATACTTATCCATCAGGCTGTAATATCAGGGAGGAGTGTGATTGGCCCCAAATTTATTCTGCAGCAGGACAACGTTCCCAAACATACAGCCAATGTCATTAAGAATCTTCAGTGTAAAGAAGAACAAGGAGTCCTGGAAGTGATGGTTTGGCCCCCACAGAGCCCTGATCTCAACATCATTGAGTCTGTCTGGGATAACATGAAGAGACAGAAGGATTTGAGGCAGCTTACATCTACAGAAGATCTGTGGTTAGTTCTCCAAGATGTTTGGAATAACCTGCCTGCTGAGTTCCTTCAAAAACTGTGTGCAAGTGTACCTAGAAGTGTTGATGCTGTTTTGAAAGCAAAGGGTGGTCACACCAATTATTGATTTGATATGTATTTCTCTTCTGTTCATTTACTTTCCATTTTGTTAAAGAGGAAGTAAAGCCTCTAAAAAACAAAAAACAAAAAAAAAAACAACATACACCTTGCAGGACAAAGGCATAATGAGCTAATATCCACGTCCAGTCGAAGCTACGTAACGTTACGTTGCGAAACGCGTTGACGTAAGCACGGACGTTGCGCCTCCAATGGGTTACTACCAATAGGATGAGCGGAGTATAACTTATCAGCGGCAAGCGATCCTTAGAGAGCGAAGCGCGAAATGGACTGCTAAACGAGCTGCGCAAAGCAAAAATGTGGACATTACAATTCTAATTGAATGATTTTCAATACACCACCAGAAAAGCCAACCGAGGTAACCGAATGATAGACCACAAATACCATCAGATCACCAGTCTTACTTGATGCGAAACTAACTAAAACTAGCATACCCAGATCCGGAGACATGAAGGAGGGGGTAATGTAAATTGCAAACCAACAATACACACCTGCCTGGTAGGCAGAATCAAGGTGATGTACTTTAATGGTATATATAAAGCGTCATATGAAGAGGACGGTGACAATTATTATGGTATATGAAATTT
This sequence comes from Lithobates pipiens, assembly GCF_037356315.1. Classification (NCBI taxonomy): domain Eukaryota; kingdom Metazoa; phylum Chordata; class Amphibia; order Anura; family Ranidae; genus Lithobates; species Lithobates pipiens. The sequence goes on from NW_027507758.1 coordinate 542,068,299, forward strand.
ACTTGGTGGTTGGATAACATCATTACGTTCAATATGATGGGACGATCATTAAAGGAATATCGATGGTAGATGTATTTATCCCATTGATTCATAATCTTCATTGAAAAAAAAATCGGAACACTCTTTTTGCAAATGTTGTTTTCGGATCCTTGTAAAGAAAATATATATGAACCTTTCTCTTTCGATCGTAATCCAGAGGGAATGTAAAAATCTCAATTTTTATAGCCGCAAGATAATACGATCCGCTTAGTAGGCAATCCTTGATTAAAATGATAGAATTCGCAACCCTAGGGGCTGCGCATGTGCTGTGCCTTAGGATTGAGAAATATTTCAGATAATATAGCACAATAAATTAGTGCACTAATGGCTATCGGCACATGCGCAGCGTCAGAGGCGCCTCATCCGTTTTATGTTGTATGTATGTTTATTGTTTGGTGTCGGTTTTTATAGGAAATAACGTAGTAGGAATAATATTGTGGGGTATTTATGAAATGTATAGGTAGAGCAGATTAAGAGCACTTTTAGTAAGCCATAGAGCAGAGTCAATCTTATATGTATACATTTTATTAACTGAATAAACTTTTTTGGATATATTTAATCTCCAAATCTTCTATTTGTCCAATAACAGTAAAGTAGCCATCTTTGCCACCTTGGGCTTCCCCTTCTCTTAGGTGCATACTAAGGTGGAAAAAAAAACTCTTCTTTTGAGCTAATATGCATAGCATACTAGCTCATTATGAATTACTTACCTGAGATCGAAGCCCCCGCATCAGCCCTCGTTCGCCTCCTCCGACACCGCCATGTATCTCAGAGTGACTTCCGGGTATCGCGGCTCCGGCACTGAGACTGGTTGGAGCTGCGATGACACTCCCACTCATGCGTGCTGGTGCCGCCACTAACGGCATGATCACTGTTAGAAACAGCATGCTCAGTGCACCTGTGCCCGATGTCTATGGCGCATGGTGACTCTATTTATGCAAATATCTCCTAAACCTTTTAGGTTTGGGAGATATTTCTTGCACCTACAGGTAAGCCTTAATCTAGGCTTACCTGTATGTTAATGTGGTTGTAATGGATTTACAACCACTTTAATTGATAAAAAATGAACTATTAACACTTCTATTTCTAAACGCATCCTTAAGCTACAGCATTTTTTCACACCAACATAGGACATTTGCACAGTACTGTATAACAGACCACAAGGGTTTGCAAATATTTTAAAGTGGTTGTAAAGGCTGAAGATTTTTGCATGAAGGTAAAAAACCTTCTGTGTGCTGCTCCATCCACAGCCCCCTAATACTCACCTGAGCCCCCCTCTCGATCCAGAGATGTGCACTAGAGCCTCGGCTGTCTAGGGACTCCCTCTCCTCACTGGCTGCGACAGCAGTGGGAGCCATTGGCTGTCAATCACAGCGAGTGTGCCAATGAGGAAAGAAGGGACAGGGCCAAGCCACAGCACCAATGCCGCCATAGCCAGGAGTGCCGGTGGGGATAGGGTTGCCACCTGTCCAGGATTCACTCGGACAGTTCGGGTTTGGAATCATGTGTCCGGGTTTCAGACTGTCTGAGACCCGGACACATTATTTAGACTGGACTATGGCTTCCCAGCAGGATTGCTGGCTGCAGTTGTCTCAGCTGAGTGTCTGTTACACTCTTTCACACTGCCCAAAGCCAGCACTAACACCCCCCCCCCCCCAAAAAAAACACACAGATGGGAGAGGAGAGGGCTCAATCTGCACCTCTTACTCCACCCCTACCCCTCTTTGTCTGCTCTCACTCCAGTCCCCGGCGCTGTGCCTCAGAAAAGGAAAGTTGGGGCCAGAAATTTAAAGTCGAGCAGCCTCAAATACATCTGGATGAGAGGTGCTGCCAAAGGGTGCGTGAGCTTACCATCCATCCCTGTCTGTGATTGAAGTTGCACCCCCCTTCTCTCTTCTGCCTCTGAGTAAGTACACAAAGGTAAATCAAGGTTCCCAGAGCACCCCTTACATCAGAGTTCCCCTTTACACCAGAGGCCACAGCGTTTCCCCTTACATCAGAGTTCTCAGTGTTCCCCCTTAAATCAGGTTTTCCAGAGCATCCCTTATGTTAGAGTCCCCAGAGTTCTCCCTTACATCAGAGTCTGCAGAGTCCCCCCTCACAGTGAAAGGGAACTCTGCAAGTTCAGATGTAAAAGGGGAACTCTGTGGGCTCTGATGTAAAGGGGGACTCTTGTTATTAACTTCATATGATTACAAATGTTATTTATGAGCAAAATATATGTATAGTTTATACTATAAAAAAACATTGCTGTGCGCCGCTAAAGTGTTCGGGGTTTGACTTGAACAAAAGGTGGCAACCCTAGGTGGGGAACCTGAGAAGAAGAAGACCGGGGTTGCTCTGTGCAAAACCATTGCACAGAGCAGGTAAGTATGACATGTTTGTTATTTTTATTTTTTTAAGCCAAAATAAATACCCATTTAAGTTTTGTAAATCCAAATGAACTGCATAGAACTGTGAAGCCTATACTGTTCAGCAATCTGTATAAAAATGTGTGTTATCTTTTCCTGCTCAATAAAAATAAGCCGAAGGTCAATTTTATGTATGTGGGGCCTCTTCACACTGTTGTGCTGCATTAGATAACGTGTGTTAATGCTATGCTGTGCATTACTTTTATTGCATTAGGGCAGCCTATTCATTTGAAGGGACTGCCTAATGCCCCGTACACACGGTTGGACATTCCGACGACAAAATCCGTCGGTTATTGTCCGATGGATTTTGGCCCAAACTTGTCTTGCATACACACGGTGGCACAAAGTTGTCAGAAAATCCAATCGTTCAGAACGCGGTGACGTACAACACATACGATGGGACTATAAAGAGGACAGTAGCCAATAGCTTTTGTCTCGTAATTCATTCTGAGCATGCGCGCCACTTTATCCGTTGGAATTGTCTCCAAACGATCGGAATTTAAACAATTGGATTTTTAGATTTTAGATCCAGCTCTCAAAACTTTGTGTGTCGGAAATTCCAACGGAAAAAGTCCGATGGAGCCCACACACGATTGGATTTTCCAACAACAAGATCTGATCGCACATTTTCCGCCGAAAAGTCTGACTGTGTGTACAGAGCATAAAAGCCGCAATACTCATCTAGGATTTAAAAAAAATTCACGCTGAATTGGCCAAAGCCCAAGCTGTGGGTGTACCGCAGCAACACTGGATCGACAAACGTCAGTTGTTCAATCCACTTTTGTTGAAGGATATGGGTGGAAAATTGTTAGTTGACCAGTGATTGCATCCAATCAGATGCAGACACTGTTTGGGTATTCTGACAGTCGTGGGTGCAGGCTGTCGGAATACATTAGCCAGTAGGGGAAATTCATCTATCTGCACTGTGAGCATGGATGGAGAAAATGGATTGATTTATTTTCATTCAGCTATAGCCCGATGAAAGAAATCAATGCGTGTATGGGCAGCTTAATGTGCCAAAATCACACCAAAAAGGAGCATGCAGCATTTTTGGCAACACGTATGAAAAACGAAAGTGTGCCCGTGTGCCATTTGGAATGAATGGCACCGCATCACACCAATGTGCATAATGCGTTACAGAGCATTGCCTTGTGAATGAGCCCTTATAAAAAGGTTAAAAGCTACTTTCTTATTGCTTCAGCTGCTGATTGAAAATTTGTTTGACTTTCCTACTGTGTTGCACTTGTGCGATCACTTGATTTGTTTGCAAGACACTGGATAAAAGCTTGCTTGTCAAACCTCAGCCTTTCCTCCCCGTACTTGCCGGCAGAACTTGGCACCTGCAAAGCACAGCATACAGAAACAGGGTAGTGATGTCATTAAGGGAAGTCAATTAAGAGGCCCTGACAATAATGACAGATCACTCCAGCATTAATACAGAGACCATATTGACATTTGTGCCTGCCATATGGTCTGTGTGGTTCCTCTTAGGATCAATGCATTCAATTGTTTCAGTGTTCTCTTTACCTGGTAAATATTTACCCAGCTATCCTTGTGTCAAAACTAAAATCTATACTGTGGAGTACCATATACCAGCTGTGTATAGGAAACACATGCTATTAGATGTTGAAGAATAGAGGGGCAGAGTGCTACCCTGCTTAGGATCCCTCATTTAGCACTGCTGTTATTAAAGTGTCACTAAACTCACATCAATAAAAACGATTGATAAATGTTGTATTACATGCTGTTCATACTCAGTCACTATGAGATTATTGTGAATGTATGTAGATGTATTCTGAAAAAAAACCTGGTTGATCCTGCTGTTCTCTGTCCCCCCTTCTGTCGATGTCCCCACTTCACTTGGGGATTTTGCAGAGCAGAGTTGACAGCTCTGCACATGCTCAGTTTTCAGTGTATTTTCTACCCTGAGCATTTCTTCCCTATCACATCTGAGCCACCCATGCAACTATAGAGTCACACATATAGGTGTATACACAGTGGTGAATGACAGCCCACTCCCTCTCTCCTCCCCCATGCCCACTAACCAACTAAACACAATGGGGGTGGGATATTACATGTAGATTAATGGTGGCTTCACCTCCCTCTTATTCTAAGCCCACGTACACACGGTCGGAGATTTTGCCAACCAAATCTGTCGGATTTTGCCCGTCGGATTTAGTCCGACGGATTGTGTCCGAAACTGTTGCATACACACGGTCGGGCCAAGTTGTCGAAAAATCCGATCTTTCAGAACGTGATGACGTAATTTCGTTACGATGGGACTACATTCAGGCTAGTAGCCAATAGCTTCGATGTAGGAATTTGATCTGAGCATGCGTGGCACTTGGTCCGATGAAAATGCTCTACACATGATCGGATTAGGTCCGTCCGGCCCAGTTGGTCGGGAAATATTTCCAACATGTTGGAAAATTGGGTCGGACGGAGATTCAGACGGAATCAGTCCAATGCATACCACACACAGTCGGATTATCTGACGACACGGTCCGATAAGACTCATTCCGACAGATTCTCTGACCGTGTGTACAGGGGGAAAGACAGAGGCTGGAGGGGTGTGAGACAGCTTGTGACTGTCAGAAATCCTCCCACACCATGTTATTTCCAAAAAAAAATAAAGATTTAATTTCAAATACTGTATATATTTGTATGACTATTTATAACCGTAGCGCTGACTCCTGACGAGCATGGGCTATATGTTTTTGAAAATTAATATTCCTAAAGCCACAGTTGGGTTTTAGGGCTAATTTTGGCAAATTATGGTTTCAGTACCAGTCTAGCTGGATTGCACTGGGTTCTCCTTGGCTGCAGGTGTTGCTGTCACTGCCAGCAAGTGGTAGAATGCAGTCTAGTTGGGTGTATTGAGCACCATTTTTGTCTCGGAACCAGCCCAGTGGGAGTGTTTTCCTGCTGTGCATTCTGGGAGGTGGTATTTAAGGTACTGCGATCACGTGCTTCTGGGTTCCGGCCCAGAAGATATTTTCTGGTCTATTCGGTCCTGGTCCTCCTGATCATCCTCCATGGCCATCCTGGCATGGGGTGCGGATCCGTGCAATTCCGAGCCTCGGGGCTGGATAGCCCGAGGCGAAGCAACTGCAGGGACAGGCCTGAATGGATATGAGGCCATAATGATTCAAAGGTGGTCCGGTGCCATCTCATCTAGGTAGAGGACCAGCAACTGGAGAAGCATTCAGGGGAGGACACTTCGGGAGAAGACCATGCATAAGGCTGGTTTCTCAGAAGGAGCCTGGAGGCTCAGTTAAAGGACACTTTGTGGATCTATATTCATATGGTATCGCCGGACCGGCTGAGAAATACTGGTACCGTATGATAGTTCTCTAGATTTATCTACGTCCCTCAGTTACATCCAAGTCTGTGGCAGAGATTTTTATTTCTCAAGTGTTCTACATCCAAGTCTGTGGCAGAGACTTTCCTTTACTTAACACCCTGCCGGCTGCTAGGCCTAGTGAGAGGAGGTCTATTTTCTAAAATAAATAACTCAAAAGAGGATCCAGTGTCAGTTTCTGCATTTCTTTGGGCCACCTACCTCGGGAACCCCTAGATGGAGGCGAGGTCAAGAAAGGTAACGGTAAGCCCCACAAATATAGCTTTCTGTTGGTGGTATTTGATCACCTCTGAGGTTTTTATTTTTTGCGCTATAAACAAAGAAAGAGCGACACTTTTGAAAAAAAACGCAATATTTTTTTCCTTTTTGCTATAATAAACATTCCCCAAAAATATATAAAAAAAACTATTTTTTTTCTCAGTTTAGGACAATATGTATTCTTTTACTTATTTCTGGTAAAAAAAAAAATGCAATAAGCTTATATTGATTGGTTTGTGCAAAAGTTATAACGTCTACAAAATAGAGGATAGTTTTATGGCATTTTTATTATTATTATTATTTTTTACTAATAATGGCGGCGATCTGCTATTTTTATTGGGACTGCGACATTATGGCGGACATGTCGGACAATTTTGCCACATTTTTGAGACCATTGGCATTTTTACAGTGATCAGTGCTATAAAAATGCATTGATTACTGTAAAAATTTCACTGGCAGGGAAGGGATTAACACTAGGGGGCGATCAAGGGGCTAATGTGTTCCCTACACTGTGTTCCAACTGAAGGGGGGAGGGGACTGTGTAGGAGAAGAGATAGATCGCTGGTCATACTCTGTATGAACAGACAATCTGTCACTTTTCCCCTCAGAGAAGCAGTTCTCTGTGTGTTCCCCAAGCGATCGTGGGGGCCCGGCGGTGATCGCGACCATCGGGGACTCGTATCGGCTCTGTGGGCGAATAGAGGGTGCACGCCTGCCCCTAGTGGCCACAGGGCGAAGAAGGTGAGTGAGTGTCGTGTTACTGGCCGGAGGGGTGGGGAGGCATAGAGAGAGAACAGTGTAGTATAGTGGTCAGTCAGTGTAATATGGTAGTCAGTCAGTGTAGTGTAGTATGGTGGATAGGGTAGTGGTCAGTGTAGTATAGTGGGTCAGTCAGTGTAGTATGGTGGTCAGTCAGTGTAGTGGTCAGTGTAGTGTAGTATGGTGGTTAGTGTAGTGGTCAGTGTAGCATAGTATGGTGGTCAGTGTAGTATGGTGGTCAGTCACTGTGGTGGTCAGTGTAATGTAGTATGGTGGTTCGTGTAGTGGTCAGTGTAGTATAGTGGTCAGTCAGTGTAGTATGGTGGTCAGTCAGTGTAGTGTAGTATGGTGGTCAGTGTAGCGTAGTATGGTGGTCAGTGTAGTGTAGTATGGTGGTCAGTCAGTGTAGTGGTCAGTGTAGTGTAGTATGGTGGTCAGTGTAGTGGTCAGTGTAGCATAGTATGGTGGTCAGCGTAGTATGGTGGTCAGTGTAGTGGTAAGTGTAGCATAGTATGGTGGTCAGTCAGTGTAGTGTAGTATGCTGGTCAGTGTAGTGTAGTATGCTGGTCAGTGTAGTGTAGTATGGTGGTCAGTCAGTGCAGTGGTCAGTGTAGTGTAGTATGGTGGTCAGTGTAGTGGTCAGTGTAGCATAGTATGGTGGTCAGCATAGTATGGTGGTCAGTGTGGTGTAGTATGGTGGTCAGTGTAGTGGTAAGAGTCGCATAGTATGGTGGTCGGTCACTGTAGTGTAGTATGCTGGTCAGTGTAGCATAGTATGGTGGTCAGTGTATTATGGTGGTCAGTGTAGCATAGTATGGTGGTCAGTGTAGTGTAGAGGGTGGTCAGCGTAGTATGGTGGTCAGTGTAGTGTAGTATGGTGGTCTGTGTAGTGTAGTATGGAGGTCAGTGTAGTGTAGTATGGAGGTCAGTGTAGTGTAGTATGGTGGTCAGTGTAATGTAGTGGACAGTGTAGTATGGTGGACAGTGTAGCATAGTGGACAGTGTAGTATAGTGGATAGTGTAGCATAGCGGACACTGTAGCATAGTGGACAGTGTAGTATAGTGGACAGTGTAGCATAGTGAACAGTGTAGTATAGTGGACAGTGTAGTATAGTGGACAGTGTAGTATAATGGACAGTGTAGTATAATGGACAGTGAAGCATAGTGGACAGTGTAGCATAGTGAACAGTGTAGCATAATGGACAGTGTAGCATAGTGGACAGTGTAGTATAATGGACAGTGTAGTATAATGGACAGTGAAGCATAGTGGACAGTGTAGCATAGTGAACAGTGTAGCATAGTGGACAGTGTAGCATAGTGAATAGTGTAGCATAGTGGACAGTGTAGTAAAGTGGACAGTGTAGCATAATCGACAGTGTAGCATAGTGAAGAGTGTAGCATAGTGGACAGTGTAGCATAGTGGACAGTGTAGCATAGTGGACGGTGTAGCATAGTGAACAGTGTAGCATAGTGGACAGTGTAGCATAGCGGACAGTGTAGCATAGTGAACAGTGTAACATAGTGGACAGTGTAGCATAGTGGACAGTGTAGCATAGTGAACAGTGTAGCATAGTGGACAGTGTAGCATAGTGGACAGTGTAGCATAGTGAACAGTGTAGGATAGTGGACAGTGTAGCATAGTGGACAGTGTAGTATAGTGAACAGTGTAGCATAGTGGACAGTGTAGTATAGTGAACAGTGTAGGATAGTGGACAGTGTAGCATAGAGGGCAGTGTAGCATAGTGAACAGTGTAGACAGTGTAGCATAGTGGACAGTGTAGTATAGTGAACAGTGTGGCATAGCGGGCAGTGTGGCATAGTGAACAGTGTAGCATAGTGAACAGTGTAGCATAGTGGACAGTGTAGCATAGTGGACAGTGTAGCATAGTGGACAGTGTAGCATAGTGGACAGTGTAGCATAGTGAATAGTGTAGCATAGTGGACAGTGTAGCATAGTGGACAGTGTAGTAAAGTGGACAGTGTAGCATAATCGACAGTGTAGCATAGTGAAGAGTGTAGCATAGTGGACAGTGTAGCATAGTGGACAGTGTAGCATAGTGGACGGTGTAGCATAGTGAACAGTGTAGCATAGTGGACAGTGTAGCATAGCGGACAGTGTAGCATAGCGAACAGTGTAACATAGTGGACAGTGTAGCATAGTGGACAGTGTAGCATAGTGAACAGTGTAGCATAGTGGACAGTGTAGCATAGTGGACAGTGTAGTATAGTGAACAGTGTAGGATAGTGGACAGTGTAGCATAGTGGACAGTGTAGTATAGTGAACAGTGTAGCATAGTGGACAGTGTAGTATAGTGAACAGTGTAGGATAGTGGACAGTGTAGCATAGAGGGCAGTGTAGCATAGTGAACAGTGTAGACAGTGTAGCATAGTGGACAGTGTAGTTTAGTGAACAGTGTAGTATAGTGAACAGTGTGGCATAGCGGGCAGTGTGGCATAGTGAACAGTGTAGCATAGTGAACAGTGTAGCATAGTGGACAGTGTAGCATAGTGGACAGTGTAGCATAGTGGACAGTGTAGCATAGTGGACAGTGTAGCATAGTGGACAGTGTAGCATAGTGAATAGTGTAGCATAGTGGACAGTGTAGCATAGTGGACAGTGTAGCATAGTGGACAGTGTAGCATAGTGGACAGTGTAGCATAGTGAATAGTGTAGCATAGTGGACAGTGTAGCATAGTGGACAGTGTAGTAAAGTGGACAGTGTAGCATAATCGACAGTGTAGCATAGTGAAGAGTGTAGCATAGTGGACAGTGTAGCATAGTGAACAGTGTAGCATAATGGTCAGTGTAGCATAGTGGACAGTGTAGCATAGTGGACAGTGTAGCATAATGGACAGTGTAGCATAGTGGTCAGTGTAGCATAGTGGACAGTGTAGTATAGTGAACAGTGTAGCATAGTGAACAGTGTAGTAAAGTGGACAGTGTAGCATAGTGGACACTGACAGTGTAGTATAGTGGACAGTGTAGCATAGTGGACAGTGTAGCATAGTGGACAGTGTAGCATAGTGAACAGTGTAGCATAGTGGACAGTGTAGACAGTGTAGCATAGTGGACAGTGTAGCATAGTGGACAGTGTAGCATAGTGGACAGTGTAGTATAGTGGACAGTGTAGCATAGTGGACAGTGTAGTATAGTGGACAGTGTAGCATAGTGGACAGTGTAGCATAGTGGACAGTGTAGACAGTGTAGCATAGTGGACAGTGTAGCATAGTGGACAGTGTAGACAGTGTAGCATAGTGGACAGTGTAGACAGTGTAGCATAGTGGACAGTGTAGCATAGTGGACAGTGTAGCAGAGTGGACAGTGTAGCATAGTGAACAGTGTAGCATAGTGAACAGTGTAGACAGTGTAGCATAGTGGACAGTGTAGCATAGTGAACAGTGTAACATAGTGGACAGTGTAGCATAGTGGACAGTGTAGCATAGTGGACAGTGTAGCATAGTGGACAGTGTAGCATAGTAGACAGTGTAGCATAGTGGACAGTGTAGCATAGTGAACAGTGTAACATAGTGGACAGTGTAGCATAGTGGACAGTGTAGCATAGTGAACAGTGTAGCATAGTGGACAGTGTAGCATAGTGGACAGTGTAGCATAGTGAACAGTGTAGACAGTGTAGCATAGTGGACAGTGTAGCATAGTGGACAGTGTAACATAGTGGACAGTGTAGCATAGTGGACAGTGTAGCATAGTGGACAGTGTAGCATAGTGGACAGTGTAGCATAGTGAACAGTGTAGACAGTGTAGCATAGTGGACAGTGTAGCATAGTGGAAAGTGTAGTATAGTGGACAGTGTAGCATAGTGGACAGTGTAGCATAGTGGACAGTGTAGACAGTGTAGCATAGTGGACAGTGTAGCATAGTGGACAGTGTAGCATAGTGGACAGTGTAGTATAGTGGACAGTGTAGCATAGTGGACAGTGTAGTATAGTGGACAGTGTAGCATAGTGGACAGTGTAGCATAGTGGACAGTGTAGACAGTGTAGCATAGTGGACAGTGTAGCATAGTGGACAGTGTAGTATAGTGGACAGTGTAGTATAGTGGACAGTGTAGTATAGTGGACAGTGTAGTATAGTGGACAGTGTAGACAGTGTAGTATAGTGGACAGTGTAGTATAGTGGACAGTGTAGTATAGTGGACAGTGTAGTATAGTGGACAGTGTAGTATAGTGGACAGTGTAGACAGTGTAGTATAGTGGACAGTGTAGTATAGTGGACAGTGTAGACAGTGTAGTATAGTGGACAGTGTAGTATAGTGGACAGTGTAGACAGTGTAGTATAGTGGACAGTGTAGCATGGTGGACTGTGTAGACAGTGTAGCATAGTGGACAGTGTAGCATAGTGGACAGTGTAGACAGTGTAGCATAGTGGACAGTGTAGACAGTGTAGCATAGTGGACAGTGTAGACAGTGTAGCATAGTGGACAGTGTAGCATAGTGGACAGTGTAGCATAGTGGACAGTGTAGTATAGTGGACAGTGTAGCATAGTGGACAGTGTAGTATAGTGGACAGTGTAGCATAGTGGACAGTGTAGCATAGTGGACAGTGTAGACAGTCTAGCATAGTGGACAGTGTAGCATAGTGGACAGTGTAGTATAGTGGACAGTGTAGCATAGTGGACAGTGTAGTATAGTGGACAGTGTAGTATAGTGGACAGTGTAGACAGTGTAGTATAGTGGACAGTGTAGTATAGTGGACAGTGTAGTATAGTGGACAGTGTAGACAGTGTAGTATAGTGGACAGTGTAGTATAGTGGACAGTGTAGACAGTGTAGTATAGTGGACAGTGTAGCATGGTGGACTGTGTAGACAGTGTAGCATAGTGGACAGTGTAGCATGGTGGACAGTGTAGACAGTGTAGCATAGTGGACAGTGTAGTATAGTGGATAGTGTAGCATAGTGGCCAGTGTAGTATAGTGGACAGTGTAGCATAGTGGACAGTGTAGTATAGTGGACAGTGTAGTATAGTGGACAGTGTAGACAGTGTAGTATAGTGGACAGTGTAGTATAGTGGACAGTGTAGACAGTGTAGTATAGTGGACAGTGTAGTATAGTGGACAGTGTAGACAGTGTAGTATAGTGGACAGTGTAGCATGGTGGACTGTGTAGACAGTGTAGCATAGTGGACAGTGTAGCATGGTGGACAGTGTAGACAGTGTAGCATAGTGGACAGTGTAGTATAGTGGATAGTGTAGCATAGTGGACAGTGTAGTATAGTGGACAGTGTAGCATAGTGGACAGTGTAGTATAGTGGACAGTGTAGTATAGTGGACAGTGTAGACAGTGTAGTATAGTGGACAGTGTAGTATAGTGGACAGTGTAGTATAGTGGACAGTGTAGACAGTGTAGTATAGTGGACAGTGTAGCATGGTGGACTGTGTAGACAGTGTAGCATAGTGGACAGTGTAGCATGGTGGACAGTGTAGACAGTGTAGCATAGTGGACAGTGTAGTATAGTGGATAGTGTAGCATAGTGGCCAGTGTAGTATAGTGGACAGTGTAGCATAGTGGACAGTGTAGTATAGTGGACAGTGTAGTATAGTGGACAGTGTAGACAGTGTAGTATAGTGGACAGTGTAGTATAGTGGACAGTGTAGACAGTGTAGTATAGTGGACAGTGTAGTATAGTGGACAGTGTAGACAGTGTAGTATAGTGGACAGTGTAGCATGGTGGACTGTGTAGACAGTGTAGCATAGTGGACAGTGTAGCATGGTGGACAGTGTAGACAGTGTAGCATAGTGGACAGTGTAGTATAGTGGATAGTGTAGCATAGTGGCCAGTGTAGTATAGTGGACAGTGTAGCATAGTGGACAGTGTAGTATAGTGGACAGTGTAGTATAGTGGACAGTGTAGACAGTGTAGTATAGTGGACAGTGTAGTATAGTGGACAGTGTAGACAGTGTAGTATAGTGGACAGTGTAGTATAGTGGACAGTGTAGACAGTGTAGTATAGTGGACAGTGTAGCATGGTGGACTGTGTAGACAGTGTAGCATAGTGGACAGTGTAGCATGGTGGACAGTGTAGACAGTGTAGCATAGTGGACAGTGTAGTATAGTGGATAGTGTAGCATAGTGGACAGTGTAGTATAGTGGACAGTGTAGCATAGTGGACAGTGTAGTATAGTGGACAGTGTAGTATAGTGGACAGTGTAGACAGTGTAGTATAGTGGACAGTGTAGTATAGTGGACAGTGTAGTATAGTGGACAGTGTAGACAGTGTAGTATAGTGGACAGTGTAGTATAGTGGACAGTGTAGACAGTGTAGTATAGTGGACAGTGTAGCATGGTGGACTGTGTAGACAGTGTAGCATAGTGGACAGTGTAGCATGGTGGACAGTGTAGACAGTGTAGCATAGTGGACAGTGTAGTATAGTGGACAGTGTAGCATAGTGGCCAGTGTAGTATAGTGGACAGTGTAGCATAGTGGCCAGTGTAGTATAGTGGACAGTGTAGTATAGTGGACAGTGTAGTATAGTGGACAGTGTAGTATAGTGGACAGTGTAGTATAGTGGACAGTGTAGTATAGTGGACAGTGTAGCATAGTGGCCAGTGTAGTATAGTGGACAGTGTAGTATAGTGGACAGTGTAGTATAGTGGACAGTGTAGTATAGTGGACAGTGTAGTATAGTGGACAGTGTAGCATAGTGGACAGTGTAGCATAGTGGACAGTGTAGTATAGTGGACAGTGTAGTATAGTGGACAGTGTAGTATAGTGGACAGTGTAGTATAGTGGACAGTGTAGCATAGTGGACAGTGTAGCATAGTGGACAGTGTAGCATAGTGGACAGTGTAGTATAGTGGACAGTGTAGTATAGTGGACAGTGTAGTATAGTGGACAGTGTAGTATAGTGGACAGTGTAGTATAGTGGACAGTGTAGTATAGTGGACAGTGTAGTATAGTGGACAGTGTAGTATAATGGACAGTGTAGTATAGTGGACAGTGTAGTATAGTGGACAGTGTAGTATAGTGGACAGTGTAGTGTCACAGGTGCCAGCCAACCTACAGCAGTAAAGGTAAGACACAGATCAGCTGCGGTGCTGATGTGTGACATGGGGGTTGGGGGTTTTATACTGTACTAGTTGAAGAGACTCATTGAGTGCTAAAAGTCTACACGTTAGGGGGTGCAAATCACTTGCCTTGCCCTGGGAACTGACAACCCACGCTACGCCACTGGGGAGAAGTGTCTGTCTCCCTACAACTTCAGCTAAAGCATGGTGATAGGCATAGCCAATCAGATTTAGGCATTGTCTGGAATAGAAAAAGTTGGATTGGATTTGTTCCCGGATATCAGAGCATTGGTCAATAGCTTTGAGTGAGATTGCTAAAAGCAAAAATGTAAACAGGGAAGCCAATATAGAAAAATTGGGTGATTTTTAAGGGTGCGATGGGCTTTAAATCGCTCCTGAGGGTTATGGAAGCTCCTTTCAACTTTCTTGATATGTTCCTGTGCCAAAAATGGGGCCCCTTTCTGGGCTCATTATATTACGTTTTTCACTGAAAGAAAGAAAAATTCTAATAAGAAAATGTAAGGGTCCGCACACAAATAACAATAAAATACATGCAAAAAATTGAAAAAAAGGCACCAATGCAAAAAACAAAAAAACATTAAAAAAAATTGAAATCAAAATGTAAATGAACACCCCAAAACAATATACTCTCTAAAAAAGAATAGAGGAGTAGATAATTTCACCAAAGCAACTCAGCAAAGCAACCATTCCATTCTCCATGCACAACAATTAGAGCTCTTGCAAAACGTGTCATTTATGCAAACCATAAAAACTTTTTGAAAATCCGCACCGTGCCTGTGAGAGTTCATTTTTTTTCATGAGTCATCAGTAGGTTTGGAAACAATGATATTGCCCAGTCACATGAACACACTAATGATTAACAGTTGCTAGATTAGAGAAGAGATTCTATAATGGAATACACTAACTACTATGTGATCTCTGCCCATATCTGTGCCTTGCGCTACAATCACGTGCAACCTGTACACTAATTCCACCAGAAACTCACTGTGATGTAGACCATTGTCACAACCTTTGCACTGGAGTGCCACTAGCAGTCTTATCCATGTTCACAGCTGGCTGAGATATATACCATGCTCTTGGGGCACATGTGCCCTTTACAAGCACTGATATCTATGCACTTTTTAAAGAGACTCTGTCACCAGACCATTCATTTCTACAAACATCTTCCCAATAGAATATGATTTGGGCATTTTATGCATGTTATCTAGCTGTAAAAAATTCTCTTGTACAGACGGAACCCCCGAGACTTCTATTGGATGCTACCATCTTGGATATGATCTCAGCAGATTCATAATGGTCCCTTCCTTTTCCCTTAGCTCAAACCCCCCCTTAAAAAAAAAATACTCCTCCTAGCACACATCTTATCCCTTCCCCTCTGAAACTTCCTCTCCTAGCACAAACCCCCCCCCCCCCCCAAATCCCCCCTATTAGCACAAATCTTTCCCCCAATTCCCCCTCCTAGTATAAATCCCCCCCATTCCCCCTCTTAGCACAAATTTCTCCTCCTAGTACAAATTCAACCCCCAAACCCCCTCCTAGTACAAATACCCCCATCCAGCCTCCTGACACAAATCTTCTCACCCCAATTCCTCCCCTAGTACAAGTCCCTGCAAATCTTCTTCCTAGCCAGGGGCGGACTGACAACTCATGGGGCCCCCGGGCAATAGGAGATTATGGGGCCCCCAGGCAATCAGAGATTATGGGGCCACAAAGTATACAATCACACAGTATACATAGACATGTTTCTATTGGCTAAGAAGGTACTGGAGAGGTGGGGCAGCTATAATCTCTGGATTTTTAGACCAAAAGGATGTTGGTAAGGTACATTTCATAGACAGATGTAAAAAAAAAAAAAAACAAAAAAAAGATTTTTACATACTGTCCCTGGTTTTACTGAGGCTGGCAACCCTGATGGGGCCCCCTAGTGGCCCGGGGCCCTCGGGCAGTGCCCCTAGTTGGCGAATGGTCAGTCCGCCCCTGCTCCTAGCACAAATGCCCCCAAAATCACTCCCCCTAGCATAAGCCCTCCCCCTGGAACCTTCCTCCTAGCATAAGTTCCCCCATCCTCCTAGCACAAATCCTCCCCCCCTTCAGCACAGATTAACCCCAGCCACCCCCTGGCACAAATCATTTATCCTAGCATACAATCCACTCCCTCCAAATCTTCTCTCATAGCATAAATCCTCTCCCTCCAAATCTTCTCTCATAGCATAAATATTCTCCACCCCAATTCCCCCCTCCTAGCACAAACCCCCTGTCCTCCCTCTTAGCACAAATCCCCCTCTTCCCAATTCTCAGGGGAGGATGCCATCTTTACTGGGATGGATCTAGGCTTTTGTGTGACTGTAGAAGTCCTTCTAGAGCCCTTTTTTGAGGTGTTGTTCACCCCCCTTCCGACCATAGCCCTTGCACAAAGCAGAGGTATTACCAGAAGGAATGCATCCACTGCTTGAGCAATAGCTCACAATCCTGGACCTGTATTAGCACCACCGCCAGTAAAACTTCATGGCCTTAATACCAAAAAGTACTGGATCCCAGGGTCCTGCTCTCTAAAAAAAGAAGCGTTACAGGCAAGACCTCGTTCCTTTAGATACAAGGCCCGCGTACCATTCCATTAGGCCAAAAAGACACTTTGGATGGATCCGGCTACATGGCTAGCCCCAGGAAGGATTGTTCCAGTGGAGCTCAGCACAGCACGTTTACTCGCGACCAACACCTTGTGTTTTTTTCTGCATCAAAAACACATGAAAAGAAGGTTGTATGGTTTCCAATGGCATAGTTCACACCAGTGTGGTCAGTTCCAGGGCGTTCCAGTTACAGAAAAAAAGTAGAGCATGTTGCGTTTTTTCTGCACTGGACTGTAATGGAATGCAGAAAAATGAATCAGTGGTGTTATCAGTGGTGTACCCCAAGGTTCAGTGCTGGGACCCTTTTTAATATCTTTATAAATGATATTGGGTCTGGGATTAAAGGTAACATTTCTGTCTTTGCAGATGACACCAAGCTATGCAGTGGAATAACGTCCTTACAGGATGTCTCAAATACACAAGCCAACCTCAATGTTCTGTCTAATTGGGCGACTATGTGGCAGATGAGGTTTAATGTTGATAAATGTAAAGTTATGCAAGAGTATGCATCATGCATACAAGGGGCAGTACAACTGGGAGAATCCATAGTGGAGAAGGATCTGGAGGGTTTTGGTAGATCATATGCTCAATAATAGCATGCAATGCCAAGCTGCGGTTTCCAAAGCGAGCAAAGTTCTTTCTAGTATTTAGAGAGGTATGAACTCCAGACAGAGAGATATCATTTTACCCCTGTACATATCATTAGTAAGATCTCATCTGGAATATGCAGTTCAGTTTTGGGCGCCAGTTCTCAAAAAGGATATCGGGGAACTGGAGAAAGTGCAGAGAAGGGCAACCAAACTGATAAGAGGCATGGAGGAACTCAGCTATGAGGAAAGATTAGAGGGACTGAATTTATCTCTCTTGAGTAGAGGAGATTAATGGGGGATATGATCAACATGTACAAATGCTGTATATAAGGGGTCCATATAGTGAACTTGAGGTTGAGTTATTCACTTTACAGTCAACACAGAGGACAAGGGGGCACTCTTTACGTCTAGAGGAAAAGAGATTTCATCTCCAAATACGGAAACGTTTCTTCACAGTATGAGCTGGGAAAATGTGGAATAGACTCCCTCCAGAGTCTGCTTTTCTGGGGGGTTTTTCGCCGCCTTCTGGATCAACTGTGGGTATAGGATTGAGTATATGGGGTTGTTTGATATTTTTTATTTTATTTTATTTTTATGGTTGAACTAGATGGACTTGTGTCTTTTTTCAACCTGACTAATTATGTAACTATGTATCAAAAATGCAATGAAATGTACAGTGAAACAAAATCAGGAAAAATTAAAAAAAAGCATCTGGAATGCATCGAAAATGTGTCAAAAACGCACCATATCTCACCAAGACCACATTACAAAATGCACATGCAGAAGCGCATCTGGGACAGGAGTGCGTTTATGTGGTTTGAACCAGCCCTAAAACCGGTTCAAACAGCTATCACAATACCCGAATGGTGACTGCACTTCAATGCCCCATACACCCGGTCAGACATTCCGACCACAAAATCTTTTTTTGGCTGAAACTTGTGTTGCATACACACGGTCGCACAAAGTTGTCAGAAAATCCGATCGTTCGAAACCAGGTGACGTACAAAACGTACGATGGGGCTATGTAGAGGCCACTGGCCAATAGCTTTCGTCTCCAAATTTTTTCTGAGCATGCGTGGCATTTTGTGTCGAAGTTCTCTACACACGATCGGAAAAAGTCCGATCGGATTTTGTTGTCGGAAAATTTTAGATCCAGCTCTCAAAATTTTTCCATCGGAAATTCTGACAGAAAAAGTCTGGTAGAGCCCACACACAATTGGATTTTCCAACAACATAATCCGATCGGAATTTTTCCGTTGGAATTTCCGACCGTGTGTATGGGGCAAAAGGTTCCAACTGAGGTCTTTTGAGCCAGGTGGCGACGGTTTTACCCCGCTGAGTGAAACCCATTCTACTGAATGGGGGTTCCCTGCAACCATATGTAATGCGCACATGGTTGTCGTCTGTTGCCGGATTCAAAGGGTTAACATGGGCAGGGAAGAGATGATCCATCTCCTCCTTACCACCAGTCAAATCCTCTCTTAGGGCCGGTTCACACTAGTGCGATGCCAGACATTGCATGTAATTCGCAGCGCACTACATTACATGTGATGTCTGTGCGGTGCGATGTTAGCCATACAGATAGTATGGCTGATATCACACGGCATTCGGTGCAAACACGCACAGGACCCTTTTTATCTGTTCGGACCAGAATCGGATTGCATGTGTGTTCATGCGATCCAATTCAGGTCCGAACTGTCAGTTCGCAGTGCGATATGTGAGCTGAAATGGGGGTCATTAACATATAGGGAAACGCCCCAGTAGTTCACATATGTGTGCGTGTCGGGTGCGATGCGGGGAACCCGCAGTTGATTCGCAGGGTTCTCGCATCAAAATAGAGTGAACTGGGTATAAAGAGGAATCCGACCACGGATAGTGCGAGTGTAAACGAAGCCTACAGTATCTCATCCTCTCTGTCTTACCCATCTGCTCCAAATGGCTGAAATGACACGCTGTCAGAGTGGCACACCTGAATAAATGTGCTGCACCTGTGGTACAATTATTATCACTCTTATCCTCGATTGGGCTTGAAGATGAGGGTGCCAGGGTAGTCCCCATCTCATGTTTTCTTGCACTCTTGCAGTAGTAAATGGAGGACGGCTTTGTAATGCCGAGCTGTTAAATAAAAACAAGAATGTTAATGAAAGTGCTCCTCTTGCAGGCTGTGGGCCTACACACTATATAAGACTTCTTCATAAACCTGCCTAGGCATTCTACTGCACTGACCCATGTCATGAAAGGATCGGGGGTTACATGACACGAGTAGATAGGGCTCTGTGTGAACATGTCCGTCTCTGGTTTTCTGGTTTCTGCTAGGCCCGACGGAAAAAAAAGAAAATGAGATTTCCCAAGGACAGAAATGTATTTGTAGACGCATTTAGATCCTATTTTGTTTATGTTTTTATGTAGACTTAGAGCAATCGCAGTGAATTATAGCGTTTTTAAAATTTCCATTACTACTTTAGACTCAAGTCATTTTCCGATTTGGCAAGGGTCCCAGACTGAAGAATCTCACAACACAAGGGTCAACCATCCCTACTGTTGATTATAGGGGGACTGACACACCCATAGGGAAAAGAAGGGGTATGCCTGTCTTAAGGCCACCCTTCCCTAATGGGATCATGGTGGCTGCGAAGTTTCAAGTCCCCCATTGAGTTTAAAAATCAATGGGGGGCTTGTGATAGGTCAAAAAGGGTCACATGAGTAGAATTTTCTGAAATCTGCGGAAGGGTCAGCCGGCCCTTTGGAAGCTTCTAGAAGCAGAATGAGCCCCTGTTTAAAGGGATAGCTGAGAATTGTTGCCAGTCGCCAGAGAATCCCGAGGAGCTCCCCCCATTGCGGCCTCTTTATGTGGTAGGTCATCTTCTCTTAGAAAAGGGACAGTTATTGAGCTGTATTTATTGTATTTTACAGCTCGAGCCTTAATGACTGAGCTGGTTGTTTTTTTTAAACAGTTGATAATATGATAAGATTTGAATGTGATAAAATATGATGAATTATATATTAAAAGATATATTTTGTGAAAAAAAATAAACAAGGCCGCAGCCATTTTCATCTACTTGGTGTCAGTTGTTTTTTATTTGCATGTCTGGATTCCAATACCGCCTGTCATCCCATAGATGTCTTACATCGCTCAATGACACCAGTGCCAAGTTCTCACCAGCAATGCGTCCACTTTAAGGCTCGGATCACACTGGTGTGCTGTCCGACATCGGATGTGAATCGCACTGCACTGCAAATCACATGCGATGTCTGTGTGATGCAAACTCAACCATACAGATTGTATGGCTGAATTTGCATCGCATTCAGACCAATCTCATACAGAACCCTTTTTTTGGTCCATACTAGAATCGGATCACATGGGTGTTCACACCCAATGCGATCCGATTCCTGTCTGAAATGACAGTTCATACTACGATATGCAAACCAATGTGGGGGTGTCATTAAGGCTCGATTCACATCTATGCATGTTGCTTTTGAGCATTTTTACAATGCTTTTTGCGGGGCTTGTCGGTGCTTGTCGCGTTTTTGGACATGCGTTTTTACCGCGATTTTGCTGCGTTTTGCGTTTTTTCTACCCTGTGGTTGCTTAGCAACCAGATATATACAGTGGAAAAAAAAAACTGCAAATCGCGGTAAAATCGCGTTAAAAACACGGTAAAAACACAGTAAAAAAGTGGTACTTTCGTTTTTGATGCAGGTCCATTGACTTCTATTACATGCAAAACGCTGCATTTTGCATGAAAAAAAGTCCCCGACCCTTTCCAAAAACGCAGAGGCACAAAAATGCATTGATGTGAACATGTTCCATAGGAACCCATGTTAAAAAATGTCCCTGCATTTCTGCAAAATGCATCAAAAAACGCGTTAGTGTGAATCAAGCCTAACTTTCTATTGATACTCCCAGCACTTCGCATATGGCAGTTGTGAACTGCCTGCGAGTCAGGTGTGATGTGGGAATCCGCAGTGGATTCGCAGGGTTCTCGCATCAATGTGAACCGAGCCTTAACACTGTGCCATGCAGTCTTAGCTCTCTAGCTAAATTTTGCACATTAACAATGCATGCAAAGGCTAAGAAGAGTGAGGACCAGTTCACACCAGGACGTGGTACGGGAAAGGTGCGTTTTCCTCATTACACTAGAAACGCACTGCCTTTGCCATCTGCTGCAGATGCTGAAGAATTATTAATGGTACCTGAAACGCAATGTGTTTACCAAATCGATTGGAACCGCAGTACCATGTGATTTGGTGTAGTGTTTCTTTTTAAAGGAGTGCTTGCACTACTTTCTCCACATTCTGGTGCAATTTCAGCCCAGGCAAATGAACACACGGAAATTGCATTGGAATGCGGTACACGTTCCTACACAATCCCAGTGTGTATCGGCCCTGAGATGACCTCATAGGGGGTTATTTACAAAAGGCAAATCCACCTTGCACTGCAAGTGCACTTGGAAGTGCAGTCGCTCTAAATCGAATATCGTGTACACACAATCGGAATTCTCGTCGGCAAAGGCTCTGATGGTTTTTGCCAACGGAATTCCGCTCAAGCTGTCTTGCCTACACATGGTCACGCCAAATTCCGATAGTTTAGAACGCGATGACATACAACACGTACGACGGGACTAGAAAAAGGAAGTTCAATAGCCAGTAGCCAATAGCTTCCGTCTCGTAGTTGAATCTGAGCATGCGTGATTTTTGGTGTGTCAGAATTGCATACACACAATCAGAATTTCCGATAGAAAGTTTTTCCATCGGGAAAATTTCCTTTAGTAAATAACCCCCGTAGTGTTGCAAGTGTGATAAGCTATAGCAGCCAATAGATTTCAGCTTACTGCATTCAAGTAATTAAGGAATGAACTCTGGCTATTATAGTATTCCACTTTTAATATAGTGCTTATTAAATCACCCCATATGTATACAATAGGGATGAAACAAATCATATTTGAGTATCAGATTACCTACCACAAATGACCAGCTGTAAGTAGCTTGGTAAAGGATCTGAATGACCACTTGCAGTAAATGGGCAAAAAAAGGAGATTGGTGAATATGTAATGCTTGTGCAATATGTTATTTGGTCATCCAGACACAGACTTTTTTTAAAGAGGAATTCTGGGTATGGATATTTTATACATGGTTTCACTGATCCATCTTGGTCCATTGTAACTATTATTTATATACCATACCTAGCTGATGCTCCTGGGAGCTGGAGCTCACTGAAGTAGACTCTATAGAGTCAGCAAACTGCTATTCCAGTGATCGCCACTTGCTTTGGGGTCACAAATTGAATGGCTGCAGTGCTGAATTCTGAACAAAGAAAATTGGCAGCTTGGCACATGCCTGGCATTTCCTAAATGAATGCAAATCGTTCTCTGACTGGACAGTTCTCCACCTTGTCCAATCAGGGAATGCTTTCCATTCATTTTGAAAATACAAAGCATTCTCTGAATGGCACCCATGCTGAGTGGCTGATCTCCTGTGTTCACATAGCAGCAGGGAAGCAAATGGAGATTTAGTTACAGCAGGGGTTAGCAACCTTTTTCCACTTAAGGGCCAGATTTAATGTACGTGAATGCATGGAGGGCCACATTCACCTGCTAATATATGAAGATACTAATAATCCTAACACAGTAATAATAACAGTAAAGGTTTACCTCACTTTAAGGTGCTTTACTAATACAAAACCAGTTCACCCTGAGGGAGCATTTGGCTGGGGATTAGGATACTTACTGCCCCCTCCCCCTTCCTGGCACCCAAGGGTGTCTGACATCAGCCAGCATGGTCTGCAGATAGGGTTACTGTCCCCAGGGGTGATGGGGTCCCTGTCCCCAAGTGAGAAGGGGTCCCTTTCCCCAGTGGAGATGGAGTCCCTGTCCCCAGGGGTGATGGGGTCCCTGTCCCCAGGAGTGATGGGGCCCCTGTCCCCAAGTTAGAAGGTGTCCCTGTCCCCAAGTGAGAAGTGGTTCATGTCCCCAGGGATGATGGGGTTCCTAATAGGGTCCCCCCATCCTCTGTCCCCCTTCACATTACTCCCATAGTGTCCTCTGCCCCCTCCCCCTATTGCAAGTTTCCTGTGCCCCCCAAAGCAGTGTCTTCTGTCCCTGCACCCCCTACTGTAGTGTCCTCTGTCCCCATAGTGTCCTCTGCCCCCATAGTGTCCTCCACCCCTATAGTGTCCTCTGTCCTCTACACCCATAGGGGGTTATTCACGAAAGGAAAATCCACTTTGCACTGCAAGTACACTTAGAAGTAAAGTCGCTGTAGATCCGAGGGGAACATGCAAGGAAAATAAAAAACAGCATTTTAGCTTGCACATGATTGGATGATAAAATCAGCAGAGCTTCCCCTCATTTCAGATGTACCCCTTAGATTTAGAGCAACTGCAGTGCAAAGTGGATTTGCCTTTTGTAAATAACCCACATAGTGTCATATGTCCTCTGCCCCCATAGTGTCTTCTGCCCCCATAATGTCCTCTGCCCCCATAGTGTCCTGTGTCCTCTGCCTCCATAGGGTCCTCTGTCCCCATAGTGTCCTCTGTCCCCTGTCCCTATAGTGTTCTGTGTCCTCTGCCCCCTATAGTGTCTTGTGTCCTCTGCCCCCATAGTGTCCCGTGTCCTCTGCCCTCAGCCTTCATAGTGTCCCCTGTCCTCTGCCCCCATTGTGTCTTCTGTCCTTTGCCCCCATAGTGTCCTCTGCCCCCATAGTGTCCTCTGTCCTCTGCCCCCATAGTGTTCTATGGCCCCATAGTGTCCTCTGCCTCCATAGTGTGCTCTGTCCTCTGTACCCATAGTGTCCTCTGTCCTCTGCCCCATAGTGTCCTCTGCCCCCCCCTCCCTGCTCCCCACTCCACGGACACAAAAACATACACTGTGTAGGTACAACTCTCCTACCTTACACAGGTGTAGAGCACAGCGGCGAGCGGCTCGTATAACAGGGCTGGATGGGGGAGGGAACCGCTGAAGTTAACTTTTTGCATCAACAGGCTGGTGATTCGTTGCTGGGATCGCCCGGCAACCAATCATCTGCTGTTTAATGTAAAAAGTTAACTTTACATTATACCAGCCACTCGCACTGTCCAATGAAGACATGTCCACGGGCCAGGTACCCGTGAATTAATCACAGACACTGACGGGCTGGACAATTAGCAGTGGTGGGCCGGGTGTGGCCCGCAGCCCGTGTGTTGCCGACCCTGATTTACAGCTTCCAGTGGCATTAGCCAGGTATAGTATATGCATAGCTACATTTGTCAAAGCTGGACCAATGTATAAAAAATCCATACTTGGAATTCCTCAAATAAGGCTTTAGTGAATCCAAATAAATGTATCTTCATTTTGATGCTGTGCTCACCTAAAACCACCTGTACCAGTCAGCAATTTACGGCTAACATCCAATCTCCTCTGGCCAGCCTGATTCATTGTGAATCCAGGATCAGGAGATTCAGTTTGCCAATCTCTAGTGTTTACAGTGCGTCCGGGAAGTATTCTCACAGCGCTTCACTTTTTCCATATTTTGTTATGTTAGTCTTATTCCAAAATGGATTAGATTAATTATTTTCCTCAAAATTCTGCAAACAATAGCTCATAGTGACAACGTGAAAAAAATGTGTTTGTTTGAAATCTTTGCAAATTTATTAAAAATAAAAAACGTAAATATCACATGTTCATAAGTATTCACAGCCTTTGCCATGACACTTAAAATGGAGCTCAGGTGCATCCTGTTTCCACTGATCAACCTTCAGATGTTTCTACAACTTGATTGGAGTCCACCTGTAGTCAATTCAGTTGATTGGACATGATTGGGAAAGGCGCACACACCTGTCTATATAAGGTCCCACAGTTAACAGCACGTGTCAAAGCACAAACCGAGCCATGAAGTCCAAGGAATTGTCTGTAGAGCTCCGAGACAGGATTGTATCGAAGGCACAGATCTGCAGCATTGAAAATCCCAATGAGCACAGTGGCCTCCATCATCCATAAATGGAAGACGTTTGGAAACACCAGGGCTAAAGGATAACATTGAATGAGTTCAGGAGCAGTTGAAAAAAGTGTCCAACTGTCTCTGAACACGCGCTTAACAGCGTCTCGTGTGCATGAAGCCTAGAGTGGGTTATCTGGCCAAACTTTTTTTTTTTTTTTAAAAAGCCTATGGCGTGCAAAACACACCCAAAAACTTCCACTCTGTGCCAAAAAAAGTGGACACACATCAAGAGTGACACACAAAAACATGCAACGGGTGTCTGCTGTCCTCCAAAAGGCTCCAGACGGGGACTGAGGTACCAATACATGGCCCATCCAGCCGAAGCCGGACGACCACCTTTCTCCGGAAGGTCTGCCAAAACAGACCCACCCAGGTACTAGGGTAGGGGCTCCCCCGAAGGGAGACCCCCCCAAAGAGAGGGCGAACCAAGCCAGAAGGCCTATGTCCATCCTCCCACAAGACGTTCAGGGTTGGCCCGAGGACCGACACCCTACTAATCAAACATGCAGGTGACAAACATAAAACGTGACACACAACACAAATAAAATAAATAAAAAGTGGGGAAAGGGATAGTGAAGAGGAGAGTGAAAAGGTGGCCATTGTGCAATACAATGGCCAGGCCCTCCGGCCAGGAATCAAAAATTCCTCTGGTCCTAGCCAAAAGGCCGGGCCCTAGAGGCAGGTGTAAAAAGAGCGTGTTATATAGTGACGTGACCAAGGTGCCAAATATCAGAGTGCAGAGCACAGTGAACATAAGGCACCCCTGAACTGCCACTTCAGGGGCACATCACCATAGGCTTTTCAAAAGAAGCATCCCCGACCCCACAGCCCAGACCACAGTAGCCCCCACCCCAGCCAGAAAGGCATGGAGATCCAGGAGTTTAGTGAGACCCTTTGCCATCAGGCCTCACGCTCGCTCCCATCACTCCTACCTAATTATTCGGGAAGTACAGGCCGTTCCCCCGGTGGGAGAAAGGGGAACAAACGTTCCCTCCCGAAAAACTGACCGGAGCTAAAGCTGCCACAATCCAAGTCAGAAGGCCAGGGTCCCCTCCCCTGGTGCCGACCAGTGGTTCTCCATCCTCATCAGAAGGCTTCCCTTTCGGTCACCTTTACACCAGCAGGTTTTGCATAGCAACCGCCACCCCTGCTCCACCTCACCGTAGAACAGGGATGGAAGCAAGCGCCACCTCATGGTAACTGATAAGAACAGATACTACACTTGATCTTAGCCAAAAGGCTATCTGGCCAAACTGAGCAAGATAACAAAGGAGTGGCTACCGGAAAACTGTGAATGTCCTTGAGTGGACCAGCCAGAGCCCAGACTTGAACCCCATTGAACATCTCTGGAGAGATCTGGTAACCATAGGTCTACATTAAGCACCCCTATTTCGAGTTACCAGGGTCTTGTGTCTTATGTGTATTTAGACCCAAGTGGATCCGTCTTCTATAAATTACTAATTGCCTCTTTGATCTATAGGTTTCTTTTGTAGAATGCCTAGCTTGTACAGCCAGAGATTCTACAAAAGAACCCAATAGATCAAAGGGCCAATTAGTAATTTATAGAAGATGGATCCACCTATGGTTAAACCATAAAACCACATATGTGATACAAGAGGCCCAGCCTCTGAATCCAGAGACGTGTATGCTATGTACATTGCAAATAACATGCTTTCCATGCTCCAAAGGCTAGTGTGTAAGTACATAGTAACTAACTTGTAACTTAAAGTAAAGCTTTTATATGTATTTAGCTAAACGTGCAAGCCATCATGAACGGAATGACATGTTAAATTAAACATATGATGTCATTTTCAGCTCCTGCCTGAATGTCAGTGTATTGGTTTCTTTGTTCCTTGTTTCACAGTGTAAATGAAAGGTCTTCTGTGCTGGATGTAAGACCAGCCTACCGAAATAACACATAGGGGCTTAATTACAGCAGACTCATAGGTAAATTCCACTCCATTCTTCAACCTAACCCCAACTCTCCCAAAAGTCTTCAGTGGCTTGTTGTACATTGGGGTGACTTTTCACAACGATGTTTCAATGCAAATGTAAGATCAGAGTTACTGAGGAGCTACTATAGGTGAACTACTGATGAAACAATATAAAGTATATCCTGTCATTTTTGTCCCTCATACAGTTTTCAGCTGCTCGATCATATCTGAGCTTTGAGCAGAAGTAGACATCATTCATTCGTTAAGTTCCCTGGACTCTCAAAGACTGGATTGGTACCATTCCTCAAAAAGGATCATCAGCAGAAAGTTCTTTACCAGGAGGTTAGAGAATTGTTTTGATGGATATCTCTTATTTCTATCAGTTGTCAGCCACTGTTTTAGTACTTAGAATATGTCATTTGTGAACTTCTGTTGAACTTTTTTATTGAATCTAATGAGAAAGTGTCTTTCTGTTGGTACACCTGATGGATCATTCTTGGAGGAAAATTGGATCTATCAAGGGTAGATTTCACAGTAGAATAAATATGCAATATATAAATCTATTTTTAACAACCCCCTCCTCATTAAGATTTTTTTTTTTAGATATATGCATTAAATAAAAAAATAGAAATATTGAGCAAAACATAAAAGCACACATTAAAAATTATATTGCCCTCTTACATTGGTGGTCAGTGGAGCACACCCCCCCTTATACTGGTGTTCAATGGCGAGGTCCATCTTACATTGGTGGTTATGGTTGTGCCTTCTTACATTTGTTTTTATTACTTTTTTTATTTTTATTTTTTATTTTTTATTAAAATGTTTGAATTTTGATTGATACGGTTCAAAAAGTGCTCTTTACAATGATGGACTATTTAGTGCCCCTTTGGAGAAGTACTCCTTTGTATTGGTGACCATTGCAGAAGTGTCCCTTACATTGGTGCACAGTGTAGTAACAGTAAAAAATAAAAGCACACATTGAAAATGATATTGCCCCCTTACATTGGTGTTTATTGAAGAGGTGTTCCTCACATTTGTGGATCGTGAAGCGCTTCTTTAGTGGTCAGTACAGACGTGGTCAGTAGAGGAGTTCCCCATACATTTGTGGTCAGTGGAGAACTTCCTCTTACATAGGTGGTTAGTGGAGAGGTTCCTTTTTATATTGTGGTCATTGGAAAAGTTTCCTATTATAGGAAGTTTCCTTTATATTGGTGATCAGTGGAGAAGTTTGCTTTATAATTGTGGTCAGTAGAGAGGTCCCCCTTATATTGGTGGTCAATGGAGAAATTCCCTTTATAGTGATGGTTAGTGGAAAAGTTCCCTTTATTTTGGTAATCAGTGGATAAATTCTCCTTATATTGGTGGTCAGTGAAGAAGTTCCACTTTGTAATTAGTAGTTGTCGGCAGAAAGAATACTGTTTACTGGTGTCAGTGACAATTTACCTGAGAAACAAGAGATGAGACGCCACTAGTTGCTCAGGCTCTGCTGAATAACAATGGTGCCAAGACTATGTTGGCACTGTTGTGTGGGAGATCAGCCCACGCAAATGGGCTACATACAGAGCATGTATCCCTTACTGCCTGAAATCATGGTGGACAATTTCCACCTCCACATCCTTGAAATGCCATTGTCTAAAGTTGGTCATTCGTGATGACTGAGACAAAAAGAATCTATCATTTGCTTTTTTTTATTTGCCTGAATATTTTTATGCCAGCTGTCTGCTTTGTGAGTCATGCAATTCAGGAAACTAGGCAAGTGTGATTCATGAATTAAGGTGAGTTTAACTGAACACCAACCATACAGCCAACTATACATTTGAAATATGTACATACATAGGTACATATAGGGGGCTGTTGTACCTGTGAAAAGAATTTGTATTTCTGTCCTTTCGGCCCTATGATTTACACAACCCTGCCAATAATCACAATGGTGAATAGTCTTTCCTCTACTAAAATTTAAAGAGAAGTTCAGGAATTGCAAAGAAAAAAAAAAACATACTCACCTAGATGGCTGCAGCACCGATCCCACCTGCAGCTGTCAACTGCCACCTCTAAGACCAAGAACTGAGGGATCAAACACCGCTGATCGCTCAGCTCTCAGTCTTCAGCCTGCAGAGAGCCGGTGACTGTCAATTACTGGTTTTCTGCTCTGCCTCTCTAGCTCACCGGAGCGCTGGGCTGTGGAGGGGGCGGGAGCGGCTGGCTCAGGCTCTCTGTGAATCTCTGAGAGGCTGAAGCAGCTGCTGGTCCAGGCTTCTGGTCAGATTCCTAGCATATGGTCAGGATCTTTACAGAGCCTGGACTGGATCTGTGATGTCAGCCGATGTGCTAATGGGTCACAGGAGAGCAAAACGAATTACTGCTCTTAATAGTACCGCTTTGGTCTTCCTGACCATCAAACATGTCCCAGTGTTTGTGCACAGATACTGCACTCCAGCTCTGTGTCCTCCTTCCGCTGCTCCCTAGCTGCTCTATCACTCCTGGACTCTCAGACTCAGCCTTGGTCTGTCCTGACCTAGACAGTATGGTGCAAGCCAGCACCTCACACGACTCCATTCACACACTGACCTTCTCGGGAGGGTGGGGCTCTGAGCGCTATCTCTGGCTGTCATAGGAAGCCAGCACACATCTGTGCCATTAGTGTGCTCGCATCTTACAAAATCTAGCGTAAACCACCATTTTATCCAGTGGCACAGGATCACCCTGCTACAGAGGGTAACCTGCTTATGTATTTTGGTATTATGTTCTCAGTTCGAGTTGTGATAAATTAACTATAAACATCTTAAAGTGGAACTTTACCCATAACAACTTGATAAAAATAATGTTCTTTAGCAAGGAACATACATTCCACATTAACAATTATGCTACCAAAACGAGTGTGTGCTGTAAATTGCCTCCAGCAGAGCTCTGTTTCTTCATGAGGAGGCTGCCATTTTGATGAAGCCCAAAGCCCCTAAATAAGCAGCAAATCATAAAGTGGAACTAGACCCATCAATTTAGCAGTTTTTTTTTTAAACTGTTCCATTGCTGGAATGCCGGGATAGCTAATTATCACTGTGCTTGTGTCCTCAATCAAACTGTCAAACCATCAAATGGCTGGTGTCATAAGTCATCATATGTGCAGCGCCATGGCTGTTGCAGATCAAGCAGAAGCAGCTCCCTTTGCTGTAAAGGATAGAAGGGTTTAATTCCGCTTTAAGGCTGTCAGCAGATCGGTCTCTACAAATTCAGCATTGTCCAAAATGCCTAAAAATAGAGAGCAACTGAGCATGTGCAGAGCAGGGGGAGACAGTGTATTGCTGGATGTTAAACAGAATGTCCCATTATTTTTAATGTTTTAAATAGCTATACCTGCAAAAGTGTCAGCCTTCAGTCATCTAGCAGGACTTTTTCTGACTAAAGTACCACTTTAACCACTTCCTGCCCGACATATAGCAATATGATGTGTGCAAAGTGGCTTCATTATCATATGACGTCAAGCAGGATAAGCTGCTAGCGCTCGCCCACGGCGGCATGCAGCACGGCGATCGGTGGTGTGGTGAGTCAGTCTAACACACCGCATCTCTGATCCCAGTAATGAGCCTCTGACGTAGGCTCTTTACCATGTGATCAGCTGTGTCCAATCACATCTGATCACAGTGTAATCAGAAAGAGCCGTATATCGGCTTTTCATCCACTTGCACTGACAGGCGCAAGTAGAGCAGAGCAGAGCAGATTGGCTGCTCTCCTGACAGGGGGGTCTGCGCTGATAATCAGTGCATTGATTATCAGTGTAGACCCATCGAGGATGGCTCCTCTTCAGACCACCAGGGATGCCCACTTTAGACCAACAGGAATGCCCACTTCAGACCTCCAGAAATGCCAATCAGTGCTAATCAGTGCCCATTAGGATGACACTCTATGCCCATCAGTGATTGCCTCTCCGTGCCTTCTGATCAGTTCTGCCTATCAGTGCCACCCATCAGTGCTGCATATACAGTATCTCACAAAAGTGAGTAAACCCCTCACATTTTTGTAAATATTTTATTCCATCTTTTCATGTGACGACACTGAAGAAATGAAACTTTGCTACAATGTAAAGTAGTGAGTGTACAGCTTGTATAACAGTGTAAATTTGTTGTCCCCTCATAATAACTCAACACACAGCCATTCATGTCTAAACTGCTGGCAACAAAAGTGAGTACACCCCTAAGTGAAAATGTCCAAATTGGGCCCAATTAGCCATTTTCCCTCCCCGGTGTCATGTGACTCATTAGTATTACAAGGTCTCAGGTGTGAATGGGGAGCAGATGTGGTAAATCTGGTTTTATCACTCTCACTCTCTCATACTGGTCACTGGAAGTTCAACATGGCACCTCATGGCAAAGAACTCTCTGAGGATCTGAAAAAAAGAATTGTTGCTCTACATAAAGATGTCCTAGGCTATAAGAAGATTGCCAAGACCCTGAAACTGAGCTGCAGCACAGTGGCCAAGACGGTGGTCAGCGGTTTAACAGGACAGGTTCCACTCTGAACAAGCCTTGCCATGGTCGACCAAAGAAGTTGAGTGCACATGCTCAGCATCATATCCAGAGGTTATCTTTGGGAAATAGATGTATGAGTGCTGCCAGCATTGCTGCAGAGGTTGAAGGGGTGGGGGGGCCAGCCTGTAAGTGCTCAGACCATACGCCGCACACTGCACCAAATTTGTCTGCATGGCTGTCGTCCCAGAAGGAAGTCTCTTCTAAAGATGATGCACAAGAAAGCCGCAAACAGTTTGCTGAAAACAAACAGACTAAGGACATGGATTACTGGAACCATGTCCTGTGGTCTGATGAGACCAAGATAAACTTATTTGGTTCAGATGGTGTCAAGTGTGTGTGGCGACAACCAGGTGAGGAGTACAAAGACAAGTGTGTCTTGCCTACAGTCAAGCATGGTGGTGGGAGTGTCATGGTCTGGGGCTGCATGAGTGCTGCCGGCATTGGGGAGCTACAGATCATAGAGGGAAACACGAATGCCAACATGTACTGTGACATACTGAGGCCAAGCATGATCCCCTCCCTTCAGAGACTGGGCCGCAGGGCAGTATTCCAACATGATAATGACCCCAAACACACCTCTAAGACGACTACTGCCTTATTTTTTTTTAAATGTTCCATCTTTTTTTATTTGGAGCACAAAAAATAACCCCAGTGGTGATCAAATACCGCCAAAAGAAAGTCCACACAATTGTCATTCAAAGTGTTACAGCGCTGAAAGCTGAAAATCGGCCTGGGCAGGAAGGGGGATTGAAGTGGCCAGTATTGAAGTGGTTAAGGGACAACATTTGAAATTGGGGGAGAAAAAAAGAACTATCCTACCAAAACAATGAAGGAAACTTGATATCAGCTAGGACTGTAATATGAAAATCAAAGGTTACTGGATCTAAATACTGCTGAGATAAACAAGGATTCATCCTATAATGCCGCGTACATGCGACTGAAATCATTCCGTCGGATATTCCGATCGTGTGTGGGTCTCATCTGACTTTTTTCTTCAAAAATTCAGGCGGACCTAGAAATAGAACATGCTTTAAATCTTTCTGACTGAATCAATTTCTATCGGGAAAACCGTTTGTCTGTATACTGGTCCAACGGACCAAATACGACACAAGGGTAGCTATTGGCTACTGGCTATTGAATTTCCTTTTCTAATCCCATCGCACATCATCGTGTTCGAAACGAACGGACTTTGGTGTGATCGTGTGTGGGCAAGTCCATTCGGTCGAAATTCCGTCGGGAAGACCGTCGGAGTTTAGTCTGACGGAAAGTTTGGTCGTGTGTATGCAGCATAAGGCCGCGTACACACGGGCGGACTGTTCGCCCAACTTAGTCCGCTGAACAGTGTTTCAGCGGACAGTCCGCTCGTGTGTGGGCTTCAGCGGACTGTTTCAGTGGACAGTCTGACGAACAAAGTCTTACGGAATTTCCGTAAGACAGTCTGTCCAAACTTGGTTTCAGCGGACAGTCTGCTCGTGTGTAGGCTAGTTCGACAGACTAAGTTTGGCGCATGCTCAGAAAGGATTTACACGGCGAAGGTTGCATTGCAGTGTATTGGACGTCGAATTTCTCGTCCCGTCGTACATGCCGTTCATGTCATCGCGCACGCTTTCAGCGGACTGTCTGCTCATCGTGTGTGGTCAAGTCCTATTATGCAAATTTTGAACGGACTGTTTGTCGGATTGTCTGACGAACTTAGTTGGACGAACAGTCCGCCCGTGTGTACGCGGCCTAAGTGTCCAGGGGCCAAGTACAAAATGTATACAGCCAACTTTTTATATATATCAGCCACTTTCGATGCTAATACAAAACAGTAATAATAATATATTATTATTATTATTATTATTAATAATAATAATACAAAAAGAAATTGTTTAATATAAAAAATAACTATTTCAGTTATTGGTCGCTGTGTCCTTGCAGATTGTGTTGCTAAGTAACAGCCTGAACAAAAGAAGCCGACTCCTTGCTGCACCAACATTGTATAACATTCCAGAGCACACCGGGGCTGTTCATGTACTGAGATACAATGCAGAATAGATGGTTAACATAGAATTTATGATTTGGCTTGAAGGTAATTACAAATAACTGTGAATCATAATTCAGGGTCATCTGATGTATTCTTGCTGGTGGTGTAAATAAAAGGGTTGCAGAGACCACAGCTGCTACCGAGAGCCCCTGAACTGAAGGACCTGCCTGCTATAATATATATATATATGTAATTTCATCAGAGGTTCTTTTTAGTTATATTTTATTCATTGTTTGTGTGACATCACAGCTGCTTGGTTTTTGCCGAGATGGGAGGAGGGCTGTTGGATGTGTGGCATGTTGTGTGGATGCTGGATGTACAATGTGAGTATAGAACTTGGAATATTGGATGTAGGATGAGGATAGAGAAATTGGCATCTTGGATTTAGAAAGAGGATGGAGAACTTGGAATATTGGATGTGGGATAAGGTAAAGAACTTGAGGTATAGGATGTAGAATGAGGGTGTAGAACTTGGGGTATTGCATGTAGGATGAGAGTAGAGAACTTGGGGTACTGGATGTGGGATGAGAATAGAGAAAGTGGGGTATTGGATGTGGGATGAGAGTAGAGAACTTGGGGTATAAGATGGGGGGGGGATGAGGGTGGAGATCTTTGGGTATTGGATGTGGGATGAGAGTGGAGAACTGGGACTATAGCATGTGGGATCAGGGTAGAAAACATGGGGTATTGGATGTGGTATTAGAGTAGAGAACTCATGGTATTGGATGTAGGATGAGGTTGGGGAACTAGGGGTATTGGATGTAGGACTAGAGTAGAGAGCCCATAGTATTGGATGTGGGATGAGGTTGGGGAACTAGGGGTATTGGATGTGGGACTAGAGTAGAGAGCCCATAGTATTGGATATGGGATGAGGTTGGAGAACTTGTGGTATTGAATGTGGGATGAGAGTGCAGACTATAAAAAACAAACAGACAAGAAGGAGCATGCACCTAGTGCATTACAGAAAAACATTGATTCAATGTAAAAGCAGATAAAAGTGAATACTCACAAAGGTAAAAAAACAAGTAAAAGCCATAAAACCGCAAAATGCCACGCAGTGTGGACAAAGACATCATGAACATCAACATCAAAGGGGCGTAGAACTGATGCATTTTGGGGTGCACCACCTTAATCAGAGCTGGGCTACCAATTGGATTACCCCATCTGAGGAGGGCTGCATCCACCTAGAATCTGGAATTGCTGTTGTCCTTCCTGCTTTCCACCATAGAGAACCTCATAGCGCTGGAAGGGATTGCTAGCTTGAGGGTGGAGAACTTGGGGTATTGGATGTGGGATTAGACTAGGGAACTCATGGTATTGGATGTGAAATGAGGTCGGAGAACTTGGGGTATTGGCTGTGAGATGAGGATGGAAAACTTGGGCTATTGGATATGCTATGAGAACTAGAAGTATTGAATGTGGGATAACAAGAGTGGAGAGTTTGGGGCATTGGATGGGGGATGAGGGTAAAAATCTTGGGATATTGGATGTGAGATGAGGGTAGAAAAC
Source organism: Lithobates pipiens (assembly GCF_037356315.1). Taxonomy (NCBI): domain Eukaryota; kingdom Metazoa; phylum Chordata; class Amphibia; order Anura; family Ranidae; genus Lithobates; species Lithobates pipiens. The sequence continues at coordinate 542,103,355 of NW_027507758.1, forward strand.
TTTAGATATTGGATGTAGGATGAGGGTAGAAAACTTGAGATATTGGATATAGGATGAGGGTAGAAAACTTGAAATATTGGATGTAGGATGAGGGTAGAAAACTTGATATATTGGATGTAGGATGAGGGTAGAAAACTTGAGATATTGGACCTACAGATGAGGGTAGAAAACTTGAGATATTGGATATAGGATGAGGGTAGAAAACTTGAGATACAGTGGTGTGAAAAAGTGTTTGCCCCCTTCTTCATTTCCTGTTCCTTTGCATGTTTGTCACACTTAAGTGTTTCGGAACATCAAACCAATTTAAACAATAGTCAAGGACAACACAAGTAAACACAAAATGCAATTTGTAAATGAAGGTGTTTATTATTAAAGGTGAAAAAAAATCCAAACCATCATGGCCCTGTGTGAAAAAGTGATTGCCCCCCTTGTTAAAACATACTATAACTGTGGTTGTCCACACCTGAGTTCAATTTCTCTAGCCACACCCAGGCCTGATTATTGCCACACCTGTTCACAATCAAGGCATCACTTAAATAGGAGCTGCTTGACACAGTAAGGTCCACCAGAAGATCCTTAAAAGCTACACATCATGCCGAGACCCAAAGAAATTCAGGAACAATTGAGAAAGAAAGTAATTGAGATCTATCAGTCTGGAAAGGGTTATAAAGCCATTTCCAAAGCTTTGGGAATCCAGTGAACCACAGTGAGAGCCATTATCCACAAATGGCGAAAAAATGGAACAGTGATGAACCTTCCCAGGAGTGGCCGGCCGCCCAAAATTACCCCAAGAGCGCAGCGACGACTCATCCAAGAGGTCACAAAAGACCCCACAACAACGTCCAAGGAACTGCAGGCCTCACTTGCCTCAGTTAAGGTCAGCGTTCATGCCTCCACCATCAGGAAAAGACTGGGCAAAAATGGCCTGCATGGCAGAGTTCCAAGGAGAAAACCACTGCTGAGCAAAAAGAACATCAAAGCTAATCTCAATTTCTCCACAACACATCTTGATGATCCCCAAGACTTTTGGGACAACATTCTGTGGACCGATGAGACAAAAGTGGAACTCTTTGGAAGGTGTGTGTCCAAGTATATCTGGCGTAGAAGGAACACTGCATTTCATAAAAAGAACATTATACCAACAGTAAAATATGGTGGTGGTAGTGTGATGGTCTGGGGCTGTTTTGCTGCTTCAGGACCTTGAAGATTTGCCGTGATAAAAGAAACTATGAATTCTGCTGTCTACCAAGAGATCCTGAAGGAGAATGTCCGACCATCTGTTCGTGTACTCAAGCTGAAACAAACTTGGGTTCTGCAGCAGGACAATGATCCTAAACACACCAGCAAGTCCACCACCGAATGGCTGAAGAAAAACAAAATGAAGACTTTGGAGTGGCCTAGCCAAAGTCCTGACCTGAATCCTATTGAGATGTTGTGGTATGACCTTAAAAAGGCCGTTCATGCTCGAAAACCCTCTAATGTAACTGAATTAGGACAATTCTGCAAAGATGAGTGGGCCAAAATTCCTCCAGGACGCTGTAAAAGCCTCATTGCACATTATCGCAAACGCTTGGTTGCAGTTGTTGCTGCTAAGGGTGGCCCAACCAGTTATTAGGTTTAGGGGGCAATCACTTTTTCACACAGGGCCATGATGGTTTGAATTTTTTTTTCACCTTTAATAATAAACACCTTAATTTACAAATTGCATTTTGTGTTTTCTTGTGTTGTCCTTGACTATTGTTTAAATTGGTTTGATGTTCCGAAACACTTAAGTGTGACAAACATGCAAAGGAACAGGAAATGAGGAAGGGGGCAAACACTTTTTCACACCACTGTATTGGATGTAGGATGAGGGTAGAAAACTTGAGATATTGGATATAGGATGAGGGTAGAAAACTTGAGATATTGGATGTAGGATGAGGGTAGAAAACTTGAGATATTGGATGTAGGATGAGGGTAGAAAACTTGAGATATTGGATGTAGGATGAGGGTAGAAAACTTGAGATATTGGATGTAGGATGAGGGTAGAAAACTTGAGATATTGGATATAGGATGAGGGTAGAAAACTTGAGATATTGGATATAGGATGAGGGTAGAAAACTTGAGATATTGGATGTAGGATGAGGGTAGAAAACTTGAGACATTGGATGTAGGATGAGGGTAGAAAACTTGAGATATTGGATGTAGGATGAGGGTAGAAAACTTGAGATATTGGATGTAGGATGAGGGTAGAAAACTTGAGATATTGGATGTAGGATGAGGGTAGAAAACTTGAGATATTTGATGTAGGATGAGGGTAGAAAACTTGAGATATTGGATGTAGGATGAGGGTAGAAAACATGAGATATTGGATGTAGGATGAGGGTAGAAAACTTGAGATATTGGATGTAGGATGAGGGTAGAAAACTTGAGATATTGGATGTAGGATGAGGGTAGAAAACTTGAGATATTGGATGTAGGATGAGGGTAGAAAACTTGAGATATTTGATGTAGGATGAGGGTAGAAAACTTGAGATATTGGATGTAGGATGAGGGTAGAAAACATGAGATATTGGATGTAGGATGAGGGTAGAAAACTTGAGATATTGGATGTAGGATGAGGGTAGAAAACTTGAGATATTTGATGTAGGATGTGGGTAGAAAACTTGAGATGTTTGATGTAGGATGAGAGTAGAAAACTTGAGATATTGGATGGAGGATGAGGGTAGAAAACATGAGATATTGGATATAGGATGAGGGTAGAAAACATGAGATATTGGATGTGGGATGAGGGTAGAAAACATGAGATATTGGATGTAGGATGAGGGTAGAAAACATGAGATATTGGATGTAGGATGAGGGTAGAGAACTTTGGATGTGGTCCAATCCTAACTCTGGCCTAAACAAAAATTTTTCCATAGTTGTGTTCGCAGAGCTTTGATCTCCAAACACATAATTTTAAGTTTTTTTCCCTACATTTTTGAAGCTACAAATTGCTTTTTATATGAAAAGTAGCCGATAGGTGCCCTGTCTGCTACCTTCTGCCTGATATACCTGTACTGAAAATTTGATGGAAATTTGCTAGTCTCATGCAGTCACTGTTTGGGTATTTAACAACTGGGCCAGCTGTCAGAATATGATTGCCAGCAGGGCAATCCATCCATTTTCTCTGGATAACATGGAGGAATCAATTTTTTTTTCTGTTTAGGCTTAAACAGAAAGAAAAAATATGTATATGTCCAACTTTAGACAGCAAAAAGTCAGAGACGGCATTCAGACACAGGCAGTTTAAGCCATCCAGAGAGAAAAAAAAAATCAGTTTCCAGCGCTCCCTTCCCCCTCACATTCCAAGTTATCCTTAACAAGTTCTTGCACAGGTTTCCCTCCTCACCCCCTGCTGTATATAATGTCTTTTCACAGTTTACATTGGAGGATAAGCACCTCTTAAGTATTTCATTCAGCAAAATGTCCTTGAGCTCCATGTTCATTAAAGAAAACCTATAGAAGCATAGCTGAAATCATTAGCTGTGAGCCCTGCAACTTGGAGATCCTGGTCAAATCATTGTTATTTTGATTCTTGTTAAAAAATAAAACACTATGCTAAGTGATTAAAAAAAAGTAAATACAATAAGAATGTAAAAGAGAAAAAACATTTTTTTGGGCAAAGTAAAGCACAAGATTTTTGCATACCAGCACATTATGACAGACTCACCTGTAAAACTAAACTCTCCGGTGGGGCCTTGTCACCGCTGTCGATGCTGCCATCTTTACCCAGTTTTACTTTCAGGTTCATACTCTCCGGCTGTTTGAATGGCCGGGCAGTGATGAGGACACTCCTGCGCATGCACAAATTCCATTTGAATTGAATTCCATTCAAAATCGAATTTATTCTATTTGGATGATAGTTATATTCTTTCTATTCTATTGTTTTTTCTATTCAATTTTTTTCTTTTCTTTTCTATTATAATCTATTATTTTCTATTCTATTCAAATTTGAATTTATTTTATTCGAATTTAGAAAAACGGTTTTATTATTTTCTATTGTTTATTCTATTCTAGAGTATTCTATTCTTTTCTATTATTTTATTTACTATTCTATCCCTTTCAATGCTATACTTTTCTATTCTATTAAAATTAAAATGTATTCTATTTGAATTTTGGAAGATGGTTATTTTCTATTTTATTTTATTCTTTATTCTATTCTATTCTTTTTTATTCTATTTTATTCTGTTCTTCTGTTTTCTATTCTATTTTATTCTGTTTTACTCTAGTCTTTTAATTTCTATTCTATCCCTTTTTTTCTGTTCTATTTTTTCTATTATTTTTTTTTATTTTTTATTCTGTTCTGTTTATTGTCTATTTATTCTATTTTATTATTTTCCTTTATTTTCTATTTTATTCACTTCAGGAAATTCAAATTCAATTTGAAAACAATTGAATTAGATTCAAAAACTATTCAAATTCAATAGAAATTATTTGAATTAGAATTTCGTCCTAAAATTAGATTCATTATTTCGGATTTGTTTAAATTCATTACTATTGTATTTCAGAAATACATCCAAATTTCCGAATAACGAAAAATTTGTCTGAATTTCAATTCTAAACTAAACGAACCACACATGTCTACGGGTAAGCTTTATTATAGGCTTACCTGTAGGTACAAGTAAAAAATCTGAGTTTACTACCAGTTTAAGTACAGTATCTCACAAAAGTGAGTACACCCCTCACATTTTTGTAAATATTTTATTATATCTTTTCATGTGACAACACTGAACAAATGACATTTTTCTACAATGTAAAGTAGTGAGTGTACAGCTTGTATAACAGTGTAAATTTGCTGCCCCCTCAAAATAACTCAACACAGCCATTAATGTCTAAACTACTGGCAACAAAAGCGAATACATCCCTAAGTGAAAATGTCCATATTGTGCCCAAAGTGTCAATATTTTGTGTGGCCACCATTATTTTCAGCTTTGGAGGCTACAATCCCGTTGGGTAAGTTTAACTTTGCATGTCGCATTATTCCCATTAGGGTGTTTTCCCGATGGCTGTTGATGGCTGTCGAGGTCTCCTACCCATTTTATCCATCTCTCTAGGGAACATCAGGAAGATTTGCGGGTAAGGCACAAGTTTCTGAAAGCTGTAATGGGAGATCAGTTTGGATGTCCAGACCAGTGAGCAAATTTGACACAGAGCTGTTTACGGATGCAGCGGGGTCGACAGGTTATGGGGCATTCTTCCAAGGTAACTGGAGTGCGGAACCCTAGCCGAGTTCCTGGTCAGACGTGGGATTCCTCCATAACCTGGTGCTCTTTCCAGTAGTGCTGGCGATAGAAATCTGGGGTGAATCATTTCAGAATTTGAAACTTTGGTTGAATTGCGACAACATGGGTGTGGTTCAAGTCATTAACCGCGCCTCAGCGTAGTCACAACCTGTTATATGGCTGCTGTGCCACATGGTGCTATGCTGCCTGCAGATGAATATTTTTCTGTTCTCCTTGTCTCGATTTCAGTGGGACAGGTTCCAAGTTCTGGCACCAGTGGCGGAACAACGGGGGGTTCCTTGTCCCGGTTGGCTGTGGAAGATTGCCTTGGAGCCGTCGTTGGATGCATCAGAGGGTCGGTGAAGGAGGCCACGTGGGCAGCATACACCAAGGTATGGCGGGAATGGTTGCAGATGGTGCGGCAAACTGAGGGGGATCCAGATTTGGAGGAACCTGGAGTAGGGCGTGTCGTTGTTTGCCATTGAGCGGAAACTAACTGGCTTGGCTTTTTTCTTTAAATTGCAGGACTGGGTGGATTTTACCAAATATTTTTGGGTTCGGCAGACTTTAAAAGGGTCTAGGAAGTCACATAAGCGCAAGGATGCAAGGCGGCCCATGTTGCTACTTTACAGACCATTTTTGTGCAGTTGGACACCCTATGCATATCCAGATATGAGGTCTCCTTGTTTAAAGCAGCCTTTTCTTTTTTTTTGGGTGTTCCGGGTCAGCGAGCTGGTCAGTCCCTCTTCTAGGAAGGTTTCAGGGGAAATATTGGTGCAGCATGTGATTTGGAAGAGGGACAGGGTGCAGGTACTGCTACGCAGGTCCAAGACAGACCAGGCGGGCAAGGGCACGTGGGTGCAGCTGTTTCCACTGCCGGTTCTGTGGTGTTTTGCACAGGAATTTTTGAATGTTCGTGGAGGGGCTGTTTCTGTTACATGCAGATGGGTCTCCATTGTACAGGTTTTCATACTGGCAGGGTGCATTGGGATGGCATTCAAAATGATGGACAGTGTGGTCATTTTCATGCATTACTGTGAGTTACCACAGCACAAAAGTCTGATTGAATCCTTTTGTTGATGAAGGAAACAGAAAATGCTAATGTAATATATTGCAGCTTACCAATCAGTAGATGTGGTGGTTGCATTTGTGTATTTTTTTTAGGTTAATTATCTGGCCAGTAACACACCTCCTGTATTAGAGAGCCCCAACTGGATGAAGGAGCACAGGGGTCACCTTTGAACAGCAGTATTGTCAGTCTGGGAGGAGGGGAGTGTTTGATGTACTAGCAGATATAAATACATTAACAAATTAAAACCAAACTCTAGCTAATACTTTATAAGCAGTTTCAGCAAACCGTTTTTTTTTTCTTTTGAGATAAAGGTTTTGCATGAATAATAAAAGTCGATCATTGTAAGCACCCCTGTCAGTGGCAAATGGTTTCACTCATCTGTGTAACTGAAAATGATCTGGAAGAGAGCTTGTTTCTTTTGAAAAACTACAGACTTCTTGGCCAGATCACCAGGGGATATGGAAGAAATAAAGCCTAACAAAAGGAATGGAGCCATCACATCTAAAGCCCCATATACACTATCAGTTTTTCTGCTGAGTTTTTCCTTCAGATTTACCAAAGCCATAATATAAACCTTAGGAGTTTCAATGTGTATGCAATCAGGCAGACCCATCTACTACATGGTTTTGGTAAATGTGAAGGAAAAACTCAGAAGAAAATCTGATAGTGTGTATGGGGCTTATAAATTGGTAAGCTGCAATATAATAAATCACTGCTTTTGGGTTTAATATTGCTTTAACAAAGGCTAGCTATGCGCTGATATACAGGATCAATGGACCAAAATCTCACTGCGACTGTTGTATTCTGACAGCCGCCAGTGTAGCGTCAGGATACCTAAAAAGCAGCTCTGATTGGATGCAGTCACTGTTTGACCAACTTATCCGACAAGCTCCTATGATTTTTCAATCAAAGAATGTTGGATAAGAGGGGGGCCTGCTCGGCCACCCACAAAATGAATTTTGGCCAGCTCTTGATTGCCAGTTTAACCGTTACGGATGGTAATAGTTAAGAGGGGCAGAGGTTATAAGTAGGACATTTAAGGTGGCTCTTGGCAGATTCTGAATTGTTTTTGCATATATGGAAAATATTCAGTTTTCCTATCTGATAGCAATTCAGTCAGATAATGGTCAGCAGTGTAAATCTGATTGCACACTGCCAATGTATGCCGTCATCATTCAACTATCTTTATCTCGGTAGAGGTGCCAAATTACCGGTTAATTTGAATTTGGCTGTATGTGTGTACCCTGATAGGGGTAGGATGATAGAATACACACAATGCAGCCACTGTTTCAAGTATCTAATATTCTACTAGACGTAAGGGGATACAGAGGAACAGATGGCCTCTGTGCATGACAAACAGAGCCTCAGCTAGCTTTTGTACTACTGTACACTGGCTGTCCAGGGGGTGGGAGATGATGCTGTACAGCGGGATGACTGACTGATTGACCTGCTACTGTATTTCCCTATAGGGATCCATGGCTCATCTCCATGCATGGATAGTAACATCTGTTTGTTTTATTAACTTAATTACAATGGAACAATGAAATGTCATATGTAACACACAACCTATTATAAATGAAAAGGGAAAGGTGGATTAGAAGAAAAAATTCCAGGTTACCATGTTTAAAAGGACAGTTCACTCAAAAGTGATGATTTTTTGGTAGAAGTGAGAGCCATGCCATCCTAGTGATGGCGTTGGCCGGCCTAGAGAGTCGCTCCCTAGCTGGCCAAATCATAGAAGTGTTGCGTTGCTTTGTCTATGCTCTCTCGCTGGTGAGTGGAATTCAGCAGTGTTTTGGACAGAGAAGAAGTCATGCTATAGGTGCAAGTGAGCGCTCTCTTTAGTTATCCTACCCTTATAAATTAAATTATGAGTTTGGGTAGTTATCCTTTAAAGCGGGTCTGCACCTTAAAAAAAATATTAAAAGCCAGCAGCTACAAATATTGCAGCTGCTGACTTTTAATAAATGGACACTTACCTGTTCCAGGGTCCAGCGATGTCAGCGGCAGATGACGAGCGATCTCTCATCTCTCTGCTGCCCCCGCCGCCATCCTCTGTCAGGGAATCCGGAAGTGAAGCGTTGCGGCTTCACTGCCCGGTTCCCTACTGCGATTGCGCGAGTCGCGCTGCGTGTCTCTGCTGGTCCCCGCTGTGTCCTGGGAACTGTGTGTTTCCCAGAACACAACGGGGGGCATCTGCGGCGGTCTGTCCCGGAAGTGGGTGCTTCCAGGTAACTGCACCCCCCTCCCCCCTGAAAGGTGCCGATTGTGGCCCTGGAGGGGGGGAGGGATCAAATGAGCGGAACTTCCACTTTAGTGTGGAGAACCGCTTTAAGTTCATCAGCCACTGCACACTGAACAAATAAAATCCAATAGCATGTGGCCAGCTTTAACTCATGGCTCTTAAACCACTGGACAGTTTCTTATATCTCACAAAGACGCTATTGATAAGGTCTCCGTGCTTGAGTTCCCAGGTCTTCACACTCGATGGGACTATTATAATGAATGTTTACTCCTCCTGCTGACTTTTTATTTATTTTATATTATGGAGAGTACAACCAGACATGTTGGAACACGTAAAGGTGGAGGGGGAAACCTAAAAAGCTTGTGTAAAAAAGGGTCAGCAACTATGGCAAGAAGGGTCTCCAAGCAGCCAGAAGTTTACTTCTAGCACATCATGCTATACTTATAATTAAAATATCACTTTGAGTTCACTGGTCCTTCAAAGAGAATATTTTTAAAGTTATATAGAAATACAGAGCAGTTTTAAATCATGTAGAAATGTCAATTTTTTAAAATCTGTGCTGTGTTTATTATATAATCGTCTGGTTATCATCTTCTATTTACAACAGTGTAGATCTCCATGCTTTATTTTGTTGAGAAATGACTGAAAAACATCCTCTAGTGCCATCTAAGCATCTTTAAACGGACACCCATCACCAGCATCCCTCTCCTACATGTTTCAATGGGAGGGGACCTTCTGACCCCAATAGATCTAGAGGACTGGCCCGTACACACGATCCGAAAATCGGATGAAAAATACCGCTTTCGACACGATTGTAGGATAATCTGATCGTTAGAGCTTTCAAGAGCCGATCATGACAATTCATCTGATATTATTCGATCGGACAAGCATGAAAATTTTCCTCGTACGATACCGGATTGTATGATTTTCATTTAGTCAGTACAGTTGTCATCCGAAAATATGTAAATAAATGTGTAACGCTAATGCCACGTACAAACAACCGGACTTTCCGGCAGAAAAGATCCGACAGTCTTCCCGACGGAGTTCCGAAGGAGTTACAATCGACTTCCGAACGAATGGACTAAAGTCCGTTCGTTTTGAACGTGATGACATACGACGGGACTAGAAAAGGAAGTTCAATAACCAGTAGCAATGAGACTTCCTATCTATTTACTAATACCAACAGCATAAGGATTAAAATAGTAACTGTTGATTGAGATAGTTTAGTTTAGTTCTGCTTTTAAACAGAAGGTATTCACGTATCTCATTTCATTACTTATCCCAAAAATAAGAGAATAATTCTTTATTTCATTAAAGTGATTAAAATCAGCAAATTTTTATGGTCCAACAGCCAATGTACATCTAGAACCACTGGTGCATAGTAAAAGTATAATCTAATATTACAGATCCATATATTCCACACTACATACAGCTGTTTCCATTATTATCTGTAAAGCATCGTTATAGTCCCTTCCCAGACCTTTTCCTTTTTTTAATCAATTATTTTTTGGGATGAGGTGCGTAATTTTGAGTGTTTACCCTCAGTCTGACAAAAAATATATAAACTTTTCCAGTTTTTTGGCCATCATCGGTGTAGTGTATGGAACCCATGTCTTCTATTGAATATGGCTTCAGACCCAACAAGACAGTATAACCATAAAGGTCATAGTGAGAAGGGATTAACCTCCCTGGCGGTATGATTATTTCAGATTTTTGATGCTCAAAGCGGGACAATGTTTTACATGGAAATTTGGCGTTTTATATTGTAGGCCTGTAATTCTTAGGAATAACTCACTTAAATCTGTCCAAACAAGAGTCTAGTAGACATTCCGGGTATGATAACGTTTGAAACACAAAATCATAAATTATAATATAATAAATAACTATAAATAATTATAACAAATAATAATAATAATAAAAATGATTCAATAATGTAATCAAATAAAAAACAATGAAATTTGCTCAGTTGCAGAATAGTCGCTGTCATTACTTTCAGTGTTTGATGATGAATTTCCCAACAAATCACTATCGCTCAATTCTGCAAGTGATTCTAATTTATTATCATTGTTTTCTAGCTCTAAACCTGCTTTTGATATAAAGGGACGGTTTTGGTTGCTATGGACAATCTTCAGTCTCCAAGCAGAAAGAACAGTATATATAATATAAAACTGCATGCAGGGCACTGGGCAAACTGCTAGGGACAAAAGAGAGGTGAAACTGTTTGATACAGTAATGTAATCTGTACGATTAGAGTGTACTGTATGCATTGTGTGTGCTTCACTTTTTGAATTTGGTGCCGTTCTCCGTCTCTGTACGTTGCAACGCTCGCAGGGAATAGAGCGCGGCACTGTGATACATCGAGCGGAGACGCAGCTTGCACACACAGCGGGAGGACATCACAGGATCCTGGGGAAAAGGTAAGTAACTGTACCTGGATCCCGCAATGCGATCCCGAGTGTGGCTTGGGGATGCCGCTTTTGGCACTGAAAATCCACCCGAGCCACACTCGGGAATACCGCCAGGGAGGTTAAAGGAATCAAAAAGCCTTCCAACCAAATCAATTCCTTGTACAGTAAAACCTTCTTAAGAGGAATTCCTGGTATGGATACTTTTATATAGTTACATTGGTCCAGCTTATACCACTCCTGGCTGATGCCCCTGGAAGCTAGAAATCACCAAGTAAGCCAGTGACCTCCACTTTCTCCCTGTGCCGCACAGCCGACCTTCTCAGAAGATCAGCTGTTTTACATGGGCACCGTTCAGACAATGCTTTTCATTTTCTGAATGAATGCAATGCGTTCTCTGATAGGACGAGGTGAAGAGATGGGGTTGTGATGTCACATTGTCCCCCTCATTCAATCAGAGAATGCTTTACATTCAGAAAATATAAAGCAGTGCAAAGCCGAGCGGCCAACCTCGGTAGCCGGGGCAGCTGCTCAGCTAGGCACTCGGAAGCAAGTGGAGATCACTGGAGTAGCGGTGTCTGCTTCACTAATTTCCAGCTTCCAGAGTCATCTGCCAGGTATGGTATATACATAGTTACATTGGTCCAAGCTGAATGTAGCTAACTAGCTATGTATAAAATATTCATAACTGGAATACTTCTTTATTAAAGAGGGCATTCCCATGTCTCATTTCATCACATATCCCATAAATAAAAGGTTTATTTCAGGAAGCCACGTAGATCAACGATATATCAGCTAGATTCACTGTCCTGAAATAAGGAATAATCCCCTTATTTTTGGGATATGTGATGGAATGAGACATGTGAATACCTTCTGTTCTAAGTAGGCTTTACTGTGCTGGACAAATTCTAAATCCTGATGTCTATGGAACAGCTGGCCACTGCAGATCAGTAAATTATACCTACTGACATTCTAACAGGGCAGGTGCCATTCACAGCCACGTGTGAACGCCATTACCATATTTGCTTATGTTAATGGCAGATTTGTCATGCACTGAAAACACAGAGGCTCTTCACAGTCCAGCCCATGGGAATGGAGATGTGGTGTGCATTGTAGTGTGTGAATTTCCACAGCTACTGATGAGGTGTTAAGTGTGATCAGGTATAACAGCAACACGTTAAAGAGGCCAGCCATCCACACTGCTGCTGGAGGTCAACACCTGCAATGGCCGGGGCTACAAGAGAACAAGGGAATTCTTCACAGGCCATCTCTGCAGGCCTCATGGACACAGTATATGCTCATATGGATTCTACATCACCATAACAGGAAGGATGAAAAGGAGGACCCCTTGCAAATATAAAAAAGCAGTTTTGAGTTCAATTGCGAGTCCTATCAACAAACACAAAGAAACTTCACAGTACTTACCTGAAATCTGTTTATACTCATTTGACAGATAACTCTAGGTTTACATCTATGCATGTGCGGTCGGTGCATTTTCAGTGCATTTTCTAGTTCGTTTTGTGTTTTTCATGTACATTTTTGACGCCTTTTGTGCTTTTTGTTTTATCCAATGGCAAGTAAGTGTTAAAGTTGCAAAGAGGAGGTGTCCTTTTGTCATTATGTATTTATAAAAAAATAGTCAATGTGCTTTTCCATACATAACTGCTATAAATATCTGACTTAATCAGGATATCATCCACCCATAATTGCCTGCATTGTGTGACTCTGAGAGGAGGGAGCCTATTGACTCTGATGCAGTGTACACACGGTCGGATTTTCTGGCAGAAAAAGTCAGGCGGAATCATTTCATCGGATATTCCGATCGTGTGTGGGCTTCATCTGACTTTTTTTTCCCGAAAATTCTGACTGACCTAGAAATAGAACATGTTTAAATCTTTCAGACAGAATCAATGCCTATCGGGAAAACTGTTCGTCTGTATTCTGTTCTGACGGACCAAAAACAATGCAAGGGCAGCTATTGGCTACTGGCTTTTGAACTTCCTTTTTCTAGTCCCGTCATACGTGTTGTATGTCTCCGTGTTCTAGACGGTCGGACTTTGGTGTGATCGTGTGTAGGCAAGACCGTTTCAGCGGAACTCCAATGGAAAAACCCCCAGAGTTTATTCCAACGGAAAACCGGTCATGTGTACACGGCATGAGACAATCGGGCTGTATTGTATGGCATAGTGCTATGTTTCCTTTCCTGAACAAGCCTACAGGAGGAGAGAGCAGAGGGATAACCTCATTTGTGTGCTGCTGCAGCTCATTGTCCAATCAGCAAACTGATTACCAAGCTGTAGTAGTAAAGAGCAGCTCAGCAAGCATTGCCTACTATATACCAAAAAATTAAATTAGAAATTCCCATATTAAATACTTGTTTGAATCCAAGGGGCACATTTAAAAACCAGTGGATCTTCCGCTAACCAAACATTCGTTGCCTGTGAATAATTTCCTGTAATTTAAAACTCACAAACTAGGAAGATTCACCTGGTCAATTCATCACTAGCTTTTCAAGGTAAGGGGAACATGGAAAGGGCTTTGCAATGGACACATACAATGCAAACATATTTTAGCATAAACATATATAACAGCATACTCATAATGATTCATACTCTGAATGATCTAAGCCTCAGTGGTGTACACCAAGGTTCAGTGTTGGGACCCTTACTTTTTAATACATGTATAAATGATATAGGGTCTAGGATTAAGGAGGGGAAGCACCACCTAAGTGTAATGGTTAAAAGTCCATTTATTAGCACAAGGCTTAAAAATCACTTACAAGATGAAGTAGTAATAAAAGGCTCATCAGAGCATGGAGGGGGCGCTCTTATACATCCCTTGGTTTTTACATTGTCCACTGAGCTGCTGGAGTCTGTTGCAGAGTCTCAAAACGTTATGTGGCCACCAGGAAGTCAGGGCAATCCAGTGTGGAACGCAGACACTACACTGAGAGCCCGTTCACACTGAGGCAGCACGACTTGCAGCGCCACTGCCTCAGGCAACCGGGATCCGACTTTAGCGGCGGCTTGTGAAATGACTTCTGTATAGAAGTCAATGCAAGTCGCCCCAAAAGTCATTCAAGAACCTTTTTCTAAGTCGGAGCGACTTGAGTCGCTCCGATTAGAACGGTTCCATTGCATAGAGCGGGACACGACTTGTCAGGCGGCTAAGTCGCCTGACGGGTCGCCCCTGTGTGAACTGGCCCTTAGGTGTCTCTTCCCTTTCTTTCCCTCCTTATGCCCTCCTTATTCCTCTGCATTACTTTAGCTGACAATTGCACAATTGTGCGACACTGTATCCAAATTAAATTGATGTCCTTTTCCCCCCACAAATAGAGCTTTCTTTTACTGGTATTTGATCACCTCTGCGATTTTTATTTTTTGTGCTATAAACAAATTAAAAAAAAAACAAAACAATATTTTTTATTTTCTGCTCTAGAACACACCCAATAAAGAAATTTTAAAAATCAAATTTCTTCTTCGCCAATTTGTATTCTGCTACATATTTTTGGTAAAAAAAAAAATCTCAAAAAGCATTTATTGATTGGTTTGCGCAAAAGTTATTGTGTCTACAACATAATGGATAGATTTATGGCATTTTTATTATTATTTTTTTTTACTAGTAATGGCTATGATCAGCAATTTTTAGCGGAACTGCTACATTGCGGCAGACAGATCAAACACCTAACTGACATTTTTTACACTTTTTCGGGAACCAGTGACATTATTACAGTGATCAGTGCTAAAAATATGCACTGACATTGTACTAATGGCATTGGCAGGGAAGAGGTTAACATAACAGTAGGGGCGATCAAGGGGTTAAATGTGTACCCTCAGTGCGTTTCTAACTGTGTGTGTGTGTGTGTGTGTGTGTGTGTGGGGGGGGGGGGGGGTGGTCTGCCTGGGATCCATCTTTCTGCATAGAAAAAAAGACAGAATCTCTGTGTGATCCCCTGTCAGAAAGAGATCTGCCCTGTTTACTTTGGCAGATTCCCATTCTGTCACTGCGGGGAACGATCAGTTGGCGGACATCGAGTCCCACTGATTGTCTCCCCCGCTGGCCAATTGGCATGCGTACGCCCACAGATCACCATGTACAAGCCAACGTACTGGTATGGCAATTCACGCAGCCGAGCCAACAAGCCACAGTATAACTGCGGCATCTGGTCGGCAAGCGGTTAATTGGGCACCTACTGTATGTGGTAAATGAGGTTTAATGTTGACAAATGTAAAGTTAGGCACTTGGAGGCTAAAAACACGCATGCATCATACATACTAGGGGAAGCATAACTGGGGGAATCAATGGGGGAAAAGGATCTGGGTAGATCATAAAATTAATAATAGCATGCAAAGCGAGCAAAGTCCTTTCTTGTATTAGGGGAGGTATGGACTCCAGAGAGAGAGAGAGATATAATTTTGCCCCTGTACAAATCATTAGTAAGACCTCATCTGGAATACGCAGTTCAGTTATGGGCACCAGGTCACAAAAAGCATATCGAAGAAATGGAGAAAGTACAGAGAAGGGCAACCAAACCGATAAGAGGCATGGAGGAGCTCAGCTATGATAAAAGATTAGAGAACTGGATTTATCCTTTCTTGAGAAGAGGAGATTAAAGGGTATATGATCAACATGTACAAATACATAAGTGGTCCATATAGTGAACTTGGTGTTGGGCTATTCACTTTAAGGTCATCACAGAGGACAAGGGGGCGCTCTTTACTTCTGAAGGAAAAAAGAGATTTCATCTCCAAATACAGAAAGGCTTCTTCACAGTAAGAGCTGTGAAAATGTGGAATAGACTCCCTCAAGAGCTCAGTATATTGCTTTAAATAAAGGCCTGGGTTCTTTCCTTAATGTACATAATATAACTGGATACTAACATTTATAGGTAAAGTTGATCCAGGCAATAAATAATTACCTCTTGGAGGATCAGGAGTTTTCTCCCTGCTGGAGCAAATTGGATCATGCTTTGCTGTTTGTTTTTTTTTTGCCTTTCTCTAGATCAGCTGTGGTTATAGGATTGTGTATATGAGATTGTATGATTTTTTTTTCCTTTTATTGGTTAACCTAGATGGACTTGGGTCTTGAACTTTAACAATGTGCTTTAAAAAACAGAGAGGTGTTAGTAGTAGCTAGAATAGAATCTTTTTTAGAATCATATAATCTGTTTTTTAGATTAGATTTAATTATAATTAGCAAAGGTTGAATTGAAAGGTTGAATAAGGAAGGGAGCAGCACTGCATTGGTGGGGAGCACAGAAGCATTGGAACAGTGAAGGCAAGTTCTAAGGCATGTGTCGGCGCAGTGGCAGTGAGTACTGATATGAGCATTGATACAGTGGAGGCATGCAGTAGTGAAAGTGGTGGCTAACCTGTAGGTGTGGTGTGGTGAGGGATGGGGGTCCGCTGCGGAGTTAGCGTGAAGGTTTGGTGGTGGGGAGGTTTCAGGCATGGTGGTGATGAGTGTAGTTGCAGGCACAAATGTGAGCGGTCTCTCTAGGATGGGATGATTCTAGCAGCAGTCCTCCTGGCCAGAAGCAGAGGTTGGGGAGTGGTGTGAGCAGATGGAGCCAGTGAAAGTGGGGGGCTGACCTTCAGGTGTGGTGTGGGATGGGGGTCTGCTGCGGAACTTTTGTGAAGGTGTGGTGGTGGGGAGGTTTCAGGCATGGTGGTGAAGAGTGTAGTTGCAGGCACAAATGTGAGCGGTCTCTCTAGGAGGGGATAATTCTAGCAGCAGTCCTCCTGGCCAGAAGCAGAGGTTGGGGAGTGGTGTGAGCAGATGGAGCCAATGCTTCCCACTGGATATGGTTCATTTGGATGGCGCTGGTTTACATTTACATGATGACAGTAGTGGTGCAAAGTTATTACCTTTTTAATGCGCCAGGTATTGACAGCATTTTGGCTTATCTTAAAGATTCTACACTACCGCTAGTGCAGGTGTGGCCTTTAGTGACAGTGCTGCTGATGTTCTGTAACCTGCAGCAATCTTCACAGGTACCAGCAATCAATTTCCAGCACAGAGGTTCTCTCATCACAAATAACTTATTTGTGCCTCCTACAGCTCATGTGATCTACTGAAGAGAGATGCAAATAAATTATAATTGATGAGACATTTCCCATATATATACTGTATATACAGTTATGTGCAAGATTTAGGTAGGTGTGAAAAAAATGCAGTAAATTAGGAAGTTCATAATTTATTTTTATCAATTAACAAAATGGAAATTAAATGAACAAAAGAGAAATCCAAATCATATCAATATTTGGTGTGACCACCCTTTGCCTTCAAAACAGCATCAATACTTTTAGATACGCTTGCACACAGTTTTTGAAGGAACTCGGCAGGTAGATTGTGCCAAACATCTCGGAGAACTAACCACAGATCTTCTGTGGATGTAGGCTTCCTCAAATCTTTCTGTCTCCCAGACCAGTGTTTCTCAACTTCAGTTCTCAAGGGGCCCCAACAGGTCATGTTTTCAGGATTTCCCTCAGATGAAATGGCTGTGATAATTGCTAAGGCAGTGAAACTGATCAAATCACCTATGAAAAATAATGGAAAACCTGAAAACATGACCTATTGGTGCGCCTTGAGGACTGGAGTTGAGAAACACTGTCCTAGACAGACTTGATGATGTTGATGTTGATATCAGGGGGCTGTGGGGGCCAAACCATCACTTCCAGGACTCCTTGTTCTTCTTGACACTGAAGATAGTCCCTAATAACATGGGCCGTATGTTGGGGATTGTTGTCCTGCTGCAGAATAAATTGGGGACCAATCCCTGATGGTATGGCATGATGGATAAGTATCTGCCAGTATTTCTCAGCATTGAGGACACCATTGATCCTGACCAGATTTCCACCTCTATTTGCAGAAATGCAGCCCCAAATGTGCAAGGAACCTCCACTATGCTTCACTGTTGCCTGCAGACACTCATTATTGTACCGCTCTCCAGTCCTTTGGAGAACAAACTGCCTTTTGCTACAGCCAAATATTTCAAATTTTGACTCATCAGTCCAGAACACCTGCTGTAATTTTTCTGCACCCCAAATTCTATGTTTTTGTGCACAGTTGAGTCGCTTAGCCTTGTTTGCATGTCAAAGGTATGGCTTTTGGGCTGAAAGTCTCCCATTAAGACAGCTTTTGGCCATACTTCTCTGGACAGTAGATGGGTGTACCTGGGTCCCACTGGTTTCTGCCAATTCTGCTGATGGCACTGCTGGACATCTTCTGATGTCGAAGTCAATTAACATGATGTGTCTTTCATCTGCTGCAATAAGTTTCCTTTGCTGACCACTGCGTCTATGGTCCTCAACATTGCCCGTTTCTTTGTGCTTCTTGAAAAGAGCTCCTACCTATTGAGCCATCCCTCTGGCGCGGCATTATATGGAGGGACTCCTATAATTTTGCCACCAAGTTGACCTTTGGGTCCAAAAGCAGCCTGTGTCTCTTCAACATTTTCGCCCAGTCCCTTACATGGATCTTATCACATCAGGCCCATTGTCAGATGGTTATCCATTATCTTGATTTCCTGCTCATCGAATGGCCAGATCTACCCCCGGTAGATCTAGACAAGCTGAGAGTGGTGTTCAACAACTTCAATGTGCCTATAGCTGAACACAAAGTGGAAGGCCCGGCATGTTCCATCATCTTCTTAGGCACTGTGCTCAATATGCACGCCATTCTGACAAACTAGCCTGGATCAGGTCCCTCTTCCACGACTTTACCCGCTTGCAGAGGTGTACTAAATGACAGCTGCAGTTCCTGATAAACATGCTCAATTTTGCCATGAGGATTATTCCTCAGGGCGGTCATTTATCTCACGACTCTTGGTCTTTCTTGCCCAAGTACAGGACCCCAAACAAGTTCTCAGGTTAGACCCAGCAGCGATAGCAGACTTAGCCATGTGGGGCGAGTTCCTCACCAACTGGAATGGCGTATCGATGTTTATTCTGTCAGTGTCAGCTCAGTCGCCACAGGTAGTCACCACAGGCTTTGCTGCAATTTTTGGCCATTACTGGTTCGCCGGACTCTGGCCTCCAGAAATCTGCATGATCTCTGGTTTCTCTCTATATTCATCATTGTTCGAGCTGTATCCAATCGTGACAGCTGCCCAGGTCTGGGGCCACATGTGGACAGGTCAAACAGTGCTCTTCACTACAGACAACCAGGCTACAGCCGACATCATTAGTAAGGGTAGATCCAAGTAGTTCCCCATTATGTCCTTCCTGCGTAGGCTGGTGCAATTTTCACTACACCACCGATTTAACTTTTACTGTGAGTATATTCCTGGAAAATGCAATGCCGCAGCAGATGCACTGTCTCGCTTCGATTTTGTCTCATTCTTCCAGCAGGAACCCGGAGCTGACCCATCATATACTCTTACCCCACCTTTATCTCAACTAACAATGGAATGAAGCCACACCTTGCCAACGCTACCCTGCTCATCAACCACTCGCTGTCTAGCAACACACTAAAGGCTTATCGCACGGCCTGGAACACCTACCATAGGTTCCTAGCCGCTTGTCCCGGAACCACGGCAAACAACATCGCACACGTCCTAGCCTTTATTTCCTATTGCCACACACAACTGGCTCTCACTCACAACACTATCAGGCTGTACCTAGCTGGCATTCAGCATTTCCTTTCCTTACAGGAGCCCGGCAAAGCCATCTGTGTTCACTGCCCATACAGTAAAAGACCTACTGCGAGGTGTCCAGAGGCAGCAGCCCACGACCCACAACAAACGTTTACCAATCACAAGCACTATCTATAGGGGCATGTCAGAAATCTTCACACATTCCCCTTTGGGGTTCTTCCCAGCCTAGTCAACCAGGCAGCCATCTACAGCTTCCTACGGCCTAGCGAGTTCACCTCGGGGGGAACCAGTAGCCAGATACTGTACAGACACCTCCTGACTCTCTTCCCAGACCATTATGTACTTCATTTTACGGTCTCTAAGACGCAACAAATTGGACCCAGAGTGGACATCAACTTCTTTTGGACCGGCAACGCCTGGTGCCTAGTTATGATCCTTGACTGGCTGCTCTCTCACATACTCAGCCAGTCAGTCTCCAGCCCGTTACTGCCTTTTCCGATCAATCCGATGAGTTGTTGCCAATTCATTAAACATATTAGGGTCCTACTGGTCAACTAAGGCCTTGACCCTGGACGGTATTCAGGACATTCCTTCCGAATCGGCGCAGCCTCAGCTGCATTTCAGCATGGAGTACCGGACCATGTGATCAAGAAACTGGGCATATGGAAGTCCGCCTGCTTCGCCAGATACATTCCAAACCCTCAAGTGGAGATGGCCGAAGCCTTCTCCAAGCTTGCTCAATAAGATTAGACCCAATAAAGATATACAGAATTTCACAAAAGTGAGTACACCCCTCACATTTTTGTAAATATTTTATTATATTTTTTAATGTGACAACACTGAAGAAATTACACTTTGCTACAATGTATAATAGTGAGTGTACAACTTGTATGTAAATTTGCTGTCCCCTCAAAATAGCTCAACACACAGCCGTTAATGCCCAAACCGCTGGCAACAAAAGTGAGTACATCCCTAAGTGAAAATGTCTAAATTGGGCCCAAAGTGTTAATATTTTCTGTGGCTACCATTATTTTCCAGCACTGCCTTAACCCTCTTGGGCATGGAGTTCACCAGAGCTTCACAGGTTGCCACTAGAGTCCACTTCCACTCCTCCACAACGACATCATGGAGCTGGTGGATGTTAGAGACCTTGCATTCCTCCACCTTCCATTTGAGGATGCCCCACAGATGCTCAATAAGGTTTAGGTCTGGAGACATGCTTGGCCAGTTCATTACCATTACCCTCAGCTTCTTTAGCAAGGCAGTGGTCATCTTGGAGGTGTGCTTGGGGTCACTATCATGTTGGAATACTGCCATGTGGCCCAGTCTCGGAAGGGGGGGGATCATGCTCTGCTCTAGTATGTCACAGTACATGTTGGCATTCATGGTTCCTTTAGAAGAGGCTTGCTTCTGGGATGAGAGCCATGCAGACCAATTCAATGCAGTGTTTGGCGTATGGTCTGAGCACTGACAGGCTGACCCTCCCACCACTTCAACTTCTACAGCAATGCTGGCAGTACTCATACGTTAACCTCTGGATATGATACTGAACATGTGCACTCAGCTTCTTTGGTCGACCGTGGCAAGGCCTGTTCTGAGTGGAACATGTCCTGTTAAACCGCTGTATGGTCATGGCCATTGTGCTGCAGCTCAGTTTCAGGGTCTTGGCAATTTTCTAATGGCCTAGGCCATCTTTATGTAGAGCAACAATTCTTTTTCAGATCCTCAGAGAGTTTTTGCCATGTGGTGCCATGTTGAATTTCCAGTGACCAGTATGAGAAACTGAGAGTGATAACACCAAATTTAACACACCTGTTCCCCATTCACACCTGAGACCTTGTAACACTATTGATTTACATGACACCGGGAAGGAAAAATGGCTAATTGGGCCCAATCTGGACATTTTCAATTTGGTGGTATACTCACTTTTGTTGCCAGCAGTTTTAATTATTGATAGCTATGTGTTGAGTTATTTTGAGGGGATAGAAAATGTACACTGTTAAACAAGCTGTACACTCACTACTGTACATTGTAGCAAAGTGTAATTTCTTCAGTGTTGTCACATGAAAAGATATAATAAAATATTTACAAAAATGTAAAGGGTGTACTCACTTTTGTGAGATACTGTACTTCCCTACCTGGTTATTTTGCCCCCTTTTCTTGGCATACCATCCAGACGACCAAAAGCCACACCTCAGGTCTATTTATGTTGTGAGTCATGTTGCGTGTTTATGTGATCCACATTTGTCTCGGTATTAGGGCCACAACCATAAATTGGAAGGCCTGTATGGTGGGCTGAATTTATGGGAGGAGCCCAGAGGGTATTTAAGCCGCCCATTCGCCCTTGCTCTTTGTCGTTTCCAGTGCACGATACCCTCCCTCCTATTCCCCTTTTACAGCACTTCTCAGCACATTCTCCTCCACAATCATCCATTACTTATCTTGGGTATGCCCCCTTTTCTTGGCATACCGTCCAGATGACCAAAAGTCACACCAGGTATATTTATGTTGTGAGTCTTGTCGCGTGTTTATGGGATCCACATTTGTCTCGGTCGTAGGGCCACGACCATGAATATATTTTATTAGTGAGGAAATTCTGCAATTCTAGGGTAACTTTAATACACTACTCCAAAGGTCCAGTTTTTCATAGTTCTTTAACTTAAGAACACCAAACAAAAGCGATTCCTCATGTTAGAATGGTAAATGTGCAAAGTAAACATTTTTCTGTGGTGTAAGGAGAAAACGTATGTTGGCTGATCTGGCCATTGTTGTTAATCATGTGAATGTGTGTTCAGGGCAAAATGATTCTGCACATAGAGCCACTACCCTTTCTGCCAGCATGTATACTTACCCAGCCATGTGCCCTTGCCACTTCTGCACAAAGCTGGAGCCCTCACTAATGGAGTGGAGCATGTGGGTATGTAAGAACAAATGGCTCCCCCATGGGACATTGCTCAGGCCTGGGCAACTATTGGTGTGTGTGTGTGTGTGTGTGTGTGTGTGTGTGTGTGTGTGTGTGTGTGTGTGTGTGTGTGTGTGTGTGTGTGTGTGTGTGTGTGTGTGTGTGTGTGTGTGTGTGTGTGTGTGTGTGTGGAGGGGGTACTATAATGTCTAAACTCCCACACTGGAGTTTATACAGGAGGGAATGCTGCAGTGGGGCAGCAAGAGAGTGTAGCTGGGTATGCATACATTCTCATGGTTGTCTATGTGCAGACAATATTACCTTTCCCTGAATTTATGACCTCCTGACAGGTCAAGTGAATAACATTGCTTATCTCATTACAATGGCATCTGAAAGTCGGTTGGATGTATTAGGCAGCAAGTAAACATGTTGTCCCTGAAGTTGATGTGTTGAAAAAATGGGCATCGTAGTTTGTTGTGTATGGGGCTGCATAGCCACAGACTGGTCAAGGTGAACATGTTGACCCCTGTCCACAGCCAAAAGAGCCTACAATGGGCACGTGTCCATCTGAACTTTACCATTGGAGCAATGGAAAGAGGTGGCCTACTCTGATGAATCATGTTTTCTTTTACAATATATGGATGGCCGGGTGCATAAGCATTGCTTACCTGGGTTAGAGATGGCACCAGGATGCAGTATAGGAAGAAGACAAGCTAGTGGAGGCATTTTGATACTTTGGAAAATGTTTTGCTAAGAAACCTTGGGTCTTGCCATGCATATGGATACTTTGACCCATACCATCTACCTAGTAGACATGTGCAATTCGTTTAGTTCCAAATTAGTTTTTTAACGAATTTTGCCAAATTTCGTTAATTCCGAATTTTTCAATTTTCCTAAATTTCCAAATTTCCGAATTTCAAAATTTGCGAAATTACGAATTTCCGAAATTTCCGAATTTCCTAAATTACGAATTTCGAATTTTCGAATTTTCGAATTTCCAAATTTCCAATTTTTGGATTTCCGAATTTCTGAATTTCCGAATTTCCGAATTTTCGAATTTCCGAATTTTTTGAATTTCTGATTTTCGAATTTCCGTATTTTCGAATTTCCGAATTTCGGATTTGCGGAATTCCACATTTTCAGAAATTCAGAAATTCGAAAGTCAGAAAAAAAAATAAAATCTGTTTAATTCCAAATAATAACTAACTATTAAATTATAGGTATTAAATTTCCCTTTCAAATTTGTCTGTTAGTGAACGTAACGAGTACGAATTTATCCAAAGTTACAAATTAAATTATCTGAAATAACGAATACCGCATCTAACCAAATGGAACTTACCGATCTAATAATAATAAAAAACTTTTTATTATTATTAATTATTTATTATTAATTATTTATTATTAATTATTTATTATTATTTTGTTATTTCAGATCATTCGTAACTTTGGATAAATTCGTACTCGTTAATTTAATAGTTAGTTATTAATTAAACTATATTTTTTTCTTTTTTTCAGATTTTAACATTTTTGGACTTTCAAATCTTTGAATTCCGAAAATTCGGAAATTCGGAGTTCCGAAATTCGGAAATTCGGAAATCCGAAATTCAGAAATTCGTAAAATCAAAAATTCGGAAATTCGAAAATCCAAAGTTTTGAAAATGGAAAATTCGGAAATGCGTAAAAAATTCGGAAATCCGAAAAACCAAAATTCGTAAAGTCGGAAGAATCGGGAATTCGGAAATTCGGAAATCCAAAAATTCTAAATTCGGAAATCCGAAAATTCAGAAATTTGGAAATCCGAAAGTTCGAAATTCCTGAAATTTCCGAATTTTCAAATTTCCGAATTTTAGATTTTTCCGAATTTCCGAAATTCAGAAAAAATCTGAAAACAAATGAAACGAAAACGAAAATGAACTAATTTTTTGTCAGTGTACATGTCTACTACCTAGACATTGTTAGTGACCAAATACACCTGTTCATGGAAACAGATATCCCTGATGGCAGGGGCCTCTTTCAGGGGGATAATGCGCCCTGCCACACTGCAAAAATGGTTCAAGAATAGCTTGAGGAACACAGCAAACAGTTTGAGGTGTTGACATGACCTCCAAATTCTCCAGATCTCAATCTAATCAAGTATCTGTGGGATGTGCTGGAAAAAGAACACCAATCCATAGAGGCCTCACCTCACAACTTACAGGACTTTTGATCTGCTACTGACAGCTTGGTGCCAGATACCACAGCATACCTTCAGAGGTCTAATGTCCATGCCTTCACAAATCAGAGCTGTTTTAGTGGCAAAAAGGGTCATCTCTCAATATTAGGTGGGTGGTCATAATGTTATGGCTGATCAGTGTATTTACAGTGTAGCTGTTGGATAATACAGACAACGCCTAATAAAAATGCTTTGATGCCTGAGGAATGAATAATGTTTATAGAATGTATATAGCATTTACTTACTGTATATAAAACATGAATGTTTTGATGAAAACCAAATGTGCCAAAATCCAGAACTTGTCTTTGTATATAATCCATCAAACAGGGGCTGCCCTGATGCTCAGGGACCAATTGCCCTTTTCACCCTCCTTGATATGTGATAGGGTAAGGTCACGCCAACTAATCCGCACATGAAAAAAGAATTGGATGACACTCCAGCTGTTGGCAGATCAGAGGTTCAGGAACTGTCCTTTGGAATTTGAAACTTTTTAGGAGCTTGTAAGGGGAAAAAAAACGTCTCTCAGTAATGAAGAACCGTCTTATTTATGTGTATATAATTTCTATATATATTTTTTAAGCTCTGAACTTTAACCAATGCCGCGTACACATGGCCGGACTTTCTGGCAGACTAAGTCCGAAAGGATTAGTCCGTCGGACAATCCGATCGTGTGTCCGATCGTTTTACGAAAAATAAATCCGACAGATCTAGAAATAGAAATAGAACATTTCAAATCTATCCGACGGACTAAATTTCCGAAGGACTAAAATTGGGAAAACCATTCATCTGTGTGCTGGTCTGACAGACCAAATACGACGCAAGGGCAGCTATTGGCTACTGGCTTTTGAACTTCTTTATTTAGTCCCATTTACGTCATCATGTTCAAAATTAATGGACTTTCGAACGGACTTAGTCCGTTCGTGTGTGGCCAAGTCCGTTCGTTCAGAAAGTCCCTCAAAACCCAGCCGAAAGTCAGTCGGGAAGACCATCGGACCTAGTCTGCTGAAAAGTCTGGTCGTGTGTACGCGACATAAGGGAGAGATGCAGGGCAACCACCCAGATCACAGACAGCACAGCATCCGCTTACTGTATTTATTGGTGTATAACACGCACCCCAAGTTTAGGGGGAAGTTTAAGGAAAAAAACTTTTAAGAGGGGAGTTTAAGGAAAAAAACTTTTAAGAGGGGAGTTTAAGGAAAAAAACTTTTAGAAGGCAAGTTTATGGAAAAAACTTACATTTTACATGCGCATCAATGCAGCCTTATCAGCGTCCATCTGCAGCCTTCCCCAGTGTCCATCTGCAAAATAGCAAACGGATACAGGTGCTTCTCAAAAAATGTGAATATCATCAAAAAGTTCATTTATTTCAGTAATTCAATTCAAAAAGTGAAACTCATCTATTATATAGGTTCACTATACACAGAGTGATATATTTCAAGCATTTTTTTCTTTTAATTTTGATGATTATGGCCTACAGGAAGTGAAACCCAAAATTCAGTATCTCAGAAAATTGGAATAATGGTGAAAAAGTTCAATATTGTAGATTCATGGTGTCACACTCTAATCAGCTATTTAACTCAAAACACCTGTAAAGGTTTCCTCAACCTTTAAGTGGTCTCTCAGTGTGGTTCAGTAGGTTACACCAGTGGGTCTCAACCTCAGTTCTCAAGTACCCCCAACAGGCCATTTTTTGTGAATTTCTCTTAGATAAAATAGCAGTGCAAAATACCAAGCCATTGACTCTGATTTAAAACACTTGTGCAAGATAAAGGAACACCTGCAAACATGGCCTTTTTTGGGGTACTTGAGGACTGAAGTTGAGAACCACTGGGTCACACAATCATGGGGAAGACTACTGACTTGACAGTTGTCCAGAAGACAGCCATTGACACCCTCCAAAAGGAGGGTAAGTCGCAAAAGGTCATTGCTAAAGAAGCTGGCTGTTCACAGAGTGCGATATTCAAGCATATTATTGGAAAGTTGAGTGGAAGGAAAACGTGTGGTAGGAAAAGGTGCACAAGCAACAGCGATAACCACAGCCTTGAAAAAATTGTGAAGCTAGGCCTTTCAAGAATTTTGGGGAGATTTGCATGGAGCAGACTACGGCTGGTGATAGTGCTTCAAGAGCCACTGCACACAGACGTATCCAAGATATGGGCTACAACTGTCACATTCCTTGTGTCAAGCCACTCCTGAACCAAAGACAACATCAGAAGCGTCTTACCTGGGCTAAGGAGAAAAAGGACTGGACTGTTACTTAGTGGTCCAAAGTCTTCTTTTTGGATGAAAGTAAATTTTGCATTTCATTTGGAAATCAAGGTCCCAGAGCCTGGAGGAAGAGTCGAGAGGCACAGAATCCAAGTTAGATAAGGGTCCAGTGATGATTTGGGGAGCCATGTCATCTGCTGGTGTTGGTCCCCTGTGTTGTATTAAGTCCAAATTTAGCCCAGCCCTTTACCAGGAAATTCTAGAGCACCTGAACGACCGCAACATACAGGGATATACAATGTAATACCGACATATAATCACACACATTGGTTGGACTTGATGGACTTGAGTCTTTTTTCAACCTCACCTACTATGTATGTAAGTAACTATGTAACTTCATGCTTCCCTCTGCTGACCAGATTCATGGATATGCTGATTTCATTTTCCAGCAGGACTTGCTCATAATTCCAAAAGTACCAATGCCTGGTTTAATGATCATGATATCACTGCGCTTGATTGGCCAGCAAACTCACCTGAACCAAACCCCATAGAGAACCTGTGGGGTATTATCACGAGGAAGATGAGAGACACCAGACCCAACAATGCAGATGAGCTGAAGGCCGCTATCAAAGCAACCTGGGCTTCCATAACACCTCAGCAGAGTCACCTCCATGCCACGCCGCATTGGTGCAGTAATTAATGCAAAAGGAGCCCCGACCAAGGATTTAGTGCATACTACACTGTACATAGACATACTTTTCATTAATCCAACATTTCTGTATAAAAAATACTTTTTTTTATTGGATTTATGTAATATTCTAATCTTCTGAGATACTGAATTTTTAGCTGTAAACCATAATCTTCAAATTTAAAAGAAAGAAATGCTTGAAATATATCACTCTATGTGTAATGAATCTATATACCATATTTATCGGCGTATATCATGCACTTTTTTCTCCTTAAAATAAGGGGAAAATCATGGGTGTGTGTTATATACCAATCCCCGCCGATCTTCACTGTCTGTGGAGCGCCGCCGTCATTGACCGAGCTGAGTGTACTGTGTACTCGGCTCCGCTCACAGTCACGCCCAGTCCCGTCTCCTAGCGTCCCACCATTGGAGTTTTGTTGTGTCCATCATAGGAGCTGGGCCAAGGGGCAGGACGAGGGCGTTACTGTGAGCGAAGCCGTGTACACTCGGCTCGGCTCAGTATATGTCGGCGCGAGAGGAGCTGAAGATCTCGGGGGCTGCGGCGGCGACAGCGCTAAATTTAAAACCAAAACATGCTGCAATTTTGGGGAAGGCTGCAGATGGACACTGAAAGGCTGCAGATGGACACTGGAAGGCTGCAGATGGACACTGGGGAAGGCTGCAGGGGGACAGTGTGCAAGGCTGCAGGTGGACAGTGTGCAAGGCTGCAGGTGGACAGTGTGCAAGGCTGCAGGTGGACAGTGTGCAAGGCTGCATTGATGGGCATTTAAAATGTACATTTTTTTCCTTAAACTTCCCTCCTAAACTTGGGGTGCGTGTTATACGACGATAAATACAGAAATATATGAGTTTCACTTTCTGAATTACTGAGATAAATTAACTTTTCGATTATATTCACATTTTTTGAGATGTACCTATATATACTTACCTGCTCTGTGCAAAGGAATTGCACAGGGTGGCCCTGAACCTCCTCTTCTGTGGCCCTTCTCTGGTGCTCCTGGCTCTTTCTCTCCGGGAGTGGCCCCACAGAAAGCCACTTTCTATGGGGGCACTCGTGCAGGATCGCTCCTGAGCCCCACTGCCTGCATCTATAGATACAGACAGCGGGACTCGGCCTCGCCTTTCTGCTTCCTCATCATTGGCTTTGATTACCAACAGTGGGAGCCATTGGGAGACCAGGAAGTGAGGGGAGGGAAGAGCTTAAAGCGGGCACAGCACTGAATCTAATGAAGGCTCTGGTAAGTAAAGGGGGAGGTTACTGATGACAAAACAAATACAAGGAATGCATTGGCTGGAGGATATCTATCATCATCTAACCCAGGTGGTCTTAACCTTTTTAACATGGAAGAGCCCCTGATAATAATGACTCTATCTACAGCTTAGGGTACAATAGCATGAACAGTAAACTGAGATATGAGAATAAATAAAATAATAAGAAATGTGCCAACTTTAGAAATATTTTAGCATTTATATTCAAATGAAACAGGACAATTTTATATTGGTGATCATTGGGATATAGACTGCCTTACATTGGTGGTCATTTGTAGAAGGAAACCATTGCTTTGGTGGTCAGTGGGAAGAATGTTTCCTACACTTGTGATCAGTGAGGAGACTGCCCCTTACAATAATTACTCTTATGCCCTGTACACACAATAGGATTTTCCAACAACAATTGTTGGATGTGAGCTTGTTGTCGGAAAGTCCGACCGTGTGTATGCTCCATAGAACATTTGTTGTCGGAATTTCCGCCAACAAATGTTTGAGAGCAGGTTCTCAAATCTTCCGACAACAAAACATGTTGTTGGAAATTCCGAGCGTGTGTACACAATTCCAACGCACAAAAGTCCATGCATGGAAGGGGGCGTGGCAGGACGCCAAGCTGAATGGCTGTGTTATCTCCCTGCTGCTCACGGACCTGCTTTTAGAAAGATTCTAATGGGGACTCAGCTCCAGACTGATGGGCAGAAATCGTGCCAGCAGAACACAGAAACGAGGGGGAGACTCGGGGCGCTCAATCTCACAGGGTCCCCCAATCCAGACCTACTTCTCCCCGCGCTCGGAATCCGCCATGCGGGAGGCGGACAACATGGCGCAGCATCTCATCATGCAGCAATCCTCTCTCCCTCCTCCGGAACAAACTTACAGGCTTCCACGGAACATTTTCCAGCAGTATATACACCCACAGCAAGCCTGCTGCACTCACCTCAGCCCCGCCAGCTCTGCACGGCCCTCCCCCACTACATCATGGGATCAGTCGCCTCCATCTTGCAGCCTGGACTTCGGGACCTCTCGAATGGATCCACAGGTGAATCCCTCCTCTGTCCCTTCACCCTCTAAAGACCCTGGACCTGCTTCAATCTCCCTGGAAGGCCCACTGGCCTTCCAGCATTGGGGGCTCTCCCCCACACCCCAAACAGGCCACTCACGTTCCCTGATGCGGCTGTGGCCACGGCCTACCTCTCACACCACCCTAACCCCTTCAACCCCAGGCTCACCAAAGCCACAGAGACTGCCCCACTCCTATCTACCCAGTACCACATGCTCAACCGGCACCCATGCGGAGCTCTTGGCTTCCTCATCCCCTCCGCCTTGTCCCCCCAGAGTACAACACCACCCTGGGTCTTCCCTGGGCTTCCCCTTCGCAGGCTCCGGCCCATCATCAACCTCTGCCCAGGATACCCTCCATCCTTACTGCAGACTAATTGATTTATTTAACAATTACACTCATTACCTACAAAAGCTGACTTTAAGTTGCTGATAGCTGTGGTTAAAGAAGCCTTCTGGGGTGAAATTAAAGCTCTGCAAGCTAACTTCCACCAGTTTGCCACTCAGGAGGATGACCTGGATGAGGACCTACAGGTCACTAAGCTCACGGTCTACCGAGACCAATCCCAACTGACTGACGATCGTTATATGCTCCTTGACATGCAATGCCACCTGGAAGACTTGGACAATCACAATCGCAGCAACAATATTAGGGTTCAGGGTCTTTCGGAGTCTTCTGGCCCAGAAGACCTGCGATCGGTCCTCCAAACAATCTTCAATAACTTGCTGGGAGTGCCGGCCTCCACGCACATTGAAGTGGACAGAGCCCACAGAGCCTTGAAGCCTAAAGCCGCGTACACACGGGGCGGACTGTCTGGCCAACTTAGTCCGTCAGACAATCTGATGGACAGTCCGTCATACTTTCGAATGAACGGACTTGACCACACACACCACTTTTTGAGCGGACTAATACGGCGTACTAAGTCCGCCATACTATCCGCCCTACTTTTGAAATGAACGGACTCGCCCACACACGCGGAGGAAAGTCCACTCATTTCGAGCGCGTCTCCAGGTAGGCGGGGCCTGCGAAGGAGATGTCGCTGGCCCTGCCGCCTGGTATGGACTTAAAGGGGAACCCCAACGCCGAAAAAAATCGGCGTGGGGGCCCCCCCCAAGTCCACAACAGACCCTTGTCCGAGCACGCTACCCGGCCGGCCAGGAAAGGGGGGCGAGCGAGCGTCCCCCTCCTGAGCCGTACCAGGCCGCGTGCCCTCAACATGGGGGGGTGCCTTGGGGAAGGGGGGGCCGCGCGGCCCCCCACCCCAAAGCACCTTGTCCCCATGTTGATGAGGACAAGGGCCTCTTCCCGACAACCCTGGCCGTTGGTTGTCGGGGTCTGCGGGCGGGGGGCTTATCGGAATCCGGGAGCCCCCTTTAATAAGGGGGCCCCCGGATACCGGCCCCCCACCCTATGTGAATGAGTATGGGGTACAATGTACCCCTACCCATTCACCTGTGAAATAAAAGTACAAAAAAAACACAACACACGAGATAAAATACTTTATTGCACAGCTCCGGGGGTCTTCCGTCTTCGGGGGTCTTCTCGCCGGACTCCTCCGCTATCTTCTTGTAGCTCTTTTGCTAGCGGAGGAGTCCGGCTTTCTTCCTCGCCGCCGGCCTCTTCTCCCGACTTCGGGGGTCTTGTCCCCCTCTTCAGTTCTTCTGCCGGGCCACCGCGCCTTCTTATAGCTCTTTTACAGGCGGTGGCCCGGTCTTCTGTCGCCACCGTCGCCGCCGCCTTCCGTTCTTCTTCTTCTTCTTCTTCTTCTCCAGGAGATGTTGCCTCGACGATCTCTCCGGCCGGAATGCCAGGGACGCACTGCGCGGCCACTTATATAGGGACAAGGGGCTGTGTCACATGCTTTATGTCACATGGGTTGGTCACATGGGTTGATGTCACATGGGGACTATGACATCGTAAGGGGGCGGGGTCACCATGTGACACCAACCCATGTGACATAAAGCCATGTGACACCACCCCATTGTCCCTATATAAGTGGCCGCGCAGTGCGTCCCTGGCATTCCGGCCGGAGAGATCGTCGAGGCAACATCTCCTGGAGAAGAAGAAGAAGAAGAAGAACGGAAGGCGGCGGCGACGGCGGCGACAGAAGACCGGGCCACCGCCTGTAAAAGAGCTATAAGAAGGCGCGGTGGCCCGGCAGAAGAACCGAAGAGGGGGACAAGACCCCCGAAGTCGGGAGAAGAGGCCGGCGGCGAGGAAGAAAGCCAGACTCCTCCGCTAGCAAAAGAGCTACAAGAAGATAGCGGAGGAGTCCGGCGAGAAGACCCCCGAAGACGGAAGACCCCCGGAGCTGTGCAATAAAGTATTTTATCTCGTGTGTTGTGTTTTTTTTTGTACTTTTATTTTACAGGTGAATGGGTAGGGGTACATTGTACCCCATACTCATTCACATAGGGTGGGGGGCCGGTATCCGGGGGCCCCCTTATTAAAGGGGGCTCCCGGATTCCGATAAGCCCCCCGCCCGCAGACCCCGACAACCAACGGCCAGGGTTGTCGGGAAGAGGCCCTTGTCCTCATCAACATGGGGACAAGGTGCTTTGGGGTGGGGGGGCCGCGCGGCCCCCCCTTCCCCAAGGCACCCCCCATGTTGAGGGCACGCGGCCTGGTACGGCTCAGGAGGGGGGCGCTCGCTCGCCCCCCTTTCCTGGCCGGCCGGGTAGCGTGCTCGGACAAGGGTCTGTTATGGACTTGGGGGGGACCCCCACGCCGATTTTTTTCGGCGTTGGGGTTCCCCTTCAAGTCCATACCAGGCGGCGGGGCCAGCGACGTCTCCTTCGCGGGCCCCGCCTACCTGGATACCAGACTTTTCTCCGGGCGGGAAAAGTCCGCTCATTTCAAAAGTACGGCGGACTGGCACACACACGGACGGATTGTCCGCCGAAAGGCGAGTCCGACGGACAGTATTACGGAAATTCCGAAATACTTAGTCCGCCAGACTGCACGCTGAAAAAGTCCGCTGAAGCCCACACACGAGCGGACTGTCCGCTGAAATGTGTTTCGGCGGACTAAGTAGGCCAGACAGTCCGCCCGTGTGTACGCGGCTTAAGGATCAAGTGTCCAAACATAGAAATGCAATCTTTAGAGTGCACTTGTTTGCTTTAAAAGAGGACATCATACGCGAAGTCCGGCTGATCAAACCTATCCTTGTAGATGGCACTCTGATCCAGCTCTTTTCCGACCTATCTTGGATTACTTTACAGAAGCGTATGGTACTTCAACCACTCCTTCACTCTCTGCAGGACAACTCCATTGCTTACCTCTGGGGCTTTCCCTTCAGCCTGACAGCCACACATGCCAGGAAGACAGCGATACTTAGAGTGCCTGAGGACATTTGTTTCTTCTGTGAGACTCTGAACGTCCCCACTCCAGATTTCCCAGGCTGGGATATCATCCCCCCCTCCTCCTCCTCCCCACATCGACCGGCTAGCAAAGGGTCTCTGTGAAGAGGAGAGGACGTCTCCCTGATGCCCCCCGCAAGAGCCCTAAACAACGCCCAGCCTGAAAACTGTCATGGCTACTTCCACTTCTTTTTGACCCATTTTACAGGTGATGGGCCCAGTCCTGGAGGGACATTTTGTCTTTGCAAGGTTCACCAAAGTCAGAGTTTGTATTTGCGACTGCCCCCCTTTTTTTTTCTTGTTCTCCTTCCATGGTTGTCATCTCCCAACCTTTGTCTCTCCTGACTGCCCTTTCCTCTGGCACTTGGGCCGTCTTGTCGAAATGATGACTCTTCTGATGCCCAGCCTGGGTGCAGAGGACTCTGTGACTGTGACCCACAGCTGTTTCTGCCCACTTGTTCAAGTTATTCCTTGAAGTGACTAGTATTGTCCCCTAGCTTTTGTTTAATCATTAACCACTTCCTTTTTCAGCAGGTCCTAGATTATAGGTACCAGTTGGATTTCGGTATTTGACACTACCCCCCAATCGATTAGTGATTTAAAAGTTCCTTCCTAATCATCATTTACCTCCCTCGCCCCTGTTGGACGATGGGGGTAACCTGGAACTCTCGGCCTAATGTTGGACCTTCATGGTTTGTTATGCGAATTGTGAATTCTGTTTTATTCTGTTAACATATCTTTGTTTTTTCTCTCCTTCGCCCCTTTCTGGCTCTTCTCTCCTGGGCTCCTGTGTTTATTCACATGTGAGGGTCGCCATCCCTGGTCTCAAGTCTGGTCTCCCCAGATCACTGTGTTTGATAAGTATATAACACCCCTACACACGCTTTCCCATTATCTCCTGCCCATACCTCAATCACAACATGGTACAGGTTTACTCACATAATGTTAATGGTCTTAACTCAAATTTTAGATGGCAATTGGCACTGAGGAGCTTCAGAAACTCTGGAGCGTTATGGGCGAAGGGTACTTCAACCTTCCGTTCTCCCCTACTCTGGATAGAACATCCCTTAGCAAAATAATCCCCCCCTGCGTCTCTCCAGGCAATCCCAACAATTCCGATAGGTCACCCGCAAGTTTGCTCTGTTTGACACATGCCGTGTGGAGCACCCAAGGGAACGTCAATACTCCCATTACTCCCACCCATTTTGCACACATGTGCGGCTAGATTCATTTTTCGTTAATGCCTTTTCCCTGCGGGCGATCGCTGACATGGAAATCCTGCCTATATCGTGATTGGACCATGCTCCGATCCTCTTGAAACTTAAATTGGATCCTTCCAAGATCAGATGCTGCCACTGGCGACTTAATGACTTTCTCCTCAAGGTTCTCGCACATAGGTCGGAGTTGGAAAACACCCAAAAAATGTACTTTCTAGAGAACAATACTCCGGAAAGCTCTGTGGGAACCCTCTGGGAGGCACACAAAATGATCATATGTGGCCAATGTATAGCAGTCTCTACAGCCTGGAAGAAAAATACCAAGTTGTTGAGACAACAGACGGCACAGCGACTACAAAACTTAGAACCCAGACTTACGACTTCGTCCTCAATCCATCTCTTGAAATTATACGTCTACAAGCAGTCCTCAAAAGCATAGACATAGGCAAGGTTGAAAAAGCCCCCACCCTGCTCCCACATATGGTCCGTTTATTTAATGGATTCATGGGCAAAGATGGAATCCCACGAGACATGCAGACCCAAACCTGATAAAGTCCTCACACTGTGCGGGAATTACAGACCCATAGCTTTATTAAATTCGGACCTGAAAATTTTTACTAAATTATTATCCCTCCGAGTGAATGAGATCCTCCCCTTCCTGATCCATAAGGATCAGGTGGGCTTTGTCCCAGGGCGCCAAGCAGGGGACAACACCAGAAGAGTCATCAACTTAATTGACATCTTTAATAGACAAAAAGATGAGACGCTGTTGCTTAGCTTAGATGCTAAGAAAGCCTTTATTAGGCTTCGTTGGCCTTTTATGGTTTCCACCCTCAAACATCTGGGCTTCCGGGGGCCGTTCCTCAGGGCAATTAGGCACTTATACGCAACTCCACCCTTTGCGGCATCTACTTCCTTTTCCATCTCAAATGGAACTAGACAAGGATGTCCACTCTCCCCATTGCTTTTCGCCCTGTGTATGGAACCCCTGGCGGCCCAGATCCGACGGGACCCCAACATCAGTGGCGTAATGGTTAGAGGTTGCGAACATAAAATCTCATTGTTTGCGGATGACTTTCTTCTGACCCTAACAGACCCACATATCACCCTCCCCAACCTTCATAAGCTCCTTGAGGAATACGGGTCCCTATCAGGATACAAGGTTAACCCAGCTAAATCAGAAGCCCTCCTACTCAACCTTCCCCCTGCAGAAGGGAACCACCTATCTGAAAACGTTTCATACACGTAGAAGTCCCACGCCATCAAATATCTGGGGGTATACCTCACTCCTCCATACAAATCTCTATAGGATGCAAACTTCAGACCCCTGTTTGCATCTATATGATCCCTATTGACCAAATGGAGACATTAACCAATGTCTTGGTTTGGATGCATTGCCTCGGTCAAGATGAACATATTACCTAAACTCATGTACCACTTTATGACCCTCCCGCTTGCCCATCCCGTCTGCCCAGCTTAGGAAACTCCAGAATGACCTTCTAAATTTTACGTGGAATTATAAACAGCACAGAATAGCCCGCTCTATAATGTGTGCCTCCCGAAAGGATGGGGGTTTGGGCTTCCCACACCTCCAGTGTTACTATTATGTGGCTCAACTGAGGGCTTCCTTGGTCACCTTTCCAGCCTATAATCGCTTACTCAAATAGATAAAATAGCTAGCCCTCATCCACCCGAACAATTTATTGTGGAATACTAAGGCCAATGTCCCCTCCACCGCCCTACTACACACCATGAATCTCCTACGCACTGTTTGGAGACAACTAAATCACAACACACCCCTAAGGTCTCCTTGGTAACAGCTTTCCTTTACAACCCTAAACTACCCGACAGCTTAACCTCCCAGATGACTTCCCCATGGTTACATAGTTAGGAAGGTTGAATAAAGTCCAACCTGAGTGAGTGTCTACAATTGTACCTATCCCTGTACATTGCACACTCACATTGGTCCCTACCCTCAAAGAGCCCACAATCCAAGGTCCCCATTCATATACTAGGGCCAAGTTTGGACAGAAGCCAATTAACCTATCTGCATGTCTTTGGAGTGTGGGAGGAAACCAGAGTACCCAGAGAAAAACCACACAGGCACAGGGAGAACATGCAAACTCTAGGCAGGTAGTGTCGTGGTTGGGATTTGAACCAGTGACCCTTTTTCCTGCTAGGTGAGAGTGCTAACCACTACACCACTGTGCCGCTCTTGGAATCTCAAAGGTTGTAGAGGAATCTCTTTCAATATGGACATCTGGTGAACCCAGTTTCTAGGATTTTATTGCCCTTTGATGAACTCAGAACTAAACACGAACTCCCCCCGTACCGCCTTTTTTGGTTACTTCCAACTCAGGAACTATGCACTCACCATCACCCCAACCCTCTAATTCTCTAAGCCACCCCCATGTGAATGTTTAAGCTTATCAGGCCCTATACAGAAAGGGCTGACTTCAGACATATATAAGCTTTTAAACTCCTATGATATGGTCTCTCGGGGGAAACATAGCTATATGCGTAGATGGGAGGATTACCTTGGAGAGGAACTAACCATTGAACAATGGGCCATCACAGTGGTGTAGTGGTTAACACTCTCACCTAGCAGTAAAAAGGGTTACTGGTTCGGATCCCAAGGCCAATTTTGGACAGAAGCCAATTAACCTACCTGCATGTCTTTGGAGTGGGGGAAGAAGCCAGAGTGCCTGGAGGAAACCCATGCAGGCACAGGGAGAGCATGCAAACTCCAGGCAGGTAGTGTCATGGTAGGCTTTTTCTTGTTGACCTATGTCTGTAGATTGTGTGTTAATTCTGCCACACATAGACCTCCATGCCTATTCCACAGCTGTTTGTGACTACCATTTCCCTTTTATTACTTTATTCTCCTTTGTTTATGTTTTAAACCACTGTATTGCATATGTTGAAACCTAATAAAAATTTGTCAATTATCAAAACAAATTCCACGTATGCTCGGAATTGCATTGGCTATTGAATTGCATTGAATATTGTGTATCCAAGACAAGTTTGAGCAAACATCCTTCAGAAAAAAAATCCACATTGGTGGTCAGTGGGAAGAATGCTCCTTACATTGGTGGTCAGTGGGAATTATCTTTCATACATCAGTGATCAATTGGTTATCTTGTATTTCATATATGTATACATACAAACACATATTCCAACAAGATCTACAATGGTAATCAACATATCGTTAAAAGATACATCGTTAGAAATAAAATAAATAATCTTCAATTGATTGAAGGATAAGACCTTGTAGATAGAGTCAGGGAGAATTTCAGACACATGCTTGCAATTGGTAGCATAAAAGCGCTCTACGCGTTTCGTGGAGTTCATCCACTCATCGGGAGCAATTCCAGGCTTAAAATTATCTATAAACAATATAAATGAATACACGGGGATCAGGCAAAGACAGCACGAGGGGCAGAGGAACAGAGAGGGGGGAAAAAGTCACAGCTTCCCCAAAACACTCTTACCTACAATGAAGCTTATACTTATGAAAGGAACCGTTGACAGATAGGGGCGCTGCGAAAACATGTTGGAATATGTGTTTGTATTTATACGTATATGAAAAACAAGATAACCAATTGATACTATTTTTACCTGTGTTATATATATATATATATATATATATATATATATATATATATATATATATATATATATATATATATATATATATATATATATATATATATACACACTTTTTACTTCCAATATTGTATCTAGATAATTAATTTCAGACATGTCCTTGCATACCTACTTTGCAGCTATGCTTCATATAAAGTCCCAATCCCCCCCCCCCCCCGTTTTGTCTATACATCAGTGGTCAGTGGGAAGAATACCCCTTACATTGGTGGTTAGTGGGAAGAATGCCCCTTACATTGGTGGTCAGTGGGAAGAATGCCCCTTACATTGGTGGTCAGTGGGAAGAATGCCCCTTGCATTGATGATCTTTGGGAGGAATGCCCCTTACATTGGTGGTTAGTGGCACTACTTGCCTGGAGTCTGCATGTTCTTTCTGTGCCTGCGGGGGTTTCCTCTGGGTACTCCGGTTTCCTTCCACACTCCAAAGACATGCTGGTAGGTTAATTGGCTCTGCCTAAATTGGCCCTAGTATGGGTGAATGGGAGTTAGGGGCCTTTGGTTGTAAGCTCTTTGAGGGCAGGGACTGATGTGAATGTGTAATAAATATGTAAAGCTCTGCATAAATTGATGGTGCTATATAAGTACCTGAAATAAATAAAATAATAATTAAATTAGCATGTTGTTGAGGTGGGAAAGGCAGAAACGGGGAAGGGAGATTAAGCTCCGGCTTGATATAAAAGAACACCAGGGCGGATTCTGTGGCTTTTAGTTATACTACTGGTGCCAGGTCTGCATTTAACTGCCAGCCCAGCAATGAGACAGCCTCCCAGCAGCTTCCGCAGAGCCCTCAAAAACTTTCCAAGGTTGTTGAAAATCTCAACCCCCTTCCGAGCTCCTCCAGATCTGTCCCAGCTGTTCTGACACTGTATACATTTCACAGCCTGGAGGATTTACTAGTCACTTGGGAGGTAATGGTAAGCCCCCATTTGCTTGGCTTTCTGCAGACAAATTGCTCATTTATAAATCATACATAGGTGTCTGCTTCTAGTTTGTTTTTCAAATTTACAACTTCGGCCCGACACACACATTACAGAAAACTCTCTGAGAACTTCAGCTCATAAGAAGCACTTTATTGCACATTTTACTGTGCCATAAATTCATCAATTCAAAGATTTTACCAGTTTACTCTTATTGCAGTATAATACTTTGTGGTATCCCTTAAACAGCAGCACTGAATATGTGAGTCTGAAGGGACTCATAATTAGGGACAAGAAACATCAGGAGTTTTCATCTCCCTCTGCAGGAGATTTCTGAAAAATGTCACCATTTTGGGGAAGGCAAAATATAAAGCAGAATTTTAGGCAGATAAAAAAAAGACACAATATAATGCCACTCTGCGATCATTAATACATTATATTACCAAAAGTTTTGGGGCGCCTGCCTTTACACACACGTGACTTTTAATGGCATCCCGGTCTTATTTCGTAGGGTTAAATTATGAGTTGGCCCACCCTTTGCACCTATAACAGCTTCAAATCTTCTGGTAAGGCTGTCCATAAGGTTTAGGAGTGTGACTATGGGAGTGTTTGACCATTCTTCCAGAAGCGCATTTGTGAGGTCAGGCACTGATGTGGGTGATAAAGGTCTAGCTTGCAGTTTCTGCTCTAATTTATCCCAACAGGTTGAGGTCAGGACTCTATTTGTCCTATTTGTGCACTGGTGCGCAGTCATGTTGGAACAGGAAGGGGCCATCCTCAAACTGTTCCCACAAACTTGAGAGCATGAAATTGTCCAAAATGTTTTGGTATGCTGACGCCTTAAGAGTTCCCTTCACTGGAACTAAGGGGCCAAGCCCAACCACTGAAAAACAGCCCCACAGCATAATCCCCCATCCACCAAATGATTTGGACCAGTGCACAAAGCAAGGTTCATAAAGACATGGATGAGGGAGTTTGGGTTGGAGGAACTTGACTGGCCTGCACAGAATTATGGCCTCAACCTGAAAGAACACCTTTGGGATGAATTAGAGCAGGGATTGCGAGCCATATCTTCTCGTCCAACATCAGTGTCTGACCTCACAAATGTGCTTCTGTAAGAATGGTCAAACATTCCCATAGACACACACCTAAACCTTGTGGACAGAAGAGTTGAAGCTGTTATAGCTGCAAAGGGTGGGCCAACTCAATATTGAACCCTACGGACTAAGACTGGGGTGCCATTAAAGTTCATGTGTGTGTAAAGGCAGGTGTCCCAATACTTTTGGTATTATAGAGTATTTAAAATGAATAGGACTGCAATGCACTGTACCGCAGTAATGCTCAACATACAGATGTGAAGCCAGCCTAAATCTTTGCCACAAAGCCTCCTCTATGTACTGTTAGTGTGCTGGTCGGGTGTAGTTGAATACTCAAAGCCTTGCTCTAATTATGGGACTCAAATGTTAAACAATTATATAGCTAAATGATGTATCACTTCGCTATTTACAATGATTTTGTACTGACATCGCCCAGAGCTTGAGAGATGGAATTTAATTGTTCTCTTGGTAATTAGGAAATTCTGTAATGATTGCCTTCATGGAAGTCAGACAGACTAAGTGATCCAAAAGTCATCTGGGATCAATATCCAGAGACACAGAGGAAGCCACAAATGGGACAGCCCGGGGACCATGATTCACTTTTTATTCTTTACAAGGCTATTCACTTTTATAGATCATCTGAAACATTCTTATAAATACGTTCTGATTAATATATTCGCACACATTCTCATTGTTAAAGAAAAACTACAAAGTGTTTTTTTTGGAGTACACATTGTGATTTATTGTTGTAAAGTTTTACTATAAGTGATTATGGTTGTAGCCTTCAAACCAAATCTTATAGAAATATTGAAATCTGTAAATTCTCTTTATATTGCCCATCTTTATATCAGACTGCACACTCTTCTAAATGAGTGCTGGGATAACAGAATAAGCCACATAGAAAGTGCATTGGGTTTCATAAGGTTGGCCATAAAGGAGGTGACTACAAGAGCTTCTGACATTGGAAAGGCCTGTCATCACATACTAAGATTTGGGAGCTTCTTGTAAAATTTCCACAGGACCCAGAAAACAGTGGGTAGGGTATGCGACAATACAGACCATCAGTTTGGCATAGGAAGCAAAGGCGGGTTCTGGCAATAGTGATAATTCCAATCTGTTTCCTCGCCTGAGCAATAATAGACTAAGCAGGCAGATTGACACCTCTTGTTCAGAACCCGAGGAACAGTAAGGTACAATTCTTGTGCACTGCTAATTAGTAAGTGCAGACCAGGTAAACATGGCTTCTATCAAGTACATTATAAATATAATTACAAACTATAAACAATACACAAAATAAACCAGAACACATATGTAAAAGATTATTTCTCTTTCGTTCATCGACGGACACAGTGCCTTCTTAACTGCTTGCTGACCAGCCGCCGCAGTTTTACTGTGGCAGAATGGTACGGCTGGGTGAAACGACGTTACCCGACGTCGCTTCGCCTGTTGGGCACTAGGGGCGAGTGCGCTCCACCCATGGCGCGTGCTCCCGCAGCGTGTGCCCGGAGCCGATGTGAGTGCCAGGCAGTTGCGATGACCGCAGGGCACCAGCGATCGCTCGTGACAGAGCGAGAACCGGGATATAGAGAGAGATTCTGTGTTCATATTAAGTATCTCTCTCTTCTCCTAGACAGTCCCATTCCTCCTACAGTTAGAACACCCCTAGGGAACACAGTTAAGCCCTTGATCGCCCCCTAGTGTTAGCCCCTTTCCTGCCAGTGACATTTATACAGTAATCAATGCATTTTTATAGCACTGATCACTGTATGATTGTAGAAGCAAAATGATAACCCAGCTCCACTGCCAATATGATGATCTATGAACTGTGGACCAGTGCTCTAGCCTGGATGTGATTAGGCCCCAAAATGCAGTACTTGAATCAGAAAAGGGCTGGAGACTCAGATGCTCTTGAATAAAAATCCTTTATTTGGTTACATGGGTACACGGGTAAAGGCTACAT
Organism: Lithobates pipiens; assembly: GCF_037356315.1. NCBI lineage: Eukaryota > Metazoa > Chordata > Amphibia > Anura > Ranidae > Lithobates > Lithobates pipiens. The sequence goes on from NW_027507758.1 coordinate 542,145,486, forward strand.
TGACGCGTTTTAGCCATCAAAGCATGCTTTGATGAAGTCTTCTTAGCCGAAATGCATCAGAGTAGCTTGTACCTGTGTACCCATGTAACCAAATAAAGGACTTTTATTCAAGATGATCCGATTCGCCAGCCCTTTTCTGATTCAAGTGCTGTATGATTATTAATGGTCCCAAAAATGTGTCAAAAGTGTCCAATTTGTCTGCCGCAATATCTGAGTCCACCACCATTTCTAGAAAAAACTAAAAATAATAATAAAAATGCCATGAATCTATCCCCTATCTTGTAGACACTATAACTTTTGCGCAAACCAATCCAATATACGCTTATTGCGATTTTTATTACCAAAAATATGTAGAAGGCCTAAAATGAGGAAAAAAAATGGCTTTTTGGGGATATTTATTATAGCAAAAAGTACAAAATAATTTTTTTTTCAAAATTGTCGCTCTTTTTTTGTTTAGAGCGCAAAAAATAAAAACCGCAAAGATGATGAAATACCACCAAAACAAAGCTCTATTTGTGGGAAAAAAAAGGACGTCAAATGTTTGTTTGGGTACAACGTCACATGACCGCGCAATTGTCAATTAAAGCGACACAGTGCCGTATCGCAAAAAATGGCCTGGTCATTGAGCAGCCAAATCTTCCAAGGCTGAAGTGGTTAATCTTGACCATTGGATTAAATTGTCTCCGCAGGAGTAGGATTAGGCAGAACAAAAAACACCTGGCTACACCCATGGGTTGTCCTCAGTCAGTATATAACCACCTTCCTGCTCTAGTTATTCAGTTTATTTCTGTCTGCATTTTCTCCTGGAAAATCTGCAATCAACTGCCGGGCTGGGCGACAGGCTGGATAATCTATATCCAGTGGTCTCGCCAGTCCAGTGAGCCTGTGCAGACCACAGCTATGTGCTAGGTGATGACGTCAGCGCGCCGCTCACCTAGGCCACCGCCGGGTGTACCAAGATGGCCGCCGCTTCGGAGCTAGGCCGAAGCCTTTCCTATGGGCCTTTCCTATGGGCTCAATCCGCGGATTGGCACACCACGCGATCAGCGGATTGAGAGGCAACCTCGTGGAGATGCCAGAGCTCCTCCTCTTCTTCCCCTATGCTTCTCTTCCTGTCCTTTATGAAATGGACGCCGACATTGGTGTTGCTGATTCCGAATTGCAGCGCTCCTCTGTTTGGTAGGGTGAGTCTTTGGGGGTCCTTGTGTATCTCCCTCTGTGGTGATAGGTACCCTGGCCATTGGGGTGTCCCCTAGTGTTGCCAAAGTTCCTTTGTACTACAGGGTCTTCTTCCCTATGGAGCCTCAGTATCACATCTCACCCACTGATCCCCTCATGGAGGTGGCCGGTCCCTTGGAACCCCAGCTTTCCATGGTTGCGCTGACGGCGGTCCTTGAGTCATTGGTATATCGGGTGGAAGTAGCGTGTGGGCAAAGACCCAGGAGGAAGCATCCCTCGCCTTCCCCTGTACAGTCTGTCTCATCTGATTCTGAGCCTGATGCCCCCGGGGACGTGGCCCATGAAGGGGGTGTTTAATATCTCGCCCCCTGACCTGTCCGATAATGAGGATGAGCCCTCTGCAGTCTCAGCAGTGAGTAAAAAGGCACTGGTGGACGCACTTGTTACTGTGGTGTGGGAGACTCTAAATGATGAAGGATGCGGCTGACAGGGCCAGAGATGTAGCTGTGTCCTTTGGTATGCATAAGTCACCTTGCATACCAAGGGTGTTTGCTTATCTGTCTTATTTTGATAGGTTTACCTATAAGGAATAGGAACAATCAAAGTCACCCTTTGTTGTCCCCAAAAGTTTCCCAGTATGCTACCCCTTTGAAGAATCACTTTTAAAAAAGTGGACTACCCCACCAGTGGTGGACCCTCCTTGTTTCCAGGTTGAATAAAGCAACCATGATCCCAGTAGAGGAATACCTGTCCTTTAAGGACCCGGCTGAAAGGAAAGCAGTGGCTGTGGCACGCAGCATATTTACTATGGCTGGGTCAGCATTGCGTCCAGTCTTGGCCTCGGCCCTGGTGTTGCAGACCCTAACTGAATGGGCCAAGTTTTTGCGCCAGGGTCTGGGTAGTGAGCTGGTTCACGCTGATTATGTTGATTTAGCAGACCAGTTGGTCCATGGGCTGCAGTATATTTGTGATGCAGCCTTGGATGCAGCTCCTGTGCTGTCCAAGCTTTCTGTTTCAGCGGTGGTGATTAGAGGTGTGCTGTGGCTTAAGAATTGGTCAGCAGACCAGGCCTCTAAAAAAGCTCTCATTGATCTGCCCTTTCAAGGTGACCACCTGTTTGGAGCTACCCTGGATGACATCATTAAGGGTGTTACAGGGGGAAAGAGTACCTTCCTGCCTCAATCTAGGAAAGGGCTCCCGGTACTGCAGATAAAGGAAACAGATCTCTCAAGTCTTCCCCGGAAAGTTCCAAGCAATTTTGGTCTGGTAAGCCTAGAGCAGGCTTCTCTGGATCCACTAAGACTCCTTCAACATAAAGGTCTGCCCTCACCCATTGCTGGGGTGGGGCGACATCTTTACTGGTTTCCAGATTCATGGACCTCCTTCGTGAGCATCAAGGGGGTCCATGAATTTAACCTTTTGGGGGTACCAAAGAAGGGGTATAGAATTTGTCCTTTTTAGGGGGCCCTGATTATCACTGATTATCTGCACAGCCCCCATCAAATGTACCCATAATCTGCCAATCATGCCCAGTCAGTGCCCCATCATAATCCCCTGCCAGTGCCCAATAACGTGCCAATCAGTGCCCACCACAGTGCAATTCAGTGCCCACCATAGTGCCAGTGTCCATCGTAGTGCCAATCAGTGCCCAGCATTAACACCTGTCAGTACCTGCCCAATCATTGCTGCCCACCAATGCCACCTATTAGTGTCCATCAATGCCACCTGTCAGTGCCAATCAGTGCCCATCAGTGCTGCCTGTCAGTGCCCATCAATGCCGCCTGTCGGTGCCCATCAGTGCTGCATATCAATGCCCATCAATTCTACATATAAGAGCCTCCTCATCAGTGCCCATCAGTGCTGACTCATCAGTGCCTGTCAGTGAAGGAGAAAACAAAATTTTATAATGGAAACAAAGAAAAACATATATTTTTTTTAAATGTCTGCCTTTTTTAGTTTGTTTAGCAAAAAATAAAAACTGCAGAGGTTATTAAATACCACTAAAAGAAAGCTCTATTTGTGGGAAGAAAATGATAAAAATTTAGTTTGGGTACAGTGTTGTATGACCGCGCAATTGTCATTCAAAGTGCGACAGCGCTGAAAGCTCAAAATTGTCCTGAGCAGGCAGGGGCGAAGTCTGGCCTCAGCTAAGTGGATCAGAGTATCTTGTGTTTTTCTTTGCACTGCACTTTGTTCACTTGGGATTGTGTTTTTAGAGCACACACCACAGGCTTTTGATAAAGCTAGTTGCTTGGCTTCCTTTTGAAGACGTTAGTTGTTTGAGCCATGGCCTTTAGTACTTTTTGAGATACTGATCCAGAGCAAGAAAGCAGTGACTTCATTCAGACACAACTTGTTGCATACTTGATCCTGGGCAGTGTCTCAAAGTACTAAAGCCAGAGACACCCAAGCAACTAGAAATTTCATAAGATTGGCAGAAGAAGATTACATGTGTCCATCACTTAGGGGTTTCCTTTATGGTATGCAGTGGATAAATATTTGCCCTCTGGAAGATGTACCCCCTTTCATGACCAGGCCATTTTTTGCGATACAACACTGTGTTACCTCAACTGACAATTGCATGGTCATGCGACGATGTACCCAAATAAAATATATGTCCTTTTTTTTCCACAAATAGAGCTTTCTTTTAGTCGTATTTGATTTTCATCAGTTTAGGACAATATGTATTCTGCTACATATTTTTGGTAAAAAAAATCTCATTTAGCCTATAACAAAAGTTATAGCGTCTACAAACTCTATAATATATATATAATATATTTTTTTATGTTTATTATTTTTACTAGTAATGGCAGCGATTAGCGACTTTTAGTGGGGACTTCGATATTGCGGTGACCAGTTGGACACTAACTGACACTTTTGACACTTTGTGGGAACCAGTGGCACTAATAAAGTGATCAGTGCTAAAAATATGCACTGTCACTGTACTAATGACACTAGCTGGGTAGAGGTTAACATCAGGGGTGATCAACGTATGAACTGTGTGCCTAGCCAGTGTTCTTCTAAACTGTGGGAGGTGCCTTTACTAGAGAAAGACAAGGATCCTTGTCCCTGCTCTGCAGGAACACAGGATCAATGACTTCCCTCCTGTCAGAACAGCGATATGCCTTGTTTACATAGGCAGATCACCATTCTGGCTCTTTGCTTAATGATCGGTGGGTGGCGGATACTCGCAGATCAGCTTCTGCTGTGTATAATTACAGAGAGGTGGGTGGGCGGCAGCGTGCATTACCGCAGCAGTGCCACCTTGCCACCATATATGTAAGTTATATGGTCAACAAATGGTTAATACAAGTGCTATTGTTTTTTAAGTATTTTTGTTTTGATGTAAATTTGTATATATGAAAACATGTCTTTTTCAAATGATCTATTAATTGTACTTTTTAAAAAATCTAAAATTAGGTATTATTGAATGATGTGGCAAAAATATATATTTTGCAGTGACTGGTACCTCTTTTTGCACCTCAGAAAAATCTTAAAACATTTGACACTTTTTCCATAAGGACTTCCTAATGAGCAATTGCTAATCTGGAGGTAAAACAAAGGTACATCAAAGGTCCTCTACAAACCCTCCCTGTCTAGAGCTACCCATGGAAAAAAAAATTACTATTGGACATCCAGAATGCCCATGTAGAAAGACATTGCCCCAAAGGTGCACTTTGTCCTATATCATAATCCAAACCTAGCTTAAGTGATCATCCAAATGTATATTCAATATAGAGGACTTCTTTGATTAAGAAGTCTTTTGTAAGAAGTCCTCAACCAAGCTGGAGTTGATCTTGGGCGATCACTATTTTTCCTTCAAAATACTGAAATATTGCAAGATATCTGGTGAGTTCATTGACAGGTATGTTCATAAGAAACATGCATGTGTTTGTGCATATGTATGTTATATATCCATGTGTAGTCATGCCCATCACCTGGTGGCAACATTACAGCTTGCTGTGCTCAAAAATGTTTTTTTTTCCGGTAACACAGGCACTGGCTTTTAGTAGGTTTTTTATGATTGAAAGAACAATGATAGCACCCTGGAAATAATTCTTTGAATATTGATGATATAACACAAAAAAAAGGCCATTTTAACTTTTGGGGAACCTCTTCTAAAATCAACTCATTGGGAGTAAGTGATACAGTGGTTGCCATTGGTTGTCAATGGGAGGAATGCCCCTTATGCCGCGTACACACCACCAGACTTTCCGTCAGTCCATCGGACATTCCGATCGTGTGTGGGATAATCCAATAATTTTTCTTTAAAAAAAATCCAACAGACCTAGAAATAGAACATGTTTCAAATCTGTCCGATGGCCTCAATTCCAATCGGGAAAACCGTACGTCTGTATTCTGGTCCAACGGACCAAATATGATGCAAGGGAAGCTATTACCTACTGGCTATTGAACTTCCTTTTTTAGGTCATTACGTCATCACATTCACAATGAACGGACTTTTGAAAGGACTTGGTCCATTCGTGTGTGGGCAAGTCCGTTAGTTCGGAAGTCCGTCGGAACTCTGTCGAAAGTCTGTCGGGAAGACCGTCGGACCTTTTCTGCTGGAAAGTCCGGTCGTGTGTATGCAACATTACAGTGTTTGTCATAATTCCACCCTTTTAGACAGCTAAAAAAATAATTGGATTCATGACACTAGATCTGCCAGGTAACTGGATCTATGCATGGACCATCAGATGGAAAGTCAATCAGACACAGCTCAAGAAACTTCTGGTGGAACCCAAGGGTTGAGAATGGCTGTATTGCAGTGTAGTCTATACCTAAATCATACAAAATGCCATAATTCTGGGAAAAAACATGTGTCCTCACATGTCATGGACCTTCTCTACAAAGTGTAAGATTCTTAGATTTTATACAAAGTGTTTATTATTTTTTCATATATTTCTATATAGATATCTTTTAACGTAGGGCTTGAAATCCAATGGCATGGGATAAAAACCATACATCACCTAAAATAAATTAGTGTTGATTTTGTTGGTCAACTTACCTTGAAAATGACAGATATAACAGCAATTTTACTAGCCAATAAATCTTCCTTAATATTTTATTCTTCAGGGTGGCCCCAAACTTAAGGCCAGTATAAAGTTAAACAATACTTTAAGCAGACCCTCTGGGTCAACCACAGCCTTACCCACAGACATAGGAGCATAAGAGGGAGGTTGAAAAGGGGCCAATTATGTGAGGTAGGTTCCAACCCCACCAATATACAATGCATGGAGCCTTATTATAACTAAGTATAACTACAGTGAGGGGAACAGGTATTTGATCCCCTGCTGATTTTGTACGTTTGGCAACTGACAAAGAGAGGATCAGTCTATCATTTTAATGGTATTTTTTTTTTTAACAATGAGAGACAGAATAACAACAAAAATCCAAAAAAGTTATAAATTGATTTGCATTTTAATGCGTGAAATAAGCATTTGATCCCTTTGACTTAGTACTAAACATGCAGGGTTTAGGAGATATTTACATCACTGGTGCATGTGCTCTGAAGGAACGGCCACTGGTGCCATTCTTTCCGAGTCCTGTGCCGCAAACATCGGCTCCCACGCGCATGTGTGGGAGTGACGTCATCCGGCCAATCACAAAGCTGGAGCCCGCACACTGTGCCTTTGCCTTGCAGGAAAAAATTTTTTTCCAGCATATACAACTGCTTTAAGGTTTCGAGGCTGACGTTTCACAACTCGAACCTTCAGCTCCCTCCACATATCTGATTAAGGTCTGGAGACTGGCAAGGTGACTTCAGGACCTTAATGTGCTTCTCCTTGAGCCACTTCTTTGTTCCCTTGGCCATGTGTTTTTGGTCATTGTCATGCTGGAATACTCACCCACAACCCAGGGAAGGAGGTTCTCACCCAATGTTTGACTGTATATGGCCCTGTCCATCGTCCCTTTGATGCGGTGAAGTTGTCCAGTCCCCTTAGCAAAAAAACACCCCCAAAGCATAATATTTCTGCCTCCATGTTTGATGGTGGGGATGGTGTTCTTGGGCTAATAGGCAGCATTTCTCCTCCTCCAAACAGGGCGAGTGGAGTTGATGCCAAAGAGCTCTATTTTAGTCTCATCTGACCACAACACTTTCACCCAGTTCTCCTCTGAATCCTTCAGATGTTCATTAGCAAACTTCAGACGGGCATGTACTTTTTTTTTTCACGAGTAGGGGGACCTTGCGGGCACTGCGGGCCCGCAAGGCACTTGCGGGCACTGCAAGATTTCTTTACTTTCGTGGCGTAGTGTATTACCAATTGTTTTCTTGGGGACTATGGTCCCAGCTGCCTTGAGACAAGATTCTCCTGTGTAGGTCTGGGCTGATACTTCACAATTCTCATGATCATTGAAACTTCACAAGGTGAAATCTTGCATGGAGCCCCATGCCGAGGGAGATTCACAGTTATTTTATGTTTCTTCCATTTGCGAATAATCTCACCAACTATTTGTCACCCTCTCACCAAGCTGCTTGGCGATGGTCTTGTAGCCCATTCCAGCCTTGATTAGGTTTACAATCTTGTCCCTGTCATCCTTGGACAGCTCTTTGGTCTTGGCCATGGTGGAGAGATTGAAATCTGATTGATTGCTTCTGTGGACAGGTGTCTTTTATACAGGTAACAAGCTTAGATTATGAGCACTCCCTTTAAGAGAGTGCTCCTAATCTCACCTACTATACCTAAATAGAAGTCACCTGGGAGCCAGAAATCTAGCTGATTGATGGGGAATCAAATACTTATTTCACTCATTAAAATGCAAATCAATTTATAACTTTTTTTAAATGCGTTTTTCTGGATTTTTTTGTTATTCTGTCTCTCACTGTTAAAATAAACCTACCACTAAAATTATAGACGGATCATTTCTTTCTCAGTGGTCAAACGTACAAAATTAGCAGGGGATCAAATACTTTTTTCCCTCAATATGGCTCCATGCACACTGGAGCTCATAAACTGCAGTTTAATGGAGTTTGGGTGTTTTTTTTAAAAGCCCATAAACTCCACTCTATGTTAGCCTATGTGTCCATGCACACATGGACGTTTTTTAGCTTTTAATGAGCAGTGGAGTTTATGGGCTTTTTTATGAACGCCAGAAATTCACGTTCAAAGTGGCGTTTTTCACCACCAAAAAATGACAAACGCCGATAAACGCTCATAAACACGCGTTGATTAGCATTCAGCGTTCTATTTTTCCAATACATTGTGGGAGTTTGGAATGCACTGTGGGATTTTTGGAGTGTCCTCTGTGTATTTTTATTAAAAACGCCCATAAACGCTAACGCTATTAAACGCTCATAAACGCTAGTACAAAACGCTGTTAAAAGCAAGTTTTTCAACCAGCGTTTTCTGCCAGCAATCTGGCGTCCAGAAAAAGCTTTTTTGAGCTTCAGTGTGCATGGAGCCTTAAGGTGCAAAGGGTTGTATAAAACGCGGAGAAGGATTAGAACTGCTTACAATGTTTAAATTGCTGTCTGTGTTTCCTGTTTCTAGTAACAATTGCAAAAACTTAGAAAATGTAACTCATTCCCTCACTTAATAGTTTCACTTTTTTTTGGATAGAATTAGAGGTCCATTGATGGATGTTACTCATTGTCTGGAGCTAATTTTTAACACTTCTCATCTTCTGGTCTACTGGACGATCTCGTGTCTAGTAAACCGTTCGTCTTCCCATCATCCGTTGGCTGCCATCCAGCTCGGTCAAGTAATGTCTCCAGTAAGGGGGGGAAAAGTTCATGCAGCTCTGGCTATAGCTAGTTCCAGCAAGCTGAGGCTTACAGTAGCGGCTCTTTATCATTCCCTATAGAATATGAATGCTGAACATTCCGCTGAAGCTCTGCTCACAGCAGAACATCCGGGGGGTCCTCATAACTAGAAAGGAAAAAAAAAACAGAGTATCAGAAACATATGGATCTGCACTACTACTTATTCCTGCAGGCAGATTTCCTAGACTGTACAAGCCATTGTGGCTCCTATAATTGGGAGATAATTACTGCATGTTTAGTTTGTTAATTAACTCTGGTATGTAATGATATGCACAGTTACATAATCATTCTATATAGAAATGACCTAATTAGCAGAATTTTGCTAATGATTTTTTAAAGATGCCGTGATGTAAAAATGACCATTCAAATATTTAAAATAAACTGTTAATCAACATTGACTATTTGTTTTATTTTTTTAGAAATGTTAACAGTTTTTATTTTTTATCAGTTAACAAATTTGAAAGTAAATGAACAGAAGAAAGATCCAAATCAATATTTGGGGTGACCGTCCTTTGCCTTAAAACCAGCATTAATTCTTCTAGGTAGACTTGCTCTCAGTTTTTGAAGGAACTCGGCAGGTAGGTTGTTCTAGACATCGTGGAGAACTAAGCACAGATCTGTGGATGTCGGCTGCCTCAAATCCCTTTTTTCAAATATTTTTATTGAAAATTTGCCATTTACAAGCCTCAAACAGAAACAGAAAGGGGGAGATTTACATAGCTTGTATCTAACCCACTACTAATGTTTTACTGCATTGATATCATGCAATTTTAATCACATTAACATAAATGTTAATAGGTAACTATTACCAAACGATTAATTTATAGTGGAAGCATGTATGAGCAATTTGGATTTAACTGTTAATATAACCAATTAATCTGTATAGAATATCTACAATGAAATATAGAAAAGAAAAAACAAAAACAAAGAATAAAAACAGAAATAAAATAAAGAAAAATCATTTATATAACATTTATATTATAACAGAGGGCGCCCTCTGATGAAGTCGGAAGTGACGAAACGCGTCAGAGCGTGGCCTACACGACGCTCCCGGAAGTGATGTGTGTGCTCCACCGCTAAGCAAAGACAAGGAAGTCACCCACAGTGTACACAACAGAACACAGGTGGACGGCTCTGGTGTCTGTAAAACCCGGTGAAACACACTTATTTTGAATGCTGGTTATTTTTATTAACAATGTACGCAGATATTTAAATGGGTTATTTTATTAGCTTGTGCAATCCTTTTTTTGAATAAAATGGTATTACGCTATGTGCACACTCTGCTTTATTTTATGATAAATTTGGAGCATTGCTGAAAGCGGGACCCCTGAGTGATGACGTATGAATTGCGGTATACCTAAAGAGTGAATACTCCTTAACCACTTGCAGACCGGACCAATTTGCTGGTCAAAGACCAGACCCCTTTTTGCGATTCGGCACTGCGTCGCTTTAACTGACAATTGCGCGGTCGTGCAATGTGGCTCCCAAACAAAATTGACGTCCTTTTTTTCCCACAAATAGAGCTTTCTTTTGGTGGTATTTGATCACCCCTGCGGTTTTTATTTTTTGCGCTATAACCAAAAATAGAGCGACAATTTTGAAAAAAACGCATTATTTTTTACTTTTTGTTATAATAAATATCCCCCAAAAATATATATAAAAACATTTTTTTCCCCTCAGTTTAGGCCGATACGTATTCTTCTACATATTTTTGGTAAAAAAAATCGCAATAAGCGATTATTGATTGGTTCGAAAAGTTATAGCGTTATATACAAAATAGAGATAGTTTTATAGCATTTTTATTAATAATTTTTTATTATTTTTTTTTTTACTAGTAATGGCGGCGATCAGCGATTTTTATTGTGACTGCGACATTGTGGGGGACCCATCGGACATTTTTGACACATTTTTGGGACCATTGTCATTTATACAGTAATCACTGCTATATAAATGCAGTGATTCCTGTGTAAATGACACTGGCAGTGAAAGGGTTAACCAGTGGGTGGCAGTGTAGGGGTTAAGTGTTCCTAGGGGTGTGTTACTAACTGTGGGGGGGTTGGGCTTTCATTTAGTGAACACTGATCTCTACTCCAATCACATGGAGCAGAGATCAGCGTCACTAGTTGCTAGGCAGAATGGAGAAATGTTGTTTACACAGCATTTCCTCCATTCGGCCGCTCCGTGAGACGATCGCGGGGATGCCCGCGGCGATCGAGTCCGCGGGTCCCGCGACTGGACTCACAGGGGTCCCGACCAGCGCGGGAGCGCGCCGCCGGCGGCGCGCTCCCGATGGCAGGGCGGCATTGAATATTGGACGTATCTGTACGCCAATATGCCTGCCCGTGCCATTCTGTCGACGTACATCGTCGTGCGCTGGTCGGGAAGTGGTTAAGGCTGTTTTTATCAACATTGTCTGGTGAGTTTAACCCCCTATGGGGGATGTATCGCACGCGGTGAAGTCCTCCCATTGTTTGGTGGAAGCGATGTCAACAGCACTTTTGATATAACCACCGTGAACACCTCGCAACGTTGATTAAATCACTATGATGATTTATATAATATTTTTTTTTTTTTTATAATTTTTAGATCTGTGGTATAGTCCTCATTTGGCGCTGAGTGGTGTATTATAGGCCGTTTTTTTAAAATATACCTTGTGTTTAGATTTATTCTAGATTGTAAGCTCTAACGAGCAGGGCCCTCTGATCCCTCCTGTGATTGATTTGTATTTGTAAGTGTACTGTCTGCCCTCATATTGTAAAGCGCTGCGCAAACTGTTGGCGCTATATAAATCCTGAATAATAATAATAATAATAATATGAGGGCCTACCTTAAATATCCAATGAATTTGTATCCAATCAGGCGAACCCTTGTACTACATAGTTTTTAGTACATTTTAAGGAGATTGTGTGGTCAGATTGCAATGTGTGGTGAGTTTAATAAAGACAAATAAGCACCCTCTGCAATCTGCGAAGCTAAAGTAAACTTACATTGGATTCTACTTCTTGGTGAGTTGACACTGCCTGTGGATCTTGTCAGGTCAGCAAGTTGCTATACTCTTCATACAAACTGGGTCTCAGTGGGCATGTCTTTTGCACAAAGCAACATTTAAAGAAGAACACTTGCTAGCATATGAGATATGAACACCATGAGTTACTAGCCTCAGGTTGTGGTCCCACACAACTAGGCCTGGGGCAAATAGCAATTATTCGTCTTCATTTAAGGAAATCTATCATGACAGAAAACTAGGCGTTGCCATTGCTTCTAAAAATGCTACCCACCTGGCTGTCAATACATCACTGGATCGGCGAGAAGACATTGGAAAAGGGGTAAGTTATATACACAATTGGGGAGGGGGACTCCGGGACAAGGGTCACTTGTGGGGGGAGCATGGATCCTGGAGTTGGGCTTTCATTTTATGTTATTATTTTATTTTGTTTTTCTTATTATCAGTATTTAACGTCCTATAAAATATGGTTTTGCCTTGGATATGTGGTATTGGCACTGTTGTCTGTAACATATGCTCATTCATTGTATTACACAGAAACTGGATTTTGCTTTTATAAGCCGTGAACAGGATAAGCATAGCTGATATGCATCTGTGTGCGTAATGTAGTAATGTAGAATGCGAGGAATCTTAATTCTTTTTGAGAGCACTAGCTCTTATTACTAAAAAGGGCACATTTTCTTTGTGAAATGGACTCCCAACATGCATTGCACTCTGATGATGTCATTTCAAGGTCTCCACTGCGCCCTTTGTCCTTTGCTTACTTGTGTAATTCAGTGTCAGTGACAGCGGATATTGTGTTATGAATTGAGTGTGATATCAGTGGAAGAATTGCCATTATTAAAAACCGTAAGTAATACAATTGTAACTTGGTTCTGACAGTTTTTCCAGAACTTTATAGATGCTGTAGAAGCAAATTGTAGTCTCTACCAAGAAAAGTTTAGCCAACTAAACATATTGCCATCTAATTCTATCTCCTTTTTATATTTATCAAGAATTATATTGCGCAATGACTTACCTTTTTTGAATATAAACGAAATGGGTTGTTGACCCGTATGGTAGAGTTGGTAAATTTAGAGGCAATTGTATAATCTTATTGTAACTGTGTCACAATTTAAAACTCTGTTCTTTGCATGCAGCTTTAATACATATCTGCAAAACGACTTACCCTTTGTTTCAATGTTGTAATAGGAAAGACAGGCCCTCTTGCCGATTAGTAAGGCTGATGTGAATTTGATTTGTTGTATTATGCAATTAGTGACTTGCTCTGGTGCAGGAATACTCAAGAAGCACAGGTCCATGAAATGAATACAGCAGTAGGGGTAAGCAAACCTTCTGTAGCGCAGTGCTTTTTTTACTCACCACTGAAAGGGCAAACCCTTTAATCTCCTTTTACCAGAACTCCCTGTTTTCCTGAAGATGTCTAGGGAATCTAAGCTTCTCATCTTCCTTCCCTCTGGAGCTCAGAGGTAGCTGGGCAAGTGATCTGTAACCAGGTGAGTGGTCCTCCATTGTGAAAACTGGAGTGCGGGCAGTCGGGCCAGAGCCCAATACCATGCAGCTTCTCCATTAGAGCAGGTTATTGTGGGGGGCCCTCCTGATTGCTTTCAGAGTACTGCAGTTCCAGTGGGGCCCTTTATTTTCAAATCCCACCAACTCTGAGCTCTGAAGCTTCCATAAGTGTCATCAGGAGAGTAGCTGTCTGATTGGATGCTGCTGTCCTGAATAACCCTGGTGGCCATCTTTAGTGTGGACAGAGCTAATAAATAGCACTGTCCCACTGCAATTGGTGCACATTTGCAAAGTGGCTAAGTCAATGTGTCTAGCACGGGGAAAGTTTCCAGTGGAGAAAGGACAGAATAGGTACTGCATGCCTGTGCTGCCAGCCAGGAGCTCTTCCCATCTTCATGATGATGTAGGAGAGAAAGATGGGGTTGTGCAACCAGGAGTGTGGCAGTGGAATGGCAGATTAGGAGAGAACAACGCAGAATTCATTTGGCTAGTAAGTCTGTTTATTGAGCAGCATTAAACAGTGAAAAGAGTAAGATGAACTGGGCAAGATTTTACATGGAGAGCTGAGGGTCATCTTTAAGGTTCAATGCAAAATAGTCATATATCATTGGGGGCCACTGACACTACAGGATGCAGAAGAAAACATTTCCAGGTGGCAGACGGCTTTATGTTTTCTTGAGGTTTTTCAGAGAACATTCCATGTTAGTGTACATTATTTACCAGCCTGAGAAAATTTTTAGTATTGTCTCAGTATTTATTAGTCTTGGGGAAACTCCCATAAAGAAGTGTGGGCTTCCATTTTGAGAGTCAGCCAGAAGCTGCTAGTCTGTAAATAATCATGTATGCTACAAATAATTAGCACGGTCGTACAGACAGTACACCCCCGCCATTCCCAACAATGAGCTCACTTCACATGTGTACTGCAGCACATTCGTAGTGTGCGGAGCTGGATCAATTACAGGAGTATGCGGAGCCACTGGCCACCACATGTCACTGGTGCTGCTCCTATTTACTTTCCCAGGCTTACACTGCTGTGTGAAGCACAATGAAATAACTGCCACAGATGGAAGTCTGGTCCATTCTCAGGTATGGCACAGTAATGTCTTCCCTAACAATTTCTCCAAAAAAGAAAACCACAGGTTTTGAATTGCTACAGGAGGATCATGAAAATAAGCCCCATAGACATGGTCAGGAATGTGGAGGTGCTGCAAAGAGCAATTAGAATATTGAAGAAATAATTCCAATTCCAAGAAACTTGACTATTGCAAGATTGTGAAAGAGAGCAAGGTAAGAAAGAAAAAAGGAAAAGAATATCGTGGATGGATGACATCAGGGAATTGACACGCAATCGTGATATAAAGTAGACAAAAGACAATCCCAAATGGAAAGCAGTGATGTAAGCAGAGTTCCAGGTTTTATGTTCACCAAAGACCACAAGTAGTTTTGGTATTTTTTTTTAAAGGGACAAGTGACACAGCACTTAGGGAAGGCCAGAGCGCAGTTCAATGCTGTATGTAATACACTGACTGATACCATGTAGATGCAGACTTACAGCTTTCATTAGGTATAGAGAATAAATTATACGAACATTTTTCTTGTGTGTGTATATGTCTGTAGACGACAGGGGAGACCAAGGTACCAGAGCAGATGACAGGAACATTGCCAGGGCAAAATCCTTCTTTCTTTTTACGTATGACACAAATTATGCTATTCTCATTTTTTGAATGGTCTTCATGCTGCCCTCGCATAAGTGCAAGCCATTAAATTATTTGTATCACAAAACAATGAAATAAGTACTGCTCAAATGCACCCCAAACCTGTATCAAGTCAGATCAGCATCTGGATAGACTGGTGCAAAACAGACATTATTGGCTTGTCAGGCTCCAGTAGACTTTAACAAAATTGTTGCCACCTGCACACAGATACTGACTATGATGGCCACCTGGTACCCAGCTTGGGTGCCTCTGTCAAGATACAGCTTCCTCCAGTCTGGAACCAGGAATTATAGCTGAATATTGTACCCAAGAACTAGACAACACTAGCTTAGGTGCAAATTGGAACGGACTTTATTTTAGACCCACACAGAATATATACCACACAAAATCAGTTAAGCGCTTGATCACATTATGCAAACTGTAAACAGTAAGATAATTAACATAGCTAAGGAACAGCCAACATAAACATAAACAGTAAGCTAATTAACAACTAGTCACCTAGACAAGCCTATAGTTTTGGCACCAGTTCCCCAGTAAGAAGACCTAGTCCTGTCCAAATCTCTAAAAGGATTAGCAGGCAGACAGAAACAATAGGTGACTCAATTAACAACGAGGATTCAGACCTAGGAGGCCCACAATGGGAAAATGATACCATGAGAAAATGACACCTTAGTAAACAGATTATAGCAGGAGCCTTTAGCGTCAGGTTGTTTTGAGCTGATTATATTAACATTTGCTCTGAGCCTCACAGTCTAGGAGGGGGTGAAGCAGTCATTGCTGGTTTTGGGCACAAAGGCCCCAAATCTGTACCCAGGTTCTAGGTAACAGAGTCTGTGTGTTTTGGGGAGACATGGACCCAAATCCGAAGCAAGACTGCTTCAAGGGTTCTCCACGCACACAATTTCCAAGAATGGAGCCTCCTCAAAAGTCAGGGCCCATAGGCAAGAGGCTATCCTGCAGTCCCCTCCAAAGCCCCTGTCTCAGTTGGGTCTGTCACACTGACACCCTGTTACATGAGTGTGAATGGAATGGGTAAGAAATGGCTGTCACTCCTGTTCTCCAAATGTACAAAACACTGCAGATGCTTATTGCCCTTTTCACAGGTTAAAAGAACAGGGCAAAACACATCTGAGGAGTTCTCTACAGGTGGAGAGCAGGAGCTGAAGCCATCTTTTACCCATTCAATTCACACTCATGCAACAGGGAGTCAGTGCCAGGTGCAGACAAGTGCCACTTTGTTCATTATGTTCCCTGGTTCCAGCACTGCCATCCGTCTGAGACCACTTCAGCCCCTAAATATACTGGTGATGGAAAAGGAAACTGTTTAGCACAAAATCGTGCGAGAAGAGGCTGCTGCCCTGCTCAGAAACACTTTAAGAAAATTGCAAAATATGTACTTACAAACCTCAACCTGAATAAAAGTAAATTTTCTTACTTTAGCACAACTTACATTTTTCTAAGAAGTTCTTTTAGGCTATGTTCAATAAAACATCTATTGAATATAATACAATAGAAATCCATCACAGTGTGTTTTTGGGCAACATTTTGCCTAAGGCTAAGCCCTCTCCTGCCTGGGGGGCAAGTTCACAACGGTTCTCACACATTTTTGCGTATTCCTGCACTTTCTGACAGCCCATCCATTTCAATGGGTTGCCAAACGCATGACATTGTGACAATGTGCAAAAAGTACAGCAGGCATGACTGTTTAAAAATCATACTGCACCAAACGGCATGGTACCACAACAACCTGGAGGAAAAACAACCTGACTAGGCACACTCACAAAATGTTGCATCAAAAGGTATAACATTTGTCTTGAGGGGCGGAATGTGCCCTGGCCGGTCCATACCCAAACAGAGATGTTTGCAGGAAGGATAGTGTATCCCTACTCTTGCTCTACTTAACTGGAACTTCTCCCTGCCACTATTACTGTCCCTGATGGACAGGTGACCTGTCCTTACAGTGCCCACACGCGAAGTGCGCGACAAGCCTGGAAGACATAGTCTTAAATAGACTCTACCTGACCCAAGATGGCCACCAGAGTCCCATGGGGCACCAGCATCCAATCTGATAGCTTCCCCAGTGATCCAGGAAACCATGAAGGAACTATGTTCCTCTTGACTTCCTCTCCCTCTGCAATTTTGCTGCGGTTGAGTGTCACATGCAGTGGAGTAGAAAGTAGATTGCATCTGCTCTTGTAGGCACCTGCCTGCAAGGGCAACATGTTCCTGTGCACAAAAATGCACCTTTCCCACACCATGATCTGGGGAAAACATGCTCTGAGGCTAAACCCCTCTCCTGATGGGGGGGGGGGGCAGCTGTGAGACGCTGTAGATTATAATGGGCAGACTAAAGCCTCATACACACAATTGGATTATCCACAGACAAAACCGCTGACTTTTGCCTGTAGGGCGTTGGCCCCAAACTTGTCTTGCATACAAACGACACGCAATTGCCAGCCAAAAAACATGAACATAGTGGCGTACTATGTGGTTTTTCAGATCCTAACGCCACTCTTTGGGCTCCTTCTGCTAATTTCATGTTAGTAGAAGGTTGATTCATGGTTTTCATTTTGTGATTTTCAGTTAGTTTCTGAACGGCTGTTAGTCAACCAGCCATGTTGCGGAATCGGAGGAGATAAAGTGTTATTTATTATTGACCTTGGAGTTATTGCTTTGACCTAAGTCCAGTAAAGGAACAAGAAGAGGAGGATTTCTTGGACCAAAAATTGGTTGCTTTATTAATCATGACCAATTATGTCATATGGCTTTGCTGCGGGAGCTCCAGGAGAATAATCGAGATGATTTTCAGAATTATCTCCAGATGATGGACCCCTGCTTTCACCAACTCTTGAAATTGCTGACCCCCTATATTAAGAAGCAGGACACATTCATGAGGCTTTTAGTTTATTTTTTGGTTGAATAATAATGATTTGATTTGGTATATTTTCTATATTTTTGGATGCATAGAATGCACTTTTTGGTTAAGTTCTATTGGCAGATAGGATGTCTAATTTGTATTTGTTTTTTTTTGTTTTTTTAATGCACAATAAAAACATTGTGTAGAATAATACTTGGCTATGTGTTTGACTTCAAATGACAGTTTGGGAGTAGGCAGTTACATTTTAAAAAATACAATGTAAAATGAACAAGGGACACCAACATAGTTGTATCTTTGATCTTAAAAACTACGGGATAATGGTGTTGTGGTAATTTGCACCAAAAAAATAAAAATAAACAACAAGCATAATAATTGTAGCGCCCTCTACTTTTAGGTAGGTGCTTAGTGGTGTTTTTTTGAGAGTATAGGAGTTAGAGACAGGTAAATTTAGCCAGGGTTCTACTCTTTACTAGGCCTGGTTGTTTATTTGGGGATGGGAGTGTCAGAGTAGAAGGGGGTGGGGCCGCCTACACTTGGGCTCAGGGATACCTCCTCTGCTTGACAGTGGATTCTGCTGGAAAGAGAGGATAGGCTGAGACCTGAGTGGCAGGAAACCCATGTGAGAGAATTGACCAATGGTTAATTTCTATGGTCAATGGGAGGTCTCTCATAAGAAGGGGGGTCACATGCTCCGGAGCAGGAGAGAGTGGGAGTTGGAGTCCGGGATGCCCGGGGGTTCAGAGATCCTAGAGCCTCTGGGAGGAGGCTGAAGGCTCGGGAGTTCAGAGATCCTCAAGCCGGATAGCCAAAGGCGAGTCAAGGGAGGCCAAAGTCTGGCCCCTGGAGGAGAAGTCAGCATGTAGCATTGGAGGAAGACCGGGCGTCCCATCCGGGGATGTACCGGCTAACATGGAGGAGGAAGTAGAAACTAAGCAGAAGGAGGAAACTGGGAATACAATTTCTGTGAGTAGAACGTGGACTGTTGATTGGGAGAGAGCAGCGGGAGTACAACCCAGTAGGACTAATCAGTAACTTCATATTGTGTATCCAAGGACCACAGTATCAAGCACTTTCCAGGACTGGGGGAAGTTTGACAACACAAGTCATGGAAATAGGCAGTGTGGCTTGTGACTTTGGGGTCAACATCCACAGCATTATTCAGAGTGATGCTTAGCTGTCCATATTGGAAGTGCAACCTAAGACAGAATTGGAACCAGGAAAGGAACGCTTTAAGGGGTTTTAACTAACAAAAGCTATGGCTACAGATTAATACCCTTTTTGACCTAAAACTGAGGTCGGATGAGGCATCTCGTATACCCCATTTAACAGCTCACCGACATATACCCAGAATAAAGCATTATAAAATTCAGAGTTCGGACTGTTTGGTGAAGTGTAATTGCATGGGGGGGGGATCGGAAGCGGAGCCATCTGACAAAAGGTAATGAACAAACTCAGCAGCCCCCATGGGGGTACCGCTACATAATATTATTCTTGATATTACTAGAAAAAAAAAGCCTTTGAAAATTTGTTTGCAATAGCTCCATCAGTATCACCAGCAAAGCAGCTTCACTATTAACCCATTAAAGAAGAAGCGAATGTGCCCTGCATTTCGAGATTTCATAATTTGCCTTGTTAATTCTCCATTAGGAACGCTAGTTTACAAGACCGACCGCTTCTGGCTCGCCCTTGCTTCCGAGCATGCGTGTTTGTACTTTGTACTTTTGTCCATCAGACTTGTTTACACATGCTCGGAAAATCCGACAACAGACATTTTAAATTTTAAAGCCTGCCATCCAACATTTGTCCATGGAAAATCTGACAATTGTCCGACGGAGCGTGCAAAACTTCGGATTTTCCACCAACAGCTCATCACACATTTCCCATTGGAAAATATGATTGTGTGTACAAGGCTTAAGGCTAAACCTCTCTCCTGATGGGGGGGGGGGCAGCTGTGAGAAGCAGTAGATGATAATAGGTAGACTAACTCTCCTTGTAGCATTCTACCGGCTGGGCTACAATGTTCTAAATGTCGATGAGTGAAGTACGCCATTCAGTTCAGTAGGCATATATAGAGACTTTATTTGTGGGTGGTTGGCAGAGATTACAACCACTTGCAGAGCACCTTCTCTGAACAAGTCCTAAATGAACACCATTTCTACTCTAGTACACCTTGCTTCCAAGTATTCATTGGTGCGTGCAATGAATATTTTTATTGCTCAACTGTACTTTAATCTGCTTAAGCATAAGTCTAGCACACACAGTGATAGCAGTTCCAGTATACCGACAGCTGCTATCAGTGTAGTAGTCATTCACAACCCTTGTATGGCGTAGTGCATCAAGCCTCCTGTCTACAAGCCTCTTTACCACATCAACAGCTGCAGTATCCTCAATATTCTGAGCCAAGTCCCATGGGAAGCAACACTTCACTGCACTCCTCTTTGTCACCATATCATTGTACTGCACTGTGCCCTCTCTGCCCATATGTTTAATCCACATGTGTTATGCAGCCATTTGGTCTTCTAGTGAAAGACATACCATTAAAAAAAAAACCTGACCAGCCTCCACGGCCTTTTGTATCAGTAAGACATCATCACTAGAGCTTCCCAAATAGGGTTGCACCTCATCCCTTTAAACCCAAACACCTTTAAATTACACAGGTTCTGATGCTAATTAAATGCAGATCAGGCACCAAGTGAGTTTAATTACCACTTTAATCAGCCACAGAACCTGTGTAATTAATATGTGTTCAGGTTTAAAGGGATGATGTGGCAACCTTATTCCCAAATCCATTAGTCTGTAGTGAGGTTTATAAAGGATCAAGCAGGTTTGCAGATGCCAAAATATTCCCCAATCTTCCAACATTTAGTCAGAACATCCCATTCTATGTGCAGGGAACTCATAGCTCCCAACTATCCCTGATTTGGAGCAATGTCCCTCTGTCCCTCTTTCCTCCTCATTTTGGTCTGATCCATATAGTTGTATATAAAATGCACTTTTTATCTTTCAAAAAGTGTTTCCTAGTGCTAAATCTTTTCATCTAGTTTCTAAATGACTGCATTTGTAAATGAAAAAAAGCCAATATAAAGGAATAATAATGGCAAAAAAAAGCATTTGTGGATTTAACTAATGTTTTGTGCATAATTCTGCTTTAAGGGTGTGTGGCAGGGGGTGTGTTCTATGCCTACATATATTTGCCAATAGGTTTCCCTCGTTCCCATCTCAAAAAGTTGGTAGGCCTGGATGTACCCCTTATTAGTTTCTTATCAGCATTGACATTGCTCCTGCAGACATGTCCTTCAGCTCCCTGCTTGTACCAAGGCACAGGCTTTCCATTACTGAGCTGGAGGAAGTGTCAATGGACTATGAGAGCGTGATCCCCGCACATTGAGAACTACAAGTACTGCAGATTTCTGTGATTGAGCTCTGGTTCACATTGATGCAATTTGGCATGCAATTTGATATGTCAAATCACATGTTAAATCGCCGGCTATTGCCCGCAATGGAACCGTCCAAATCGGTGCGCCGCTGACTTTGCACCAATTCCCAAAAGTCATTTCTGTACTACTTTTGGCGATTTCAGGTGCAATTTCAATAGATATCTGTGCAGGAAACCGCACAGATGACTCTGAAATCGTCAGACTGACATGAAGGAATAAAATCGTGTGAGTTCAGTTGACCTTGCACGATTTCAATCCTGCAGCAGTGTGAACCTGGGCTGAACGACATTGATGGAGCACCCGCACAGCCACACTGATTTTAAAAGTTGTGACAGCAGCAGCAGCATTAGGCCTCTTTCACACGGGGCGGATCCGTGATGATCCGCCCTGTGAACATCCGCTTGCTCAGCGGTGATCACTCCGTCGATCCCCGCTGAGCAGGAAGATGACAGGTCTGTCTCTGCACAATGTGCAGGGACAGACCTGTCAGAGCCCAGCTCTCCCCTATGGAGGATCGGATGTGGACGGACCACAGAGTCCATCGTCACCTGATCCGATGACGGATGGAAAAGTAGGTTTTTCCTCCGTCACACTTTTTCGGATCGGAGTGGGTCAGATGTCAACAGTCATGTCACTGATGACATCCGATGCTTCATAGACCTCTATGGAGTATCCGTTCAGGTCCGCCATAAATACTCACAGGCGGACCTGAACGGATTGTTCGTGTGAAAGGGTCCTTAGGGTTGCCACCTCATCCCTTTAAAAACTGAATACATATTAATTACACAGGTTCTGTGGCTGATTAAGGTGAAAATTAAACTCATTTGGTGCCTTATCTGCATTAAATTATCCTCAGAACCTGTGTAATTCATATGTGTTTGGGTTTAAAGGGATGAGGTGGCAACTCTAAGGCCGCGTACACACGCGCGGACTGTTTGCCCAACCTTGTTCGTCAAACAGTTTCGGCAAACAGTCCGCTCAAAGTTTGCATGAGCGGACTTGCCCACACACGAGCGGACTGTTTCAACGAACTGTTTGCCAAACAGTCCGCTCAACTTTTGAAATGAACGGACTCGCCCACGTAAGGCGGAGGCAAATCCGCCCATTTCGAGCGCGTGTACAGGTAGGCGGGGCCCGCGAAGGAGACGTCGCGGGCTCCGCCGCCTGGAATGGGCTTAAAGGGGAACCCCAACGCCGAAAAAAATCGGCGTGGGGGTTCCCCCAAAGTCCACACCAGACCCTTGTCCGAGCACGCTACCCGGCCGGCCAGGAAAGGGGGGCGAGCGAGCGCGCCCCCCCTCCTGAGCCGTACCAGGCCGTGTGCCCTCAACATGGGGGGTGCCTTGGGGAAGGGGGGGCCGCGCGGCCCCCCCACCCCAAAGCACCTTGTCCCCATGTTGATGAGGACAAGGGCCTCTTCCCGACAACCCTGGCCTTTGGTTGTCGGGGTCTGCGGGCGGGGGGCTTATCGGAATCCGGGAGCCCCTTTTAAGAAGGGGGCCCCCGGATACCGGCCCCCCACCCTATGTGAATGAGTATGGGGTACAATGTACCCCTACCCATTCACCTGTGAAATAAAGTACAATAAAAAACACAACACAGGGGAAAAAATATTTTATTGCACAGCTCCGGGGGTCTTCCGTCTTCGGGGGTCTTCTCGCCGGACTCCTCCGCTATGTGTGTGTAGCTCTTTTACTAGCGGAGGAGTCCGGCTTTCTTCCTCCCCGCCGCCGGCCTCTTCTCCCGACTTCGGGGGTCTTGTCCCCCTCTTCGGTTCTTCTGCCGGGCCACCGCGCCTTCTTGTAGCTCTTTTACAGGCGGTGGCCCGGTCTTCTGTCGCCGCTGTCGTCGCCGCCGCCGCCGCCGCCTTCCGTTCTTGTTCTTCTTCTTGTTCTTCTGCTTCTTCTCCTGGAGATGTTGACTCGACGAGCTCTCCGGCCGGAATGCCAGAGCCGCGCTGTGCGGTCACTTATATAGTGACAATGGGGCGGTGTCACATGGTATATGTCACATGGGTTGGTCACATGGTGACCCCGCCCCCTTACGATGTCATAGTCCCCATGTGACATCAACCCATGTGACCAACCCATGTGACATATACCATGTGACACCGCCCCATTGTCACTATATAAGTGACCGCACAGCGCGGCTCTGGCATTCCGGCCGGAGAGCTCGTCGAGTCAACATCTCCAGGAGAAGAAGCAGAAGAACAAGAAGAAGAACAAGAACGGAAGGCGGCGGCGGCGACGACAGCGGCGACAGAAGACCGGGCCACCGCCTGTAAAAGAGCTACAAGAAGGCGCGGTGGCCCGGCAGAAGAACCGAAGGCGGCGACAGAAGAACGGAAGGCAGCGGCGACAGAAGACCGGGCCACCGCCTGTAAAAGAGCTACAAGAAGGCGCGGTGGCCCGGCAGAAGAACCGAAGAGGGGGACAAGACCCCCGAAGTCGGGAGAAGAGGCCGGCGGCGGGGAGGAAGAAAGCCGGACTCCTCCGCTAGTAAAAGAGCTACACACACATAGCGGAGGAGTCCGGCGAGAAGACCCCCGAAGACGGAAGACCCCCGGAGCTGTGCAATAAAATATTTTTTCCCCTGTGTTGTGTTTTTTTTTGTACTTTATTTCACAGGTGAATGGGTAGGGGTACATTGTACCCCATACTCATTCACATAGGGTGGGGGGCCGGTATCCGGGGGCCCCCTTCTTAAAGGGGGCTCCCGGATTCCGATAAGCCCCCCGCCCGCAGACCCCGACAACCAACGGCCAGGGTTGTCGGGAAGAGGCCCTTGTCCTCATCAACATGGGGACAAGGTGCTTTGGGGTGGAGGGGCCGCGCGGCCCCCCCTTCCCCAAGGCACCCCCCCATGTTGAGGGCACGCGGCCTGGTACGGCTCAGGAGGGGGGGCGCGCTCGCTCGCCCCCCTTTCCTGGCCGGCCGGGTAGCGTGCTCGGACAAGGGTCTGTTGTGGACTTTGGGGGAACCCCCACGCCGATTTTTTTCGGCGTTGGGGTTCCCCTTTAAGCCCATTCCAGGCGGCGGAGCCCGCGACGTCTCCTTCGCGGGCCCCGCCTACCTGTACACGCGCTCGAAATGGGCGGACTTTCCGAGCGGGAACAGTCCGCTCATTTCGAAAGTACAGCGGACAGGCCCACACACGGGCGGACTGTTCGCTCAAACACAGTTTCAGCGGACAGTTTTTCGGAATTTCCGAAAGACTTTGTCCGTCCAACTGTCCGCTGAAACTGTCCGCTGAAAGCCCACACACGAGCGGACTGTCCGCCCAAACACTGTTCAGCGGACAAGGTTGGGCGAACAGTCCGCCCGTGTGTACGCCGCCTAAGCAGCATACCTCTCAACTTTTGGGAATGAGAGACATCTATTAGCAAAAGTATGTAAGGATAGGACACACCCCCTGCTACGCCCCCTTAAAAATAGAATTATAAAAAAAAAAAAAAAAAAAAAGGATTAGTTAAACCCAAAAGTGCTTTTTTTTTTACCACTACTTTTCCTTTATGCTGGCTTTTGAAATCTACAATTACAGCAATTAAGAAATTGAATGAAAGGTTTTGCAATGGGAAACACTTTTTGCAAGCTAAAACATAATTTTTTTTATATAACTATATAAATCGGACCAAAATGAGGGGTGAAGAGGGACTGATGGACTTTGTTCCAAATCAGGGACAGTGGCGAGTTATGCAGCAGCAGGGGAGAAGAACCCATTGCATGCTGTTACAGAAGGGAGCTGTTTGAAGGCGTCATTTGCACCATGTTACCCCCTAAATGTGGGTGTAACATGGTGCAAAAGATGGAGTTAACCTTTAACAGACCAAGCTGTCCAGCAAAAGTGGCAGTTAGATGGTTGAGGTAAACCATTTACCACTGACAGGGGTGCTTACAGTGGTCAGCTTTTATTCAAACCTTTATCCCAAAAGGAAAAAAAACTGCTGAAACTGCTTATAAAGTGTTAAAGGGAGTGTGGCTTCAATTTTTTTAGTCACTTACCCAAAGTCCATCTAAATCTACCAGTCAATTTAACACTACCCTTTACACAGGTTGGCAAGACTCCTGTTCAGGGGTGGCTCCATTGCACCTCCATCCAGAGCAGAGACAAGGCTGCTGTTAGAAATCATGGGGCCCCATACATCCTACCTGACAAGGCCCCACCGCTTGTTAATGCAGGGGTTAAAGCAGGGAGTGGGGAGTCAATATGCCTCCTCGTTACCTATCAGATGCAGTCAGCATTTGTATCACTCTTCATGCAGCAAACAAATGTGAACGAGCCCTTCATTTTTATTTACATTTTTTTACATTTTATTTTTTAGAATTTCTTTTTTTCTTTTAACTGCCCTGTTGGGGGTCTTTGGTGAAATATCAGCGGTCCACTGAGGTCTCACTTTTGCAAGAGAGAAATGGAATAAGGACATACATTTCTCCATCCTCTTCTCTGTAGCCTCAGCTGCACAGATGAATGAAAAGGAACCACGGGGGGGGGGCTCAGACAGCAGGAGGGTGGGGGTGATCAGGGCAGTGGAAGGGAGGTGGAGGCACCAATACTAGAATCGATCCCCCTGCAGTGCAGCCACAGGGAGAGAGAAGAGGAGTGTTGCAGGGGGAGCCACAGGAGGATCGTTGTCAGCAATATGGCCGTACAGCCGACCCTCCTTCTCGGCAGGTGCCTGGCCCCCTTTTGAACTGATGGAGCTCGGGCCCAGTATAGTAGGGCTGGCTGTGTGAAGTTAGACCAGTAAAGTCACCAGGTGAAAAAGAGGGGAAAAAAAACGAATGCAGCCTCCATATCTAGAAAAAGGCCATAAGGACTTTGTTCCAAAAGATGGACAGCCCCTGTAAATGAGGGACAGTTGGAAGCTATGGATCACAATCTTGACTACGCTGTATTACTTTGACTACAGCAGAGAAAAGTAAATGGTCAGGACCTTAATATGGTGTCTGTCAAGTGTATCCCACTTGCCGACCGGCTACTGTACATATACGTCGGCACTTTAAAGATGGATATCTGCTGCCACAACTGAGGTATCCATCTTTTGAGCTGGCGGTCCTGTTTACGATAATGGTGGTCTCTGCAGCAGATTCGCAGCGAGATCGCTGTTATCAGCGACAGTAGAAGGGCCACCTCCCTTCTCGACGCTCTCCCATGCTCTCCGCCAATTACTGGAGCTGTCAGCAACGACGGAGGCGATCGGGACCTGTCCGTGTCTAGGTATAGAGACGAGTGAGGCTAAGATGGCCTCCACCCATCTCCATACTATAGCAGGGCGGAAACAACGTCAAAACGTCAATACCGCCCATACGTCTTAAAGGCAAATTTTTTTGTTGTAATTTTTTTCAAATGATAACATTTTTTTTTTATTATTGCATTTAAGTCCAAATATGAGATCTGAGGACTTTTTGACCCCAGATCTCATATTTAAGAGGACCTGTCATGCTTTTTTTTTTATTACAAGCGATGTTTACATTCCTTGTAATAGGAATAAAAGTGACCTATTTTTTTTTTAATAAATAAAATAAAATAAATAAGAAAAAAAAATTGAATAAAAATGTTAAAGCGCCCCAACGAGCTCGCACGCAGAAGCGAACAAATTCGTCATTAGCGCCCGCATATGAAAAAGGTTGGTCGAACCACACATGTGAGGTATCGCCGCGATCATTAGAGCGCGAGCAATAATTCTAGCCCTAGACCTCCTCTGTAACTCAAAACAACCTGTAGATTTTTTTTTAAACGTCGCCTATGGAGATTTTTAAGGGTAAAAGTTTGACGCCATTCCACAAGCGTGACATGTTGGGTATCAATTTACCCGGTGTAACATTATCTTTCACAATATAAGAAAATTGGGCTAACTTTACTGTTCTATTTTTTATTTAAAAAAATGATTTTTCTCCAAAAAAAGTGCGCTTGTAAGACCGCTGTGCAAATACGGTGTGACAAAAAGTATTGCAATGACCGCCATTTTATTCTCTAGGGTGTTAGAAAAAAATGTATAATGTTTGGGTGTTCTAAGTAATTTTCTAGCAAAAAAATGGGTTTTTAACTTGTAAACACAGAGTCCGAAAAACAGGCTCGGTCTTTAAGTGATTAAAAACTCAGCTGAATAGAATTACAATTTTTGTGGCAACGCTAACATGTTTTTTAGCTGCATATTTAGCTGTTTACCTGCATTCATGTTTTAAACTCTGTGAGTGATCATTCTAATTGATGACTTAGGTAAGCAGATGGCCTGAACAAGCAGTGTCTATTGATCACAGATCACTTAAACTGTCCATTTCATAATGTGTCAGTGTATTGATTCCCTGACTCCAATAAATTTCTGCCATCCCATTAACAAAGCCCTCAGTGGAAAGAGAACATCTGAGAGATAGGGCCTCATACTTTGTCTTTATGCTAAGCTAAGATCAATCGATATTCCTTATCTAGAAGAGGAGGTAAATGGTTCTTATACTGTATGTTATGATGTATTACCAATCAATGTTTCACATTTTTTCGCAGTTTAATGTAATTAGAGTGCATGTGGAAAACTGTTAAGCACACATATTGGCCTCTTAATAAGCGCCATTAACATCTATTACTTAACGTGATTGTTCAGGTTATCATATATGTAGTGATTTTTGCAGTCACTTTGTCAGTACAGTAGTAATACCGGCAAGTCATGCTGTGAGTCACATATTAAAACTATTGGGTCAGTTTAGTTTTTGCCATCTGTGTACCATTGGAGAGATTTCCCTTCACTTCCTGTCCCATAGCCAAAACAGGAAGTACCTGCAAATCCCTTGGGGATCCCCAGGCCACCAGAACTAGTGTCCGCATTAAAAGATTTCCCCTCTATTACTTTTCTGGGGACAACCCAAAATTTGGGATTTTTTTGTTACTTTCACTTTTAATGATAATCGTAAACAGGACAAATGGAGAGGTTGAATCTCCTTAATGGGGGCACAGACAGCAAGAAAAACATATAGGTGTTCTAATCCCTTTCCACGCTGTCCAAAACAAAAGAAATTGTTTTCCCTTTAGTTATCCTTTAAACATAATCTAAACCTAAAAACAAAAAATTAATAAATTGCAGCTTACCGGTTAATGTGGTAGCTGCATTCGTTTTCTTTTTGTAGGCCAGGTACATTTTCTGCAAATATAGAAAAATACTTATTTATCTTGCCAAAATGTCAGTGTCCCGGTAAGCCCCATACACACTATCAGATTTTCTGAAGATTTTTGTCTTCAGATTTACTAAAACCATATAATATGAGGTCAAATCTTAGGAGTTTCAATTTGTATGCAATCAGGCAGGCCCTTGCACTGCATGGTTTTGGTAAATCTGAAGACAAAAATCAGCGGAAAATCAGATAGTGTGTATGAGGCTTAAGGACTGATCTGCAGTAGATTAACAGCCGCTGTCAGGCATTCAGGAGGTGTTTTTTTTTTTTTTGTGAATAACTATTTACAATGGGACTACTGTGAATCAAACATGAGCCAAGCATTTTGCTTGTAGTTGCGGTAAGGCCCTTCGATTTGATTGACCAAGTTTGTCAACCCGACACACCACCTTGAATTTGCACAGCCTCCTCCTGCTGAATTTTAGACCATAGGTGAGCAGTAAAATCGTGGCTTTGCCACCTGTTTTTACTGCCCTCTTGCCACCCTTGTAGAAGAGGCCGTTCTTCCTTGGCAAAGAACTGATAAATCAATGTTGTCAGCTTGTGAGTAAGGTGCAACTGATGCGTTTCACACTTAACAGTGCTTATAGTCATAGCTATGACTAAGCACTGTTAAGTGTGAAATGCGTCAGATCGTTTGTCTAATTTTTTGCTGTGGCTTATATCTGTTGGACTTTTTACAAAAAAAGTCTATATTCCGGAGTACGGCTGTCCAGAACTTCCTGTTTGCCTCATGTTGCTATATGCTTAGCCGGCACCTGGTGTTCCAGTTTCGAGGAGAGTTCTATAGCCACATTTCCACCTGGAGTGGCGATTCTCTTCCCCCCTATTGTTTCTGGATTAACCACTTGAGGACCGCCGTATTGCCATTGTACGTCAGCACAATGGCACAGGCAGGCATAATCACGTACATCTACGTGATTGCCTTCCAGCGGGTGGGGGGTCCCATCGGACCCCCTCCCGCTGGTTACGGCGGTCCGATTCGGTCCAGGAGCGCTCCGTGATGAGGGGATGGCCGTTCGTTTTCGGCCACCCCCTCTGGATCGCTCCTGGCCAATGAGAAGCTTCCTCCCCTGTGTATTGTTTACACAGGAAGGAGGAAGTGATGTCATTCTCCTCGGGGCGGTCTTTTTGACCGGACTACGAGGAGAAGAGTAAAAGTAAGTCTGCACGAACACTACACTGACATGTAGGTACACACAGGCACACAAACCCCCCCCGATCCCCCCCCCGATCGCCCCCCCTCCCCCCCCAGTCACAGTGTCACTGATTGCATTGATCATTTCTTTACTGATCAATGCATTCAGTGTCAGTTGTGACAGTAAAAACTGTCAGGACAGTTAGTGTTAGGTCCAGGGTAGCCCCCTATCACCCCCCAATAAAGATTTAACCCCCTGATTGCCCCTAGAGTTAACCCTTTCACCCCCTTTTGCCAGTGTCACTAAGCGATCATTTTTCTGATCGCTGCATGTGTCGCTAGTGTCGCTAGGTAGCTAGTTATTTTTTTAGGTTCACCGCCAGGTTTTTATATCGCTAGGTACCCCGATATACTACCCAATAATGTTTTTAACCCCCTGATTGCCGCTAGTTAACCCTTTCACCCCCTTTTGCCAGTGTCACTAAGCGATCGTTTTTCTGATCGCTGCATTAGTGTCGCTACAGTCGCTAGGTAGCTAGTTATTTTTTTAGGTTCACCGCCAGGTTTTTATAGCGCTAGGTACCCCGATATACTACCCAATAATGTTTTTAACCCCCTGATTGCCGCTAGTTAACCCTTTCACCCCCTTTTGCCAGTGTCACTAAGCGATCATTTTTCTGATCGCTGCATGTGTCGCTAGGTAGCTAGTTATTTTTTTAGGTTCACCGCCAGGTTTTTATATCGCTAGGTACCCCGATATACTACCCAATAATGTTTTTAACCCCCTGATTGCCGCTAGTTAACCCTTTCACCCCCTTTTGCCAGTGTCACTAAGCGATCGTTTTTCTGATCGCTGCATTAGTGTCGCTACAGTCGCTAGGTAGCTAGTTATTTTTTTAGGTTCACCGCCAGGTTTTTATAGCGCTAGGTACCCCGATATACTA
Organism: Lithobates pipiens; assembly: GCF_037356315.1. Lineage (NCBI taxonomy): Eukaryota > Metazoa > Chordata > Amphibia > Anura > Ranidae > Lithobates > Lithobates pipiens. The sequence continues at coordinate 542,176,221 of NW_027507758.1, forward strand.
CCCAATAATGGTTTTAACCCCCTGATTTCCGCTAGTTAACCCTTTCACCCCCTTTTGCCAGTGTCACTAAGCGATAATTTTTCTGAACGCTGCATCAGTGTCGCTAGTGTCGCTAGGTAGCTAGTTAACTAGGCTCCCAAAAAGTCCCCCACATGTGGTATCCCCGTACTCGGGAGAAGCAGCAGAATTTATTTTGGGGTGTAATTTGACTTCTGCCCATAGCATGTGTGAGCAATATATCATTTAGTGACAACTTTGTGCAAAAAAAAAAAAGTTTGTAATATTCCCGCAACTTTTGGCAAAATATAAAATATTCCATGGACTCAACATGCCTCTCATATAAATAGCTTGGGGTGTCTACTTTCCAAAATGGGGTCATTTGGGGGGGTTTTGTGCTATTTTGGCATTTTATGGCCTTCGAAACTGTGATAGGTAGTGAGGAGTTAAATCAAAAATTTGCACCCTTAGAAATCCTGAAGGTGGTGATTGGTTTTCGGGGTGCCGTGCGCGACTAGACTCCCAAAAAGTCCCACACATGTGGTATCCCCGTACTCGGGAGAAGCAGCAGAATGCATTTTGGGGTGTCATTTCACATATAACCATGGCATGTGTGAGCAATATATCATTTAGTGACAACTTTTTGTAAAAAAAATTTTTATTTTTTTTTTGTCATTATTCAATCCCTTAGGACAAAAAAAATAAATATTCAATGGGCTCAACATACCCATCAGCAATTTCCTTGGGGTGTCTACTTTCCAAAATGGGGTCATTTGGGGGGGATTTGTACTGCCCTGCCATTTTAGCACCTCAAGAAATGAGATCGGCAGTCATAAATTAAAAGCTGTGTAAATTCTAGAAAATGTACTCTAGTTTGTAGACGCTATAACTTTTGCGCAAACCAAAAAATATACGCTTATTGACATTTTTTTTACTAAAGACATGTGGCTGAATAAATTTTGCCCTCAATGTATGACTAAAATTTAGTTTATTCGATTTTTCTTATAACAAAAAGAAGAAAATATCTTTTTTTTTCAAAATTTTCGCTCTTTTTCCATTTATATCGCAAAAAAAAAAAATCGCAGAGGCAATCAAATACCATCAAAAGAAAGCTCTATTTGTGGGAAGAAAAGGACGCAAATTTCGTTTGGGTGCAATATTGCATGACCGCGCAATTACCAGTTAAAGCAGCGCAGTGCGAAATTGCAAAAAGACCTCTGGTCCTTAAGGTGTTTATTGGTCCGGAGCTGAAGTGGTTAAGCATACATGTGGTAGTATGCTGCCAGGGCTGTGCCTCAGAAAAGGAAAGCGGGGACTGGAAATTTGAAGTCCAGCAGCCTCAGATACATCTGGATGGGAGGTGCTGACTGCCAAGAGGTGAGTGAGCTCACCATCCATCCCTATCTGTGACTGTCTCTCTTCTCTCTCCTGCCTCTGAGCGAATACACTAAGGTAAATCAGGGTTCTCAGAGCACCCCTTAGATCAGAGTTCCCCTTTACACCAAAGGGCACAGTGTTCTCCCTTATGCCGCGTACACACGATCAAACAATCGGGTGGAAAAGTCTGGAAAACTCAAGTCCGCCGGACAATCCCCCCGTGTGTAGCCTCCGGCATACTTTTTTGACCCGAAAGTACGGCGGACTTAGAAAGTAGTTTTGGACTCCAATCTTCCTGCCGGACTCGCATTTCGGCGGACAACCTGGCCGTGTGTATGCCAGTCCGCCGTACTTTTGAAATGAACAGACTTTTCCCGCCCGGAGAAAAGTCCGCTAATTTCGAGCGGGTCTCCAGGTAGGCGGGGCCCGTGAAGGAGACATCGCTGGCCCCGCCACCTGGTATGGACTTAAAGGGGAACCCCAACGCCGAAAAAAATCGGCATGGGGGTCCCCCCAGGTCCACATCAGACCCTTGTACGAGCACGCTACCCGGCCGGCCAGGAAAGGGGGGGACGAGCAAGCGCTCCCCCCTCCGAGCCATACCAGGCCGCGTGCCCTCAACATGGGGGGGTGCCTTGGGGAAGGGGGGGCGCGCGGCCCCCCCACCCCAAAGCACCTTGTCCCCATGTTGATGAGGACAAGGGCCTCTTCCCGACAACCCTGGCCGTTGGTTGTCGGGGTCTGCGGGCGGGGGGGCTTATCGGAATCCGGGAGCCCCCTTTAATAAGGGGGCCCCCGGATACCGGCCCCCCACCCTATGCGAATGAGTATGGGGTACAATGTACCCGGCGACTTATATAGGGGGCGGGGTCATCGGTTGATGTCACATGGGTTGATGTCACATGGCGACAGTCCCAGCATCCTCCGGGACTGTGACATCGTAAGGGGGCGGGGTCACCATGCGACATCAACCGATGACCCCGCCCCTTGTACCTATATAAGTCGCCACGCAGCGTGTCCCTGGCATTGCGGCCGGAGAGAGCGTCGAGTCAACATCTCCAGGAGAAGAAGGAGAAGAAGAAGAAGAATGGAAGGCGGCGGCGACAGAAGACCGGGCCACCGCCTGTAGAAAAGCTATAAGAAGGCACGGTGGCTCGGCAGAAGAACCGAAGAGGGGGACAAGACCCCCGAAGTCGGAAGAAGGGCGGCGGCGAGGAAGAAAGCCGGGCTCCTCCGCTAGCAAAAGAGCTAGAAGAAGATAGCGGAGGAATCCGGCGAGAAGACCCCCGAAGACGGAAGACCCCCGGAGCTGTGCAATAAACTATTTTATCTTGTGTGTTGTGTTTTTTTTGTACTTTATTTTACAGGTGAATGGGTAGGGGTACATTGTACCCCATACTCATTCACATAGGGTAGGGGGCCGGTATCCCGGATTCCGATAAGCCCCCCGCCCGCAGACCCCGACAACCAACGGCCAGGGTTGTCAGGAAGAGGCCCTTGTCCTCGTCAACATGGGGACAGGGTGCTTTGGTGTGGGGGGGCCGCGAGGCCCCCCCTTCCCCAAGGCACCCCCCCATGTTGAGGGCACGCGGCCTGGTACGGCTCGGAGGGGGGGGCGCTAGCTCGTCCCCCCTTTCCTGGCCGGCCGGGTAGCGTGCTTGGACAAGTGTCTAATGTGGACCTGGGGTTCCCCTTTAAGTCCATACCAGGTGGCGGGGCCAGCGACGTCTCCTTCGCGGGCCCCGCCTACCTGGAGACGCGCTCAAAATGAGCGGACTTTCCTCCGCGTGTGTGGGCGAGTCCGTTCATTTCAAAAGTAGGATAGATAGATAGATAGATAGATAGATAGTACGGCGGGCTTAGTACGCCGTATTAGTCCGCTGAAAAAGTGCCGTGTGTGGGCAAGTAGCTCGTTTGGAAAGTCCGACGGACAGTCTGGCGGGAAGTCCGCCAGACTAAGTACGTCGGATAGTCGGCTACGTGTGTACGCGGCATTACATCAGAGTCCTCTCCGTACATCGGAGTTCTCAGTGTCCCCCCTTAAATCAGGGTTCCCAGAGCATCCCTTATGTTAGATTCCCCTGAGTTCTCCCTTAGATCAGAGTCTGCAGAGTCTCCCCTTACAGTGAAAAGGAAATCTGTGAGTTCAGATGTAAAAGGGGAACTCTGTGGACTCTGATGTAAAGGGGGACCCTTGTTATTAACTTCATATGATTAGAAATGTTATTTGATAGCAAAATATATGTATAGTTTATACTATAAAAAAAAAAAAAATTGCTGTGTGCCGCTAAAGTGTTCGGGTTTGACTTTGAAGAAAAGGTGGCAACCCTAATGTTGGCGCCAGAAAAGAGGAATTCCAGCTATGGATATTTTGGTTACATTTGATCAACAAAATGTGTCTTCCAAACATGGTTCTCTGAGAGGTTCAGGCATCAAAGTGTCAAAGAGGCATCACAAATCTCCACCTTGTATTAGCAGAATGCTTTGCATTTAATCAGAAAATGCAAAGTATTCTCTGAATGGTGCCCATGCTGACGGCCTTCCTCCTGTGTCCATGGTGTATACATAGTTACATTTGTCCAAGTTGGGTCAATGTAACTATGTATAAAACATCCATACCTGGAATTTACCTTTAACTACATGCCGACCGCCGCACACAGATCTGTGTCGGCAGAATGGTACAGGCAGGCAAATGCGCGTACCTGTACGTCCCTTTGAATCGGGCACGCTCGCACACTCACGGGTCCTGGGAACTTGATGTTCGCTGGTGTCCCGCGATTGCGGTGTGGAGAGGCAGAACTCTTCTGCCTTGTGACATGTCATCGGGAGCAGTGATCGCTGTCATGTCAGTGGTAGCCCATCCCCCCACAGGTACAACACCTCCCTAGGACACACTTAACTCCTTGATTGCCCTCTAGTGTTTAACTCCTTCCCTGCCAGTGTCATTTACACAGTTATCAGTGCATTTTTATAGCACTGATCGCGGTATAAATGACAATGGTCCAAAAATAGTGTCAAAAGTGTTTGATGTGTCCGCTATAATGTCGCAGTCACAATAAAAATCGCAGACCGCCAGCATTACGAATAAAAAAATAAAAATAAAAATGCCATAAATCTATGCCCCATTCTGTAGATGCTAGAACTTTTGCGCAAACCGATTAATATACGCTTATTTCAATTTTTTTTACCAAAAATATGTAGAAGAATACATATTGGCCTAAACTAAGAAAAAAATGTGTTTTGTTTATATTTTTTTGGGGGGGGGGATATTTATTATAGCAAAAAAGTAAAAAATATTGCTTTTTTTTCAAAATAGTCGCTCTTTTTTTTGTTTAATGCGCAAAAAACTAAAACCGCCAAAAGAAAGCTCTATTTGTGGGGGAAAAAAGGACTTCAATTTTGTTTGGGTACAACATTGCACGACCGCGCAATTGTCAGCTAAATCGACTCCGTCCCGAATAGCAAAAAATGCTCTAGTCTGGAAGAGGGTAAAATCTTCTGGGGCCAAAGTGGTTAAAAAAAAAAGAAAACAAATGCAGCCATCACATCTAAGGACTGGTAAACTGAAATATATTACATTTTAACTTTGAGATTTAGATACACTTTGATCCTGAACCGTTTAGAGAATCGTATTTGGAAAACAAACTTTGTGAATCATTACTCTTGAAGTTCAGTAATTATTTTGGGCCGTGTCTGTTTAGAAACACAAATTATTTTGCATAGCTTAGAGTGTTGGATTGTAATTCATCCATAATCTGGGCATGGAAAATCCCACGAAACATTTCAACAAAGGAGAGGAAGACTCTACAGACCTGTGAATGTTTCCTCTGGCTCCGGAGGGGGACGAGGACCCCCGTGATGTCATGAATACATTGAGTGTGAGCACATCTGGAGTACACACAACACAAGCCACTGCAGTCTGTTTGCTGCTACAATTGGGACAATTTCAATTCCTATTGATCCTTTATCACGTATTTACGTTACAATAGGGTCATTGTGCTGGGGTATGGAAATGTTAATGAGAGAATTAATATTCCTGATTGCCAGTCATCTATTGACACCTCCAATGGACAAATTGTAAATCACTGTGATTTCTCGGTGTCACCAAGACTTTAAAGTGAGCAATAAAGCCAGCCATAGACATTAGTGAATGGTCAGAAAAGCAGGTTCTGGCTTTATCTGCCCCAAGGAGCTGATTACACTTGTCCATTGTTGTCACCCCATTCATCACTTTGTGGCTAGATTATATCTACAGTATGTACTGCTGCTCAGGCCTGTTCCACTTGCCAACCAGTCACGTACTTGGTACGTTATCGGTTTTTAAGTGGTTGTACTGGGATCCCGGTACCATTTTTTACAGCTGACTGTTGGCTCTCTTGTAATAGCAATCAGAGGGGCTAAATCCCCTCCCATCGCCTTCCTTGGCTTGCTTTGGCTTTCCCGTTCCACCAGAAAACACAACTGGTCAGACACCCTAAGCCCCTGTACACACGGTCGGAGATTTCCACAACCAAATCCGTCGGATTTTGCCCGTCGGATTTTGTCCGTCGGATCTTGTCCGAAACTGTTGCATACACATGGTCGGACAAGGTTGGCGAAAAATCAGATCTTTCAGAACGTGATGACGTAATTTCGTTACGATGGGACTACATTCATGCTAGTAGCCAATAGCTTTGATGTAGGAATTTGATCTGAGCATGCATGGCACTTGGTCCGATCAAAATTCTCTACACATGATCGGAGTATGTCCGATCGGCCCAGTTGGTCGGGAAATATTTCCAACATGTTGGAAAATTGGGTCCGACGGATATTCCGACGGAATCAGTCCGATGCATACCACACACAATCGGATTATCCGACGACACGGTCCGATAGGACACATTCCGACGGATTCTCCGACCGCGTGTACAAGGGCTAAGAAAGCTGGGATTGGCTTTGATCGGATCTCCACTATAACGCAGAAGCGATGGCCTGACGTCACTTCTGGTTTATCCAGATGTCATCGGCACCATTTCCAAAAACTATAACGCGTTAAAAAACACAGATCGTGGTGTTTTGAATGATTTTAAGTGCAGAGGTGGGATTTGGGGTCTTATTTACCCCAGATCCCTCCATAAAGAGTACCTATCACATGCATATTTCTGTCACAAAGGAAGTTTACATTCAGCAATAAAAATGATAAAAAACAATTAAAAATTAAAGCAACAGTGTAAAATGAAAAAACAATTAAAAATTGAAAAAAAAATTACAGTGCCCAGTCATCCCCCCCGTGGTTGCTCTCAAAGGCGAACACAAGTGTTAGTCCAGCAAGCATGCCAACAGCGATCGTCCCACATGTGAGGTAGCACCATTAACGTCAGATGTTGGGCAGTAATTATAGCACTAGAACTCCTCTGCAAATCCATAGTGGTAACCTGTAAAGGCTTTAAAGCGTTGCCTATGGATAGTAACATTTACTAAGTTTGTCACCGCTGCACCATTGTGCACAATTTTAGTTCAAATATTCTTTATTAGAATGTTTCAAATGAAGACATAATACAAGCAATAGATGCTGGAGCGAGAGAAATAAAAGGAAAATAGTGAATGACTGGGAAGGGGAGGCAAATGTTGGATTAAAAGGAAGGACAGGTATAAAGAGAAAGGGGATAAGTAGGATTGGCTGGGAACAGGGTAGGGAGGAGTTTTGTTTATTTAAGAAGGGGGGGGTGGGTCTCCTGGGCATCAGTGGAGGGGAAGCTGTGACAAGAAGGTTGTTTCCACGCTGCTGGGGTGTCATAAATCATGGCCGACATGGCGGTACATTCCACGGACTTTCGCTAACTGGCTGCAGGCGTTTGCCATTATGGCGAGCATCATTGGGGAGAAGAACACTGTTCAGCGCTCTTTTGTTACATGGACGCCGTCGGTGAAGCTCACAGAGTCTACAGGGGATCTGCTTGGCTAAAGTACAATGAACAGTTTCGGCAGCGTAGGGCCATCCGTCTGTCCCTCTGCTGGGACCACAAGGACATTAGCCTCTGGATGCGGCTCGGGCCCCAAACCAGTTTTTTCCAGGAGGGGCCAGTGGTATAGCTGACAACCGGCCGCTAAGAAATTGTGTTTCTGTTGGCAGTACAACAAGGGATCATGTAAGTTTTGGGGGATCATGCCGTTTTAAACATGAGCGCTCCGGCCGGAGCTCTTTTAAAAAAAGCAAGGGCCGTGCTGGAGAGTTTGCAAACAAGAGGGATGACGCTGGTGAGGGGGTGGAAAGGATGCAACCTTTCCTAAATAGATATCCGGACTGGGACGCTGTGACTATTGGGCGCAGGATTCTTGGAGAGTTTTTGGATCCCATGTTCCATGGCTGCCGTGCAGCCAAGCTTATGTCCCACCTGAAAAACCATAACCCAACCTTTTTACCTTGACTTACCGGTAACTAAACTAATAAGTACACCACTCCATCTGGATTAAATGGCCATCCGGCCCCTTTACAAAACAAATTTTCATAAAAATAATTCCATTTTAAATATAAATGAAATAAAAAAAAAAATACACACACACACACACACACACACACTGACTGCTATGTCTGAGGTTCATGAAGGAAGGTATTCTATCGCATCGGCTGTACCACGACCACCTCGGCATCCTGGCCCCTAGCCACAATCCCACCAGCTCAGGGACAAACTATTGTCACCTTCTTGTCAATGCAGCCCGATGACCGATAGCCCATTATTTCCAGAGGGTACCCATACCGAGAGAGGTCCAACCCATCCCCACACCATATCCCCACACCATTCACATTCCACCATTCCAACCTTCATGAACCAAAGACCCCTGCTACCATAAACCCAATACAATACACACAACATTACAAAAACATACTGCTAAAATCATAATCAGGGAGGGTGGGTGGGAAAAATCCTGCTTCTGTGCTGCCTCTTCTCCTGTTGCCCCCAGACTGAGCTGACCCCTCCCCCCACCAGGGACAACATGAACTAATGCCACACCTACCACCTCCCCACTGACCATAGCCCCCCCCCTTTGACCTGTACCACTTTTAACTAGGAATTATCCTGTGCTACCTCCACAGCTGTCTTCCAGTCATGCGGGCCTTTCTCCCAGGTTCCCTTTTGCTTTGGGCCTGTTCTTGACTGGTGTATAGCTTATGTCCCGTCTACCCACCTGAAAAACCATAACCCAACCTTTTTATCTTGACTTACCTAAACAAATAAGTACACCACTCCATCTGGATTAAATGGCCGTCCGGCCCCTTTATTATCATATAAAAAATTTCCATAAAAATAAAAAAATAACTCAATGTGTATATATATATATATATATATATATATTCTCCTCCCCGCTGAGCACTCCGTCGACCTGCAGACACCGCCCCGTCTCCTTGGCAACCTTGGCTTCCTCCCGCAATGGTTGCGGCCACCTGGGGGGAGGAACCCGTGGCAGAAGCCGCAGACTGTCCACGTCGGGGGCCGCCGTGCACAGGGGAAGGCCCTGCATGGCACTCTGGGGTGTCCAGATCCTCAGAAGGAGGCCTGGAGGGGGAAGCAGATGGCACCCTCCTGGCGCGGTCCCGCCTGCGATGGGGATTCATCCCAGCTTCAGCCTGGGGGCTGGAGGGTCCATAGCCGGGCTCCTGGAGTGGCGGCTCACCCTATGGGTCTCATCCAGGCTGAAGCATGCAGGAGGCCGTGACCTCCTTGCACGAGTTAGGATTGGGACAGTCGGAGCAGGTCCCTGCCCTGACCCCTGCAGCAACACAGTCAGCTGGGAGTTCAGCTGCTGTATGCCATTCTCCTCCACAGCCGTCGGCAGCTGGCCAAGGAGTCAGTCAAATGTCTCTGTTAACACGGCACACAGAAAAAATCCTGCTTCTGTGCTGCCTCTTCACCTGTTGCCCCCAGACTGAGCTGACCCCTCCCCCCACCAGGAACAAAATTATCCCCCCCCCCCCTTTTGACCTGTACCACTTTTAACTAGGAATTAACCTGTGCTACCTCCACAGCTGTCCCAGAGTCATGTGGGCCCTTCTCCCAGGTTCCCTTTTGCTCCGGGCCTGTTCTTTCAGCTGGGTTCATTATGTACATTAAGATATGAGGTCTCCTTATTTAAAGTGGCTTTTTCTCTGGCCTTTTTTGGATCGTTTCGGATTAGCGAACTGGTCAGCCCATCTAAGAGGGTTCCGGGGGGAATATTGGTGCAGGATGTGATTTGTAGGGGGGACAGAGTACAGGTATTGCAGTGAAGGGTCCAAGACAGATCAGTCTGGCAAGGGAGTGTAGGGGCTATTTTTGTTACATGGGTCTGTTGTCTGTTTCAGTTCATGCCTGTTTTCCATAAGAGTCTTAGGGCAGCGGGTTTAGAAGACAAACAGTATGCCTAGTACTCTTTTCCTATCGGTGCAGCCACGGAGGCCACTTGGTGTGGGCTGGACGAGACAGCTGTTAAGCGGATTGGTAGATGGGACTCCAGGAGATTCCGTTCCCACATTCGCCCTCATTTGTTGGCTGATTGGTTTTTGATGGTGTAAGAAACTACTTATGATTTACCATTTTTGCTCAGTAAAAAAATAAGCTATAATGAGCTTTTTCAAACTGCAGTGTGCAAGAGTCCTAACTGGGCTTTTGTTGTAAACTCAAATGCCGCGTACACACGATCGGACATTCCGGCAGGCCAGAGTCCATCGGACAATTCGATCGTGTGTGGGCTCCAGCGGACTTTTTCTTCCCAAAAGTCCGGCGGACCTAGAAATAAAACTGGCTTCAAATCTTTCTGACAGACTCGAGTCCGGTTGAAAAATCTGGTCGTCTGTGTGTTAGTCCGACTGACTAAAACTGACGCTAGGGCAGCTATTGGCTACTGGCTATGAACTTCCTTATTCTACGTCATCACGTTCGAATCCGTCTGACTTTTGGAGTGATCGTGTGTCGCCAAGTCCGTTAGTTTGAAAGTCCACCGGACCTCAGCTGCAAAGTCCGTCGGATTGTCTGCCGGACCAAGTCCGTCGAAAGGTCCGGTCGTGTGTACGTGGCAAAACTGTTGACAGGTTTATTCGGTTGGTAGCAGGCTGGCTGGCGAGTTGAGCTGGGAATTTTCTTTGGTTTTATTTTACAGTTAACCACTTTCAGACCGGACCAATTTGCTGGTCAAAGACCAGACCACTTTTTGCGATTCGGCACTGCGTCGCTTTAACTGACAATTGCGCGGTCGTGCGACGTGGCTCCCAAACAAAATTGACGTTCTTTTTTCCCCACAAATAGAGCTTTCTTTTGGTGGTATTTGATCACCCCTGCGGTTTTTATTTTTTGCGCTATAAACAAAAATAGAGCGACAATTTTGAAAAAAACGCATTATTTTTTACTTTTTGTTATAATAAATATCCCCCAAAAATATATAAAAAAACATTTCTTTCCCTCAATTTAGGCCGATACATATTCTTCTACATATTTTTGGTTAAAAAAATCGCAATAAGCGATTATTGATTGGTTTGCGCAAAAGTTATAGCGTTTACAAAATAGGGATAGTTTTATAGCATTTTTATTAATAATTTTTTATTATTTTTTTTTACTAGTAATGGCGGCGATCTGCGATTTTTATTGTGACTGCGACATTGTCGGGGACCCATCGGACATTTTTGACACATTTTTGGGACCATTGTCATTTATACAGTAATCACTGCTATATAAATGCAGTGATTCCTGTGTAAATGACACTGGCAGTGAAAGGGTTAACCAGTGGGTGGCAGTGTAGGGGTTAAGTGTTCCTAGGGGTGTGTTACTAACTGTGGGGGGGTTGGGCTCTCATTTAGTGTACACTGATCTCTGCTCCAATCACATGGAGCAGAGATCAGCGTCACTAGTTGCTAGGCAGAATGGAAAAATGTTGTTTACACAGCATTTCCTCCATTCGGCCGCTCCGTGAGACGATCGCGGGGATGCCCGACCGGACTCACGGGGGTCCCGACCAGCGCGGGAGCGCGCCGCCGGCGGCGCGCTCCCGATGGCAGGGCGGCATCGAATATTGGACATACCTGTACGCCAATATGCCTGCCCGTGCCATTCTGTCGACGTATATCGTAGTGCGCTGGTCGGGAAGTGGTTAAGATACTCACCTATCCAGCCGATCCAGTGTTGTTCTGCTGAGATCCTCTTCTCTCCTGCCCACCCCTTGGTCCCACGCCACTATCTTCTTGCATGACATCGTCAGTAAGCCACCAGCTTTCAATGATTAGCATCTAGGCTCGCCCCCCTTCTCCTTTCTCAATGTAGGACTATACCTCTCAGATATGTCACGTACATACAGTGTCTCACAAAAGTGAGCACACCCCTCACATTTTTGTAAATATTTTATTATATCTTTTCATGTGACAGCACTAAAAAAATTACACTTTGCTACAATGTAAAGTGGTGAGTGTACGGCTTGTATAACAGTGTAAATTTTCTGTCCCCTCAAAATAACTCAACACACAGCCATTAATGTCTAAACCACTGGCAACAAAAGTGAAAATGTCCAAATTGGGTCCAATTAGCTATTTTTCCTCCCCGGTGTCATGTGACTCGTTAGTGCTACAAGGTTTCAGGTATGACTGGGGAGTAGGTGTGTTAAATTTGGTGTTATCGCTCTCACTCTCTCATACTGGTCAATGGAAGTTCAACATGGCACCTCATGGCAAAGAATTCTCTGAGGATCTTTAAAAAAGAATGGTGCTCTACACAAAGATGGCCTAGGCCAGTGATGGAGAACCTTGGCACCCCAGATGTTTTGGAACTACATTTCCTATGATGCTCAACTACACTGCAGAGTGCATGGGCATCATGGGAAATGTAGTTCTAAAACATCTGGGGTGCCAAGGTTCGCCATCACTGGCCTAGGCTATAAGAAGATTGCCAAGGCCCTGAAAGTGAGCTGCAGCATGGTGGCCAAGACCATACAGCAGTTTAACAGGACAGGTTCCACTCAGAACAGGCCTCTCCATGGTCGACCAAAGAAGTTGAGTGCACATGCTCAGCGACATATCCAGAGGTTGTCTTTGGGAAATAGAGGCATGAGTGCTGCCAGCATTGCTGCAGAGGTTGAAGGGATGGGGGGGCCAACTTGTCAGTGCTCAGACCATACGCTGCACGCTGCATCAAATTGGTCTGCATGGCTGTTGTCCCAAAAGGAAGCCTCTTCTAAAGATTAAGGCTGAGTTCAGGCATGTTCGCAAACAGCACATGCAGAGCCCGCCAGGAAGTCACCACTACACAGTGCTAATTGAGCCAGTGAGATATTTCCCAATCTCTGCAGCCACGCATCGGGACAATGACAATGTAATTGATTGTACTTTGCCCTAATGTTGTAAAGCACTGTGTAAACTGTCGGTGCTATATAAATCCTGTATTATAATAATAATAATAATGCCTCACTGCTTGTGATAAGTGCTCTGCAATGCCAACTTTCTGGCTGGCTCTGTATGTGCTGTTTGCGAACATGCCTGAGCTCATCCTTAATCTTTAGAAGAGGCTTCCTTTTTCTAGACTCAAGTGGGCGGAGACTTGCGGGTGGGCGGGCGGAGCTGAACAGATGGTTAGAACGTCAGCAGCAGCCCCGCCCACCCCATGATTTTGTTCACTGGTCAAGAAAAATTATGGCTTCAAGCTGTTATTAGCGCATGCGCGGGATATTTGTTCAGCGGTCAACAAAAATTATGGACTCAAGCGGGCGGAGACTTGCTGGGAGGGAGAGATAGAGCGGAGCTTGGAGAGGGGGCGGAGCTTGGAGAGGGGGCGGGGCCCCGTGCATTGCACTGACTACTTCTGCCTCACTGCGCCCAAAAACGCTGCGTCACTGCGCCCAAATGCCTCACTGTGCCCAAAAAATGCCGCCTCACTGTGCCCAGCAAATGCCTCACTGTGCCCAAAAAATGCCCCTCACTGTGCCCAGCAAACGCCTTACTGTGCCCAAAAAATGCCGCCTCATTGTGCCCAGTGAACACCGCCTCACCATGCCCAGCAAACGCTGGCTCACTGTGCCCATCAAACGCAACCACTGTGCCCATATATTGCCGCCACTGCGATATCAAACGCAGCCACTGTACCCATCAATTGCTGCCAGATTGTCAAGCCGTAGCTGTGCTCCCTGGGAATATGCTGATCCCCTGTCTGTGCTGCTGGAGGGAGCCCAGACGGGCATAAATGAGGGACCTGCATGTCATGGTAAGTGAGACCATTCCATATCCCACTCCATCTTTCCAGAGAACAGGGACCCCCTTCCAAACCCCCCCAGGAGAGGGACCCCCTTCCCCCCCTCTGAGGACAGGGACCCCCTCCCCCCAAGACAGAGACCCCCTTCTCCCCCCTGAGGACAGGGAAACCTTCTCCCCTGGGGACCCCCTTCTCTCCTGAGGACAGGGGCCCCCTTCTCTCTTGAGGACAGGGGCCCCCTTCTCTCCTAGGGACAGGGACCCCCTTCTCTCCTGGGGACAGGGACGCCCTTCTCTCCTGGGGACAGGGGCCCCCTTCTCTCCTGGGGACAGGAGTCCCCTTCTCACCTGGGAACAGGGGCCCCCTTCTCTCTTGGGGACAGGGATCCCCTTCTCTCCTGGGCACAGGAACTCCATCTCCCCTGGGAACGGGGACTTCATCTCACCTAGGGACCCCATCTGCCCTGGGGATCAGGACACCACCCTCCCTAAGAGCAGGAACCTGATCACCTTGTGTGCGCCAACCTCACTGCCCTGCCTGCCATGTGTCCTGTGTGAGGGCCCTCCTGTAACAGCTCTTATAAGGACTTCACCCCACTGTGTGATCCCCCTACATGACTGATCCCTCTGTGTCTAAAACTTACATGGGGAACCCCTCTGTGTGCTCCCCCTACATGTTTGCATACTCTGAACACCACCTGTACCATTTCCACATCCACTGATTGCCTCCTGTATCCTGTGCACATGTTCCGACCACCTCTTGTACCATGTCTGTAGCCTCTAGCCACCTCCTGTGTCCTGTCTGCAATCTCTGACTATCTCTTGTCTTTTAATGTGTCTGCAGTCTCTTAGGGGGAGTCTGGAGAGGAATCAAGAGTGAGAGCACCACCGGGATTGGGATTACGCGAGGAGTTAGATGTGTATGGACTGTGGAGAAGAGACTATAGAATAAAAACCAGAACCACCAACCTTCCTCTTCACTGCTCCCTCGCCACTGCAAGTAATCAACTGGTTGGATAGGTTGAATACCTGCTTCCCCTGCTGTAGTACATTGTGGTTCCTTCCGCAAAGTCATACCTTCTGTAGTGATGTATGAGCTGGTGGGAGAAACCACTGGGTAAGGTGAGCTAGTAGATATTTTATTTCGGAACTGTTTGCACAGCTAGCAATTAACTGTAGTATTTTTGTCTGGACGCAGTGTGTGTGTGTCCAGCCACGATCATCTCAGGTAATCTCTGGCTGTGCAAACAGTTCTGAATACCAGCCACAGCTATTTGCATTGACCTGTCAATCCACATGCAGGAACCTGCAGATTACTGCCAAAGGAACTCATAAGGTGTGCTAATCGCCTGTCTGGATGTAGCATAAGAATGCGTCCTCTAATATTTAAGGAGCAACACTGTTACCAGCAGCAGGTATAAGGTGTGCGGCCATCCTCACATGAATTAAAAAACATATCATAAAGCACACTACAATATCTACCTTGGAACCAACTGTTTGTGCCAAGTCACTTTGATACTGAAGTATCCCAGACACCTTTATAACAAACTCAAAAATATATCTTGTTGTAGTAACTGGGAGAAAACAGAAAGTTAAAGTGGTAGCAAACTCTGCAAGAAAAAAGTTTCCACATAAAAAGTAATATCATAATAGGTGGGACCTGGCGTATGACGCAAGCTTGCTATTAGTCGTGGCCATTTTGTTGAATTGTTTTTATTCTTATTATGATCAGTCGTTTGTAAGTACGGTACATCTCTTAATAAAGCCTTGAATGATTTTTATGTACTACACCATGGGAGGGTTCTATTTTTTATTTTTGTGAGCCCTAAGTTATTGGGAGTTTGGCATACTCTTATCTTCATGGAGCTGCCTGCTTGAATCTATATGTACAGCCAATTGATGTCAAGCCGCTCTGTTTGATGCTCGGTGTTGAGTCTTGGAATCCATTTATCACACATGCTCATTCGGCCACTCTATAATGCATAGCTCCCAACTGTCCCTGATTTCAAGGGACTGTCCCTGATTTGGAGCAATGTCCCTCTGTCCCTTATTCTTCCTCATTTGTCCCTCATTTTGGTCTGATCTATATAAATGTATAAACCTTTCATCTGATTTCTGATTTGATTGCAGAAATGTATCGGCCTCCTAGACCGTTATCGCACTTTCTTGATGACTTTGCTGCCTGGCTACCCTACTTTCTCTTCTCTGAAATACCCACAATCATTCTTGATGACTTCAACATTCCTATCAATGTTAACAGTCCAACTACAACTGAACTTCTCAACTTAACCTCATCTTTTGACCTAACCCGATGGACACATACTTTCACTCACTCCAATGGTAATACCCTTGACCTTGTATTCTCCCATCTCTGCAACCCTGGCAACCTCACAAACACCCCCTTTCCTCTCTGATCACAACCTCGTTAGTATCACTGTATCCTTGCCTCCAACTACCCATCCCTCCAAGCAGCAAACAATTACTTGTAGGAACCTTCGCCACTTTAACCCTTCTCTTCTCTATTCTGCTACTGACCACCTATATGACATGCTCTCCCCTGTCCTGTCCTGTCCTGATCTGGCCACCTCTCTCTACAACCGTTCACTCTCATCATCACTAGATGCACTTGCTCCTCTAAACACACACAGAATCAGGCCCTGACCATTACAACCCTGGCAAACTGACAACACTAGAAATCTCATGAGACATTGTCATGCTCTTGAACGACTGCGGAGTAAAACCAAATGCCTGCAAGACTTCACCCTACATAAATCTGCCCTCCTAAAATACAATTCCTGCCTCCATGCTGCCAAACAAGCCTACTTTGTCTCTCTTATTAATACTTTGTCATCCAGTCCTTGTCGGACCTTCTCATCCTTTAACTCCCTGCTTCGTCTCCCACCCCCTCTACCCATTGACTCACTCACTGCCCAAGAGATTACCAATCACTTCAAAGACAAGATTGATGCAATTCGGGAGGACACCTCCACTGTGCGTACATCTTCCCCGCCCAACATACCTTGCCCAACAGCACATTCAACACTCTCCTCTTTTGAATTGGCTACTACTGAAGAGGTTACAAAACTTCTCTCAGATGCTAACCTAACCAATTGTCCCCTGGATCCTGTTCCCTCAACTACTATGGTCACCCTCTTCTTCTATCCTATGCACAGTGGTGTAGTGGTTAACACTTTCACCTAGCAGCTAATAGGGTCACTGGTTCAAATCCTGACCACAACACCATCTGCCTGGAGTTTACATGTTCTCCCTGTGTCTGCGTGGGTTTCCTCCGTGTACTCCGGTTTCCTCCCACACTCCAAAGACATGCTGGTAGGTTAATTAGACCTTGTCTAAAAAATTGGCCTTAATATGTGTATGTCAATGTTGTATGTGTTGTAAGCGTGTCAGGACCTTACAGGGTAAAGGGCCGCAGATGGACTCTGGTGGCAAGAAAGCGCCCTGAGGCGATTCAGTTCGCATAGGTAGCGCTATACAAGTCACTCACTCACTCACTATGCCCCCTCACTCACATCTTCAATCTCTCCCTCTCTAGTAGCACCTTCTCCTCCCCTCTAAAACAAATCACTCCCATACTTAAAAAGCCCTCACTGGAACCCACCAACCTAAACAACTTAAGACCCATGTCATTGCTCCCATTCACCTCTAAACTTCTAGAACACTTAGTCTACAAACCGTCTTAGCTCCTACCTCAGTAAAAATAACCTTCTTGACCGCTCGCAGCACTCCACGGAAACTTCCTTACTAAAACTCACTAACTATTTACTAACTGCTAAAACCAACAGCCAGTACTCCATACTCCTACTACTTGATCTCTATGCGGCCTGTGATACTGTTGACCACCCGCTCCTTCTCAATAAACTACATTCCCTTGGCCTCTGAGATTCTGCTCTATCCTGGTTCTCTGGTTCTCTGCCTATCTATCACAGGGCTCCTTCAGTGTCACCTACAACTCTGTCTCCTCCTCTCCATTGCCCCTTTCTGTGGGGGTCCCCCAAGGCTCTGTTCTAGGACCCCTTCTCTTCTCTATCTTCACCTCTTCCCTTGGTCACTTGATAACCGCCCACGGTTTTACTGCATTTGTAATTTCCAAAAGCCAATATAAAGTAATAGTAGTGGTAGAAAAAGCACTTGTGGGTTTAACCAATTTTTTTTGGTACAATTCTCCTTTAAGGGAGCATGGCAAGGGGTGTTTCTTCTTCCTGCATATTTTTGCTGATAGGTGTACCTCATTCCCATCTCGAAAAGTTGGGAGGTATGTATAATGTGAGGGTCCAACTCTTCTGGATACTTGCTGGAAACACTGTGGTGTTGTGTGCAATTCCTATCACACTGAAGCTGGGGTGGGGCTTTCATCTGTCCCTCTAATATTCATATAATGGACTTACCATTAAATGTGATTTATATGCTATTTAACACGATAGATCATTGCTGCATTTCTGGACCTCAATATTATAATGTGCTAATATGCACCACATACTAGCACATTATGAAAGACTTACCTTAAAACAAAGCCCTCCAGTGGCACGCTGTCACCGATCCAGAGGCTTCAATCTTTCCCCGGTCTTCCTTCCAGATTCGGGGACACCAAGTGTCTGATAGGTCAATGTGGCTCGACCACACTCCTGCGCATGCGCTCAGAAGTCTTGGCCATGATCCACAGCTCTGAAGAAAAAGCACACTGTTCCTTCAGAGCACATGCGTGGGTGACGTCACCAGCTGCTGCTAGCAAGAATATTTCCTAAACAATGCACATTTAGGAGATATTCATTTTACCTACAGGTATGCTTTATTACAAGCTTACCTGTAGGTAAAAATTA
Organism: Lithobates pipiens; assembly: GCF_037356315.1. NCBI lineage: Eukaryota > Metazoa > Chordata > Amphibia > Anura > Ranidae > Lithobates > Lithobates pipiens. Next base: position 542,194,614 of record NW_027507758.1, read on the forward strand.
AATATGAGTGTTTACTACCACTTTAAGTTTGCAGCATTATACTGTAGCTAACTCGCAGACTGCTATCAGCAGAAAATCTTCTTTATGCAGGTAAAGATCTTCTCTTTCCCCTATGGAATAAAATGTTTTCTGCTTCACTGTTAAAACGGAACTAAAGGGTGAATACTTACCTGTTCAACTGTCCCTCCCCTGCGCTTTCTTCGGAGAGCTGTACTTCATGGCCTCTCCATTGGCCAGTGAGGGATGACTTCACTCCTGCACATGCACTGGAGCTTGTCATCCCGCCACTCAGAGACTGGTCTGGCACTGAGAGCTGAGCTGTGCATGGGCAGTTTAGTTTACAGCACCCAGAAGAAGACAGCAAGCAGGCAGGCCTTTTATTGCAGAAGAAACTGCATGTCTCTTCTGCAATAAAAAGCATGCCTGATCGCTGTTTCTTACAGTTCCACTGTAACTGGGATTTCCTGCTGGATAATAAACTACTCTCTCAAAGTAGGTTTGCTCAGTGGAATCCATGATCTGTGCATCCACACACTGTTAGTACAGCCAATCCCAGTATCATATTGGCTCTCATGCTCCCTACTTGGTCATAGATTGAAAGTCCTCCAGCTGGAAATGACTGCAAACACGATCAAAGCCAAAATTGTTTCTATATCCTTGAGTCTGCGCTATTGGGGCTTGTTTACCCGAGCAGATAGGAAGGGTGGTAAAAGCAAGTGGCTGAGCCCCCAGCCACACTAAAAGCAAGTGGCTGAGCCCCCAGCCACCCACTGAAACAAAGACATTCTCAGGGCCATACAAATGCCATGGCTGTGATGCTTTGGTTTGAAGAAAATATTAGACACCCGGTCATGTTCTGTGGGCTGTGCTGCCACATGTGAGAACAAGCTGAGAGAGTGGTGAGAGCAGTGGATCCAAATTATTAGCCAGCAGTAAGGATTAGATCAAGTGTGTTTGGAATTCCCAGGAAACCCTCACCTGCACAGGCTAATCACAAGCATCCAATCATTCTCCACCCTGCCACCACATGTATACACACCCACTGTATAAATTCGGCTGCAGGGTGGGGAATGCCTTGGTCGTAGATGACGGCCCAGTGCAGGTGACAGCTTCCAGACGGGCTCATGTTGTTGGGTTCAGACTGAGATTTGAACACATCTGATCTCAACACTATCCTTTAGGAATCTTCAACTAACAGTGAAGTGGAGGCATTGGCATCACTAGGTTAGGGCCTGAGGGTGACATGACCCCCCAATTTTACTGTGTGCCCCTCATGTGCCTCCCCAAGTATAACCCCAATAACGGCCGTCCGAATGTCCACCTGAATGACTCACTTTTTGTGACAGTCTCTCTGAGCCTCAAGTAAGTCGGGGAGCCCAGGTGATGCCACGTCTTGGCCAGCGCTGTTGTTTATGGGAGTTGTAGTCCGCTGCAGCGGCTGCCTTCTCAAGCTCCCCGCTCCCTGTGGGTGGAGTCAGTCTGGAGAGCAGCGCAGCTAGCCTTTGTGCTACAACAACTGTCACCGCTGTCGGATCTTTTGCCTGCCTGGACAGTGGAAACACGTTATATGGCTGGCCTGGGTGCGCTGCTGCCAGCTGGTGGCTGCAGTACAGTAACAGTCCTGGACTGGAGGAAGCTGTGCAAGAAGGAAGAGAGGAGTCTGTCTAAGCTCCCCCCATACACCTCATTTACCTTGCCAATGGCATGTAAATCCTGCTGGGAGCTGCCCATGGCTTGTGAATCCTGCTGGGAGCTGCCGTGGCCTGTGAATCCTGCTAGGAGCTGCCCATGGCCTGTGGGTCCTGCCAGCCACTGCCCATGGCCTACAGGCCAGCATGACCCACATGCCATGGCCTGCTCCCAGCAGGACCCACAGCCTCAGGCCATGGCCAGCTCCCAGTAGGACCCACAGGTCAGTGGCCAGCAGGACCCATAGGCTATTGTATACTCCCAGCAGGACCCATAGGCTATTTTTCACTCCCAGCAGGACCCACAGGCTATTGTCAGCTCCCAGCAGGGCCCTTAGGCTGTTGTCCGCTCCTTATTGTCCCTGCTGGGATCTGGCCACTGACCTGTGGGTCCTGCTGGCCACTGACCTGTGGATCCTACTGGCCACTAGCCTGGGGTGACCAGAAGTCCCCAGCACTGCCGGATTACAAAAATCTTACACGGTCCAGGCGGTACTTCGTATGACATCGGTCGGGTAAGTGGGAGATCCCTGCTCTGTGCTCATGCACTGAGGAGGCTACATTGATGGGCACTGGTGAGGCTGCATTGATGGGCACTGATCCAGGTGCAATGATGGGCACTGGTGAGGCTGCATTGATGTGCACCAGTGAAGCTGTATTGATGGGCATTATGAAGCACCAAGCCTTCTTAATCGTTTTTCATGGAAGTAGGGCTAAATCAGCTTTTCTTACAAGACAAACTAACTCATTATAGTTGGCCCTTCATAATGCAAATTTTTGTCTATGGCTATGGGTCACGTTGAAGGGACTCTCCAGCTTCCTTCTTGGAAGTACGCTTAGGGACTTTTTTGCATCTTGATAAAAAGTCTGTAGTTGGACTGAAATGTTGATGCTCAAGTGTATTGTATATTGCACAAATAAAATAAAGGTGAATTTGTAACAAGACCTCTGGAGTTCATTCTATTCTTGAAATTTATATATATATATATATATATATATATATATATATATATATATATACTGTATATGTACAGTATCTCACAAAAGTGAGTACCCCCCTCACATTTTTAGTTTTATAAATATTTTATTGCAAATTGTATTTTACCTTTTAAAACTAAAATCAGAAAAAAGGAAAAATAGTGGCGCTTAAGTATAAATTAAAACTAACTCCAAGAAACGTGATAGCAATTAAATGGTATGAACAACATGTGTGAGAACAACAATTGTATCACCCTGTGATAAGCGAACCAAATAAATGTGTCACAGAACAAACAAAATTAAGATAAAATTCATGAGAGTGACCAAAAGTATCCTTTGAAGTAATGTCTCTTCTTATTCCATCCACCACACCAAAGTGATCAGTGATTCCACTCCCTTAAGAAATGCACTCACTGACTCCAAATGCCTGCACTTCTGTATCAGGCTTAAGCGCTAATCAGCAAACAGCAAGTAGTGAACCGTTGCTCCAATCATCCATTGTGCAAATTCAAATATTCCACATGTAAAATAATAAAGGTGCTCCAATAGTGTAAAACCGTATGAATCAATTTATTAAAACGCAAAAACACTTCAACCTTTACACTCATATTTCACAGTTCAAAAGCCAGCAAATAGATAACAAAGTCACAGCAAGCCTCATTCCTGAACAGCACAGACTTTGGACTGTGACCACGGCAGACCTGAGGTGTGCGAGCTTGTAAGCGTTGTTCTCACCCTCTCCTCGGTGCCCAGACACAGATCTGAATCACCACTTCCCTGTTCAGCTCCAAACACTGCACATTACTGGTGATGATTGCCACACAACAAAGCCCCCGACGTTTCGTCATACACTGACTTCCTCATGTGGTTCGAACCCCATGAGGAAGTCAGTGGATGTTATAAGACCTTGCATTCCTCCACCTTCTGTTTGAGGATGCCTCACAGATGCTCAATATGGTTTAGGTCTGGAGACATGCTTGGCCAGTCCATCACCGATGTCTGTGATGCCATAGTCTGAGGCTGGGTTCACATATGTGTGGCCGTGAGTTTGTGCCTTTGGTCCAGTGTGTGTCTGTTCACTTGTTCAGGTGCAAATCAGGTCCGAATTTTTGCCTGAAGTCGGACCTAAACTGGACCAAAAACATGCACTGGGCCCTTTTTAAATCTGGACCGTGGCCGTCTTGGACCTGTGTGAGCCGGCTCCATTGAGAGCCGGTTACACTTGTCTGTCATGCGAATTGGAAGGCAATGGAAATCTGCATCCAATTTTGCATATGTGTGAACCTTGCCTCAACATGACTATGGGCTCAATTCACAAAGAGTTATTTTACTCTTAATATCTGAGATAAAATAACTCAGAATTCTTTCATACTTTTTTTGCAATTCACAAAAAAAACTACCAAAATAAAGCATGCGTTATTTCATCAAATTGTGAGGTATTTTACACGTTAAACCATTTGGTATTTTATCTTATGACATGAAGGGATGGATACAGTGGAGTATTAGAACCCCTGACGGTTTTTAGTGCTAATAAAGATATAAAATGGTTTAAATTGTAGAAATATGCCAACTCACAAGCTGTTGAAGTGGATAGAGAATTTCAAGTAGCTAGGAGTTGTAATTTCCCATCAAGTTTCTGAGTTTATCTCCTTGAATTTGACTCCGATCCTAGGAGATATTGGGTTAAAGTTGAAAATGTGGAAGTCTCTATCATTATCCTTATTGGGACGCATTCATTTCCTAAAAAGGAAAATTATACCAAAATGTATGTACCTTTTTAGACACTCTCCTCAGTGGCTCCCTGTCTCCTTTTTTACAAAATCAAATCAACTTTTCTCATCCTTTCTATGGGTATTAAAGAACCCCAGGTATAAATTGACCACCCTAATGCACCCCTGTGACCAAGGTGGCCTAGTTTTTCCAGAATATATAAAAATCTAAAAAGTCACGGTGGCTAAATCTAGATTTATCTAACTCCTCTACCAGGTTGGAAGCAGCGGCGGTGGGTTCTATAGGTACTTGTATTAAGGAGCCGCAGGGCACCCTACCAGTTGACTGCTTCAATGCTCAATACTATTCAGGTTTGAGAGGCTGGCCTTAGATATTAGCATTATCTAGCTGATATATAAAACCTCCTCCAGAGAATTATTCCCTCCCCTTCCCCTCCTATATACCTTTTATGTTCCTCCCTTACTATATAATACTTACTATAAACATACTTTAGAAGTTATGGTCAAAACTTTAACCAGTTGCCGACCGCCACACGACGATGTACGTTGACAGAATGGCACGGGCAGGTATATGGGCGTACATGTACGTCCCTGCCTTCCCGCGAGTGGGGGGCCCGTTCGGGCCCCCCCGGTGCCAGCGGCGGTTGGAATCCGTTCAGGAGCGATCCGGGATGAGGGGGCGCCCTCGCGATTGCTCCTGACGAATGGAAGTGCAGCATGACATCACTTCCTCTCCTGTAATGTAAACACAGGCAGAGGAAGTGATGTAATCTCTCCTCCGTGTCGGTATTTTTCGTTCCGGCACCGAGGAGAGAGGATCGGTGAGTTGCACCAACACTACACTACACAGTAGAACATGCCAGGCACACTCTCACCCCCCCTTCACCCCCCGATCACCCCCCCAATCACCCCTGCACCCCCAGTCACAGTGACACCAACTGCATTTTTTTTTATTGCATTGGTGTCATTTGTGACTGTAATAACTGTTAGGGCAGTTAGGGTTAGCCCCCTTTAGTTCTAGAGTACCCCCCTAACCCCCCCAATAAAGGTTTAACCCCGTGATCACCCCCCGTCGCCAGTGTCACTAAGGCTGGGTTCACATTGCAGCGGTTTATGAGAACGGATGTGATTCGCACCGCACTGCAGTGCAAATCACATCCGATCTCTGTGCGATGCGAGTTCAGCCATACAGATAGTATGGCTGAATTCGCATCGCACCCGCCGCACCCGCCGCAAACTCGCACGGGACCCTTTTTTTGGTCCGCAGCAGAATCGGATCGCATGGGTGTTCACACCATGCGATCCGATTCCTGTCCGAGTTTGCAGATCACACTGCGATATGCGAACTGGTCTGGGGGTGTCATTAACATTTCACTGACACTCCCAGCAGTTCGCATAGGGCAGTGTGATGCGGGAACCCGGCACGGATTCGTGGCGTTCCCGCATCGCTCCAGTGTGAACCCAGCCTAATAAGCGATCGTTTTTCTGATCACTGTATTAGTGTCACAGGTGACGCTAGTTAGGCAGGTAGGTATTTAGGTTCGCCGCAGCTTTTTATAGCGCCAGGGACCCCCATATACTACCGCATAAAGCCCCCTGATTGCCCCCTAGTTAACCCTTTCACCAGTGATCACCATATAACTGTTACAGGTGACGCTGGTTGGTTAGTTATTTTTTTATAGTTTCAGGGCACCCGCCATTTATTACCTAATAAAGGTTTAACCCCCTGATCACCCGGCGGGTGATATAAGTTTGAGGGTCAGATAGGGTCTGCGTCGCCCCAGGCAGCGTCAGGTTAGTGCCAGTACACCCACACGCAAAGCATACACCTCCCTTAGTAATATAGTAATATGGGCGGGATCAGCCCAGATACCTGCTAGCGCCTGCGTTTAGCCCCTCCGCCAAGCCCAGCCCAGCCCACCCAGGTGCAGTATCGATCGATCACTGTAAGGCCGCGTACACACGCGGGGACTGTTCGCCCAACTTTGTCCGTCAAACAGTTTCGGCAAACAGTCCGCTCAAAATTAGCATGGACGGACATGGCCACACACGACGAACGAACAGTTTGCTGAAACCGTGCGCGATGACGTGAACGGCACGTACGACGGGACGAAAAATACGACGTCCTATACACTGCATTATAACTTTCGGCGTGTAAATCCTTTCTGAGCATGCGCGGAACTTAGTTTGACGAACAAGCCTACACACGAGCGGACTGTTCGCTGAAACAAGGTTTCAGCGGACAGTTTTTCGGAAATTCCGAAAAACCTTGTTCGTCAAACTGTCCGCTGAAACTGTCCGCTGAAAGCCCACACACGAGCGGACTGTCCGCCCAAACACTGTTCAGCGGACAAAGTTGGGCGAACAGTCCGCCCGTGTGTACGCGGCCTCACTTACAAAACACAACACACATAACTGCAGCGTTCGCAGAGTCAGGCCTGATCCCTGCGATCGCTAACAGGTTTTTTTTGTAGCGTTTTGATACAGTCGCTGACAGCCTAGGTGCTTTTTTACCTGTGAGTCTCACTAGTGTACCCCTAAATTTAGGGGTGTCTACTTTCCAAAATGGGGCCATTTGGGGGGGGGGGGGGTTTGTGCCATCTTGGCATTTTATGGCCTTCAAAACTGCGATAGGTAGTGAGGAGTGAAATCAAAAATTTACACCCTTAGAAATCCTGAAGGCAGTGCTTGGTTTTCGGGGCCCCGTACGCGGCTAGGCTCCCAAAAAATCCCACACATGTGGTATCCCCGTACTCAGGAGAAGCAGCAGAATTTATTTTGGGGTGTCATTTCACATATGCCCATGGCATGTGTGAGCAATATATCATTTAGTGATAACTTTGTGCAAAAAAAAAAAGTTTGTAATTTTCCCAAAACTTGTGTCAAAATATAAAATATTCCATAGACTCAACATGCCTCTGAGCAAATAGCTTGGGGTGTCTACTTTCCAAAATGGGGTAATTTGAGGGTGTTTTGTGCCATCTTAACATTTTATGGCCTTCAAAACTGATAGGTAGTGAGGAGTGAAATCAAAAATGTATGCCTTTAGAAATTCTGAAGGCGGCGCTTGGTTTTCGGGGCCCCATACATGGCTAGGCTCCCAAAATGTCCCACACATGTGGTATCCCCGTACTCAGGAGAAGCAGCAGAATGTATTTTGGGGTGTAATTCCACATATGCATATGCCATGTGTGAGCAAAATATAATTTAGTGACAACTTTGTGAAAAAAAAAAAGAAAAAAAGTTTGTAATATTCCCGCAACTTGTGGCAAAATATAAAATATTCCATGGACTCAACATGCCTCTCAGCAAATAGCTTGGGGTGTCTACTTTCTAAAATGGGGTCATTTGGGGGGGTTTTGTGCCATCTTGGCATTTTATGGCCTTCAAAACTGTAATAGGTGGTGAGGAGTGAAATCAAAAATTTACGCCCTTAGAAAGCCTGAAGGCGGTTCTTGGCTTTCGGGGCCCCGTACACGGCTAGGCTCCCAAAAAATCCCACACATGTGGTATCCCCGTACTCAGGAGAAGCAGCAAAATTTATTTTGGGGTGTCATTTCACATATGCCCATAGCATGTGTGAGCAATATATCATTTAGTGACAACTTTGTGAAAAAAATAAATAAATAAATAAAAGTTTGTAATTTTCTCGCAACTTGTGGCAAAATATAAAATATTCCATGGACTCAACATGCCTCTCAGCAAATAGCTTGGGGTGTCTACTTTCTAAAATGGGGTCATTTGTGGGTGTTTTGTGCCATCTTGGCATTTTATGGCCTTCAAAACTGTGATAGGTAGTGACTAGTGAAATTACAAATGTATGCCCTTAGAAATCCTGAAGGCGGTGCTTGGTTTTCGGGGCCCCGTACGCGGCTAGGCTTCCAAAAAGTCGACCACATGTGGTATTCCCGTACTCAGGAGAAGCAGTAGAATGTATTTTGGGGTACAATTCCACATATAACCATGGCATGTGTGAGCAATATATCATTTAGTGACAACTTTGTGTAAAAAAAAAAAAAAAATTTTTGTCATTATTCAATCGCTTGAGGCAAAAAAAAAAAATATTCAATGGGCTCAACATGCCTCTTATCAATTTCCTTAGGGTGTCTACTTTCCAAAATGGGGTCATTTGGGGGGGTTTTGTACTGCCCTGCCATTTTAGCACCTCAAGAAATGAGATAGGCAGTCATAAACTAAAAGCTGCGTAAATTCCAGAAAACGTACCTTAGTTTGTAGATGTGACAACTTTTGCGCAAACCAATAAATATACAGTTATTTACTTTTTTTTTACCAAAGACATGTGGCTGAATACATTTTGGCCTAAATGTATGACTAAAATTGAGTTTATTGGATTTTTCTAATAACAAAAAGTAGAAAATATCATTTTTTTTTCAAAATTTGCGGTCTTTTTACGTTTATATCGCAAAAAATAAAAATCGCAGAGTCAGTCAAATACCTTTAAAAGAAAGCTCTATTTGTGGGAACAAAAGGACGCAAATTTTGTTTGGGTACAACATTGCATGACCGCGCAATTACCAGTTAAAGCAGCGCAGTGCCAAATTGTAAAAAGACCTCTGGTCATTGACCAGCAAAATGGTCCGGTCTGAAAGTGGTTAAAATCATATATTCTCTTTTAGACATATTTATATTTTCTTGGGATTAAAATGTTTAAAACTCAGCTATAAGAATGTTTTCAAATTCTAAAATATATAAGGCCATTTATTGTCATTCCCACGAGAATATCTTGAAATTCTTCTTTGCTTTATATCATCCGTACTTCAATATGTCTTTTTATTTCTGGTATCAAATAATTTGTCTTATATTCTGTACATGTAATTTATTTTAACAAAAAAAAAAAACTTTTGAATGAGATATTAGCATTATCTTAAGGATGCGTTCTCACCAAATGCTCCGCTATGGTTTAATCCTACCCTTTCTCAATTTTATAAATTACCTGAGCCTATTGCATGGACTAAGTATAATATCAAATTACTTTCTCAGGTGGTCATTGATCGGAATTGTCTACCTTTTATACACTTGCTTCAACTTTTAACTTGCCTAGTTCTCATTTGTTTAGCTATTTCCAGCTTTCACATACCTTTCATGCCCAGTTTCCACAAGATAGCTTAATAATTATACAATGCACTCTAGAATCAGTACTGCATCGGGTCTGAATGTTTGGAGAGGTCCACCTCTAGATTATATTCTCATTTAATCTTAATTTCCCTACTACCATTGGAGGGTCTTAAAGCTAGGTGGATGAGAAACCAACCGGATTTGGACTTAGAAGACCGGAAAAATGTATGAGATTTACCCCTGCAATCCTTGTTTATTTTCTATTATTGAATTGATGGCTGATATGTAATGTGCTTGGATCTTGAACTTGCTTTAATATTTTGCACCAATGTGTATGATGTTTTTTTTGTCTATTGTTATTAAAGAAATAAAAAGAACTATAAAAAAAGATAACGATTAAGATAAGATAAAGGATATGTTTCTAAAAGTCAAGTATGGAATGAAAATAGTTTTAAAAATGACATACATATATAAATACAGTTTTTCCACCAATAAAAAATACGTTGAAGAGTTGGCACTGAAAGGCAGCACTGACTTGCATCACTGATGGGCACAGATTGGTATCCTTGATTGGCAAAGATTGGCATTACTGATGGGTACAGTTTGGCATCACAGGTGGGCCCTGACTGGCATCACTACTATGCACTGTTGGGGCTGCACTGATGATCAGTACCCTTATTATCTGTACAGGTCACCCCTGTGAGAAAATGCTGCTGATCGGCTCTCCTCATGGGAGGGGATTAATGGCACTTCAAACGCGGTGCGATTTTGCCACAGTTGCTTATCGCTCAAAAAGAAGCAGGAGCGTTGCGGTTTGCCACGATTGCAGCACATTCCACACCAAAAAATTGAAAACCATTTATCATTTTGTACAGGGATAGGGGCAATTGTAGACACACACCCACACTCACTCAGGTTGAACTGGATGGACTGGTGTCTTTATTCAACCTTACTAACTATGTAACTATGTAACTATTTTCCTTTCACTTCACAATTATGTGCCACATTGTGTTGGTCTATCACATAAAATCCCAATAAAATACATTAATGTTTTTGGTTGTAACATGGCAAAATGTGGAACATTTCAAGAGGTACGAATACTTTTTCAAGGCACTGTATAGGATTTATAGGATTCTGAGCCTATGATCTAAGTGGCTCCACTGGGATGAATGTTGTGCAAATATTAGGCCAGGCCAGGCCCATGACATTCAGATGAGGTACTGAGAAAAGTATACCAAATACTAAGGAACTAAGATGTGGATACTCAATGCTTTATAATCTGATTAGTGTGGTTTCTATTACAGGAAAACACAATACTTTTTTGACATACTGTATTTATGGACAGACTTATTTTCCCTTCATTCCTACAGACATTCTGGAAATCTCTGGCATCCCCAGTAACAATCAGTGAGCCAAATGGCCCAATAAAATGCTTAGACACTTTTTGGGAATGCGTGCCAGGCATTGAGAACAAGCATCAAGTGATCCCCTTTCGTGCTCTTATCCTTACAATGTCACATTTGTCCTTCACAATTTTGCATGGTTGTATTAACTGTTTAAGTATTGAAATAGTTTGTATAAAAATGTATGTAAGTTTCATACATGATACTGCATACTGCATCTGCATACAAGGGCCTATGTTTAGTTTATTTTTAAGAAATGGTTCTTCTACATGATCAGAATATGTTGATCTTTAATGCATTTGCTTTCTATAAAATATTTTTAATACGTTATTCACACAGAAGAGGTGTTTGGCAGGAGGTCCCCGTGCTTCTCATACTCGGTATGTGTGGTGTGTGCTTCTAACAAGTGCTCGGGTTCAGTTTGTTATGCTGAAAGCTCACATCCTGATCCTTGTATGGACATCAGATTGGCCCCTGCTGTACCAACATTTGTTCTGTAATGTTTATGGCCAGCCTAAATTGGCACTCAAGGTAATGCTGGAAACAAAAAGGAGATTGAAGGATTAAAAATGTAAATAAAAGTAGACAGCAAATAAATAGAACAAAAATAGATGTAGAGGCAACTATTTCAACTGCATGTATAAGAAAGGGTACTAAATATGTACCTGATGGGGAAAATGGGCAGATGTAATTGAGGCTGCATATTCCTGCCAGGCAGAACAAATGAAAGATGGCAATGTGTGCAAACAGCATAGAAATATGAATAGAAGGAGATGATATTTTAACAGGACATACTCTATACACTCAGGCCTGGCTTCATATTCACTCACCAACAGTCAAGGGTTGGAGAACCCAAGAGGCAGCAGCATACAAAAAAGTACAAACACCAGCAAGGTGTGTCAGCCAGAGTCACATGAGGAATGCTGGCACTCATGGTTCACCTACAACTGGAAAGCAGCAAGTTAACTATGGCTGTTGAGGATGAAGAGAACAGAATTGACCCCAGCGAAGCCAGAACTGGAAACTCTACATGATGCCTTGCTTGATGGTAGCATGTAGGCAGGTGGCCTACAGGTGTGTAAATTAGTTAGTGGCTGGCCCGGGCTGAGTGGAGGAAAGAGTTAAATAAATGTGTGTGTTTCAATTCCTGGGACTTCTGGATCCAGCTGCTTAACTCTTATGCAACTTACACACGACCGGACTTTCTGGCAGACTAGGTCCGACAGAATCCGATCGTGTGTGAGCTAATCCGATCATTTTTCATTAAAAAAATCAGACGAACCTAGAAATATCATTTTTTTTTTTTATTTCAAACCATTTTTATTGGTTTACCAAATACATGTATACAATAATTCTCTTGGAACTAAGTAATAGCCAACACACACATTTATCCACAATAATATAAAAAGCCATAAACCCTTTTTGTGGTCATACCCTTGACTTGGCCTCAACTTCCTCCTCTCCCCCTCCCCCCCCCCCCGAATGTACACCATGAGTATCCATTTTTCCCAGTCGAGTTTCTACTCCACTGGATGGGAGAGATGGAACAGAGCGCTGGCGAAGCTAGGGAGGGGGGGGGGGGGCGGGAGTCCTCAACTCGTCCGTCTGATATACCCAAATATCCATTCCACTAGTTCCTAGAAGGGGGAGAGGTTCCTTCCTCTCCCTCCGCCCCTCCCCCCGTCAACGTACCAGGAGTTAACAAGCTACCCCTCCGACATCCCCCACAACGAACAGCCCATCTCATTCAGCCAACGGCTCCATAGGCCCTCAAATTTCTTTAAGTTATTTTGCTTAATATGCCACAGCCTCTCACACCAGATCATAGAGCTAATGACTTTAATCCATTCTACCGAGGAGGGGGGTATTTTAGACTGCCAGTCTTAACACTGCTATTTTTATTGGGGTTTGAATCCTGCCCTCCTCGAAAACTTCTCAGAAGACAAAGCTTTGGCTCTGGCTTCAATATAGTACCAAAGGTTCTATTTATCCTATAAACTATTTCCACCCAGTATCTGAACAGTTTTGGGCATTTCCATACCATATGTAGCAAATCCCCTGGTGCTCCACACCTAGGGCATTCATCTTTAGGTATCACTCCAAATTTACACATTCTTTGGGGAGTGTAATAAAATCTATACATAAAATATAAATGGGACACTCTTTGTGAGGGGGATATTGAGACCAGGCTCCCTTTTGCTAGAATCTTCCCCCATTGTTCCTGGGTTATTGCCCCTAAGTCCCCCATTTTGGAAAGTAGACACCCCAAGGAAATTGCTGAGAGGCATGTTGAGCCCATTGAATATTAAATTTTTTTGTCCCAAGTGATTGAATAATGACAAAGTTGTCACTAAATGATATATTGTTCACACATACCATGGTTATATGTGGAATTGCACCCCAAAATACATTTTGCTACTTCTCCTGAGTATGGGGATACCTCATGTGTGGGACTTTTTGGGAGCCTAGCCACATACGGGGCCCCCGAAAACCAAGCACCGCCTTCTGGATATCTAAGAGAGTAAATGTTTGATCAAGATGGCACAACCCCCCCCCCCCAAATGACCCCATTTTGGAAAGTAGACACCCCAAGCTATTTGCTGAGAGGCATGTGGAGTCCATGGAATATTTTATATTTTGACACAAGTTGCGGGAAAATGACAAACTTTTTTTTCTTTGCACAAAGTTGTCACTAAATTATATATTGCTCAAACATGGCATATGCATATGTGGAATTACACCCCAAAATACATTCTGCTGCTTCTCCTGAGTACGGGGATACCACATGTGTGGGACATTTTGGGAGCCTAGCCATGTATGGGGCCCCGAAAACCAAGCGCCGCCTTCAGAATTTCTAAAGGCATACATTTTTGATTTCACTCCTCACTACCTATCAGTTTTGAAGGCCATAAAATGTTAAGATGGCACAAAACACCCTCAAATTACCCCATTTTGGAAAGTAGACACCCCAAGCTATTTGCTCAGAGGCATGTTGAGTCTATGGAATATTTTATATTTTGACACAAGTTTGGGGAAAATTACAAACTTTTTTTTTTTGCACAAAGTTATCACTAAATGATATATTGCTCACACATGCCATTGACATATGTGGAATTACACGCCAAAATACATTCTTCTGCTTCTCCTGAGTACGGGGATACCACATGTGTGGGACTTTTTGGCAGCCTAGCCGCGTACAGGGCCCCACAAAAAGCAAAAAGCGAGATCTGCAGAATACTCACCGTACCGCTCAGCAAATAGCTTGAGAGAGGTTTCTCCACAACACCAGTCGCCGAAGGAATTTGGACCGTCGTGTCTGCATGAAGGGAGGTAAGAACGAAAATATTCTTATTAGCCCTCTACTTCATAGCGAGTTATTACACTTGAAGCAGGCTCTCTCCCCCAGCCTAAGATGGAAATCTACAAGCCGCTGGGGAAAGCCCCGGCAATTAGGTCGCACGGCGCCTCATTCTCCAATCTGCTGATCAAACAAGTGACTAAAAAGTGGCACGCTCGTGTAATAATTGTCCACGTACAAGTGGTACCCCTTTCCAAATAAGGGTGACACCAAGACCAACAAAATCTTGCCAGTGCTCCCTATGTAATCTGGGCAGTTCTGGGCAGTATAGCCTGTGGTCCTGTCACAGAGCTTATACATCTTGACCCTGTATCTGGCACACTTTCTGGGAAGGTACTGTTTGAATGACAAGCAGCCAGAAAACGTAATCAGGGACTCACCACGCAGACAACTTTATGGGGAGTAAACAAGTCTGCAAACGTTAGTTGAAGTGGTTTACGAGGGGCCAAATTTTGTAGAGCCGATCGTATCCAGGGTACCCACAAGGACAACAAAGTTAATTGTTGTTGAAATGCATGAACCGCAAGATCTGCTCGTATCGTGCCCTGGTCATGGAGGCAGAGAACACGGGCAAATTGTAAATTGGGACAGTGGACCAATATGACGTACTCAATTTAGCTATGCCCATGTCGAGGGAAAGGCCCAGAAAGATCTTAAATTTGGAAACCGTAATTGGTCTCCAATCTCTGGCAAGGGAGGACTGGGAAATAGTGGCGATGTATTAACCAGTGCACAAATTGCTTTGGTCCACACTAGATCTATAGAGATCTTCGGTGAAAAACAGCGAATAAAAATCAAGTGACCTAAAATAAACAGTTTCCACCTGAATGCTGGGTTGGCCAGTGAATGGGAGAAGGATTGGCGAATGCAGCAGGAAGGGCACTATGGGCTCGACAGGTCTGTCTTTGTCTTCTTGGTGGCAGCGGGTGTGCTTGCCACCTTACCAGCTTGAATTGTACTTATGGGACTTGCCACGGCACCAAGTGTTACTGCAGTGCTGGATGTACGACCAGGGTGTACTAGGCCGCTGGTGCTTGCCAGTTCACCAGAAGGAATAGCAGCGCTAGTACTTTTGTGCTCCATACGAGGGACCTGCGGTTCCTGCACCTCAACAACAGCAGAAGAAGATCGGGTCTAGTACGCCTGACCTTGGCAGGGACTACAACTCCGTCTTCAGAGCTATCTGTCATGGAGCCGCTGTCATCTACAGGATCGTATTCTGAGCCTGAAGCTGACAGATGAGTGACTTCCTCTTCACTATCTGTCATGCTCAGAAACATGTAGGCCTCTTCACTAGTGTACCTTCGATTTGCCATTTTTGGCTCTAAATTTAGTGGTACATTAGTGAGATTCACAGGTAAAAAAGGTCCTGACTGTTAACAACTGATTCAAACACTACCAAAAAAAACTGTTAGCGATCGCAGTAATCAGGCCTGATTCTGCAAACGCTGCAGTTATGTGTGTTTAGTGTTTTGCAAGTGACAGTGATCGATCGACACTGCACTTGGGTGGGCTGGGCTGGGCTGGGCGGAGGGGCAAAACGCAGGTGCGAGCAGGTATCTGGGCTGATCCTGCTAACACTGCGTTTTTGGGAACCCTAAAATGCTGGGGACGCTAGTATAGATCTGATCAGATCAGATATCGATCCGTTCAGATACTATACCACTAAGGGAGGTTTATGCTGCGTAGGTGTTAGGAGTACTGGCACTAACCTGACACTGCCTGGGGTGACGCAGACCCTATGTGACCCTAAAATCTAACTTATGTCACCCGCCAGGCGATCAGGGGGTTAAACCTTTATTAGATAATAAACGCCGGGTGCCCTGACACTATAAAAAAATAACTAACTAATCAGCATCACCCGTAACAGTTATACGGGGATCACTGGTGAAAGGGTTAACTAGGGGGTTAAAACCTTTACTAGGTAGTATATGGGGGTACCTGCCGCTATAAAAAGCTGACGGTGAACCTAAATACTTACCTG
This sequence comes from Lithobates pipiens, assembly GCF_037356315.1. NCBI lineage: Eukaryota > Metazoa > Chordata > Amphibia > Anura > Ranidae > Lithobates > Lithobates pipiens. The sequence goes on from NW_027507758.1 coordinate 542,210,831, forward strand.
CCTAACTAGCGTCACCTGTGACACTAATACAGCGATCAGAAAAAAGATCGCTTAGGGACACTGGTGACGGGAGGTGATCAAGGGATTAAACCTTTATTAGGCGGGTACCCTAGATCTAAAGGGACCTAACACTAATTGCCCTACCACTTATAACAGTCACAAATGACACCAATGCAGTAATCAGTAAAAAAAAAAAATGCTATTGGTGTCACTGTGACAGGGGGTGCAGGGGGGTGATTGGGGGATGAATAGTGTGCCTGTGTGTTCTACTGTAAGTGTAGTGTTGGTGCAAACTCACTTGGATGTCTTCTCTCCTTGGAAGCCAGAACGAAAAGGCTTCACGAGGAGAGATAACATCACTTCCTCTGCTTCTGTTTACATTACAGAAGCAGGGGAAGCTTTTCATTTGCCAGGAGCAATCGCGAGGTGGTGGCCATGAATCAGTGGCCTCCCCCTCAGCACGAATCACTCCTGGAGGGATTCCGACCTCCTCGGCAACGGGGGGGCATGAAGCACCCCCCGCCTGCGGGAGGCGAGTAGTGTACCCATATGTTACTCTGCCTGCCCATGCCATTCTGCAGCAGTATCTCTGTGTGAGGCGGTTAGCAAGTGGTTAGGCTGCATTCCCTTTCATCCGATTCCTATGGGTCCTACTAGTCTACTAAAATTTCCCTAGACCCTCTAGCAGCACTTTTACATCTAGACTTGACCATCAAAGTGGCAGGAACTTAGATGCTGCCATATTGAGGCCTCTGGGGCCAAACTTGGGACAGTCCCAATGACCGTGCAGGACTAGAGAGGGAGCTAGTTGGGAAATTTTAAGAGGAGGGAATTGGGAGAAATTAATACCCCAGCGTAAAATTGCATCTCTGCCCCCCTCTGAAGCATTGGGAATTTTTGCCTCTCAGATAAGTTCCCACTGACACCATTGATCATTTTAGCTATCTGTAAGGAGGTAATTCTTCCCAATGACCACAGATGTAAGGACCATTCTTACCACTGACCATCACACTATTGTATCATGAGTTGTAGATTTCACATTTTTAGCAGGGGTTCCACAAGACCGGAAAACTATTTGAAGGGTTCCTCTGTGTTGAGAAAGGCTGCTTTAAAGCACCTCTGCCCCCCTCTGAAGTGTAAAATTTGACCCTGGACAGAAACCTGGTTCAGGGAGTAGGGAGATGAGTGGGAGAACACCGATATAGGGTTTAGGAAGAGTGGGGGGAAGTGGAACTTAGGTGTGTAAGGGGAACACCCGAAGCATAGTTCAGGAAAAGTGGGGAAGTGGGGGGAGGTAGATGGGGGAGCACTGTAAAGGGGTTCAGAAAGAGTGGGGGGGTAAGTGGAGCATTGGTGGGTTGGAAAACACCAAGAAGGGGTTTGGGGAGACGAGCAGTGTGGTGGGTGGGGGAACCCTGAAATAGGGTTCAGGAAGAGTGGGGGAGAAGAGGCGGTAGAATTCTGGAAGAGTGGGGGGGAGAAGAGGATGTAGTTGGGGGATCAAGATAAAAGGTTCAGGAAGAGCGTGGTGGGAATTATTAAAATTTCTTTGTAGAGTATACGGTTACTATGCCTGATATGGCCCTGTTTTTATGGGTTCCTTCACAAGCACCTCCAGTGGTGGAGCAATGGGTAAAGCATCACATGTGTTAATGTGAGGTTGTGAGTTCAAATCCCTCCTTTGGCATAGCAGAAGTTGAAGTGGTGGTAATGTATTGTTTTGATTGGGTCCAGGGGTTTTGAGTCCTTTATATAGTCCAGTGTGTGGTAGATGTAATAGGTGGCATGAGGAGGTAGGAGGGGGAACAACTGAAAAGGGTCTCTAGTGGAGCAGAGATGTGTAGATGCTGCTATACCAAGTTCTCTGGGCTGGTGCCAAGGGAGTGTGTTTGTTGAGAAATTTGATGATGAGAGGAAGTGGGAGAATATGCCAGTATAAAATTGGTGAGGTAGGAGAACACTGAATGAGGAGTGGAGTGATGAAACACCAAGAAGGAGTGGTGGGAAATAGCATTTCCATGTAAAGAGTATGATACAACTGCAAACTACTACCAAAACATGCATGCCCACCTAAATCAACAAGCTGGGCAAGGAGAGCATTAATCAGAGAAGCAGCCAAGACCCATGGTAACTCTGGAGGAGCTGCAGACTTAAGAATAAAAAGCCTGTAACAGTCTCCTGTTCTGGTGTTGCAAGGAATAATGCCTCCAGGTGGAAGTAGTCAGAAATGTTAAGTAGCTGGAGTCAGTGTACTTTGTTAAAAAAAAAGCTACATAGGCGTAGTTGAAGAACAGGGAAAACATAGCTTGTTTAGACAACTGGAGGAGGAACGTAAGGAACAAGGTGTTCACTGTAAATAAGTAAAAGGATACATCTGAAGACAAACAGTCCTTGTACTAATAGTAGATTCTGACATGTACTGCTTGTAAGATAAGTGGATATTGTCAACTATTTTGACCAATACTGGTGGGAGTGATATCTATGGTCACTTACAGTCACAGAGGTCAAAATGGTCTTCTGTTCAGTGACATTGTTGAGACCTGGATCTCTTCTGCCTCTGAGGACACGGTCAGGATGGATGGCTTGTGATTGTGGGTGCTCTAGAATCTCCAGCCACTCAAGATGTTAGATTTCTTCACATGCCGAAAATCAAAACAAATTCGGCAGTAGAGAGGGATGTAGGGACCAGAGTCCATCTTTTTAGAAGTGTAGGAAAAAGGGGTAGCCCAATTTAAACGTTAAAAGATCTAACAATGGTTTCAGAAGATGTCGCCTTTATAGGGTTTGGCTGCACAGGCCTGGCAGAATACTGAATGGTTGCTCTATCAACGTCTATTGGGCCCCTCCGCTAGTCTCTTTTTATGACCTCTTCTTCAATTGAGAACAAATTAACCCTACAAAGAACATCCCACGGCTTCCTTCGGGATGGGGAGTGTATAGCTGAGACTCTGTGGATCCTGCTGAGCTCCAGTGGATCTGTAGGAGGCTTCCCTAATATTTCATTGAGGAAGGCAGATAGTGTGGTCTGCGGGTCTGAACCTGCTGTGGCCTCTGGAATGCTCTTAATCCTAATGTTTTCACATATGCTGTGGCCCTGTATGTCCTCTAAGTGTAATTGCATGGTAGCCGGGCACTAATGTTGGCAGGGGGTCAGATCTTCTAGGGCAGAGATACATGCCATCTTGTTCTGACACATCTCACAATGCCATGGTAAAAAACGCTATATTTCTATACTCCTATACTCCCAAGCATCCTGTACAAAGTTGATGATAAATGTGTTGATCTGACTTGTTAAAGTCCCAACTTCACACCGTTTTGTAGCTCATATTTCTCGCTCCGGTGTTATATGCACTACTTTCTTTCTCCTCCATCCAGTGCTGCTCTTTGCATCCTTCTTCAATCCTGGTCTCTACCCCACTTCTTGATTTAATGATGCACAGCATGACTTAACCCCTTTATGCAAGCCTAGACTTTGCTCTTTGAACCCTGATCTCTACCGCACTTCTTTAAGGATGCCCAGCATCATTTAATCCTTTTATGTATGCCCAAACTATCAACGACACACCCCTTGGACATTGCTCAGCCTGGGCTTACAGTGTATAGGACGGTACTCAGATGTCACAAGGTGTGTGCCATTCTGTACACATTAAAGACCACTCACTGTGTGATGTTGGATTAGAAGAAAAGGACCATGTTGATCACATGACTTCTTGGAAGAAATCTGCAACTATGAATATAATTACAGTTTAGGTGTTAGGGAGAAGGAATTGGGGGAAGAGGGAAGTTGGGGGCTGGAGTTGGACTTAAAAAAGAACATGTCTTTTTTTTTCTGCTATGAGTGTTAAGGTTTTTTTTTTTTAAACGTATATGTTTCAGATCAGTGGCGGCACGTGCATTGTGGGCGCCCGGACGCCACCCCCCTGACTTTTCCACCGCCCTCCCTATTCATGTGCCCGGCCCCTTTCAGCACACCAGACACATGAAATATTATGGTGGGGATAGGCCAGGGTGTGTGTATTTTGAAGCACGTGATTGGAGCCAGAGGTTCTAAAAGGCTTCAAAATAGGGTGTGCTCAAAAATTTTGAGCACCAGCTGACACGATTTCAGATCATTTTCAGGGCCGGATTAACATAGGGGCTATTGGAGCTGCAGCTCCAGGCCCCTTTCTCAAGATAGGCCCATTTGCCCAAAAAACAAAACAAAATAAATAAATAAATAAAATAAAATAAAATAAAAAAGATTGAGCTCCTTGCACAGCCTGTCAGAAGCTACATACAGACCGGCCAGTTTAAATACAAGCTGGAACACTCTGCAGCAGACTGAGAGGATGAACTCACAGAGCTTATAATAATTATTTGTATATTACTTATGATAATTAACCCCTTGCCACCCAGGCCCATTCTGAGACTTCTCTCCTACATGTAAAAATCATCATTTTTTTTTTATGCTAGAAAATTACTCAGAACCCTCAAACATTATATATTGTTTTAGCAGACACCCTATGGAATAAAATGGTGGTCTTTGCAACTTTTTATGTTACACGATATTTGCGCAGCAATTTTTCAAACTTTTTTTTGGAAAGAAACTGTTTCATTCATAAAAAAAAAAACCACTAAAGTTAGCACGATTTTGCTTTACATTTTTTTACAGGTTACATGTTGAGGCTGGGTTCACACTGCTGCGGGGGGAGATCCGGATGTGATTCGCACCGCAAATCACATCCGATCTCCGTAGCAATGCGAGTACAGCCATACAGATAGTATGGCTGAATTCGCAGCGCTCCCGCAGCAAACTCGCACGGGACCCTTTTTTTGGTCCGCAACAGAATCGGATCGCATGGGGGTTCACACCATGCGATCCGATTCCTGTGCGAGTCGGCAGATCGCACTGCGATATGCGGACGGATCTGGGGGTGTCATTAACATATCATTGACACTCCCAGCCGTCCGCATAGGGCAGTGTGAACTGCCGGCGGGAGTAATGCGATGCGGGAAAACGCAGCGGATTCGCGGCGTTCCCGCATCGCAGCAGTGTGAACCCGGCCTTAGAGTTACAGAGGAGGTCTAGTGCTAGAATTATTGTTCTCGCTCTAACGATAGTGGCGTATGTAACCTGTGTGTATCTGGCTCTGATACTAACCAGTGCCTACCCAGGGACTGACTAGTATCTCTCCCCAGCCTGTCCCCACACACCCTCTCACCTGCTGACCTGTGAATGGGGCAATCACTCCCGCAGTGTTATTGTGTTCTGCCAGTGAATACAATGATTAGTGTTGCTAACTATAGCTGGCAGCAATGATTGTTTTGGGGAAAACCTGACAGGCTGGTTGTACTCAAGTCGGTTAATAGGTTGACTTGTGTAAAACCAGCTAGCCCATACATAGATCGACAATGGCTGGTCTCTGCTTAATATGTCTGGCCCACTTAACCACTACGCAGTCCCTAAACATCCTTCCACAAACCTTTACATTTTTCCTTCCCAGATTACTTCATCCTCCTCTCCTATACATAGTGCCCACTGTCATACTCTCCACACTTCTCTCCTATACATAGTGCCCACTGTCATACTCTCCACACTTCTCTCCTATACATAGTACCCACTGGCATACTCTCCACACTTCTCTCCTATACATAGTGCCCACTGTCATACTCTCCACACTTCTCTCCTATACATAGTGCCCACTGTCATACTCTCTACACTTCTCTCCTATACATAGTGCCCGCTGTCATACCCGCCACACTTCTCTCCTATACATAACGCCCGCTGTCATATCCTACACACTCCTCCTCTCTTGTACATAGTGCCCGCTGTCATACATTTCTCTCCTATACATAGTGCCCACTGTCATACCGCCAACACTCCTCTCCTATGCATAGTGCCCACCGTCATACCCTCCACACTCCTCTCCTGTACATACTACTCACTGTCATACCCTCCATACTCCTCTCCTATACATAGTGCCCACTGTCATACCTCCAACACTTCTCTCCTATACATAGCGCTGACTGTCATAATCTCCACACTCCTCTCCTGTAGATACTACTCACTGTCATACCCTCCATACTCCTCTCCTATACATAGTGCCCACTGTCATACTCTCCACTCTCCTCTCCTGTACATAGCGCTGACTGTCATACTCTCCACACTCCTCTCCTGTACATACTACTCACTGTTATACCCTCCATACTCCTCTCCTATACAATGTGCCCACTGTCATACCCTCCACACTCCTCTCCTGTACATACTACTCACTGTCATACCCTCCATACTCCTCTCCTATACATAGTGCCTACTGTCATGCCCTCCACACTCCTGTACATATTGTTCACTGTCATACCCTCCACACTCTTCTCTTATACATAGTGCCCAATGTCATACCATCTACACTCCTGTGCTGTGCATACTGCCCACTGTCATACCCTTCACACTCCTCTCCTGTACATAGTGCCCACTGTTAGACCCTCCACATTCCTCTCCCTCACCTGCACATACTTCCCACTTTTATACCATCCATACTCCTCCCCTATGCCTCTTACCCACAAAAACTGTTCTTTAAAATTATACTGAATATCCTCAATGTTACCAGCTCTAGAATGGGCACTTTTGTCAGTTCAACTAAAGGAAATCTCACAGTCCTCATATTTGTTCTGCCCCATTATTAGTACTTATTTCGTTTTGTAATTACTATTGTGATGTATAGAGGAACACGGGGGATGTCAGCTACTCTAGATATAGCACTTGTAAAAAAAAAAGCGTCCCTGAAGATATTTTTGAAATGTTGACAACTATGCACTTAGGTACTGCCCAAGGGCCACAGGGTCAGTAGGGGGCCCCATGAGAGGCTCCTGTGATATTAAAGCGGTAGTAAACTTTTTTAACATTACTACTTTTTAGAGGCCCTGGGGTAGGTTATGCCATAATGTACAAGTATGCCCAGCATATTAGCACATTAGGGTACACTTAAATTGTCAGACTGAGCCCTCCAGTGCTGTGCTGTGATCAGTCCGGCGGGGCCCGGGCACTTCCATCTTCACCCGGTCTTCCTTCTGGGTTCTGTGCCTTCGGTCACTTGCCTTGGCCAGGCTGCATTGATGTCATTCCCACACATGCTCATATGCATCCTCTCTCTCCCATCCCCCCTTTCTCTCTCATCCTCCCTCCCTTACCCCTCACACCCTATTTCATCCCCTTTCTCTCTCTCTTTTATTCTCTCTCTCTCTCTCTCTCTCATTCTCCCTCTCTCTCTTTAATTTTATTTGTTATCACAAAAAATAGTTAGCATTTTTATTTATTTATTGTTTATAAAAGGCCCCACCAAAATCCTCAGCACCAGGCCCATGATGTTCTTAATCTGGCCCTGATCATTCTTGTGGAACCAGGTCACACATATGGGACATTTAAAAAAATGACAATCCAGACATTTATAGTTGGAATAAAAACATATGTTCATAGGCCCCTCCCCTACCTTGGCGTGTAAAAATGTGCCTAACCCAATTGGGGAATAGTTGATTGGATTGGGATGGATTTTTCTTGGGTAATTAATAGAGCCAATACCAAAGGAACTAAAACAGAGGTTTTCCTTGCATACATTTGCAAACATAGAAGTCATACTGCCTCTTCCCTATGCCTCTGTGAAGTGTGGTCCCTAGCTCTAATCTAACAGAGGTTCCATCTTGGGAAAAAAACACAACACAATGATGGCAAGGGCCTCAAGAGGGAGGGGTTTCTCCAAGAGGGCACACACAGTTCCCCGACTTGAGCGTTAACCAAATTCATTACTCTTTCAGTAGTTCCATCAAAATCTTATATCACTTTCACAGCAATTACCTAAGACCCATTTCACACTGAGCCGCCCAGGCGTCGGCAGTAAAGCAGCGCTAATTTTAGCACCGATTTACCGTCGTTTTAGCGGCACGGTTTTAACCCCCGCTAGCGTCCGAAAAAAAGTTAAATCCGCCCGCAAAACTGTATGCCGGCACTGCCCCATTGTTTTAAATGGGTAGGAGCGATAGAGGAGCAGTGTATTCACCACTCCTCCACCGCTGCAAAGAAGCTGCTGGCAGGACTTTTTGTGATGCCCTGCCAGCGCAGCGCCCCAGTATGAAAGGACTCGGGCTTTCACACTGGGTTTGCAGCTGAGGCTTTTTTGAGGCAATATGCAGGCACTATATGATTTATTCCTATGTAGTCTCATTAAAACAGGGATGCACTTTATAGCATCCAAAGCTATAGATACGCTATCTGTTTTGATCTCAGCAATGTTCCTGTTCCACTCTGATCTCCATAATGTAATTTAACAAAAACAGATTACATACATAGTAGGAAAACATATTTATTATGTTGATGTTCCTTATTCCTCAGAAACTCAATAGGATAACTTAATTTACGACAATAATTGTATTAAATAAGTAAAGATGGTATATAGTTTTCATGGAACCTGCTTCTTGTTTGCGCTGATGTAATTTGTTTCCCCAGAACACATTACCGGAGAAAAGTCTCGACCACCAAACTGGTGATAACAATAATATACAAGGAGTATGAGGTCATAATGGGATATTGGCATTGAGAGCTGGCTTCTGTTAGTGTTAGGTCATCTTCACAGTTGTCTGGAACTTATGTCTTATCTAAACCTCTGGTGTACAGAAGACCAAAGAAAAGAAAAGTGCCAAGTGAAATATATTCTAAATCTAGATTTATTGAAGGTCAGAATAAGGACACATGATTTGGAGACAATGCATTTTAGAATGTATTGCTTTCCACCATGTTTTTATGACAAAAGAGAGCGATTATTGGTGGTGGAGGTGCGTTTAGACAGATTATTCTAATAAAAAATAATATAAAAAATCATGTATACAACTTGAAAACTTTTGCCATAGTTCCAAGAAAGATAATTTTTTGTACATTGTTTGCAATAGCAATGCTCTCTGAAGAGCAATCCGTATTCAGAATGTTCTTCAGAGAGCATTTGATAGGTGTTGAGGAGGCCTCCTCACTTCCTGTTTTAATCCCTCAAATGCTGCAAAACTGCACTGCATACATTGGGGTTGGTTTACTAAAGGCATGTTGATTGTGCACTTTATAAGGTGCAGTTGCACTCTGCAAGCGCAGTTGCTCCAGAGCTTAGTAAATGAGGTAAGGCTTCACTTTGCAAAGAGTACCCAATCACATGCAAGGGGAAAAAAACAACATTTTTGCTTGCACGTGATAGGATGATGGAAGTCAGCAGAGCATCTGCTCATTTACTAAGCTTTAGAGCAACTGCTTTTGCAGAGTGCAACTGCACTTTACAAAGTGCAGTCTATTTGCCATCAGTAAATCAACCCCATTGTGTGCGGCTGTAGACTAGGGTTCAGCACAGCCCCATTCAAATGCGACAGGGAGAATAATTCCTGCCACGACCGCAAAGCAATGCATCAAGGCTGTGGCATGTGTACACCCCCAGCCACTGCTTTTCCAGTTAAAGTTGAAGCAGATGTAAAGTGTTAAAAAGGCAGGTTTTACCACCTCTCCCAATTGCTAGTTTAACCCCTTCACGCCGACTGTACGCAAATTGGCGTTCATGGCTTGAAGGGGTTATACCGGGATGATGCCTGCAGCTGCAGGCATCACCCCAGTACTGTTTTCTTAGAGCGATCAGTTGGCTCTTTAGTGATAACAACCAATGCGGCTAATAGCTATTATCCTAAAGAAGCGGGAGGGGACATCCCTCCCCTCCCGCCATCTCCCAACACTTTTCCCGGGCCTCCCGTCCCACTGGGAGACTCGAGCCACCAGCTGGCACATCTGCCGGCTAGGCTGAGACCCGAACAATGCCGGATTGGGCTCTGATCGCGTCTCCAATGTAATATCCCGGAAGCAATGTCACAACGTAACTTCCAGTTTGCTCGGCTGCCAGTGGTGCCGATTTAAAAAAAAAATTACAACCACAAACAGTGTTCAAATCACACATGTGTGGTATCACTGCGATTGTCAGAGTGAGAGCAAAAATTCTAGCACAATACATCCTCTGTAACTTCTTTAAAGCGTCACCTATGGAGATTTTGTAGTTACAGTAGTTTGTCGCCATTCCACAAGTGTGCGCAATTTCAAACATGACATATTAGGTATGTATTTACTCGGCTTAACATCATCTTTCACACTATACAAAAAAATTGGGCTAACTTTTGAGCTAAGTTTTTTTTTAATTCATGAACGTGTCTTGAAAAACCATAGCGCAAATATCATGCGACACAAAATATTGCAACAATCACCATTTTATTCTCTAGGGTGTTTGCTAAAAATATATATAATGCTTGGGGGTTCTAAGTAATTTTCTATAAAAAAATACTGATTTTAACTTGTAAGCAACAAATGTCAGAAATAGGCTTATGCCCCGCACACACGATTGGACTTTCCGACAACAAAACCGTGGATTTTTTTCCAAAGGATTTTGGCTCAAACTTGTCTTGCATACACACGGTCACACAAATGTTGTCAGAAATTGCGAAAGTCAAGAACGCGTTGATGTACAAGACGTACGACGAGCTGAGAAAAATGAAGTTCAATAGCCAGTGCGGCTCATCTGCTTGATTCCAAGCATGCGTGGACTTTTGTTCGTCGGATTTGTGTACACATGCTCGCAATTTCCGACAACTAGTTTTGTTGTCTAAAAATTTGAGGACCTGCTCTCAAACATCTGTTGGTGGAAAGTCCAACAGCAAATGTTCTATGGAGCATACACATGGTCAGACTTTCCGACAACAAGCTAACATCCATTTGTTGTTGGAAAGTCCGATCGTGTGTAAGGGGCATTAGGCGTGAAAGGGATAAACAAGCCCTAAGCCCACGTACACACGGTCGGAGATTTTGCCAACCAAATCCGTCGGATTTTGCCTGTCGGATTTAGTCTGACGGATTGTGTCCGAAACTGTTGCATACACACGGTCGGGCCAAGTTGGCGAAAAATACGATCTTTCAGAACGTGATGACGTAATTTCGTTACGATGGGACTACATTCAGGCTAGTAGCCAATAGCTTTGATGTAGGAATTTGATCTGAGCATGCGTGGCACTTGGTCCGATGAAAATGCTCTACACATGATCGGATTAGGTCCGTCCGGCCCAGTTGGTCGGGAAATATTTCCAACATGTTGGAAAATTGGGTCGGACGGAGATTCGGACGGAATCAGTCCGATGCATACCACACACAGTCGGATTATCTGACGACATGGTCCGATAAGACTCATTCCGACAGATTCTCTGACCGTGTGTACAAGGCTTTAGAGAAAATCCTATCTAGGTGCAGAGTGAATGAAAAATTGCATTTTTTTTTTACAATCAATTACAAAGTAACTTGTTTAGCCTATGTTATATGAAATGTTATATGATATGTTATATCAATTCATGAAGGGTTAAAGTGGAACTCTTATAGAGGTTTTTCTGTAAATCCTGATGTGTAAAGAAATCTTAATTCTCTTGAGTTGTAATTAATGGCTGGATCAATTCACAGTACCATAAAGTCAATACTTTTGTTTCTCCCACTGTACTTCTGGCCTGCTCCAGATCTGAGAACTGCAGGTCTCATAGATGGAAGCAATAATGTATTTTCCGCCACCCTCTCTGCTGGGCCTTTCACAATAATATGCTGAACCTTTCACATTATTTATTAAACCTTAGGAGGCTAACATTTGTTTACACATCAGGATTTCCAAAAATCATTACAGTGTAAATTCACCTTTTTACAAAAAATGAAAAGAGATGAACTAACACCCTTCCCCCCATCCTCAGTCCCTGTTATACTTGCCTGCTAGGAAGAATAACAGCCACACTCCACTTATGCTGCGTACACACGATCGGAATTCTCGTCGGAAAAGCCTTGGATGTTTTTCAGATGGAATTCCGCTCAAGCTTGTGTTGCCTACACACGGTCACACCAAATTCTGACCGTAAGAACTCGGTGACGTACAACACTACGATGAGCCACGAAAATTAAGTTCAATGCTTCCGAGCATGCGTTGAATTGTTTCCGAGCATGCGTAGGAATTTTGCACAGTATACACCTGAAGATACACCTTATTGCTGGTGTTGTTCTGTTTCTGTAACACAGGCATCTGCAGCATTTACAGTGGGTGTTGTGTGCCTCCTGCACAGTATACACCTGAAGATACACCTTATTGCTGGTGTTGTTCTGTTTCTGTAACACAGGCATCTGCAGCATTTACAGTGGGTGTTGTGTGCCTCCTGCACAGTATACACCTGAAGATACACCTTATTGCTGGTGTTGTTCTGTTTCTGTAACACAGGCATCTGCAGCATTTACAGTGGGTGTTGTGTGCCTCCTGCACAGTATACACCTGAAGATACACCTTATTGCTGGTGTTGTTCTGTTTCTGTAACACAGGCATCTGCAGCATTTACAGTGGGTGTTGTGTGCCTCCTGCACAGTATACATATTTCATCCGTATTGCCGGAACCAGACATTACATTAAAACCGCAAGCAGTTTTAAATTACTTTTTTCCATTAAATGTCATTTTGTGCAGGGACTGTTCTAAACATGGGAAACATGTGCCACTTCACATGCATACTATAGACACCCCCCAGGCACGATATTTAAAGGAATATTTAACTTTTTTTTCACTTTAATCGTCATTAAAATCAGTGCTCCTGAAAAAACTACCATTTTTAAAAAAACTTTTGGCATTGATCCATGTCCCCTGGGGCAGGAGCCGGGTCCCCAAACCCTTTTTAGGACAATATCTTGAATATTAGCCTTTAAAATGAGCACTTTTGATTTCGAATGTTCGAGTCCCATAGACTTTAGTGGGGGTTCTAAAGTTTGTACGAATTTTCGGTCCGTTCGAGGGTTCTGGTGCGAACCGAACCGGGGGGGTGTTTGGCTCATCCCTATGTACTATATACAGTCATGGCCAAAAATATTGGCACCCCTGCATTTCTGTCAGATAATGCACCACTTCGCCTAGAAAATTGTTGCCATTACAAATATTTCATGTTTATTTATTTTGTTTGAATTGATATGACACAAAAAGTGGAGAAACAAAAAGCCAAATCAAAAACATGCAATATTTGGTAGCACACCCCTTGTGGAAAAAAAACTGATATAAATTGCATCCTGTAACCATCAATGAGTTTCTTACCCCTCTCTACTGGGAATTTTGACCACTCTTCTTTTGCCAACTGCTTCAGGCCTCTCAGATTGTAAGGATTCATTTTCCCAACTGCTGTTTTGAGATCTCTCCACAGGTGCTCTATGGGATTTAGATCTGGACTCATTGCTGACCGGTTCAGTACTCCAGAGCTTTGTCTTAAACCATTTCTGGGTGCTTTTTGATTTGTGCTTTGAATCATTGTCCTGCTGTAAGACCCATGACCTCTGATGGAGACCCAACTTTCTAACACTGGGACCTACATTGCACCCCAGAATTCTTTGGTTGTCTTCAGATTTCATACTGTCATGCACACAGTCAAGACATTCAGTGCCTGATGCAGCATTGCAACCCCAAAACATCAGTGAACCTCCACAATGTTTGACTATAGGGATTGTATTCTAATCTATCCTAAGTCGCTTCGTGCAATAGATACAGTGGGTGTGCATGCGCAGCGCCGTAGCCGATGTGTGTGGCCGCGATGTCTGATGTAAAATAAAACAAATTTCTTCAGTCAATATACACTTATTGCGATTTTTTTTTTAACCAAAAATATGTAGTATACATATTGGCCTAAAGTGATGAAGAAATTCGTATTTTTTTTGGGGGGGGGTATTTAATATAGCAAAAGGTAACAATATCGTTTTTTGTTTATAGCGCAAAAAATAAAAACTGCATAGGTGATCAAATACCACCAAAAGAATGCTATATTTGTGGGAAAAAAATAGACGCAATTTTGGTTTGGGTACAGCATTGCATTACCACACAATTGTCAGTTTAAGCGATGCAGTGCCAAATTGTAAAAAGCGCTCTCTGGTCAGGAAGGGGGTAAAATCTTCTGGGGCTGAAATGGTTAAGGTTGCCTAGCCCTGCTTTAGTTGCTCTATGCATACTACAAATCCAATGGTTTATAGTCCATCTAAAAAGAGAACAAGGGAGGGCGGCTACGTTTCTGCATACAGTGGGACCATGGAGAAAGGACACAGCCACCCTCAAACAGGAAGTCAGATCACAGCAGCAAAAGAGCAATTTGGAAATTTGTTCCGCCCACTGCTGAAAAAATTAAAAGCCAGCCGCTACACATACTGCAGCTTCTGGCTTTTAATAATAGGACACTTACCTGTCTTAGAGTCCAGCGATGTTGGCACCGTAGCTGATGTTTCCATCAGCTTTCGGGTGCATGCCGCCACCATTGCGGGTAAGGAAACCTGGCAGTGTAGCCTTATGGCTTCATGCCAGGAACCCTACTGCGCATGCATGAGGCTCCGCTCCTCTCTCCTACTGACCCGGTGCCAGGGGGAGGAAGAGGGAACCGAGGGGTGACGTCATTGACCGTGGCAGGATACCTGCCAAAGACAGGCCCCTCCCCCCGAAGGGTGCCAACTTAAGAATCCATCCACATACGTGAATATAAATCCTTGTTTTCAGTTTTTCAGTGTGTAGTGTCACTTTAATTCAAAATCTGTGAACTGAATACCAAATGACAATGAGCAATTTTTCATATTAGAAGGATGCAAAGTGGTTAAATTAAAAAGTTACCAAAAAAATAAAAAATAAAAGATTTAGATTGTTGGAATGTTGTAGTTTTTACTACAACTTAATGGAGAGATATTATTTTAACCATTGCATCTTCTCAGCCATTGTTAATGCTTTATCCATTCCTGAGCAGCTACCAGCCCTTGTGTGAGTATGGGAGATCTTCAACAAGCGTCATTACACAAAATCACATTAGTGGTACCGGAAAAGAAAATACAAGAATGCTAACCTAATAATCATCTGCAGTTTCCTGCTGTTGGTTTATTCAGCAAGGTCAATGTTTTCTGTACGTGCGGGAGATTCATTCATCATCCGTGTGAAATACTTATCACTGTCATGGCCAAAATCAGATTTTCTGGAAGGAAAACCCATGTGCCCTAACAGGGGCGGACTGACAACTCATGGGGTCCCCAGGTAATAGGAGATTATGGGACCCCCAGGCAATTCCGAGATTATGGGGCCACACATTATACACAAACACACACACAGCATACAATCACACAGTATACACAGACATGTTTCTATTGGCTGAGAAGATACTGGAGAAGTGGGGCAGCTATAATCTCGGGATATTTAGACCAAAAGGATGTCGGTAAGGGACATTTCAGATGGCAGATTTAAAAAAAAACACAGATTTTTACATACTGTCCCTGGTTTTACTGATGCTGGCAACCCTGATGGGGGCCCCCTAGTGGCTCGGGGCCCTCAGGCAGTGCCCGAGTGGTCCAATGGTCAGTCCGCCCCTGTGCCCTAATGTCACAGTAAAATAAGATGACTCTGTTGATGTCATAATATATGCAGTTTTACAGCATGACTTCAAATGTGATTGATTCTTCTGACCGCTGTGGTTTGGCATGGAGAGCCTCAACGACTCTGCGCTGAATTTTAGTGGGGTCCTTCTCAGTGGCGTAACTAGAACCTTCAGGGCCCCGATGCAAGAAACTATGAAGGGCCCCCCTGAACCCCAGCCAGGGCCCTTCCCTCCGAGTCTGGCGGTGGAACTCCAGGGCATGGTCACAGGTATGACCTTTGTGAACCCTGTAGTTCCACCACTGGTATCAGTAGTTTTTTTTATTATTATTTTTTTTATTTTTAGGTGCCCCATTGGGGGACTGTCCCTAGGCAGGATGGGGCAACCGTCCCCAGAAGAGATGAGGTCCTTTTTCTCCAGGGCAGATGAAGTTAGGGGAGGGAGGATGACTCTGGTTGGGGAGAACAGACATCGGACTGAGCGGCAATGCATGGAGCAGGAGAGAGGTACTCTGAGGAGCCGGCTGAGGACACAGGTCATGCGGGGAATGCACAACTAAATGAGCAGCCAGTGCGATATTTGAGCATGGAGCTCTGCTAGTCACCCGTGTGCACGGTGCACTGGTACCCCTAGCTGCCTATGCTGCTGCCGGCCATATGTAGAGGGGGCTGCATGGGCCCCCTGTATCACAGGGCCCGGTTGCGGTCGCGACTGCTGCACCCCCTATAGTTACGCCCCTGGTCCTTCTTCTAGAGTGTTTTACAAAGATATGCACTGACCCAAGTTTGTTAACTAGAAGGTAATGGATATCTTTGGGTAGTAGGTGATGTGCCAATAATATTCCAGAAAATTGTGGTTTGATCAGGTCGCATGGTTTAGAATAGGCTAAAAATGGAAAATCCTGTTCATCATTACTAATACCGCGTACACTCGACCAGACTTTTTCAACAGACTAGGTCCGACGGTCTTCCTTACAGACTTTTGGCGAAGTTCTGACGGACTTTCCGAATGAACAGACTTGGCCACACACAATCACACCAAAGTCCGACGGATTGATGTCACAGTCCCAGCATCCTCTGGGACTGTGATATCATAAGGGGCGGGGTCACCACGTGACATCACCCGGTGGCCACGTCCCTTATCCCTATATAATTCGGCATATAATGCGTCCCTGCCATTACGGCCAGAGAGAGTGTTGTGTCAACATTGGAAGAAGAAAAGAAGAAGGAAGAATCAGAAGAAGCAGAAGGCAGCGGCGAAAGCAACAGAAGACCGGGCCAACGCTAGTAAAAGAAAGAAAGCAGAGGCCCAGCAAGAAGAACCGAAGAGCGGGACAAGACCCACAAAGTCGGAAGAAGACCCCCGGAGCTGTCTAATAAAGTATTTTAAAAACCTGTGTTGTGTTTTTTTTATGTACACTTTTTCCCCCGGGTGAATGGGTAGGGGTACATCGTACCCCATACTCATTCACATAGGGTAGGGGGCTGGAATCTGGGGGCCCTCTTATTAAAGCAAAGTCCGGTGGGTTGTCCGCCGGACTAAGTCCGCCGGATAGTCTTATTGTGTGTACGCGGCATTAGTGAAACTAACTATACGCTCTCTCCAAAGCACAGCTTTGCAAGCATGGCTCCATCGCTCCTCCCTCCAGAGTGGAGACACTCTAAGACAGAAAGTGTGTTGCTAACCAGATCACCAGGTAAAAGTAAAGGAAAAAAGCCTAAAAAAAGAAAACTCATTTAGCCACCGCATCCAATTGGTAAACTGCAATATATTACATTTCTATTTGGGTTTAATACTACTTTAATGCAATTTGAGATGAGAAGTGTATAATACCCCACCATTTCATATTCCTGATATGTGCCTGCTGTATCACGTACTTGTATTAAAAGGTATCCTGTTCTCTTTGCATTGCTTATTTATATGATATAGTTGGTGATCTTGACAGTCCCCTTGCTATCCTATTTCAAACTGACCATGCTGAGAATAGTAGCACATCCATCCCAGTGTGGTCAGTTTTAATCTCTGCATTCTTTAAAGTATTTAAAATGTTTTTTTTATACACACAAACACAACTTGCTGATCACACTAATGTGCTGTAATCTGTAGGTCAGATTTCATGGGTGTCAGGTCATCTGAGGCCAGGTGACAGATGCACACCATTGGGGTCAGGAATGCACCACTAAGGTAGTGGACCCTATGGCTGACTGCTGCAGATGGAACTCTGGGTGGTTTAGGAAATCAAGTTCACTGGAGCGCCAACACGGATCCCACTGGGAGCTAGAACTTAAGATTCCCCAGAGCGCAAAGTCTAAGAGCCAGCAGGTGTTTAACAGAGCCTCTAGCGGTGAGAATGGACTGTGCTGCAACTCGCTCCAGGTCGCGGCCTCCAGGGTCTCCCAGCTCACGGTAGGCTACTGGAGGATTGAAAGGAAGCAGCAGCCCAGGATAACAAGGGATAGTCAGGAGATAAGCCAAAGTTCGGGCAACTATCAGACAAGGATAGACAGAGAACACGTCAAAGGACAGGGTAACAACCAGGCAGGGATTGTCAAAGAACAAGCCAAGATCAGTAACAGAAACAAACGTAGATCACACGGCAAGCAACAGACAGCAAACCAAACACACAATAATGCTCGGGCAAGGCAGGCTTGGACAGCACAGTGTTAAATAGTGTAGCCTGTAGAGGCTAGGGTGGAGCCATGCTGAGAGAAGATTACTTACCATGCAGGTGTGAGAGTGCAGGCCCAAGGCTGATGCACAGACCAGAGGAAGCAGACAGACAGGGCATAAAGGTGTAGCGGATGACATTTTGGACAAAATGTCACATGCATGTAAATTTAGTTTTTTGCCTCAGAACAGTAGGGGTTCTGAGGGTTAATTTCATAGGTTGGCCTTAGCTTCAGTTTGGCGGGGCTGTGTTAGAAGTTCTGCTTGGTCATGTGAACAGTGAGGTGCACATGACAGGCTATAACTAGGCCTGGTTGGATGTTTTAGGTATCAGCCTTCTCGGAACCAATCAGTGGGAGTGTCTGGGCCCACTGAGGAGTCTGGGAAGGGGTACTTAAGAAGTGTAGGTCACGTGCTTCAAGAGAGGAGTTTGTGAGGCCTGTGTGGTCTGTTCTGGTTCTAGGACCAGGGTAGCCCCGTGAGCGGTCCTGGTCACGGGGTGTTCGACACCCCGCAACATGTTCCTGTTAGATGCCCCCGATGGACCTGCTTGGTCTGGGGTAGGGATCCGTCTGTTCCTGAGTCTCGGAACCTGCTGGTCCGAGGCGCAGTAACTGAGGGAGGATTCAAGGTGTCTGGGTGTGCTCTCGGCTTGGAGAGGTACCACAGCTTGTGGAAGTGACTGGGGGAGGCCTCTTCGGAGGAGGGCCGACAAGTGGCATCCTGAGAAGTGCCTGGTTACTGAGTTGGGAAGGACATTGACAAATTCCCATTTTCCAGTACCATTGTGGAGACAGAGAACGTTCCAGGTACTGAGGAAAAGGTTCCTATTCGCTCGTTCGTTACAACTTGTACACATTCATATAATTGCTTCAAGTTTTGAGTCAACGTGCGGACTGCCATGATCTCTGGCTAGGGATCTGTACAGCCTTAAAGTACCCAGCTGCGAGTGGCTACTCTCTGGGTGGAATTAGAGACTGCAGTTCAAGGCGCCTGAGTTCTTCACCCGTGCCCTCTGTTCCCATGAGAGACTGTGTTATTGGATGTTTCTACTGAAGAATAAAACCTTTCAAAAGGACTTTATTTGTATTAGCGTTCAAGTTGTTGGGTATAAACCCTGGGAACCCCAAGACGTGAAAGGACAAGCCAAGCGGAGGTAACCGGTAAGCCCAATAAGTCAAGGCCGCTCTGCAAGGGTTATGGCCTCTACAAAGGTATTACTGGTGATTAATGACAACGGGCTTACTGAGATCTTAAAATATTTCCAAGGGTTCCTCCAGGATAACATTACAAACAACAAAGAAATTCCCAGCACATTTACCAGCTAGCCTGCAAAAAATAAAAAATAATAATAATTTAAAAAAATTAGAACTTTACATCAGTTCATGTGAAAGACAGAGGGCGTGTACACATTTGCATATATATATATATATATATATATATATATATATATATATATATATATATATGCAAATGTGAAAGCCACAGTGCCTTGTTAAGGCTCCTCGTTATACTGCGGTCCTAACTCTATCGTTTTAAGAGTCTCCAAATTGGAGCACATGTAACAGTGAATAAATAACAGCAGGTTTGCCCTTAATTCAGGGTAAATCAGTTGTGAAAGACTGCTCTAGGCCAATCTGTAAGATGTTGAGAAGGGAGGCAGGAGCTGGGATGATGCGCAGGGGTTATAACATGAGTGGGTAAAGAGGATGGACACTGAACCTAGAGAAAATTATAAAGAAGATAGATTGAGTGATGAGGAACTACTCTGAATGGTCAGTGCTAGATAACACAGAGGGGAGTCTGCCTATAATGTGCAAGTATGCTGAGTATAGAGCTGTCTTAAGGTGGCACACAGTTGCTGTAGCCCAACCTTTCTCAACATTTTTTCCTCAGAGGAACCCCTAAAATAATTTTCAGGTCTTGAGGAACCCCTTCCTAAATCTATTCATCTGAGGTCAAAGAAAAGAATGTCCCTGGGTTTGGTGGTCAGTGGGAGGAATTACAGTGGTGTTCTAAATGCCACCCTTACAAACGGCTAAAAAGATCATTGGTGTCATGCTTCTGGCTCTGTCAAGTGGCACTGGCCCCAGAACTATACACGCACCATTCAATGGGAGGTCAATCAGTCATAGCCCAAGGGAACCCCTAGCAATCTCTGGAGGAACCCTGGTTGAGAATGGCTGCTGGAGACAAATTACCCTAGGTTCAATTTACAAAGCTAATGAACAACGGAGCATAGGGAGCAGTAACAGGGCAAAGCCCATTAAATCTGAGGTCCCCGATGGTGTCCTGTTTCCATGGCAGCAGTCACTGTTAGAAGGTGCATGGAGTGGCCAACATGGTGCCATGAGCCCGATCAGCTTTCCACGCTGAAGGAGATGGGGGGGGGGGGGGGGGGGGGAGTGCAGGCCCTGGTGATACAGGTGACCGAGAGGCAGGAAAAGGCTGATGGTCGACTGAGGCAGAGCAGGAAAAGGTGGGTGGAGCAATAGGTGGGGGGGGGGCTTTGAGGCTGGGCAGAGCAGCATTGTGCGGAAGAAGCATTTTACAGTAAATTATAACTTAAGCTTCTTTTTTATAAAGTAGGGGAGGGTTGAAACCATTGTCAGTTTTGGTTTTCCCATCAGTGTCTCATTAGGAAAATTTCACTTCACTACCTGTTCTGGTCAAAACTGGATCTTCCCTTTCAGTACCAGAGTAAATGATCACTAGGACAAACAGTGAATCTTGCTGACCCGATAGGACTTATAAGCCCTCATAACTTAAAGCGGAACTACACTGCATCAGAGCACCACAAACCAAACACGCTATTTAATTTATTTTGAATATACAAAGCAAACTCCCCCATCCACCCATGTCTCCATGCTTTATTTTGCTGAGAAATCCCTTTGAAAAACACCCCCTAGCATTTCTGTCTGTGGCCATCTTGAGTAAGGGCAGATGATCCATGTAGCATTTACTTTCCATAATCCATTTGCCCTTAGCTCAGGCATGCATGCAGGAGGGTGTGCTTAGCTGAGAAAACCCCTCCTCCCCTTCTGAAGACTCCTAGGATGTATGACAACATTTTGGCCTTGGCCTGCAAACCAGGAAGTAACTGAAGAAATGTAAAAAAAAAAAGAATTTAAAACAAGTAAATGTATCGCTTCCCCCGAAGCAGCTGCTGGTTAAGATGGGCCTCGACCTCCTCCAGAGCCTTGCCCCTCTGACACACCAGGTTAAAGAGGAAGTAAACCCTGATGGGTTTACTTCCTCTTTCATTTCCTGCAAAGGCAAAGCATAATGGACTACTATGCATCGCATAGTAGCCCATTATGTGTCACTTACCTGACACAGGAGCCAGCGAAGTCGCCGCTGTCCCCTGTAGTCCGCCGCATCCATCTTGCTGGTGGCGTCTCGCAGCTCCGCCGCTGTCATTCGACGAAGCCGCGATTACATCACTCCCGCGCATGCGCACGGGAGTCGACACGCGCGGCAGCTCCACTCTTGGAAATGCTGCGCTCAGTGCGCCTGCGCGCCGCTGTCTACGGCGCATGCGCCGTAGACAGCGGTGCCCGTTTTCGGGCAAATATCTCCTAAACCATATAGGTTTAGGAGATATTGCTTGGACCTACAGGTAAGCCTTAATCTAGGCTTACCTGTAGGTCAAAGTGGTTTGTAAGGGTTTACAACCACTTTAAGAGAATACAAAAAAACACAATGGAACACAGCAATTAATTAATGATACCCAATGCTAGATTTATCTTAAGAAACCAGACACTAATCTTCTGCCCTTGCTGTTTTAACTTTGGATAGTAAAACATTTTTTTAGCTACAGGGCTGGAAGATGCTGGATGAGGAAGGAGACTACAGAGATCCATATGTATTCAAGAACAGCGGAGAAATGTGCAGGCAAGCGGTGGTGTATGTGTGTATGTATCTGTGTAAATCCAGGAAGTGAACAGACAGCAGCTTGTTTAACTGTGGGAAGCAGCTACCCACAGTTAAAATGGTTGCAGCCAGACTTAGTGGAAGAAGATTTCTGCAGAATATTTGGCATGTACAGTATCACAATATATATAAAATAGTATGTAAAGTGGTTGGAGGAAAGCTTCTGAATGGCAAATATGTTTTTTTCTACAAATAAGAGATAGGATGCCTATTCTCAAACAAAGCGGACTTTATCGACACAACATGAGGCAGCTTGTATTAAAAAATAATAATATTTTATTTCCCCAATGATTAAAACATAAATGTAAAATCATTACAACACCCTCTATATACATAATGACCAGTAAGTACCCAACCCAGATATGGAGGTGCACATCTGACCATAGAATATTATTTTAGTATTGTAAAGTCCATAAGTTGCCCATAATCACTCCATTCTGTAAAGTCAACGGGTTTTGCAAAGGTTTTTCACTTCCCCAGGTCTGATTGGGTGGGTGCTGTTACAGGCTGTTACAGGGTTCAAAATACAGACAATATGTAAGTATGTTGCATATTTTTAAAAGACATCTATATTTCATGTAATATTGATCAAGAGAGTGAAGTTCTGCTAATTTAACTAAATATACTTTAATGAATGACTCATTTAATAATTAATTTAATAAGTTACATTTAAATTAAATAAAAAATGTAGGTAACTTAATAATTATTGTAACAAAGTAATTTATAGTGGGGTAAAAAAGCCACCAATTGTGCAAGTTCTCCCACTTAAAAAGATGAGAGTTATAATAGGTATACCTCAACTATGAGAGACAAAATGTGGAAACATCCATTGTCTGATTTTTGAAAGAATTTATTTGCAAATTATGGTGGAAAATAAGTATTTGGTCACCTACAAACAAGAAAGATTTCTGGCTCTCACAGACCTGCATCTTCTTCTTGAAGAGGCTCCTCTGTCCTCCACTCATTACCTGTATTAATGGCACATTTTTTAACTTGTTATCAGTATAAAAGACATCTGTCCACAACCTCAAACAGTCACACTCCAAACTCCACTATGGTGAAGACCAAAGAGCTGTCGAAGGACACAAGAAACAAAATTGTAGACCTGCACCAGGCTGGGAAGACTGAATCTGCAATAGGCAAGCAGCTTGGTGTGAAGAAATCAACTGTGGGAGCAATAATTTGAAAATGGAAGACATACGAGACCACTGGTAATCTCCCTCCATCTGGGGCTCCACGCAAGGGGTCAAAAGGATCATGAACGGTGAGCAAAAATCCCAGAACCTCACGGGGGGACCTATTGAATGACCTGCAGAGAGCTGGGACCAACGTAACAAAGGCTACCATCAGTAACACACTACGCCGCCAGGGACTCAGACCCTGGAGTGCCAGACGTGTCCCCCTGCTTAAGCCAGTACATTTCTGGGCCCGTCTGATGTTTGCTAGAGAGCATTTAGATGATCCAGAAGAAGATTAGGAGAATGTCATATGGTCAGATGAAACCAACATAGAACTGTTTGGTAGAAACACAACTCGTCGTGTTTGGAGGAGAGTGAATGCTGATTTGCAACCAAAAGAACACCATACCTACTGTGAAGCCTGGGGGTGGCAACATCATCCTTTGGGGCTGTTTCTCTGCAAAGGGAACAGGACGTCTGATCCGTGCACATGAAAGAATGAATGGGGCCATGTATCTTGAGATTTTGAGTGCAAACCTGCTCCCATCAGCAAGGGCATTGAAGATGAAACGTTGCTGGGTCTTTCAACATGACAATGATCGCTGCTCAGTGTGTTCTGGCGGTGGGGCAGTCCCCTTGTCAGACCACAATAGCCTCACTAATATTATTATTATTATTATTATTATACAGGATTTATATAGCACCAACAGTTTACACAACATGAAGGCAGACAGTATAGCTACAATACAATTCAATACAGGAGGAATCAGAGGCCCCTGCTCGCTAGGGCTTACAATCTAGAAGGGAGGGTCAAGTGATACAAAAGGTAATAACTGTGGGGGATGATCAGGTGGAGAAAATAAAAGTACAGTTGTTAGGTGGAGGGAGGATAAGCTTCTCTGAAGAGAAGGGTTTTTAAGGATCGTCTAAAAGCAAGCAGAGTAGGAGATAGTCAGACAGATTGAGGTAGGGAGTTCCAGAGGATGGGTGAGGCTCGGGAAAAGTCCTAGAGGTGAGCATGGGAGGAGGTGACAAGGGAACTAGAAAGCAGGAGGTCTTGGGAGGAACATAGAGAATGATTTGGTTGGTATTTTGAGACTAGGTTAGTGATGTAGTTGGGGGGCCAAGTTGTGGATGGCTTCGTGAGTTGTTGTTAGTATTTTTTATTTAATTAGGGGGGTGAGTGCCAGCCAATGGAGGGGTTGACAGAGAGGGGTAGCAGACAATGAATGGTTGGTAGGGCGGATGGATCGTCTGGCAGCAGCAATAATGGTGGACTGAAGGGGAATAGCCTGTGTAAAGGTAATTCAATGAGGAGTGAGTTGCAGTAGTCAAGGTGAGAGATAACCATGGAATGGACTAGGAGCTTGGTGGTGAGCTCTGTGATTGACAGCCTCAGCTCTGTTTCTGTGGGCTGTGTGAGGGGGTCACTTCCCTCCGATCAGCTCTCAAAGCTCTCCTCACCAAGCTCTGTAGAGTTTCATTTAATCCCTCTGCCCCCTGATTTCTGACTGTTCAGACAAGCTTTATAAGTTCTGCACTTTGAACAGCTGTAGAAAAGAGAAGACCACAGATAATCAGGTACAATTTATGTATGAGGATTTTTTTCATCTCTGTGAATCACTTGAGGCCATATGTAAGTTTACAATAATCATTTCAGCCACACCAGTGGAAGTTAGCTGAAAATAGGTACTTTTGACCCCTTACCAGTTTATTTGATCGGTCCTGTGACCTCAACCTGTCATAGAGGGAGGACAACAGAGTGGCAGGGAGTGAAAAGGCCATTGTTCACATGCATGAGCTACCGCAGCTTAGAACTGAGCAGATAACAGGTCTTGAATAGCATTAGGAATCAAGAAGTTGACTTGCCTACAATGGCTCTTTAGAAAGATAATTCTTGACAATTGCTACTTTTCACAAAGAAAGAGCATGGCCATTTAAAGTGATTCTGACACCAACTTAAAGTGGTTCTAAAGCCTCAAGGTTTTTTGCCTTAATGTACTCTATGTATTAAGGTGAAAAACCTTCTGTGCTGTATCTCCCCCCCAGACCCCCCCCCCCTTTTCTTACCTAAATCCTATCTGATCCAGCGATGTGCATAAGCGCAGCGGCTCCAGACACTGTTTCTCTTCTCATTGGACAGATTGATAGCAGCAGGAGCCATTGGCTCCCGTTGCTGTCAATTAAATCCTGTGACACGGGATTGGGGGGCAGGGCTGAGTCCCGCTGTCTAGTTTAATGAATGCAGCAGTGGGACTTGGGAGTAAGCCTGCACAGATTCCCCCAGGGAAAGCGGCTTTCTTTAGGGGCACCAGATGCAGAGGAGGGGTCTGGAGCACCACCGGGGGACCCCAAAAGAAGATCAAGGCTGCTCTGTGCAAAACGATTGCATAGAGCAGGTAAGTATGACATGTTTGTTTATAAATGTAGCGGTACCCCCGTAGGGGCTGCTGAGATTTAGACCCCTTTCACACTGGGGCGGATCGGGGTGTTAGCGGTAAAGCGCCACTTTAACACTGTAATGGTGGTGCTTTTCGGATGCTAGTGGGGCGCTTTTAACCCCCTCTAGTGGCCAAATAAAGGGTTAATAGTGCCCATGTTGCAGCACTGCCAAAGTGCTTTGCAGGCGCTTTGCAGGCGCTTCAGCAGCGCTCCCATTCATTTCAATAGGCAGGGGCGGTGGAAGAGTGGTGTATAAACCACTCCTCCACCGCTCCAAAGATGCTGCTTGCAGGACTTTTTTTCCTGTCCTGCAAGAGCAATACCCCAGTGTGAAAGCACTCGGGCTGTCACACTGGGGTGGCTTGAGAGGCACTTTTCAGGTGCTATTGTTAGCAATAAAATGTATGAAAAGTGCCCCAGTGTAAAAGGGGTCTCATGGTCTGTCTGTCACCCTGCCCAGCCCTGCATTCACTCTCAGGCACTCCGAGACATAAAGCAGTCAGTGAACTTAGTTTTTTTTGTTTTATTGAAGGGTATAACGTGGATGGGGATGGGAGCTATGGGATGCCCAGTGTGCATAGATAGGAATTGGTTTTGGGACAACTATGTACACTCTCTGTACATACTCATACACATACTCATTCAGCTTCCTTCAGCACATCAATTGCTGCAGACTGTTACTTCTAGTCACCTCCAGCACATCACTTGCTGCAGACTGTTACTTCTAGTCACCTCCAGCACATCACTTGGCTTCCCATGAACAGAAAATTACTTTAGGCAGAAATGACTATTACAATACTCAATTGTATGCTATAACACAGCTTATATTTGGCTCTCATGTGTTGAAAGGGGGAAGGGGTGTTTAACCACCTAAAAATTGTCAAAAAATGGGAAAACACATGTGTTAGAGTCAGAAAGCCGCACACCCCAGAATTGCAAAATCTGCTGGGATAGCTCTACATTAACAGCACTGCATACTGTGTCCCTGAACTCCTGGCTACACAAATAGGGGGTCATTTATGAAAGGTAAATCCACTTTGCACTGCAAGTGCACGTGGAAGTGCAGTCACTCTAAATCTAAGGGGTAGATCTGAAATGAGTGGAAGCTCTGCTGATTTTATTATCCAATCACGTGCAAGCTAAAATGCTGTTTTTTATTTTCCTTGCATG
Source organism: Lithobates pipiens (assembly GCF_037356315.1). Classification (NCBI taxonomy): domain Eukaryota; kingdom Metazoa; phylum Chordata; class Amphibia; order Anura; family Ranidae; genus Lithobates; species Lithobates pipiens. The sequence continues at coordinate 542,237,651 of NW_027507758.1, forward strand.
TCCCCCTCGGATCTACAGCGTCTTTACTTCCAAGTGCACTTTCAGTGCAAAGTGGATTTGCCTTTAGTAAATAAACCCCATAGTCTCATGGGAAGATTGTTGAAGAAATGAATGGTCTGACAACAGGGTCTGTAAGGTTTTAGCCATGCCATTATATTTTATACAGCTATTTATATTATGCTAACAATTCTATGCTGCTCTTATCCATATTATTCATTCATTTTAGTTGCTGCCCTCAAGGGGCTTAGAACCTAATTTTGTACTCAATATAATCTTTACTGATTTACTTATTGAAATACATCACAGGTATCACCTTCCCTCTCTGGAGGTCCAAGTGTGTGGCCCTTTGCAGTTGGTTTTCACCCGGAGGAGTGGGGAACGACATATGGAGATCCCTGGATCATTGCATTTAATTTTAAATCTCTAATGATGTGACACAGTTTTTGGCCGCGTGACCCTGTTTGATTAGAATGCCTCTGATAAAGCACTTGTGCGCTGACCACACTGAGGCTGGATTAGTCACAGAGTCAACGTTGATAGAGAAGTAAGACTTAAGTTCTCTAAGGGTGTCTGCGGCAATTTCGGGATCTTTCAGGAGTGCCTCATTAAGGCGCCACGTAGAGGTCCTGGGGGACGCTTGCGAGATAGCCAATTCCAGCAAGATTGGGGCATAGTCGGAGAGTGCAATGTGACCTATATCTGTCTTGTTGACCAGGGGAATTGCCGAGTGTTTTAGGAGAAAAAGGTCAATTCTGGAGTAAGACCCATGGATGGCAGAGTAAAAGGTGTAGTCCCGCTCTTGTGGATGGACTATTCTCCAGATGTCGACTAGCTGATGTGAGTGTAAAAGATCTTTGAGGAGAAGTCGAGTTCCCCGTGGAAAGGAAGACAAGTTCGAGGAGGAGTCTTTGTGAGGGTCCAAAGTCAAGAAGTCACCTTCTAGGACAAGGGTTCCCTCAAGGAAAGAATCGAGGGTGGACAAAAAAGCCTCAAGGGTGGGAAGTGGGTTTGAGTTCAGGAGGTATATATTCGCAAGAGTCAAGGTCTGAGAATACATTTTCCCCTTTAGCAGCAGGAATCTGCCCTCTTGGTCGCGATACTCATCAATATATTGACAGTGGAGGGACTTAGAGATGAGTATGCTCGCCCCTTTAGACTTAGAGGATGAGGATTGACTATGATAAGCCGTCGCAAAGTGTTTGTTTGTTAGTTTGGGGATCTTGTCTGCCCTAAAGTGAGTCTCTTGGAGAAACGCAATGTGCACCCTCTGCCTCCATAGCTCGGCAAGACAACTGTTACGCTTCTCTGGGGAGTTCAATCCCTTAATGTTCCATGAGAGGAACTTGACAGTCATGTTGCCACACTTTATGTCCACTCACCTTGACTCCCGGGGTGTGAGAGAGAGAGAGGGAAAAAATAAATAAATTAAAAAAAGTGAAGAAGAGAAGTGAGGAAGAGTGAAGGTTAATAAGGTAAGAAAAGATCTAGTCAGGGATGTAGGCTCCGCATAGAGAAACTACTGCCACCAGGGCAGAGTGTTCTTAGTGCGGGGAGTGGTAAGGCAGAGCTAAGTTCTGGGCCCCGGCCGTTGGAGCCCCCACAACCATCATAATCATGCGTAATAAGGCACTAAAGTCGCCCGGGAAGAGAAGAAAAAAAGAGGGAAAAATAATATCGAAATGGCGAAGACGGTTCAACAAGCCAAGATCACAAAGTAGGTGCAGCAGCAACAAACTGGAAACCCCCATGGGCATGCTTGGGATTAGCACTGATCCAATGCACCAGTCCCGAGGCACCACGGCACCAAATCGGGATGTCGCAAGTCGCCGCCCCCCCCCCCTGGGGCGGGACAACCAGGTTCCACTTGAAAAACTGAACATCCCAAAGCACCTTTCAATTTCAATACCCACATATATATATCTGCCCCCAGACCTACCCACTCGTATGAACATTATAAACAGTATAACAACAACTTTAAGTGATTGTAGCTGATAGTATACTGGTAGGTCATGGTTATAAGAACAAGCTACCGCTATTCCCTCGTTGGAGCAATACCCCGAGCCGGGGGGGGGGGGGGGGGACGTCAGCAAAATGCCCTTAGGTATAGTCTGATAACCGTTGCTCCAGCAGGGCATTCGGAATATACCAATGTGGAGGTGTTATTCTAAAAATGAGGATGGTATATGATTGGTCGCCATTCCTTTTCCAATGGGTGCCCTGCCCGAGCCCGCTACCCCAGGCTCCGTGCCCCTTCTTGATTTCACCCAGGGGAGGGAGAGGGCTGGATCCCTGGGGGGGTTCCGCCTACCCCTCCGATACATATGCTTTGTATGCTAATTTACCCTTCTTTTTTGTTTGTGTCAGATGTGTTATCCTTATATTTGGTGCATGTTGCACTATATTCGCATGCTTGTTATATCCGATCTTTATGCTCAATAAACGTTTTTGAATTAAAAAAATAAATGAGGATGGTAGGCATAACACTGAGTCTGGAGAAAAAAAAAAAAACACACAACACAAAAAACAAGCCAACACTTGTGTGAAACATTTGTAGCATAAGGAAGGCCTATGGTTCTGGGTGAACAAATGTAAACTGGTTGCTTAGCCAGAGGTCCCTCAGATTTTAGGCCCATTAACCACTTGGGTACCACGCTATTGCCGAATGACGGCATTAGCGCGGACCTAGATTTCCGGGACTACGTCTATTGACGTCATCCCGGTTACGAGCGGCCTGCGCGCCCCCTGAGGCGCGCTCTGTGATCGGCGAGTCCGTGAGACTCGCCTGATCACCGATCCGTGTAAGGGGTCGATCCCGACCCCTTATCACGTGATCAGCTGTCAGCCAATGACAGCTGATCATGTGATAGAACGGAGCCGGTAATCGGCTATTATTCCTCCTCGCGCTGACAGCGCGAGGAGAAAAAAAAAAAGCCGATCACCGGCGGCCGTGATCGGGACATCAGTCCCGATCACGGCCAGCAATGCAAGGCACCACATGCCACCTGCCAGTGCCCACCTGCCTCCCGCAGTGCCATCCTGAAGAATAACTAAAAGTAAAAGTAAGTGCCCCCCGTCTGTGCCCATAGTGCCCACAGTGCCACCCACAGTGCCACCCACAGTGCCACCCACAGTGCCACCCCACAGTGCCACCCACAGTGCCACCCAATCTGCCTCAAAGGTGCTGCACCCCAGTGCCGCCCATCAGTGCCCAGCAGTGCCGCCCATCAGTGCCCAGCAGTGCCGCCCATCAGTGCCCAGCAGTGCCACCTATCAGAGCCACCTATCAGTGCCACCTATCAGTGCCCATCAGTCCCATCTATCTGTGGTACCTATCAGTGCCCATCCGTGCCACCCATCCGTGCCACTTATCCGTGCCACCCATCCGTGCCATCTTATCTGTGCCCATCTTTGCCCATCAGTGCCGCCTTATCTGTGCCCATCGGTGCCGCCTTATCTGTGCCTATTAGTGCCGCCTTAACTATGCCTATCAGTGCCCACCAGTGCAGCCTATCAGTGCCCACCAATGCAGCCTATCAGTGCCCACCAATGCAGCCCATCAGTGCCCACCAATGCAGCCTATCAGTGCCGCCTTATCAGCGCACTTCAATGAAGGAGAAAAATGACCCGTTTGCAAAATTTTATAACAAACTATTAAAACATGATTTTTTTTTTTTTTTTTTGCATCTTTTTTTGTTTGTTTAGCAAAAAATAAAACTCCGAGCTGTAACTAAATACCACCAAAAGAAAGCTCTATTTGTGGGAAAAAAATGATAAAAATTTCATTTGGGTACAGTGTTGTATGCCCGCGCAATTGTCATTCAAAGTGCATCAGCGCTGAAAGCTGAAAATTGGTCTGGGACTGAGGGGGGTTTAAGTGCCCAGTAAGCAAGTGGTTAAACATTGTTCCTGGCATGTCACCCGTGGATAGCAATAAAGGCAATTTAACTCTACGTTCCATATAAAAAACAAGAAAATAGAAACGCTGAGCTGGGTGTGTTAGCAGATTGCATGTAAGGGATCAGCCAGCCCCCTCTTCATTCGGTGGTTGTGAACGAGGATTACCCGCCCGCCTTGGGCGTGAGTAGCTCCCACGACCACGGTTGCTATAACGAGCCCTTTGTGGTCTACCAATTGGGTACTGGGATTGGATCCATGTCGGCAAAGGCGAACAGGTCTAGAAGCTCCGAAGGGTGGCGCAAAGGGAAGGTATCTGGGCCTTTGCGGACTATGAGGTGGAATGGGTGACCCCACTTGTATGTGAGGCCTTTCTCCCCAAGGCCATCTAGGAGAGGCTTGAGCGATCATCGCATTATGAGGGTCTTCCTGGAAACGTCCAGTAGGAGGTGGACAGCTGCGCCATCAAATTCCAAAACTCCCACCCGCCAGCCCCGCTGTAAAATATCCTCCTTAAGGGTGAATGAATGTAAACAGCAGAGGACATCTCTGGGTCTGTCGGATGGGTTCGATCGTGGGCCCAGGGTTCTATGGACTCTGTCAATAATGATCTCAGAGTCCGGCGGGCGGTCAAGGTAGCGGTTAAAGATATTGACTACTGATTGGCGTAATTCTGAGTGTGGGACAATTTCGGGTACTCCCCTTAAGCGAATGTTCTGCCTGCGGCTGTGATTCTCCAGGTCATCCTGAAGTAAGTGCAGCTGTATAATTTGATCAGTGACTTCAGAGTGGGAAGTTTGCAGGGTTTGTACAGATTGGGACACTATGCCCTGTTACTGTGCTATTACAGTGATCTGGGAGTCCAGCACAGACACTTCCTGACTGATAGTGTGTATCTCACTCTTCATGGCTGTCTCCATTCTCTGAACAAGGGATTCCATGTCAGATCTTGTGGGTAGCTGCTGCAAAAAAGCCCACAGCCTTTGCTCAGAGGAGGCACCGAGAGGGAGTCCCTGTGTTTAAAGTGGGTTACTGAATGTACTCATTGTGGTCTGATGAGCAGGTGTTATCCTCTGCCCCTCCTTGTCTATCAGGCTGAAACACAGAGCGCTGGATGGGATGGGAGCTGAAGGAGAGGCTGTAAGCACTGGGCTGAGCAAAGCGTCCTCTATGTCTGGGGAGGCTGCCAGCGATCTGGGGAGGCAAGGAAAGAGGTCACTGGAGGGTGAGAAGGGCGGCATTGTGTGATCTTCCGTCGCCTGTGGAGGAGGGTGAGGCACGCTGGGGACCTCCACGGTGTCTGCCTGTTGGGCCGGCGCCATCTTGGCAGCTGCTGGAGTGGAGACTGCTGGCTGGAGTGGCCGCAAATACCGATCCATGCCGGTCTTGGGAGCAGGTGGATGGCGGTCGGGTCCCCCCGGTGTCCGAGGAGGCTGTTAAGTGCTGTTAGTGCGCTGTATTGTGTCCCGTAATTGCTGCAGGAGAGCCGCCGGCCGGGAGCCCTGTGAGAACGCGTCTTCACGCTGCCATGCCTAGGCCACGCCCCAGAGTTGACTTTTTAAAATCCATTAGTAGCCTATATTTCATCCTTTGTACAATAAAAGATTTTACTGCTAAAAAGAACCTGGGGGGGGGGGGGGGGCTATCCCATTTTACAACCTAAGGTTCCTATCTCACATGAACACATACTGGGGCCAATTTGGACAGGATTCAATTACAATACCAGTATGCCGTAGGTGTTTGGGAGGAAACCCACGCAAGCACAGGAAAACATGCAAACTCCATGCAGTTAATGACCTGGTTATAACTTAGACTGGCAACCCCAGTCCTTCACAGCAGAAGTGCTAGCAACTAAGCCACCATGTGTTTTTGGATCACCTCTCTGAAGCTCTGAATATTCATATGCTGCCCAAGTAAGAAGGACAGAGGCTGGATGCATTCAGTTAACTTTTATAAAGCTGCAAATTTATACATGTACAGCATGCTCTGCAGGTGAAGGACAGAAAATAGTTACCATGGCAGTGTGGAAGAAACATAAACATAGTTATACAGAACAAGCTGAAATATGTGCCTATGGCTAAAACACTTCGTAACAACCCATCATTTCAACACTAAAGAACATTTTTATGTCTTGTAGCTGTGTTTTCCAGACCGCCTATTCTCACTGATTTATGTGTTTTAATTATTAATTATGATAAAATTTATAGTCGTTATCTTAGCAAGAAGAAAAACCTCAGGGAATATGCTCTGAACGAAAATTCTCAAGAATAAAGATCTGAAATAACACATACATATTTCTATCCAACCCTTTAATATACCTTGCCTTAGTTTCTGTATTGGAGCCCACTTCTGCCCTGGGCCTCCAGTATTTAAAAAAATAAATAATAAATCATGGCCCCTGCCAGTTGTTACCTTATGATGGCAGCTGCTTCCTATTGAAGAGCCTGCACCAACCTGTGTATGGCCCATCTCAACTGTGATTGGCCCCCTGAGCCACATACACCCTTTTCTCTGATATTTGTGCACAAACAGGAACTGGCAATGGAGAATAACTAAACATGGAATTCAAAAGGTAAGGAAAGAAGGTTAAAAAAAAAAAAAAACTGATACATCCACTGAGCATTCTAAAGTACTGAGATTATCGCTCAATGTTCTTATTTTCTTTTGATTTTGTTTTGTTTTGTTTTTTTATTAAGAAGTCTTCAAAACATATAATATGTCAGCAGGTGACTTGGTCCACCAGACTTCACCTATAGTTCAAATAACACTTTTGGTGGACTAATCCTTTAACACCAATCAGGTGTCCATCACAATGTATAACATCAATGGATATCCACCAAGGGAACAGTGACCAAAGACCTCAGCCGAGGAAATCCTGTGATGCGCTGCCAACGCCCGGTGAGGAGACAGGAGAGAGCGAGGGAGGATCAGTTCTTGATCTTTGGTCACTGTTCCCTTGGTGGATACCCATTAATGTTATACATTGTGACGGACCTCTGCCTGATTGGTCTACATCAGAAACCGTGTATGCTGATTTTCTTCCCTGGGTGTGTTACACCACAAGCTCTGTTGACTCATCAGGTGTATGCCTACTTGGGTTCAACTTGTCTGGTAAGCCTCTTTCCTTTTGGTGGTGGATTATCAACAGACAACTAGTTCAAAGATTTATCTCGCAAGTCACTTTATATACTGGAGTCATTTTAGGGACTTTCATTCTAATATATATATATATGCACTGCTGGTTTATGTAAACATCATCATTATTGTTGTTTGTATATTAGAGTAATATTGTATGTATTTTATCATGATTTATGCACATCAGTAATGGTTTGTTACTAGTTTGATCCCATCAGGGGACTCTCACTTTCACCTTCACTTTTAACGCTGCACTTTACCACTTTCCAATTTGTTCACACATTCACAGATTTCTGTTGTGCTGACAGCTATTATTTATCACTTTAAGACAGCGCGTTTTTTTTTCTTTTCTTTTTTCCAAATATTATGGGTAAGGTTATCATTGAAAAATTGTTTGATGGCAGAATCTATTTCAATATGGATAGAAGGATCAGGCATTCAAGCACCAAGAGGAAGGTTTATATTCGATAATGTGAGTCGTACAGGGGAATGATCAGTCTAGGATACATCAAATATGGCAGCTGAAGTAATAAGAGGAAGCAATGACAATAGTGTAAATAGATGATGTTATTCTAGAGTAAGTTTTGTGTACGTGAGAATAAAAAGTAAAATCCTGAACTGTGGGGTTGAGATTTCTCCAAATGTCTATAAGATTGTAAGAGTATAATAACTTTGCCAAATGATTGCTTTGTTTTGGAATGTGTTTTAAAATAGGTCGAAGCAGATCAGATTTATCAAGGGATCGATCTAGAGGCATGTTACTTAGACTCTCCTCCTAAAACAACATGGCCATCTATATAGGGCATCAAAGTATTTAGCATAGAGTCAAAAAATTTCACCTGACCTACATTCGGAGCATAATAGGAGATCAGAGTAATGGTCTGTTCATAAATTTTACCAACTACCATAACATATCTCCCATTCTCATCTTTAAGTACTACAGTAGGATTAAAAAGGGCATGTTTAGCTATACATATTGCCACATCTGTTTTCTTTTCTGATCCATTAGAGAGATAGAAAGTGGGATATTTGGCATGTAGGTACTTAGGGGTTGAAGTCTGGCAAAAGTGAGTTTCTTGTAGGAATAATAAATCTATACCCAACTTATGGTAGTACTGAAAGGCTGTTGTGCATTTAGTCGGGGAATTAAAGCCTTGTACATTGTGTGTTAGTATGTTAAATTTGGAGGAAGGAGCAGTTAACATGAATGTTCAATGTTCTGTATTCGTATAAAAAGATGTCCAGCAACGTGTGTAAAATTTCATTAAATATCTTCGGATAATAATATAACAAGGATGGTGTACTCAAGCAAAGAAATAACAGGAAAGAAAAGAATAGGTAAAGGTTAGTAAAAAAACAAAACACAAAAATCAGTATGGTATCAAAAGGTACATACATAGACCCTAAGCTTTTGGGAAAAAAACATTCCCATAAATTGGTGTGAGGTTACCGCTCTCAATCAAGTCACGGTAAGCTCACTTAGAAATCGCATGCGTGTCCACACCAAACCTTTTCCTTTAGAAAATGTATAAGGGAAGTGGATAATTCCCAGAACAGATAAAATCCTAATAATTAAAATAATATAACCATGTATACTATAAGATTAAACCTAACTGCTAAACAAAAGCAAATAAATCTGAATAATTGGTCAAGTCCCAAATAGCTAGAGGGGGTGACCTGTAAAAATCGGAAGAATCAAACTATTAGTTAATAAGTTGTATCAATAAATGGAAGAATTGATGATCATCCAAATCAACCAGTAGAAGGATAGATTTGCTTGGATGAAGAACCCCCTTGTTTAGACCAGTGTTTCTCAACCCCAGTCCTCAAGGCGCCCCAACAGGTCATGTTTTCAGGATTTCCCTCAGATGAGACAGCTGTGGGAATTACTAAGGCAGTGAAACTGATCAAATCACCTGTGCAAAATAATGGAAGGTCTGAAAACATGAACTGTTGGGGTGCCTTGAGGACTGGAGTTGAGAAACACTGGTTTAGACCACAGGGGTGAGAGTGGGCGAACTTGAATCCTCATAGAAGTATCATTAGAGATGAGACCCAGGCCAAGTAAAACATCTTCTCCTTCCTGAAAAGTGGTGAAGGAGTGAGATTTGCCCATGAAAAAAAAGGATAAGGGGAAGGGAAATGACCAGCGATATTTCATTTGATGAGCCAAAGTGAGTTAGTAATGGTTTTAGCGATCATCTTTTTTGAATTATTAATTGACAGATATCTGCAAATATCTGAATGTTATGATGTCATGTTTGAGCCTGGCAGTAGACATTAATTTCGCCTTAATATTGTAAAACTGTAATTTTACTATGATATCTCTGGGTAAGCCAATCCGATTTAGGGGCTGTCAGGGCACGATGTACTCTGTCGATTTTAAGATGGTGAGGTGAAATATCGGGGATCAGATCCTGTGGCAATATATGTATCGCATCTTCCTAATCCAACACCGATTCGGGCAATCCCCATACTCTAAAATTAGGACGTGTAGAACGATTTTCTAAATCCTCAATTTTAACATTGGCCAGATCCAATTGTTCTTGCAAAAGATGAAATTATGGTGACATTCTGGTTCACACTCTGCACTGTGTCATCCTTTTAGATTCAATAGTATCTAAACGTTCACCAATATTTTGTAAATCAGATTTAAATTCAGCAGTGATAATATCACAAGCTCTAGATAGTTCTCTATGTAGACATGCAGAGAATTTATTCAATAACACTGTGTCACCAAATGGAGGAGCTGGCTCAGAGGATGAGAGTGCTCCCATAGTAGCCAGATCACCTATGTTGTTATGTACATAAGAAGCAAAGGAAACTGTATTTATTACATCGCCCCTTTGAGAAGCTGAAGAAGGAGGGAGCTGGATCGTGTCAGCACTTAGAATCTTGAGGAGGATAAGTGAAGGATGGGGAAGAAAAAGGTGAGTGTGAGTGTCGATGTATGAGTTGAAACAGACAGATTCAGTGACACGGCTGCGTGTGAAGTCACTGTCTGTGCTGCCGCCATCTTAGGCGAAGTAGACTGCTGTAGTACTGAATGTGTAGATTTAGACGATTTGGGTGCCTTTTTTTTCACTACTTCTGTATTTCTATGCTGCATGGTAAGGTTCCCAGTCAGAAGGGAGATATAATTCACCATTCCCGGGTATCCGGATAGCTTATTATAAACTTGAAAAGGGTGGTGATGTGTGGGAGCTGTTCAGAACGTGTCCGATCCCAGGGCCCATGTGCATGCACACTTTTTAAAACAAAAAAGTGTGGCTCTTAGGTGGCAACAAACCACATGAACCAGTAAGGCACTAATTCAAGCAAAGAAAATTGCATACACTTCAAAAAAATAAAATATGTGTAAATTCCGTTATATATCAAGAGATCTTACTCCCAAGTGGAAGAGTGCATGAACCTCATGCACGCAAAAGGTTACAGTAAATAAAATTATTTAACATATATAGTCCATCAAGTGAATGTCTAACAGTCCTTGAAATGTGTAATATCAATCACAATTCCAAACTTGAGGTGATGTAAAAAAGGTGAAATTCAACTTCTGATGTGTAGAATAATACCACCACCACCGTGATAAAGAAGGGGAGAGGAGGCTTACCAAATGACGTGGACTCAGAGGAAGGCTTACGCCTCTCGAGTCATATGGGCCTGTAGATTAGCAAACCAGATAATCATACATCTAGTGTGTAATCTCCCGCAAGTCTTCAGGTCATGAAATCATCCGTAGCGATCCTCCTATAGTGCTCATCCCACGAAAATAGGGGGATCAGGTATCAAAGACCATGGAAGTAGAAAACTAGCATAGCGTGATACCATTTTAACATCCAATTTATTAAAAAATAATAATAAAATTACACTCACATTTGGTTCAATCATAATAACATAGTCAGAAAATAGCGATGTCTGTAAGGGGGGGCATGCACACTTTTTCACTTATTCAAGTGGACCTTTAGATATTAACTAAAGTGTTAGCAACAACATTAAACTCATTTTTATCTCATTATATACATCTGGATCAAGCTGGCTTTGTTCTTACTAGTCAAGCTCCTGATCAGACCCAGAGACTAATAAATATAATTTTGGCGCTATGCTCTAATTGGGACAACTATGGCATGCGGAAGGAAATGCTATTATCATTGGATCTTCATAAGATCTCTGTGTCCTTGGACTACTTATTTTATGTATTAGAACGCTATGGGTTTGGTCACAATTTTTTGACTATACTACAGACCTTATACAGTACACCCACAGCCAAACTTAATGTAAAAGGTTATGGTTCACAAATCATAAATATGTGCAGAGGCACGGGACAAGGATACCCCCTTTCTCCCATTATCTATTGTTTATCTTGGCATTGGAACCCTAAGTAATAAAAATTAGAAATCACCCTGATATTAAAAGGCATATATTGTGGTGACAGAGAACATAAATGTGCCCTTTTTGCAGGCAATATTCTAATGCTTCTCTCCTCCCCATTAACTTTGCTACCCAATCTATAACGAACATTGCAATACTTTACTGACATTCCTGGTCTTAAACGTAATCACTCAAAATCAGAGGCCTTAAGCATCACTCTTAATACCAATACCATCCAAACAATATAAAAATCATACCCCTTTAAATGGCAAAAGTAAACTCTTGCATATCTGGGAATTTTTCTTACGCTTTCCTTTCACACCTTATATAAAGCCAATTATCCCCCATTATATAAAAAACTGTCATTAGATCTTCAATACTGGGCAGGTTCTCCACCCTCATGGTTTGGAAGACTATACACAATCAAAATTAATATCTTACCAAAATTATTATATTTGTTCAGAGCATTGCCTCCATATGCCTGACCTTAAATTACTCCAACGGAAAATATCAAACTTTATCTGGGTGAATAAAAAACCCTGAGTGAATGCACACACTTTACACGCACCAAGATTGCAAGGAGGTTTGGGACTACTGGATTTAGTAAAATACTTTCATGTGATGCAGTTGGCTCAACTAATCCCTTTTCATTCAAAGTCACCACAACCCTCGTGGATGAAAATTGAATATTCTCTTCATCCATCGAAACCAAATGGCCATTTAATATGGTTACAAAACAAAAATAGACCACCTATAATGTGTCCTGAACTTTCATTTTCTTTAAGTTTATGGGACAGACTAAGTATAGCCCATAAATCTATTTCTCCCCATGTTCCTTTAGCTCCCTTAATCGGCAAACCTTCATTTGCCCCAGGTCTCGATCCATTTGTTTTTTACTTGAATAAAGGTTTATTACGAATTGCTGATTTTTATGACCATAGGGGTGTTTTAAGAATTCAAACATGACGAGAGAAATTAAAATTTCCTGATTCTGAGATGCAACATTATTCCCTGATTTTGCGTTATATACAGACTTTACCCGATCTGACGTCTTCCACTTCAATGGAATGCTTATCTAGATCTTTTGATAAACATACTGGTCACATTTCAAAAGTTTATTCTATTTTGATTTCTAATTCAGAAAAATTATTTTATATGCATAAATGGGAACAAGATCTGGATGAAACAATTTTGACTGATGAGTGGTTCAAGTTAGCGCAATACGCCTCTAAATCCTATATTAATACTTCCCTGATAGAAACTAATTACAAAGTATTACTAAGGTGGTATATGGTACCGATTAGAATAGCCAAATATTTCCCAGAGGTATCACCACTAAGTTTTAGGAGATGTGGTATAGATAGCACTATGTTCCATATTTGGTGGATGTGTCCAAAAATAAAAAAAAATTGGATACGTGTTTATAATTTCATATAATGCTTAACCCAAATTAACCTTATTAAATCTCCTAAACAAGCATTGTTGGGATGCCCTATTGAAAATTCTCGGGGGCATACGAGAAAATGTATAGCGTTCATCTTTACTGCTGCTAGAAAAGCAATAGCCATAATCTGGAAATCTCCTACTGTTTCCATTAAATTGGTTAAAAATAAATTGTCATGTACAATGATTAATGAACGTCTTACAGCAATATTACTAGAAAAACAATGTTCTTTTTACAAAGTATGGAAATCCGGGATAGACTATTTATCGAATTGTTTATGATCGGTTTAATATTTCTTGCATATTGTGTATTCATTTTTTCAGTTCTCTCTATTTTCAATTATTTTATTTTATTTTCTTTCTTTATTGTACTTTTCTCCACTCCTTTTTGTTCATGTTAAAGATGTCTCTCTTAAAGATATGATTCTTTGCAACAATCTCTTACCGGTAGTTGCAGTTTGTATTAAAAAAATTATGGTTAGATTATTGTTATTATTATAATACAGGATTTATATAGCGCCAACAGTTTGCACAGCGCTTTACAACAGTCAGTACACTTACAATACAAATTAATACAGGAACAATCAGAGGGCCCTGCTCATTAGAGCTTACAATCTAGAAGGGAGGGTCAAGTGGAAACAAAAGGTAATAACTGTGGGGGATGATCAGGTGGAGAAAATAAAAGTACAGTTGTTAGATGGAGGCAGGATAGGCTTCTCTGAAGAGAATGGTTTCCAGGGATCGTCTAAAAGCAAGCTAAGATGCTGATACCCAGATATTGGAAACAGATAACATGCCCCATCCTGGAGGAATGCAAAAGGGAAGTGGAGGTTATAAAGGAAGCAGAAAAGTGGGTGCATGAGACCAGAAACCAACAGGAGAAATTCAAGAAAATATTGGTAGGTTGCAAGCACCACGCACCAGAGATGGAGACAAGTTAAAAGAAAGGGAAAGAGAAAGAAAAGAGACATTAGATAGTAAGTAAAAGATCCTTATCCCCCTTAATAAAAAAGGGAAACACCTGAAATTAAGTAGATGGATAATGGATGAACTACAACATTTTTAGGAGTATGTAAATGGTTAAGTGTTGTATGTCGGTTATAGAGGGAGAACTCCCCCTTTTTTCCCCAATTACCTTTTTCTTTTATTTATGTATTTATTTATTTTATTATAAAAATATTAAGTGTAACACAATATGTAGTTAGAATCATTGTTAACACCCATAATATTTTTGAATATGTAGGCACAAACAAATATAGAAATTAGATAACATATTTATAATAAAAAAAAAGAAAATAAATAGTGTTTATCTAATTTCTATATTTGTTCACGCCTACATATTCAAAAATATTATGTGTATTAACAGTGATTCTATCTACATATTGTGTTACACTTAACATATTTATAATAAAAAAAAAGAAAAAAAATAGTGTTTAAGTGTAACACAATATGTAGATAGAATCACTGTTAATACACATAATATTTTTGAATATGTAGGCATGAACAAATATAGAAATTAGATAAACACTATTTATTTTCTTTTTTTTTTTGTTTACTTTATCACAGTACTCGCTGAAATATTAAGGCCTCATACACGCAGACGTTTTTACAGCAGCTTTTTTGAGCTTTTTTTGCTGCTTAAGAAGGCAACTCCATGTTATTCAATGGGCTCATATACACCATGGCATTTTTGAGCTGTAACAGGCATGGTCGTTTTTAAGCTCCAAAAAAAAACCAAGGACCAGCGCCTTTAGAGGCACCAGCGTTACAGCAGTTTTGACGCAGGCGCCGAAAAAAGCTCAAAAACGCGCATTAACGCTATACGATGTTTTTTAGCATCAGCGTTTTTAAGCTGTAAAAATGTTTACGTGGGTAATTTGAGAGTGGAAAATAGCAGAGGGATGTTGTTTTTTTTTAGGCCTCATGCACACGGACGTTTTTACAGCCGCTTTTTTGAGCGTTTTTTGCAGCTTAAAAACGCCTGTCCATGTTAATCTATGGCTTCATGCCCACCTAGGCGTTTTTGAGCTGCAAATGGCATAGGCGTTTTTAAGCTGTAAAAAAAACCCAGGACCAGTGCATTCCGTGGCGCGGAGCTAGAGCTGTAAAAACGCGCACAAACGCGCATAAACGTACAACATATTTTCTTTGTTTTCTGAGTGCTATAGCCAAGAGATGTGTTTCTTTAAAAACGCTACTTAACGCTAACGCTAAAAAACGTGCAAAAACGCGGTAAAAATCGCGTTTTTAACACCGATTTTTCCAGGCGTTGGAGCTAGCTTTGCAGTCAGTTTTTTAAAACGTCCGTGTGCATGAGCACTTAAAACTCGCCTTAGCGTTAACGCTTAAAATCGTAGTTAAACGCGAATTGACGCCAAATCAAAACGCTATTAAAATCGTGTTTTTAAACGCTGCTTTTTTCCCAGGTGTTGTTACTAGCTTTACAGCCCGTTTTTTAAAACGTCCGTGTGTATAAGGCCTAAGAAAACACATGGCGCACAAGCACATAATGTTCACAAAGAGGATTGCCTCCTCTTCTTTTCCCCATCCAGGTTACACCCCTCCTACCTAGTCCCCCCCTTTTTTTTTCTCTTGGGGAATATATCAAGGGGAGCAGCCCCTATTATTTGACTGTTTTCTTTGTGTGATATGTATGATACAATGTTGTTATTTGTATAATACTTGTGAGGAAAAAAATAATAAAGCATAAGATTATTACAAAAAAAAAAAACTATGGGGGGTGAGCTGATGGAGAAAATGGAAATACAGTTATTAGGTGTGGGTAGGGTAGGCTTCTCTGAAGAGAAGGGTTTTCAGGGATCGTCTAAAAGCTAATAGAGTAGGAGATAAGTGGACAGATTGGGGTAAGGCATTCCATAGGATTGGAGAGGCTTTGGAAAAGCCCCGAAGGCAAGCATGGGAGGAGATGACAAGGGAGCTAGAGAGCAGGAGGTCTTGAGAGGAACGAAGAGAACGAATAGGTTGGTATTTAGACACTAGGCTAGTGATGTAGCTGGGGGCTAAATTGGGGATAGCTTTGTATGTAGTTATTAGTATTTTGAATTTAATTCTTTGGCCGAGCGGAAGTCAGTGGAGGGATTGACAGAGAGGTGTAGCAGATAAAGAGCGAATGGTAAGGTGGATGAGTCTGGCAGCAGCATTCATGATGGATTGAAGAGGTGATAGACTATGTAGAGGTAAGCCAATGAGAAGGGAGTTGCAGTAATCGAGGTGAGAAATGACCAGTGAGTGAATTGAGAGCTTTGTTGTGTCATTGGTTGGAAAGGGGCGTATTTTGGAGATGTTACAGAGGTTGAGGCGGCAGGATTTGGACAGTGATTGGACATGGTGCTTAAAGGAGAGTTCATAGTCCAGGACTATACCTAGAACCTTGGCATGTGGGGATGGGCTTATAGTTGTGCCATCGATTTTGACAGAGAGATCAGGGGAAGGGGCATATGGGGGAGGAAAAATTATAAATTTGGTTTTGGATAGATTAAAGTGGTTGTATACCCACATTTTTAACTTTTACCTACAGGAAAGCCTATAATAAGGCTTACCTGTAGGTAAAAAAAATATCTCCTAAACCTGTACGGTTTAGGAGATATTCCCCTCGGTATGCGCCGCTGACTGCAGCGGCGCATGCGCACAAGGGGTTTCTCGCCGTCAAAATCCGGCAGCAGCCGAGCGGCCGGACTGAAATCTCCCGCGCGCATGCGCGGGAGTGACGATATCGCGGCTCCGGCCACTCACAGCGCCGGAGCCGCGATACCCGGAAGAAACGCCGAGGGAGCATGTCAGCTCCCTCGGCGTGGATCGGGCCAGATGTCGGGGCCTCGTTCTAAGGTAAGTATTTCATAATGAGCTAGTATGCGGTGCATACTAGCTCATTATGCCTTTTGCTTTGCAGGTTTAAAAAAAAAAATAATAAAATGTGCGGGTTTACTACTGCTTTAAGTTGGAGGAAGTGGTGTGACATCCAGACTGATAGTAAATTAGTGATACGTGAGGAGACAGAGGGAGTGACAGAGACAGAGGGAGTTAGATGGTTCTTTCTATAGATAATTCTACCACACTGATGTTTATTTTTGACTATCTTGTATTTATATGATTGTACTTTTTCCTTTCTATTTGATATATCAATAAAAACTATTGAAACAGAAAGTTTGGCAACCCCTGCTTTTACATATTGACACAACAGGCAGCCTACTCTCCTGGTAAAACAAACCAGCAAAAATATGATCAGTGGGTATTGCCATTGGCATCACTTTGTCCAACATCCTTAGAATTAAAAATTGGAAAACCAAGGTGAAAAATTGTTGGCCAAAACAGTGCCTGCATCCAATCAGATCCAGGCACTGTTCAGGTATTCTGACAGCCATTGGTGTTGGCTCTCAGAAGTCAATAACCGACAAGGGATATTTGTCCACACACACTGTTCATCATCAATGTCAGGATGCTTTATTTCTTTTTATTCAGCTGCAGGCTAAACAAAATAAATTATGTATATATGAGCAACTTCTTAAGCTGGGGACTATTACCGTTATTCTAGAAAACTTCTTGCAATTGTTCTTAAAGGACAACTTTGCCAAATCCTTGACCCCTACTGTAGCAGCAGCACAACTTGGTCAATAAGACTTCTCCAGTATGTTAATTGGGCAGTGAAAGAGCAGCTGATAAGATCATCTCTCTACTATTTTAGAGCATTATCCCTTCTCTTTCACTCCAATTCCAGCTTTTCAAGGTATTAGAGGCTGGTAATTATTATTATTATACAGGATTTATGTAGAGCCAACAAATTGCGCAGCATTTTACAACATGATACATCAACTTGTAAATTTAATTATTTTTTAATGAAAACATTACTAGTGCATTTTTTTGTAATGCCTGGATTTTCCTTTTAAGGAATGTATGAGTCAGTCATTTGTCTACGAAAAATATTAAAAAGTATTTTCTTTTAAAAACCAACATCAATTACATAAAATCAAAGCTCAAGAAATCAGCCACAAATCTGGCACTTTCTTATATCTATGTAATATAAGCTATAGGTCCAAAATGGTGAATGTACAGACCAACAGTGAACAGTGCAAAGTAAGTTCAGCATAACCGCCCTGATTTAAGGAAGCAATTAGTCATGTGTACAACCTGCTGGGGCCATTGTTAGCTGTGAATGGAGGCAGCAGGGTCGTTGTTCTCATAATTGCATGCTCTTCTAAGCTTGTCATGCCCTCTAGGTGTGTGGTCTAGCCTACGTCCTAAAGACTGGAGAGCAGGGTGGTCCGACACGCCTTGCTCCGCTTAATAATTTTCCACAATTAGTTCAGCATTTTTTTTATTCTTATAATGGTTGTTTTAACTGACATTTTTTACATTTTGTATTTAGAGTGTTTTAGTGTGAATTCCACTCTTATTTTCTTATTTTCATTTATTTCTACTGCCACACAGATCTACAAAGGGCAAAGAGGTACAACATATTTGATATGGGCCAATACAATCCTTTCAGACAACTCATCTGTGTATGTCAGATTAGGGCAAAAGAATCATAAAAACAGTTGACTGGCTAAACTGGAAGTTCTTATTGGTGGAAGTTTTATTTGCACTCTGGGACAGGGTATGGAGATGTAAATTCAAAATCATTAGTTGAAATGCACATGTGCAGCATGAGTGAGGTAAAATATCATAGTAGGGGTATTTAAAACAAAGTAGATAAAAAGTGGTAAAAAAAAAGAAAAAAAGAAGCACTTGTGGGTTTAACTAATCATTTTTTAATATACAGTAATTCTCCTATAATTGGCAGGGGGTGCTTATTATGCCTACATACTTTTGCTAATAGGTGTCCCTCGTTCCGTCTCATAAAGTTGGGAGATATGGGTAGTCCACTGTTTCTCAGTGTTGATATCTATATAGTCACGGACCACAATTCATGGGAACACCTTGACGTGGCAGTACAGCTTCACATATTTTTTGCAAATGTATGCAAACCCAGCGGGTTGAATGGAAAAAAAAACTGACAGTTCCGGTTGGGGCTTATGTACTAATGATCCAACATTAATGCAGCAAACTCCCCCACTGAGCTGTTGTGTTCTGAAAGGGTCTCGGGTCTCCCGCCATACAGTGGGCTCGTGCCTCCTGTGGCTCTTAAAGGGGACAACGTACCCATACGTTGTTTTGTAGGAATGTGCTGCTTTGCCGGCGGATATATCGGCATGAGCCGGTCGGCAAGTGGTTAACTTCACTGTTTCAGGTTAGTAACTCAGAAAGTATTGCTGTTAGTATAGACACTTAGAATTTTCAAAAAATGAACAGCAATATCAGTCTCTATATTTCTCTCAGCACAAATGCCTCTTTCAGGTTCTGTTTGCTGGCTAGGACTAAGTCTTGGCCTGGAGAGATTTTGTACTGTTGATATTCTATTAGATGTTCTGAACTTCCTGACAGTGCCAGGAAAATTACTGTGGTTAATATAAAAAAAAATACCTTCCTGTCTGTTTGCAGATATTTCCAGATCAATGACAACTAGATCTAAAGAAATGCAATATCAATCTGACATTCATAAAATTGAATGCTGTTATTTTCAAAGGCTCCTGGTAGCCCGTTGTATGGTCCTAAAAGGGTCAGGTTTTATCAGAGAAATGATGTACTAGGCAAAGCTCATTGAGTACTAGGATACCAATAAATTCCAATAAATGTTCACTCTGGACACTTCCCTAACCCATTAAATTCTTTACAACTTCGTTCCTCATAAATTGGATCCAGTCAGGGTTGGATCAACTGAGTTGATAAAACTCAAAAATGGTATCAATCCTGATAAACAAAATAATTATTATGGTAGTTTAATAGACGTACAAAGAGAAAATAGCAACGTTGTACTAACCCCACCTAGCAACTAATCCGATTTTATCTTTTTTCAATTTAAAATATTCAGAAGAAGGAAATAAGACTGATAATCTCATAAAAAAAATTACATATTCTTTATAAACTATTACTTTTTACTTTTACTATACTTTGAGTATATATTTTTTCTCTTCAAGATGTACAGTGTAGTACTGTATACTGCTCAAAATGTCAGCTACTTGGTACGATAAAGCAACACTGTCTTCTGTCTAAATATTAAAAGAAAGTAAAAGCAATGTGGGGTGCCAGGCTTGCATCTGGCACCCCACATTGCTTTTTCTTTCTTTTAATATTTATTTTCTGTGATCACATGTCATAATTGTGTTTATTTTTATGACTTTTTAAATAAAACCCAATGGTTACCCTCTGACCTGCACCATTTGGAGCTTTCTTTTTCCTTTATATTTTTTGTGGACCACCTTCCACATTTGGGGTCGGTACCCCAAATGCGACCCATCTGATCCTGACACTCTGAGAGACGCTTCGAGAGACGTTCACCACAGTCTTTTAACATCGGAAGCCTCCCCAGTACCCATTCGGACTACCACCAATCTACCTTTGGTTCCACGTGTGGACCCCAAGCGATGTTGACTCAACCGTCGTATGACAGATGAGTCCATCTTCTCTAAAAAATAATAGTTGATTCTCATTTGCGAAGTGGCTAAAGTAGGGACAGATACCCCGCTGGGTAGGGCCAACATAGTAGCCCTAGGCAAATGTTCCTGAAAATTAGAGGCACTGTTGTCTTCTCTGCTATTTCCCAGGTCTCCAGTCCTGTGACATAGGTTTTGCGCTGTTCTTTTTTTTTTGCAATAAAATGTTTATTGAAGCAAAGGAGGAAATACAAAATGAGGAAATCGTAGAAAGTCTTATACATGACGTATGTGATATTTTAAACATAAGCTCACAAAAAGAACTGCAAGCTTAGATTTACATCAGAAAAGCATCATATATTGTGGGGTATTTAAAGAAATATTAATTTAACCAAGCATGTATAAAAACAGTAGAATAAGGCAATGTTGTAAGATAGAACAAGGACATGGGAAGAATCAATAAAGGTTCTTAATGAGGGTGGCAGAGGTCAGTATGGTCCAGCAATATATTCGCAAGACCCAACACAATTAAGTGGAGTAAAAATATTTAATAAAAAAGTAATTAGGCAGTAGTTAACCATGTGGTCGAATGTGCCTAACCTTACCTTTATTAGTCCAATATTATATAGAGAAAATATTTGACAGAGAGAAAATATTTGACATAGAGAGAAAAGATTTGACAGAGAGAAAATATTTGACATAGAGAGAAAAGATTCAACAGAGAGAAAAGATTCTGGAATTGGGTGGGGGAAGTAAAATCAAAATAATGATGATGATGAATGTTATTGGCTGATTGTAACCAAAGAGGAGGAGCAGTAAAATAGCTAGAACTAAGTAAACACCTACAGCCAACTTTCACTTACGATTGCTAGCAGAGAGAGACACACACACTGAATCATTTCAGAAGACAGTCAATCTTAGCTGGTCCGTTTGAATTGTCACTTGTCAGAGAACCCAAATTATTATTAAGCCTAAGCACAGCAGCCTTTACAATAGTGAAGCAAGCTACAGTTCAACTTAACTTTTTCCTAATAATCTGCTGCTATTGTGTTAGTGTGAGAACCTTATAGTGATACTAGGGTTGCTGCTAGTGTTGTTGTGATAGCCTCAGAAGCTGCCTGTGTTGTGGGGGGGATTTATTATTATAGAATCTTGTTACCTGTCTGATCAGTGATCATTGTCACCAGTCCACCAGTTTCTGTTTGAACGAGTAAATAAAATATATACAGAAACACTTGTAGATGGCCCAGGAACGTCCTCCAATGCCTCAATGTTGCTCTCACAATGGGTTGCTGACATATTTGTTATTATCAGACACTCACTATCTGACACCTGACACTGTGAGACTTAGACCATTCATTCAACATGAACAACGGTGATTCGACAAAGCAACGAAAAACACACACGTTTATAATAATATTCGATGGAGCATCGAAACTGTACGACGCTGCAATCGTACATTTCCGGAGTCAAATGCTCCGCCTATAGAGTTTAGCAGCTCCGTTGAATCTTCTTTATACAGTCGACAGACACCATAAGCCTTCAAAGACAGATTAGACCGTAATTCATGTGGATTTTCGGACAAATGCAATTTTTGAACGAAAAACGAAATAAATAAAAACATTTCGGGAGTAACTAAATAAATTTATTTTTTGGATGAAAACGAGATTCTGAAACAAAATATTTCACTCTGCACATGTCTACATTTTATGGAATTTCTCTGTAGACTTCCTGGCAATGGCTAGCGTCTCTTCCACATTATAGATTTCTTCAACCAATACGGAACCATTCGGTAATTGTAGGGGTGTGTTTTGCTGGGGATCAAGATTTTTGCAGCATTTAAAAGATGTCTAGTTAAAGACCTCCTATAGTGTTTCATGGAGCAGTTTGCGATATTCAAGATGAAACAGCCAGGGGAGAGTATTATTCTTGTTTTCGTAATGTGCGTGATTAGCTCTCGCACTTTGCTCCAGAAGGGGGCTATTGGAGGACAGTCTCACCAGACATGCAACATATCACCGTGTGATTGGTCACATCTCCAACAGGAATCCGAGGACAGTGGGATCCACTTTTTTATTTTGACTGGAGTAGCATACCAGTGAGTCAATAATTTGAAGGGCATTTCTTGCAGTTTGGTGCTGATCGAACATTTGTGGACAAAGACAGAGGCTTGTTTCCATTGCTCGTCCGAGAAACTTACTTGGAATGCTTTTTCCCACTATGCTCAGGCTCCACTAGGTTTGTCATGTCTCGCCAGGAAGCCAGGAGTACATGAGTGAAGTAGTTTTAGCTACAGGGTTCCCCGAAAGGCAAATGGATTTGAAAGGAGACATTGGCCTAAGAAGCTTAGGTTTATCGTGGGACATGCACACATAGTTATGCAACTGGCGGTAGGTCCAAAAGGAAAGGTGTTGTTGAAAACCCAGTTCTGCTGGCAGAGAGTCAAAAGATTTCAACTTATTCTTAGAGAGGTGAGTGTCTGTCATTAGGTGCAATAAACTGAGAACCCATACCAGGAGGGAAAGCGGGATTATGAACAATAGAAGTGAGTGGGTTGGTGGTTGAAGAAATGTCAAGCTCTGTGGTCACCCTATGAAACACTCCCAATGTTGCCCCAGCTAGAGGGTGTTGTTGTATGTTGTGGGGGAATCTTCCCCCAGGGGATCCATGGAAGGATTTTTAGGGGTAGGGTTATCAAGTCTCCTTCCAAGGAGACCAAATGTTTGTTTTCACCGTGACAATTCCATTCAAGGATTCTCGTTAAGTGTGCAGCATAGTGATAGAGTTTAAAATCTGGAACTCCTATACCACCACGTTCTTTGGGCTTAGTAAGAATGTTAAGACTAATACGTAGGTTTTGTCCCATCCATATGAAGTTGTGAACAATGGAATAAAGTTGTTTAAGAAATTTGTTGGGGCGCGACATTGGTAAAGTGTGCAATATTGTCATTTTAAGTATGGCCACCCTGCCAAACCAGGAGAAGAGTTGAAACGTCCACCTGTTCAAATCATGTTGTATGTTTTTTAGTAGGGGTTGAAAATTAGTTTGGTAGATGTCCGTAAGTTTGGCTGTGAGTCCAACGCCTAAGTATTTGAGTGGTGAGGTTTCCCATGCAATGTCCTTCTAAGTGCCGCTTGCACTGTCACTCTGCCTAACGGCCACCCCCTATGCAGATGCTGCTTTAGTAACATACACCTTACCAATGTGAAAACCTTGCTGCTGGAAACGTGCCATTGTGCCGCTAACATGGCTAAGAACTTCCACACCTGTGTTGCCAGGGCTATTGTGTCGCTGATACTATACTGTTATGCTAAGTACTTTGCTACTGTTACTACAGATACATTACTAGTGCTGGTGATTGTGATTATTGCTCCACTTCTTATCTGCTTACCTACAACCAAACCAAATAATAATTGTGCAACCTTACTTTGGACTCTGTGTGCCATTCTTCCAACTTGGGTGCCAACCACCTAGCCTCACCCACACCTGGCTACTCCCTTTAGATAGAACAAATGAGAAGAATTTGCCTGGAAAAACAATTCAAATTCAAGAGCTAAAGACAGGTGGGGCATCTAGTGGTGAAAAGTGAGAACTGCATTTCTAACACCTTGCTACTTGGGGGCAGGTCTTAGGTGTGTCAGTTTTATTTTGGGGAGTCAGGGACTAAAACTTGCATCCTGCACTGAAGGTCTTCCTGGATGCAATGGAAAAAAACAAAGGTTGTAATGACTGCACCCAATGTTTTCCTTTCAAATTAAAATGTCCTTAATGGCCACCCAGACATTATTCACAAAAAAAGAGATAGTGATTTGGGACTATTATATTATTATCAAGTCCTGTTGTTTAGCAACCTGACGGGTGTATACAATCAGTTGGCAACCCTATGCATTCAGTCCTGACCACTATCCTATGTGTGAATCCTATGTGTACGGCCAGTTCTTTTCCCTAGCATTGAAACAAGCTACAAATAGTCCAGTCACTGCCCGTCCTGTTTTCTCTGTTCTTTATCACTGGCATCTCTTTCAACTTAAAAATTCCTCTTTTCTTTTACTACTATTCACTGATGTCATGTAAAATTATATTATTGCATGATAGAATGAATACATGAAGCAGTACACGTGCTGAAGCCAGCACATTGTGTAAAAAGCAAAAACGCCAACATCTTCCATTGTTTAAATGTGCGAAAAGAGGCCTTGATCTACAAGGAGAATGCTGAAGAACATTTAATCAGCTGGAATAGTGTGTGCCCTGTAAAGTCTGCTTCCAGTTGGATGGCTGAGTGTTGAGGAGAGCCAGGACTCACGGTCATAGGACAATCAGATTATTAGATGGGGCTGATAGCAAAATTGGAAAATTGTGATTTGTAGATAAGTAAAGTCAGAGGGGATTGTACAAGCCATAGATTCACATCTGGATTTGATTATACGTTGTGTAATCTGTGGCCAGTTAGCTTCTAATTTCTCAGAGAAACAGTACTGTACTGAGATATGAACTATTATAAATGGATCCAGTAGTATACAGCAGGAGTCTGTGGCATGCCAAAGGATGATGCTTGGTAAGCAACTGTATTACATTTTAGTTCCAACAGTTAAAGCAGCAGTAAACCGCAGCATTTAAAAAAAATGTGCTAGTATATTTTGCATCCAATGTAAATATATACTAAACACTGCAAGTTTAGGAAATATTCACTCTACCTACAGGTACGCCTTATTATAGGTTTACCTGTAGGTACAAGTGCAAAAAAGAAGTTTACTACCACTTTAAAGCATAGCTAAAGCCAAACCTTTGTGTCTAGTTTTGAAAAGTTTGGAAAGGGTAAGGCCCCTAACACGTGTTTTCTTTGCTGTTCTATTGGGGAGGTTTCCCTTCCTTTCCTGTCTTGAGATCACTCATACGTGAGCGGAGGGCAGCTATAATTGGAACAAGTGTCCACATTGCAATAATTATTTTCCAGTCCTGTTCAAGTGACTTAAAATCAACTACAAATTTTAGATCTACCACTCTATGGAATAGCTGCGGCATTGCCCCTTTCACTTAAATGTGACAGTTTTTTTTGCTGCAATAAAATGCATAGCATTGTGGCTACAGCATGTGTATACCCCATACAGCTGCCTTTTGGGAGGGGGGGGGGGGGGGGGGTGATGTAAAAACACAGCTATGGCCAATGTAAACATGCCCACATTATCACACTACAGTATCAATGGGATCAATAGCTTTACTGGCACATGCTTGAGATTAAAGTAGTTCTTAATAGCGGCACTTTTACAAAGTGGTGCTATTGCTGCACCAAATGCAAAACAAAAAGTTACCTCCAGTTCATAGATAAGGAAACTGGAGGTATTTAAGATTAACTCTATGTTAGCATACAGAGACAGGCAGAGTGCCTGTCTCCGTACACTGCGTAGCAGAGCAACATGTTTACCACCGCTACCCCTCTACCTGTCACTGGTTGTCAAAAATGCTGTCTGTGACAACAGTTAACAGGCTCCTAGCAGCCATTGATGCTGACAGTGGTCAGAGGCTGATGAGAAATGTCAGGCATCAGCAACAGGGATGGTCAAGTCAGCTACACTCAGGAAACTGGCACCAGACTATGTATGCTTTAAGTAAGATTTATTTACAGTGAAAAACAATCCTTCCAAACCAGCACACAACAAACGTAAAAATATAAGTGAACCAAAAACTCAGTAACAGAATACCTGACTATTAACTAACAAACAGAAAGTCAACTAACTATATACAATATATAAAAAAATGGAGAACACAAAGAAGCTGGGTACAAGGCAGCAGGATACAGGGTACAGTGTACAGGGCAGGAGCAGGAACAAGATAACGGCTATCAGTATCTGGCAACAAGCAAAACACTGGAGCAAAAGGCACTGATAGGTGAGGACCTAAATACCCTCCCAGCAGCCAGCATCAGGTGGAAACTGGTTATTGGGATCTGCTGGCTGGAATACACTCGCTGGTGGACACCAGAACTACAACCTTCCACTTGATGGAAGCACAGTACGTGAAATAGGTCTTGACAGGGAAGCTGCTTGACACCAGGCAGTAGGCAAATTCTATAGCCAATACCAGACTTTTTATTCTCTAGAGGACAGGTCAGCTGCAAGTCTGAACTGCAGGACTGCTGGTCTTCAATTGTTGAAGAGGTATATGTGAATAGGCAGAAGCAAGGTGGAAAGGATCTGGTGCAGGCAAATGCACTATGGGTGTCCTAGGTGTCCTTAGGAATATATTGACACCAGTCTTGACAGGGAAGCTGCTTGACAGCAGGCAGTAGGCAAATTGTATAGCCAATACCAGACTTTTTATTCTCTAGAGGACAGGTCAGCTGCAAGTCTGAACTGCAGGACTGCTGGTCTTCAATTGTTGAAGAGGTATATGTGAATAGGCAGAAGCAAGGTGGAAAGGATCTGGTGCAGGCAAATGCACTATGGGTGTCCTTAGGAATATATTGACACCAGCAGCAAATCGTGCACCCTGTGCATTTTGAACATGGTGCAGGAAATGTGCATGGAATGCAGATGTTCTGGTGTAAAGAAGTCCTTAGTCATTTTGCAGAGGTGAATAAAGTGTTATAAATGGGCTGCAGAGATTGCTGCTCCAGATTCTGGGTCACATGACCAAAAGCCTAGGCATTTAGTCAAGGGTTTTTTTTTTTTTTTTTTTAAATACAGGAGTGTTAGCTGATCTGAATTGTGATCCTCTACTTCAGCAGACTAAACTAAACTACTCTAAACTAGTTGCCAGCCATATGTTCTCATGGCGAACAGCTGATTGAACAGATTAGAAACATATTCATTATTGTTCTCCTGCTGAAAATCCAGCATATCTCCTGTTCTGGACTGTCCACTCTTCACAGATGTCATACGACTGAGCCAAGCTTACAAGTGTTCTCTAATACCTGTGTGTAGACATATTCAGTAATACAGTGCTAGGAGAAAAGAACTAGTTCTAAATGCAGTAACACATATCAACCAATCAGAATCCATCTTGTGCTGTCTGGACTAAAGTACAGGCTGTGATTAATATCTGCATCTAACACTTGATAATTCACATCTGTATCTCGCACCGTGTATAGAGAGTCCCGTAGAAAAACACCGCAGGGGGTTGGCGCAGGGATGGCATGACATGTGCCTTGACAGCACAGTCGCCGTTTTAACTAATGCCTCGGGCCGCTTTAAGAGCTGAGGGGAGGCGGAGCTGGGGAGCGGAGCTACGGCATGGCACTCAATAGCAGTGTGCCATACTTTCACTCAGAGGGCAGAGGAGGAAGCGATCCCCACCCACTCTCCCTGGTTCTATTGGGGTCTGTTAGGTTGGGGTATTCAAGGTGGAATGCAGGCGGTGCTTGGGGCTTTTGAAGAGGAAATGCGAGGTACATGTAGAAAAACTGTTGTACCCATCCATGGGATGGGGGTGGTTAATGGTACTTCCAGGTTACGAGGGGTTAACCGGGAAGGGTTAATAGGGGAAGGTCACTGCGATGGTTTGGGTATAGCCTCCGAGACAGGGGATTCCATCTGGAGGTCAAGAGGTCAAAAGTTGGAAGTCGTTCGCAGTGACCATTGTGTTTTTTATGTTTTACCCATGACCCGTTTAAAAGGCTATGAATGTTTACAGTTATTTAAAAGTTATTTATGGTATTTTATTAAAGTATATTTTGTTAATAAATTAAGGCCGGATGGCCATTTACTCCATACCTAGTCCAGTCATTTGTTAAGGTGGGATGGGGTTTGGAGGGGGGGTGCCTGTCATGGGTGGAAGGTTATAGATATACATTACAATGGGCTTAAGTCCTACAAATGTCATGAATAGGCAATTGTTAATAAGTGGAAACATTCCTCTTTTAGCTTGTTTCCTCATGTCCTCTATGATTTACATCCATTTACATGTATACAAACATTGTGCCCTATGAGCAACATAAAACTTTAGTGTTTGCCTTAACACCCAGAGACCAGCACCTGTTTGATAAGTAGAGATATGGAAGAACGTTTTGTAAATCACATGGAAATAGATCTAAGATTTGCATACCTATCCGGCAAATAGTTTTTGCTGGCTGGTCTGTTTTAATAAATGATACATGTTTTTTTCCTTGTAGTTGTGACTATATCACAAATATAACAAATGACATAATTTTGCTACTAGTTAAAGTGGAACTCCAGCCAAGAGTGTAAATAGTAGGGAAGGCCTTGCTGCTTGATGTTTTTAGTGTCCCTGTTGTCCAGGATTTGCCCTCACTTCCTGTTCTTTGGCTAGTGGTCAGGACTGGAAGAAGGGGTGAATCCTCGTAAAGAGGACCACCCTCCCTGCAAAAAAAAAGTCATTAATATATAATACATTACATATAAACAAACCCGCTTACGTATGTCCATGCTGCCTTTCCATCTCGTGGATCCTTTTTCAGAATGCCTCTTTGCAGCTTATGTCCCTTCTCTCGCATTGCCATTCCAAGGGCTTGGCTTGGCTGGAGTGACACCTCCCGAGAGCCTGGCGGTTCGCAGCCTGTGATGCGGCTGGAGCTGGCATGTGGTTTTACCTTGTTTTTTAATTAAACACTCCTATATGTAGATGCAATGATTTTTGTACTTATTTGAGCAAGTTTTTACACTATGGCGCTCTCCCATCTTCTTCCTTTTTGGTATACCTATATGGAGTGAAAGGTGGATCTTTGCATTACTCATTTATTTTGTCTGGGAAAACTGGATACTATTCAAGTATTGTTTTTTCCCCAAACATCTGTATAGGGAACATTTTGGAAGATTCATCATATTGATGCCAAATTTGATTGGATTAAATAAATGTTATATTTTATATACGGCTGGATATGGCTGGTGAGTGCAGTTCTGTGGGTGGTGAAAGGACATGCGGTGGACTCAGTTTTAATATCATATACATCATATACATCTTGCACAGTGGCACTTTGTCTGGATTAATTTTTGGAGCAAAAGACACCTAATTTTTTGGGCACAATTGAATGTATAATGTTTTTTATATGAACTTTATGTTGTTTTATTTATTTATTTATACAGCATATGCATTCATTTATTCACTTATAAACTTTGGGATTTTGATAAATAAACAGTATATAATTTGCACAATTTGTTTTGGAGTATTTTGATCATTGATGAAATTAATTGTTTGTATTTTATTTTATTTATTTGATTATTTATTTTCAATTTTTTTGGGGGTTTTAGCACAGTCACATATTTTATTTAAGGTATATTTTGAAAATGATGTCACCCAATGCATGTCTAATATGGTATGCATGATGTCATGTGCCTCATCTTGCGCAAGCATCGCATGACATTACACTTATCATTTTGCCCCGAGATCTCATGAGATCTTGCGAAGACTCTAATGCCATATTGCACATGCGTGAGATGAAGCACATGTCCTGCTTTGTATTTTCTCGTTGAAGGCAAAGTGTTCTCTGATTCGAAGAGGTGGAGAATAAGATGTCACCGCCCCTCATATCCACCTTGTGCAATCGGAGAGCACTTTGTATTCATTGATATAATGAGATCTCTGAAAGGCGCCCATGCTGAACAGATGACCTCCTGTGTTCACAATGTAGCTGGACAGCCATTCCACATGGGACTCAGAAACTAGAGGCTAAGATCACTGTAGTAATGGTGTGAACTACAGTGGCTTCTAGTTTCTAGAGAGATCCCAAAAATATGTTATAAGCATAGTTACATTCCAAGCTGGCCCAATTAACTGTGCAAACATTTTCATACCTGGACTTCTTCATTAAAGTACCCTGAAGCACAGAAATTGGGATGGCCAACTGTCCACCTAAATTTGTTTTACTTTCTGCCAATCATAATTGTGTGGGTGTGATATCTGTTCAGTTGTATCTAACTCTTGGTGACACTCTGGGCACCATGTCTGATACAGCTGAAAGCCTTTTCCATAGAATTTTCTTGACAAGCTCTAGGTAGATTGCCAGGTCTTTCCTTAAAGCGGAATTAAACCCTGATGAGTTTAATTCCTCTTTCATTCCCTGCAAAGGTAAAGCATAATGCATCACATAGTAGTCCATTATGTGTCACTTACCTGACACAGGAGCCAGCGAAGTCACCGCTGTCCCCTGTAGTCCGGGGCATCCATCTTCTCGGTGGGTCTCGCTGCTCCGCCGCTGTCATTCGGCAAAGCCGCGATGACGTCACTTCCGCTCATGCGCACGGGAGCCGCCACACGCGGCATATCGCCGTTGACGGGTGCCTGCGTGCCGCTTTCTATGGCGCATACGCTGTAGACAGCGGTGCCTGTCTTTCGGCAAATATCTCCTAAACCGTGTAGGTTTAGGAGATATTTCTTGGACCTACAGGTAAGCCTTAATCTAGACTTACCTGTAGGTCAAAGTGTGTTGTAAGGGTTTACAACCACTTTAAAGCTCCGAATCTGTACAGCCAACTTGTACACACATACTATGGCTAATTTAGACAAGAAACTATAACCTTCCAAAATGTCTTTGGAGTGTGGGAGGAAACCGCAGTATCTGGAGGAAACCCATGCAAGCACAGGAAGAACATGCAAGTTCCCTATCATATAGCTGGTTGCAGTCCGGCCCCGTGCACTTAAATGGGTCACGTACGCTGTTGGTACTGTCATGTCATTTGTACAGCACTGAGTGTCTACATGCCCTACTTTGAGTGGGCGGTCAGGGGGCATTAAACCTGCTCTTTGATCGATTGGTTTTACCGTCCCCTGGCCACCTACATGAATGAGCCCTAACAGTGGCTTTCCCTTTGCTTTGCAGAAATTTTCTCTTATGTGTTGTTGTGTCTCTGGGAGAGGAAATAAGGGGAAATCTCCTCAACATGACACAAAATTAAAGATATATTTAAGGGACTTACTATTCTATACTTAATCCCAAAGATTTTACATACGCTTTATGCTCAGCTCATATGTAACGTGCAGTAATTGCGGACATGAAAATATTAGCCTTAAATGGAGGCAGATGGTGCATAGTAAACACTGCAGCCATATTCTGCTCAGACGTATTACAGGTACTTTGAAACAGGAAGATGGGAGCCACTGTAAAATGTTGCACAGATGAGTCACCGTGCTGTAATTTCATTATCCCGCCGAGAACCATTACTATT
This sequence comes from Lithobates pipiens, assembly GCF_037356315.1. Lineage (NCBI taxonomy): Eukaryota > Metazoa > Chordata > Amphibia > Anura > Ranidae > Lithobates > Lithobates pipiens. The sequence goes on from NW_027507758.1 coordinate 542,269,096, forward strand.
AATTCTTAATTTAGAGGATAAACCCAATTCCACAGAGAAAGGCTGCATGCAGCTCAGAACAGTGCTGTAATCATGTCAGGACTTCCCTGGTGTTTGCTTTGAATATAAATGGAGAACAACAAAGAATATGAATCATTGTCAACATAATAATTTATCTTTAACAAGGCTCTGCAGGCCAGTGATGCATGGTTACCCCAATCCTATAACCCCTTTTCTATACTTTTGTATCTGGAGCAAAGTCATCTGTAAATATACTAAATTAAACGTTTCTGAGCATACCTCCCAACTTTTTGAGATGGGAATGAGGGCACACCTATTAACAAAAGCATTTAGGCATAGGACACACCCCTGGTCACGTCCCTTTAAGGAGAATTATACAAAAAAAAAAGTAAGTTAAACCTGCACAAGCTTTTTTTTGTACCACTATTATTCCTTTATACTGGCTTTTGAATTTATCAAATGCAGAAATTAAGAAACTGGATGAAAGGTTTAGCAATAGGAAACACTTTATCAAACATAAATAGTGCATTTTATATACATCTATATAGATCAGGCCAAAAATGAGGGACAAATGAGGTGGAAAGAAGAGCAGAAGGACTTTGTTCCAAATCAGGGATAGTCCCTCGAAATCAGGGACATTTGGGAGCTATGGCTTAAGGCACCAGTATTTCCTAGTGTAGAAAGGTTGGCCTTCGGTGTGGAAGAACCGGTGCTGAGAGACAAGCATACAAACAGGGAATTAAAAATAATCTGCAACATCAGGGCTGTGCAAGGAAAAAAAAGCAAGCAGAGTTCAAAGTACTAGTTACAGGCTTTGCATGTAGGCTCCCTGCAGACGATCTTTCCCCCAATGCTGAATGCCTTGTTCTGCATTGTCTCTCTCTTTTGGTAAAAGCAAGACTTGGCTGCCTCCTCCCACAGCTGCCCTTCTGCTGACTGGTGATCTCCTGACTGGTCGTTTAAAGAGGAGCTCCAATTGCTTTTGTGTTTATTAAGAGTTAGGAGCTCCAAAAAGTGTAGCTGCTGACTTTATAATGATCACACACTTACCTGTCCCAGGATCCAGCAATGTGCTTACCTGGGTGGTCGCTTCTCTCTCTCTCCTCTACCTGGAGCCAGCATTTGAACTATGGGCACCCGGGTGTGATGGGTGAGCACTGCACATGCACGAGTTGCGCTGTGCCTCCTCAATGGTCCAGTAGTCTTTTGGGACCCAGTGACGAGTCCCGGAAGACTGCTGGGAGGGAGGGGAGAGGAGAACTTCCACTCATATCACTAAGGCAAAGTGGGAGCGGGTACCTGTCAATACTAGGTACCCGCTCCCCCCCAAACAAATGACATGCCAAATGTGACAGGGGAGGGCGAAGGTGTGTTTGAAGTGGGAACTTCCCCTTTTGGATGGAGCTCAGCTTTAATACTCAAAAAGCAGCAGGAGAGATGGAGAAAGCGCAGATTCACTGAATAGAAGTACAGAAGCAGGAAGATCCTTGGACAATATCAGAAGTCACATCACTAACACTCACTCCTCATCTTATAAGACTAGCAGTCAGAGACAGCAGTGCATTATGTAATCTCAAACTGCAGATATACTGCTATGAGACTCAAGGCATGGGAAGTGCACGGCTCTATTTCAGGCGAAATTTAAGGCAAAATTTGGATTTTTCAGGTTACTGTTTCAGCACATTTACCTTTCTAGATGTTCCTTGCAAGATAGCAGATCTTCACTTTTGGAGTTCACAAAGTTTACTAATGAGGGGATTATTATAATTAAGGCTGGGTTCACACTTATGCGAATTGGATGCGGAAATTCGCATGACAGAAGACTGTGACTGACTCTCAATGGAGCTGGTTCACATATCTCTGGGACAGCTACGAAGTGTCTTTGGCTCCATTTCAGGTCTGAATTTAGGCAAAAATTCAGGTCTGATTCTTCCCTTAAATGGAGAACAGGGACGCACCTGGCCCTTGCTGAGAGCCGCATCTGATTTCAGTGTGAACCCAGCCTAGGGTTGAGGTTACAGGGAGTATAAGTGTGAGGAGCCTTAAAGGATAACTAAACCCACAAACAAAAATGCAATATGTCCTTAGATGTGGTGGCTGCATTAGTCAGCCATTAACAAGCTAAGAACATTTTCAGCACATATAAAAAATACCCATTGATGCGGTGACCTTGTCTCTTCCTGTGAGCTGCACTAAAGAATTACTTTCTTCCCAGCTTCTTTTCTAATATACCAATTGCCCTGCCTTCCATGTAATGGAAATGTAGAGATACAGACATGTTCAGAGTCCATATCAGGAGAGCAATCTAGGGGGACAACAATGGTTCCCTCCATATATACAGTGGAGAAGTGACATAGCCAACACCCAGGGACAGGAAGTATGTTATTTGCAGGATTATCAGGTGAAAAAAAAGCAAAAAAAAACAAACAAAAAGTAACAAAATAAAGAATGCAGCCGATCCACCAGGTAAGACGTTTTCTGCCAAATATTGTATTTTTGTGTTTTGGGTTTGGGTACACTTTAACCTGTGCAGAAAAATAACACTCTGGCCCAAAAGCTAACATAGTATATATGAACTGACTTAAAATGTATAAGAATATGATGCCCTCATTCACACCTACATTTTAGGGTGATTCTTGCTGTTTATTTTGGGCACAGGTACCATGGGCGTCCGCAGAACTTTTTCCAAGGGGGGGCATCATTTCAAGGCCACTCATGCTCCGCCCCTTTTCGACAATTTCATGAAAATCTTTCCACTGGAAATACATATGTGTTATATAACAGATAATTCATCTTCACTTTGTATTGGAAGTTACTCTGGCGGCTGTGTTCCATGCCCATATAGCCTAGAGAATGTACATCTTTTTACATGGCAATACATCTGTTGTGACCATATTTTGATCTCATACTGTCACTGTATAGGCTGTTTTCATCAAGATAAAAATATGGCAACAACAGATGTATTGCAATGTAGAAAGATGTACATTCTCTAGGCTATATGGGCATGGTACCCAGCCACCTGAGTAACCTTGCGGACGCCCATGCTTTCAAAAACCAGCCCTGGAAAAAATTTCATACCAGCCTCACAGCATTATTATACCAGCCCAACAGCATGTCATTATTTTCTTGTTCATGAAAGGGAAAACCATACATTTTAAAGCACATTTGATGAAGAGAGTATTAGATATAGATATGAAATCACATAGGGCTATATATATATATATATATATATATATATATATATATATATATATATATACACACATATATATATATATTCAAATTCCATTTAATAGTGCTAAGTGATCAATCATCAAGGGGGACCCCAGAAACTCAGAACGTGGGGGGGGACCACCTTCTGCAGAAAGAATACTCTAAAGGTAAGGGGGGTGGGTAACTAATATAAGGAGGAAACCCTTTATATCAGTGCCCCTTACATTATCGTATTCACTCCCCCCTTACATCAGTGACGCCCGACTGGCCTGGCGGTGCTTTCACTGACCTCCTCTCAGGTGCACTGTGCAGGGCTCAGTCAGTCGGCTCCAGCTTGGTGGCTCTGGTTTTATCCTACAGTCTCCTGTCCACAGTCCACACAAGTCTGACTTCTCCCATGACCCCCATCCCGGCGGTGCTACCACTCTTGACTCCTCTCCAGACTCCCTCAGAGACTGCAGACATGCTACAGGAGATGGTCAGAGACTGCAGACTTGATGCAAGAGCTCAATGCAGCCCCACTGTGCCCACCAAATGCAGCCTCACTGTGCCCACCAAATGCAGCCTCACTGTGCCCACCAAATGCAGCCTCACTGTGCCCATCAAATGCAGCCTCACTGTGCCCATCATTGCAGTCCCTCCTGTGCCCCATGTCCCAGTCTGCAGTCCCTGTCTGTGGGAAGGTGTGTTGTTGATGCTTGGTACAGTACCTTGCATGCCAGCAGGATATCCACGATGGCCAGCAGCAGGCAGGGTCTGTTCTCATTTTGGATGGGGACGGTGCTCCTTCCAGAGGATCTGTCTGTTGTGAGATAGAGTGGTCCCTGGCCACCTGCACCTTCAGCCGTCCTCATTTCCGGCACCAGTCAGCCTGCCCTCTGGTCCTGGGGAAGTGGAGAGCACTGGGTGGGAGTTGGAGAGAAGGGGGAGCAAAGAGTACTTGCGGGGTTGGAGAACACATGGGTGGGGGCAAAGAGCGAGGGGAGATCACAGAGGTGGGGGCAGAAAAACAGCGGTGGAGAGCACGGGGCTGGAGAGTACTGGGGGAGGTACAAAGAGCGGGGGGGAGTGGAGAGCAATGGGGGGGGGAGCTTGAGAGCACCAGTGGGGGCCAGAAAGAACAGGGGTGGAAAGCACGGGGGACTGGAGAGCACTATGGGGGGTGGAGAGCACATGGGTGGGGGAAAAATGCAGGGGGAGTGGAGGGCACTGGGGGGGGAACAGGGGGGAGAGCACTGTGGAGGAGAACGGGGGGAGAGCACGGAGGGGAGAGGACTGTGGGGGGGGAGCACTGGGCGGAGTGGAGAGCACTGGGGGGAGAGCACTGGGATGTGGCTAGAGAAGGATGGGGAGAGCTGGAGAGCAGCAAGAACAGGGGAGGAGAAAACTGGGGGGGGGGGCAGGAGAGTGTGGTGGAGGAGAGCACTGGAGGGGGTGGCAGGAGAGTGTGGTGGTGGAGGAGAGCACTGGAGGGGGTGGCAGGAGAGTGTGGTGGTGGAGGAGAGCATGGGGGACGGGGGCAGGAGAGTGTTGTGGTGGAGGAGAGCATGGGGGAGGGGGGCAGGAGAGAGTTGTGGTGGAGGAGAGCACTGGGGGGGGGGGCAGGAGAGTGTGGTGGTGGAGGAGAGCACTGGGGGGGCAGGAGAGTGTGGTGGTGGAGGAGAGCACTGGGGGGGGGCAGGAGAGTGTGGTGGTGGAGGAGAGCACTGGGGGGGGCAGGAGAGTGTGGTGGTTGAGGAGAGCACTGGGGGGGGGCAGGAGAGTGTGGTGGAGGAGAGCACTGCAATCCCCCCCTCGATCCTCCTATCCAGGCTATTCAGGCACTATGGCACACACGGCTGGCTGTACGGATGGGCATCTACTCCTCTGGATCACAGCGCTGGATGGCTCTGTGTTCGGCGGCCACTTGTGTGATAGTAGAGAGAATCAACGTTCTGCCTATCACACAAGTCGGTCTGAGGGGGCGGGGCCGTGTTACAGAGCGGCCGCCGAACACAGAGCCATCCAGCGCTGTGTGATCCAGAGGAGAGAGCGGAGGATGCAGCCGCCAGCGGACTCAGAAAAAAAAATGCAGCATGGCGGCGGCTGCAACACCTTGGGGATTCCAGGGGGGGGCACTTGACCCCCCTTGCCCCCTGCTGCAGACACCCATGACTTTGCCCATCAAATGCAGCCTCACTGTGCCCATCATTGCAGTCCCTCCTGTGCCCCATGTCCCAGTCTGCAGTCTCTGTCTGTGGGAAGGTGTGTTGTTGATGCTTGGTACAGTACCTTGCATGCCAGCAGGATATCCATGATGGTCAGCAGCAGGCAGGGTCTGTTCTCATTTTGGATGGGGACGGTGCTCCTTCCAGAGGATCTGTCTGCTGTGAGATGGAGTGGTCCCTGGCCACCTGCACCTTCAGCCGTCCTCATTTCCGGCACCAGTCAGCCTGCCCTCTGGTCCTGGGGAAGTGGAGAGCACTGGGTGGGAGTTGGAGAGAAGGGGGAGCAAAGAGTACTGGCGGGTTGGAGAACACATGGGTGGGGGCAAAGAGCGAGGGGAGATCACAGAGGTGGGGGCAGAAAAACAGCGGTGGAGAGCACGGGGCTGGAGAGTACTGGGGGGGGTACAAAGAGCAGGGGGGAGTGGAGAGCAATGGGGGGGAGCTTGAGAGCACCAGTGGGGGCCAGAAAGAACAGGGGTGGAAAGCACGGGGGACTGGAGAGCACTATGGGGAGTGGAGAGCACACGGGTGGGGGAAAGATGCAGGGGGAGTGGAGAGTACAGGGGTGGGGAGCTTGAGAGCACCAGTGGGGGCCAAAAAGAACAGTGGTGGAGAGCACGGAGGTTAGAGAGCACTGGGGGGGGGGGCTGGAGAGCACCAGGGGGGCAGAAAGAACAGGGATGGGGAGAATGGGGGGCTGGAGAGCACTGGGGTGGGGGCTGGAGAGTGATGGGGAGAGCTGAAGAGCACTGGGGGGGAGAAAGAACAGGGGGGAGAGCACTGGGGGGAGTGGAGGGCACTGGGGGGGAACAGGGGGGAGAGCACTGTGGAGGAGAATGGGGGGAGAGCACGGAGGGGAGAGGACTGTGGGGGGGAGCACTGGGCGGAGTGGAGAGCACTGGGGGGGAGAGCACTGGGGGGGGGCAGGAGGGAGAGCACTGGGGGGGAGAGCACTGGGATGGTGGCTAGAGAAGGATGGGGAGAGCTGGAGAGCAGCAAGAACAGGGGAGGAGAAAATGGGGGGGGGGGGGGCAGGAGAGTGTGGTGGAGGAGAGCACTGGAGGGGGTGGCAGGAGAATGTGGTGGTGGAGGAGAGCACTGGAGGGGGTGGCGGGAGAGTGTGGTGGTGGAGGAGAGCATGGGGGACGGGGGCAGGAGAGTGTTGTGGTGGAGGAGAGCACGGGGAAGGGGGGCAGGAGAGAGTTGTGGTGGAGGAGAGCACCTGGGGGGGGGGGGCAGGAGAGTGTGGTGGTGGAGGAGAGCACTGGGGGGGCAGGAGAGTGTGGTGGTGGAGGAGAGCACTGGGGGGGGGGCAGGAGAGTGTGGTGGTGGAGGAGAGCACTGGGGGGGGGCAGGAGAGTGTGGTGGTTGAGGAGAGCACTGGGGGGGGGCAGGAGAGTGTGGTGGAGGAGAGCACTGCAGCCCCCCCCTCGATCCTCCTATCCAGGCTATCCAGGCACTGTGGCACACACGGCTGGCTGTACGGATGGGCATCTACTCCTCTGGATCACAGCGCTGGATGGCTCTGTGTTCGGCGGCCACTTGTGTGATAGTAGAGAGAATCAACGTTCTGCCTATCACACAAGTCGGTCTGAGGGGGCGGGGCCATGTTACAGAGCGGCCGCCGAACACAGAGCCATCCAGCGCTGTGTGATCCAGAGGAGAGAGCGGAGGATGCAGCCGCCAGCGGACTCAGGAAAAAAATGCAGCATGGCGGCGGCTGCAACACCTTGGGGATTCCAGGGGGGGGCACTTGACCCCCCTTGCCCCCTGCTGCGGACACCCATGACGGGTACCAGGGCTTATGGTTGGTTGGTATTTCCCCTGAATCAAGCACTATGCTGTCATGAAGGTTTGACTGGGGAAGATTTCTTATGGTTAACAATATGTGCTCACCATAGGGCAAAGGAAAACCTAATCCCCAACCTTGCAGTGACCACCCACAGGGGTAACCTTAAAGCTCTATACCCTAAGCGAAGGGATCTGCTGTGTTCCACTGTCTGAATTTGTAAATAGCTGTTATTTGGTTAATACTACAGAGTTAGTTGTTTACAGACATATACTTCTTGTCCCTTCTAGTTGGGTCAGAAAACCCAGATTAGAAGACTGTGATATTATATAAAGGGGAGTTTCCAGGAAGAAGGCACAAAGAACTACACCACATGAACTTATGTATACAAGAGCTGCTGTGTCTGTTACATAATTAACTGGGGTTGAAAAAAAGTCCATCAAGTCAACCTATGTGTGTGTGATTATATGTCAGTATTACATTGTACCGTATATACTCGAGTATAGGCCGACCCGAATATAAGCCGAGGCCCCCAATTTACCCCCAAAAAAACTGGCAAACTTATTGACTCGTGTATAAGCCGAGGGTAAGACATGCCTGTCCATCCCTGTGTGTGTGTCCGTCCATCCCTGTGTGTCCGTCCATCCCTGTGTGTCCGTCCATCCCTGTGTGTCCGTCCATCCATCCCTGTGTGTGTGTGTGTGTGTCCATCCATCCATCCATCCCTGTGTGTGTGTGTCTCCATCCATCCATCCATCCATCCCTGTGTGTGTGTGTCTCCATCCATCCATCCATCCATCCCTGTGTGTGTGTGTCTCCATCCATCCATCCATCCCTGTGTGTGTGTGTATCCATCTGTGTGTGTGTGTGTGTGTGTGTGTGTGTGTGTGTGTGTGTGTGTGTGTGTGTGTGTGTGTCCAGCCTACCTGTGTCCTGAGCCTTTGTCCCGAGCCTCCGTCCCGTGCCGAGCCTCCTTGCCTCCGTGCCTCGCCGCCGTGCCTCGCCGCCATGCCTTGCCTCCGGTCCCGTCCCGTCCTGTCCCGTGCCGTGCCGTCCTGTGCCTTGCCTCCGTCCCGTGCCCTCTTCGTTCGTCGGCGCCTCGGCGGCCATTGTAAAATTCAAAAGCTGCGCCGCCGCCTTCGCCTGTGATAGGCGGAACACTGAATTTCCCAGCAGCCTGTGTTCCGCCTATCACGTACATCGTATCATCCTCGTCCGTAGTACGAGGATGATACGAAGTCCGTGATAGGCGGAACACAGGCTGCTGGGAAATTCAGTGTTCCGCCTATCACAGGCGAAGGGGGAGCCGGAGGCGCGGCTTTTGAATCAGAATGGCCGCTGTCTGTCTGCTCGACACGCTGATCGAGCGGGCAGACAGCGATGACTCGAGTATAAGCCGAGGGGGGCACTTTCAGCCTCAAAAAAGAGGCTGAAAATCTCGGCTTATACTCGAGTATATACGGTATATTCCTGTATGTTGTGGTCATTCAGGTGCTTATCTAATAGTTTTTTGAAACTATCAATGCTCCCCGCTGAGACCACCACCTGAGGAAGGGAATTCCACATCCTTGCTGCTCTTATAGTAAAGAACTCTCTACACACGTTAAGGTTAAACCTCTTTTCTTCTAATTTTAATGAGTGGCCATGTGTCTTATTAAACTCCCTTCCGCTGAACAGTTTTCTCCCTATTGTGGGGTTACCAGTATGGTATTTGTAAGTTGAAATCATATCCCCTCTCAAGCGTCTCTTCTCCAGAGAGAATAAGTTCAGTGCTCGTAACCTTTCCTCATAATTAATATTCTCTAGTCCCTTTATTTGTTTTGTTGCCCTGCTTTGTACTCGCTCCGATTCCAGCACATCCTTTCTGAGGACTGGTGCCCAGAACTGAACAGCATACTCCAGGTGCGGCCGGACCAGAGTCTTGTACAGTGAGAGAATTATCGCTTTATCTCTTGAGTTAATCCCCTTTTTAATGTATGCCAATATTGTGTTTGCTTTGTTAGCAGCAGCTTGGCATTGCATGCCATTGCTGAGCCTATCATCTACTAGGACCCCCAGGTCCTTTTCTATTCTTGATTGCCCCAGAGGTTCTCCCCCACTGAGTAGATTGCATTAATATTTTTGCCACCCAAATGCATTATTTTAAAATTTTCCACATTAAACCTAATTTGCCACGTAGTTGCCCACCCCATAATTTGTTCACATCTACTTGCAAGGTTTGCACATCCTGCGGAGAAGTTATTGCCCTGCTTAGCTTAGTATCATCTGCAAATACAGAGATTGAACTGTTTACCCCATCCTCCAGGTCGTTCATGAACAAATTAAATAGGATTGGTCCCAGGATAGAACCCTGGGGGACCCCACTACCCACCTCTGACCATTCGGAGTACTCCCCATTTATCACTACCCTCTGAACTCGCCCTTTCAATCCATGTACTCTGCCTATGGTGAGTACACTTTGTTACAGTAAACATTTATGGGGAACTGTATCAAATGCTTTTGCAAAATCCAGATACACCATGTCTACGGGGCTCCCCTTATCTAGATGGCAGCTCACCTCCTCATAGAAGGATAATAGATTGGTTTAGCAAGAACGATTCTTCATGAATCCATGCTGATTACTGATAATGATACAGTATATACCATGTTTATCGGCATATAACACGCACTTCCCCCACTCAGGGGGAAAATCACAGGGGTGTTATACGCTGATAGTGTACCTCGGAGGGGAAGGAGGGGGACGAGCGCCGCCAGAATTCACAGAGCCATCATCTCCTGTATAATCGTCTCTCACTTGGCTCTGACATCACACACACAGTCCCGCCTCCGCAACCGGCACTGGACCATTGTTCTGTCAATCACAGGAGCTGGTCCAATGCTGATGGTGGAGGCGGGACTGTGTATGTGACTGTCAACTGAGAGCCGAGTAAACAGGAGATGACAGCTCAGTGATTTCCTGCATGAGAGATGGTGAGGCTGCAGATGGGCATCAGGCTGCATTGATGGGAAATGGGCGCAGATCAGGCTGCAGATGGGCGCATATCAGGCTGCATTGAGGCTGCAGATGGGCACAGATCAGGCTGCATTGAGGCTGCAAATGGGTACAGGTCAGGCTGCAGATGGGCACAGATCAGGCTGCATTGAGGCTGCAGATGGGCACAAATCAGGCTGCATTGTGGCTGCAGATGGGCACAAATCAGGCTGCATTGATGCTGCAGATGGGCACATATCAGGCTGAATTGATGCTGCAGATGGGCACACATCAGGCTGCATTGAGCCTGCAGATAGGTATAGATCAGGCTGCATTGAGGCTCCAGATGGGCACGGATCAGGCTGTATTGATGCTGCAGATGGGCACAGATCAGGCTGCATTGAGGCTGCAGATGGGCACTAATCAGGCTGTATTGAGGCTGCAGATGGGCACAGATCAGGCTGCATTGATGCTGCAGATGGGCACTAATCAGACTGCATTGATGGGTACTGACCATTATTTTGTTCCAAAGTGGTATATTTTAAAAAAACGTCCTTCTTAAATCTGAGGTGAGATTTATACGCTGATAAATACGGTAGTTTCTTATCATTTCCTCCAAGAGCTTGCATACTATTGATGTTAGGCTAACTGGTCTGTAATTCATAGAGATGTATTTTGGCCCTTTTTAAATATTGGTTCTACATTGGCTTTTCTCCAATCAGCTGGTACCATTCCAGTCCATTCCAGTCAGTAGACTGTAAGGAAAAATTAGGAACAATGGTCTCCCAATTACTTGTCTGAGTTCCCTAAGGACCCTCGCGTGCAAGCCATCTGGTTCCCAGTAAGTTTTCCAAGTCTATTTCTAATTCTATCCTCTGTTAGCCATGAGGGTGCTTCCTGTGATGTGTGATGAGGATGAACACTGCAGTTTTGGTTACTGAAGCGCCCCCGATTCCCTTGTGAAGACTGGGGAGAAGAAAAACAATGAAATACCTTCATCATCTCACCATCCTTTGTTAACAGATTCCCTTCCTCATTCTTTATGGGGCCAATATGGTCTGTCCTCCCTCTTTTACTGTTTATATACTTAAAGAATTTCTTGAGATTTTTTTGCTCTCCTCCTGTCTTTCGTGTTCCATCTTAGCCAACCTAATGGTACCCTTACATTTCTTGTTGCTTTCTTTGTAAAGTCTGAATGCTGATGATGATCCCTCAGCCTTGTATTTTTTGAAGGCCTTCTCCTTTGCATTTATATGCAGTTAAGCCATCCAGGACTTTTGTTCACTCTTTTAAGTTTATTTCCCAATGAAATGCACTGGCTAATGCCCTTATTAAATTTGCTCTTAAAGCAAAACCCATCTCTCATCTGTGTTCTTTGTTCTTAAGATTTTATCCCAATTTATAGCTTCTAGCAAGGTTTGCAGTTTAGGGAAGTTGGTTCTTTTGCATTTCACCCAGGGCAGAAGCAGATACTATTAGGCAAGTATTCCTATGTTCTAATAGTTTAACATCAGCTGACCATATCTTCTTGAGTGTGTATCTAATCCTTGTGACACTGTATTTCTGTCCTACTGTTGTTATCCCACATGCGCAGTGCCAGATAGCTAGGGACTTTGCTTCTGTATGTGTGTAGTGGCCATCTTCCAGTATATTAGTAGGTGAACCATTTATAAAAATAGTTTATATGCAATTCCTGATTCTAGTTTACCCTGTCCCTTCCTGTCCCTTCCCCCTTTCTTTTACACTCTACAACACTACATGGGGACCCTTCTGGTCTGGGATTCTATAGCTAGTTTGAGCTCAAGGCTTAATAACCAGCATAGGCTAGCTAGAGTCAGGTTAGATATTCAAAGGCCACTTATGATAGTTAGAAGTTCCATTGCATGACAGATTAGAAACTACTAGGGACTAAGTTCAGAGTAGATAGGCTGGTTCTGAGTTCAAGTGAAACTCCAGTTTCTGCTAATCAAAAGCTGCATTCCAGGCTGGTTGGTAAACAACTGTAGGGTCTCCTCATGACTGCAGATCTTGTCTTCATGTGTCCGACACCAAGACAAATTATTATTAAAGGGGTTGTAAACCCTCATGGTTTTTCACCTTAATGCATTCTGTGCATTAAGGAGAAAAACCTTCTGTAGTGCTGCAGCCCCCTAGCCCCCCCGTTTTACATACTTGAAAGCTGTCATCTTCCATCCAGGAACGAGCACACCAGATCTAGCAGCCATTGGCTCCCGCTGTTGTCAATCAAACCAATGACGCAGTGCCAGGAGGCGGGGCCAAGTCCTGCATTCTGTGTGAATTGACACAGATTGCAGGACTCGGGAGCATGCCCACACGGGTGTCCATCAAGGAGATCGCTTCTCCTTGTGGAGATGTGAACATTCGATGTGGGAAGGAGCCACCAGCAACGCTAAGGTACCTCAGAAGAGGAGGACCGGGGAAACTCTGTATAAAACAAACTGCACAGTGGAGGTAAGTATGACATCTTTGTTATTTAAATGTAAAAAAAAAAAAAAAAAGAGGGTTTACAACCCCTTTAATCTTCTAATACATAAATATTGTGTTATTTCCATACTGGTGTTCATTTATATACTCATGGTTAATGTCATATGCTGACTGCAGTAGCTCCTCTCCGCCCAATTATTTTCATTAGTTTACTGATTCATTTCCCAGGAAGAGAACCCCCTCTGTTCACAGAAGCCTTGTACTTAGTGCAGGCACTGTCAACTTTTTTTTATCAAACCCACTTTTCCATTTAGCATAGGTTCTCTTATTTATCAACAGAATTAGTGCAATATTCAGTTTGGGGAGGGTCACTTTTCATAACCCCTCCAAAAGAGAGCTACACAAGTAGACCCGGAGCAGTGGAAGAGAAATCATGAACAGAAGAATGTCTGAGTAACAGACTCCATTCATCCCTGTGAAATAATAGAGCTGTCATTCAGACACAGAGTGGGTGAGCATAGAATGCCCCGGGAAACACTTCCTGACCCCCAATATCCTGGCTTTAGCTGTGCTTACCACAATGTGCCCAAATAACAGCTCCATTCCCAACTACGGGGTGGTGAGCAACATCTGCAAGATGCAAGTTACTGCTCATCTAATCTAGCCCTTTTGTGAAGTCCATGCAGAGAAAAATATAGGGGATGACATTGTTGACCTTCTTCTCAAAATGCCTATTGCTTGGCAATGCTGCTATGGTGGTTTCAATACCCTGTAAGTCACTGGGAAAATTAAAACAGAAATCATTATCTACATATTTGTTTTGTATTAGTGACTGATAATGAATATGCAGAGCAAAGTACAGTAAAATACCAGCTCTACCAGGAGTACATATTTGGATTTCCTTCAACACTTCATTTGTCTGCCATAATTTAGTAAAAGCCTGTGTAAGCTTCAAATCACGACTTGGTGCTTACACAGAGCTAACTCCCTGCATGTCCCAATATATCAGTGATGGGTACCTAAGCGGCCATTCACCAAACGCCAGCGATACCCCATGGGAGAGTGATTTTCATGCTCCCCCATACTCAGAAATATCTGGTACATTTGCTTTCCCCCTCTAGATCAGGGGTCTCCAAACTTTCTTAACAAAGGGGAAGATTATTGTCCTCCAGACTTGGGTAAGTGGGAGTAGAAAAGATATTGGTGTTAGTGGGAGGCCCCATCTTTGGTATTCGGGTATGAATAGTGCCCCAATCATTGGTGTCATTGGGAGGAATAGAACCCCATCATTAGTCAGTGGGAGGAATAGTGCCTCATAATTGTTATCAGTGGGAGGAATAGCGCCCCATTGTTGGTGTTATTGAGTGGAATGTTGCCCCACCATTGTTGTCAGTGGCAGGAATAGTACTCCATTGTTGGTGCCGTTGGGAGGAATTATGTCCCATTGCTGGAGTCATTGGGTGGAATAGTGCCCAAAGGGCCAGATAAAGGCAAGCAAATGGCCGCATCTGGCCCCCGGGCCACAGTTTGCATACCACTGTTGTAGCTGAACAAGCAGAAAAGTGAGGATAATGACACTGGCATTAAATTAGATGCTTTGGCCTGTATGGCAAAACTCATTGGATTAGCACGAGAGCCAGGCAACAAGGATATTCAGAAAGTAAGGGCATCAATGGTAGCCTTTGTATTTTTTAGCACTGGTTGTCTTTAATCAATAGAGATAGTGGCCAAGATCTGTATACCAAACACACCGTTACAGAATTTATTCTGTTTTGCTCTCATTTTTTTCATACATGATCTGCTTAAATCTTTTTTTTCTGTAGACAGTAATAAATGAACATTATCACTATAGACATTAAACAGCCATCAGTTTCCAGCACACAACCCCATTGGTCTGGCTTAAACACCAGGAGGCCACTTAACCGCTTATCTGGGCTTCCTGGAAATCTAGACGCATTGTTGTTGTATAAGGAAATGCCATTTTGCTGAACAATAGTGCTTTGGCGAAAGCTCTGTTTTCGTTACTGTTTTAAGAAACTATCGCACTTGATGGAGACACATCTTAGATTACTTGAACTGCGCATCCTGAAAACTGCTGACAGTTCAAAACTCTTCCAGTCTAAATATTTACCATCAAGCCATATTCAACGGGACTGTAATGAGGTGCAATTGCTGGAGAGGCCAAAACATTAGGTCATTCGAGGAAAGTCCATAGACATAGACTAGGCTTTAAAAGTTCCATTCCCTTAAATAGACACCATGACATGGGATTGGCTGTGTGCTTGCCAACAAGGATTTCTCTACCAAGTACTACGTAATTTTTTTCTTGGGGATCAAATACTTATTTTACTCACTGAACTGCAATTCATTCTATAAAATTTGTATTGTGCTTTTTCTGGATTTTTGGTTGTTATTCTGTCTCAATCATTTAACCACTTGCCGACCATCTGCTGCAGTTGTACTGTGGAAGAATGGCACGGCTGGGTGAAACAACGTTATGTAACGTCGCTTTTCCCTGTGGCCACTAGGGGCGTGTGTGCACCGCCTGAGGCATGCATCCCCTGCTCGCTCATGGAGCCGATGCAAGTGCCCGGTGGTCACGATCCCCTCCAGGGTTCCACGATCGCTTGCACACAGAGACCCGGGATCTATGTGTATAAACACACAGTTTCGGGTTCTCTGAGGGGAGAACAGACAGATTGTCTGTTCATCTCCCCTGCACAGTCCCATCCCCCCTTCAGTTAGAACACACACTAGGACACACTTAACCCCTTCACTGCCCCTAGTGGTTACCCCCTTCACTGCCAGTGACATTTTTACAGTAATATGCAATTTTATAGCACTGATCGCTGTAAAAATGCCAATGGTCCCAAAAATGTTTCAAAATTGTCTGACGTGTCTGCCATAATGTTGCAATCCTGATATTAAAAAAAAAACGCAGATTGTCACCATTACTAGTAAAAAAAAAAAAATTTTTGAATAAAAATGTCATAAAACTATGCCCTACTTTGTAGATGCTATGACTTTTGTGCAAACTAATCAATATACGCTTATTACGATTTTTTTTACCAAAAATATGTACATATTGTACGTATATACATATTGGCCTAAACTGAGGAAAAAAATAGTTTTTTTATATATTTTTGGGGGATATTTATTATAGCAAAAAGTAAAAAATATAGCATTTTTTTCAAAATTGTCGCTATTTTTTTGTTTATAGTGGAAAAAATAAAAACCGCAGAGGTGATCAAATACCACCAAAAGAAAGCTCTATTTGTGGGGAAAAAAGGAAGTAAATTTTTTTTGAGTGTAACATTGCACGACCGCGCTATTGTCAGTTAAAGTGACACAGTGCCAAATCGCAAAAAGTGCTCTGGTCAGGAAGGGGAGAAAATCATTCGGGGCTGTATATATATATATATATATATATATATATATATATATATATATATATATATATATATCATAATGGGCAGGGACATCATCCGGTGATGTCCCTATATAAGTCGCTGCACGCCGTGTCCCTGCCATTGTGAGCGGAGGCAGCGATGAGGCAACATCTGAAGAGAACTCGGAGTCAGGCGGGAAGACCCGTCTTTGCTAGCGAAGGAGCCCGGCTTTCTTCTTCGCCGCCGCCCTCTTCTTCCGACTTCGGGGGTCTTGTCCCCCTCTTCGGGGGTCTTGTCCCCATCTTCAGTTCTTCTTGCCGGGCCACCGCGCCTTCTTCTAGCTCTTTTACAGGCGGTGGCCCGGTCTTCTGTCGCCGCTGTCGCCGTCTTCTGTTCTTCTCTTCTCTTCAGATGTTGCCTCGTCGCTGCCTCCGCTCACAATGGCAGGGACACGGCGCGCAGCGACTTATATAGGGACATCACCGGATGATGTCCCCGCCCATTATGATGTCATCCTCCCAGCATCCTCTTAGAATCCATACCAGACCTAAGGGCCTGGTATGCTCTCGGAGGGGGAACCCACGCCAAATTTTTTTCATAAATTTGGCGTGGAGTTCCCTCTTGAGAGCTGATAATTCCGTATAGACGGAGATCCGACTTGTAGGCGACCTCTATTGAAATCAACGGGTACCGGTCGCCTACAAGTCGGGTTGAAGTTGTACAGGAACCTTTTCTGAAGTCAGAGCGACTTCAGTAGCGTGCATTAAGACGGCTCTCATTCACTTACATTGATTTTTACATGTTGTCCGACCTGAGGTGACTAGGGGCGACCTGAAGTCGGATCTGAGTCGCCCCTGTGTGAACCGGCTCTAAAGGGATCTGGTGTTGGCTATATATGTTTACTGGTTTGGTGGGTAATTTAACGTTGGCAAGCTGTGGCCGATACCTAAGTAATAAAAGTATCAACCCAGTCGAAAAGAATTTTGTTGTCCGTCTGATTATTTAGATTAATCTTAAGGAGAAGTGAACAGTGGACCAGTCATGTGCCACGATCACCATCATACAAACAGAAGGGACTAATGTGGATGAATGCACCACAACTGGATGTAAGACTGAAGTACTAATCAAGTACTCTATGCATCATGTTTTCAGTTCAATACTTCTTTGCAGTTTTTCCTGGACTGTTCTTTTTTTGCTTACTCGTGTTCATTACATGTGACTTCTGATTGCTATAAGACATGTTACTACTCTTTGCATTTCATCATTATTTCTCTTCATCTTTTCTTCAGCAGGAATTTGCACCACTCCCAATTACTTGTTTAGGCAGTGGTCACACATTTCCTAGTTTTTAATAATGAGTTATGGATCACCTAATATATATGACCTCTGTAACTGCTTACATTCAAGGATCTAGACAGCTCCTAATGAGACATAGGTGACATTTCCAAAATGAAGCACATAATGAAGACAGTGATGATTGTGATGCACAGCCTCCTAAAATAACCACATTCCTTAGATTTCTCCAGCTTGCTATAAATTATCAGAATTTTGTACTGCTGGAGGCAAGCAACTTTCTCCATTTTCGTGTCTATTCATGTAGAATTACACTCTAACGCACACAGAAGCTGTGCACATCAAAGAACATCATGCATGGTTTGCTCATACCTCCTAGTTTTCTAAGATGAAAAAGAAGGACACTTTTTATCAGAAAGTATGTAGACAAAGGACATGGCCTCTGCCATGCCCTCAGTTACACAAACCATAAAGAATTATTTAGTATGCAGAAAATGACTGGTTAAACCCATACGTAAAGGTGCTTGTTCCACCACTACTTTTCCTTTATACCAGCAATGGGAAATAACAAATACAATATTTTAGAAGTTAAAGCAAAGGTTTAGTCTAGTAGTACAACACTTTCAGTAGTAAAATATTACAATTTTCTTGTAGAGGTCTACAGACCAAACATATAGACAACTGAGGTGGGGAGGGGGGGCAAGGTTTTCTTTTCCAAAAACAGAGACAGTACTCAGCTATGGGGTTTTCTTGACTGCCTGTTCAGCACTGTAGAAAAAGTTTTCTCAACCAGGGTTTTATAGAGCCTTGGGGTTTCTTCAGATCTTGATAGGGGGTCCTTGAGTAATAAGTGTTTAGCCAAGTGCTGGCTATATCGCCTTTGCTTTTGTGGGGTATCCTTAACAAAAATTGCAATAAACCTTGTTCTCTCTAGTGCCCAGCATGGGGATCATGTCATAATTTCCTGATTGCAGAGAAAGAGACCACTATTGAATGGAGAGGATCATGGAATATGTAGTCCGGAAGGGTGGGATTTCATTGGACCTGTTGATGCTGCAAACTACAAGTTCCAGCTGACCAGAGGAATTCTAGGTGAGGAAATAAATAGAACTGGCTCCAGTGTCTCCGGCCTGGACAGCACGGAGTGCATTCCATGAGTGAGCTTTATCCCTGGAGGCGAACCCTCATCTACCTGGTTTTCCATCGGCAGTGTGGCTAGCAGGGCCACTTTCATTTACACCAGGGGTAGGCAACCCCCGGAACGGGTTCCGCAAGCAGCACACCTCTGTTGCCGGCACTCAACTCCCTTCCCATCAGCAGAGTAGCGCAGGGAAGTGTCAGTGAGACACTAATGCTGCGCACACACGACCGGTCTTTCCAGCAGACTAGGTCCGATGGTCTTCCCGACAGACTTTCGTCTGTGTTCCGAATGAATGGACTTGGCCACACACAATCACACCAAAATCCGACGGATTCGAATGTGATGACATACGACCAGACTAGAATAAGGAAGTTCATAGCCAGTAGCCAATAGCTGCCCAAGCGTCGGTTTTCGTCCGTCGGACTAGCATACAGACGAGCGGATTTCTCCATAGGAACTGAGTCCGGCAGAGTTCCGGCGGAAAAATTTGAAAAATGTTCTATTTCTAAAGTCCGTCATATTTTTGGACAGCAAAGGTCTGATGGAGCCTACACACGATCGAATTGTCCGACGGATTTGTTCCGTCAGACCTTTGCTGTCCAAAAGTCCTGTCGTGTCTACGAGGCATAATGCATTCCAATTTCAGGGTTCCTCACACTGCACCTGCACTGAGGGGGAGGCACTGTGCCCCCACACATTGTAAAAGATGGGAAACATTATTTGGTTCTCTAACTTTGCTGTAGCTCCGATCGTTAGCTTTTGTGATGGGGAAGAGATTGGGTGCAGTTCTGGTAGGGGGAGGGGCAGTCCCTGTTTCCAGGAGGAGGACTGTCATTGGCCACTGCTAAAGCCAATCACAGTCCTGCTAGTCCCGCTCACCATCTGGAGGAAGATGACTCGCTTGGTTGGCACTACCAATCTCAGAAAGAAGGGATTTCACTGATTGAGAAAACCACAATCAGGTCACAGTATGTGGAATTACTGTTGAACTTCTGGGAACTTTGTTCAAATTATTCCTGAACCTTGGCATCACTTACTACTGAACCCTTGCACTCTCTATTCCATTAAGCCACAACCAGTATTCAGCACAGTGAAAATCACACCCAACTTTTCCTGTGGCGCAAAGCGCTGCACTTTTTCTCAGCTGTGGGGCCCAAATGTATGATCCTGCACACAGGCCCACTGCTTTCAGAAAATGCCCCTGACCTGAGCTCATCATTGTGCATCCATTCCAGATGCTTGTATGTGACATTACATAATCATATACATCACATACATCACATACATCACATATATCACATTCATCATACACATCACATATAAGCACGTGGGCTGGATGCAAGAGGTGTATCAGCAGGATGAGTGTGCCAGGGCAGGTAGATGTGTCTCATCTCTGCTTCCTTTCGCCACTCTGCATATCACGCACATCATAGATGAGAAGAGGGTACAGCGGTGGAGCAGATGTGCAGGGGGATTACAGTGGTGGAAGAGATGAGAAGGGGGTTCAGCAGTGGGAGAAACAAGCAGGGAGTACAGTAATGGGACAGATGACCAGGGGGTTCAGTGTTGGGGCAGATGAGAAGGAGGTTACAGTGGTGGAACAGATGAGCAGGGGGGTTCAGTGTTGGGCCAGATGAGAAGGGGGAGCAGGAGGGGTTCAGGGGTGGGATAAAAGAGCAGGAGGGTACAGCGGTGGGGCAGATGTGCAGGGGGATTACAATGGTGGAAGAGATGAGAAGGGGGTTCAGTAGTGGGACAGATTAGCAGGGGGTACAGTGATGGGGCAGATGAGCGGGGGGGGGGGTTCAGTGTTGGGCCAGATGAGAAGGGGGTTACTGTGGTGAGAAAGATGAGCAGGAGGGGTTGAGTATTGGGGCAGATGAAAAGAGGGTTTATCGGTGGGACAGAAGAGCAGGGGGGTACAGCGGTGGTGCAGGTGTGCAGAAGGTAGAGTGGTGGGAGGGATGAGAAGGGGGTTCAGCAGTGGAACAGAAAAGCGGGGGTTCAGCAGTGGGACAGAAAAGCAGGGGTTACAGTTTAGGGACAGATGAGTAGGGTGGGGTTCAGTGTTGGGCCAGATGAGAAGGGGGTTACAGTTGTGGGAAAGATGAGCAGGATGAGCAGTGGTTCAGAGTTGGAGCAGATGAGAAGGGGGTTCAGCGGTGGGGCAGATGTGAAAGGAGATGCATTGGTGGTACAGATGAGCACTGTTACAGTGGCGGTGGCAGAGGAGCAGGGGGGTACAGAAGTGGGGCAGATGTGCAGAGGGGTGCAGAAGAGAAAGGGGGTACATCGGTGGAACACATGAGCAGGAGTTTACAGTGGTGGGGCAAAAGAGCAGAGGGAACAGAGGTGGGATAGATGTGCAGGAGATACAGTGGTGGGACAGATGAGAAAGGGGGTTACAGTGCTGGGGCAGATGAGTAGATAAGTTCAGTGTTAGGACAGATGAGAAGATGGTTCAACAGTGAGACAGAAGAGCATGGGGGTACGGCAGTGGAACAGATGTGCAGGGAGGTACAGTGGTGGGGCAGATAAGAAAGGTGGAACATTGGTGGGGCAGATGAGCAGGGGTTATAGTGGTGGGACAGAAGAGCAGGGTGGTACACTGGTGGGGCAGATGTACAGGTGGGACTGATGAGCAGGCGGGTACAGAGGTGTGGCAGATTTGCAGGGTAGTACAGTGGTGGGGCAGATGTGCAGGGGGTTCAGTGGTGGGGCAGATGTTCATGGTGTTTAGTGGTTGGGCAGATGAGAAAGGGGGTACATTGTTGGGGCAGGTGAGCAGGGGGTTACCATGGTGGGATATAAGAGCAGGGTGGTACAGTGTAGTGGTGGCAGTGATCTGAGGTGTGTAGGTGCAGGAATTGGGGCTGATCTGAAGTGTGGATTTGCAGGAATTGGGGCTGATCTGAGGCGTGAGAGTGCAGGATGTTAATTTCTCACTACTACTCAAGTAGTTTACAGCATTTATTTTATAAAAAAATCCTTTTCGTGATTGAGAGTGTTAAGTTGACATTTTTTTGTTATAAATTGTGCTCAAAAGGTTGCCTACCCCTGACCTACACTGATGCAGACACTGCTGAATGCCTAAATTGTCGGGTGACCAGTCAGGCATATCTCATCTGACTGCAGGTCTTACAAGAGCCTATTCTGGACGTCTTCTATCCAAGAGCTTTGCTATCTCCAAGAGTGGTGAATGGGCAGAAGTCCACCAATAACATTAGAGTCAGAGACACTGCATGCAGACACCTGCACCCTTTCCTTCCTACACCCGTCTTTCCCTGATAGACACCTTGTTTGTTACATCCACTGTTGCTGGTAGCCATTGCACAGCAATATCTTGGGCATCTTCATAGCTAGCTGAAGATATTGGAGACTTAACATCAAGGACTCCTTCCCCAAAAGGACTCAGTTTATAACACCTGCTCATCTTAAATGGGAACTCTTATTCAGGTTTTACTTATTGCACTTTTCACATATCGTGTTGTCATATATTGTGCCTTTTATTCCACTTGGCTTGCGGCATCAGGGTTTAGAGGGAGCTGTTTGTCAAAGAGTCTTTCTTCTCCCTCTTATACCTGGGGTCATAGAATCTCCTAGGGCCTGTTGGTCATTACAGCCTGATTTATTGTTATTGCTATTTAATTGTACATTCTCTGTAATTCTTTTTAATGCTAAAGTACACAACTTGATACCCATTTTGCCATTTGTATTTTTTCTCTGATGTCTTTTGAAAGTGTATTCTCTCTTTGAATTATGTCAGAACCCAGAGTGTCAGAGCTGTCGGGAGGCTTGCAAATTCAGGGAAACCTTTAGGGACAGTCATCTTCCAATGGCCTTTATGGAGGTGATTAAATTGGAATTAAATAAAAAAAAAGGGGGGGGGGGGACTGCTGCCTCTACCGATACAGCCGGTACCAATACACAAAGGGAGATTTTAAGGAGAAATACATCTTTATACCGCAAGCACGAAATCATACAGCTGACACAACAGAAATAAGATATCATGATTGCTACGCAGTGGCAGATACTATGAAAGTGAGATACCCCTGTGTGGGGTTAGTGGTTTGGGTAAGTGCAATTGCTATAGGGCAGTGATGGCGAACCTCGGCACCCCAGATGTTTTGGAACTACATTTCCCATGATGCTCATGCACTCTGCAGTGTAGTGGAGCATCATGGGAAATGTAGTTTCAAAACATCTGGGGTGCCAAGGTTCGCCATCACTGCTATAGGGGATTCATAAGGAGCTCAGAGCACAAATGTGAAGAGCATCTGCCACTTTTTTCACTTTTCAATTTTTTTTTATTATTTGTTTTTATTTGTTTTTTGTTTTTATTTTCAAACGTTCCTTTGGGATGATACATGGACTATTTATGACCACAATGCTTGTATATATATATATATATATATATATATATATATATATATATATTGTTTTGTATATGAAATTGATGCATATGAACATCACTGAGGCATGATTTTAAGAGCACTAGTCACTTTAACCACTTGAGACCCGCGCTATAGCCGAATGACGGCTACAGCACGGATCTCCTTTTCCGGGACTATGTCTATTGACGTAGTCCCGTGCACGAGCGGCCTGCGCGCCCCCTGAGGGGCGCACGCGGCGCGCTCTGTGATCGGCGAGTCTATGAGACTCGCGTGATCACCGATCAGAGCAAGGGGTCGATCCCGACCCCTTATCACGTGATCAGCTGTCAGCCAATGACAGCTGATCATGTGATATATAACGGAGCCGGTATTTGGCTATTATTCCTCCTCGCGCTGACAGCGCGTGGAGAAAAAAAAAGAGCCGATCACCCGTCAGTGCCACCCAGCAGTGCCCATAGTGCCACCCAGCAGTGCCCACAGTGCCACCCAGCAGTGCCCACAGTGCCACCCAGCAGTGCCACCCAGCAGTGCCTACAGTGCCACCAGGCAGTGCCCACAATCTGCCTCAACAAAGGTGCTGCACCCCAGTGCCACATATCCGTGCCCATCAGTGTCATCTACCAGTGCCCATCAGTGCCCAGCAGTGCCGCCCATCAGTGCCCAGCAGTGCCACCTATCAGAGCCACCTATCAGTGCCACCTATCAGTGCCCATCAGTCCCATCTATCAGTGGTACCTATCAGTGCCCCTTAGTGCCACCCATCCGTGCCACCCATCTGTGCCACCCATCCGTGCCATCTTATCTGTGCCCATCTTTGCCCATCAGTGCCGCCTTATCTGTGCCCATTGGTGCCGCCTTATCTGTGCCTATTAGTGCCGCCTTAACTATGCCTATCAGTGCCCACCAGTGCAGCCTATCAGTGCCCACCAATGCAGCCTATCAGTGCCCACCAATGCAGCCTATCAGTGCCCACCAGTGCAGCCTATCAGTGCTGCCTCATCAGCGCACTTCAATGAAGGAGAAAAATGACCTGTTTGCAAAATTTTATAACAAACTATTAAACATGATTTTTTATTTTTTTTTGCATCTTTTTTTGTTTGTTTAGCAAAAAATAAAACTCCCAGCTGTAATTAAATACCACCAAAAGAAAGCTCTATTTGTGGGAAAAAAATGATAAAAATGTCATTTGGGTACAGTGTTGTATGCCCGCGCAATTGTCATTCAAAGTGCATCAGCGCTGAAAGCTGAAAATTGGTCTGGGACTGAGGGGGGTTTAAGTGCCCAGTAAGCAAGTGGTTAAGTAGAGGTTTTTATGCATTTTCAGCAAATGTATTATGGATTGTTTTTCAATATAGTGCACACATATATATTTCTAGGTGCATGAAATTTAAACTTATGCGCAATATTGAAGTATAATTTGTAAAACACTTGCCATTACAATCTATTTTTATTTTACTATTTTTTACTTTTTTGGCACATGCATTGGCAGCACCTGCACAGTTTTGGATTTGCACTAAGCACATGACACTTTTAATTTCAACTTTCTGGCTTTTGATTCAATATAACAGCAGGACATATAGAGTGTCACATAGCAGCATGTAATATTGCATCCCAGAACAGTGCCATCCTACCTTCCTTTATTTAATATTGGATTTATATTCCACTTAGGTGGCTGTATCGGTAATGGTACTAGTGTCATACTTCTGGTTATCCTGTTACAAAGCATTGAACAGGCTGAGTATAGCAAGCAAACCAAAGCAAAATAACATAGAATGATATATAAAGAAACATCTTTTGTTCCAAGGCCCATATTGTAGCATATATATCAGACTTCTTGTGATTGGGGGCCTTTGGGTCTAAGGGAAAACACTCATGGCTCCTTTGTAAGTTTGGATTGAACACATAGGAGGGAAGGTATAAGCATGAAAAAAAAAAGGATGGAGGTACTAGCGAAGAAGCATGGGGTCAGATGGGTCAGTGCTGTAAGTGGTCTATGAGGGTAAGGATAATAGTGAAAAGTGGACAGCTATTCTAGATGTCTCTTGTAGTCGTCTGTCCTGATGAAATGTAAGCAACAGGACCATGTGTTTAAGAATTTAGAATCTTTTGTTTGATGTAAAAGTTCCTCCATTTCTGCGATTTGTGTGAATCCTTTAAATCTGCAATGGTCGGAGAATCTGATGATCGCCATCAAGCTGGGATGCATAACCTGGCTGCATTCACAAGATACATGGCTAAAGAGCATAGGTATTTTTTTTGGCAGTGGGGTGTGGTGCAGCAAGAATTGTGCCGATGAGTAGTCTAAAGTGAAAGTGGTGATTTGATTTGTGAGACAGTGAACTTCTGTCCAGAATGGTTGGATTTGAGGGTAGGACCACATGATGTACAAAAGCGATCCCAACTCTTGACCACAACACCAGCACTGGGGTGAAATTGTAGGTGAGATCTTATGTAGTTTAAGGGGAGTCATATACCATCTGGAAAAATTTTGAATCCGTTTTCTTGCGTGTGGACATTTACTGTCCCCTTGAGAATATGTGTAGATATTTTCCCACTGAGGTTTTGAGAGATCTAAGGATAGTTCTTATTCCCAGCCGTGGCTTGCTGTGTTAGATTTAGGGTCATTATTGACAAAAAGCATAGCATATATGTCAGAGATTAGGTGTCTCTGGGGTTCTTGTCCTAAAAATTGTGATTAGAATGGTGTAAGCTGTTGGGACTAATCGGTTCTGGGTTTGGGATCTGTCAAGAAAGTGTTGAATTTGGGTGTAAGGCCAGAATGGGAATGACTGATTTATCATCTGGGAAGACAGCGATTGTTGCAGAGTGAGGAGAAGGCCTCTATGAAAAAATTGTCCTGCGTGGACAGCAGGATACAGCCAGATGTCTAGGAGAAAGGAGGCGGACATACCTGGTGGAAAGTCTGGGTTTTGGCAGATCGGTGTCAGGGGACCTGGAAATAGATGAGATTGTGCATTTACGGCAGGCTTCTCTGAAAGTTACTAGTGTATCGTTAATGAGAATCAGTCATCTTTTTAGCTATCTGTAAGGGGGTGATTCTTCCCAATGACCACAAAGGTAAGGAGTAGGGATGAGCCGAACACCCCCCGGTTCGGTTCGCACCAGAACTTTCGAACGGACCCCACGTTCGTTACGAACGTTAGAACCCCATTGAAGTCTATGGGACTCGAACGTTCGAAATGGAAAATGCTAATTTTAACGGCTAATATGCAAGATACTGTCCTAAAAAGGGTTTGGGGACCTGGCTCCTGCCCCAGGGGACATGGGTCAATGCCTAAAATGTTTTTAAAAATGGCCGTTTTGGCGGGAGCACTGATTTTAATGACAATTAAAGTGAAAAAAAAAAGTGAAATATTCCTTTAAATATGGTGCCTGGGGGGTGTCTGTAGTATGCCTGTGAAGTGCCACGTGTTTCCCGTGTTTAGAACAGTCCCTGCACAAAATGACATTAAACGGAAATAACACCATTTAAAACTGCTTGCGGTTTTAATGTTATATCTGGTTCCTGCAATATGGTTGAAAATCATTGAGAAAAATGGCATGGGTAGCCCTCCCTGCCCATTACCAGCCTATTTGGGTCTTGTACGCATATTAAGGGGAACCCCGTACCCATATTAAAAAAAGGAAATGCGTGTGGCCCCCAGGCCCTATATACTCAGAACAGCAGTATACAGGCGGTGCAAACAAGACAGGGACTGTGTAGGTTTGTTGTGTTAAGTTGAATCTGTTTGTAATTTTCAACTGGTACATTTTTAAAGTGTAGCTCCAGTCAAAAAAACGATTTTTAAGCTTTTTGGAAAACATAGGGAAGGGTTATCACCCCTGTATAATTTGTTTTATCGTCCATCTTTTTTCATCTCACTTGCTGTTGTCTCCTTCCGTTTGCAAGTAGGAGATGTTTGTAAATTGGATGTTTGAAAGTAGGGGCCTGCCCTATATGCTCTGCAGAAATGGCGGAACAAGGTGTTGGTTTTGCCACAACATTGTAAGCCCTCAAAGTGACTCTTGGTGGGCGCTGGAGCGCCCTGCTGTGAACGATTATATCAAGAATTGTAATTACATGCCATTGTTGAACAGTGGTAGAAAAA
This sequence comes from Lithobates pipiens, assembly GCF_037356315.1. Lineage (NCBI taxonomy): Eukaryota > Metazoa > Chordata > Amphibia > Anura > Ranidae > Lithobates > Lithobates pipiens. Next base: position 542,296,047 of record NW_027507758.1, read on the forward strand.
TTGACCTTTGGTGGTTGTGGTGCTGGTGCCACAACACTATAAGTCCTCACCGTTACTCTGGGTGGGCACAGGAAGGGGCCCTCCTGTGAAATATTATATCAAGAATTGTAATTACATGTCCCTGTTAAACAGGGGCAGAAAAATTGGGCCTTAGGCACTGGTGCCATCACACTGCAACCTCTGCCATATACTCTAGTTTTATTGCAGGAATTAGCCCTGCTGCAAAGCATTGCATCAAAAATTGTACTTAAACGCCCCTGTTAAACAGGGGCAGAAAAATTGGGCCTTAGGCACTGGTGCTGGTGCCATCACACTGCAACCTCTGCCATATACTCTAGTTTTATTGCAGGAATTAGCCCTGCTGCAAAGCATTGCATCAAAAATTGTACTTAAACGCCCCTGTTAAACAGGGGCAGAAAAATTGGGCCTTAGGCACTGGTGCTGGTGCCACCACACTCCAACCTCTGCCATATACTCTAGTTTTATTGCAGGAATTAGCCCTGCTGCAAAGCATTGCATCAAAAATTGTACTTAAACGCCCCTGTTAAACAGGGGCAGAAAAATTGGGCCTTAGGCACTGGTGCTGGTGCCACCACACTCCAACCTCTGCCATATACTCTAGTTTTATTGCAGGAATTAGCCCTGCTGCAAAGCATTGCATCAAAAATTGTAATTAAACGCCCCTGTTAAACAGGGGCAGAAAAATTGGGCTGCTGGCATCACCCAGAACCAAAAATGTTCTTCCAACATATCAGCGGAGGAGGAAGAGGATAGACAATCAACATAACAGGACAGTCACTCAGCATCAGCATAGGCAGTCTTGAAGGGATGTGGTATTTCAAAAAAAATTATTCGGTTACATCAGCTTCAGGTGCTTGGTAGCTGTGGGTGATCCAAGACTGATTCATCTTGATGAAGGTCAGTCGATCAACTGATTCGGTGGACAGGCGCACCCTGTGATCGGTAACAAAGCCCCCAGCAGCATTGAAGGTGCGTTCCGAAAGAACGCTGGATGCAGGACAGGCCAGTAGCTCAATTGCATACTGTGCAAGCTCTGGCCAGTGATCCATCCTCAAGACCCAGTAAGCCAGAGGATTTTCAGTGGGAAAGGTGTCCAAGTCTGACCTTGCCCCTAGGTATTCCTGCACCATGTAAATTAGACGCTGGTGATGGGTGCTGGAACCAATCATACCTTGGGGCTGCGGACTAAAAAATTGTCTGAAAGCATCAGTCAGACGGCCACCTTCTCCACCGCTCCTTCTGACTGATGCCTCAGCAACACATTGTCCAGGACCAGGAGTTTGTGACCTCCCAGTCTCTGGGAACGCGTTGCACAGAGCTTTCTGCAAGGCCTCCCGGAGATGTCTCATCCGCTGCTCCCTCTGCGATGGCAAGATAAGGTCGGCAACCTTACCCTTGTACCGTGGATCAAGGAGAGTGGCCAGCCAGTAATGGTCCCTCTCCTTGATCCGAAGAATACGAGGATCCTTCCGCAGGCTTTGCAGGATCAGGGAGGCCATGCAGCGTAGGTTAGCTGAGGCATTCGGTCCGGAGTCCTCTGGGTCACTAAGGACAACATGATCCGCAGCTACCTCCTCCCAGCCACGTACAAGTCCACGTGTTTCTTGGGACTGTAAATCATCCCTATAAGACTGCTGCTGCTGATGCTGATGCTGAGTGCCAGCCTCCACCTCCATGCTGACACAATCATCCTCCTCCTCCTCACCCTCTTCCTGTGTGATGGGTGGCACAGCAGGAACACTGTCTGGATAAAGGGGGCCTTGAGAGGCAAGGAAGTCCTCCTCTTCCTGCCTCTGTTCTGCCTCAAGTGCCCTGTCCATTATTCCACGCAGCGTATGCTCCAAGAGGTGGACAAGAGGTACAGTGTCACTGATGCATGCACTGTCACTGCTCACCATCCTTGTGGCCTCCTCAAACGGTGACAGGACAGTGCATGCATCCCTGATCATGCCCCACTGGCGTGGTGAGAAAAAACCAAGCTCCCCTGACCCTGTCCTGGTGCCGTAGTCGCACAGGTACTCATTGATGGCCCTCTGCTGCGTGTGTAGCCGCTGCAGCATGGCCAATGTTGAGTTCCATCTGGTGGGCATGTCACATATAAGGCGGTTCTTGGGCAGGTTCAACTCCTTTTGGAGCTCAGCCAGCCGAGCACAGGCATTAAATGATCAGCGGAAATGCACACAGACTGACCTGGCCTGCTTCAGGACATCATGTAAGCCGGGGTACCTGCCCAAGAACCGCTGCACCACCAGGTTAAGGACGTGAGCTACACAGGGCACATGGGTCAGTTGTCCCTGTCGGAGGGCGGAGAGGAGGTTGGTGCCATTGTCGCAAACCACCATTCCTGGCTTAAGCTGGCGTGGCGTCAACCACCTCTCGGCCTGCCCCTGCAGAGCTGACAAAACATCCGCCCCAGTGTGGCTCCTGTCCCCCAAACAAACCAGCGCAAGCACGGCATGGCATCGTTTTGCCTGCGTACTTGCGTAGCCCCTGGAACGCCTACGGAGCACCGCTGGTTCTGAGGACAGAGCACTGGAAGAGGCCATGGAGGAAGAAGAAGAGGAGGGGGTGGAGGAGAGAGGTGTGTCACAACCAATAGTAGCATTTTGGAGGCGTGGTGGCGGAACAACCTCCAACACTACTGCACCTTGTCCTGCATCCTTCCCAGCAGCCAGAAGAGTGACCCAATGGGCCGTGAAAGACAGGTAACGTCCCTGTCCATGCCTGCTGGACCATGAGTCAGCGGTAATATGCACCTTACCGCTGACCGCCCTGTCCAGCGAGGCAAGGACATTGCCTTCCACATGCCGGTAGAGAGCCGGAATCGCCTTCCGTGAGAAAAAGTGGCGTTTGGGGACCTGCCACTGAGGAACCGCACATTGTACAAACTCACGGAAGGGGGCCGAGTCTACCAACTGAAAAGGCAGCAGTTGAAGTGCTAGCAATTTAGCCAAGCTAGCATTCAACCACTGGGCATGTGGATGGCTGGGAGTAAACTTCTTCCGCCGGTCCAGCAGCTGGGGCAGGGACATTTGCCTGCTATAATCGGATGTGGATGTACCACTAGCAGAGTTCCCGGAAGCACTTGGCTGTGACACACCTAATTCTACACCTTCATTCCTCTCAGAGCAGGTTTCAGAGAGGACTGAAGGTCTAGTGGGGTTGGAGATGCCAGCTGATGAGGAGCAAGGAGAGGTCCGCTTTGTTCTTTGGTGTGGGTCTTTGAGGTACGCTTGCCAACGAGCTGCATGGCAGGTCAACATATGTCTGGTCAAACATGTGGTGCCCAAGCGGCTGATGTTTTGGCCACGTGAGATACGCTTGAGACATATGTTGCAAATAGCAGCGGTGCGATCTGATGCACTCGTCTCAAAAAAGGCCCACACCAAAGAACTTTTAGAATAACGCGCAGAGGAAGCGCTCTGCGCAGGCGGAGCTCTGCGGTGTGATTCAGTCGGTGTGCTGCCCCTAAGCTGGCCCCCGGAGGGCATCCTGCCTCGTTGGACATGTGCCTCCTCCTCCTCCTCCTCCCTCCTTCCAGGCACCCACGTGGAGTCAGTGCCCTCATCATCCCCTCCCTCTTCATCGCTGTAGCAAACCTGGCAGTATGCTGCAGCTTGTGGAACATGACTGCCAGATTGCTGTCCTTCTTGAGCATCCCCTCTCTCTGCGCTCACGCTACTGCCTTCCTCTAGCTGAGTGTCATCATCAGAGCCCACCAAACACTGGGCATCCTCCTGGAGCATGTACCCAACACTGTGCTCAAAGAGTTCAGGAGACTCCTCAGGAGGACGTGGTGGGTCTAGGGAAGGAGTCACTGATGATGACATTGAGAGGAGGGAAGACGATGCGTTGGCAGCTGCTTTGCTACTACCCTGAGACTGGGTGAGAGAGGATGAGGAGGATGAAGAGGGCTTGGTCATCCACTCTACCAAGTCGTTGGCATGTTGCGGTTCAACATGTCCAGCTGCAGAAAAGAAGGACAAGCATGTCCCATGGCCACGTGCTGATGACAATGCACCGCGTCCACGACCAGCACTGTTGTCTCTAGACACAGAGCCTGCTTGCCCTCTTTTATCGGCTTGCGCCTGTCTGCCTCTCCTTGCTAGCCTTCCAGACATGGTAATGGCCTGAAGGGAGTTGGGTAAAACAGTAGTTGGGTAGTTTATATTGTGCTGGAGGCACACAACACCCACTAACTCCTGCAGATGCCTTTTTTATAGAACAGCAGAGATAAACGGGTATATACAGATGTATACTGTGCTGTGCTGGAAGCACACACAACTTCCAATAACTCCTGCAGATAGCAATTGGGCTCAAATAGAGAACAGCTATGTAGGTGGATTATAGCGGTATGTACTGGGTACAGAGCACGCAGACAGCACGCACTATCTCCTGACACTACTGACTGCAAGCTCTATTATTAAAGATGGACCACTAGCTATATAGGTGAGGTGAATATCACGGTGTATACTGCGGTCAGGGCACGCAGACAATAACCAGAAAACAGCAGAGATAAACGGGTATATACAGATGTATACTGTGCTGTGCTGGAAGCACACACAACTTCCAATAACTCCTGCAGATGGCAATTGGGCTCAAATAGAGAACAGCTATGTAGGTGGATTATAGCGGTATGTACTGGGTACAGAGCACGCAGACAGCACGCACTATCTCCTAACACTACTGACTGCAAGCTCTATTATTAAAGCTAGATCACTAGCTATATAGGTGAGGTGAATATAGTGGTGTATACTGCGGTCAGGGCACAGACAATAACCACTACACAAGAGCAAGATAGGAAATCAGCCAAAAACGATTGGTGTGTAACTGTGTTGAAGGTACACAGAACACCCACTGCTTCAGACGCCAACACACTACACGAGGCCGCCTCAAAGGCGGCCTTATATAGTGTGGGGCGTGCACTACACAGCCTGAGCTATGATTGGCCACAGGCAGGATGCCTGTGGCCAATCATGGCTCTCCTCGCTGCTGGCGATGCGATTGGCCAAGCATGCGGGGTCACAGTGCATGCTTGGCCAATCACGAGCCAGCAATGCACTGCGCCATCGCAGTGCATTGTGGGCCGTGCGCGCCACACGAATTTTGACGCGAACGGACCAAGAGTTCGGATTTCGCCGAACGGACGAACAGCCAATGTTCGAGTCGAACGTACGTTCGACTCGAACACGAAGCTCATCCCTAGTAAGGAGCATTCTTCACATTTACCATCACACTAGCAAGCAAACACCTAGTGAAATACAGACACTGAATGCAAGAAAACTTGCACTGAGGAAAATACAGAGACTGCCATTGTGGTCCTCCTTGCCAGTTGTCTGGCTTTCATATTGATCATCATTTGTGTAGCGCTACCCCCACAGGGGCCGCTGATATTAACTGGTTCTTTCACAAACAGTACAGAGGCTGCCAGTCACCCAAGCAATAGTTCATTCACTCTGACTCCAATAAACAGTCTAGGGGTTGTCTTTTTGTAATTTATTGCCTGTAGAGCTTGTAACAGGAGAAGGGTTGGGGCATGGGATACTCCAAAATGCTCTGTAACACTGATCAGGACACTCTTCTCCTTGTGGATATTAGGACAGTCTAAGGCCTCACAGCTGAAGACCACAAGGAAAGTTTCTTAGGCATCTGGGTACCCTGCACCGCTGCACAGCTATAGGTAACCAGTGCAATTTTAGGGTGCTGCACAGTCAAATGGGATCATTTACCTGTCTCCTTCCAGCTTCTTCTGGACACATCCAGTGGGTGAGACTCTCCCTCTCCAGACCCATTTCCCTTATAGAGAAATCCTGCACTCAGCACCAGATTATTTCCAGGTCTTCAGCCATGTCACAGGTGAGACCCTGCAGAGCAGCAACTCAGTCTATAGGAAGCCTCAGAGACAAACATGCCCCTGAGGCCCTCCAAATTTTTCCTGATGGGGAAAACAAAAGTTGCCCCAGGGCTCCAGACTATTTACCACCTCCCAAGACCACCTTCTCAGGGATTGACCAGGGCATGATAAATATGTTGTTTATTTATTTCAGGTATTAACATAGCGCTGTCAATTTACACATTTACATCAGTCCCTGCCCTTAAGAAGCTTACAATCTAAGGTCCCTAACTCACATTCATACATATACATACTAGGGGCAATTTAGACAGGAGCTTATATACCTACCAGCATGTCTTTGGAGTGTGGGAGAAAACTTGGGGTAACCCACGTAGGCACAAGGAGAACATGCAAACTCTAAGCAGATAGTGCCGTGGTTGGGATATGAACTAACGACCCTAGTGCCGCCAGGCGGAAGTGCTAGCCACTGTGCTGCCCGTAGCCAGACGCACTGTTTGAATTCCCCGCCCTAAGCTCTGAAAGTTACTTGCAGAGACAGGGTGAATCAATCAAACTTCCAGCCTGTGAAACCATGAGCAGACCAGAGCAAGTGACTGCTGCTCCCTTGATTTGAACGAGCAAAAAACTTCCCAACATCTTTCTCTAGGATGGTGCTATATCTGCTTTCAGTACGTTAGTTAAAACTTTAGTTAAACAAGCACAAAGCCAGTGAAGTTGAAAAACCTGATCCAAATAATGAAGCCGCTGAGTTAGCTTAACAGCCAAATTTACAATGGCACATGTCCTTCCCAGGCCAGATTTCTGTTCTGGTTGAAACAACAGATATTGTCCTCAAAGTTACTGAAATCAGCCAATTAAATCTTTTTGTTTCATTCTTGCCTAGAAAACAGAATGGTAAGAATCTGCTGTAATTTCCTAAATCTGGACTAATGCCAAATATGGACTTGTATCGAGTGATGTCAGGGGAATTACAGGGAGATTCCTCCCCAAAGTTCATGTCTCATAGTTGGAATCTCCCCACTAGAGGTTGAGAAATGAGGAATGAAGTAACACTCTCTTTCAATTTTGGCATAATGCTCCTCCTGAAAGTAAGTATGAGTTCAGGCAAAATCACAAGGGTTTTTTTACATTTATACCTTTTTTCCATACCTGCACACATGGAAAACTGGTTAGGAATGGACCTCTATCACCAGTTCACCATGTAAAGGAAATCACCTACTTGCCCTCCATGGGGAGGATTAGAAGGTGGCATTTTAGCCCCTGATCACCCTTTGTTATGACTATCCCTTGGGCATTGGGAGGTGCCCCCTAGCCTGGTGTCAGCATTAGGAAATTTTGCTTTGTGAAGAGTACACTATAATTTGGTCGACCCCTCCCGAAAGCTGAAGAGCATGGAGGCTGGCATCAGTATGGCTGGCATCTGCACAAGCACTTACCCTGATCATAGAGATACATGTTAGTGGTACTGTTGGGGTGGCAGGGCTCGCTTTGGCTTTCAATTCCAAATTTGTTAAGTAAGAACATTTAATTAAAAGGGTTTGCCAAATTAACCACGCACATATTTGTCCTATTAAAAAATGGGTGAAAATGACCAGAAAATGTCCAGTGAATCTCAGCAAATGTGTTATAAAAAAAAGTGACCATTTAAAGTATGTTTTGTACATATGTCCATTATCTGTTTAATGTTGGGAAAAGTAGCTACAAGCTCTTATGAAGCACAAAACCAATGAATACTCATCAATGAGTATAATATTTAAAATGGGCCACCCTGTTATTGTCATATTGTAATATTACCTAGAGGACAATCATTTTATTTAGGAAAATAATGAAAAAAAACAACAGCACCTGCTCATTCTAATGGATGTTTTTTACGGAAGTATCTGATTAAGTGGTATATTTCCCTTTGGAACAGTCAGAAAACAATGGATGACACTTACGTTCTATTGATTCCTTACATCTCCCAGGACAAAACATACTTCCTTCTATAGAGTGTCTTGTAATTTGGGGGGTATATGGAATGCGTGGAATGTTGGAAACGTTCCAAAAATAATCAGATGTTGTTTTTAAGCAGCAGATTCCAACAAACATAAATATGTTTTACTTTTGTGTAACTCCGAACAATTGGTTGAGGAATGGGGTGATCTTAAAATGTTTCTTGACCTCTGACCTGCTTACTTATGTCAGCGGAGATTCCAAAGCTTTCTGCCAAATAGTCACATTCCTATCACATAATTGTATATAAGACTTCCTGCCGACACGTCCAGGACATTTGGAGGAATTATGACTTAAGTTTTAGAGAAATAAAAGATGTTGGCTGTCGGTTTCCACATCTTATGATTTTGGTGGCTATACAGAGTAAGGGATTTGGCACATTGTATACCAGAGCCAAATCTTTTGTTGAATTGTGCCAATTACTTTATATCAGTATAAAATGCTGCAGCTGCCACCCTATTGGTATATATCACCTTTATAATATACTATTTGCCAATGTTGACCTTCAAACACTAGCTATACTAAACCTCATGCTTTATTACCAGTGCAAGAGAAGTCAGAGCTACAAACCTGCGTACATTGTTTCAGGTCAGCGAAGTTATGGAAGCCTCTGGATAAGCATGACAAGCATATCCAGAAGGAAAGGTCAATAACAGCATATTGTATATCATATTTCGCAAATGACAAGTAGGCTATGAATTTCTTAGGTCTGGTTGTGGTTGAGAATCAGATTTAAGGGTTAGGTTGTAGTTAAGGGCAGGGGCGGACTGACAACTCATGGGGCCCCCGGGCAATAGGAGATTATGGGGCCCCCCAGGCAATCAGAGATTATGGGGCCACACAGTATACAAAAACACACACACATAGTATACAATCACACAGTATACACATACTTGTACAAACAGTATACACAGACATGTTTCTATTGGCTGAGAAGGTATTGGAAAGGTGGGGCAGCTATAATCTCGGGATTTTTAGACCAAAAGGATGGGTAAGGGACATTTCAGAGACAGATGTAGAAAAAAAAAAACAAACACAGATTTTTGCATACTGTCCCTGGTTTTACTGAGGCTGGCAACCCTGATGGGGCCCCCGGGCAGTGCCCAAGTAGCTGAATGGTCAGTCGGCCCCTGGTTAAGGGTCAGATTTAGGATGCGGTTAAGGGTCTTCTTCAATGCTGGCTATACTAGACCTTTATAAGGATGACCTCTAAACTATTCTAGTCTTGAGTGTCTAGTATCGTTAGAGTAAAGCTGAATGCAGAAAAATTAGGATATTATTAACGATATATATATATATATATATATATATATATATATATGGGCGCCGTCAAAAAATTTGTTTTGTTTCGTACAAAAAAAAGAAATCGTATTTTGTAATTCGTGTACGAAATTCAATTCGGATTCGTACGAAATACGAATTTGTTAGGTTCGTACACTTTTCGTTAAAATAACGAAAGTTCATTATGATGAATTTATCATTATGAGGGGTTCCCACCATCCCTGTGCTGAGTTCCCGGATCTGAATGTACATCCGCTGTGCCCATTATGAGGGGTTCCCACCGTCCCTGTGCTGTGCTGCCTTCCTCTGATTGGTGTTTTGTTCACCAGTCACAATTCTGTTAATTTGGATCCAAAATTCCGAAATTCGTTAATCAAATGTCGTATTTCGTATAAAATTCGTAAGCATAGAAATTCCCTGTAGGGTTCCCACCATTCCTGTGCTGACGTCCTGGGATTTTAACTTTTAGGTTTGTTAACTTTTCGTAACAATTATGAATTTTCCTTATAATGAATTTATCATTATGAGGGGTTTCACACATGTCTACAATGCAGAAGGGACAGGAGAGCCCTGTTCATAGAGATTACATTCTAAAGGGAGGGGGTGGTGGTACAAAAGGTAATACATGCGGGGAATGATTCGATGGGGTTGTTAGGTGGGTATGCTATGATATGATATGATATGCTATGTTGTAGGAAACATCGAGGAATGTTAACCACTTGCCGACCCACCACAGTACATACACTGTGACAGGTGACTCCTAAAGGCACTGCAGCATACCTGTATGTTGCTACCTGTTTTCTGGGTTTCGATGGGCACACCCCCTGCCCGCCTACTCTGCTATGATTTGACACAGCGGTAGTCTGTTTGTAGATCTCGCCAACGGTTAATGGCTGGGACCTGCTGATTGGCTGTGTCGAATCACAGCCCATAAACCTATTTTGACAATCAACACAGGGCTCTGTGCAGAGGGAACAATCACTTTGTTTCTTTTCCCTGCAAAGCAAGGAAAACAAGCAAATTGATCTATAGTAACAAAAAAATTAGCACACGTTACACACATTACACATTGCTAGGCACACATTTAACCTCTTCATTGCTCTTAGATGTTAACCCCCTTACCAGCCTCTGTCATTAGTGAGAGTGTCATACCATGACAGTCTATATTATTGGCACTGATCACTGTATTAGTGTCACTGGAGATGTCAGTGGCAGTTAGTCAGTTCCTACAAAGTGTCAGCTAGGGTCAGATTGTCCGCTGCACTATCACAGTCCAGCTATAAGTTGCTGTGGGTTGTGTGTGTGTGTGTGGGGGGGGGGGGGGGGTAATACCTACCTGACATGCACTGACCTATCTAACATACACTGATCTACCTGGCTGACATACACTGACCTACATGACATACACTGACCTACCTGACACGCACTGACCTACCTGACACGCACTGACCTATCTGACATGCACTGACCTACCTGGCTACAGGCATGTACTGGCCATCGGGACTACCGGGAGATTCCCGGTGGGCCGATGGCTCAGTGGGCCGGTTTCAGTGACAGCCTAGCCCAGGCATGTCCAAAGTCCGGCCCGCGGGCCAATCGCGGCCCGCGGGCCAATCGCGGCCCGCGTTCCAGTTTCGGGAGGCCTGTCTGGTCATGTTCACATATATATCTTTTGTGGCCCCCAACGAATCCCCGATCGCCGGGGGCCACAAAAGATAGATATGCTGGCTGCCATGGAGGGGGCGGGACGAGTGCCGTGGATACAGGACAACGTCCTGTGTAAAAGGAAGTCCCGTCCTGCGCTGCCATTGGACAACCGTTTTGTCCATCACAGGAGGCGGGACTTTCAATTAAAGAGGCCGTCGATAGAAACAGGAGTTTCTCCTGTATGTCTGTCGGCACTCATTCCGCCCCCCTCCCTGTCTTCTCCAAGGCTGCAGAGGATGTGAATCAGGCTGCACTGATGGCAATGGTGAGTCTGTATTCATGGCAATATGGGGGCTGCATTCATGGCAATATGGGGGCTGCATTCATGGCAATATGGGGGCTGCATTCATGGCAATGTGTGGGCTGCATTCATGGCAATACGCTGGAGGCTGCGTTCATGGCAATACACTGGGGGCTGCGTTCATGGCAATACGCTGGGGGCTGCGTTCATGGCAATACGCTGGGGGCTGCGTTCATGGCAATACGCTGGGGGCTGCGTTCATGGCAATACGCTGGGGGCTGCGTTCATGGCAATACGCTGGGGGCTGCGTTCATGGCAATACGCTGGGGGCTGCGTTCATGGCAATAAGCTGGGGGCAGCGTTCATGACAATACGCTGGGGGCTGCGTTCATGACAATACGCTGGGGGCTGCGTTCATGGCAATACGCTGGGGGCTGCGTTCATGGCAATACGCTGGGGGCTGCGTTCATGGCAATACGCTGGGGGCTGCGTTCATGGCAATACGCTGGGGGCTGCGTTCATGGCAATACGCTGGGGGCTGCGTTCATGGCAATACGCTGGGGGCTGCGTTCATGGCAATACGCTGGGGGCTGCGTTCATGGCAATACGCTGGGGGCTGCGTTCATGGCAATACGCTGGGGGCTGCGTTCATGGCAATACGCTGGGGGCTGCGTTCATGGCAATACGCTGGGGGCTGCGTTCATGGCAATACGCTGGGGGCTGCGTTCATGGCAATACGCTGGGGGCTGCATTCATGGCAATAAGCTGGGGGCTGCATTCATGGCAATAAACTGGGGGCTGCATTCATGGCAATACGCTGGGGGCTGCGTTCATGGCAATGTGTGGGCTGCATTCATGGCAATACGGTGGAGGCTGCATTCATGGCAATATGCAGGGGGCTGCAGATGGGCACTAACCCTTATTTTGCTTCCCATGTCTTTATTTAAAATGTAAGATTTTTTTTTTTTCTGAGACTTCCTTTTTAAAGTTAAGGTGTGTGGTATAAGCCGATTAAATACAGTATATCCAAATAACACACCGAGCTCATCTGTTTACCACACACAGCACAAAGGCAAGAGAATTCTTGTTGGGCAGTGCTCGGATGAACACACTTAGACCAAATTTTAATGGTTTAAAGAATGTCAGACAAAATGGTCAGCCCTCGAGCATGTTCACTTCATCAAATCTGGCCCTCTTTGAAAAAAGTTTGGACACCCCTGGCCTAGCCGAATGAATGGCTGCGCTATTTGCACAGCCATTCATTTGAGCCCCGCTGTACTTCCGAGCGCGGCGCACTTCGGCTCATTCCGCCCCCACTCGGCGCTCTCATAAGATAGCCGAGTTTTGTTCGCTGAAGCGCTGACGGAGAGGAGCAGGGCGGGGGAAGCCGAGCGGTGGCGGAAAAGGACGACTGTGGGCCGGAGGTGGCCGAAGATGTGTGCAATACTAGTGTTATGAGTCATAACACTAGTATTGCACACATCTTCGGCCACCTCCGGCCCACAGTCGTCCTTTTCCGCCACCGCTCGGCTTCCCCCGCCCTGCTCCTCTCCGACAGCGCTTCAGCGAACAAAACTCGGCTATCTCCGGCAGCCCCCGCGGTAACGGACGCTGTGAGTTTAAATGAGCCGGGGGCCGCCGTGTGAGCAGCCGACAGGCAGAGAAGTCCCCGGAGCAGACGAGGGAGCCTGGAGGATGGCAGTGCTGCAGGAACCCATCCAGGTAACCGGCCGGCCCATTGAATACTGTATATAGCACATGGATATATATATATATATATATATATATATATATATATATATATCCATGTGCTATATATATATATATATATATATATTTTTTTTTTTTTTTGGTGAACTTTTAGCTATGTTGGATTTTGCATATTATTTTCACCAAATGGATTTTTTATGCTATTTTATTTAGCAACACATCCTTTGAGATATATTTTCAGCAAAAAAATCATATAAAAAATGCTTATTAAAAACCCCCCTTTTTTTTGCACTTTAATACCAAGGACATAGTTTGGATAAAATGGTTTTAATTATAAGCATGGTTTATATATGAATTTTTTGCTGAAATTTTTTTTTTTATGCACATTTCAATATTAATTGACACGTTTGATGCACTTTTAGCTATGTTGGATTTTTTGTATTATTTGAATCATTATTTGCACCAAATGGATTTTTTTTATGTTATTTTGGTTAGCATCACATCCTTTGCTATATATTCAATTTATCTGTGGGTTTGTGTTAGGCCCCTTTCACACATATGTCCGTATTTCATCCATCCGCTTGCGGATGAAATACGGGCATACATTCATCCCTATGGGATAGCGGGTGTCTGCGGATGAACATCCGCAGACACCCGATTTCCTCCGCCTCCGCAACAGTCCGATTCTGCAGACGGAGGAAAATCCTATTTTTCTATCCGTCTGCAGAGCGGATCGGATGAACACAGACAGACGGCCCGTACGCATCCGATCCCCATAGAGGAGAGCGGAGAGCTGACAGGGCGGTCCCAGCACAGTGTGCGGAAACCGCCCTGTCCGCAGCCGGCTCAGCGGGCACAACGGAGCGATCCCCGCTGAGCGAGCGGATCATCACGGGGCGCATCATTACTGATCCGTCCCGTGTGAAAGGGGCCTAAACCTGTTTGAAGTTGGCAGCTTCTCATTACTGCGGTTGATCAAAAAGACTTCGGGCAGGTGACAGGGGGACACCAGGGGGTAGAGGGGGGGGGGGGCTGGAAAATAAAAGATCACCAGCAGTGTGCTGTCGGCTTCTGAGTTTGCATACTCCTGCTATGTGTCTAGCCGGGCCGTGATGACGTCAAGTGCGCAGCATACTGTTTTTTTGTGCGTGTTTGCAAAATTGGAGTGGGCCGGTCTGGATGAAGTCCAGGGCCAAATTTTTGTCCCAGTCCAGCCCTGCCTGGCTAACATACACTGACCTACTTGACTGTAATGGAAGGAATATTCCCGTGCTGCCTAAAATAGCAAGAATAGAATCTTAGTTGAAGCAAACAACAGATAGGTCAACCAAAACCCAAATAATGAAATAAAATAAAAATCAATGCATGATGTTGCGCTCTAGGTATTGACTAAATGGATATACAATAAAACATACTTTGTGTAAACTAATGTTACAATAATAAAAAAAACACATAGGTAATCCTTCATGAGAAATATTAAAGTGCTAATAGTATATAAGAAATCCATATAGAAGTGAACTAAAATGGTGACATCATATGCCAAATAGCACTTAGTGCAGATCCAGGGAAGAGATTATTGGTGACTTTATGACTTGGTGATAAAATTCTTCAATGTAAAATACACCTACGTGCAAGGTGGTCCCTTAACTTACAACAGTAAGGTAACGGCGTGAGAAAAATATAAAGATGACAAAGGTAATCCAGGTTCCTGCCATAGGCCAGTAGGGATTTTTCTTTGTATAACTCAGCGGTAGGTATAAGAAAAGAAGGGGGGTCCCCTCCAGGTCCAATATGGTGTATAGGAGGGAGAGAAAATGGAGGTCCAGATCTTGAAGTATGTTACGAATGGTTATGTTTTATCGGTTCTGACGTGTAGCGTCATGATCACGTGACTTCATCCCTGATGTGTTTTTTTATTATTGTAACATTAGTTTACACAAAGTTTATTTCACTATTGTCACTTGTAGCACTTGCACTTTATCTACTGGCTATCCCTTATCACTGAGTGATTATTACCTAGGATTTTATTTTATATATGTTTTATTGTATATCTGTTTAGTGAATACCTAGAGCGCAACATCATGCATTGATTTTTATTTTTTTTTAACCTACCTGGCTGACATACACTGACCTACCTGACATGCACTGACCTACCTGACACACACTGACCTATATGACATACACTGACCTACCTGGCATACACTGACCTACCTGACACACACTGACCTACCTGGCTGACATACACTGACCTACCTGGCTGACATACACTGACCTACCTGGCTGACATACACTGACCTAAATGACACGTACTGACCTACCTGGCTGACATACACTGACCTATAAGACATACACTTACCTACCTGACAAACATTGACCTACCTGACACGCACTGACCTATCTGACATACACTGACCTACCTGGCTGACATACACTGACTTAGCTGACACTTAGCTGACACACACTGGCCTACCTGGCTGACATACACTGACCTACATGACATACACTGACCTACCTGACACACCTTGACCTTCCTGGCTGACATACATTGACCTACCTGACACACACAGACCTACCTATCTGACATACATTGACCCACACTGACCTACCTGACCAGACTTCAGATGACATGACCTCCTCCTGCAGCTCAGCCGTAGTGCGCGGTGCACCCATCACAGTAGAGTAGACAGCAGCAGGCACTCCAGGAAGCCAGAGCCATGACAGGAGAGGAGAGAAGAGCCACCAGCCTGAGCACTGAACGGGAAACTTCTCACAGTGACACGGCGCAACGGCTGCATTGTAATTCCCGTCTTCTGGAGCCTGCAGTGCCTATTATGGACATCACGGTCCTGGCATTGGACCAGGGGAATGTCCATCATAGGTGCTGCAGGCTCCAGAAGGCAGGACCTGCTATGTCACTAAGCCACCATCAGGGTCAGATCGTCCCCACCTGGGCTTGGGGCTAGTAATAGAATTGTAAATGCCCTCCACCCGGGGCTCCAGCCCCCCTCAGCCCCCTCCACCCGACGCCACTCTCTGGTCATGAAGGGGGTAAAATCTTCTGAAGCTTAAGTATTACATTGAAAAGGTACCCAGATTATCTGCAGCGAGGGATCATCTAAGGAACTGTGTCACTGACTGTTAGTCTTACAAGATTTGTAGTGAGATCGCTGCTATTGTGCTGCTCACTGTTCTCCTTGTTGGAGCTGTACTTGAAGATGTACAATGGAAGGATCTCCGTACTCCTGCTTAATTCATTAGGCGGATCTCTGCTACCTCCACCTCTACTGCTCTATCTTGATCAGGGAACAATTCCTCAAGAGGACAGCCCTGGCATGAGTACACAAAGCCATGACTCTACCAAGATGGCCACTTCCACAGAGTGACAAAGTGAAGAGCAAGTTATGATAAGTCAGTAATGAGGAAAAGATCAGTTGCATGGAGTCCACGGGTAATAATGGTGACTAGTAGACATGGGCGCCGTCAATAAATTTGTTTCGTTCCGTTCCGTTCCGTTCCGGTTTGTGTTAGAATTAATTCGTACTTCGTATTTCGTGTCCAAAATTCAATTTCAATTCGTACGAAATACGAATTGTCGTTAGGTTCGTTAACTTGTACGAACGTTCTTTACGATGAATTTAAAGGAAAAAATACATACCTCAATATGACAATATGTCCAAATTTCGTTACCAAGGAAACAACACGTGACTTGGTTGACCAATCAGAGGTTTTCTTCTGCTGCTGAGTCCTACAGGGCAGGCCCGATCATGTGACTTCCCTTTGTGGGTTAGTTAGTGTAGTGGAGCAGATCACACGATTATTTGTCTGTGCATCTGAGCGAATATCTTTGCAATCCTTAGTTTTTCATTGTTCATTTTAGTTTATATCAGTTGTAGTTTGCAAGTGTATCATCTTTTAGTGTTTAGTTTCTGGTTTTATTTGTTTTTTGGTTGGTTTTGAGAGATCATTTTTTTTTCATTTCTTGTTTCATTTAGTTAATATTTTGTTATTTTCTGTTTGTATAATTTTTTTTTTTGTACATTTGGTGATTTTGGTGTTAGTTTGCTGCAATCAAAATCATATTTTTTTTTGTCTACATTTTTCTAACTTTTAAAGGAAAAATGAGCAGCAAACAAGGCCAAAAAAAGCAGTAGGAGTGCTGCTGGGAGAGGGAGAGCTATGAGCCGTGTACATGAGCAGCAGGTGGGATGTTCTGTCTCTGCGCCCTCTGAGCTCAGCTCACCTCCCATAAAGCTGAGGCGACTGGGAGTGAAGACTGCTGGTGGTAAAGAGCCTGGCAAACAGCAGACATTTGCATGTCGCCAGCTGTTCCAGGATTTACCTCCTAGAACCAGCAGCACAATTCATAGCAAAAGTGGCGCTACCACCTCTGCCACTGCTGCTGGTAACATGCTGCCCATTGGTACCTTTTATGGAAGAGGGAAGGCCAAAGGGTTCCCAGTGCACATACATTTGTGCAGCCAAAGCTGGAGATCCTGGCCATGCAGCAGGAAACATGTCAGGAGGCCGAGGCTCATGATGATGTCACCACCACCATTGCTGCCAGTGCCATCACCATCAGCACTACAGGGAGCTTGGCAGTGGTCAGCAAGGAGACAGAGTTTACTGCTTCTAATGATGACTGTTCCCTTGGCAATGTGAAAGAGGTGGAAGCAGGCTTTCCTGACATTGTTGTAGACAAATTTAATTTCCAGCCCTCTACCCATGTTGGCACCACCGACAGCCCAGAAAGTATCTCCCCTCAGTCCCCACTACTTTTTTCTCCTGAAAAGACCCCTGCCCAAGTGCTTTCTAAGCCTCCAGCATCAGAATGGGCCAATGCAACCATTAGACCTCAATCCATCACAGAAACCAAAATACCTGGGATGTTCAGGTCTCTTCCTCCTGCTCCTGCCGAACCTCAGAAAGAGAGAGTGTGACCACTGCAGTGGAAGGGATTCCATCAGGCAGTGTCCGAGGTGGTGGCTGCCGTTCCAGCATTTGGCAGCATTTTAAAAGAATCTGTGTCGGTCAGAAGACCAAATGCAATCACTGTGGCAGGGAGGTCAGCCAGGGCCGAGACATAGGGCATCTCAGTAACAGTGGCATGAACCAGCACATGCGTGTGCACCACCATGCAGCTGTTAGGGGAGAAAAGTATCATGGCCACTCCTCCAAACACCAAAAGGGGAACCAATAGTGGCACCGCCACAGCCACCCTGAGTGCCAGCACCACCAGCCAGTATAAGGCAGAAAAAAATGCTGTTACCATCCTGCATCCAATCCAGACCAGCCAGGCCGCCCTGGAAGATTTTGGTGGCTTTCAGAGTAAGGGTATGTCTCAGGCGCAGGTGCATAAAATAACACGCCTGATTGGCCAGCTCATTGCAGTTGGAGGAGCACCTTTCAACATGGTGGAAGGTGAGCCCTTCAAGCAATTGATGCAGGCTGTTGCACCACAGTACCGTGTGCCATCACGTAAGACCTTCAGCCAGCCTTATACAGGTCTTGTGTCGGGGTGCTCAAGGAGGAGATTGGAAGGGCAGGTGGACAGGCAGTGCACCTGACCACTGACCTGTGGAGTGTGTGTAGTGCCCAGCATGCCTTCCTGTCCCTGACAGCACATTGGTGGCAGGCCAAGGTGTCCCATGATGTAGTTCAAACATCTGGATCCTCGTCAGTAGTTGACAAACATGGGTACCGTTCCTTCCTCCTGCACGCTGAGGTGCCTGATGAAAAGCACACAGCGCGAAACCTCCTGCAAGCCCTGCAGAAAATGTTGTTGCAGTGGTTTGGACAGGCAGACAGCAACTACCGGATTGGCTATGTTGTCACTGATGGAGGCAGCAACATGGTCAAGGCTGTAAGGGATGGCAGCTTTGTGGGTGTGCGCTGCTCAACCCACCTTCTCCACCAGGTGGTAACTGACAGTTTTCGGTTGGTGGAGACCATTTCTGGCGGCGATGAAAGGCTGTCCAAAGTGGTGGACTCTTGTCGGAAGATGGCTGGCCACTTCCATCGGAGTGTGAGGGACAGCCACCTCCTCAGGGTGGAACAGAGGAAGGCAGGCCTTCCAGAACACTGCCTAAAACAGGATGTGGGGACTAGGTGGAATTCAACCCTAGCAATGCTGGAATGCATCCTTGAGCAGCAGAAGGCTCTCCATGCCATGGCCTGTGATCATAACATTGGCATAGAGAGACCTTTAGGCAGGGAGGACTGGGCCATAATCGGGCAGATTGTGGCAGTCCTCAAGCCTTTCCTCTCTGTCACAGAACACCTAAGCCACGAGGATGCCAGCATTGGTCATGTGCTCCCACACTTCAACCACCTTCAGAGCAAATTGGAGCGGTTCAAGTCGGCTGAGGAACCTTTGCCTGGTGGTGGCCCTCAACCTGATGTGTTGGCTCTGCTAAACACATTTCTGATGGAGTTGGGCAGGCGCACGCAGGAGTTGACCGCCTCTTGCCCAGAACTGATGCTGGCTGCCATGTGTGACCCTCGCATCAAGGGCAAAATGGCTGTGCAGTGTAGTGCTCTGACAACATGGCGGGACAGACTAATCGACAGGGTGCGTCAGAGGGAAAGGGAGATGGTAAGTCTGGGAGAAGAGGAAGAGGAGGAAGAAGATATTGAAGACCCCCTCTCCCATGCATTATCTACATCTAGTGAAGTGAGCGGAGCATCTTCTGTATTGGCTGAGGCACATGACACCCTAATGGGAACCTCCAGCATAGTGCACCCCAAGAAACCCATATCAGCAAAGGAGGTTGTCATGTCCTATTTGTCATCCCCACCAGTGCACCCCACCACAGATCCAATGTTTTTTTGGCAGGGGAAGAGCGAGGAGTGGCCTGCCCTCGCAGATATTGCCAAGGAGCTACTGTCCTGCCCTCCAACAAGTGTCCAGAGTGAGCGGGTGTTTTCTGTGACGGGAAACATCCTGTCACCCCAAAGATCCCAGTTGTCCCCCCAGCTAATGGAGCAGTTAGCATTTTTGAAAATCAATTTGCCAAAGCTGGGGTACCCCTCCCTCACTCTGAACATTCCTTGAACTGACTGTCTGCAGCAGAGATGGCCATTTGGTCTTAGTAGTTGGTCCCTGTCCCTCCACACAATCCCTCCCCTCGCTTCTCATCTACCCCTATTTGCTTGTGACATCATCTGGGATGGATGAGAAGAGAGGAGGTGCCACCAGGGAGGAGCGGAGAGAGAACTTATTACACACGCTTCCTGCGCTACTCTGCATGCTGGCTGGTAAACGCTGTGCCCTGATGTTCCCCAATGTGCCCTGATGTTCCCCAATGTGTCCCAATGTGCTCCAATATGCCCTGATATGCCCCGATGTGCCCTGATGTGCCCCGATGTGCTCCAATATGGCCTGATGTGGCCCAATGTGCCCTGATGCTCCCCAATGTGTCCCAATGTGCTCCAATATGCCCTGATGTTCCCGATTTGCCCTGATGTGCCCCAATGTGCTCCAATATGCCCTGATGTGCCCCAATGTGCCCTGATGTTCCCCAATGTGTCCCAATGTGCTCCAATATGCCCTGATGTGCCCCAATGTGCTCCAATATGCCCTGATGTGCCCCAATGTGCCCTGATGTGCCCCAATGTGCTCCAATGTGCTCCAATAAGCCCTGATGTGCCCCAATGTGCCCTGATGTGCTCCAATGTGCCCTGATGTGCCCCAATGTGCCCTGATGTTCCCCAATGTGTCCCAATGTGCTCCAATATGCCCTGATGTGCCCCAATGTGCTCCAATATGCCCTGATGTGCCCCGATGTGCCCTGATGTGCCCCAATGTGCTCCAATATGCCCTGATGTGCCCCAATGTGCCCTGATGTGCTCCAATGTGCCCTGATGTGCTCCAATGTGCCCTGATGTGCCCCCACCATTCTTCTCATTTACACATATGACTGCTGGAACAGATAAAAAGACATTTAGGGAAATTGATCAAGCTTGAAGCCAACAGAATCTGGAGCAGTTGCCCATGGCAACCAATCAGCTTCTCTTCAGTTTGTTCCATTAAGATTTGAAAATACAAGAGAGAAGCGGATTGTCTGCCATGCATCACTGGTCCAGTTTTTGCCTGATCACCCCACACTGTTTGGGGTCACCGGGGATGTGCGGAGAGCACATGCTTGGTAACACCAAACAATTTCCAGTGACCCCGCACATCCCCGCTGACCCCGTACAGTGCGGGGGATAAAAACTGGAGCAGCTGTGCATGGCAGCCATGTGCTTATTATGAGGGGCTCCCACCCTCCCTGTGCTGTGCTGACTTCCTCCTGGGGCTGTACCCCTGCTATGCTCAGTATGTCAGCACAGGAATGGTGGAAACCCCTCATAATGAGCACAGCAGAGGTACAGCCCCAGGAGGAAGTCAGCATAGCACAAGGATGGTGGGAGCCCCTCATAATAAGCAAAATGACTGAGTCGTTGATGCGACGACAACTGATCCGAAATTCGTAAACAAAAGTTCGTATTGCGTACAAAATTCGGACGCATGGCAATTCGTATTCCGGATCCTCCCGAATGTACGAATTTAGGGAAATTCGTACGAATTGCAAATTCGTAAAAACTAATCGCACATGTCTAGTGACTAGTTGTGTGCCCCTTTACCTACCTTTATTTTGAACAGTTCTTACTGTTTTGGTCCTATTTCGTTTCTGGAGGGCAAGAACAGTTGGACAAGCCTACTTTTAAAAGTACACTTGTCTTTAGGTTTCTGAGAGTATCAAAAATAAATATAAAAACTTAAAACTAGTGTCTGTACTGTGGCATTTAAGTGGTATGAGCTGTGAAAATTATTTCTATCATGAGGTAAATCCAGCCTTTGCATGTGAGCCGGGTCTTAGTTGGATATTTATTATATATATATATATATATATATATATATATATATATATATATATATATACAGTGCCTTGCGAAAGTATTCGGCCCCCTTGAACTTTTCAACCTTTTGCCACATTTCAGGCTTCAAACATAAAGATATGACATTTTTATTTTTTGTGAAGAATCACCAACAAGTGGGACACAATTGTGAAGTGGAACGAATTCTTTTGGATTTTTGAAACTTTTTTAACTAATAAAAAAATGAAAAGCGGGGCGTGCAAAATTATTCGGCCCCCTTGCGTTAATACTTTGTAGAGCCACCTTTTGCTGCGATTACAGCTGCAAGTCGCTTGGGGTATGTCTCCATCACTTTTGCACATCGAGAGACTGAAATTCTTGCCCATTCTTCCTTGCAAAACAGCTTGAGCTCAGTGAGGTTGGATGGAGAGCGTTTGTGAACAGCAGTTTTCAGCTCTTTCCACAGATTCTCGATTGGATTCAGGTCTGGACTTTGACTTGGCCATTCTAACACCTGGATACGTTTATTTGTGAACCATTCCTTTGTAGATTTTGCTGTATGTTTGGGATCATTGTCTTGTTGGAAGATAAATCTCCGTCCCAGTTTCAGGTCTTTTGCAGACTCCAACAGGTTTTCATCCAGAATGGTCCTGTATTTGGCTGCATCCATCTTCCCCTCAATTTTAACCATCTTCCCTGTCCCTGCTGAAGAAAAGCAGGCCCAAACCATGATGCTGCCACCACCATGTTTGACAGTGGGGATGGTGTGTTGAGGGTGATGAGCTGGGTTGCTTTTACGCCAAACGTATCGTTTTGCATTGTGGGCAAAAAGTTCGATTTTGGTTTCATCTGACCAGAGCACCTTCTTCCACATGTTTGGTGTGTCTCCCAGGTGGCTTGTAGCAAACTTTAGACAAGACTTTTTATGGATATCTTTGAGAAATGGCTTTCTTCTTGCCATTCTTCCATAAAGGCCAGATTTGTGCAGTGTACGACTGATTGTTGTCCTATGGACAGACTCTCCCACCTCAGCTGTAGTTCTCTGCAGTTCATCCAGAGTGATCATGGGCCTCTTGGCTGCATCTCTGATCAGTCTTCTCCTTGTCTGAGCTGAAAGTTTAGAGGGACGGCCAGGTCTTGTTAGATTTGCAGTGGTCTGAAACTCCTTCCATTTCAAAATGATCGCTTGCACAGTGCTCCTTGGGATGTTTAAAGCTTGGGAAATCTTTTTGTATCCAAATCCGGCTTTAAACTTCTCCACAACAGTATTACGGACCTGCCTGGTGTGTTCCTTGGTCTTCATGATGCTCTCTGGGCTTTCAACAGAACCCTGAGACTATCACAGAGCAGGTGCATTTATACAGAGACTTGATTACACACAGGTGGATTCTATTTATCACCATCAGTCATTTAGGACAACATTGGATCATTCAGAGATCCTCGCTGAACATCTGGAGTGAGTTTGCTGCACTGAAAGTAAAGGGGCCGAATAATTTTACACGCACCACTTTTCAGTTTTTTATTTGCTAAAAAAGTTTAAATTATCCAATAGATTTCGTTCCACTTCATAATTGTGTCCCACTTGTTGGTGATTCTTCACGAAAAAATAACATTTTATATCTTTATGTTTGAAGCCTGAAATGTGGCAAAAGGTTGAAAAGTTCAAGGGGGCCGAATACTTTTGCAAGGCACTGTATATATATATATATATATATATATGTGTCAGGCAATAATTACAGCAGTGTAACTAAAGCCAAAACTTTTTTTTTTTTTCATTTTGGGGTATAACTCCCGTTTTTTTTTACATCGGTGTCCCATTGGAGAATTCTGTTTCACTTCCTGTCCTATAGCCAAAACAGGAAGTGAGAGGAATTCCCTCCAAAGTGAGGGAATCCCGGTGTGTCAACAGGGTCACCTGAACTACTGTCAACATTGGAAGATTTACCATCTATTAGTGTTCTCACATCAACCCAAATTGTGGGATTTTCTTTTACTTTCAATGATAACGGAAAACCGGACAAATAGAAAGGGCGGATCTCTAACAGGGGTACAGACAGCAATAAAAACTGGCAGGTGTTCTAATCCATCTCTACTCTATCCAAAACGAAAATAAACAAAAATAAAATAAGTTTTACCTTAACCACTTGCCGACCGCCACACGACGATATACGTCGACAGAATGGCACGGGCAGGCATATGGGCGTACCTGTACGTCCCTGCCTTCCCGCGGGTGGGGGGCCCGATCGGGCCCCCCCGGTGCCTGCGGCGGTCGGTATTCGTTCGGGAGCGATCAGGGATGAGGGGGCGGCCATTCATTCATGGCCACCCCCTCGCGATCGCTCCTGACGAATGGAAATGCTCCGTGACATCACTTCCTCTCCTGTAATGTAAACACAGGCAGAGGAAGTGATGTAATCTCTCCTCCGTGTTGGTATTTTTCGTTCCGGCACCGAGGAGAGAGGATCGGTGAGTTGCACCAACACGACACTACACAGTAGAACATGCCAGGCACACTCACACCCCCCCTTCACCCCCCGATCACCCCCCCAATTACCCCTGCCCCCCCAGTCACAGTGACACCAATTGCATTTTATTTTTATTTTTTTGCATTGGTGTCATTTGTTACTGTAATAACTGTTAGGGCAGTTAGGGTTAGCCCCCTTTAGTTCTAATATACCCCCCTAACCCCCCAATAAAGGTTTAACCCCGTGATCACCCCCCGTCGCCAGTGTCACTAAGGCTGGGTTCACATTGCAGCGGTTTATGAGAACGGATGTGATTCGCACCGCACTGCAGTGCAAATCACATCCGATCTCTGTGCGATTCGAGTTCAGCCATACAGATAGTATGGCTGAATTCGCGCCGCACCCGCCGCACCCGCCGCAAATTCGCACGGGACCCTTTTTTTGGTCCGCAGCAGAATCGGATCGCATGGGTGTTCACACCATGCGATCCGAGTTTGCAGATCGCAGTGCGATATGCAAACTGATCTGGGGGTGTCATTAACATTTCACTGACACTCCCAGCAGTTCGCATAGGGCAGTGTGAACTGCCGCCGGGAGGCATGCGATGCGGGAACCCGCCGTGGATTCGTGGCGTTCCCGCATCGCTCCAGTGTGAACCCAGCCTAATAAGCGATCGTTTTTCTGATCGCTGTATTAGTGTCACAGGTGACGCTAGTTAGGCAGGTAGGTATTTAGGTTCGCCACAGCTTTTTATAGCGCCAGGGACCCCCATATACTACCGCATAAAGCCCCCTGATTGCCCCCTAGTTAACCCTTTCACCAGTGATCACCATATAACTGTTACAGGTGACGCTGGTTGGTTAGTTATTTTTTTATAGTTTCAGGGCACCCGCCATTTATTACCTAATAAAGGTTTAACCCCCTGATCACCCGGCGGGTGTCATTTGTGACTGTAATAACTGTTAGGGTTAGCCCCCTTTAGTTCTAAGGTACCCCCCTAACCCCCCCAATAAAGGTTTAACCCCGTGATCACCCCCCGTCGCCAGTGTCACTAAGGCTGGGTTCACATTGCAGCGGTTTATGAGAACGGATGTGATTCGCACCGCACTGCAGTGCAAATCACATCCGATCTCTGTGCGATTCGAGTTCAGCCATACAGATAGTATGGCTGAATTTGCGTCGCACCCGCCGCACCCACCGCAAACTCGCACGGGACCCTTTTTTTGGTCCGCAGCAGAATCGGATCGCATGGGTGTTCACACCATGCGATCCGAGTTTGCAGATCGCACTGCGATCTGCAAACTGATCTGGGGGTGTCATTAACATTTCACTGACACTCCCAGCAGTTCGCATAGGGCAGTGTGAACTGCCGCCGGGAGGCATGCGATGCGGGAACCCGCCGCGGATTTGTGGCGTTCCCGCATCGCTCCAGTGTGAACCCAGCCTAATAAGCGATCGTTTTTCTGATCGCTGTATTAGTGTCACAGGTGACGCTAGTTAGGCAGGTAGGTATTTAGGTTCGCCGCAGCTTTTTATAGCGCCAGGGACCCCCATATACTACCGCATAAAGCCCCCTGATTGCCCCCTAGTTAACCGTTTCACCAGTGATCACCATATAACTGTTACAGGTGACGCTGGTTGGTTAGTTATTTTTTTTATAGTTTCAGGGCACCCGCCATTTATTACCTAATAAAGGTTTAACCCCCTGATCACCCGGCGGGTGTCATTTGTGACTGTAATAACTGTTAGGGCAGTTAGGGTTAGCCCCCTTTAGTTCTAAGGTACCCCCTAACCCCCCCAATAAAGGTTTAACCCCGTGATCACCCCCCGTCGCCAGTGTCACTAAGGCTGGGTTCACATTGCAGCGGTTTATGAGAACGGATGTGATTCGCACCGCACTGCAGTGCAAATCACATCCGATCTCTGTGCAATTCGAGTTCAGCCATACAGATAGTATGGCTGAATTTGCGTCGCACCCGCCGCACCCGCCGCAAACTCGCACAGGACCCTTTTTTTGGTCCGCAGCAGAATCGGATCGCGTGGGTGTTCACACCATGCGATCCGAGTTTGCAGATCGCACTGCGATATGCAAACTGATCTGGGGGTGTCATTAACATTTCACTGACACTCCCAGCAGTTCGCATAGGGCAGTGTGAACTGCCGCCGGGAGGCATGCGATGCGGGAACCCGCCGCGGATTCGTGGCGTTCCCGCATCGCTCCAGTGTGAACCCAGCCTAATAAGAGATCATTTTTCTGATCGCTGTATTAGTGTCACAGGTGACGCTAGTTAGGCAGGTAGGTATTTAGGTTCGCCGCAGCTTTTTATAGTGCCAGGGACCCCCATATACTACCGCATAAAGCCCCCTGATTGCCCCCTAGTTAACCCTTTCACCAGTGATCACCATATAACTGTTACAGGTGACGCTGGTTGGTTAGTTATTTTTTTATAGTTTCAGGGCACCCGCCATTTATTACCTAGTCTCACTAGTGTACCCCTAAATTTAGGGGTGTCTACTTTCCAAAATGGGGTCATTTGGGGGGGGGGGGTTGTGCCATCTTGGCATTTTATGGCCTTCAAAACTGTAACGCCCTTAGAAAGCCTGAATGCGGTGCTTGGTTTTCGTGGCCCCGTACGCGGTTAGGCTCACAAAAAGTCCCACATATGTGGTATCCCCGTACTCAGGAGAAGCAGCAGAATTTATTTTGGGGTGTCATTTCACATATGCCCATAGCATGTGTGAGCAATATATAATTTAGTGACAACTTTGTGAAAAAAATAAATAAAAAAAAAAGTTTGTAATTTTCCCGCAACTTGTGGCAAAATATAAAATATTCCATGGACTCAACATGCCTCTCAGCAAATAGCTTGGGGTGTCTACTTTCTAAAATGGGGTCATTTGTGGGGGTTTTGTGCCATCTTGGCATTTTATGGCCTTCAAAACTGTAATAGGTAGTGAGAAGTGAAATCAAAAATTTACGCCCTTAGAAAGCCTGAAGGCGGTGCTTGGTTTTCGGGGCCCTGTACGCGGTTAGGCTCACAAAAAGTCCCACATATGTGGTATCCCCGTACTCAGAAGAAGCAGCAGAATTTATTTTGGGGTGTCATTTCACATGTGCCCATAGCATGTGTGAGCAATATATCATTTAGTGACAACTTTGTGTAAAAAAAAAAAAAATTTTTTTTGTCATTATTCAATCGCTTGAGGCAAAAAAATAAAATATTCAATGGGCTCAACATGCCTCTTATCAATTTCCTTAGGGGGTCTACTTTCCAAAATGGGGTCATTTGGGGGGGTTTTGTACTGCCCTGCCATTTTAGCACCTCAAGAAATGAGATAGGCAGTCGTAAACTAAAAGCTGCGTAAATTCCAGAAAACGTACCTTAGTTTGTAGATGTGACAACTTTTACGCAAACCAATAAATATACAGTTATTGACTTTTTTTTTACCAAAGACATGTGGCTGAATACATTTTGGCCTAAATGTATGACTAAAATTGAGTTTATTGGATTTTTCTAATAACAAAAAGTAGAAAATATCATTTTTTTTCAAAATTTGCGGTCTTTTTACATTTATATCGCAAAAAATAAAAATTGCAGAGTCAGTCAAATACCTTTAAAAGAAAGCTCTATTTGTGGGAAAAAAAGGACGCAAATTTTGTTTGGGTACAACATTGCATGACCGCGCAATTACCAGTTAAAGCAGCGCAGTGCCAAATTGTAAAAAGACCTCTGGTCATTGACCAGCAAAATGGTCCGGTCTGAAAGTGGTTAAGATATACTTTTATTCAGAAGGCTTTAAACAAAGATAAGTATCTTTATTCTCAACCATAGGAGAGGGATTTACAAATATCACTGGACTCTGATTGGGCTAAATGTATTTTTATCCTGGTGAATATTTTTAACTTTGTGAATTGAGATTAAAATGTGACACTAAAGCTGACCATACACCTATAAATTATTTGCAGATTTTCTATGGTTAGATGGAAAACGTGGGAGATTCCTCCATCCACACAGTTTAGCAAACATGGAGAAATCTGTTGAACTTTTTCCATCTAACCATAGAAAATCTGCAAATAATCTATAGGTGTATGGCCAGCTTTATACAGAACTAGCTATTAAAAGAGAATTGTCAGCAGCTGTCAATCCTTTTAGCAATCCACAATTTCAGGTGAACATCAAATATTATCCAGCCTGGGCAACAGATTTTTGGGCAGATGTTTGTTTTGAATTTATTTTAAAATTACAGACTGAGTTCCACCAATTATGTTCTAACATTAATGATTGGTTCAGAATACACAAGGAGATACCACTTTGGCGCCTACCAAAATGATAGCTTTTCTTTTTAACCACTTCAGCCCTGGAAGGTTTACCCCTCTTCATGACCAATCCGTTTTATGTTATACGGCACTGCATTATTTTAACTGACAATTGCGTCATACAACGCTGTACCCAAATAAAATTGATGTCCTTTTTATTCCCACAAATAGAGCTTTCTTTTGGTGGTATTTGATCACCTCTGCTGTTTTTATTTTTTGCGCTAGAAGCATAAAAAGACCGACAATTTTGAAGAAAAAAAACAATATTTTTTACTTTATGCTATAAATCTTACCCAATAAAAAAAAAAACAAATGTAAAAATTCTATTTTCTTCATCAATTTAGAGTTTAGACCAATATGTATTTTGCTACATATTTTTGGTAAAAAAAACAAAAAAAAAACAGCAAGTGTATATTGATTGGCTTGCGCAAAAGTTATACAAACTATGGGATATATTTATTGAGTTTTTATATATTTATATTTTTGCCAGTAATGGCAACGATCAGTGATTTATAGCGGTACTGCGACATGATGGTGGACAAATCTGACTCTAAGTGACACTTTTTGGGCACCAGTGACACTAATACAGTGATCAGTGCTAAAAAAAATGCACTGCCACTGCAATAATGACACTGGCAGGAAATGGGTTAACATCAGGGGCAATCAAAGGGTTAAATATGCTCCTAGGGAGTGCTTTTTAACTGTGTGGGGGATGCTTAGACTGGGAGAAGACAGATCTGTGTTCCTGCTTAGCTGATTGGCCCTGTACTGATCACATGCACTCTCCCAAGAAAAAAAAAACCTCTCTAGCACTACACAACAAACTGAGCATGTGCAGACTGACTCCACTAACTCTTTCTTATCCAGACATGTATTGGGGGCAATGCAAGAAGAGGAGGATCTGTGCATACAGAATCAAACAGCCTTTTTTTTTTACACAATGCAGAGGATTAACCCCTTAGGTTCCACAGTGAGTATAACAAGCACGCTTTACTGCATATAAACACTGATTTTACTGTTGTGGGTTTAGTAACACTTTTTAAGACCCTGCAGGTCCCAGAAGCATATAGAGTGCACGGAGGTGATCGCAGGGGGAAATCATCAAGCCAATAGAAAGGAACATTGATTGGGTAGTATTGAGTAGGAAAAAGAAGGGATGGTGGGTATAGATCGTGGTAAGGGACACACTGAGAAAGGTATTGGCGTGACATCTGGAAGGTGAATGATGCCAGTTTTGAATAGTGAATTTGATTCAGACTATCCCTAGGTAAAATATTAGCGGGCTGCCAGAAAAACAAAAAGAAAAGAAAAAGCTCCCCCATTGAACAGAGGCCTAAAATGGCACTAAACAATATGCTTATTCACCAAAAAATAATCCATAGACATGATCCACTAAATGGCTCTATTTACTGTGTTTTTCGGCCTCCTTGTAATGTCCTTCCTACTGTTGCGGTGGGCTCCTGAAGAGCACGTGCTATGTGTTTTCAAAATTTACCCAAACTACAGTTTGGTTTGGGTCTATTTGTCTAAATGTGACTTCTGTGTCAGTCTGACTGAACTGTGAGATGTTCAGCCTGGCCGCAGGGGGCACTGTCTCTGTAGGCAGGTGTGGAACTATGGTCTGGTCAGGCACTTAAGTTACTCTCTTTCGGAGTCAGGTCAGTGGGAGTGGCCCTCCCGCTGTGCCCTCTGGGAGAGGGTATTTAAGATACGGACGTCACGTGGTTCGGGGTTCCGGTCCAGTATGAAGTGCTGATTACATGGTCCTGGTCCTCCTGACCAGCCCCCAGGAAGGCTATGGCTTTGGGTGCAGTTCCACCTGACTTTAATGCCACGGGGCTGGCTAGCCCAAGGCATGGAAACTAAGGAAGGATTCTGAGGTGGATGGGTGCTGTCTCGGGTTTGGGAGAGACCCATTGGACTTTGAGCATTCCAGGGGAGTACTCTTTAGAAGAACACCACGAGTGAGGTTGGTTTTCTTAACAAGAGCCTGGAAGGGCTTAAGTAACCGAGAGAATCCGGTCTTGTGGATATCACCAAGCTGGCTGAAAGATCCAGGTATCCTACAAGTGTTCTACAGCTAGTTTCCCTACGTGTTCTGCAACAACGTCTGTGACAGAGACTTTGTTCCTGAGTAAGCACCTTGTTGGGCCTTGTGAGAGAGGGACTGTCCAATCTGAGTGCTCATCCAGCTGTGAATGGCTATTCTCTGGATGCAGTCAAAGTAAGAAAGTTCCTTAACGTTTATAGACTTTGACATTGAGAGTACCTGAACTTTCCTTTACAACCCTCTGATCCCAAGTTAAAAAGACTGTTCAATGGTTGAAGTTTGCAAATAAAATCCATTCAAGTGGATCTATTGTTAGTCTCAAGTTACTGGGCCATCTACCACGGGACATCCCCTAGACGTGCAACAAGGAGAACAGAAGGTAACGGTAAGCCCAAAAATAACCAGCAGCTCCTTCGGGGGTTAGTGCTACACTACCAAACCTCCCCTTTCCCCCCTCACTTCCATTTCTTTGGAATGAGCTGTGCACTTTAGTTGGGACCATGGAGAATGAACATAGCCACCCTCCAAGAAGTCAGATCACAGCAAAAAAAAAAAAAAAAATGGAATTTGTAGGAGGCTGAGAGCAATAGAAGGCACTTTTTGAGTTAAGAACACATACTTAAAGTAGAACTATAAGCAAAACTTTTTTTTTCTATTTAGAGTAAGGGAAGGTTATAATCCCTGTTGGTTTATTTTCTGCCATCTGTGCCCTACTGGGGAGGTTTACCTTCAATTGTATTTGAATTTACACCTCTGTGACAGTGAGACTCTGGTAGAATGCGATGTCTGTGCAATGCAAATTCACACAGGACCCTTTTTTTGGTGCGCAGCAGAATCGGATTGCATGGGTGTTCACACCTATGCAATCCGATTCTTGTCCAAACTGACAGATCGCACTGCAATATGCAAACTGATCTGGGGTGTAGTTAACTTTCTATTGATACCCCCACACATTTATCCCTTTGATCGCCCCTGGAGTTAACCCCTTCCCTTCCAGTGTCAGTATTACAGTAACCGTGCATATTTTTTTTTAGCACTGATTACTGTAGTAATGTCACCTGTCCCCCCAAAAGTGTCAAAAATGTCAGTTAGGTGTCCGATCTGTCCACCGCAATGTTACAGTCCCACTAAAAATCGCAGATTGCCACTGTTACTAGTAAAAAAAAAAAAAATAACTAAATCTAAAAATTAAAGGAAATTGATGTAAAAAACAAACAACTAAAATTCTCATGCCACGTACACACGACCGGACTTTCTGGCAGACTAGGTCCGACGGTCTTCCAGACAGACTTTCGGCGGAGTTCCGACAGGCCTTCCGAATGAATGGACTTGCCCACACATGAATGGACTAAGACCGTTCGAAAATCCGTTTGTTTTGAACGTGATGACGTAAATGGGACTAAACAAGGAAGTTCAATAGCCAGTAGCCAATAGCTTCCCTAGCGTCATATTTTGTCTGTCGGACCAGCACACAGACGAACGGTTTTCACGATTTTAGTCCGTTGGAATTGAGTCCATCTGATAGATTTGAAATACGTTCTATTTCTAGGTCCGTCTGATTTTTAATTTTTTTTAAAAACAATCGGACTAGCCCACACACAATCATATTATCCGACAGACTAAACCCTTCAGACCTAGTCTGCCGGACAGTTTGGCCATGTGTACGCGGCATAACTCTTTAATGAAGGGGGGGTGCCGATACAGGTTCTCGCCAAGGGCCCTGGAGGCCCTAGGTACGCCTGTGGGTGTTCTATTCCATCTCTACTCTATCCAAAAATAAAGAAAATATTTTGCCTTTAGTTATACCTTAAAGTGGTGTTGCCACCAAAAAATGAAAAAAAATTATTGGAAAAAAAATTTTGTTTACTTACCTCTAAATACATGTTTCTAGGGGGTCCTTCTTAGTCTGCCTTCTTCCTTGCCCGGGCTGGTGACATCACTTCTCCTCGCGTCGCACAGTCATCTGGGACCTGTCACATGTCCCAGGTGATTGTGCGGCGTATCATGATGCCCTGCGCCGCTCGCGCATGCGCAGTGGGTGCCCGGCTGTAAAGCCACAGCCGGGTACCCACAGTACGAATGACGGCACCGCGAGCGGAGCGGGGAACGGGGGTGGGCTTCGTTCCCCCGCATCGCTGAACCCTGGGACAGGTAAGTGTCCGATTATTAAAAGTCAGCAGCTGCAGTATTTGTAGCTGCTAACTTTTCATTTTTTTTTTTTAGGGGCACCCCACTTTAAATAAAATTTTATGTTTTTAAACCAGAGTTTAGTGTCACCTTAAAGTCAATTGTCTTATTGTCCTTGAAGCAGTTCTTCAGACCCCCCACCTCCCAAATAAAATAAACATTTAGTAGTTACAAATACTGTAGCTGCTGACTTTTAACAAAAAGACACTCATTTGTCCAGGGATCCAGTGCCTCCTTCACCCAGGCTGGTTATTTTCCAGTCTTTGGGTCCCCAGCATGCCATAACTGGGGAAACTGTCTGTGAGTCACTGCAGCTTCACAACCAGCTTCCCACTGCACATGAGCAAGCCACATTTTACCCTGTTAATGGTCCCACAGCCTCCTGGGACCTGTGACATGTCCCAAGAGACTGCAGGTTCCACATTTCTACCTCATCTCACCCCCTCTTCAACTTTTTTTTTTTTTTTTTTGGGGGGAGCAAAAATGAAGTTTTGAAATGAACCTGCTTCTAGTCCCCCCCCCCCCCCCCCAAAAAAAAAAATGTCCAAAAGTTGAAGAGGGGGTGAGAGGAGGCAGAAAAGTGAAACTTAAAGGGGGAACTTAAAGGGGTGAAGTTCTGCTTTAAGTACTTGATTTTTGTGTTTTTTTACCTGCAGTTTTTAAATGAATAAACTGTTCACAGAAATGATTATATCCAGAAGCTTCACAGACGTTCTAAAATAATATCACAAAACAAAAGAGCAAAGTCTTTAGTGGGCAGTTCACAAAAACGCTTTTGATCAGTAGCAATCCATAAAAACATTCTGCAGACTGAAGTGTTATGTGTACAAATCGGAGTTGACTTAAGCTCTAAATGACTTCCTCATCTGACAGAGTGAATTTTATTTGGCCTAAAAGGCAGCGATGCCAAGAACGAGGGGGTGACCGGGGAGCTCTGGAGATGGAACATAGACCTGACTTATCCAGATGTGTTTACAGCTGCTCTACAGAGGACGTGTCTTCTGTACAAGGAAATCCGCATGACGTCCCTCGTTCCTCTAAGATGTGTACAGAACATTGTCAATAATCTTAAGGGTTAACAAAAACACGTTTTACCGTTAAAGCTCGCCAGAGACGTAAAACCAAATATTGTTGTACTGAAAAAACAGAGTGTCCATTTACTACAGAGTAAGGAAGTACATAAACAATTTACTGTAAATTTACCCCTCCCCTAATCCTGGTACGATGTTGTGGTATTATAGAGGCGTTAGTGGGGACAAATACTTATAAGGGACTATTTCTTTGTCAATTTTTTTAATTACAATTTTGAACTACAAGGTAGGACATTGTTGGGTAGCAGAAAGTAGTACAAAATAGAACTGTCAACATAGGCAGGATACAATAAAGAAAATTTATGACAATAATAGATGGAAGATGATCAGGTTTTCGCTATGAGCCCACAGACACAAGGGACTATTTCTGCAGAGATTTTACTTTCTTTGATATATCATTACAGATATCGTTTTTTTAATTTGTGAAGGACAATAATGAAGTGGTCCATAAATAACAAAGAAAGGTGCTACTATCCCAAATAATGAAACTCCTCCTGAGCTGTCGGGGGCAGGATGTGCAGTTGCTCAGCTGTCAAAGTGATGAATGGATAAAGGACAAACCACAACTCCATACATGCTCTTTAAATCAGTCCAAATTTATTATATCTCCATAAAGATAAAAGTACAGCAGAGGTAGATGCGTTTCAGCCGCAACGGCCTTGTTCACAACTTGTGAACAAGGCCATTACGGCTGAAATGCGTCTACCTCTGCTGTACTTTTATCTTTACTGAGATAATAAATTTGGACTGATTTAAAAAGCATGTATGGAATTGCGGATTGTCCTTTATCCAATAATGAAGTGATCTTCTCTCTGAGGTTCTAACCCTGCTCTGTTCTTTTCTCTTTTCTCAAAAAACTGAGAGACCTTTATGATTGGGGTCTGATATCAGCATTCTGCCCCAATTAGTCATTCTTAGTCCCAGGGGCATAGATAAGGGAGAGATATGGGGGTCCAACCCCTCCATCCAGAGAGTTTGTCTGCAGGCAGTTAGGCTAGTGTAGTCTGTCTGGTGGCCCCTTTAAAGTGGGAGCAACAACAGCTCAAGCACCTTCTCAGCTGTTATTGGTAGCATCAGTGGCCAGGCAAGACCCGCTCACAGCACCCAAGGGGAGAAACGAAGGAGGAAGGGCAACCAGAATCTGAAGCCCTGGCCCTGACCCATGGAAAACAAGAGCCACGGAAAACCATAGGAAACCTGGGAGACAAATGAAAGGCATGAGCAGGCTTGATTGGGGAGGGGGTAGCCTGTATGTATGGTCTGTACCTGGCATATTGCCCTAGAAGTCCAGGAGGAAAATCTAGACTTCTTCCTACTCTGGAGTACTTGGGTTCATCAGCCCCCCTCCCCACATCTACCATTGCCCATTGACAAAAAGGTGGGACTTGATAGCAGTGTCATTAATAGGAGACAAATTATAAAGCTTGTACTTTGTCCCTGCAATGTCATGTCTCACTACAACAATGTTGAGTGGACTCACTAGCCTTCATCTTCTCCTCCATCCCCTGAAGCCTTCATATTTCCTTCTCTCACATCATTATTTCTGCTACAAAGAGGCATATGTTTATATCATTTTAGTAATGTGTTGTTAATAATTCTGTTAACCTCCCACTCTCCCCCTCACCCCACCGAATGCTTTATACACAGGCACAACCGAATGTACAGCATCCTATATTCCAATTTGCATCAACGTGATACAGGCTATTTGGCATCATCAGTACAAGGTATGGAACACATGACTCTATGAATATGGGAAATAGAGGGACCATGTTGAATTATCAAAACCACACACAAATTACTCTAAAAGAAGTCTAATTGTGAAATGGGTATGGGCAAACTTGGCAGGAATGAGAGGGGTACCTTACTAGAATGATGAAGCCACAAAACTCTGCTGAGGATAGACAATGCATTGAAAAAGTATTCATACCCCCATAACATAAATGTATTTTATTGGGTTTTTTTTGTGATAGAAAAAACACAAAGTGGCACATAATTGTGAAGTGGAAGGAAAATAATAATTGCTTTTCATTTTTTTTACAAATGTGTGAAAATTGTGGTGTGCATTTGTATTCGGCCTCCTGAGTCATTACTTTGTAGAGCCACCTTTCACTGCAATTACAGCTCCAAGTCTTTTTGGGGATGTCTCTACCAGCTTTGCACATCTAGAGAGTGAAATTTTTGCCCATTCTTCTTTGCAAAATAGCTCAAGCTCTGTCAGATTGGATGGAGACAAGCGTTTGTGTACAGTAGCTTTCAAGTCTTGCCATAGATTCTCAATTGGATTTAGTTCTGGACTTTGACTGGGCCATTCTAATACATGAATATGCTTTAATCAAAACCATTCCATTGTACCTCTGGCTGTATGTTTAGGGTCGTTGTCCTGCTGGAAGGTGAACCTCCGCCCCAGTCTAATGTCTTTTTGCAGACTCTAATGCCACGTACACACAACCGGACTTTCTGGCAGACTAGGTCCGACGGGATCAGCCCGTCGGACAATCCGATCGTGTGTGGGCTAGTCCGATCGTTTTTCTAAAAAAAAAAAATCAGACGAACCTAGAAATAGAACATGTTTCAAATCTATCTGACGGACTCAATTCCGATGGACTAAAATCGTGAAAACCATTCGTCTGTTTGCTAGTCCGTTGGACCAAATACGACACAAGGGCCGTTATTGGCTACTTGCTGTTGAACTTCCTTGTTTAGTCCCGTTTACATCATCACGTTCAAAACAAACAGACTTTTGAACGGAAAGTCCGGTCGTGTGTACATGGCATAACAGGTTTTATTCAGAGATTTCCCTGTATTTGGCTCCATCCATCTTCCCTTCAACTCGGACGAGCTTTCCTGTCCCTGCTGAATAAAAGCATCCCCACAAAATGATGCTGCCACCGCCATGTTTCACAGCAGGGATAGTTTGTTCAGGGTTATGTGCAGTGTTAGTTCTCCACCACACATAGCGTTTTGCTTTCAGACCAAAAAGTTAAATTTTGGTCTTATCCGACCAGAGCACCTTCTTCCACATGTTTGCTGTGTCCCCCACATGGCTTCTCGCAAACTGCAAACTAGACTTTTTATGGCTTTCTTTCAACAATGGCTTTCTTCTTGCCACTCTTCCATAAAGGCCAGATTTGTAGAGTGCACGACTAATACAGTGGTGTGAAAAAGTGTTTGCCCCCTTCCTCATTTCCTGTTCCTTTGCATGTTTGTCACACTTAAGTGTTTCGGAGCATCAAACCAATTTAAACAATAGTCAAGGACAACACAAGTAAACACAAAATGCAATTTGTAAATGAAGGTGTTTATTATTAAAGGTGAAAAAAAATCCAAACCATCATGGCCCTGTGTGAAAAAGTGATTGCCCCCTAAACCTAATAACTGGTTGGGCCACCCTTAGCAGCAACAACTGCAACCAAGCGTTTGCGATAACGTGCAATGAGGCTTTTACAGCATCCTGGAGGAATTTTGGCCCACTCATCTTTGCAGAATTGTCCTAATTCAGTTACATTAGAGGGTTTTCGAGCATGAACGGCCTTTTTAAGGTCATACCACAACATCTCAATAGGATTCAGGTCAGGACTTTGGCTAGGCCACTCCAAAGTCTTCATTTTGTTTTTCTTCAGCCATTCGGTGGTGGACTTGCTGGTGTGTTTAGGATCATTGCCTGCTGCAGAACCCAAGTTCGTTTCAGCTTGAGTACACGAACAGATGGTCGGACATTCTCCTTCAGGATCTCTTGGTAGACAGCAGAATTCATAGTTCCTTTTATCATGGCAAGTCTTCCAGGTCCTGAAGCAGTAAAACAGCCCCAGACCATCACACTACCACCACCATATTTTACTGTTGGTATAATGTTCTTTTTATGAAATGCAGTGTTCCTTCTATGCCAGATATACTTGGACACACACCTTCCAAAGAGTTCCACTTTTGTCTCATCGGTCCACAGAATGTTGTCCCAAAAGTCTTGGGGATCATCAAGATGTGTTGTGGAGAAATTGAGACGAGCTTTGATGTTCTTTTTGCTCAGCAGTGGTTTTCTCCTTGGAACTCTGCCATGCAGGCCATTTTTGCCCAGTCTTTTCCTGATGGTGGAGGCATGAACGCTGACCTTAACTGAGGCAAGTGAGGCCTGCAGTTCCTTGGACGTTGTTGTGGGGTCTTTTGTGACCTCTTGGATGAGTCGTCGCTGCGCTCTTGGGGTAATTTTGGGCGGCCGGCCACTCCTGGGAAGGTTCACCACTGTTCCATGTCTTCGCCATTTGTGGATAATGGCTCTCACTGTGGTTCGCTGGATTCCCAAAGCTTTGGAAATGGCTTTATAACCCTTTCCAGACTGATAGATCTCAATTACTTTCTTTCTCAATTGTTCCTGAATTTCTTTGGGTCTCGGCATGATGTGTAGCTTTTAAGGATCTTCTGGTGGACCTTACTGTGTCAAGCAGCTCCTATTTAAGTGATGCCTTGATTGTGAACAGGTGTGGCAATAATCAGGCCTGGGTGTGGCTATAGAAATTGAACTCAGGTGTGGACAACCACAGTTATAGTATGTTTTAACAAGGGGGGCAATCACTTTTTCACACAGGGCCATGATGGTTTGGATTTTTTTTCACCTTTAATAATAAACACCTTCATTTACAAATTGCATTTTGTGTTTACTTGTGTTGGCCTTGACTATTGTTTAAATTGGTTTGATGTTCCGAAACACTTAAGTGTGACAAACATGCAAAGGAACAGGAAATGAGGAAGGGGGCAAACACTTTTTCACACCACTGTAGTTGTCCTATGGACAGATTCTACCACCTGAGCTGTGGATCCCTGCAGCTCCTCCAGAGTTACCATGGGCCTCTTGGCTGCTTCTCTGATTAATGCTCTCCCTGCCCAGGCTGTCAGTTTAAGTGGACTGCCATGTCTTGGTAGGTTTGCAGTTGTGCCATACTTTCCATTTTTGGATGATGGATTGAACAGTGCTCCGTGAGATGTTCAAAGCTTGGGATATTTTTTTTATAACCTAACCCTGCTTTAAACTTCTCCACAACTTTATCCCTGACCTGTCTGATGTGTTCTTTGGCCTTCATGATGTTGTTTGCTCACTAAGGTTCTCTAATAAACCTCTGAGGGCTTCACAAAACAGCTGTATTTAAACTGAGATTAAATTACACACAGAGGGACTCTATTTACTAATTAGATGACTTCTGAAGGCAATTGGTTCCTAACTAATTTCCACTATAAAAATACTAAGAGTATTTTGTGGCAAAAGAGACATTCAAAGCCTCTTTTTGCAAAAAATACATTTTGCCTCACATTTCTCACAAGTTTCAATTTAACTCACAGGTCATTTTTAGAACATAGAAACTAAAGCTGTGTGCCGTTGGACAATGTAACTATATGAGTTCCATTGTCAGTGGCCAAATGAACAGCATCAAGAGACCCAAAAGTGATGTGGGAGATGGCAGTGGCATTGGATTTGCATTATGTCAACATTAACCTGTATTACATTTACATAGCTCATTCGTTTAAATGGTCTGCTAATGCACCAGAATGCACCAATTGCCTGTAGCAATTTAGCAATGTAGGGCACCATAACACACATGAATGCATCACTGTTGCGATGCACTGACACACAGTGTGGAGGTGCATAGGGGCATCGTTCAAATTGAATAACACTGCAATACACCAATGCATAAAACTTGCATTAACATGAATATTACTCCAACAAAATGATGTGGATGGGACCTGTCCCCTTACTGTGCTGTGCATACTTGCAAATTTGCATACTTGCAAATTATGGCAAGAGCCAAACTACTAGAATTCGCTTCTATTTTAAATTAATCAAATTTTTTTTTTTATCACTGACTTACATTTGGTGAAAAAGTAAGGGGTCCCACAAGAAGAATAGAAGAAATGTATAATTATGCATGCTACCACTGTACAGTCTGATCTTTTCCCCCCTATTCAAAATTGAAACTGTATTTTGTGAAACCCTCGTCTTTATTTAGGATCCATATGTTGATATACTTTAATCTGGAATTTTTACTGTGCAGGTTTTAAGAATTTTGACCTCAATGATAAATAACAAAGGTTAAGAAGGTGGCTGAAACAGTACCCTCAGGGCTGGAGTAAGGGAATAATGGTCCTGCAGCTGAAATTATGCACTAATTGCGACCTGCTTAAAATGTACCACCAACCATTAACAGCTGGGCTAAATACATCTGTAAGTAAGGCCCAACTATAATGGTACATAACAGGACTGGCGGTGATTTTAGGAGTCTGGTGGAGGGGGTATGTGGACATATCGGGAAATCAATTGGGGGTCTGCAATCGTAAAAAGGTCAAGAACCCTTGAGTTAAATGATTGATATGCCGTATTTTTTTTCAAAGGAAATATATAGTGGTTTTGAAATTTTCTGCCATTATTTAGTATTTTCAAGACTAAAGATAACATTTTACTTCTGGTATCCCTCTGGGTTATAGGGTGGCTCAATGATGGGTTAATTTACTACATATGCCTTTTTTAACAAAAAAAAAGTTCTTTGCAGATGTCCAAGTGTTCAATTGAAAGGAAATCATTAGACATCCATAAAAATATGTCAAATTTAAAACTAGCTGAAGTTATGGTTTTTATTATTGTTATCCAGTCAGGCTTTATAATAAACTCCCTTATCAATATTGTTGATTGGGGATGCATGTATTGTGCAGGGTACGTTTTGGACTGCTGAAGATCTGGATCGCTGCACTCTGTATGAGTCCAGATCTCCAGCATGTTGCCACCACAAGGCAGCTTCATATAGTTCTAAGCACTAATGCATAATAATATTATAAAAAAAAGTCAAATACTTGAGTTGTTATGCAAACTGATTCAAATTGGGATTTAATAATGACATGAGGTTATGTTTACAATATATAGAATGTATGTTTTATATAAGAATAAATAGTTTAACTAATATACTGTATTTTAGCTTTGGGCTCCTTTTCATGTGTTTTCCTCCTTATCCCCTTTGATCTAAAATGCCCATTATTTACAGAGAACAGCTCAAGGAGAAATTTACACACTTAGCTAGCTCAGTTTGAAATGTTTCATCAGACAGGCTGGTCAAAAGGCAAGCAGTTACAGTTATCCTTAGCCTACAGTAGTCTGAGAATCCTTTGTCATGTACTGTACAAAATATTTATTTTTAAAATAAATAAAAAAATTAAAAAAAAAAAATTATATATATATATATATATATATATATATATATATATATATATAGTTAAAAATGTTGACCTAAAACTGTTATAGCTCCATTAACATATCTACCATACTTTTCTGGCTCTCTTTTAGGGAAGGGTTATGAGAAATAACCCTTCCCAAACAGGATATTGCGCTAAACCTGTAGGTAAATAAGAGAACCAGGACATTCTCTAAGTGCAAATGTGGGGTTGATTTAAAAAAAAGTTGACAGTGCCTTCATTCAATGTAAGATCTCTATGAACAGAGGGGATTCTCTTGCTACTAGGCAGAACGGGGAAATGCCTTGTTTACATAGGCATCTCCCCATTGTTCCGCTCCGTGACACGATTGTGGGCACCCGACAGACACCGAGTACGTGGAACCCATCGTCACAGAGCACATGGCGGGCATGAGTGTGCACCCACAATGCCACATCTTAAAGTTGATGTACCTGTACGCCCATTTGCCCAGCCGCGCCGACGTGCATTGTCATGTGCTGATCGGCATGTGGTTAAAATATTAGATCGCAGGAATACTTGCATAATAGTCCCTTCTGGATTAGGGATTAGCAGCATGAACAGGACATGTGGCTGAAACTGGTAGAGGCCTGGAAGGATACACAGAGATATGGGAGGATGCACAGAGGCATGGGAGTATTTAGAGATGCCTGGGAGGATGCACAGCAGAATGGGAGGATGTAGAGGCTTGGGAGGATGCACAGAGGCATTGGAGGATGTAGAGAGGCTTGGGATGATACACAGAGGAATGGGGGGGGTGCAGAGAGGTCTGGGAGGATACACAGAAGCCTGGGAGGTATACACAGAGGTGTGTAAGGATGCACAGAGGCCTGGAAAGATAGACCAAGAAATCTGTTAGCCAGATGAAGTGTACTACTTACAGTTTTGTTGGTATCGGCTTGATGTTCCATTACACTGTACAAGCTGGAAGTGGATCAGTAGTCGTTTAGTGTTGCTCTGGGTAACTGCAGCCCCTAACCCTCTCCCCCTGTGGGATTGTATGAATAAAATCTTTAAAAATACACCAAAGTAAGACAAGCCATATATTATACAATTATTGATTGCTTGGTTCCTCAATACTGACTGCAGCACTATTGTGTTCTGCCGGTGGGGGGTCTTCTGGCAGTGATTGCAAGTCCGGCTGGCTGATAGTAGTGAAGATGGTCGATGGATTGACTTCAGTACAACATGCCTACCCATAGATGGATTGAATTTCAGTCGGTTCCTGCTAAACTGGATCAAATTTAATCCATCTATGGCCGGCTTAACTGGCTCCCAATGCCCCCCAATCCCTCAGTAATAGCTTTGGATCCCTCACGTGCCTCTGGGGGTCAAGGGCATGCAAAATTTTTATAATTCTTAATATTGATTTTCAAAAAACATGAAGGGATTTAACATGGACAATGAACAACGCTGACTAGATGAATAGTAATGTCTAACAACATAATTGAATTAAAGATGCATTATTATCCTCCCATCTCTGTGTATGGCAGTTTCCTGGAGTTTTATGAACTCAAGTTTTTATGGTGCATATCAAGACAAAGTAATTGAATTCCTCCCTCTATAGCTGCACTGAACAGAGCCAGGAGATTTGAAGCAATTGTACAAGCTTGGCAGATTTATCGCAACCTCCTTGCAATAAATTTCCAGCATGCCATTTCAGTCTATTCTGAGCTGTTTCTTTCCAGTCATATTATCAAATTAGCTAAACAAGATTTAGATTAGACCTGCTTTCACGTAAAAGCTACCATAAATTAGG
This sequence comes from Lithobates pipiens, assembly GCF_037356315.1. NCBI lineage: Eukaryota > Metazoa > Chordata > Amphibia > Anura > Ranidae > Lithobates > Lithobates pipiens. The sequence continues at coordinate 542,338,803 of NW_027507758.1, forward strand.
TAAATATGAAAATGAAGCACCTAAAAGGTACCTGCCTGTAGTTTACATTTTCTTTGAGCAACCCAGGGATGCTTATACCCTACCTGCCCCCCCCCCCCCCACTCCTGGTCCTCACTATTGGAATTAGACCTCCCTTAATTGTGATGGATCGTATGTGATGTGCAGGAGGGGCAGTGTAAAGCTAGGTACACACAGGCTGAATGTCAGGAGACATTCGCCGGTTCAAAAAAAAAACGTCCGACATTCAGCCCATGTGTATGTTGGTCTGTAGGACTTGCATGCTGGAAAACTAGTAGCCGACCAACTTCAGATCAGTGCTCTCAGCCAATGGCAGACAGCACTGATTGGAGTGTTCCGGTGGGGGGCGTCCCCTTGTCAGAACGCAATAGCTCAGCGGGGGAAATCACTATACTAACCTCGCTTAGGAAAGCAGCTCTGACCGGAGCTGACAGGTTTTTTTGTTAAACACGCTGGATTGAACATAAAATAACTAATAGTGTGTACCAGGCTTAAGGTCCCTATACAAAAATTATTTATGTTGTCAACTGGAGGGTAGGTGAGCAGGAGAAACAAAGATCCATAGCAGTCTATTAGGATCGTCTGTACAGGCATAGCCAGCAGAAAGAAGTTTTAGGCTGCAGGATGTAATTGTAGCACCCTCCTAGATAGGTGCTAGGATTAGTTAGATTTAGCACTCACTGTGCTCAGTGGAGCTGTATTTTTGTATGTTAGGTAGATTTAGCTTGTCTCATTGTACCCAGTGTGTCTGTAAATGTTGTGTTGGGTAAATTGAATTGTACTAACTGTAATCAGTGCAGCTACATGTGATTAGTTAGGTTTGCTCAGTGTTTCAGCTGCTTCTAGTTTTGAGTGTTTCCTCTGCTTTCCAGAGATCTGGAGAAAGGTGTGAAGCAATGCAAATAGCAGCATGAATATTTATACAGCCCTGGCCAATCCCTGGGAGGATGGGCCCTGAGGGCTGCTTGGAGCCTATAAATACTCTAAAACACAGTTTGTGGGTCTTTGCCTGCATAAGTGAAGTCCAGCCTGGAGGGCTTGCTGCCATCCAGGGCAGTGTTTGCCATGTGCTTGCTGTTTGCAAAAAAAGGCCTCAGTGGAGCAAACTGAGGGCCTGGGTGCTGAAGAGGCAGAACGCTGACTGAGGGGCTGTCTTCTTAAGATCTAGACTGGTATCACTGGAGGAAAGTGCCACATGGATGTTGGATGGAGGCAACTAACTTTCCCTGGAGTACAGACTGCTGTGAAAGATCTTAAAGACTTTGGGCTGCTGCTAATCCTTTTGTGCTAGAGTCTGCTGTGTGTTTGACCAAGGGGACATCGGCTGGTGTCCTCAGGAGCTTGGTTCATCTAGTGCTTTGTGAAGGGACTCTGCTCTGGTTGCTCTAAAAAAATGGAAAATTGCATCAAATACTAATCGTAATTTTCCTTTCCCGACACCAATACATGGCAGCATACATATGATATAGCTCTGCCCCTACATCCACCCACAGGACCTGTTTAGCTCTATAAAAGTCTGGCTGAGATCTACCTCCCCTATTCTCCATCGAAAGCACAAAGATCAGAGGGAAGGTTCGTCTGCTGCCATGTATTGGCGTCAGGAAAGAAAAATTATGGTATTTGATACAAATTTCAATTTTCCTGATGCCAACATGACAGCATACATATGATAAATAATGAGCTTTTGAGAGGGAAGGTTTAATGCTGCAAACTTAGTCTTTGACAATAGACTCTACTGTAGTAAGCGCTGCTGGATCTACCCTGTAGTGTTCTAAGAATGTATGATGTGATGACCAGCTAGCCGCTTTGCACACAGTCTCCAGAGACACTCCTGCCCGTGCCACTCAAGAAGAAGACATCACCCTGATTGAGTGAGCTCTAACTACCTCCGGAGGATCCCTCCCAGCCGCTCTATATGCCTGGTGAATCGTTTTTACTATCCAGGCCGAGGTGGTTCTGGCCGAGGCTTCTTTCCCTTTAAATTTTCCAGTAGGTATGATGAAAAGTCTGTCAGAATGTCTCAAAGCAGAAGTTGCCTGGACATAGGCTTTGAGGACTTTTGGAACATCCAACTCGTGCAGATCAGAATCTGATTCCACTGGGAAGGCTGCACGCACCCATTCACTGGAGAGATGAATTATCAATGCCACTTTTGGGACAAAGTGATCCAAGGGTCTCAGCACAACCCTGTCTGGGAAGAACATGGAATAAGCTCCGGTTGCTCCAATTCTTGGAGTTCCAGCACCCTTCCCCCTGAAGTTATGGCTATTAAGAAAGCCGTTTTTAAGGTTATATCCCATAATGAACAGTCTTCTGTCTGAACACAAGGAGGGTTTGCTAGAAAATTGAGGACTACTGCCAGGTCCCATTGAGGGAACCAATTTCTCTTGGGAGGGCATAGTCTAAGTACCGCTCTCAAGAAGTGCTCCACCAGCAGTTTTGCTGCCCCTTTCTTCTGTCTAAAAGCCGAGATGGCTGAAACTTGCACCTTAAGCAAACGTAAGGCCTTTACACACGATCGGACTTTTTGACAACAAACATGCAAATTAGCTGTTTTGGAGCAACATCCAACCGTGTGTACGCTCCATCGGACAAACTTTTTCAGTTTTCATCGGACTTTTGTTGGCTGTGCAAACGGACAAACTTTTTGACAACAGAAGTCCGATGGAGCAAAGTCCGATCGTGTACACAAAATCATCGGACTTTAGTCCGAAGTACAAACACGCATGCTCGGAAGTAAGGACCAGCACGAAGAGGTCGGTCTTGTAAAACTAGCATTCGTAATTTAGTTAGCACACTCGTGACGTGTCAAATTTAGAATTTTCTAAATGCAGCGTACATTGTCTTCATTTGTAATGGCTTAATAATAATAAATATGATTTGCTGGTGGTACTAACAAACATATTTTTACATAGGACTTGTGTGCTAATGATATCCAAAAACAATTATTTTTTTGCCCATTTTTTTTAATTGTGCATTCACAACATAAATCAAATTCGAAAATAATTTTAGACATATTTTCTGTCATCACAATTCTAAATGAAAATTTATAAACCAAAAGAGCAAATGATACACCAAAAACCAAAACTATAGCCTAATAAATCAGAAGCCTCTAAACTCTCCAGACCACTGGCCTTGTTGTGCATCCTGGGGCTGATTTTGCCACTGACCACCATGCTGCTGAGGTGGGTGGGCTTGCTGGGGTGGGTAGGTTTGCTGGGGTGGTTAGGTTTGCTGAGGTGGGTAGGTTTGTTGAGGTGGGTAGGCTTGCTGAGGTGGGTACGCTTGCTGAGGTGGGTAGGCTTGTTGTGGAGGAGGTAAATGTGTGTGGTCCAAATTACACACATGAGATTTGTTGTTTAGCTCACGTTTCCTGGCCTTGCTGAAGAGCTGGATTATGATACCCTCACATAGCTCCCTTTGATCTGGATCAATTTCTCAGAGTTTATTAGCTGTAAAACAGCCAAACCCTTCAGCACTATCGGGTGCTGTGGTGATGACGGAAGTAGCCCTACTTAGGAAGTCAGCTGTGGCCTCATCCAGGTGGTGGCTCTTCCTGGCCCTTTTTTTGGGAGGACGCAGGGGAGGGATTCTGCACTCTGTTGTCTGCCCAGCCTCTTCTTGGCTCAAAAGTTCCTATGTGTGAAAAAACATAATTTTAATGTTTGGTCATCCATCACAAACACTTTTCAGATCATGATTTTTTTTATTTGGAATGTGTCCAATTAGTAAAGACTATCAATATGACTCCAGCATTTATCATTCTTGTCCAAATCCTTTTTGGCCACTACTTGTCTATTGATATGGAACTCACTTTTTTAAGACAACTAATTATTTTAGGCATACTAGCATCTAATTAAAGAGGGATTCCACCAAAAAAAAAAAAAATATTAAAAGCCAGCAGCTATAAATACTACAGCTGCTGACTTTTAATAAATGGACACTCACCTGTCCCGGGTTCCAGCGATGCCGGCAGCCGAGGCCGATCGATCGCTCGGCCCTCGGCTGCTGCCGCCACCATTCTAGGTGAGGGAATCAGGAAGTGAAGCGAATCGGCTTCACTTCCCGGTTCCCTACTGCGCATGAGCGAGTTGCGCAGCGCAATAGGAATTCTCCGCGCTGTCACTGGGACCCGTGTGTGTCCCAGCAGACAGCGCGGCAGGACAGGAAATGGCGTAGACTCCCACGGGAGTCTATGCCCGGAAGTGGGTGTAAATACCTGTCTTTGACAGGTATCTCCACCCCCCTCCCCCCTGAAAGGTGCCAATTGTGACACCGGAGGGGGGGAGGGATCCGATCAGCGGAGGTTCCACTTTAGGGTGGAACCCCGCTTTAACAACACACACACACACTATATATATATATATATATATATATATATATATATATATATATATATATATATATATATATATATATATATATATATGAAAAAATATTGTTTTTTTAGACAATATTTTAAACAATGCTATACCTGAGTCAAGCTGAGCTCCTCCTCCTCTTCATCCTGTGTAGGATCAGGCTCAGTATCAGTGGCCTCAGATGATGCGGAGGGCAGTGTAGAGAGCTATCTACGTGGTACTGTTTGATCCCTTAAAAAATGGAGGCTATTAAAATACCACAGCTTGGGAACATAGACCTCTTCAGCTGCTGCTGCAGTCTTTTTGGATTCCTCGATCTTCTTTCGTTCCCTGTTATACATGCTTCTGAGGCCCCCAATTTTTGTCTTTATTAAACTGTAGGTTGCTCTGGGGTACACAGTTTTTGATAATTCCACCAGTTGCTCAATTGCTGCTATCCTCTTGCTTTTATTGCAATAGTCTTTATTTTTGACTTGCCACAGACAAGTGAGCTCCCTGTATTTTTCGATAAATTGGCTAAGGAATTCGTGAGAATTTAAACTTGACTTTGCCATTTTGATCTCTGCAAAACATAATAAATAGCAAACCATAATGGGTGGCGTATAGCTCATAAGCTGCTCAAAATATGAGCCTTTATTTAAGCTGTAGGGACGGGCTGTATGTTCAACCCGAACATGAGTTTGACTTGAACATTGACATCACCCAATAGCAAACCATTTAGGTTGTTTGTGACAAGTAATAAACCCACAGAACACCCTATTAAAAGCCTATGTGAGAATTCCAAAGTCAGAATTTTAATCAACAATATGCAAGCTATTGTCCTAAAAAAACTTTGTGACCCAGGGGACATGTATCAATGCAAAAGAACGTTTTAACAAAACGGACATTTTTATCGTGCCCATGTACTTTAATGTTTAAAAGTAATTTAACAGTACCAGCGATAGCGAAAAGTTTGAGAAAAAGGACCTTCCTTTCTGGTCTACCTTCAGCTTGCGTCAGCTTGCGTTCGTCTCCCGCCTATGCTGAACGTTACGTTGCATCATACGTTCATGCTTTATACACGGCGTATACGGCAAACCTCCGCTCTCCGAACGTCATGACATTGGGCCGTGACATTACAGATTCTGCCATGCTTTGTTAATATTTAACGTTCGTGTACTATTGACTTTAATCGTCTTTATTCATGTCCGGACTATTTTAATTATATACACATACGTGTATGTGATAAACTTTCCATACACATATTTAGCCAAAAAAATAATTCCTTTAATTTTTCGATTGCATATAGGGTGTCATTGTATATTCCGATCGGATATAGTCCGCGCGGTATGCTCAACATACAGTGCGCATGCGCAAAACTACGCTCGCGTCGCCCGCCCATGACGTTATTTTTCTGTAATATTCCCTGCCCCTTCTCCCTTCGTTGCGCAGTGGGAGTAAACATGGCGGAGAGACAGACATCCAGTGAGGAGGAATCCCGATGTAGGAGGAGATTCAAGGCCACCAACATGGCCTTTGAAGAAATGGTGGAGATGGTGGCCATTATGAGAAGGGAGGACTATGATGGGAAGCATGGCCCATATCTGCATCCCAATTTAGTCAAGGACCAAATCCTTACTCGAGTGGTGAAGACTCTGGAGGAGAAGTTTGGGGTGCGAAGGTCTAAAGACCAATTGAGGAAACGCTGGTGCGACATAAAATTGAGGGAGCCGGATCAGTACCTCAAAATAAAGAAGGCGCTCCGAAAAAGTAAGTACCTGTCATACGTTCCCATTATACATAGCAACGTGTATGAATTCGTATACCGTTCGTATATTTGCACCAAACCGTTAAACCGTTCGTATGGTGTTCATTAGCGCATACGATGTTATTAGCTGATCCAGGGTTATGACTGTTTTGGTCTGGATCATTTGACGTAATGAGTAAAGTTCATAACATTATTGTTTAGCTGTCTTTGAAATGTATTTCAGTATGGTTAAAAGGGAAATGTAATTATGTCTTCAACTTGGATCTCTTCATAAACAGACAATTGTACACCACCTCAAAGCAATGTTTCATATCTGTGTGCTAAAGTATACCTTTTGTTTGATTCTCATAGGGGAGAAAAGACTCAGACACCAACCCCGCCAGGACCCCCAACACCGCCAGGACCCCCAACCTCACCGGAACCCCCAACCCCGCCGGGACCCCCAACCCTGCCAGGACCCCCAACCTCACCGGAAACCCCAACCCCGCCAGGACCCACAACCCCGCCGGGACCCCCAGCCCCACCAGGACCCCCAACCTCACCGGAACCCCCAACCCCGCCGGGACCTCCAACCTCACCAGCCTGAATGGCAAATTCGCCAGAGAAATCAAGAGGAGGTGGAGGAAAGAAAGAGAGGTGGAGGAAGTGAACACACCAGGTGAGTGTCTGACACCCCAGCTTCACGTAATCTGTCTATGTATATATATGCATATTTCTAAATACATGTTTTTTATCCCATTTTTAGATGATGTGCTGTTTGTGGAACAACAACCTGAAGCGTTCACTACAGACAGTGCACAGAGGCTCATCGGCCAGATCATGGCATGGAATGGGGAGAGTGATGCCATGCGCAATCGCCTCAATATCATGCAGCAGGAAATGAAGAACATGATAGATATTTTGGGAAGAATCTAATCCCTTTTTTAAAAAATTATAGTTTTCTTCATTTCCTGCTGCATGGTGTTGAGGCGATGTCCCCATTCCAATGTTATTGTTATTTTAAAAATGTTTTAATAAAAAAAAAAAATATATCTATATTTTGATTTTACTAAAAAAATGATCCAAAAAAAACAAAAAAAAATATTTTGATTTAAAAAAAAAATGATCAAAAAAAACAAAAAAAAATATTTTGATTTAAAAAAAAATGATCAAAAAAGACAAAAAAAATATTTTGATTTAAAAAAAATGATCAAAAAAACAAAAAAAAATTTAGATTTAAAAAAAAATGATCAAAAAAACCCAAAAAATATCTTTTGATTTAAAAAAAAAATGTGGCACAGATTAAAAAAGTTAAACTAAAAATGATGTGTGGCTTCTCATTTCAATGCTCAATACCAGTATATTTGTTCAGTTGTTGTAGTTACATTGACCATGTACTCTAAAATGTGTGTAGCTGAGATACAGCACAATATAAAAGTTAGCTCAAAGAGAGATTGTCACCTCATGTTGCACATCAGGTTGGTTTAAACTAGTGGCAAAAAGGACAAAGATCATGGCTATTTGCAAACATAAGAAACACAGACAACAGTAGTTGAACAGAAATATTATTTTATGAATAAGTAATATATTTACAAGTTAGCAAACACATTTTGCTGCCAAGGCACCACCCCTCTACCAACAAAGTAGTCCATATATTGTTCACGGACAAGACGGCCATTCTGGGAGCCCAAACCAGCACGTGCACCTTCCAGAGCTGGCATCACAGCCTCTTCAGCTGGTCTGGAAAAAGCCTCATCAGTTTGCCCTGAGGCAATATAGCTGGAAGCATTCCTCCTTAAAAAATGATGGAGGATGCAGCAGCATAACACCACATGATTTCATTTATATTCTGCCAAGTTTATGGCAGTTAAAAAGATACGAAATCTGCTTGAAAGAATGCCTAAGGCATTTTCAACTACCCTTCGGGCACGAGAGAGCCGATAATTGAAAACCCTTTGTTCTGGGGTTAGGTTCCTCATTGGAAAGGGTTTGAGAATATGTTCCCCCAAAGAAAAGGCATCATCTGCCACAAACACAAAATTGAGTCCCTCAATATTGTCCTGAGCAGGTGGCAAATGTAAGGTCCCTTTCTGCAGCCGGTCATAAAATTCAGTATGCATCAGCACACCTCCATCAGAGTGACGGCCATTCATCCCAACATCAACATACAAAAAATCATATTTGGCTGACACCACAGCCAGCAGAACTATGCTGCAAAATCCTTTATAATTAAAATAATATGATCCCGAGTTTGGCGGTGGAACTATCCTCACATGCTTGCCATCAATGGCACCTCCACAGTTGGGGAAATTCCATAAATTGGCAAACTGGGCCGCCATTGCTGGGTGTTTGAAGGAAACTGTGGAATCAAACAAATAAAAAAAATTAATACCCGAGTACATAAAATTGCAAACATATTTGACACAAACATTGTGGGGCAACATAATATTAGAACATTTAAATGTTTATTTCCAATAAAATGATAAGTTACAATTATATGTTCCCTCACCCCCTCTGGTGGCACATTCTAAAAAACTTAGGAGGGGGAGTTGGGTATGATGGTTTGGACAAGTCAACACTTCCATGAGAACTAAATGCATTAAAATATAAGTTTAATTTGGCCAACCCATCCATCTTTACAAGATTGTCAGGCCAGTGGATAGGTAAGAAGTGGTATAAAACAAAAAGAAGAATGCACATTGTCAAAATCTACACACATTTTGACATACATCGTAAACAAAAAAAAATGTTAATTATGAGTAATCGATATGAGGAAGTTAAAAAGCCAGGAAGCTGGGACAGCATAGGGATGGTGGGAGCCATTCATAATGATAAGTTAATCATAACCAAAGTATAATTTGTACATTTTGAAGGTAATCAGGCAGGCCCTTGCACTACATTATTTTAAGTATTTAGGCAGCAATCTTAACTCAAAAAATAAGGTACACAGTGTATGTGTTTAGCTAAATCTGCAGATAGAGTAGTTGTATTGGTTTATTCTGCATTTTTTATTATTGTTTTCTTTAGTTTTTGTTTATTTCTTGATTTTTTTGGGGGTGTTAAAATAAGTGTGTGAAACACAAAAAAGGGACTCTTGCACTCTGCATAAATTTAAGGGCAGGAATAAGATTGGCACACATTTTAGGTGGTGTTTAGGGTAAGGAATGAAGCATAATAAATACAGTGTTAAGTACTAGGTAGGGATGCACCGAAATTTCGGCCAACGAAACATATTGGCTGAAAATGGCCCTTTCGGCAAAAAGCCGAAAGAGAATTTTCGCCGATACTGGTGCGAAAATGGGGCGGGGGCTTCTGGCCTTGGTCCCGCCCCTGGTGCCGCCCATCACGGGGGTGTAATTCCATTTTTACTCTCTCCACCTCCCCTCCCTCCTCACCCATGCTGCAGGCAGCCTGTGGGGTCTCAGTGTAAAGTCTCCTTCTCCACAGCTGTGGCTCCTCAGCCGATGTGGAAATCGGCTGTGCAGGAGCTCGAACACGCCATTTACTATGAAAGTGAAAGCAAAGGAGAGGCATCTAGCAGTGTGTGCTGTGCTCTCTGCCTCCCCCTACAGTGCAGTACCCAGCATGGAGATTAAAGTACAGAGCTGCAGCTCCCAATTTTAAAAGGACTGTCTATATATATATATATATATATATATATATATATTTATATATATATATATATATATATATATATGTTTGTATGCCTCTCTGTGTGTATGTGTGTGTGTATGTTTATTTATGTGTTTGTGTTTTTATATATGTATGTTTATATGCACTGGTGAGGCACAGGCAGGCTACATGATGGCCACTGGTAGGCTGCTGGGGACAGTGAGGCTGCATATGATGTGCACTGATGAGGCTGCATTGATCTCCTGTAGCATGTCCGCAGTCTCTGACCATCTCCTGTAGCATGTACCCAGTCTCTGTCCATCTCCTGTAGCATGTACCCAGTCTCTGACCATCTCCTGTATAAAAATATTTTAAAAAAATAGTCAATTTCGGTATCGGTGCTGTTTCAGTATCGGCTTCAGCAACCAAAAAACCCATTCGGTGCATCCCTAGTACTAGGCTAGGTGTGTATGGGCCCAGGGTGACATGCTGGGGAGGTCAGTGAGGGGAAATATGCACGTAGGCCACAAAAGAGGTTACAGTATGCATGAGGACAAAGAGGACATTCATTCACAGCATATTACAAAAATGGGAAGGATGGAATAAAAAAAATATAAATTGAATTGGAAAACAGGAAGGTGATATTAAAGCAAAAAACTTACACGAATATAGTCCTTCTGCAGGACTTGTATGATGGCACAACATGTCTCAGGAATAATGACTCCCAGAGCCTGGGGAGAGATACCAGTGGTAAACTTAATATCCTGGAGACTCCTCCCTGTCGCCAAATAACGCAAGGTGGCTATGAGTCTTTGTTCTGCTGGAATAGAAGCTCTCATGCAGGTGTCCTCCTTCATGATATAGGGGGACAGCAATTACAATAGTTGCTGAAAGCAGGAGTCCGTCATCCGGAGATAATTACGAAAATCATTTGGATTATTGTCCTGCAGCTCACGCAATAAGGGCATATGGCTAAATTGGTCTTGATTAAGTAGGCAAGTTTTGGCCCAAATACTCCTCACCCTACTACTCCGAGACCGGGCTAAAGTCACAGCAACAACTCCAAGCCCATAAATAGCACGCTCTCTCCTAGGATCGCGCAACATAGCTAGTTGGTCAAAACTGTCGGAAACTAACAAGAAACGCACGGAACGGAAAACCGCAAATCAGCACCGACCAAATGTCTACTAACTCGAAATTAGCAGACGGAGCCCGAAGGGTGACGGCAGAGAATTGAACGTCCTCTTTTGAAGCGTCGTCAGTACGTTGTGACGTCACTACGTTCGTGTTTGTTGTCAAAAAGTCCGATCGTGTGTATGCAATACAAACTTGTGGACCACGCCCTTTTTTCTTTTGGCAGCTGGTTTTAGGTTGCATACTCCAAGTTCTGCACCCACACTTGCAGAGCGCTTGCTATGGATGTTAAAGCAACGGCAGGCTTACAAGCACCACCTGCCGCGAGGTAAAAGTCCATTTCAATGCGTTTATCAAGGATATTGCAAAAGGAGGAAGAGTCTTCAATCGTAAGTGTCACATTCTTGACAAGTTTGGAGACTGTCGCATCCACCGTTAGTGGTTTAGAAAAGGGAGCCATATCCTCCTCCGTGAGTGGATACAACTTCTGCAACCTATTGATTGAGGAGGATTTTCTCTCTCCCTTCTCCCATTCCTCCTGAAACAGGCCTCTTATTTCTGTCATAAGAAGGGTAGCTACCTGTTTCTTTCTTTTTTCTTTTTAGTTTAGCAGCAATCTCTGCTTAGGTCAATTTTCAGAGGCTGTGATATCATCACGTAGGAGGGGACAAGTGTTCCTGATATGCGATTTTCAAAAAGCAATTTGCACGCAATGTTGCAACTCGCATGTGGGTGGCCCATTCACTTGGATGCTCTACGCATGCAAAAAGAAGCCCCTGCTCCTATTTAGGGGTGACAAGCTTTGCACAATGTTTTTAAAGACACGTTATCCCACATGACAATCACAGCAGAATCACATTGCATTTGGGGTGCACTGAAAGAATAAAGGCATCTAATGTGTGTTGTGCAGCGATTGCAACACAAATGCAAATCAGATTGTATGGTGTGTGATAATACGTTTCTCTTTCTTTGGAGGAGGTTCCGTATCGCCCCATTCCAGCGCAGCTTTTACTGCCTTAATGAATGGTGTTATCACAAAATCAAAGCCTGAACCTTCAGGACCCTCTGCTGAGAAGGAGGTGGAATCTTCTACCTATGCCTGAAAGGTTGGCTGTAATACTGGATCTGGGGAACCAGTCCGCCTAGTCCGCTGGGCTGGAGTCAACCCTGAAGTGCCTGGTACCCCTCTAGTTAGAGAGGGTTTAATGGCTTGGTTTAGACCTGGTTCAAGGCCCACACTCTGTTCGTCCACTTCTGTCCCTGGTTGTCCGAGATGATCAGAACACGGACTACTTACTAGAGCAAGGTTGATACCTGTTGACTCTCATACTCCTGATCTCTGGCAAGCTGCCTGAAGCAGTTGCTGCAAAGTAGCTTTCCTGGCATAGGGTCATCTCCACATGGCCAACATTTGCCTTTTGGGGGCTGAGCCCTTGGAGGAGAAGTGTGCTTTCTCTTAAGCATACATTTTCGCCCCTTTGTACTGGGGTCTGCCAGGATTGGAGGAGTCATTTTCTGCCCTGGAAAAATCCTGATGATCAAGAGGGCCCCCGGACCTCCTAGAGTGGGAGTGTGAGCGGCCAGGGCACCAATAGACAAGAATGCACACTCGTCCGGGCATAACACACTCTTTTTCCTGCATCTTCTTACCCAAAGTGGGCCCTTACCTGGTATTGTGGTGGTTTTGGTTATGTGGTGTTAAGCTCATGCTGGCAGAAGAACTAAAAGGTGCAAAGGGGACTGCATGGCAACAGCGAGAAATAAGGGAAGTGAGAGAGGAGAAAAAATACATATATACCCCCTTTTTTCTTTGTTGGCAAAGAGAAAAAAAAGTAAATAAAATAAATCTGGGTAAACCCCCCCCCCCCCCCCCATCCCCTAGTAATACTTTCCTCCTTGCTCCCCCTCCTACCTCTCCTATCCCCATTACTAGAATAGCAATATTTACCTGTCATTGACTGTTCCTCAGAATGAGATGCTGTCTCTCTGGATGCCTGAATCACAAAGGCATATATTATCTGGCCATTTGTGCCCTTTACATAGAGAACCTGAAAGAGAGACTCAGTATTCCCCAGCCTCTGTTCTAATCAAAAAAGGGCTAGTACAATGAAGGGAAGCCAACGCCTATCCAATCAAAAGGACACTTTTAAGCTGGCTACACATCATACAATCCTCTGCAGATTTTTTCCCTCAGATTTACCAATACCACGCAATATGGGGTCAAACCTTAAGAGCCTCAATTTGGATGCAATCAAGCCGGCCTCTGCACCACCTGGTCCCGGCAAATCCAAAGGAAATCAGACAACAAAAGCTGCACAGTGTGTATGGGGTCATGAGAGTGAGGAAAAGAAAAAAAACATTTTATAGAAATTGGAAGGCCTGAAAAGAGTTTCATAGGAGAGAGGACATCATGCAGTCCCAGCTGCTGGATCTGGACTCCAAAGCAGGCATGCCACGAGAGGATTGTCATCTCTGATTAGAGAACACCCCGACCCCAAAAGACCGCCAGAAGGGGTTCCTCACCTTGTTGGTGCATTTAGCAGCCTAAGATGTGGGACTGTGTGCTGGGAGAGGCTGAACCCAGGTGGACTCCGACATAGTCAGCAGGTAAGAGCTTATCCTGAGTGTAATGGTCTGTAGGTGTTTATCTTTGAGGACAAAAAAGGAGAATGGGGGAGGTAGCAGACTTTTATAGAACTAAACAGGTCCTGGGGGTGGATATAGGGGCAGATCTATATCATATGCATGCTGCCATGCTGGCGTCAGGAAAAGAAGCTTGTGTGCTTTTAACTGCTTCTACTACTTTGGGTGGCACAGTGGTGTAGTGGTTAGCACTCTTGCCTAGCAGTAAAAAGGGTCACTGGTTCAATCCCATCCATGACACTACCTGCCTGGAGTTTGCATATTCTCGCTGTGCCTGCGTGGGTTTCCTCCAGGTACTCTGGTTTCCTTCCACACTTCAAAGACATGCTGGTAGGTTAATTGGTCTCTGTCCAAAATTGTCCCTAGTATATGAATGGGGACCTTGGATTGGGGGCTCCTTGAGGGCAGGGACTTATGTGAGTGTGCAATGTACAGGGATAGGGACAACTGTAGACACTCACTCTGGATGAACTGGTGTCTTTATTCAACCTTACTAATTATGTATACAAAGCCACATTCACAGTTTGCTATATACAAGAGCTTCAGCTTTTCAGAAAGCAGTTTACTGACCTCAACCTGTACATAGTTCTTCTTTGGAGTATCCCACTAAATTCTCTCAACCCTATCCCAGTTACTGCAAAAATAAAGAAAACAAAAAAGAATACCCCTAGATTGTATTTTTGAGAAAAAGAGTGACTGTGAGCAGGTGCCTGACTGTGTGGCAATCTACTGGGAAAAGAACCTGGGCAATTTCCATCAGTACATAATGATTGTGGCAGGCCATGGGATTCAGGTACAAATACATGTGGGGAATGTGAGGGTGGGGTACTTTATGTCAGGTGGCCTAGGTAGCAACAATAAGAGCCCTTTATGGTACATTTAATGACTAGCAGATCTTGCTGTTGCATAGTGAGCACTACTGCTTGCATAAGTCACAAAAGCCCAGGAAGCCCATCAAACAAATTTCTACTGGCACTTGCATTGTGTTAGGCCCCTTTCCCATGAGCCTAGCTGCTGACTCGCAATCCACGTTGGTTGTCAACAGCAGCTGGTTCATGATTAACAGGTAAGTAGGAGGGATTATGTCACTTTGCTCACACTGAAATCCCTCTTTACCACATCTCAATCATGTCCACTGCAGTTGCATCTTTGTTGTGGTGCGGCCCCATGCACCTGTATGGGATGTGGTGGCTGGCAGTATGGCCTACTCACTGCATCATGCCCTATTGTATTATTTTTTTTTTCCTGTACTGTGAATCATGTACAGTAGATGGATGCGGCAACGTGGGGCTATCTAGCAACCATTGCTGGCTTTGTACCTTACTAATGCACATGCTTTTGCACTGGTCTAGGGTGTGTGAAAAAAAAAAGATGCAAGCACTTTGGGTAGCCCGTTTTAATGAACTCTAATGCAGCACACCTCCATAAGTGTAAACAGATCCTTACAGTTCCTCTGAGTGTCTAGGAGGTAACAATATGGGAGTTAGCTTGCTACACTAACAAACATTCTGGATATAGGTATTTGCACAGAGGCACCATCTCCATGCAACATCATCCACTATGATGTCCTAGTTTAGTTCTGTCTCTGGACAGAATTAAGATGGCTATACAGTAGATGGATAGAAATGTGTCTGGTTCAGCAGGGACCAGCCAAATTTCGATCCATGTATGTCAGTTCCTGCTTGACAGAACTCAATCCAATGATCGACTTCTGTCCAAAGGGAATGCTGAAAAACGTTTGTTGATCAGTGGCTACAGCTTAAAGCCAATGAGCTGATAAGCAGATGCAGCCGCTTATCAATGCATTCTGACAGTGGAGGAGTCCTGCTGTCAGAATACAATGGCACAGCAGGGTAAATTCCTCTATCCACCTCGATTGTATGACTACAGAAATTCATTTGTTTCTTTTTGATCTGCCCATTGGGTGATAAAAAAGCAAAACAAAAAAAGAATCACCTATGGGCAGCTTTAGAGTGTGGACTGTTTACAAAAATGTCAGGATAAAAAATCCAACACAATCTGTAGAATTTGTAAAGAGTGTCTACAACACTCCTTTAGGATTCCCTTGTGCCTCTGCATGAATATTTTGGTTTGGGTGACAGATCCCTGTACCTGTTGGAAACAGGTACAGTGGTGTGAAAAAGTGTTTGCCCCCTTCCTCATTTCCTGTTCCTTTGCATGTTTGTCACACTTAAGTGTTTCAGAACATCAAACCAATTTAAACAATAGTCAAGGACAACACAAGTAAACACAAAATGCAATTTGTAAATGAAGGTGTTTATTATTAAAGGTGAAAAAAAATCCAAACCATCATGGCCCTGTGTGAAAAAGTGATTGCCCCCTAAACCTAATAACTGGTTGGGCCACCCTTAGCAGCAACAACTGCAACCAAGCGTTTGCGATAACGTGCAATGAGGCTTTTACAGCATCCTGGAGGAATTTTGGCCCACTCATCTTTGCAGAATTGTCCTAATTCAGTTACATTAGAGGGTTTTCGAGCATGAACGGCCTTTTTAAGGTCATACCACAACATCTCAATAGGATTCAGGTCAGGACTTTGGCTAGGCTACTCCAAAGTCTTCATTTTGTTTTTCTTCAGCCATTCGGTGGTGGACTTGCTGGTGTGTTTAGGATCATTGTCCTGCTGCAGAACCCAAGTTCGTTTCAGCTTGAGTACACGAACAGATGGTCGGACATTCTCCTTCAGGATCTCTTGGTAGACAGAAGAATTCATAGTTCCTTTTATCACGGCAAGTCTTCCAGGTCCTGAAGCAGCAAAACAGCCCCAGACCATCACACTACCACCACCATATTTTACTGTTGGTATAATGTTCTTTTTATGAAATGCAGTGTTCCTTCTACGCCAGATATACTTGGACACACACCTTCCAAAGAGTTCCATTTTTGTCTCATCGGTCCACAGAATGTTGTCCCAAAAGTCTTGGGGATCATCAAAATGTGTTGTGGAGAAATTGAGACGAGCTTTGATGTTCCTTTTGCTCAGCAGTGGTTTTCTCCTTGGAACTCTGCCATGCAGGCCATTTTTGCCCAGTCTTTTCCTGATGGTGGAGGCATGAACGCTGACCTTAACTGAGGCAAGTGAGGCCTGCAGTTCCTTGGACGTTGTTGTGGGGTCTTTTGTGACCTCTTGGATGAGTCGTCGCTGCGCTCTTGGGGTAATTTTGGGCGGCCGGCCACTCCTGGGAAGGTTCACCACTGTTCCATGTCTTCGCCATTTGTGGATAATGGCTCTCACTGTGGTTCGCTGGATTCCCAAAGCTTTGGAAATGGCTTTATAACCCTTTCTAGACTGATAGATCTCAATTACTTTCTTTTGGGTCTCGGCATGATGTGTAGCTTTTAAGGATCTTCTGGTGGACCTTACTGTGTCAAGCAGCTCCTATTTAAGTGATGCCTTGATTGTGAACAGGTGTGGCAATAATCAGGCCTGGGTGTGGCTAGAGAAATTGAACTCAGGTGTGGACAACCACAGTTATAGTATGTTTTAACAAGGGGGGCAATCACTTTTTCACACAGGGCCATGATGGTTTGGATTTTTTTTCACCTTTAATAATAAACACCTTAATTTACAAATTGCATTTTGTGTTTACTTGTGTTGTCCTTGACTATTGTTTAAATTGGTTTGATGTTCTGAAACACTTAAGTGTGACAAACATGTAAAGGAACAGGAAATGAGGAAGGGGGCAAACACTTTTTCACACCACTGTACATGAATTTGAGGCAAACACCAAGTGTGGATTTGCACTGGGGCCAGAGTGTCCATATGCCCTTGACAACCAGTGACAGGTGTGAAGGGGTAGCGGCAGAACACTGCTATACAGCATCCAGAAACAGGCACTCTGCCTGTCTCTGTACAAAAACTAGGAGTAGTTATTTTTTTTAATTTAGTGCAGCCATAGCACCAGTTAGCAAAACTGGTGCTATTATGAACTACCTGAAACTGTAACACATTTCAATAAAGTTATCAAAACTGGATTTTTTTACTTTTTAATGAGGCCACCAGAAAAGTGTTGTATATGCTTTATTGAATTCCCCTCGGTGCGCCTCTGACATAAATGACATTTAGCAGCAAGACCCTTTGGAAAATGCTGTGATTTAGCAAATATTTTATTTAAAAGATGTTGAGCTTTTATTTCAGACTTATAAATCTGCTTTGTGTATCTATTTTTTACCCCTTTATCCTAAGTTTTTGTAATGATTTATGGTTGTCTTCCTTCTCAGCATCCCAGCTGTTATTGCTGGCAAGACTTGGACGATTTATCGGTGTCCTGGTGGGGCAATCAGACCACCGTGACGCATGTTGTACATAAGAGGTCACATCTGTAAATGTACTTAGAATGATAAATTATTAAAAGCGATCTCTAATTTGACCCCTAAATTGCTGCCTGCACTTTATCTAATTTAATGTAAACTTGTCATTAAAAAGGAATATGGGATTTCTCTTTCCGATGTTCTTTTGAAAATACTAGTTGCCTGGCAGTCATTCTGAGCCACTGGCTTTAACACAGTCTGTCTCACTGATCTGGAACAAGTACTGTACACAGGTTAGGAAATCAGATGCCCTTATCTATATAAGTGACAATATATGCGCTGTGCTTGAAATGTGAGGCTGCTGACACAAAAAGGCAGTATAACCAGCCTTAAAGAATAAATAAACCAAAATAATACGGTAGCACCAATATAGAAAACATAAAAAACTTTTTGTGTAATGATATAAAGCAAAAAGTCCAGAAGTTACAAAGAATAAGTCCCACAATATTTGTAATTGGTGAAGAATAGAGCTGGCACAGCAAAGCAGCAATATATGTGAAGATTTTTCTAAAATTGCTCAGATGTCCAGCCACCAACATCAAGTGAATGCAAGACTCACCAAAACATATGGCTACCATTACAGCAGCATATACACCTGTGTTAGAATGGAAATCCCTCTGGAGTCAATGCAGCAACCCACTTCCAATGGCACCTTCTGCTGCACTCCAACTAGGGCAAACAAAAGCTCACCAAGAGTTTTTCAGTAGTGTAGTATGTTTATTACAAAATTAAATCAAAGCAGTATTAAAAAACAAAAATGTAAAATACAGTAGATTCACATGGAAATCTGCTGCTGACCTGCTGCTGATTGCTCAGTGGCGTGATTTCAGCACCGTAATCTCCACCCCGATGTGCTTTGTCTAATAGGACATTATCAAGGGGTCTGTTTACATCCAACTGCCCATAGAGCAGAGCAGGCTGTGTCCATGTCCACTCTGTATAAGCAGAGTGGACACAGACCTGTCATCCACTTGCTCTTCTCAGCTCAGCTCAGCTTAGCAGGGGATCAGCAGACAGATGTGAAAAGTGGCCTTAAATCAGAGCTCCACCCAAAAGGGGAAGCTCTGCTTTAAGGTCTCCTCCCCATCCCTATTTGTGAATTGGCACATTTGGGAAGGGGTGGTAGTGGTACCCACTACCACTTCTGCTCCGACTGCCTAGGTGATCGGAAGCAGATGTTCTCCTCCCGCCCTCCTTCCCAGCAGTCTTCTGGGACACATGACCGGTCCCAGAAGACTGTGGAACCATTCACAATGCACAGCATGGCTCGCACATGTGCAGTGGGCACCTGTCTGTGAAGCCGCAAGCTGTTGCAGCTGGGTACCCCTAGTTAAGATGCTGGCGCCTTGGACAGGTGACAGGAGGTGAAAACGGCTAGGGTGAGCCCATTCCTGGATCATGTCATAGGTGAGTGGTTGTTTTTTAAAAGTCAGCAGCTACAGTTTTTGTAGCTGCTGACTTTGAAATCTTTACATAGGAAACTGGAGCTCCACTTTAAGTTACACAGGCAATATTTAAAAAGAAAGTTCATTAATGGCAACCTCCACATTTTTCTTATAACATTCTTTTTTTAAAGGGAAACTATAATATATAAACTCCAGGCTATTTTTAATAGTCCCTCAACTATCTCTTTGAAAAAAATCTCTTGCTGCAGTACACAAGTGTAGCACCCTTCTAGAATAGGTTGCTATGCAGTGGTTCAGGCAAACTTAATTTTTGGCTCCTCTGTAACCAGTGAAGCAGTGTTTGATTGGTTTTGGCTGCTCTGGGTCTCACAGGCTGCAGGCTCAGCTACTTCCTCCTGTATTCTAGTAGGTTCTAGAAAAAGTGGGCTATAAGAGGCTAACCCTGGGCTTGAATATTTCTGAGTTCTCAGCCAATCCCTGGGGGGGGGGGGGGGGAGGGGGGGGGGGTGAACGCTCAGTAGGTGGCTGAGAGGAGATAAATGGTCTGAGGCAGACAGCAGCAGGGCTGATCCCAGCCTGGAGTGTTGCTGCTTCTGGGAAGGTTAGCTGAAGTCTGTAGAGATTTCTTCGAGGTCCCAGCTCGGGGGGATCCTACTTTGTCCTGGAAGCAGTTTTGAGTCAAGAAAAGGGGGTGCACTGAGAATCCGGCCTTCGATATTCACGGAAACAGTGTCTATCTAATATTGGACAGGATGTATCCAAGTATCAGGAGACACAGTGAGTATAGGCCAGGAAGTGGCATCCTAGCGACTGTCTGCTGTTTAACCATTTGAGTGATTTTATCAGTGCTGCTAAAATGGGATTTGCTCTACTGGGAGTGCCAGAAATGCTTGTGTCTCTCCTCTCTGTAAAGAGGGGAGCTGTCCCCTGAAGATAATACACAATATAGCAAGAGTCCTCTAAATGTCTGTGCACTAAATTATGGAGTATCCCAAAGCTTTTTCTGCATCCCATCTAAGTTTAAACAGCAATTTGAGATGGGAATGATGGACACCTATTAGCAAAAGTATGTACGCATAGGACACACTCCATGCCATGCCCCCTTTAAAGGAGAATTAACCCCTAAAGAAGGAGACTTAAAACCCACAAGTGTTTTTTTTTTTTTACCACTACTATTCCTTTATATTAGCTTTTGAAATTTACAGATGCAGCAATTTATAAATTGGATGAAAGGTTTAGTACTGGGAGACACCTTTTGAAAGATAAATAGCGCATTTTAAATACAACTATACAGATCAGACCAAAATGATGTACAAATGAGGAGGAAAGAGGGACAAAGGGACATTGCTCCAAATCAGGGACAGTCCCTCAAAATCAGGGACATTTGGGAGCTACATTTGTATGACTACTTGCATATAAGCCTTCAAGATGGGCACTTTTCATTTTTTAAGCTCTGGTCCCATAGACATTAATTCGTCGTTCGTGTCTAAACGTTTGGGATGTTCGAGGCTCCTGGCGCGAACCAAAGTGGGAGGTGTTCGGCCCAACTCTAATAAGTGCTAACCACTGAGCCACTATGCTACCAGTAAAAGTGAGTTCTACGTTTTTTTAAATTACAAATGTAATATTATTATTATTATATAATGATTAGTAGAGGATGAAATGCAGATAAAAGGGGATTTTATTGTAAGAGTTGGTGACTGTTAAAAAGCAATAACTTTTCCAAGGACACAAATTCCCCAGAGATCTATCAAAACCAAGGACTGTCCCTGGAAAGCAAGGACAGATGACAAGTACGGAAATACTGCTTTGCTTGTATCTGGCTTGAACTGTATTGTATGGAGTCCAAGTATACAAAGAGTGAGCTGAAGAGAGTACAAAGTATCATAGACAGTTTGCAGCTAAAATTGGCATGTCCCCATGGCCTGGAGGTGTAAGGGAGTTTATCAAGGCCTTCAAATGTGAAAGACACACTGTATGAGAAGCTGCGTTGCTGAAAGATTGGCCGGGTCCAGTAGGAAGCGGATTAGGTCATTGTCTAATTAAACACTGGCTGCTTTTGTACTGCAGGTTTGGGGAGGGTGTCAAAAGACAGTGTGAGTCATACAGAGTGTCCTCTCTGCCTCATTCCCATATCTGGACCGAGCCTAAAAAAGGAAGACAGTGATTGCATCATTCCTCTCTGTGTGTGTATGTCTGTCAACAAAGGCCTGCAGATACTGGCCTCCTTATGTCATGGTGGTACCATCGCTGATCGAAATCTCTGCCTGCTGCTGCACTGACAAATAGGACATCAAAGGCCCATGACATTGACCATAGTAAAGGACAGCATAGTGTATTTTTAGTGAGGGCATACAAAACCAAAGAAAATAACCAGCTCACACTATGAGTTATTGCTAAAAAAAAAAAAAAAAAAAAAAACAATGAAAAAACTTCTGTGCTGTTTGCCTTTGCTCACTATAATATTGTTTTCTGAAGACTACCAAACCATGCATCTCCATGCCCTATACCAGTGATGGTGAACCTTGGCACCCCAGATGTTTTGGAACTACATTTCCCATGATGCTCCACTACACTGCAGTGTGCATGAGCATCATGGGAAATGTAGTTCCAAAACATCTGGGGTGCCAATGTTCGCCATCACTGCCCTATACTATTTATTTATTTCAGGTACTTATATAGCGCCGTCAATTTGCGCAGCGCTTTACATATACATTGTACATTCACATCAGTCCCTACCCTCAAGGAGCTTACAATCTAAGGTCTCTAACCCACATTCATACATACTAGGGACAATTTAGACAGGATCCAATTAACCTACCAGCAATAGGATACAATAGAGGTAGGATAGACCTGTCTTGTTTCTGTTGTCCTGATTCTGCTTCTGGCACAATCACCAGATGAAAATAATGGGGACTATGATCAACAATGGTATTCACTGAAAGAGGAGCTCCAGACATTTTTCTAAGAATAAAAAGTCAGCAGCTACATAAACAGACACTCACCTGTCCCAGAACCCAGCGCTATGGTCAGCCAAGGGGGTGCACCATTTTCAATCCCTAGCACCAGCATTTTAACTGTGGGCACCCAACTGTGACAAGCTTGCAGCTGCGCATTGTGAATGATCCCGCAATCTTCTGGAACCTGTGATATGCCCCAGAAGACTGTGGGGAGGGAGAGGAGAACTTCAGCTCGGAACACCTAGACGCCCCCCCACCCACCCAAAAAAAAAAAAAATTATATAAAGGTGAGTACTCCCAGTGTACAAAGAGGGACTTTGAGGACGAACTTTTTGAAAAAACACAAATGTTTAGAAAAATGTATTACATAAAAACCCTGTCATAAACAAACATGACAGTGATGTACAAAGTAGTATACAATATTTATGTGTAGCATGTGAGCAAGACAACACAGCACTTCTCCTGTAACGAGACGCGTTTTGGGATGTTTGAGGTAAATCCCTTCTTCGGGGGCATGAAGGAGACGATGGTTGGAAATGCTCTGGAACAGAAAAATAGAACAAATTTATACTTACAGAAGAAAAAAGGGGGACAATGTCGAATATGGAGGACATCATGCCCCCCCCCCCCAAAAAAAATGGTCAAATGTCCAGCGGGTGGGGGAGGAGGCCTTGAAGTGAAACTTCCCCTTTTGGGTGAATTTCTGCTTTAAAGGGGTTGTAAATCCTTGTGTTATCTTGCATTAAGGTGAAAAAACACCTGGCAGTGACCGGCCCCCCAGCCCCCCTGTTTTACTTACCTGAGTCCCATATTTCTGTTGGCGGAGACGCGCTCTCCCTCTCTTCACGGATTCCAGGCTCTTGATTGGATAGATTGATAGCAGAGCAGCCATTGGCTCCCACTGCTGTCAATCAAATTCAATGAAGTGGGCCCCAGGGGGTGGGGCCAAGTCCAGCATTCGTGTCTATGGACGCAAATGCTGAACTCGGGAGCACGCCCGCAAGGTAATCCCCTGGGAGAGTGCTTCTCCTAGGGGGTTATTTGATGCAGGGAGGAGCCACGAGAGCCGCCAGGGGACCCCAGAAGATGAGGTTCAGGACCACTCTGTGCAAAATGAGCTGCACAGTGGAGGTAAGTAATATTGATATTTTTTTTATTTAAAAACAAAACAACAAAAAAACAGCCTTTAAGGGCCGGTTCACACAGGGGGCGACACGAGGAGACACGACTTGCCATGCCGCGACCTGACAAGTCGCCCCCGTTCTGTACAATGGAACCGTTCTAAGAGGAGCGACTCGAGTCGCTCCGTCTTAGAAAAAAGGTTCCTGTACTACTTTTGGGCGACCTCGGGGCGACTTGCATTGACTTCTATACAGAAGTCATTTGCAAGTCGCCACTGAGGTCGCGGCAGGTCGCGGCACGGCAAGTCGTGTCGCCTCGTGTCGCCCCCTGTGTGAACCGGCCCTAAGACTTTAAGCTGTCAGTGGTAAAAAAGTTATGGATGATTAATGTATAGTACAATATATCACACACCATGATGTACTAGGTCAGATAGGGAATGGCCAGTTCAAGGTTTTATGACTGCCTTGACATGTCTGTGACCAGCTTTACCATCAGGATACAGCAAGACCTGCAGCATTCAGTGAATATGGAGCCCTTATCAATTAAAGCGGAGCAAAATCTAATCACTAAAATCTTATATTTGTTCTAACTTGGTAATTCTGATCAAATGTTTTCAATTTTTTTAAGTTTTCCTGAAAAACATGTCATGGTGGTCCTTGTTCAGGCATTTCCTGTTATAGGATGACAACTGTCTCACCGTGTGCTCCTGCCCTGCCACCATGTCACACATGCCCCTGATGAAGTTAACAAGTAGCCATGCCAACACACCCTGCAAAAGTATGGTCCACGGTTATAAATAACAGGAAGCAAGTCCAGAGCTATGACATGCAGCTGACCAGTGGCGGCTGGTGCTAAAACTTTTTGAGGGGGCATAAACAAACGAAAAAATACAGAACCCTCACTATGCACATCAAATGCAGCCATTGTGCCCATCATATGCAGTCACTTGTGCCCCATCATATGCAGCCACTTGTGCCAATCAAATGCAGCCACTTGTGCCCATCATATGCAGCCACTGTGCCCATCATATGCAGCCACTTGTACCCATAAAATGCAGCCATTTGTGCCAATCAAATGCAGCCACTTGTGCCCATCATATGCAGCCACTGTGCCCCATCATATGCAGCCAATGTGCCTTATCTTATGCAGCCACTTGTGCCCATCATATGAAGCCACTTGTGTCCATCATATGCAGCCACTTATGCCCATCATATGCAGCCACTTGTGCCAATTAAATGCAGCCACTTGTGCCTGTCATATGCAGCCATTTGTGCCCGTCAATTGTAGCCACTTGTGCCCATCAATTGTAGCCACTTGTGCCAAGTATATGCAGCCACTTGTGTCCATCAAATGCAGCCACTTGTGTTCATCAAATGCAGTCACTTGCGCCCATCAAATGCAGCCATTTGTGCCCGTCATATGCAGCCACTTGTGCCCAGTATATGCAGCCACCTGTGCCCATGAAATGCAGCCAGGCGCGTCCCCCGGCTCGGCTGTCACTTCACTAACCCCCTCCGCAGCTTGTTCTGCGGCACTTACCACTTGTGTGGCGGGAGTCTGCTCCTCTCCTGGAGTGATGGTGCTCTCCTCCTCGGCGGGAAGCGGCGGCTGTGGCTCCTGTGTCTGCTCGGCTCCTCAGGCTTCCTCCGCCATGTCTCCTCTTCCTCCAAAGCGTTAGGCATCCAATAGGATCTCCTAATTCTTTGGCCAGTCGGGAGACAGGTCTCACTGACATGCCTGCTGATCAGCAGGGAGGAACTTTAGTGTGAAAATAGCGAAAATTCATTTGCTATGCCACACAACAGGGTGGGATCGGGAGGCAGTGCTCTTCGCCCCGAGCCCACCCTATTTTGAAGCCTATTAGAGCCTCTGGCTCTAATCACGTGCTTCAAAATACACACCATGCCACCTATTCCCACCATAGTATTTCATGTGTCCGGCGTCCTAAAAGGGGCCGGGCACATGAATAGGAAGGGCAGCGGGCCGCTACTGATCTGAAACATATAAGCTAAAATATGGAGGCATTATTCCTTGTAACACTAGAACAGGAGACTATTACAGGCTTTTTACTCTTAAGTCTGCAGCTCCTCCAGAGTTACCATGGGTCTTGGCTGCTTCTCTGATTAATGCTCTCCTTGCCCAGCCTGTTGGTTTAGGTGGACAGGCATGTTTTGGTAGTAGTTTTCAGTTGTACCATACTCTTTACATGAAAATGCTATTTACCACCACCCATTCTTGGCGTTTCATCACTCCACTCCAAATTCAGTGTTCTCCCACCTCACCAATTTTGAACAGGCATATTCCCCCACTTCCTCTCATCATCAAATTTCTCAACATACTCCCTTGGCACCAGCCCAGAGAACTTGGTATAGCAGCATCTACACATCTCTGCTCCACCAGAGACCCTTTTCAGTGGTTCTGCCTCCTACCACCTCTTCTGAACCATTTTTCCGCCACTCTGCTCCCCCTACACACCTTCACTCCACTTTCTCCCCCTTCCTTTCCTGAATCCTGTTTCCTCCTGCCCTGCAGCCCTTTTTTAGTGTTCCCCCTATCCACTTACGGACACACTTCACCAGCTGCGCTCTAGTCCTTTAAATGGTCTTTCAAGAGGGGCATTTTTGGTCTGGAAATTAATTTCATGGCAACCCCTCTCAACGCCAAGTCTAAAGGGTTTCTGTCCAGGGTCAAATTTTACACTTCAGAAAGGGCAGAGATGCTTTAAAGCATGTGTGCAATTTTACACTGGGGTATTAATTTCTCCCACTCCCCCTCCTCTTTAAATTTCTCAACCAACTCCCTTTCTCCTCCTGCACGGTCATTAGCACCATCTCAAGTTTTGCCCCAGAGGCCTCGGTATGGCAGCATCTAAGTTCCTGCCCCTTCGTTGGTCTAGTCTAGATGTAAAAGTGATGCTAGAGGGTCTAGGGAAATTTTAGTAGATCAGTAGTACCCATAGGAATGGGATGAAAGGGAATGCAGCGTAACCAACTTGCATGCTGACATACAGATGCACCAGAAATGAGAGTTGTGAAAATATGAAGTCAGAGACCACAGCCAAGCCAGGGTTTCCATGGTGTAATGGTTAGCACTCTGGACTTTGAATCCAGTGATCCATGTTCAACCCTCGGTGGAACCTTATATTTGAGACTAGCCATGAATTTCTACTGCTTCGCTTATCCACCTGTGTGTTACTGCCACAAAGGCCACTGAGACAAGCAGCTGCTGATAACATGGGTGCCTAGTGACCATGGCTAACTCGTAACATAGGCTATGCAAATCGCTATCCATAGACTCAAAGCTTGCGCTAATATGGCAGGGCTCTCTCATTTGGAGAAAAGTACTGTAAATGAAGAATAAGAGAAAGTGCTATTAGAAGAAATGGTGTCTAAGGTGATAGATTCCAAATCCATTGACTTCTCCTTGCCCAAGTTCAAATCAACCCCCCCACACACACACTCTTCCTGAACCCCTTATTGGTGTTCCCTCAACTACCTCCTCTTCTCTCCCCACTCTTCCTGAACCCCAAAACCTCTTCTCCCCAATCCCTCTCTCATTTGGATAAAAGCACTGTAAATGAAGAATAGCAAAAAGTGCTATTAGAAGAAGTGGTGTCTAAGTTGTTAGATTTCAAATCTATTGACTTCTACTGCCTCTTTTCCCCCACTCTTCCTGAACCCTATTTCACAGTTCCCCCACCCACTGCACTGCTCTACTCCCCGAACTCCTTCTTGGTGTTTCCCTACCCACCTATGCTCCACAGTGCATGGATAGCCTCAAAAAAGGGTTTTATAGGTACCATCAGTTCTCCCCATTAGTACTGACTTCACTTCCCCTTCTTACCAGTCATTTCTCCCATCAGTACTCTATCTCTGCCCTTTTTTCCTACCTTCCAGCTCCCCTTACCCAACTAATGCCACCCATTATTTCTGCTGCACACTGTGCTAGACAGGGAACCCAATCCCCCTTATTACTGGACACAATAATGTGAGTTCAACTTCCACTATGCCACAGCAGGGATTCGAACTTATATTCCAACCGAACTGCCCCTGCTATGCTGACCCTGAGTATTTGAAGGGGCCTGCCCCCTGCCAACCCTTCTGTTTGGGATAGATCAGGGCCCTCAGAACACTCCATCTAGCTCCTCCCAGACTCCTCCTAACTGCTTCTGGAATCTTCTACCAGTTTCCAGGTAGCAGTGGGAGTCACCAGAGAAGCTGCTGATGAGTCATCCAGCCTACCTGAGTCACTCACCGACCCAGAAAAACACACAGGCTTGGCTGCCAGCCAATCATGAAATTTGCCCACACTAAGAAAACAAAAATCCTAACATTAGCACTCTAGCAACACTAGGGGGTGCTACATAGCTAAGAAGTGGCGCTACACATGTACAGCTTTCCAGCTCTAATCGTCTGAAGGGTATGGCCACAAAGGTGCCTGGTGTAGTTCCCCAAATTGGCCATTGGTGTTGCCATAGTTAGGGTTAAGAACCCTGTAGCGAAATTGTGTAGGCAGTGCAGGTGCCTAGGTAGTCCCCAGGGTAATAAGATGCAACCCTGCTGCTGCCATCTTGTGCCAAAGCAATGGCAAAGATGTAATCTTTGTGGATGTAGCTTCTGGGAGCTTATCCTTAGGGAGGAAACAACGAAGGAGCAGGACTAATGGGACTACTCACATCCTTGTGGTATAGGATGTAGAACTTTGGCAAAACCCCTCAAGAGGTATGGGCTGCTTCTCATCTCTGCTCCCATGTCTGCTGTTTTTTTTTTAATGCTGTGGCTGAAGACTGTACTGCCACTAGTATGATAACTGAAAAGATGTAAAGAAGTAAATCAACTATATTCCAGTTAATAGGTATCTGGATCTTTCATTCTCCTAACCTCAAGATGGGAACATCTTCTGTAAAAAGAAATTGTGCTTGGTGAGGCTTCTACTGGGATCCATTTCCATAAAGCCAGAGGAAGGTATGGGTTACTACTGGAAGAAAAAGCTACTGGTGGTGCTGGTTAGGCCAGGAGGGGGGCCTCCCATTGGGTGCCTCTGTAATGGCACTCAGGGGAGGATCCCATGCCCATAGTGCCTCAGTGAGTTGCAGAGGTACTGGTGCACAGTCATGTTGGAACAGGAAGGGGCCATGCCCAAACTGTTCCTGAAAATTTGGGGGGGGGGGGGGGGGGGAAGAAATTGGTATGCTGACGCCTTAAGAGTTCCCTTCACTGGAACTAAGGAGCCAAGCCCAACCCCTAAAAAAACAACCCCACACCATAATTCCCCCTTGACCAAATGATTTGGACCAGTGCACAAAGCTAGGTCCATAAAGACACGGATGAGCACATTTGGGGTGGAGGAACTTGACTGGCCTTCAACGAGTCCTGACCTCAACCTGATAGAAGACCTTTGAGATGAATTAGAGCGGAGACTGCCAGCCAGGCCTTCTCCTCCACACCAGTGCCTGACCTCACAAATGCCCCGGTCCCACTGGCTCCTGATCATTAGTATTTACCAAGATCTGTCTTTGACAGCTTGGTCACTGTGCTGAGAGCACAAAATGCGCTGCCGCCCATGGATGCAGATGTGCATTCTGTGGGTGTTAAAGCCCACCTTCTCTTCAGCTGCACATGTATTAGGTGGGTGGCAAGAGGTTAAAGCCAAATAATTCACAGTATTTTCCTTCCTTACATTTAAGATTTATGACTGACTATATGATGTGAAAATGAATTTATTCAATGGCTCAATCAGAGGCCCCAGGAGAGCAGCTATGCAAGGTCAGTACTAAGAAACATTAGATTTAGATTTGCTTGATGAGTAAGTAATCCTAAATCTTGTGTCAAGAATTACAGAATATATCTACTGGGCATTGGGGACAGAACACTATATGATGAAAATGCATTATAATGGACAAAACTGCGATGTCATGGTCATTAGGTTATAGGATAGTGACATTAAGAAGACATGAACGATACATTGACAAGTTTATATGCCATAATCAGTTATGCTTATTTTAATTCCTAGAATTACCATGCACAATGATTTGTAAAGATCATTTAAATTTAGTTTATAGGAACTCACCCTCATCAGCACTGCTTGCAGAAATCACCACCGTGGATCCAACACTGGAGATTACACCCCCCGACCACTCACCCGACCACTCGCCTCTTTATAATATAATTTTTTTGCTGCATCCTGAGAGAACTTGCTGCCAGCCAGCCAATGGAAAGTTTTCATGACACCCATGCAGTGACATCAAAGCCCAAAGAAGGACCCCTCCTCCTCTGCATGAAAAAGGAGAAAAGAATGAGGACTTTGAATGACCATGAATTCATGTATTTGGGGTATTTAAAACCTAAGTTTAGTCAGTTTTTTTTTTTTTATCAGCACAATGGACAATATTTACAATCAATGCAACATGTCCCTTGTGTTGATGGCTGCTTTTTTTGTGGCATAATGCTCCTGTTATAAACAATTAATAAACACACCCCTTGAAAAAATGAAAAATGCTATTTTTTTTTTCTTTTTGCATTGGAGCCTGCAAAGTAATGCAACTGCGATCAATGCATCACTGGTGCAATGCACAGGCTGCTGCTGAGTATTCCTCCAGCCTCAGGTCCTTAAGGAGATATGGACCTGCTGTTATGGAGCTGGAGGAAATAATCAACAGACTACAACGGAATACATCCATTGAGATCTAAGGGTCCCTCTGCCACAGTGCCAGATTGGACTTGTGGTCTTCTGTAGCACCACTCTGACACCCCAAAGGCAGGATAGCACCTTGACCAGGGTAGTCTAAAGGTCCCTCTTCTTTTACCTGTTACCCATTCCACTCCAACCCCCACCCTTTTACCACAACCCTGAAAGATGAGACCACACCTTGCTTTGGAGTAAAATGGCCATAACAGCCTTTATTACCGTTACTTAAACACTCCAATCAAAATATATATATCAATAAATAAATAGCCAAAATATATATATATGTATAACCATAATAAACATCCGGTATAACGCATATAAATAACATGCCCGGTCTGGTGATCTCTGACGGTGACCCATAACTTTACCAAACAACCAACTCACTGCGGTACCCACTTCCACTTAACCAGGCCTCCAGCTGTGACCGCTCGGAGACAACTTCCGACAGTGATAACCATAACGGTATTCCATCCAACGTTCAGGAATACACCGGAGGGACCCATAATAGCAATGGGCCCCCCACCCCTTATCAGATGACCTCTGATTTACCGCCAACCGTCAAAGACCACCAGACAAACACCGCCACAGCCCGAAAGGGTGACTCCCTTACCCTTAAGGGCCACCCCACACCCGCAAGGCCTTAGAATACCGTCTTGCAAACCCAAGGACCACACATCAAACCCTACATCAGATAAGTGCACCCCATCCCAACCAACGTACATACCCCCATTGTATTGCAGCTCCCGGTGCCGAACCACGAACCCGCTATGCTGGGCCACAAACCACCCCACCACCTTATGTATCCTAATACGGGTCCAAGTGATGCCCTTGACCAAACGAGCCCAGCGCCATACCGTCCTGGCTACAATGCCTGATCCGCCCCACCACTGTACCCGCAACACAGGACGTGCAACCTCCCCGAACAAACGTTCCCACTGCACCCCTGGGATCCCCAAACATCTCCAGCAAGCTTCACTCTGAGAAATACCGAGTTGCCCGCCCTCAGGTCGGTGGGCTCCTCTCCTAGCCCCCAAACACACGTAGGAGTGCCCCACGATCCAGACGAGGCGAGCCGTACCTCCGTCTGAACAGAAACCCAACACCATAAACCAGCCGTCAACTACCACCATTGCACCCGCCTCAACAGGAAACCAGCCACACCTCCTTGCACATATGCAAACAACTCCCACTCGCGTTGTGCATGTGTGTCCATTTTCTTTTTTCTTTTTTATTTTATTTTATTTTTTTTCGTTTTCTTTTTTTTTTTTTTTTTTTTTTATATAAACCCACTCAAACCACCGCCAACAGTGGCCTAACATACGTACGAAAACCCACGAGATTCCCATCTCCCAATCCGGCAAACTGCCGTCTCGTCCAACCCACACCGGGCAGCCTCAGTGACCGCCCGATGTGGTAGGAGTGCGACACAAAGTCTCTGCTTTCCAAACCCACTTCCCGCAAACACTTCTGGAACACCGAAACAGATTGGTACCTGGACAAAAAAGGACCCTTCCTCATACCGCAGGAAAGGCCCCCCCCCCCGTCGCACTTCTCGAAAGTCCCGAACCGCTGCCACGGGCACCCCCCGGGACCAGGTAACTCAAACAGGGACACCAGCACCCCCGCCCCCTGCTGGGCCATTGTGGACCTGCGCCGCCAGAGCCCCACCCGGTCCCCGTTTAAAGGAACATGCCGTCAAACTGACCCCCCGCCACCCTCTCGGTCGGGCTGACCAATTCCCCGATCCGAAACGCCCCATAAAAGCCAAAGAAAACGCCGCTGTGAACAGCCGCGCCTCGTAACCTGAAGAGCAAACAAACCCCAGCCGAGAACAGATCGCCGGCAGGTTCGCGAACGTGACTGGCCTCCGCGCATCCCTCGTCCTGTTCTGCTCGCGACAACCTTTTCACGCCCGTCGCACCCAGTAATCTTGTTTTTTTTTGTTTTTTTTCTTTTAGCCACCCATAACCATCTAAACCAGAATGGCAAAAAACGCCAGTTTCCCACCACTCGAGGACACCGACACCCCTCGCTCCCCGTGTCTGGCCATAAAGTAGAGCCCAAACAGCCGCCTATCGCAGCCCCGATCACGGACCCCCGCCCCCCGAACCAGACACGACCATTTGGTCAAACCTTGGAGAAGGCCGCCCACGTGGATGCCCTCACCAACTGCCCGAGCCATCCCGCAGCCACCAAACCCACCCCGGGCAAAGGGCCGCCTCCGTGCCCGGAGCCAGCTCCCTGAACCATGTCCCAAATGAGACAGGGAGTCAGCCAACCCAATTGCCACGCCCGAGATGTGTACAACGTAAAGAAAAACATGCAACGGTAAACAACGAAAAACTAACTGCCGCATCAGCCGTATAACCGGAGGGAAGTAGCTGACATGCGGTTAACCACCTGCAAAACACCCAAGTTGTCGTAATCAATGCGCAACTTCACACACCTACACTCCTCCCCCCACAGCTCCAATGCTAACCCCACCGGAAATAGTTTCACAGAGTCCCCAGGAAACCCGCTGTCTCCCCTGTCTCCGGCCAAAGCCCCGTGCACCACTCGCCCTTGAAAAACGCCCCGTACCCGATAGAACCCGCCCCATCCGCGGCCCAGTCCAATTCAAAGTTGGTAACCGGGCCCGCCATCCACATTGTCCTACCATTGTAGGAGGCCAAGAACCCGTGCCAAACCCGCAAGTGCTCCCTATGGTCCCTACCCAGGCGCACAAAGTGCGTCGGAACGCTGACCCCCACCATAGCCATCGACAGCCGCCCGCAGAAAATCCCTCCCATGGGAATGATCCAACCAGCAAAGTGCAGCTTACCCAGGAGTGACTGCAACGGCCGCAACTGAACCTTATGTCCGCGCCAGTGGCACCCCAACAGCCGAAAGCGATCAGGAGGAACTGGGAGCGGCCGGAAAACCGATTCCACATCGGCCTTGGCCATCAGCACCCCTTGACTATCCCGCCGCACCCACCGGACCGCAGCGCTGAACCACGTGTAGGACACCGTGCACACCTCTGGGTCAAGAAAAACCGTACACTGAGCCCCCTTTTTGGAAACGACAGGTGATGAATGAGACAAAACTTCCCCACTTGCTTCTTGGGGACCACCCCAACAGGAAAACCACCGAGTCGGGCCAAGGCCATCCCCCAAACGGCCCCCCTGTCCGCCACCACCTCTTGTAGCCTGTCAGTCACCACCCCCGGATGCTGCACTGCCGACTTCAACTGTTCCGCCACCAGCGGCACCGCTGGCACCGAACAGGTAATCCTAAAGCCACCCCTAAACCCCGCCGCCAGCCCCCGTGCCGTCGCCCTCTCCGGATACCTACATAGAAAAGGAAGCATCCGCGCCAGCAGCACCGGCGTTCTCCCTTTCCTGACCCGCATCCACCACCCGATTCCTTGTCCGGAAGCACCGAAACAGCATGTGTGCTCCGCCGCAGCCTGAACCCTCATGCCGGAACTTGTACGCTCCCCCCGAACTCGCATGCTCCCCCGTTGAACTGCCCGCAGACCCCCCCATGTCCTTTTGGCCAGCAGTCCTGAGGTAGGCGCATACCCGGTCCCCCCTGGAAGAAACTGAGGCGGGGGCCGCGCCGATGACCTAAACCGCATCCAGAAGCTGATGTCCTTGCGGTCCCAGCGCAACTCCGGCCGCACTGCTTAGCGCTGCCGGAATTGCTCGTCAGCCAGGAGCCACACCACCCCCCATACACCCCATGGGCCGTCGCGATCGCAGCCAGCTAGCAGAAAAGCGCCAAGCAATGCTCGGGGCCCCTCCCCCAATGACGCCCGCCAGAATGGCAAATGCCCGTAACGAAGTAGTAAATTGCGCGGTAGCCAACCACCGCGTTTCCTAATCCTCCCGCTTGGAATCATCGGGCTTGATCCCGTCCAAGTTAACATCACCAATTGGAGAAGCGAGAAAGACTCCACTTACTCCCCCATTCCGATCCTTTCCTGCACCACCTGTTTCAAGTGGGCCCCCCACGTCCCCTCGAAACACCCGCACACCCCCCACCACGCCGCGTCGGCCAACCGAACAATAACCGACCGTGCAGCCGCTGCTGTTCGGTTGTCCTACTCCATATGCGCAATTTTTCGCGTCCACCACTGGCGCCCCCACCGCCCCTTCCCCCCACTGGAGTCGGCCCAGAAGGTGCCAATGGTGTCGTACCCCCAAGCCCCCAGGAACCCCCCCGAGCTCCCTGGCCAGGGGGGGCCACCCACGGGGCCACCGGTGGTGGCTGCGCCTGCCCCCGGTCAAACCGCCCCACCAAGGCCCGCAGCCCATCCAGCACAATCCTGCATCTGTGCGGCAAGTTCAGCACCCTCGCTGCCCGGTCCCGCCGCCTGAACACCACGCTGTGGCCGCCCAACATGCGCCCCTGGCCTCCCAGTGCCTGCCCATACCACCCCCCAACAGACCCCGCAATGCCGCAGACAATGATCAAGCATCTCGTGACTCACCTGGCTGTCCAGGAACTCTCCCACAGCCGGACGGATGACATCCCCTGCTGGATCCGGTACCTCCTCTTCGTCAGAAATCTCTCCTACGGACCGATCCTCCTGATCCCATGTAGGCAGGGGGCGTAAGCCCCCCGGGGGAAGAGATCCCGGAGGCCGATGCCACAACCCGCATTGGTGCCGCCACCCCCCCGGCCAAGACCCCCCCCCCGACAGACTGGCGATGCGGCCAGACCCGCCCGCCCCCGAGGAAACAGACACCCGGGCGCCCCTTCTGGCCTACTGTGTGGAGCAGCCTGCAGGTGGTCCCCGCTCCTGACCAGGCTGAAGTGCTGTCCCCCTGCTCCTGGCCGCCTGATCCCCAGTAGAGCCAGCCCGAGCCGCCATCCCTCCTGCTGAACTGTGCCCTGCTGCAGAGTCTCCCCTCCCCCCACCCGCAGTCTCCACAGAAGCTCCCCTGCCTTGTGGCATGCCCGCCCCACCCCCCGACACAGGCCGACGGCGTGATGACCGCCCCGAGCCCGCTAAGTCCAACTGAGTCCCCCTCGCTGGGGGGAGCGATCGGTCTTCCCCAGGGCTCCGCACCAAACGAGGTGGCCGAGTAGCAGGCCCTGGTGCAAAGTGCGCCGAAGGCCGCGACCTCCGCAAACGCTGCAGTCTCTCACCACTCCTGTAGTCCGGTCCCATCGCACCTGCCAGCCACCCGAGATGCTCCTTCGGCCAGACCGGCCCTCGTTCCTCCGTCTGTCGTCTCAGCCCCGCAAGGAGTGTTTCAAGGTCTGCCATCACAGAGGAGCAGTGGTGTAAAACTGCCTCCTCTCTCTGTCCCTTCCTTCGCACTGCCCGTTGCTCCGCCCCTTCCTCTTTTTATAGCGCTCCTCCCATTCCATTACATTTTCCACTTGCTCCTCCCCCACAGCCTCTCTCTATGCACCTTAACCCCTTAGACCTTATACAACCCTGTCATGCCCGGCCCTTCCTTACTTCCCTTTCAGTCCATCCACTGCGGGCCTCCCTTTACCTTTAACCCCTTCCCAACCAGCCACTGCAGTTATACTGTGGCAGGTTGGCTCCCCTGCAATCTTGCAATCGCTCCACACAGAGACAGAATGGAGATCTTTCAATGTAAACAGACAGATCTCCGTACTGTCAGGGGTGAGGAGAGTGATCTGTTGTTCATACTAAATATGAACAATGGTTGCTCTCCTCACCCAGGCAGTTCCATCCCCCTACAGTTAAAATCACTCCCTAGGTAACACATTTAACCCCTTGATCGCACCCTAGTGTTAACCCCTTCCCTGCCAGTGACATTTACACAGTAATCATTGCATTTTTATAACACTGATCGCTGTATAAATGCCAATGGTCCCAAAAATGTGTCAAAAGTGTCCAATCTACCCTGGAGCATATAGGACTACGTCACTCCATGCTCCATTGGGTTTTGTCCCTTTATTCGAGCCCCACTGCGGCGGTTAAGGTAAACGAAACAAGGTCTCCATACTTCTCTATCAAGAACGGCACCCGACAGGGTTGTCCCCTGTCCCCACTGATTTTTATTTTGTCTCTTGAACCCCTTCTGTGCCATATTCGGTCAAATACAGACATTGCTGGCTATGCGAAGGCGTCGGGTATCCACAAAGTGGCCGCATTTGCAGATGACCTAATTTTCTTTTTAACGGATCCCCTTACGTCACTATCTACCCTGCTGTCCTCTTTGGCGGAGTATGGCTCTCTCTCCCTTTTCCAAATAAATTTAGCTAAATCCTCCATCCTTAACATCACTGTGGGGGGAGATGTGGTTCGACGTCTATGGGGGGCATACCCGCTGAGGTGGGCTACGAGTCATATTCGCTACCTCGGTGTTGATGTTACCCCTGACCCGGCGTCCCTCTATACAGCCAATTTTGTGCCTTTGGTGGACCGCTTAAGGGCAGATCTCCTGCACTGGCATTCACTAACGCTGACGTGGTTTGGCCAGTGCAGTGCACTTAAGATGACTCTGTTGCCAAAAATTTTGTACCTGTTGCAGGCATTGCCCATTTACCTCCCTCCCACCTTTTTCAAGCGGATAGATTCCCTGTTCCGTGCTTTTATCTGGTCGCACCGGAGACCACGTCTTAGATTACAGCTTCTGCATCTGCCTAAGCACAGGGGTGGAGTTGGTCTTCCAGACGTGAGGGCATATTACAGGGCGGTTCACCTGACCAGGTTGATGGACTGGCATCGTCATGAGGGGGCGAAGCATTGGGTGGCCATGGAGGGGGAGGACTCTGGGGGCACGATCGGGAGCAGGCCCTGGCTATCAGCGCCCCTGCCAAGGGCTATATTGGATCACCCCACATTGGGGGGTACCCTGCGGGTGATAAGGGAGGCCTTTCGGCACTCGTCAGTGTCCCCGGTGCCCTCCCCTATGGTGCCGGTTCTGGGTAACCCGGACTTTGTACCGGGCCTCCAGAATCCCTGCTTTCGTCGTCTGCAGATGGGCGACAGGCGGTGGTTGTGTGACTTTATAGGCCCGGATGGTCGACTCGCCTCGGAGGCGGGGCCACGAGCGGTGGACCCTCCACTGGACTTTTGGAGCGGCCTGCAATTGCGAAATTTCTTACGTAACTGTTTGCGGACGCCGGGCATCTCTCGCCCCCTCATGGAGTTAGAGCGGATTTGTCATCGGGGGGAGCTCCTCTACTCTGTCCTGATTCGTCCGGCTGAGGGGTATGCCCCCCATTCGTGGCCAAGTGGGAGGCGGAGCTCTGCACCCACTTTACTCCAGATCAACAGCAGAAGATCCTTCATTTTGCGCAGAAATCCTCTATGGTTACACGGTTTCAGGAGACGTGCTACAAAATCACATCTAGATGGTATAGGGTCCCATCCGTTCTCCACCGCATCTTCCCCCAGGTGCCTGCCTGTTGCTGGCGCTGTGGGGAGGCGGAGGGAACCATGTTGCATGTCTTTTGGGCCTGTCCCAAGCTGGTCCCCTTCTGGCGCGGGGTGACCGACACGATTGGTCATCTGACGAGTGTCTCCCTGGAGGGGAACCCTGCAGCCTGCTTGCTGCACCTGTCGGAGCGATCCATTAAAAAGTATAGGAATTCTTTGACTATTCAATTGCTGAATGCGGCAAAGGCCTGTATCCCTTTGTGCTGGAGATCGGAGAACCCGCCGGCTTTGGCTCTATGGTTCTCTAAAGTGAACGAATTAAGAGATATGGCAGACCTCACAGCGACGCTTCACAATAAGGAGGAGGCCTTTCGTGAGACTTGGAGACCGTGGCAACATTTCACCTACACTGAGGCCTACCTCCGGGTGGTCGCTTTAGCTGCCCGTTGAGAGAGGATCGCTGTTTGCTGGCTTCTGGCCCCCCCCCCCCGCGGCTTGGTGTCGCCCACGGTCACTATTCTGCTCTTCCGTGTTTGGCTCTTTTGCTTCATCCTGCCTGGAGTCTCTTCTTTGCCTCTTCTATTTGGTCTGTCTCTCTGTCCTGATCTCTTTTCCTTTCTCTCAGGCCCCCCCTCCCCCCCGTCTCTCCCCTGTAGTCCCTTTCTTCCGTAACCCCTTTCCCTTCATCGCTTCACTTCCTCAGTCCTTTTTCTTTAATGGTTAGATTTTGCCGGCTAGTCCATGCAGGCTGTGGTGGGTTGTGGGCTCCCCCGTGAATGACCAGTTTTCAACAATGTATGCTCTGCCCGCTTGGGGCCCGGCCCATCACCCATCTCCCTCCTTTTCCCTTTCTTTATAAAATAACAAAATCCGTGCTTCTCACTGTAATGCATGGCCAAGTGATGATTACCGCCCACCTGGGTGGGGTCAGATTGCTCATTTGGTCTCGGAGGTCTTAGAGGGGAATTAAAGCCCCCTGTTCGGGTATGTTTCTATGTTTAGTTTCAGATTAATGTTGGGGGTGGTCTCTATATCTCCCACCCGGGTGCTACCGAAAGGTTTATGTTTTGGAATTCTGTATGTTTTATTAATGTTGTCCATGCGCCTGTTATTTTTTCTGGCATTAAATAAAGGAATTACAAAAAAAAAAAAGTGTCCAATCTGTCTGCTGCACTGTCGCAGTCCTGCTAAAAATCGCAGATCACTAGTAAAAAAATAAAATAATTAAAATGCCATAAATCTTTCCCCTATTTTGTAGACGCTATAACTTTTGTGCAAACCAATCAATTTATGCTTATTGCAATTTTTATTACCAAAAATATATGTAGAAGAATACATATCGGCCGAACCTGAGGAAAGAATTAGCTTTGTTAAGAAAAATTGGGGACATTTGTTATAGCAAAAAGTACAAATATTGTGGTTTTTTTTTTTTCAAAATTGTTGCTTTTTTTTGTTTATAGCGCAAAAAATAAAAACCACGGAGATGATCAAATACCACCAAAAGAAAGCTCTATTGCAATTGTCAGTTAAAGCGATGCAGTGCCGTATCGCAAAAAATGGCCTGGTCATTGAGCAGCCAAATCTTCCGGGACTGAAGTGGTTAAGCCGACCTGGCAACCCTGTAAGCAAATTTCAGTGCATCCTCCAAGCGAGTCACCAGGCTCTTCTGAGTGACCAGGTATAAATAAGGCCAAGGATAAATCCAAGGAGCCTCGTCACTGCACCCTGCCTGGTATCTGTGTTACCTAAAGCCGCGTACACACGGGCGGACTGTCTGTCCAACTTAGTCCACTGAAACACATTTCAGCGGACAGTCCGCTCGTGTGTGGGCTTCAGCTGACTTTTTCAGCGGACAGTCTGGCGGACTAAGTCTTTCGGAATTTCCGTAATACAGTCCGTCCAACTTTGGTTTCAGCGGACAGTCCGCTCGTGTGTAGGCTAGTTGGACGGACTAAGTATGGCGCATGCTCAGAAAGGATTTACACGGCGGAAGGTTGCATTGCTGAGTATTGGACTTCCTATTTCTAGTCCCGTCGTACGTGCTGTACACGTCATCGCGCAAGCTTTCAACGGACTGTCTGTTCATCGTGTGTGGTCAAGTCCGTTCATTCAAAAGTAGGACGGACTGTCCGTCGGATTGTCTGACGGACTTAGTTGGCCAGACAGTCCGCCCGTGTGTACGCGGCTTAACACTAATTTATAAGTGTCCCCACAATGGAGGCACATGCATTCTGATGGATAGGTGAGAGCAGGTGGACTGAAGGGGAACCACCCCTTCTTAAAGGTACAGGGACACACTGAACACCCAGCATATAGCACAGTGGCTGAAAAGGTGTCAGTGCGTAGCCTGACCAAAAAACGACAGTGATACAAAAAAGACACCACTTGCTCCCATCTATAGCTGGCTATCAGTATGAAGCATTGGAAGGATAACAATAGGTATAAACAAGGCCAAGGATAAATCCAAGGAAAAAAACAAGCTTAACTTACTGACCAGCCCACAGACAACCAAATAACCTGTCTAATGCCCCGTACACACGAGCGGACTTTTCGACATCAAAGGTCCGACGGAACAATTCCGGCAGACCATTCGATTGTATGTAGGCTGCAACGGACTTTAGATTTGTAAAAATCCGACAGACTTTAGAAATGGAACATGTTTCAAATTTTTCCGCCGGGACTCTGCTGGACCCAGTTCCTACCGAGAAA
The DNA here is from genome assembly GCF_037356315.1 of Lithobates pipiens. NCBI lineage: Eukaryota > Metazoa > Chordata > Amphibia > Anura > Ranidae > Lithobates > Lithobates pipiens. The sequence goes on from NW_027507758.1 coordinate 542,378,864, forward strand.
TCCGCTCGTGTGTATGCTAGTCCGACGGACAAAAACCGACGCTAGGGCAGCTATTGGCTACTGGCTATGAACTTCCTTATTCTAGTCTGGTCGTACGTCATCACGTTCGAATCCGTCGGACTTTGGTGTGATTGTGTGTGGCCAAGTCCGTTCATTCGGAAAGTCCGTCAGAACTCTGTCAGAACTCCGTCAGAACTTCGTCGAAAGTCTGTCGGACCTAGTCCCTTGAAAAGTCCGGTCGTGTGTACGCGGCATAACAGTACGCGTTAAAAGCAGGGGTTAAGTCTGCACACATTTGCAAATGCATGCGTAAACCACAGAGAAAGGCCCCCTGGTATCTGTAGTACCTAATACTAACTTATAAGTGTCCCTGCATGCATTTTCAAATCTGTGCAGACTAAACCCCTGCTTTTAACACATACTGCTAGACAGGTTATCTGGTTGTCTGTGGGCTGGTCACTAAGTTAAGCTTGTTTTTTCCTTGGATTTATCCTATAGTATAATAAATTAAAGAGGAGGTCAAGGCTCCCCTCCAGAAAAATTAAAAGTCAGCCTCTACAAATACCGTAGCGACTGACTTTTAATATAGGACACACACCTGTCCAGGCACCCAGCGATGTCAGCACCCGAGCTGATTCTTCAATCGGCTTCGGGTGCAGGCACCAGCATCTTCAATAAGGGAAACCAGCAGTGAAGTCTTCAGGCATCACTGCCAGTTTCCTATGCACAAGCGCCAGTCGAACTGCACTTTGCATGGTCCCGCCATCTTCCAGGAACTGTGCGTGTCCCAGAAGGCAGCAAGGTTTCCGCCCCCCCCAGAAAAGTGCCAAATGGGGAAGGGAAGGTGCGAACAAGCAGAGCTTCCCCTTTTAGGAGATGCTAGGAGTTGGTTTTTAAAGATAATTACACTTTTTATTGCTTGCAAACATACATGTTTTTTAAATGAAAGTGAGGCCCGGAGTGAAATGACTGGAAGGAGAATAACGGAGGGCCGGGCATGACAGGGATGGATAAGGGCAGCAGGGGGTTAATTGGGATGCAGAGGCTGGGAGGAGCTGGGAGAGTTTGTTGCTCGAGGGGGGGGGGCGGAGCGGTATAAAAGGTGGAGGGGGCGGAGCTTGTAGCCAGTCCGACGGAGGTGAACCAGAGAGGAGGCAGTTGTCTCGCTGCTCCTCTGAAGATGTCTGAGGTGGACCGGCTACTTGCGGAACTGCGGCGTCAGGCGGAGGAGCGTGGACCTGACTGGCTGCGGGCGCGGATCGGTGGACTGGCGGGAGCAGTCGGAACGGACGGAGCGGACGGAGCGGACGATCGGAGGGGTGAGATGCTGCCGCGCGCGCGGAGGTCTAGGCCTCCGGCGCGTTTTTCTCCCGGGCCTGTCCCTCGGCCGCCTCGTATGGTTCGCAGCCCCGGGGAGGATAGTTCCCTCCCGCCGGCGAAGAGATCCCAGGGGACTTCAGGGGGTGCTGAGCGGCCTTCACGCCGCGTACCCGGGGGGGGGAGGGAGGGGCGGGCGGGCCTCGTGGACGGCGGGCGGCCATCTTGCCTGCGGGGGGGGGAGATGCTGTGGTTACTGCTGGACGCTCTGCTGAGGGGGGGAGGGCGGCCATCCTGCCTGCGGGGGGGGGTGGACTTCTGGTTGCTGCTGGACGCTCTGCTGAGGGGGGGAGGGCGGCTCGGGGTGGCTCAGCTTTGGCTTCTGCTGCTCGGGACAGGGATGATGTCGCAGGGCCCGGGCAGGTACGTGGATCGCCTGCGGGCTGCTCTACCCAGCGTGGATCAGGGAGCGCCCGGGGGTCTGCTGCACGTGGGGCTGGCAGGGCTGGTCCGCATCGCCAGGCTGCTGCGGATGGATCGGCCGTGCGTGTGGCTGCTCCCCTGCGGGCTGCAACGTCGGCCTCCGGGGTCTCTTCCCCCGGGGGGCTTACACCCCCGCCTACGTGGGGACCGGATGATCGCTCGGAAGGGGAGGTCTCGGACGCTGACGAACTACCGGATCCTAGCGGTGCTGTCGCCGGTCCGGCGGTGAGGAACGCCCCGGGGCCGCCAGGTGAGTCCCCTGATGCGTTGTCATTGTCGCATGCATTGCAGGGCCTGTTGGGGGGAGTCCAAGCGGGCACGGGGTGGCCAGTTCCGCCAGTGGGGGGGGAGCCGGGGGGGGCGGGCGCCTCGGGTGGGGGGGTGCCGGGGGGGGGACTCTGCCGGGGCTTTGCGGGATCTGATGGATGGGCTGCGGGCGTTGGTTGGTCGCTTCGACCGGGGACAGGCCCCACCGCCTGTGGCCCCGTGGGTGGTTCCCCCGGCGGAGGTGCCGGAGACGGCCCTGGGGTCCGCCGTGGCAGCTCCCGCGGTGGCCCCCGTGGCGCCCGCGTCGGCGCCAGTGGCGGCTGCGGACGGAGGGAAGAAGGATGCGATTGTGCGTGAGGACATCGTGCGGTTAGCTGACGCGGCGCGGTGCGAGGTTTACGTGTGTTTTGAGGGCCCGCTGGGGGCTCATTTGAAACAGGACGTCCGGGAAAAAATTTGGAAGGGAGAGTTTGTGGAGATTTTCTCGCTTCTCCCGTTGGAGAAGTTCAACTTGGATAGGGTCAAGCCCGACGATTCCAAGAAGGAGGACGAAGAGAAGCGGCGGTATCGGCTGATTCCGCGCACGTTCTCCAACTGGCTTCAGGCGTTTGCCATCTTGGCGAGTGTCATCGGCGAGAAGAGCCCCGAGCATTGTTCGGCGCTTTTCTGTTACATGGATGCAATCGGTGAAGCCCATCGGGCGTATGGGGGGGTGGCGTGGCTCCGGTACGACGAGCAGTTTCGGCAGCGCAAGGCGGTGCGGCCGGAACTGCGTTGGGACCATAAGGACATCAGCCTTTGGATGAGGCTGATGTCTTCGGCGAGGGCTGCGCCACAGTTTTTTCAGGGGGGGGGCGGGAGTGCGCCTACCTCGGGACTGTCGGCCGGAAAAAAGTGGGGGGTTTGCTGGCAATATAACGAGGGTGCCTGCAAGTTCGGGGGCACGTGCAAATTCAAGCATGAGTGTTCCGGTTGCGGTGGGGCCCACGCGTTGTCCCGTTGTTTCCGTAAAGGAAAGCGGGCCGGGGATGCCGCTCAGAAGAGGGAGGACGCCGGTGATGCTGGCAAGGATGCTCCCTTTTCTAAGTAGGTATCCGGATAGGGCGGCGGCTCGGTTGTTGGAGGCGGGGTTTCGGGATGGCTTTCCGATTCCGTGCTCGTTGCCGGGGGTACCGCGGGTTGCCAGGAATTTGAAGTCGGCGTTGGAACGTCAGGGGGTGGTGGACGAGAAGCTGCGGAAGGAGGTGGCGTTGGGGCGCATGTGGGGGCCGCTTGCGGACAAGCCATGGCCCGACTTGGTGGTTTCCCCGTTGGGGGTGGTCCCCAAGAAGGAGCCGGGGAAGTTTCGGCTCATTCATCACCTGTCCTTTCCGAAGGGGGGCTCGGTAAATGATTTCATCGACCCTGAGGTGTGCACTGTATCTTACACGTCATTTGACGCCGCTGTCCGGTGGGTGCGGCGGTATGGGCGTGGGGCACTGATGGCCAAGGCCGATGTGGAGTCGGCTTTTCGGCTGCTTCCGGTTCATCCTGATAGCTTTCGGCTGTTGGGATGCTGCTGGCGCGACGAGTATTTTGTCGACATGTGCCTGCCGATGGGGTGTTCGATCTCCTGTGCGTACTTTGAAACGTTTAGCTCCTTTTTGGAATGGGTGGTGCGGGATGCGGCGGGTCTGGAGTCGGTCATTCATTATTTGGATGATTTTCTCTGCGTGGGCCCCCCTGCCTCCGCTGTGTGTGCGATTTTGTTGTCCACGTTGCAGCACATCGCGGGCAGGTTTGGGGTTCCCCTGGTGGCTGATAAGACGGAGGGTCCGACGTCTGAACTGAGTTTCCTGGGGATCGTGATTGATTCACAGGCGATGGAGTGTCGGCTGCCAGAGGCCAAGCTGTTGGATTTGCAGCGGGAGATTCGGGAGATTCAGGGTCGGCGTAAGGTCCAGTTGCGGACCTTGCAGTCGCTTTTGGGTAAACTGAATTTCGCCTGCAGAATTATTCCCATGGGGCGGATATTTTGCCGGCGGCTGTCGGCGGCGACGGCGGGGGTCAGCGTTCCTACTCACTTCGTACGGCTGGGGGGTGAGCACCGTGAGGATTTGCGTGTCTGGCACGAATTTTTGGCCTCTTACAATGGCCGGGCCATGTGGACGGCGGGCCCGGTCAGTAACTTTGATTTGGACTTGGTTACGGACGCAGCGGGTTCCTCGGGTTACGGGGCGTTTTTCCGGGGACGGTGGAGTGCGGAGCCTGGCCGGAGGCTTGGCGGACGGCGGGGTTCCTGGGCAACCTGGTCCTGTTGGAACTTTTTCCGATCGTGTTGGCTATGGAGCTGTGGGGGGAGGAGTGTCGGAATCTGAAGTTGCGCATTAATTGCGACAACATGGGGGTGGTGCAGGTGGTGAACCGGGTGTCGGCTTCTTCCCCTCCTGTTATTCGTTTGATGCGGCAGTTGGTCCTGCGTTGTTTGCAGCTTAATGTCTTTGTTTACGCTGTGCATATCCCGGGCGTGGAAAACGAGTTGGCTGACTCCCTGCCTCGTTTTCAGTGGGACCGGTTCCGGGAGCTGGCGCCGGGCGCGGAGGCGGACGGGGCGCCTTGCCCGGAGTGGATCTGGAAGCTGCCCTTGGAGTCGCCGCCGGATGGATTCGGAGGTCAGTGAGTGGGCCCACCTGGTTGGCCTATTCAAAGGTTTGGTCGGAATGGTCTGGTCTGGTTCGGGAGGCGGGGGTGGTCGATCGGGGCGCTGATTGGCGGTTGTTAGTAATCTACTTTGTGGCTCGGAATATTTAGGGTGGGGCGTCGGTCTCTGCGATCGGTCGGAAGTTGGCGGGTTTGGCCTTTTTGTTTAAGCTGTTGCGGGTGGAGGACTGGACGAAGGATTTTTGGGTGCGTCAGGCGTTGAAGGGTTATCGCAGGCGCGGCGGGGCGCAGGATACGAGGAGGCCGGTGACGTTTGCTATTCTGCAGGCGATCTGTGCTCAGTTGGGGGGGGGGGTGTGTTCTTCGGAGTATGAGGTGCGATTGTTTCGGGCTGCTTTTTCTTTGGCGTTCTATGGGGCTTTTCGCGTCGGTGAGTTGGTTAGCCCATCCAAGCACGTGGCCGGGGGGTTGTTTGACGGGGAGGTTCGCTTAGGGGCGGACAGGGTTGGCCTCTGGCTGCGCAGGTCCAAAACGGATCAGCTGGGAAAAGGGGTGCTGGTGTCGCTGTTTGCTTTACCAGGATCCGGGGTATGCCCGGTGTCGGCGGTGCGGGATTTTCGCGCTGTCCGTGGTGGGGGGGAGGGTCCATTCCTGTGTCACGCGGAGGGGTCCTTCTTGTCAAGATACCAGTTTGTTTCGCTTTTTCGTAAGTGTTTACGGGCGGTGGGCCTGGATGGGAGAGAATTTGCGTCCCATTCGTTCCGGATCGGGGCGGCAACAGAGGCGGCCCGGTGCGGTTTGGATGAAGCTGCAGTTCGCAGGATTGGGAGGTGGGAGTCGCGGCGTTTTCGTTCGTACGTCAGGCCGCACTTGGTTTTACGTTAATTATAGTGGTATGGGCTTTTCAATGTACAAAAAAAAGAGGGTGATTGCAATCCAGCGTAGGACGGGCACGGGACTCTGTTTTTGGATTTTCCTGCACTGCCTGTGCTGGGATTGCGGGTGTGGTTCTGTGTTCATATATGTTTGCTACTGTGTGGGAACTTTTGTTCTGCTCGATGTTTTTGTTCCTTTCCCTGGGGGTTTTTTCTGGGTGGGTTGTTTGGGTGGTTGAGGTGGTGTCAATTTAGCTGGGGTTACGCTGGGGTTGGGGTGCTTTTACCTGTTGTTTTTTCTTTCAGATGGAGGTCCGGCTCGCCTCGTCTGGATCGTGGGCCACTCCTACGTGTGTTGGGGGGCCAGGAGAGGAGATCAGCGTCCAGAGGGCAGGCAATTGGGGATTTCCACGGGGGAGGCGTGTTTACGGTGGTTGGGCGTCCCTGGGCTGCGCTGGGGTAGTTTGGTGGCGGAGATTGAGAGACATGTGTCTCGGGGGGGTCCCCCGGCGGTGCTGGTGCTTCACGCGGGGGGGAATGACCTGGGGGTCGTGAAGATCCGGGACTTGCTTGCGGATATCAAGTCGGACTTTCTGCGGCTGCGTTCCCGCTTTCCGGGTACGGTACTGGTGTGGTCGGACATCGTGGCGCGGACGGCGTGGCGGTGGGCTCGTTCGGTGTAGAGCATTCAGAGGACCCGTATTCGGGTCAACAAGGTTATTGGGCAATTTGTGGCCAGTCAGGGCGGGATCGTGGTTCGCCACCGGGAACTGGAGTGCAATGTGGGCATGTACCTTAGGCGGGATGGGGTGCATTTGTCTGATGTGGGGATTGACTTGTGGTCCTTGGGTTTACAGAAGGGCATCCGTTGCGGGTGTGGGGTGGCCCGCAAGGGTAAGGTAGTCACCCTTTTGGGCCGTGGCGGTGTGTGTCTGGTGGTCCGCAGTGACTTGTTGGGTTGGTAAAGTTATGGGTCACCGTCAGAGATCACCAGACCGGGCATGTTAGCTATATGCTATTTCGTTACCGGACGTGTGTTATTGGTTATATGTTTATGTTTATAAGTATATTTTATATTGTACATTCTTTCGGTTATATATATATATTTATGGAGATATATATTTATATATTTTTGGTTGGAGTATTTTGAGGATTATAATAAAGGCTGTTGTGGCCATTTACTCCAAAGCAAGGTGTGGTCTCTTAATTAGGGAATAGCATGGTGGGTGGGGGTTGGAGTGTAATGGGCAACAGGTAATGGTGGGGGCCTTTAGACTACCCTGGTCAAGTGAGGCCCGGAGTGAAATGACTGGAAGGAGAATAACGGAGGGCCGGGCATGACAGGGATGGATAAGGGCAGCAGGGGGTTAATTGGGATGCAGAGGCTGGGAGGAGGAGCTGGGAGAGTTTGTTGCTCGAGGGGGGGGGGGCGGAGCGGTATAAAAGGTGGAGGGGGCGGAGCTTGTAGCCAGTCCGACGGAGGTGAACCAGAGAGGAGGCAGTTGTCCCACCCTCCCTCCCTAATAATTTTTTTTTTTTTTCAGTTGGGTGTTTGGTTGTTGTGTTTTTTCTTGCAGGTGCCGTGGATCGCATGTCATGACAGCTGTGGAGTCGGAGTTGGATGCTGGCGGTGTGTGTCTGGTGGTCTTTGACGGTTGGCGGTAAAAATCAGAAGTCATATGATATGGGGCGGGGGGCCCATTGCTAAGATGGGTCCCTCCGGTGTATTCCTGAACGTTGGAGGGAATACCGGTATGGTTGTCGCTGCGGAGGTTGTCTCCGAGCGGTCACAGCTGGAGGCCTGGAGAAGTGGGAAGTGGGTACCGCAGTGACTTGTTGGGTTGGTAAAGTTATGGGTCACCGTCAGAGATCACCAGACCGGGCATGTTAGCTATATGCTATTTCGTTACCGGACGTGTGTTATTGGTTATATGTTTATGTTTATAAGTATATTTTATATTGTACATTCTTTCGGTTATATATATATATATTTATGGAGATATATATTTATATATTTTTGGTTGGAGTATTTTGAGGATTATAATAAAGGCTGTTGTGGCCATTTACTCCAAAGCAAGGTGTGGTCTCTTAATTAGGGAATAGCATGGGGGGTGGGGGTTGGAGTGTAATGGGCAACAGGTAATGGTGGGGGCCTTTAGACTACCCTGGTCATGTTCTACACAGGAGAAATCGTGCCTACAAAAATTGCACAGTGGCTGGAAGTACAAGCACAATCTTTTTCTCATGACCAATCTTTCAAATGAAAGATCATTTTACAAATATGCAAGTTCACATGCATGGTGAAGGAGAATGGACTAGTGTCTTGGATGAAACAATTGTGATTGGAAAGAAAATTCTACCCCAGGCAATCAACTTTCTGCTGAGCAGGTCCAGACAGGGCCAGCCAGGGTGATGGAGGTGCCTACAACACAAGAATGTTCCTTCACCCAACTACAAGAGGCATATTAACTGAATGTTCTCTATGTCTTTAGGCATATAACCTGAACGAGGAGAGAGGAAGAGAAAAGAGGAAGCAAAACAGAGAAAGATAATCACTATAATCTTCAGCTGTTACGAGACATGATATTCTGTATGATAGTGACAAGGCTTTAGCTCCGACGTAAAGGTCTAAGCAAAAATGGCATAAAAGCTGAACAATCAAACACAATCTACTGAAAAATTCCACAGAACATTTTCAAATATCTAAGAGCATTTCTAGGACTTAAATTGATCATCAAGTAACATTTAGCTAGAGATGCATCCAAAAAGGGAAACACATTTTCGCAAGCCGCAGAATCGGTGTGAAACTCCACAAGTATTTTATTACCGCTTAAATGTGCTGGAGGAATAAATGCATTTAATTTGTTCAGCTTGATGAGGAGGATTAAAGCTGGGATAGGGTGATTGCATGTCAGACATGAAACATAAAACCCCCAGGATAACATACAGTAGGCAGACATGGCGGAGCCTGGGATTAATGTGCTCATTCCTCTACCGACTAATAATCTGTCAATTTATGTAACATATAAGGGATCTTTAAGCTGAATTAAAAATATACATCATTATTGCCGTTCGTGTGGTTTTGCCGCTGTGGTATATTTGTAGAATGAGTCTAAATTTGGTTAGCGCAAATGTTGACATGCACTTTATATGAACTTTTACTTGAGAGAGCGTTTTAGTTTCAACATTGTCTACATATATATATATATATATATATAGACAGAGTCTTGTTATTAAAACTCTTCTTTTAGCCCTATTTCTATAAATGTCCTTTCTTGAGCTTTTCAAAGAACCTATAGAGAACATTCAGTGAGCAAATATTGAGATTGTGAATTATTAATACAATATTCATTTTTAATGTGACTTCTTAATTTAGGCATGCATTTCCATTCATTTATTACATTTACTGAAGGCGCCAGGATGTAAAATCAGAAGTGAAAACTCAGTTTGGCTCACTGAGCAGCTTAGGCAAAATTAGCTTAAAAAAAAAAAACAATTTAAAAGGTATTATAAAGGGTAGTTTTGTTTATTTCATGTTTTTTTGCATCTTTTTCTTTTTTTATGGATATTTGATCTTTATTTGTGTACTGTTGCTTTACAATTTTTATATTTCTTTTTTTGCATTGTCAATTATTTTATCTGCAAAAAACAAACAAAAAAATAATGAGGCTACAGTAAGGCTGGATTCACACCTATGCATTTTTAGGCTGGATTCACATTAATGCATTTTTAGTGCTTTTTGCATTTTGCAGATTTCCGCTACAGAACGTGTTCCATAGGAAACCATGTTAAATGGACTGTAGTGCAAATCTGCAAAATGCAAAAAGCACTAAAAATGCATAGGTGTGAATCCAGCCTTATGAAGGGCCATTTTCTGGCGCAAGAACAGGTTCAGGGTGATTGAAAGCAACTTCTGTAACCCCCAGGAGCCATTTAAAGCCCATTGCACCCTTAAGGCTGGATTCACACCTATGCATTTTTAGTGCTTTTTGTATTTTGCAGATTTGCACTACAGTCCATTTAACATGGTTTCCTATGGAACACGTTCTGTAGCGCAAATCTGCAAAATGCAAAAAGCACTAAAAATGCATAGGTGGGAATCCAGCCTAAAAACCACCAAAAACTGTTTTAATTTGCCTTTTCTCTGGTAGTTTTGTCGAAATGTAGGGCCTGTTCACACAATACATGTTTGGCTGAACTGGGAAGCTTTGCCAAACACATAGACAAGGTGATTTGCCCTATGTCCTATTAGCGCAGCTCACACCACCTCACCAAAAAAAGCTGAAAAAAGTAGGACATGCTGTACTTATTTTCATTGCATTGCAACTGACAGTGGTGAATAAAGCTGAATGAAATGTAATTTCAATAAAGTTTCAAAAAATAAAAAAGTAAACAGTGTGATCTATTATTTATGATGCATCAACACATCACCCTTGACAGTGGCCATGGTATATCATGGGTGCTGATATGAACCAGCCTTTAAGCTGGGTGTAGATAGTTATTTTATTTTCCATTCAGTCAGCAAGCTGAAAGAAAAAAAGCTAACGGGTTCCTCCGTCCCCCTTACTTGGGATACTGTATTCAGAATACCCTGATCAGCAGCTGCTGCCAATCGGCAAAAGCTATCCGGCATGTCCCTTCAACAGCCAATCTAACGATCAACTTATGTCAAATGCGGGGTCACACACAGATCAAAATTCAGGCAGTCCCTGCTGAACCAGCCAAATTGTGTTCCGTCTATGCCCAGCTTTGGGGTAAAAGTTAAAAACTCTCAATTAAAACTCTAAAGTAAAACTCTCAATTTCCATCCTTCCTGGCAGGGGCCAAAGCCATAAAGAGGCCATAGATGTTCAAAGATAATCAAATATGATAGTACAATCCAACCATGTGCACATATAATCTGACCCAACCTTGGCCATAAACTGGAACCCTTGGTCCACATGAACATTCCTGTTTAGGCTATAAAGGACAGGAAGGAGAGACAGGTGTTGTTAAATGCTGGTTTCTCTTCATGGGGGGAGGGGACAGTTTCAGGCTGCCCCATAGACACAGGGTCATTACCAGACACAGCAGAAAACAGATAGCATGGGAAACTAGGTTGACATTTCTTGAGGGAAATAATGACTGGACAGACTAGAAGACCTTATCCAGATGTTACTGTTTCCCCTGAGATAAACCAGAACTAGAGGTGTGTGTATGTGTGCATTTGTCCTTCTCTATAGAATAAATACCAGTGCTTAGACAGCTGTGCAACATACCCCTTATCATTTTGAGCTGAGAATGAGGGTCACCATCCACATAATGTAAATCTGGCTAAAACTTTAATCAGACTACACAGTACAAAATCAACTCACAGGGTAAAAACAGATAAGAGCTTTAAGAAAATACAAGCACAGTGCCGCATGGCAAATAATTCATCAAAATTTCAGGTCCAAAGAGTTGTGGCGACGTTGGGTGAGTTAGCTCCACCCAACGCGTTTCTTTTTAGCCAGATTTACACTATTTGAATTCCTCCATTTTGAGGAATCCAAATGGATGTGGATACTTGTGTAATATATGGTCATCACTGATCTTACCATACTCTGGAGAGTAAGCGACACTACAATACTTGAGCCAAGCAATGTGGGCCAGACCATTCCTTGAGGAGATTGTTTACAACAGGTTGATTGGACTCTGTAGTGGAGTCATTCCATTCTGGTAAAAGCCAGTTTCTTACAGTTGGTGATGGCTCATGTGGTGGTCACAGAAATGGATTTAGCATGTTTTCTCTGTCAGGTGTCACAGCTGTGTTTTTTGGTGATTTATTTTGGACTGTGAATACATATTTCTTTTATTTTTTCATGTTTTTTACTCTATTTATGTGGACTATCAGTTTCAGATTTGACATTATTATACTGTATTTAAGTTGTATTTGCACATTATCACTTTTTAAAGCAGCAATATATGATAACAGGGAGATAGAAAGGCATGCCAATGTTACAGAAGGAAAAGAAAACGAAAAGGGGTGGTCACTAAAAAAAAAAAAAATGATGTCAACAATTTTGGTTGTACATAATTAATGAATAAAAAGATTAGCTAATTAAATGAATTAGTTAAATGATAACAAAAAAACTAATTTGATGTAAACCCATGGATATCCTTTTTTGTAGACTCTTCACTGAATATTCATTCATATTAATTGTCAACTAAGGTAATGGAAATGAAAAAAAAAGATAAATTATTATTACCGTAACGTTTTTCTCCTGAAATATTCGTGGATCGTGTTTACAAGATACCTCTAGAATTACTCAGCATATAATAGGATTATCCATCACATATCAGATTTTGTACAGATCAAAAGTGTTTATTCAGAGACTATTCTCAACACTCGCAGCCCAAAACAGGACGTAAAAGTCGATTTATAGATACAATCCAGACAAATTGTACATTTGGCCAAATTTGCTATCAAAACAGCAATAGTTTTCCAGAAAACATAAAAATAATTCTTGTGAATTTGTATTTCATATGAGTAAAAACTAAAATAAATAGAAGGCAAATGGATACCCTCCAGGGGCCTGTAGACCTAATAAAACTTGTAAATCAATAAATATTCTTATCTCTTCGTTGGTATACTAAACAAGCTTTCGTCTATTCATATCCAGCAGAATTGTCCACAACGGTCTATGCAGATGCTGCCACCTAGCTGTCAGTATCGTAAAGGAATTGTATTTACTGTATTCAGCTCCACATTACAAGGGAGTCTTGGAGCACGATTATGGCCTCTTCCACATGGGCATCTGAGCATAGGGGTGGTAAAAACATGCGGTTGAGCCACAGTTTTACCACTCCCAGACTTCCACCTAAAGTCTTCCATACAGCTGGCGCAGTCTGGAAGAGGGAGAAGAAGCACAAGGACCTAATCAGGTGTGCTGCAGTGCTCATGTGTTAGCAGAGGACATGCTGATAGGAGGCGAGTGCAGAGTAACAAAGAGATATACCCATCAATCTGCTGCTTCTCCTTTCTCTGTTCAGGCACAGGCAAGTGTTACTTACTGCAACGGACTAAAATCAGGTCTTCTTCCCTACTAGACAGAACTATGTGAGTAGAAGCTATTCACTTAGCAAAGTTATGGTTGGTAAATAAGGTGAACCCGTGTTCACTTTTGGTAAATAAGGTGAACCTGTGTTTACTTTTTAAGCCCTTGTTGCTGGCTCCAGATGGTCCTTGAAGGGGTTCTGGAAGAAGAGAGGCACATGCAGAGTTCCTGACCAAATGCCCACTGTGATTGGCTGTTGCAAATGCCCACCAGACCAATTCCTGATCATAAACAGTGACGGAATTGTCAGGGACAGCTTGGGTAGTGTGCTGGGAACACGTTCTCAGCACAGAATAGTGGAGCTGGCTGGTGCTTATATACCTACATTCGGCATTAAGGCCCATCTGCCGTGTGTTACACCAGCGGGAAGAGTTTTATATCCAATCACGTGCAAGGGAGTTTTAAAAACTAAAATTCAATTGGCTACAAAATCCCATCCACACATGTAATTTTAACAATTCTACCATGGCGATTTGACAAGTCACACCTGTAACTCGAAGAATTAACACCTCCTACAGACTTTCTGACACCAAGGAGGGGATCATATAAACAGAACAACAACTTTCACACCTCTAATCCTGTTCTTGGACAATCGCCATCTGCCTGGATACATTCCATGGTGACTGTGCTACCTGTGTAGATATAAATGTTGGGATATCTTCCTGACACTCAATAAAAATGAAGACATGGATTGGATAGATTACAAAACTTTTTTTTTTAGGGGATTGCCTATACAGACATAGTGATTCCTTTTTTATACACAGATTCACTATATTTTTGTGTGCAGATACATATTAATTTTACTATATACATCCAATATGAAATATATTTTATATTATATCAGATATTTAAATATTATAAAATAAATATAATGAAACAAAGAAAAATTAAAAAAATATGATATCTAAATAAAAATAAATCTAGACATGTACATGCACACTCATAGAACTGACCCTCTGTCATGCATTTATTATTTTTCAGTACACACAAGCTGCATAGTTCCTTACCATTCTTGCATCAGTAATCTGTTCCTACTTGGTCCAGGTAGGATATGTATATATTTTTTCATATATTTTCTCTCATTTTATATAATACTTACACAGTAACAACCTTATTCCCAATCCCTTATACCCAATCCAAGTTAGTTTAATAACCCCACCTACCATGCTTTATATTACATTTATTATATATATATATATATATATATATATATATATTACTATATACATTTATTATATATATATTATTATACTTTATTACCCTTACTTAAAGGACGAGGCCCTCCTTTTGGCTTCAGTGTTGTTAGCTGTCCAATGTCCGGCTTTATTCAAACTCCATTCTATTTGGTGCAACACCAATGCACGCTGTGAGGACCAGCCACCCTAAACAGGCAAATTTAGGAGACAGTTCCACCTATGTTCTTTGTTTTTAAATAGCTCTTTTGGAATTTTTCACTAGTGATACCACTACAATATACTTGAGTCTACATAATACATATTTTATTTTGACATATATATGACATATATACTTAGGGGATACCCTCTTTTGTCTAGTTAGTTTGGATGCGGCACCCCACAGGGACATTATCACAGATATAAATCATTGCAGAATTTCTATTTAAAGACCATCTGCAGTCAAAATGTTTATAATGTTCCTTTTGAATATAATAGAAAAAAGTTAAAACCTTGGTCAGGTTTTTATTTCTGCCTTTGTCTCCATTGGAGAGACTGGGGGACTGCAAAGGAAGCAAAACAAATTTCTTCAGACAGTAATAAACATCTGACAGAGAATCTATCCCTATAGGCCTCATTCACATTATATGACCATAAAAACTGTTGGAAAAAATGCACAAATTTGACTTTCATATAATACTTTTGGCTTCTTCACACAATGTACAGAGTAGGGATGAGCTCAGGCGTGTTCGCATGGAACACGTGCAAAGCCCGCCAGGAAGTCGGCGCAGCGCTGTGCTAATCACAGGCAGCGAGACATTGCCCCGATGTGCGGCTGCAGAGATCGGGCAATGTCTCACTGCCTGTGATTAGCACAGTGCTGCGCCGACTTCCTGGCGGGCTCTGCACGTGTTCCATGCGAACACGCCTGAGCTCAATCCTAGTACAGAGACGTCATTTTCTAACATAGGTCTCTGCAAGGATACAAACAATTGTTTTCTATGTGCCCTGATCACATCACAATGTTGATGGCATGTGAGTTTTTTTCTGAGCAGAAAAGTACATACATATTGCAGATTTCTGTGCAGAAAAAACACTGCACACCGAGTCACACCTATACAGGTTGCAGTTTGCATATTGCAGGTGCATTTTTTTTTTCAATACACATCTTTAAGCCATTGAAGTCTATGGAACCAAAAAACAGAAAAAAAACTTAACCCTGTCCATAAAATGCACAGATGTGAACTACATCCATAGGAAACCAATAAACCAATCCAATAACTGGATTATAGTGCGTTTCTGCAAAACTGAAAATGTACTAAAAAATGCATAGGTGTGAACCAGGTGGTGTTGCTTGAAAAGGGCACATAGAAAATAATTGGTTTCTGTGTGTGTTGCAGAGACAGGTGCAGAAAAACTCCCACCTCTGCCCATGGTACCAATGAGGCCTTAGGACAGGTTCACACCTATGCAGGTTGCAGTTTGCATATTGCAGGTGCATTTTGCATTTTTCAATAGCACGCTTTTGATCCATTGAAGTCTATAGAACCAAAAACCAGAAAAAAGTTCCTGGCCCTTTCCATAAAATGCACAGATGTGAACTACATCCATAGGAAACCATGTTATTTGGACTAAGGCTGGATTCACACCTATGCATTTTTAGTGCGTTTTGCATTTTGCAGATTTTGCACCACAGTCCATTTAACATGGTTTCCTATGGAACACGTTCTGTAGTGTAAATCTGCAAAATGCAAAAAGCACAAAAAATGCATAGGTGTGAATCAGGCCTAAATGAACCTCTAATAATACATACAAGAAAAAATGAAGAAGTAAAGCAACAATTCTCAGTGCAACAGAAACACAGACGATAGTGGAAAGAATTATGAATTGCGCTAATTAATACTAATAATGATTTAAGCTCGATTCACATCTATGCATATTGCTTTTGAGCGTTATTTTGAGCGTCGCATTTTTTGACACGCGCTTTTACCACGATTTTGCCGCGTTTTCCGTTTTTTCTTTTTCCTTTTTTTTACACTGTGGTTGCTTAGCAACCAGATATATACAGTGAAAAAAAAAAAACGTGAAACGCAAATTGTGGCAAAAACGCGGTAAAAAATGCGGTACTTGCGTTTTTGATGCAGGTCCATTGACTTCTATTACATGCAAAACGCTGCATTTTGCATGAAAAAAAGTCCCCGACCCTTTCCAAAAACGCAGAGGCACAAAAATGCATTGATGTGAACATGTTCCATAGGAGCCCATGTTAAAAAATTTCCTTGCATTTTTGCAAAATGCAAAATGCATCAAAAAACGTGCTAGTGTGAATCAAGCCCTAATGAACCTCTAATAATACATACAAGAAAAAATGAAGAAGTAAAGCAACAATTCTTAGTGCAACAGAAACACAGACGATAGTGGAAAGAATTATGAATTGCGCTAATTAATACTAATAATGATTAATAAATAAGCCAAAAACAATTGGACTAATCAAATATTAATAAATACAGAGATTGCAAATGAATGTGATAAATATGTAATTTGCTAAATAGTGCAGCAAGATCGTTAAATGTCCACAATTATATGATGTGTTTAAAAACACAGCCAAATTTAAATACTGTCCATCATCCATCACCAAAACGTTTGTGAAGCCACCACCAGCTATAGAGAACCCTTACCAGCTCCGGTGGGCCCCTTGTTATAGATCAGTGATGGCGAACCTTGGCACCCCAGATGTTTTGGAACTACATTTCCCATGATGCTCATGCACTCTGCAGTGTAGCTGAGCATCATGGGAAATGTAGTTCCAAAACATCTGGGGTGCCAAGGTTCGCCATCACTGTTATAGGGGGTTGGGACTGACCTGTGACTTAACACCCAGCCGGGGGCCTTTTCCATGTCTCAACTATACTTCACACTACCGGTGTCACCTGTCAGGTAGAAATGGAAAGTGGCACCATAAAAAAGATCAAGAAGCCTCCGCATAGTGTAAAATCCTTTTGGAGGTTTTTAATAAGTAAAATCTATAGTACTCACAACATGTAAAGTACAACACCTAAAATCAAGTGTGTCGGCTGTACATAACCAAAAATAACCCATCCGTTCGGACACGGGGGTGGTGGTGACATGCACATGTAGTGTGTTTCTGCAAAACTGAAAACGTACAAAAAAATGCATAGGTGTGAACCAGGCTTAAAACTAGGTTCACATCTTAGCGGGTGTAGAAAAGCGTGAAATCGCACGCTTTCCCGCATCCGCACAGAAAAAAATGTGCTGCTGCTCCAGAGATGTGTGGGGGTGCCAATAATTCTACTGGTACTGGAAACCACTGCACTATTTCCCATACTGGAAAAAGCCCACTGTATTATGTGATTTCCCTGTAGCTGTGTTTTTGGAAAAGGTGCAGGGACCTTTTCCCTGCGTTTTTAGCACAGCAGCCCATTCAAATAATTGGGCTGCTGTGCCTGAGCAAATGCAGCCTCTGGAAAGCGCATAGATGTGAACCATGGCTTACCGTTAATCACAAAGGGCTTTTACTGCTGCTCGTGACCCCATTGGAAATTATGTTCACTTCCCAGCTCAGTGACCATAAAAAAGAGAAGGGAAATCTATTGAATATGGATACAGACAGCAATAAAGAGCAGACAGAGGATCTAACCCCGCTCCATTAGAGCCATAAATTAAAAAACAAGTTGTGTTTTCTGGGTATGGGGCCTTTTCTGGTCTGTAAATTTCCAGGTTCATCACGGTTGTACATTGTGGCAGTTCCCGGTGTGAGCCCTGGCCGTCTGTCAGTATGAAGTACACAGTTCGGGGGGGGATTGTTCTATTCTGAAGTACAGTCTGTCTTTCCAGACTCATTGTCTGACTAATCAAAACAACTTAGAGAACACAAATGCTCCATAAGAACATCAGGAAAGCTGTTTTTTCCCTTTGTGTTCTTAACTGTACTTGGACGGGACTTCCTGTATTGTTTTGAAGCATGTTTACAAGCCACGTGATTGGTGGGAATACTGTAAAACCACGAGCAAACTGAAAACCACACATTCTAAGACATAGAGGGGGTTCATATCACAAGTACTATAACAATTTCCATTGTATAAAATACTTCAACATTAAATGTGCAGTTTTATAATGCTGACGCTAAGGCCTCGTTCACATGATTCACATGAGGCCTGTATACCATAAATGGACCATTTGTTTATGCCGCTGGAGTTGCCAAGTGCTGCATGCAGGCAGCCCGTGTAAGTCTATAGGGGCGCAGTGCTCATCCTATGTTGACAGGTATGTGGGTGTAGGTGAGCGGCCCAAAATCTACACTAGGCTTGAGACCGCTCACCCAGCTGCCATTGCATCCATAGAATCACAACAACAATATATATATATCTATATCTAGTACTAGCCCCAAAGGAGCTGCTGGTTATTTTTGGGCTTACCGTTACCTTCCGTTCTCCTTGTTTCACATCTAGCGGATGTCCCGTGGTAGATGACCCAGTAATTTGAGACTGACAATAGATCCACTTGTGAAATAAATTGTTGAAAGAATCTGGTCCCCAGCCAGAAATATCAACCAAGGAGAAAGAGCGGGGGGAAATATAATTTATATTTGTGCTAGGGTCTCAAATTTTATTCTGTTTTTTATTTCACCACTATGAACATTGAATCGTCCCATTTCTTACTTGTGGGTATATTTTTCCTTCACTTGCTTCCCTCACTATCCTCATACCCACGTCCGTCCCTTCCATTCCCTTTTCATTGTTGCCTATTCTTTTCCTTCTTTTCCCTTTTCCTAGGGGTTGACCCTAGTTCTGTTTTATAGCACATTGCTTGTTCCACTTCATTGGCACACCCATTTTTCCAATCACATCGTTCTACTCCTGGTGATGGAGATAAATCTCATGCCTGGGTGTCACTCAAGAAAAGTTCTATGACAAATAAAAATCATGACTTAATATAAATATTTTTATATAGATCTCGGTTTATGTCAGGTTAAACGCCTCTCCCAGTCGCCGGGGGAGGCTCCTCCTGGCTACCTGAGCTGTCTTGGGGGCACGGGTGTTCGGGTAAGTTCTTGTGAAGTGTCTTTCTATATTGTAACTTCATACTCTTCCCCATTGTATCTTTTTGACCATATATTACTTTTTACCACATACCTAACTGTGATCTCTATATATATTCCTAGACATATGTATTTCCTGAGGAAGCTGAAAAGCGAAACTAGTCGAAATACGTCATTTTCTACACCAACTGTGGACCATTTGTATTGTTAAATGTTTTTATACTTAAATAAATTGATATATTTTTTACCTCCCTTTTTTCTATGTTCTATATCCTGTAAATTGTACCATAATAGTCCCCCCGCTCTTTCTCCTTGGTTGATATTTCTGGCTGGGGACCAGATTCTTTCAACAATTTATTTTATAATTAATTTTGGGATGAAGGTGCATGTTGTAACCTTTCAATTGTAATCTAATATCATGTTGTGAGGCCACCCTTAAATTACATAGAATCGATAGGTGGATAACACACCTGGTACTTAGTGTGGGTATCTATCCACGAACAGTGATGAGGCTTCGGCCCGTCCTCTTCGTGCCTAGATCTCCACACACCATTAAGTCTTGAGCATGTCCTGTCTTCCCTATTCTGGCATAAATAGGGAAGGGCCTCCCCTCTCTCCCTACCTGTACTTATTCTCCTTTATGGTAATACCTGTGACACTATTGTGTCTTGATATTCCCTTATAGTTTGTAATTGTTGTACGCCTTTATTTATCCATTTATCTATGCCTCTATACCATTTATTATTGTACTGTTACAGGTTCTTGCCCCTCCACCTGGCCCCCCTGTGGACTTGGGTCGTGGGTTTCTCTTCCGGCGATTGGTGGGGTTCTTGGGGGTTGGTGGGTGGGGCACCATGGTTTCTGGTGCTCCGCTCCCCTTTTTCCCGTTGCATGTATCCTGGCTGACATGGATTAGCTGTGGGACGCAAGCACAGACGTGCGCGCGACTTTCCTGCGCGTGCGCAGCTCAAACCTGGTGCTGCACAGGCCTACATGAGACAGTATCGCTCATGGCGGGTGCTGGGCGCATATGGTGTGGTGGGTGCGTGCGCGCTGGCTGTCGTCACGCACGTGCTGTAGAACCCCTGACCCCGTGACGCTGCGCGCCGGCGACGCGGTGCTGGGGTCAATCAGCGGGGTTGAGAGGTATTTATGGAGGTGTTCTACCGCTATCCTGGCACGCCGAGCTGATCCGGGGAACCCCAGGGATCACACTGCGAACGGGGAGTGAACATGTTCCAGACAGGGAGTCACACTAATATATTACAAATGTTTGTACATTGATGCATTACCATGCTCATGTCTACACAGATGATCATTTATACCCCAAATGCCCTAAATGCTCTGGATGTTCCTCCACCTCGCATTCTGATCCCATTCGGGAGGATGAGTTCTTTATCCATCCTAGGATGGACAGCCTCATATTCTTCTCCGGGTCTTAAAGCAAGCAAATTACCTAATCTACTGGTAACTTAATTAAAGCAGATTTATTTTTTGTCCTTGGCACCCAGGCTTCACAAACACTTTACCAATCACTAATTGTTTTCACTATCACCCTTGGGTATTTCTCTTGGGAATTTGACTTCTTTTAATCTCACTCTATGCACCGCCATATCATAGCGAATTATACACTTTTTGTATAATCAAATTAAATCAACCTCACATATGCTTCTTAACAAATATAATTTATATTTGTGCTTGGGTCTCACATTCTATTCCGTTTTTTATTTCCCACTATGAGCATTGAATCCTCACATTTCTTACTTGTGGGTATATTTTTCCTTCACTTGCTTCCCTCACTATCCTCATACCCACGTCCGTCCCTTCCATTCCCTTTTCATTGTTGCCTATTCTTTTCCTTCTTTTCCCTTTTCCTAGGGGTTGACCCTAGTTCTGTTTTATAGCACATTGCTTGTTCCACTTCATTGGCACACCCATTTTTCCAATCACATCGTTCTACTCCTGGTGATGGAGATAAATCTCATGCCTGGGTGTCACTCAAGAAAAGTTCTATGACAAATAAAAATCATGACTTAATATAAATATTTTTATATAGATCTCAGTTTGTGTCAGGTTAAACGCCTCTCCCAGTCGCCGGGGGAGGCTCCTCCTGGCTACCTGAGCTGTCTTGGGGGCACGGGTGTTCGGGTAAGTCCTTGTGAAGTGTCTTTCTATATTGTAACTTCATACTCTTCCCCATTGTATCTTTTTGACCATATATTACTTTTTACCACATACCTAACTGTGATCTCTATATATATTCCTAGACATATGTATTTCCTGAGGAAGCTGAAAAGTGAAACTAGTCGAAATATGTCATTTTCTACACCAACTGTGGACCATTTGTATTGTTAAATGTTTTTATACTTAAATAAATTGATATATTTTTTTACGTCCGTTTTTTCAATGTTCTATATCCTGTAAATTGCACCGTAATAGTCCCCCCGCTCTTTCTCCTTGGTTGATATTTCTGGCTGGGGACCAGATTCTTTCAACAATTTATTTCATAATTAATTTTGGGATGAAGGTGCATGTTGTAACCTTTCAATTGTAATCTAATATCATGTTGTGAGGCCACCCTTAAATTAAATAGATCCACTTGAATGGATTTTATTTGCAAAACTCAAACCACTGAACAGTCTTTCAACTTGGGATCAGAAGGTTGGAAAGGGAAGTTCTGGTACTCTCCATGTCAAAGTCCAAAGAACGTTAAAGAACTTGCTTACTTTGACTGCATCCAGAGAATAGCCATTCGCAGCTGGATGAACACTCAGGTTGGACAGTCCCTCTCTCACAAGGCCTAGCAGACAACAAGGTGCTTACTCAGGAACAAAGTCTTTGTCACAGGTGTTGTTTCAGAATTAAGCTTTAGAATACCTGGATCTTTCAGCCTGCTTTGCGATATCCACAAGACCGGATTTATTCAGTAACTTCAGCCCTTCCAGGCTCTTGTTAAGAAAACCAACCCGTAAGTGGTGTTCTTCTAAAGAGTCCTCCAATGGAATGCTCAAAGTACAATGGGTCTCTCTCGAACCGTAGACGGCACCAAACCACCTCAGAATCCTCCTTTAGTTTCCTTGTCCTGGGCTAGCCAGCCCGAGGCATTACAGTCGGGTGGATCCGCACCCCAGGCCATGGCCTTCCTGGGGGCTGGTCAGGAGGACCAGGACCAAGTAGTCAGCACGTCATACTGGACCGGAACCCCCGAACCACGCGACGTCCGCATCTTAAATACCCTCTCCCAGAGGGCACAGCGAGAGGGCCACTCCCACTGACCTGACTCCAAGGGAGAGAGAAATTTAAACACCTGACCAGACCCTAGTTCCACGCTTGCCAGAAGAGACAGTGCCCCCTGTGGCCAGGCAGAATATCTCACAGTCCAGTCAGACTGATACGGAAGTCAAATTTAGACAAATAATACCCAAACCTAACTGCAGTTTAGGTAGAGTTTAATCTTGAAAAACACATAGCGTGTGCTCTTCAGGAGCCCGTCGCTATATATCTGCCATGACCTCCATTCTAGTTAAGCAGTACAGCCTGTAGGAGGGTGCCGTGTGTGCAGCTGCAGTTAGCAGTGATATAGGTGCAAATAAGTAGGCAGAACTGAGGAGCAAGATCATCAACAGCTGAGTAAATGTGGAGAGAGATGGGAGCTGGCAATTAGCCGACAGCTGAGCAGCCAGCTCAGAGAAGGAGGGGTTGAGCCATGGGCGTAGCATAAGGGGTTGCAGGTATTACAATCGCAACCCCGCCCCTACCTCTAGGAGGCCCCTGAAGCCTCACTATCATCCTTCACAAAGTCCAGCTCTGATCTGCCCTAGGGCCCCACAGCCAGACTCCAGTACTGGGCTTCCATTTTGCCTTCCACAGTCCACACACCTCCATTCTTATTGGCTGGGGAGAAGCTGTGAGACATTTCCTGAATGGAGAGGAGCACGGGGTAAGAACAGCCCAGGATGGGAAAGTGTCGATGCTGTGTTCATGGAATGGTAACCAAGCTCAGCGAGTTAACAGGAGGAGAGTGCCGTCCTGTAACCATGATGGGACTGATGTCACTGGTGTGCTAAAACACTGCTCAGTGTCTCCTAGTCATTAACAGGGATTCTCTGTACCCCCCCCCCCCCCCACCCACCCAGGGATGTCCGCTTACCCCACTTCCCTGACAACTGGGGAAAAGACACAAACCCCCGGGAGTATACTTTTACACAACACCTGCCAACACTGACAGAAAAACCTTCAGAAATTGATAAAACAAATCCCTTAATACCTCCTGAGGGGCCCATGAGGGTCTGCAGGCTCCAGATTTTGTGTCACGTGGTTTTGCCCCCCCCCAGATCTAAGTTACGCCCCCCCCACAAAGCCCCCTGACCACCCCCTCTGCCCTGGATGCTATGCACAGCTGATGAGCTCCTTTCCCCTTACAGCACTCTATACTGCACCTTTCACAGGTCCAAACAGCAACATAAAAGTACACTCTGTGAAGACTGACGACTGTGTGTAAATAAATGTGATTTCAGCCCTGTGTGGTGTGGGGCAGGAGCTGTATAGAGTGCTGGGATGTGAAAGGAGCTCTGCCAAGTAACCCACCAAGTGCCACTGTTCTCTGATTCCCCAGTGGTGATCCCTGTCCTCTGATGTAAAGAGGGACTCTGGGAACTCAAAACTCTTAAGCCACGTTGAGTATCTTGGCGTGCGGTGGCTGTATCTGCACGCACTGTGAAAGTGGTGGTGGGTAGTGGGGGGGAGGTCAACTTTTGCATCGGGGCCCACAAGCTTCAAGGTACACCTCTGGGTTGAGCCCAGCCGGGACAGGGGCTCAGGTTGTACTCCGAATCGAACAGAATGACAGAGAACCTAATCTACCAAGAGGCTACCACGGGGGTAGTGCTACACAGAGAACTTTTAGGAGATTTTGATGGCCATATTGGACTCAGGGAGGCTATATATATTTTTCAGGTGTGGGTGAGTGACCTTAAACGCAATCTGGTGTGTTCAGAGCCAGATCAAATCGGGACAATTGGCTTTGTCTGTGCAGCCACTGCATTCCCATAGACATGAATGGGTTGTCTGCAAACAGCTCCAGCTTCCAAAAGACACGGCCCACTCACGGACTACGGATGTAAGCGTCCATGTGAATGAGACCAAATAGTAACAAAAAACAGACATAAAATATTAGATTAAAGCTTTATTAACCTTAATGCATTAACAGGCAACTCACACTTTTAGGACTGTGGTGCCATGTTACATGTGTTTGCCCATGCACTGCAGCACACCACAGTGCACAGTAACTCGCTCCTGTTCATTGTGGTGCTCTATGTGAGAATAAAAGCTAGATGTGTTTTTTTCTGTTGTGGTGATCTAATGCATCAAAGATGCACTTTAAGCAGAATTTTCATTCTCCTGATATATATATATATATATATATATATATATATATATATATATATATATATATATATATATATATATATATATATATATATAACAAAAAAAAACATACAGAAGTATTATACAATGTCAACATGAAACTAGCTAGGAAAGCACCACGGCTTACAAATTAATTTTGCACCAGTTTTTTTTTTTCTCTAACACAATTGCACCAGACAGAAAGCTGGATTCAACATTTAAGACATAAAAAGATTTAAATCCAGCCATTAAAATGAAATGTTGGGCTAAATAGGACAGCTGGACCACTTCATTAGTCAAAGACTTTTCCTCTGCATTTTTCGAAATTGGGTAGTTAAGAATATGAGATTTTTTTTCCTTGGCTGAGCAGAAAGTGGGTCACAGGAAATGATCTTTAGATCACAATACATCAACACGGCAAGTAGAATGTCAAAAACGGATTCAAATGGCTTTAACGAGATTGCAAGCTGTTTCT
Source organism: Lithobates pipiens (assembly GCF_037356315.1). Lineage (NCBI taxonomy): Eukaryota > Metazoa > Chordata > Amphibia > Anura > Ranidae > Lithobates > Lithobates pipiens. The sequence goes on from NW_027507758.1 coordinate 542,403,634, forward strand.
TCTTATTGAATCATGTATAAATAATGACTCCATCCCCTTTTAAATCTCACCAAACAGATTTTTTTTTAATACACCAGAGTGAGTAAGATCTGTGCCTCTTAAGGCCTGTACACACGCTTTGATTTTCGGATGTCAATTGTGTTACGACGACCGATCGTCCGCAAATCTTACCGTTTCTACGCTGCTTTTGACAGCCAATTTCTCTTTTTCGCCAGACAAAAGCTGGATGTGCAGACTATAAAATTTTTATCGGATGTGAACTCAACGTCTGATTTTCATTTTATTAGTATGCATGCATGCTCAGAAACGAAAGAAGACATACAAAACTATTCAACACGTTACGTCACTTACATCGTAACATAGTTAGTACGGTTGAATAAACCAGTCCATCCAGTTCAACCTGAATGAGTTTCTACAATTGTCCCTATCCCTGTACATTGCACACTCACATCGGTCCCTACCCTCAAGGAGCTCACAATCCAAGGTCCCCATTCATATACTAGGGCCAATTTTGGACAGAAGCCAATTAACCTACCAGCATGTCTTTGGAGTATGGGAGGAAACCAGAGTACCCGGAGGAAACCCACACAGGTACAGGGAGAACATGAAAACTCCAGGCAGGTAGTGTCGTGGTTGGGATTCAAACCAGCGACCCTTTTTACTGCTAGGTGAGAGTGCTCTTCACTTTCCACATGAGACTAGCATGCCACAAAAATGGGACGTTCTGTCGTCTGAAAATCAAAGCGTGTGTAGGAGGCTTTACTGACCTTATGTAAGTGAATCAGGCTGAATAGTCAGCGCCAACAACTAATGTACGCCAAATACATTTTTCACTAAGCAAGGAAACCGCCCTTGATCAGAGCAAGTAAAATGCTTTATGGTCACTTCCTTTATTTGATGTATTTGGGGACAACAAACATTATCCTGATAAGTAAAAATACTCTGTTTTCCTGCCAAGGCAATTGATAAGTAATTTGTCACACCCGACCTGCCTTTATGTGGTAAAGTTTAGGGTCCATTTACATTTTTGAGGTGTATTAACCATAATGTGCTAAGGCAGCCTATTGAAATGAATGGGTTGCCAATACACCCCGACTTTAGTATGCATTGCCACAACTTGTGTCATGCTGCAATGCAGGTGTGCTGACTTGGGGTATGGTGTCATATATGGTATGTAGAGTGCATTGTGGTAACGTGCATGTTAAAGCCCAACTCCAGGAATTTGGAAAAAAATGTAATCTCTAGGGCAGTGGTCCTCAACCACTGGGTTGTGACCTCTGCCTTCCTCCTCCCAGGCCTTCAGCCATCTGCAGATCCCCTAACCTCCCACAGTGCCTTCAAGCTCCCATATTGGTCCACCATACTCCTTAACCACCCACAGTATCCCACAGTGCCCCCATCCCCAAGTCCCTGCAATCTAAAGAGCAAAAAGAACCCCATCCCCAGGTTCCTGCAATGTACTCCAGTCTATTACAGTGCCATGGTGAGACCCACAGACACCTCCAGAGACCCACAACCCCCACAGTTGCTGAAGCTCCCTCCAGAATCCCCTACATCTGCTGCAGATTATCCTAACCCCCTACAGAACCCCAATCCCCCCACAGTCACATGCAGCCACATCCAGACCCTTCTAGCATTTTTAGTACATATTTTGTATCTCAATATTCTTGTGTTAATATATATTTTTTTATTTGTTACTGTTCTTATATGGAAGGTTCTTAAAGGATTTACCAGGCCCTGCTCTCAATAAGGTTGAAAACCAATGATGTAAGGGTAATGGAACCGGCAGGATTATTTACCCTCTGCCCAGCTCCTCCCCAAAGCTTTGGTCTGTGGAGGTTCTCTTGGCATTATCATGTACAATGTAGGGCTAATAACCTTGTATTGTATATGGTGGTGGGGGCAAATGTGCAACCATGGCCAGGAATGTCTTACAAAAGTAACTGCAGTGAAATCAGTCACAACTCTGGAAGGACACTGCTGAAGCACAGAATAAGGTAAATATATCTTCTTATTGCAGACCTCCTAGACCTAATGATCATTGAACCCTTGCAGTGAGGTGGTGTGGAGGGGGGGGGGGGGGGGGGGGGTTGGAGGAAATTGCAAGTTCACAATTTTTCTAATTCCTTTAACACACATTACCACAATGCAAAAGTGTAATTTGGCCAGAAATTAAAATGATTTAACAACTTTCAAAGAGGCTCTGTTACTTTGCCCATGTCCATACCAGAGTGACAAAATGTCTTAAAAGCCCATCCCCAACCTACTTTTACTCACATCACTGCACTTCAATGTATCTTCAATGCGTCTTCAGAGTCTGGGAGTTGTGAGCACCACATTGTGTTATAGGATGCCATAGATGGGTCCTGGATGGAAGGCATATTTCTTCACTATTTGGGTTGGGGCCCCTTTAATGGGAATGGTTGAAAGGTAAAATTGAGGACCCCAGGTGTCCTCACTCATGAGGGGTTCTGGGGTAGTCCAGCTAGAGAGGAGCCTAAGCCCTTATTAGGGGCCTGGAATTTCAGAGGTTCAAACTATTTTAGGTGGGAAAAACTCAAAACCGTGATTACAGGGACTTTGGTCCTGAAAGGGTTGATCCAGGTGCCTCAGAACCCAGATAAAGAAACAGGGGAAACAGTTGAGTGAGTTGGACACACCTGAGTGAGCAGACTGAACCAGTTTGAAATTGTGTCACGGTTGCTGAATTGTGAAAGCCTCCTCTTTGGGACCCCTGGGTGGGGCAGTGTGCCATTATCTTCTTTTGTGGCACTGAAACAGAGTTATGGACTATTTTGTGTTCTTTTGCTGAAGTAAGCTATTTTTTTTTCCACACAAGTTTTGAACTGTGAGCATATTCCAGTAAAGACTTTCACAAGTGGCTGGTGGTGATCCTGAGATCCCATGGAACAATGTACATGCTTTTTTTTAATGCTTTTTTTGACAGGGTTTTGTGTGTAATGACCAGTTTCCTCCTTCTACAAAAAAATGCATGAAAATGCAAAAAAAGCACATAAAAATGCAAAAACATGCTTTATAAATACACTGCAAATGCATAATTATGCAGCAGCACTAGTGTAAACCTAGCCTAATTGTTCTGGGTCAGTGCCCCACAAAAGTTTGTAGCCAGTGAGTTAGTATGAGAGCCAGACAACTAGCCTAAGGCCGCGTACACACGCGGGGACTGTTCGCCCAACTTTGTCCGTCAAACAGTTTCGGCAAACAGTCCGCTCAAACTTAGCATGGACGGACATGGCCACACACGACGGACGAACAGTTTGCTGAAACCGTGCGCGATGACGTGAACGGCACGTACGACGGGACGAAAAATACGACGTCCTATACACTGCATTATAGCTTTCGGCGTGAAAATCCTTTCTGAGCATGCGCGAGACTTAGTTGGCCGAACAAGCCTACACACGAGCGAACAGTCCGCTGAAACCTTGTTTCAGCGGACAGTTTTTCGGAATTTCCGTAAGACCTTGTTCGTCCAACTGTCCGCTGAAACTGTCCGCTGAAACTGTCCGCTGAAACTGTCCGCTGAAGCCCCACACACGAGCGGACTGTCCGCCCAAACACTGTTCAGCGGACAAGGTTGGGCGAACAGTCCGCGCGTGTGTACGCGGCCTAATAATAAAACAACACCGAGGTTAAATTGAACTCAATACAGATATACAGTGCATCAGGGAAGTATTCACAGTGCTTCACTTTTTCCACATTTTGTTATGTTACAGCCTTATTTAAAAATTGATTAAATTCATTATTTTCCTCAAAATTCTACAAACAACACCCCATACTGCCAATGTGAAAAAAGTTTGTTTGAAATATTTGCAAATTTATTAAAAAAATATATATTTTTTAAAAAATCACATGTACATAACACAGCCTTTGCTCACAACTTTGTTGAAGTACCTTTGGCACCAATTACAACCTCAAGTCTTTTTGAGTATGATGCTACAAGTTTGGCACATCTACTTTTGGGCAGTTTCTCCCATTCTTCTTTGCAGGACCTCTCAAGCTCAATCAGGTTGGATGGGGAGCTTTGGTGCACAGTCATTTTCAGATCTCTCCAGAGATGTTTAATCGGGTTCAAGTCTGGGCTCTGGCTGGGCAACTCAAGGACATACACAGAGTTGCCCCATAGCCACTCCTTTGTTATCTTGGCTGTGTGCTTAGGGTCATTATCTTGTTGGAAGATGAACCTTCACCCCAGTCTGAGGTTCAGAGCGCTCTGGAGCAGGTTTTCAACAAGGATGTCTCTTTACATTGCTGCATTCATCTTTCCCTCGATCCTGACTAGTCTCCCAGTTCCTGCTGCTGAAACACATCCCCACAGCATGATACTGCCACCACAATGCTTCACTGTAGGGATGGTCTTAGCAAGATGATGAGCAGTGCCTGGTTTTCTAAAGACATGACACTTGCCATTCAGGCCAAAGAGTTAAATCTTTTTTTCATCAGATCAGAGAATTTTGTTTATCGTGGTCTGAGAGTCCTTTGGGTGCCTTTGGAAAACTCCAGACAGGCTGTCATGTGCCTTTTACTGGAGGAGTGGCTTCCATCTGGCCTTCCACTCTACCATACAGGCCTGATTGGTGGAGTACTGAAGAGAGGGTTGTTCTTCTGGAAGGTTCTCCTCTCTCCACAGAGAAACTCTGGAGCTCTGTCATAGTGACCATTGGGTTCTTGGTCACCTCCCCCCAATTGCTTAGTTTGGCTAGGCAGCCCACTCTAGGAAGAGTCCCGGTGGTTCCAAACTTCTTCCATTTACGGATGATGGAGGCCATTGTGCTCATTGGGACCTTCAATTCTGCAGAAATGTTTCTGTACCCTTCCCCAGATGTGTACCTTGACACAATCCAGTCTCTGAGGTCTACAGACAATTCTTTTGACTTTATGGCTCAGTTTGTGCTCTGACATGCACTGTTAACTGTGGGGCCTTATATAAACAGATGTGTGCCTTTCCAAAACAGATCTAATCAACTGAATTTACCACAGGTAAGTTGTAGAAACATCTCAAGGATGATCAGTGGAAACAGGATGCACCTGAGCTCAATTTTAAGTGTCATGGCAAAGGCTGTGATGTGATTTTTTCGATTTTTTTTTTCTTTAATACATTTGCAAAGATTTCAAATAAACTTCTTTCCTGTTGTCATTATGGGGTATTGGTTGTAGAATTTTGAGGAAAATAATGAATTTAATACATTTTGGAATAAGGCTGTAACATGTGGATACTTTCTGGATGCACGGTGAAAGACACAAATGATGGTGGCTCTGTATTCATTAATAATGATTTATATATATATATATATATATATATATATATATATATATATATATAAATAATTTCAAGTACTTATATAGTGCCATCAATTTACACAGAGCTTTACATGTTTATTATACAGTATCTCACAAAAGTGAGTATACCTGTCACTTTTTTGTAAATATTGTATTATATATTTTCTTTTCATGTAACAACTCTGAAGAAATTACACTTTGCTACAATGTAAAGTAGTGAGTGTACAGCTTGTATAGTAATCTAAATTTGCTGTCCCCTCAAAATAACTCAACACACAGCCATTAATGTCTAAACTGCTGGCAACAAAAGTGAGTACACCCCTAAGTGAAAATTTACAAATTGGGAACAATTAGCCATTTTCCTTCCCCGGTGTCATGTGACTCGTTAGTGTTACAACGTGTCAGGTGTGAATGGGGAGCAGGTGTGTTAAATTTGGTGTTATCACTCTCATCATCTCATACTGGTCACTGGAAGTTCAACATGGCACCTCATGGCAAAGAACACTCTGAGGATCTGAAAAACAGAATTGTTGCTCTACATAAAAATGTCCTAGGCTATAAGAAGATTGCTAAGACCCTGAAACTGAGCTGCAGCACAGTGGCCAAGACCATACAGAGGTTTAGCAGGACTTGTTCCAATCAGAACAAGCCTCGCCATGGTCGACCAAAGAAGTTGAGTGCATGTGCTCAGCATCATATCCAGAGGTTGCCTCTGGGAAATAGACATATGAGTGCTGCAAGCATTGCTGCAGAGGTTGATGGGGTGGGAGGGTCAGCCTGTCAGTGCTCAGACCATATACCACACACTGCATCAAATTGCTCTGCATGGTTGTCATCCCAGAAGGAAGCCTTTTCTAAAGATGATGCACAAGAAAACCAGAAATCAGTTTGCTGAAGACAAGCAGACTAAGGACATGGATTACTGGAACCATGTCCTGTGGTCTGATGAGACCAAGATAAACGTATTTGGTTCAGATGGTGTCACGCGTGTGTGGTGCCTACAGTCAAGCTTGGTGGTGGGAGTGTCATGGTCTGGGGCTGCATGAGTGCTGCCGGCCTGGCACTGAGGAGCTACAGTTCATTAAGGGAACCATAAAAGCCAACATGATGGTGAAGGTGATGGATTGGCCAAGCAACCCTATTGAGCATCTGTGGGGCATCCTCAAATGGAAGGTGGAGGAGCGCAAGGTCTCTAACATCCACCAGCTCTGTGATGTCATCATAGAGGAGTGGAAGAGTACTCCATCGGCCACCTGTGAAGCTCTGGTGAACTCCATGCACAAGAAGGTTAAGGCAGTGTTGGAAAATAATGGTGGCCCTACACAGTATTGACACTTTGGGCCCAATTTGGACATTTTCACTTAGGGGTGTACTCACTTTTGTTGCCAGCGGTTTAGACATTAATGGCTGTGTGCTGAGTTATTTTGCAGGGACAGCAAATGTACACTGTTATACAAGCTGTACACTCACTACTTTCCATTGTAGCAAAGTGTAATTTCTTCAGTGTTGTCACATGAAAAGGTATAATAAAATATTTACAAAAATGTGAGGGGTGTACTCGCTTTTGTGAGATACCGTGTGTGTATATATATATATATATATATATATATATATATATACAGTATCTCACAAAAGTGAGTACACCCCTCACATTTTTGTAAATATTTTAGTGTATGTAAATGTATAGTAGTGAGTGTACAGCTTGTTTAACAGTGTAAATTGGCTGTACCCTCAAAATGACTCAACACACAGCCATTAATGTCACAACCGCTGGCAACAAAAGTGAGTACACCCCTAAGTGAAAATGTCCAAATTGGTCCCAGAGTGGCAATATTTTGTGCGGCCACCATTATTTTCCAGCACTGCCTTAACCCTCTTGGGCATGGAGTTCACCAGAGCTTCACAGGTTGCCATTAGAGTCTTCTTCCACTCCTCCACGATGATATTACACAGCTGGTAGAGGTAAGAGGCCTTGCGCTCCTCCACAGATGCTCAATAGGGTTTAGGTCTGGAGACATGCTTGGTCAGTCCATCACCTTTACCCCCAGCTTCTTTAGCAAGGCTTGGAGGTCGCTATCATGTAGGAATACTGCCCTGTGTCTTCGAAGGGAGGGGATCATGCTCAGCTTCAGTATGTCACAGTACATGTTGGCATTCATGGTTCCCGCAATGAACTGTAGCTCCCCAGTGCCGGCAGCACTCATCATGCAGCCCTAGACCATGACACTCCAACCCCCATGCTTGACGGTAGGCAAGACACATTTGTCTTTGTACTCCACATCTGGTTGCCACCACGCATGCTCAGTGTTGGTCATCTTACTTTAAAAAAGTAATTAGTTAAGTTACAAATAATTTCTCCCAAAAAGTAATTGCGTTAGTAACTCAGTTACTACATTGGAAAAGTAATTAGTTACTCAGCAAAGTAACTGTGACAGGGGTGGCAGCGGTGGTACTTGAGGGGGTGGCAGCGGTGGTACTTGAGGGGTGGCAGCGGTGGTACTGGGGGGGTGGCAGTGGTGGTGGTGTACTTGGGGGGGTGGCAGTGGTGTTGGTGTACAGTACTTGGGGGGGGTGGCAGCGGTGGTACTTGGGGGGTGGCAGCAGTGGTGTACTTGGGGGGGGGGGGTGCAGGCAGCGGTGGTACTTGGGGGTGAAGCAGCGGTGGTGGTGCCATCCTCTCCCACCACCACCTGGGCCTCTTACTGATCCCATACCCCACCACCACTGAACTCATCCCTACCGTATCCCCCATCACCTCTGTTGTAGAAGTGATGGTGGGTGGGTAGGGATGGGATCAGTAAGAAGCAGAGGTGGTGGAGGACTTGGGATGGATCAATTGCACTGCAATTCGAATCATCAGACAATCACTTACTTGAATACCTCCAGGGATGCCTTTCCTCAAGGGGAGAGAGAGAGACCCTCCCCTTCACTCGATTCATTTTTCAGTGTCCGCCCCACCTCCCTACATTCTCTCTATTTCGATAGGCGGGGCAGGATGGTGCGGTCCAGACAGTCTCTCTTCTCAGCTCAGCGGGCGAAAGCCCCCTCCCTGTGGCAGAACGAACGGCCAGGCAGCGGGGCCACGGTGTGTCTCCCGGGCGGTAGATGTAATTGCGGTAACGCTGCCCAAGTAATGGGAACTGAGTTACCATGAGGGGAAGAGTAATCAGTTAGATTACTTGTTACCCTCTAAAGTAACTGCGCTAAGTAACTCCGTTTATTTTAACTGAGTTACTTACATCACTGCACACGCATGACACCATCTTAACCAAATATTTTTATATTGGTCTCATCAGACCACAGGACATGGTTCCAGTAATCCACGTCCTTAGTCTGCTTGTCTTCAGCAAACTATTTGCAGGATTTCTTGTGCATCATCTTTAGAAGAGGCTTCCTTCTGGGACAACAGCCATATAGATCAGTTTGATGCAGTGTGCGGAGTATGGTCTGAGCACTGACAGGCTAACCCCCACCCCTTCAACCTCTGCAGCAAAGCTGGCAGCACTCATACATTTATTTCCTAAAGACAACCTCTGGATATGACGCTGAGCACGTGCACTCACACGGTTTCAGGGTCTTGGCAATCTTTATGTAGAGCAACAATTATTTTTTTCAGATTCTCAAAGAGTTCTTTGCCATGAGGTGCCATGTTGAACTTCCAGTGACCAGTATGAGAGAGTGAGAGCGATAACACCAAATTTAACACACCTGCTCCTCATTCACACCTGAAACCTTGTACCACTGACGAGTTACATGACATCGGGCAGGAAAAAAATGGCTAATCGGGCCCAATTTGGACTTCTTCACTTAGGTGTGTACTCACTTTTGTTGCCAGCGGTTTAGACATTGACTGTGTGTCAAGTTATTTTGAGGGGACAGCAAACTTACACTGTTATACAAGCTGTACACTCACTACATTACATTGTAGCAAAGTGTCATTTCTTCAGTGTTGTCACATGAAAAGATATAATAAAATATTTACAAAAATGTGAGGGATGTACTCACTTTTGTGAGATACTGTATATACATACACACACACATACTCATATATGTGTACCCATGCCCCATAGGGGTTGGTGATTACTGTGGTTCATCTGACACCCTGTCCAGCCAGACATCCAACTCTCAATCACTCAGAGACATAGAACAGTCCATAAGCTTTGTTTTTTGTTCTTTTAATAAGGGGGTTAACTTGGATGGGTAAAGGAAAGTTATGGGATGCCCAGAATGATTCAGCACACTTCAATATACACTCCAGTCTTCTACCCAGCACAAACACTTGCTTAAGACTTCTTTTCCCTTTTTTCCTCCAGCACTTCACTTGCTGCAGACTGTTTCTCCTCCTCCCGACTAGTTAGCACCACGTGGTTAGTCCTGACACCAACTCAGCAAGGCCTCTGTGGAATTTGCCCTTTGCAGGAAGGGACTGGCGGGCCCCTATAGTGTAGAAAGTTCTAGGTGCTAACTTTCCTCTTCCCAGCTACTGATCCCAAATACCTCACTTTAGGCCCTGCCATCCAGCCGGGCTCCAATGTCCGATCTCCACTACCCTTCCACAGTCCCCTGCTCTGGTTCTGCACCCATCTCAAACTTCAAACTCCCAGTTCTCCCCAGTGCTTTTGGCTATGCTTCACTCATCAGTCCTCCAGGTCAAGGACAGTTGTCCTCCCAGGAGTCTCTTAGCACTGTTCTCTCCCGCTGTCTTCTCCTTGCTCTCTCGTGTGCCTTTTCTCTCAGGATCTCTTCTCTCCTCCTGATGCAAATCGAGCCCAGGCTCAAGGTCATCCCCTCCCTTCCAGACTGGGGAGCTTCCCGTGGGCCCAGTCAGCCTCCACAATCTCTTACTCCAGCATTTCCACCCGACAACTCCCCCCAGCTGGGCTGACCCTGGGTATTGGAGGAGGCCTGCCCCCTGCCAATCCAGATTGAGGATTGGTCAGGGCTCCCCAAGGCACCCCAGACAGCTCCACCTCTCCTCTCTGCCTCTCTTTCTAGCAGACTCTAGAAAGAAGAGGGAGTTCCCAGTGATGCTGCATGTGAGTCACCACCTCCTACCCTGAGCAACTCCAAGCCCAGAATGAAAACAAACAGGCCTAGCCATCAGCTAGGTCAGTCTAAATTTTCCTACTCTGCTAGAAAAATCATACTCTAGCATCTCTAACATATCCCTAACTAGAGTGTGTTTTTTATATATATATATATATATATTTTCATGCAAGCAGTGTAAAATCCTATCTATATCAGCCTTTTATATTCTCAGAACTTTTTATCAGAGCTCGGGTTGGGAGAAAAAGAAGCAACATAAGGGGGCCATCAGTTTTCATATACAAACAAGAAACATACTGATTAGAAGAAAAGCTTTTACGGTAGTCAGAGCAGGTGACCCCAATGACAATGTATGAATGTATGAAAGAAGTGAGGATGTGAGTAGGTAGCGCACGTTTTCTATAAAAACACAACACGGGAAAAGGAGGATGTAATTGGCATTAACACGTGTACGGAAAGGGGAAAGAAATAGTGGAGAATGACTCAGGTTATTTGACTTCTGGCAGCAGGGTAATTAGGAAAAAACCAGTGTAGAATCACAAAGAAATGTGGAACAAGGAGACAGAAGGGCAGGATAAAAAAAAAACTTTGACAGCTAGAAGGTGAAAAGGAGTTTATGGTCGAATGAATAGGAGGTGAGATGTTCTATTACCAGCCTGCTGAACATGCCAAGTGAGTGGAGAGGAGTTGGTATAAATGCATTCTGTGAAGAGATGGCCACTGGCAACTTTGATAGTATGTTTTAGAGTATATTATTTCTTAGCAAATGTTATTTTATTTTTCATTTTATATTAAAGTAGAAGGAAAGACATTACAATTTCCTCCCTTTAAATGGTGCCTCCTCACTGTTCTAATATTTCCTGCATGCAGTTTCTAATAAACCTCAATGTACCCTTTTTAACTTTTTTTTTTTTAAATGTAAAGGCATAGTTATACAACACAAAGCCTATTGGGCATACCCAGGCGTAAAAAAAAACACAGTAAAACTGTGGCAACCAATGCATGGCAACCAATTGTCAGGTCACCTTGAGGCGAGGTGACATATGCACACCGTAGGGAGCGGGAGTGCACCGTAAGGTTGTGGACCCTAGGGCTGACTGCTGCGGACGGGAGACAGGTCCCACCGGGGTTAGAGCGTAAGATTCCCTGGGGCGCGGAGTCTAAGAGCCAGCAGATGTTCACCAGTGCCTCGAGTGGTGAGGATGGACTTGGCTGCAACTGGCTCCAGGTCGCGTCCCCCAGGGTCCCCCAGCTCACACCCACAGTAGGTAACAGGAGGATAGGGATGGTGAAGGACAAAGCCAAGATCGGGCCACAAGCAGACAGAAATAGACAGGGACACGCCAAAAGGTCAGGATCACAGGCAAACAGGGATAGTCAAGACACGCCAAAGTCGGTAACGGAACAACAGAAGAGCACACGGCAGGAAACAGGAAGCTGAACACACAAAGGAATACACAATGGTTGATCAGCACTGTTGGCATGCAGTGCACAGGTTAATATAAGGTTCCCTGATAGGGCCTGGGGTGGAGCCATGCTTAGAGGAGAGGTTATAAAAACCACCAGGTGGAAGTGGCTGGCCTCTTAGCCTGAACACATGAGGGGAGGTAAGCAAACAGGAAGATCACTGCATAACCATGACACCAATGCCCTATGGTACAAATGTTTGTACCACTGAAGGGTCAATAAGTAACATAATGGTAAAATTAGGCCCACAGTGCCCTGGAGTGATCCGTAATCATTACCAGGGAAATAGTTCTAGGAGGACATGGTGAGAGAAGCCACAGTCTCCTTAGCTTTGGCTCAAATGTCCCAGACCTTGGAGAATTTGGCAGGGCATCCTCTTGACCAGCCTTTCTCAACCCTTTCAAAACAGAGGAACCCTTGAAATAGTTCTCCAGTCTCGGGGAACCCCTGCTAAAAATTTGAAATCTGAAACTCGTGATACAATAGTGTAATGGTCAGTGGGAAGAATGGTCCTTACACTTGTAGTCATTGGGAGGAATTACCTCCTTACAGATAGCTAAAATGATCAATGGTGTCAGTGGGAACTTATTTGAGAGGCAGAAATTACCCATTGCTGAAGGAACCCCTACCAGCCTTTGGAGGGACCCTAGGGTTCCACGGAACCCTGGTTGAGAATCACTGCTCTAGACTCATATGTAAATTTATACAGTGGCATCATTTTGTTTTTTAACTTTTTGGAAGTGGTCAACCTCCAGTGTCTAACTGTGGAGGGCCAACAACTCTGCTGAATCTGTAGAGCGGTGACTTCATCCCATCTGCTTTCATAGCTCTGTTGTTGGCCCTGAAAGAACTCACACTCACCATCCACCAACCATGCAGACAGGCACACTCACCGGAGCTTTGCAGTCAAGTTACTTTTTAGAAGAAGTTTTTACAAAAGTATTTGCATGTTATTAAATTTATTAGAAACTATGGGCTGAAAACATAAGAGCAGCGGGGAGGCAAGATTTGAAAGGTGGGTAATTGTATTGCCTTTTCATCTGCTTTAATACTGTGTGTTTTTGGTTATTATTCTATGGCTTACCTTATAGTATTTTTGAATATCACTCACATTTTTAGAAGCTTGCACCTCCATATTTCAAAATTTTATCCAGCATTGAGATTTGATTAATTACTAGAGGAGGATCTCTATGGCTCAGTACAACTACGCTGTCTTATGTTTAAGAGCATGTTAACACTTGGCTGTGTTCATACAGCAAAACACTTGATTTTGCTGCAATAAATGCATTTTAGGTAGAAATCCCATTCCTTCCTACGTGGTTGGTTCACAACAATTTGTAGAAGTCTAGTCTAAGACAGAAAGGGAAACTATTGTGCATGGGCCCATTCACATTTACGCATTTATGGGCCCATGCACTGCCACACACACAAGAAAGTTTGAATCTAGCCTTATGCGCTTCTAAACCCAGAGGCGCAAAATGTAATATATTGCGCCCTGTCATAGATGTGGCAGCTGCATTTGTTTTATTCACTTTATTTTCACTTGGTGATTCCACCAGTAACATGCATCCTGTCGTAAGGTGAAAATGCTCACTTGCTATAATCTATCTACAGACGGGAAGGATTGTTGCCCTTGGAAAAGACAACAAATTTCTTCTCTGCCAACAATATGAGATAGTAGCAGTCTCCAGAAGGTGACAATTGTACTCCCAGTTGGCTAGCACTTAGATTATTGTCCTATAAGCTGGAAAATCTCTCTGCAGGTTAAGACTGCAATCAAAATCATCACATTCTGGTAACAAGTGGCAGGATGAAGATGTCATTTTTTTTACATTTTTGCGCGGGGTTCCCCTTAAAATTCATACCAGACCTGAAGGGCCTGGTATGGATTTTGTGGGGGTCCCCCACGCCATTTTTTTTATTTTGGTGTGGAGTTCCCCTTAAAATCTACACCAGACCCAAAGGGTCTGGTATGGATGGGGGGGACCCATGCAATTTTTTTTTCTTAATTCTGTCATAAGGCTCCCCTTAAAGAGGTTGTATAGTCTATATTTTTACTTTTACCTATAGGTAAACCTATAATAAGGCTTACCTGTAGGTAAAAAAAAATATTCCCCGTGCAATGAGCCGTTGACTGTAGTGGCGCATGCGCACAGGGGATTCTCGGCTCAAAGATGCCGGACCTTGCCAGAAAGAAGTCTTCTGCGCGCATGCGCAGGATTGACGACTTTGTGGCTCCAGCCACTCACAGTGCTGGAGTTACGATACCCGGAAGACACGCCGAGGCAACATGTCATCTCCCTTGGCGTGGACCAGGTGAGTTACCGACGCCTCATTCTAAGGTGAGTATTTCATAATGAGCTAGTATGCGGTGCATACTAGCTCATTATGCCTTTTGCCTTACAGGGGTATTAAAAAAAAAAAAAGTGTCAGCTGGCATACAAACGCTTTAACCACTTCAATACACTATATCATATATTATACACTGCACTGTATTATATATACTACAATGACCCTACTATATACTCTGAACTGCAGTATATATACTATACAGACTGCGCTATATACTCTTCAGAAAACTTGGGCCTTAGGTGTTGGTGGTTCCAGAACACTATAACCCCTCACAGTTACTCGTGCTGGGTGCAAATTTGGCCTTGGATGGTGGTGGTGCCCTAAACCAAAAATATTGTTGGAAGCTAGCATCATCATGATTGAGGAGGAATAGGATAGGCAGCATAGGCAGTATTTAAGGGATCCCAGATCCATAGCAAAATCAATCAGTTACATCAGCATCAGGTGCTTGATAGCTGCTGATCCAGGGCTGATTCATTTATATAAATGTGAGCCTATCAATGGAATCTGTGGACAGGCACTCTCTTTGATGCATTACAAAGCCTCCAGCAGCACTGAATGTGCATTCAGAAAGTACGCTGGATGCAGGACAGGCCAGTAGCTTGATTGCATATTGAGTAAGTTCTGGCCATCCTCAAGACTCAGTAACCCAGTGGATGTTCTGTTGGAAAGGTCTCCAAGTGTGCATTGGTCCCTAGATATTCCTGCACCATTTAATGCAGATGCTGGCGATGGTTGCTGGAACCAGACCTTGGTGCTGAGGACTGAAAATTTGTTTAAAGGCATCGGTCAGCCAGCTACCTTCTCCACCACTCTTCCACTGACTGAACAAAGCCTCAGTGTCAGAAACCATGAATCAGACCGAAACAGAAGTACAATTAAATCACACTTGTTTATTACATAAAAATAAAAAGGTAAATAGAAAAAGCATAGTCAAAGCATAGCCAGAGTCCAGTAACCGGATCGAGTAGTCAGCCAGGCCAGAGTTCAATAGCTAGATCGGGTAATCAGCCAAGCCAGAAGTCAGGGATCCAAGTAGAGCAACAGCAAGCAGGATCAGGAGCCAGAAGGGATGTCAGAAAGACAGTTTTTAAACACAACCGCAGGAGATGGTTTCTTGTGATGTGACCAAGGCGAAGGCAGAGGTGAAGTGAGCTGGACAGCTTTAAGTAGGCAGGTCAGACGAGCATGATCAGGAACAGCTGGTAACTGTGGAGAGAGATGAGAGCTGACAATTAGCTGACAGCTGAGCAGCCAGCCCAGAGAAGGAAGGGCTAAGCCAGCCCTGAATCTCAGAAACACATTGTCCAGCACCAGGAAATGGTAACCTCCCAGGGTCTGGAAATGTGGTACACAAACTTTTCTTCAAGGCCTCCTGAAGATGTTTCATCCTCTGCTCCCTCTGCGAGGACAGGATGAGTTCTGCAACCTTACCCTTGTAACGTGGATCAAGAAGGGTTGCCAGCCAGCAATGATCCCTCTCCTTGATACCACGAATGTTAGGGTCCTTTCGCAGGCTTTGCAGAATCTGGGAGGCCATGCAGCGTAAGTTTGCAGTGCCATTCGATACTGAGTCCTCTGGGTCACTAAGGATCACATTATCCGTAACTACCTCCTCCCAGCCACGTACAACTCCTTGGGTTTCTGTGGACTGAATGGCACTGGCACTTGCTTACTTACAGTGTCAGTCGTGCCTCCAGCAATGCCTTTTCCAACATGGAATTTGTCTGCAGCAATGGGGGGAGCCACGGAGTGGATGGGCGGGCAGTCCACTGTGTGAATATGGCAGTGAGTGCTCTGCCCAGGGCTGGAGTGGACAAAAATTTGGCGCTGGACTTCATACAGACTGGCCCACTTTACTTTAAACACCTGGTTTTGGCACTTCAATCATCCCGGCACCATGGTCCATGGTTGCTATGGTGTCAGGCCTATTGAAGTGGCACATTATTTCAATTATTAAATTGTAATATAAAATTAAATAGTTCAACTCCCCATAATGCTAAATCAGTGGGAGACCTGAGCATGTCACTTGCCGCTGTTTCCTGCCACCAGATGCCTCTTGTCACTTGCCACACCACTTGCCACCAGATGCAGCATATCACATGTCAGTAGATGCAGCTTGTCACCTGCCACCAGATGCAGCTTGTCACTTGCCACATAACTTGTCAGCAGATGCAGCTTGTCACTTGCCACATAACTTGTCAGCAGATGCAGATTGTCACTTGCCACATAACTTGTCAGCAGATGCAGCTTGTCACTTGCCACATAACTTGTCAGCAGATGCAGCTTGTCACTTGCCACCAGATTCAGCTTGTCACTTGAAAATAAAAAATAAAATACTGCGCTAATCTGTGAGAAAAAAGCCAAATAAGGCTACTACATACGAATGTGACAAATATTCATGTGAAAAAAAAGTAAAATGTAGCGCTAGTGTCTAAGTAACATGTGCTCATAACACACAATGCAAACAAACATCAACATAAATAAGCTAATAGGTAAATAAATATAAATAAATCCACAAAGTGTCCATCCAGATACTTAATAGGTCTGTCACAAACCAAACTGGTTCATAAAGGGGAACAGCCAACAGCTGAATAAACCTCTGGAGGCAATGACATCACTTGTCACATGCCATGTCACTTGCCACCAGATGCAACATGTCACTTGCCACGTCACGTGTCAGCAGATGAAGCATGTCACTTGCCACGTCACTTGTCAGCAGATGCAGCTTGTCACTTGTCACGTCACTTCCCATCAGATGCAGCTTGTCACTTGTCACGTCACTTGCCATCAGATGCAGCTTGTCACTTGTCACGTCACTTGCCATCAGATGCAGCTTGTCACTTGTCAGCAGATGCAGCGTGTCACTTGCCACATCCATGACCAAGAGGGTTAAGGCAGTGCTGGAAATTAGTGGTGGCCACATAAAATATTGACACATTGGACCCAATTTGGACATTTTCACTTAGGGGTATACTCACTTTTGTTGCCATCGGTTTAGACATTAATGGCTGTGTGTTGAGTTATTTTGAGGGGACAGCAAATTGACACTGTTAAACAAGCTGTACACTTACTACTTTACATTGTAGCAAAGTGTAACTTCTTCAGGGTTGTCACATGAAAAGATATACGGTAAGTAAATATTTACAAAAATGTGAGGGGTGCACTCACTTTTGTGAGATACTGTATATACGCTAAATTCAGTGCAGCATATATACACTGTTCATTCGGTGGTGAACACTATATAATACACTTCAAACGGTGTATGAGTATGTGTATATATACAGTGGTGTGAAAAAGTGTTTGCCCCCTTCCTCATTTCCTGTTCCTTTGCATGTTTGTCACACTTAAGTGTTTCGGAACATCAAACCAATTTAAACAATAGTCAAGGACAACACAAGTAAACACAAAATGCAATTTGTAAATGAAGCTGTTTATTATTAAAGGTGAAAAAAAATCCAAACCATCATGGCCCTGTGTGAAAAAGTGATTGCCCCCCTTGTTAAAACATACTATAACTGTGGTTGTCCACACCTGAGTTCAATTTCTCTAGCCACACCCAGGCCTGATTATTGCCACACCTGTTCACAATCAAGGCATCACTTAAATAGGAGCTGCTTGACACAGTAAGGTACACCAGAAGATCCTTAAAAGCTACACATCATGCCGAGACCCAAAGAAATTCAGGAACAATTGAGAAAGAAAGTAATTGAGATCTATCAGTCTGGAAAGGGTTATAAAGCCATTTCCAAAGCTTTGGGAATCCAGCGAACCACAGTGAGAGCCATTATCCACAAATGGCGAAGACATGGAACAGTGGTGAACCTTCCCAGGAGTGGCCGGCCGCCCAAAATGACCCCAAGAGCGCAGCGACGACTCATCCAAGAGGTCACAAAAGACCCCACAACAACGTCCAAGGAACTGCAGGCCTCACTTGCCTCAGTTAAGGTCAGCGTTCATGCCTCCACCATTAGGAAAAGACTGGGCAAAAATGGCCTGCATGGCAGAGTTCCAAGGAGAAAACCACTGCTGAGCAAAAAGAACATCAAAGCTCGTCTCAATTTCTCCACAACACATCTTGATGATCCCCAAGACTTTTGGGACAACATTCTGTGGACCGATGAGACAAAAGTGGAACTCTTTGGAAGGTGTGTGTCCAAGTATATCTGGCGTAGAAGGAACACTGCATTTCATAAAAAGAACATTATACCAACAGTAAAATATGGTGGTGGTAGTGTGATGGTCTGGGGCTGTTTTGCTGCTTCAGGACCTGGAAGACTTGCCGTGATAAAAGGAACTATGAATTCTGCTGTCTACCAAGAGATCCTGAAGGAGAATGTCCGACCATCTGTTTGTGTACTCAAGCTGAAACGAACTTGGGTTCTGCAGCAGGACAATGATCCTAAACACACCAGCAAGTCCACCACCGAATGGCTGAAGAAAAACAAAATGAAGACTTTGGAGTGGCCTAGCCAAAGTCCTGACCTGAATCCTATTGAGATGTTGTGGTATGACCTTAAAAAGGCCGTTCATGCTCGAAAACCCTCTAATGTAACGGAATTAGGACAATTCTGCAAAGATGAGTGGGCCAAAATTCCTCCAGGACGCTGTAAAAGCCTCATTGCACGTTATCGCGAACGCTTGGTTGCAGTTGTTGCTGCTAAGGGTGGCCCAACCAGTTATTAGGTTTAGGGGGCAATCACTTTTTCACACAGGGCCATGATGGTTTGGATTTTCTTTCACCTTTAATAATAAACACCTTCATTTACAAATTGCATTTTGTGTTTACTTGTGTTGTCCTTGACTATTGTTTAAATTGGTTTGATGTTCCGAAACACTTAAGTGTGACAAACATGCAAAGGAACAGGAAATGAGGAAGGGGGCAAACACTTTTTCACACCACTATATATATATATATATATATATATATATATATATATATATATATATACACACACAGTCTAGTATACAGGGCTGGCCTGATGATGGGACCCGGTGGAACCATGGGTCCCGGGCGGCACTTTCAGAGGGGCAGCAAACTGCCGCCCGCCAACCAGCCCGTTGCACCCACTCTGCTGCTTATTTTATGGGGAGCGATCGGGCCAGTAGAGCACCAGTGTGCACTTATTCTTCCTGGTGACAGTGGAACGCACAATGGGTGCGGACGTGATGTCATCAGCCGGAAATGATGGCCACGTCGCCTCCCACATCTTGCATATTAGATTGTCAAATACACTGCAACTGACTAAATAACCTGCCTGCCTAATCTAGCTCCAGCTTTCTCTCCATCCATGCCAACAACACTACACCCGGCCGCTCTGTAAGCAGCCTTATCTAGTGTGGGGGGGTGGACTTAGTCCCCCTGAGCCATGATTGGCCAAAGGCACCCTGCCTTTGGCCAATTATGGCCCTCTCAGCAGAGCATGCTGTGATTGGCCCAAGCATGCAGGTCAGGTGCATGCTTTGGCCAATCATCAGACTCTAATGCACTGCGATCGTGCATTATGGGGCATTCCACAGCACTCAAATTTCCTGCAAAAGCCCCTTATTGTTCGCTTTTCAGCGAACGGGCGAACACCCGATGTCTGACTCGAACTTATGTTTGACTCAAACATCGAGTTCATCCCTACCTGAGAATAGGTAAGTATAAGCATCTTCTGTTACAGGGAAGTTAGTATAGGGCAGGGATCTGCAATTAGCGGACCTCCAGCTGTTGCAAAACTACAAGTCCCATCATGCCTCTGCCTCTGGGTGTCAAGCTTGTGGCTGTCAGAGTCTTGCTATGCCCCATGGGAATTGTAGTTCTGCAACAGCTGGAGGTCCGATAATTGCATATCCCTGGTATAGGGCTTAGAATGGGGGTAGGAGCAGGTTTAAGCTTAGTTTGGTTTTGAGAAGGCCATTCTGTGCTTTTATACAGTATTAATGAAAATTTAGACTGAAAGTGGAATGCGTATTTTGTTTCATGCATATATTGCTTATTTTTAAACATTCCCAGGTTTCACTAAATACACTTTACATGGTATGATGCATATGAATCACAGACCCTGATACATTTTAGACTTGTTTAGAGATTGTTTCCTGTTTGCCATCTAAGGGAAATAAGCAACACAACACAGCGATTTCCTATAACTAATGTGAGATGAATCCCTACCCAAAACACACAAAAAATAAACTGGTTGGAACCAGCAACAGCAGCAAGAGACAGTTTAGTGTCTGAGCTGTAAAGTCACGCAATATATGGGTAATTCTAGTAAAGTGAATTTATGAGAAAAAATTTCAAAACTGTTTCACAGAGCATTACACGTTTAGGGCACTACATTCTGGAATCTCTCTAATGACTGTGGGAGTGAGTAGCATGAGTAGCATTTTACCCAGAAAAGAGTGACTAGACTTGCCTTGTCCAATAAGGAAGTAAACAGTCATACAAGGTCCAGTGCGGTCCACTATCTACAGGATGAATCACCGGGCTCCCTGAACAACTGCAAATTACGTTCTACCTTTCAATTACCATGGATTTTCTACAGAAAATATCACAGAGCTTATATAATTACAAATATACAAACATACCTTAAAGTACAGCAACTATAGTGATTTTCAACAAAAACCTAACTCTTAGCCCTTGTACACACGGTGGGACATTCCGTCAACCAAATCCGTCGGACAAAATTCGGATTTTGTTCGAAACTGTTGCATACACACAGTCGGACAAAGTTGTCAGAAAATCCGATCGTACTTAACGTGATGACGTTATTTCATTAGGACGGGACTACGTTCAGGCTAGTAGCCAATAGCTTTGGTCTAGGAATTTGATCTGAGTATGCGTGGCACTTTGTCCGATCGGAAATTCTCTACACATGATCGGACAAAGTCCGATCAGATCATGTTGTCGGAAAATTTTATAGCCCAGCTGGAAAACTTGGTCCGTCGGATACTCCAACGGAAACAGTGCGATGGAGCCTACACACTGTCGGATTATCCGACAACACGGTCCTATCGGACATTATCCATCGGAATGTCCGACCATGTGTACAAGGGCTTAAAGATTTGTCTTTAGGACATTTTGTCTTTGGAAATGTGCATGGCTATTGGCTAATAATACTGATCACTCTCATAACATCCAAAAACTATAACATCTCTGAACCTACAGTATGTACTCAGTTCTTCCTCCATAGTGCAACTGTTACAAGTGGTATTACTATCCTTGTTGGATTTGCAACTTACTTTTCATTGAGGAGAATATTGCAAGATGAATAAACTTAGCAGCATGTAGTAATAGTCCCAAATGGACTTGTTCTGCAATGTTGAAGACGTATCCTCGAACAAGCTGAGAAAACATCTTCAACTTTACAGAACAAGTCCAGTTAAATGTGACTAACTAATACTACTAGACATACCATGACCTGGATAAATGAGAACATTCATAAACAAGTAGTCTGTAGAGGTAAATATTGCAGCATTGACTTCCGTTATTGCTCTGAGATGTTGTGTGAGCAAATGACAAAAGAAGGAAGTTGGGAGATGTAAAACGATGTGTCACAGTAAGCCATGTCCTTCAGAAGCACCCACCTTTCATCATTCCCAACAATCAGTAAGTTATCATGGCACACTTTGCCTGGTACACTTTATTTAGATCACAGCAATCTGCTTCTACCACAAAAGGGTTAGTTAGTTGTGTTTGCCCCCAAGGCCCATAGGTTCCGAGTCCCCTAGGGCCACCATTAGGTGAACCTGTAACTTAGCTGCTAGTGAGGCCTCCATTAAATTGAATCTGTTACTTTGCCCGGCATGGCCACAGGTTCTCTTTAGGCACTGCAACCCTATTTAAATTGAGTCTCACAATTATTTATATGGGGGCTCCAGGACATGAGGACCCTTTTCAAACAAAGAACTCTATTGACCCCCCTGATCCATTTCCTGTATTATAGCGTGCATGTCACAGCACACATAAATGACAGGAGCAGTCATGATTTATGACAGTTTGATAATCTTTTGGAGTTTTGTCCCGTTAGTCATTTTTCTTACAAAAACACTTTGCTATTGGCACAAAAATGGTGTTCATAACAAAAACACATAAACGTAAAACTGGAATATGGAGTTTGGATTCCAAGCAGAGTCTTTACTGCAACAGACCCTCAGATTTCCGGGCAATGTGATTTCATAAAAAGGAATTTGTATTAACCTGGCCACACACGCTACAGAGATTGTGCAATTTCTGAATAACTTCCATTAGACTGATTATCAAATAGGTTCACCAGCAATGTAGTGGGAGGGATATTCTGATTGAATATAAATTCAATAGATGACTTTAGGTGGTGTTACATTAAGGCTTTGTAAAATGTTTTTGTCTCATCCCTCTAAGGCCCCTTTTACATGGGCACTGTCGAGTAGAAAAATCAGACAGTTGAGGCATATTTTTTATTCACCTCAGCCGCCTGTCTAAATAAGGCAATGGCGCAGTAAAAAAAGTAGGGCATTTCGCAGTCGGCAGGTGACACGACCTGCCACCACATCCCATAGAGGTGCATATAACCTTGTTGGAACTGCGATGCAGAGGAACTTCAGAGTGAGCTTTCTCTTCAAAAAAGCGTGAAGGAGGTGCCTTCTGATTGCCTGCTAACTGCGGGATAGCCACTGCTCACAAAACATCCAACACTAATCAGGGCAGTCAACAGCTAGGCCCATAGGAAAGAGACCTAACTACCACTTTTGCTGGACAGTTTGGTCTTAAAGGAAATTAAAAAAAATTTAAATAAAAGTGTAAAACAATCAAAATGTCAGCCAATAACTGTTTATGTACACTCACTGGCCTCTTTATTAGGTACACCTTGCTAGTACCATGTTGGACCTCATTTTGCCTTCACAACTGCCTTAATTCTTGGAGGCATACATTCTACAAGGTGTGGGAAACATTCCTCAGAGATTTTGGTCCATATTGACATGATAGCATCATGCAGTTTTCGGCTGCACATCCATGATGCGAATCTCCCATTCCATCACATTCCAAAGGTGTTCTATTGGATGAGATCTGGTGACTGTGGAGACCATTGGATTACAGTGGCCTCATTGTCATGTTCAAGAAACCAGTGGTGAGATGATTTGAGCTTTGTGACATGGTGCATTATCCTGCTGGAAGTGGCCATCAGAAGATGGGTACACTGTAGTCATAAAGGGATGGACATGGTCAACAACAATACTCAGGTAGGCCGTGGCGTTTAAACGATGCTCAGTTGGTACTAAGGGGCCCAAAGAAAAAGAAAAGTAATTGCCCCAAAAAAGTCATTGATACAAGGTAGGATGGATCCATGCTTTCATGTTGTTTACTCCAAATTCTGACCCTACCATCTGAATGTCGCAGTTGAAATCAAGACTCATTAGACCAGGCAATGTTTGTCCAATCTTCTGTTGTTCAGTTTTGGTGAGCCTGTGCGAATTGTAGCCTCAGTTTCCTGTTCTTAGTTGACAGGAGTGGTACCCGGTGTGGTCTTCTGCTTCTGCAGCCCATCTGCTTCAAGGTTCAAAGTGTTGTGCATTCAGAGATGGTATTCTGCATACCTTGGTTGGAACGAGTGGATATTTGAGTTACTGTTGTCTTTCTAGCATCTTAAACCAGTCTGCCCATTCTCCTCTGACCTCAACAAGGCATTTTCATCCACACAACTGCCGTTCACTGGATATTTTCTCTATTTTGGATCATTCTCTGTAAACCCTAGAGATTGTTGTGTGTGAAAATCCCAGTAGATCAGCAGTTTTAAAAAAAACTAAGACCAGCCCGTCTGACACCAATAACCATGCCATGTTCAAAGTTACTTAAATCCCCTTTCTTCCCCATTCTGATGCTCAGTTTGAACTTCAGCAAGCTATTTTCATCACATGATGTCTAATGTCTAAATGCATTGAGTTGCTGCCATGTGATTGGCTGACTAGCAGTTTGTGTTACCAAGAATTTGAACTGGTATACTGAATAAAGTGGCCAGTGAGTCTATGTGGCCAGAATTATACAAATCTGATATTAGAAGCAGAAATATGAATGTCTATAGAATGCATATTTTCAGGGAAATTTTTTTTTTATGCTTCAGCCAGCACATGTTTTATAGATATCCGCAACAGAAGAAGGGACACGGATGAATGATAAATAGATTATAGATAGATAGGTAGGCAGATTTGGGGACTGACAGTAAGACAGATGAAGAAAAATATAGACTATAGATATAAAAAAATACAAAAAAAATAGATAAATATTCATAGATAATCCCTTCTATAACGACAGAGATTTTGAGACAGTCGTGTTTATTCTTCCAAAGGTAAGATGTCACATTTCCAGACAAATATTTTCTGACACCTCATCCCCTCCACCACACCTCACTGTCTGCTGGATGGCTACAGGCTATAGACATACATAAGAATGACAGTAATCTGAGACAGATAGATACATACATACATACATACATATATACATCCATACACACATAGATAGATAGATACATACATAGATAGATACATGTAAATCACCATGTAAATCAGACTCTGGCGATGGTTGCTGGAACCGATTATATCTTTTTAGATTGTAAGCTCTAACGAGCAGGGCCCTCTGATTCCTTTTGTACCAAATTGTAATGTAAATGTAATGTCTGCCCTCATGTTGTAAAGCGCTGAGCAAACTGTTGGCGCTATATAAAACCTGTATAATAATAATAATAATACCTTGGGGCTGCGGACGAAAAAATTGTCTGAACGCACCGGTCAGACAGCCACCTTCTCCACCGCTCCTTCTGTGATTGACCAATGCCTCAGCAACACGTTGTCCAGGACCAGGAGTTTGTAATCTCCCAGTCTCTGGGAACGCGTTGCACAGACCTTACTGCAAGGCCTCCCGGAGATGTCTCATCCTCTGCTTCCTCTGCGACGGCAAGATAAGGTCCACAAACTTACCCTTGTACCGTGGATCAAGGAGAGTGGCCAGCCAGTAATGGTCCCCCTCCTTGATCTGAAGAATACGAGGATCCTTCCGCTGGCTTTGCAGGATCAGGGACGCCATGCAGCATAGGTTAGCTGAGGCATTCGGTTCGGAGTCCTCTGGGTGACTAAGGACAACATGATCTGCAGCCACCTCCTCCCAGCCAGGTAGAAGTCCACGGGTTTCTTGGGACTGTAAACCATCCCTAAAAGACTGCTGCTGCTGAGTGCCAGGCTCCACCTCCATGCTGACACGAGCCTCCTCTTCCTCCTCCTCCTCCTCCTCCTCCTCTTCCTGTGCGATGGGTGGGACAGCAGGGACACTGTCTGGATAAAGGGGGCCTTGAGAGGCAAGGAAGTCCTCCACTTCCTGCCTCTGTTCTGCCTCAAGTGCCCTGTCCATTATTCCACGCAGCGTATGCGTAGGCACAGTGTCACTGATGCATGCACTGTCACTGCTTACCATCCTCGTGGCCTCCTCAAATGGTGACAGGACAGTGCATGCATCCCTGATCATCCCCCACCCACGTGGTGAAAAAAAACAAGCTCCCCTGATCCTGTCCTGGTGCCGTAGTCGCACAGGTACTCATTGATGGCTCTCTGCTGCGTGTGAAGCCGCTGCAGCATGGGCAATGTTGAGTTCCACCTGGTGGGCATGTCACATATAAGGCGGTTCTTGGGCAGGTTCACCTCCTTTTGGAGCTCAGCCAGCCGAGCACTGGCATTAAATGATCGGCGGAAATGCTCACAGACTTTCCTGGCCTGCCTCAGGACATCCTGTAAGCCCGGGTACCTGCCCAAAAACTGCTGCACCACCAGGTTAAGGACGTGAGCCACACAGGGCACATGGGTCAGTTGTCCCTGTCAGAGGGCGGAGAGGAGGTTGGTGCCATTGTCGCAAACCACCATTCCTGGCTTAAGCTGGCGTGGCGTCAACCACCTCTCGGCCTGCCCCTGTAGAGCTGACAAAATATCTTCCCCAGTGTGGCTCTTGTCCCCCAAACAAACCAGCGCAAGCACGGCATGGCATCTTTTTATCTGCGTACTTGCGTAGCCCCTTTAACGCCTACGGAGCACCGCTGGTTCCGAGGACAAAGCACTGGAAGAGGCCATGGAGGAAGAGGAGGGGGTGGAGGAGAGAGGTGTGTCACAACCAGTAGTAGCATTTTAGAGGTGTGGTGGTGGAACAACCTCCAACACTACTGCACCTTGTCCTGCATCCTTCCCAGCTGCCAGTAGAGTGACCCAATGGGCCGTGAAAGATAGGTAATGTCCCTGTTCATGCCTGCTGGACCATGAGTCAGTGGTAATATGCACCTTACCACTGACCGCCCTTTCCAGCGAGGCAAGGACATTGCCTTCCACATGCCAGTAGAGAGCCGGAATCGCCTTCCATGAGAAAAAGTGGCATTTGGGGACCTGCCACTGAGGAACCGCACATTGTACAAACTCACAGAAGGGGGCCGAGTCTACCAACTGTTAGGCAGTTAAAGTGCAGTTAAACAGCAGTTAAAGTGCTAGCAATTTAGCCAAGCTAGCATTCAACCGCTGGGCATGTGGATGGCTGGGAGTGAACTTCTTTCAACGGTCCAGCAGCTGGGGCAGGGAAATTTGCCTGCTACAATCGGACGTGGGTGTACTGCTAGCAGATTGCCCGCAAGTACTTGGCTGTCACACACCTAATTCTACACCTTCATTCCTCTCAGTGCAGGTTTCAGAGAGGACTGAAGATCTAGTGGGGTTGGTGATCCCAGCTGATGAGGAGCAAGGAGAGATCCGCTTTGTTCTTTGGTCTGGGTCTTTAACCACTTGCAGACCGGACCATTTTGCTGGTCAAAGACCAGACCACTTTTTGCGATTCGGCACTGCGTCGCTTTAACTGACAATTGCGCGGTCGTGCGACGTGGCTCCCAAACAAAATTGACGTCCTTTTTTTCCCACAAATAGAGCTTTCTTTTGGTGGTATTTGATCACCCCTGCGGTTTTTATTTTTTGCGCTATAACCAAAAATAGAGCGACAATTTTGAAAAAAACGCATTATTTTTTACTTTTTGTTATAATAAATATCCCCCAAAAATATATAAAAAAATCATTTTTTCCCCTCAGTTTAGGCCAATACGTATTCTTCTACATATTTTTGGTAAAAAAAATCGCAATAAGCGATTATTGATTGGTTTGCGCAAAAGTTATAGCGTTTACAAAATAGGGATAGTTTTATAGCATTTTTATTAATAATTTTTTATTATTATTTTTTTACTAGTAATGGCGGCGATCAGCGATTTTTATTGTGACTGCGACATTGTGGGGGACCCATCGGACATTTTTGACACATTTTTGGGACCATTGTCATTTATACAGTAATCACTGCTATATAAATGCAGTGATTCCTGTGTAAATGACACTGGCAGTGAAAGGGTTAACCAGTGGGTGGCAGTGTAGGGGTTAAGTGTTCCTAGGGGTGTGTTACTAACTGTGGGGGGGTTGGGCTTTCATTTAGTTAACACTAATCTCTGCTCCAATCACATGGAGCAGAGATCAGCGTCACTAGTTGCTAGGCAGAATGGAGAAATGTTGTTTACACAGCATTTCCTCCATTCGGCCGCAACCTGAGACGATCGCGGGGATGCCCGCAGCGATCGAGTCCGCGGGTCCCGCGACTGGACTCAAGGGGGTCCCGACCAGCGCGGGAGCGCGCCGTCGGCGGCGCGCTCCCGATGGCAGGGCGGCATTGAATATTGGACGTACCTGTACGCCAATATGCCTGCCCGTGCCATTCTGTCGACGTACATCGTCGTGCGCTGGTCGGGAAGTGGTTAAGGTACGCTTGCCAACGAGCTGCATGGTAGGTCAACATATGTCTGGTCAAGCATGTGGTGCCCAAGAGGCTGATGTTTTGGTCACGCGAGATATGCTTGAGACATATGTTGCAAATAGCAGTGGTGCGATCTGATGCACTCGTCTCAAAAAAGGCCCACACTAAAGAACTTTTGTAATAACGCTCAGAGGCAGCTCCCTGCACAAGCGGAGCACTGCGGTGTGATTCAGTCGGTGTGCTGCCCCTAAGCCGGCCCCCGGAGGGCATCCTGCCTTGTTGGAGATGTGCCTCCTCCTCCTATGAGTAAGCACTAATTCCAGTGCGAAACGCGGCAGTGTTTGTACCCTTTTCTTTGCTGTGGATTATTTTATGTGATGTGACCCCCGATTTTTAATAAAAACACAGGATTTTAAGCCTTTTTCTGGTGTGCGGCTATCCAGAGTCAATGGGAGGCTGTACAACACACCTAAGCTGTGTGGGTAGAGGAAATTGAGAGATACAAAAATGGTGAGGAACGTTTCACAGCCATCCTGACCAAGAGGTAGCTTTAGCCTGGGTTCACACTATCGCCGCAGGCACCTCCCTGCAGGGGCCCAGTGCGTCCTGGTTCACTGTTTCAGGTCCGATTTCAGCCTGAATTTTTGGCTGAATTCGGACCTGAAATGGACCAAAAGACACACAAGGCTGCAGCAGTGATATGTGAACTGGCTCCATAGAGAGCTGGTCAAAATCTCTTGCTATTGCAAATTGGATGTAGGGAATCCGCATCCTGCGTATATAGAAATGACACACATAGCGTGGTGTTAACAAAAATACGAACTGCGAATGCGTCGGTGACGTAATTTACCATATCAGGGCGGATTCTGAGGAAACTGTACAAGTAAGTGAAGTTTCACTAACACACATCTCCAGCCTTATCTGTGTAGATTAGAATGAGCTAAAGTGTAACATGAGGGTTTACAACCACGTTAAATATTTCAATATTAATCTGCAAAAATTGCACTGGTGTGTAATGGTGAGAACCTCTGTGATGCAAAGATATCAACTCAAAACTCCTCTACAATAATTATAAATTTCACAAAGTCCTGCTTGCTAAATTATAAAAGAGCAAAACCAGAAAGACTTTATTCTGAATTACTTGTGAATCCACGTGAATCTTTTCAGCGCCGCCACCAGTCACACTACGCTCGCCTCTTCTTTTTGACCTATGTATATAATAGATCCCAATGCGCTTTTCCCCTCAAAGAGGTCTTATCCTCTGTAGATTGTTTTCTCCAGATCCACCAATCAACCTTTTTCCTTCTGATCCTTAGTATGATACTAAAGCCTCGTACACACGGTACGATTGTTGGCAGGGGATTGGCTGTTGAGAGACTGTTGTCCTAAAATCTGACCATTAGTAAGCTCCTTTTGACAATTGTTGTCCAACTTTCAGCCAACAAATGTTGGATGACAGGCTAGAAAATTTTCGGCGGACAGCGGTTTGACGTCAGATTTTCATATGGTCAGTACACAAATCCATCACACAAAAGTCAAAATTACAAACATGCACGCTCGGAATCAATGCTCACCAACCGTGAAATTAGCAGACGAGGCCCAAAGGGTGGCGCTCAAGAGCTGAAATTCCTTGTAGTATGTCACTACGTTGGTGTTTGTGGCACGACAATTGTGTACCATTAGTATGCAAGACAAAATCCTGGCACACGCCCTTTTGACAAAAATCAGATGCTCGGTTGGCCAACAATCGTACCGTGTGTACGAGGCTTTAATATAGGGCCTCCAAGGACAGATCAAGTTTCCTCCTCTCTCAGCAACTCTCAAACAAAATCAAAAAAAGGCCATCATCGTGTATATACCATTAAAACCACAAATTTTATTAAAATACAGGAATTACACTCACATTAAAAAGTGCACCTATTTTTGTGCATAGTAATGTACAGCTTATGGTGTGTAAGTGAATATGCTGTGTTGCCCCCTTAAAGAGCTTCACAAGCCAGCATCACCTATATTGCAGATTATACAGTGTCACTTCTGGTCTGACATGATGACGTCAGTGACTCCCCCCGATGAGTTTCGTGACCTGTCATGTGACTTCTTCAAGGGGAAAGCTTCATGTTCCCTTGATATTCAATGAGCGCTTGCCATTGCAAGAATTAAAAGAGACAGTCAGAATGAGGAAGGAAGAAGAGAAGTGTAGAATTAAGCAAGGGGAGAAGGCGGGAAACAATCAAGACAAAAAAGAAGAAAGAAAGGAAGGAAAGAGGTGTAGACCTAAGCAGGAAGAGAGGACGGAGCCTATGGGTTAGATGGTGTTCCAGAATGGTCCGGAATACTGCTGGCAGCCTTTCAAACTCTATGAGGCTGGAGGGTGCACCTAGCTGTACAAACATTTAGGGCCTAAGGACAAATGCCTGGAATGCAAAAAGTCTGCTGGAGCTCTATACACCAGGGCTGAATGCCCAGTGTGCATGGGGCCCAATACTGTAGTCACTGACCCAGAACTTCAGATTTTCTCTGACTGCCCTGATCTATTGAAGTGGGGGAGGAGGGTTCTTTTGTTCTTGCTAAAAAACAAGTTTCAAACTACATGAGTGATGTTTTTTTTTTAAACAGTACATCTCTTCATACATACACTATAGTACCAAAGGTATTGGGACACCTGCTTTTACACACACATGCATTTTAATGGCATCCAAGTCTTAGTCCGTAGGGTTCAATATTGAGTTGGCCCACCCTTTGCAGCTATAACAGGTTCAACTCTTCTGGGAAGGCTGTCCACAAGGTTTAGGAGTGTGTCTATGGGAATGTTTGACCATTTTTCCAGAAGTGCATTTGTGATGTCAGGCACTGATGTGGACGAGAAGGCCTGGCTCACAGTCTCCTCACAATCACAATCTCTCATTCATCCTAAAGGTGTTCTTTCTAGTTGAGGTTAGGTCTCTGTGCAGGCCAGTAAAGTTCCTCACTCCAAACTCGCTCATCCATGTCTTTATGGACTTTGCTTTGTGCACTGGTGTGCAGTCATGTTGGAACAGGAAGGGGACATCCCCAAACTGTTCCCACAAAGTTGGGAGTATGAACTTGTCCTAAATGTCTTGGTATGCTGAAGCCTAAAGGGTTCCCTTCACTGGAACTAAGGGGCCACGTCCAACCCCTAAAAAATAACCCCACACCATAACCCCCCCTCCACCAAATGATTTGGACCAGTGCATATTAAAGACATGGAGGAGTGAGTTTGGGGTGGAGGAACTTGACTGGCCTGCACAGAGTCCTGACCTCAACCAGATAGAACACCTTTGGGATGAGCGGAGACTATGAGCCAGGCCTTCTTGTCCACATCAGTGCCCGACCTCACAAATGCACTTCTGGAAGAATAGTCAGACATTCCCATAGACGCACTCCTAAACCTTGTGGACAGCCTTCCCAGAAGAGTTGAAGCTGTTATAGCTGAAAAAGTGGGCCAACTCAATATTGAACCCTACGGACTAAGACTGGGATGCCATTAAAGTTCATCTGTGTGTAAAGGCAGGCATCCCAGTACTTTTGATAATATAGTGTATATCCCTGCCTATGTTTCTTTGAAATTCTGCTTTAAACACTAATAACCCCAGGTAATTGCATAAAGCCAACATATGTACATGGCGTATTGATGCTTAACAAGTTGACGTCTGCGCTATAGCCAAATGACGGCCACAGCGCGGACCTGATTATCCGGGAGTACGACGGCCTACGCTGAGCATGCTCCTTGCGCGCACTGTGATCACCGAGTCGCTGAGACTCGGGTGATCATTGATCCGAGTAAGAGGATGGTTCCAGCCCCTTACCATGTGATCAGCTGTCAGCCAATGACAGCTGATCACATGATGTAACCAAAAGCTCGGTAGTCATTTTTTTTTATCCTCCCGCTGACAGCGTGAGGATAAAAAAAAGCCGATCACCAGCTTATCTGAAAGGGACATCGGTCCTGAAGAGGAAGAGACAGTTATGCCTCATCTATGCCCACCACTACCCCCTGCCAGTGCCACCTGCCATTGCCACTTGCCAGTGCCCACCAGTGCCACCTATCAATGCCCATGAGTGCCACCTATCAATGCCCACAAGTGCCACCTATCAATGCCCACCAGTGGTGCCAATCAGCGCCACCTAGCAGTGCTGCATATCAGTGCCCATCACTGCTACCCATCAGTGCCCATCACTGCCACCTATTGGTGCCCATCAGTGCCACCTCATCAGCGTCCATCAATGAAGAAGGAAAATTACCTGTTTTAAAATTTTATTAAAAAATATTAAAAAAAGATTTTTTTTTTATTCTGTATTTTTAAATTTTTTTAACAAAAAATAAAAACCGCAGAGTTGATCGAATACCACCAAAAGAAAGCTCTATGTGTGGGAAAAAATGTATAAAAATTTCATTTGGGTACGCATTGGCATGACTGCGCAATTGTTATTCAAAATGCGTCAGCACTGAAAGCTGAAAATTGGTCTGGACAAGAGGGGGGTTTCAGTGCCCAGTAAGCAAGTGGTTAAATAAAACCTGCTAGTGAAGCACGATTTCCTCTGCGATCTGCGAGGGCTGTTTGCTGGGACAGAATACAGAGCTGGCCAGGGACTGGGCCATGAGCCAGGAACAGTTCTGGGAAACCGAGCCTGATCAGAATACGTCATGTGATCTTTTCATGTTGGCGCTGTCAGCACACATCAGCTTAGGAATGGTGCCAGGATACAGGTTTATGTGTGGCCGCTGAAAGGACCAAACAACCAAATTCTAACACTGCGTCAAATGGATTTGGAACTTTGTTTCTAGCTTTTAGCTTTTAATGTCTCATGAACAGAAGGGCAGCCACATTAGTTCATTATCTAGGTAGGGTGTTACAGTAGTCCTGGCAGGATGTGATGGGAACATGAGCAGCATTAAGCACAAGAAAGGGAAGGGTACGATGGCAGTTGTTAGCGCATTAATGTCCGGCGAGAATTAGGATGAGGTCACAAATGACCGTTGAGCTGTGAGTTTGAGGAGCTGGGAAATTGGAACTTTGTCAAATGCAATTGCTGTCAGGAAATGAAGCAGATTTTTATGTAGGAAGGAAGACTGCTTGTGTTTTATCTATTTCAGCAGTTAAAGCCCAACTAAACTTTTTGTTTAAATCAGCTAAATAGATTACAGGTGCATCAATACTAAAGGTCCCTGAGTATCATTCACATGTGATCAGTTATGACTCCAGTCATTTGATGGTTTGACAGTTTGGTTGAAAGCGCAAGCAAATGTGACAGTTATGCCCCATAAACACGGTCGGACATTCCCGACCACAAAATCCGTCAGATTTTTTCAGACGGATTTTGGCCGAAACTTTGCTTGCATACACACAGTCGCACAAAGTTGTCGGAAAATCCAATCGTTCGTAACGAGGTGGTACGGCGGGACTACGTAGAGGCCAGTAGCCAATAGCTTTCATCTCCAAATTTTTTCTGAGCATGCGTGGCACTTCTACACACGATCGGAAAAAGTCAGATCGGATTTTATTGTCAGAAAATTTTAGATCCAGCTCCAGAAATTCCGACAGAAAAAGTCCACTAGAGCCCACATGCGATTGGATTTTCCGACAACATAATCTGACTTTTTCCGTCGGAATTTCTGACCGTGTGTATAGGGCATTAGAATTCCCCCAAAACCATTAAATTGATGGGTTTAGTTCCACTTTAAATCAGTGTATTTAGTTCCATGTTAAAGTTTGAAATTCTTTTCAATAAACTGGCAGCTAGATTATGTCGTGGAACCCTCTAGGCACCTCCAGGCAAGAATTTCAGCTTTTTTACAGAACACTCTAGGCACCCTAATGCCGCGTACACACGACCGGACTTTCCGGCAGACTAGGTCCGACGGTCTTCCCAACTGACTTTTCAGTGGAGTTCCGACCGAACAGACTTGGCCACACACAATTACACCAAAGTCCGACGGATTTGACCGTGATGACGTACGACCGGACTAGAATAAGGAAGCTCATAACCAGTAGCCAATAGCTGCCCTCGCATCTGTTTTCGTCCGTTGGACTAGCATACAGACAAATGGATTTTTCGACCGGACTCGAGTCCGTCGTAAAGATTTGAAACATGTTCTAAATCTAAAGTCCGTCTGATTTTTCGACAGCAAAGGTCCATTGAAGCCCACACACGGTCGAATTGTCCGATGGATTCGTTCCGTCGGACCTTTGCTGTCAAAAAGTCCGGCCGTGTGTACACGGCATTACAGCATAAGGAAAAGCAGCACACTATAGCATAGCTCCCAAATGTCCTTGATTTCTAGGGACTGTCCCTGATTTGGAGCAATGTCCCTCTATTCCTCATTCCTCCTCATTTGTCCCTCATTTTGGTCTGATCTATAAAGATGTTTTTAAAATGTTTTCCAGCACTAAACATTTCATCTGATTTCTAAATCGCTGCATTTGTAAATTCTAAAAGCCAATAAAAAGGAATAGTAGTGGTAAAAAAGCACTTGTGGGTTTAACCAATCTTGTTTTTTGTACAATTCTCCTTTAAGGGTGTGTGTCTTATGCCTGCATGCTTTTGCTGATAGGTGTCCCTCATTCCCATCTCAAAAAGTTGGGAGGTATGCACTATAGAGTGCATCGCTCTGTCACTCTGAACGCCTCTCCTCTCAGAATGATCCTTCCCCTCTCTGAGCTCTGCAGTACAGTAGACTAACACCAAGTTCAATTGTATTGATGTATTAACGAATGCAGACCTGCATTAATTTGTGCCTTTTACATCTGCTCGGTGTTCGGCTTTAGGATTTTACACTTCCAGATCAGATAATTGAGTTACTGTAAAGCATGACACTTACTGAAGGGAATATCCAGGTGTGATATTTAGAGGGCATTTGCTAGAACTGAGAACTAATGAGGGTCAGGTCACCTGTCAGCGAGTAACCGGAAAGCAGCGGATGGAATGAGGTATGAAAAGAAAAATGTAAGAGATATCAATCAGTTGTTGTGCAGACAGTATATATGAAGTTCTATCATTTTCGTTTTCCTGAGACAGAAGGCTGGGCTTGCAAAAATCCTTTCTAGAGAAAAAACTTTTTAAACCATTTCTGGCTCCTTTTGAAAATGCTTAATGGCTGCCATGCTATGCCACAGGTCCATAAATGAAAATGGGGGATATTTACTAAAACTGGAGCACTTAGAATCGGGTGCAGTTGTGCATGGTAGCCAATCAGCTTCTAACTTCAGCTTGTTCAGTTAAAATGATTGTAAGGGTAATTTTTTTTTTTTTTTTTAAATAACAAACACGTCATACTTACCTCCACTGTGCAGCTCGTTTTGCACAGAGTGGCCCAGAACCTCCTCTTCTGGGGTGCCCCAGCGGCTCTCACAGTTCCTCCCCACATCTGATAACCCCCACGGAGAAGTGCTTCCCCAAGGGGGTTACCTTGCAGGCGCGCTTCCTAGTCCAGCATTTGGCGTCAATAGAGGCCGAATGCAGGACTCGGCCCCTCCCTCCGGAGCTCTCGTCATTGGATTTGATTGACAGCAGCGGGAGCCAATGGCTGCACTGCTATCAATCCAATCAAGAGCCAAGAACTCCGGGCAGAGAGACAGCACACCCCCGCCGGTTCAAGTTCGAAGGCTCAGGTAAGTTAAACGGGGGGCTGGGGGGGGTTTTGCACTCTCCTATTTTATTAAATAACCCCCACTATATCTGCCTATTAGCATAGCTCCCAACTGTCCATGATTTCGAGGGACTGTCCCTGATTTGGAACAAAGTCCCCCTTTCCTCCTCATTTGTCTCTCATTTTGGTCTAATCTATATAATTGTATATAAAATGCACTTTTTAGCTTTCAAAAAGTGTTTCCTGGTGCTAAAACTTTCATCCAATTTCTAAATGTTTGCATTTGTAAAGTTCCAAAAGCCATTTTAAAGGAATAGTAGTGGTAAAAAAGCACTTGTGGGTTTAACCAATTATTTTGTTTTGTACAATTCTCCTTTAAGGGTGTGTGCCCTATGCCTACATACTTTTGTTAATGGGTGTCCCTGGTTCCCATCTCAGAAAGTTGGGAGGTATGTATTAGGCCCCATACACACACTACTGTCTAGGTCCACTACATCCCTCCTGGAATTTTAGTGCACCTGGGATGGAGAGCTGCGTTTCGGACCTTCATTACTGAACATACAGAACCCTAAATGCGGGTACCATGGGGGTTCAGCCCCGTCCAGCCACAGCCTGCCATAGGCAGCTGGACTGGATGCTGTGCCTCTCCTTCCTGTCCACGCTAAAATGGTGGGGGGATGTACTGCACCTAGACAGCGCAGCATGCAAAGGGCCCTATGCTGATCTATGGCCGTCAGTTCTTTTACGTGCTGACCTGCAATAATTCAGCAATACCTGCGAACCCTGCAATAAATCTTGATCTGCATACTTATCCCAGGTTAGCGACTCTAAAAGTGCCTAACTAGGTAAAAGTACCTAACTATTGGGTCAAAATGGTGAGTCTCATAATTCCCTATTGTAGGTTTTCTTAAAGGTCTTGTGTATATGGGCGCATGAGGTTGTGCATCTAAATTGTAGACTTATTTCCACGCCCAGAAGACATAGCTGCACTGTACAGCCACCCATAATGATGAATGGCTGTATGCTAGCTGTATATAGTTATGCTCAATATTTGCATAAACATGCACTTGTGGGTAAATCCATGGACGCACACTAGCTGCATCCAGGGATTCATATCTGCGCATGTGTTTATGCAAGTATTGCGCATACCCGCATGCATCTACAGCCATTTATTACTATGGGTAGCTGTATGCTGCAGCTGTGTCTCCTGGGTAGGGATGAGCTTTGTGTTCGACTCGAACATTGGCTGTTCGTCCGTTCGGCGAAATCCGAACTCTTGGTCCGTTCGCGCCAAAATTTGTGTGGCGCGCACGGCCCACAATGCACTGCGATGGCGCAGTGCATTGCTGGCTCATGATTGGCCAAGCATGCACTGTGACCCCGCATGCTTGGCCAATCGCAGCGCCAGCAGCGAGGAGAGCCATGATTGGCCACAGGCAGGATGCCTGTGGCCAATCATAGCTCAGGCTGTGTAGTGCACGCCCCACACTATATAAGGCCGCCTTTGAGGCGGCCTCGTGTAGTGTGTTGGCATCTGAAGCAGTGGGTGTTCTGTGTACCTTCAACACAGTTACACACCGATCGTTTTTGGCTGATTTCCTATCTTGCTCTTGTGTAG
Source organism: Lithobates pipiens (assembly GCF_037356315.1). Classification (NCBI taxonomy): domain Eukaryota; kingdom Metazoa; phylum Chordata; class Amphibia; order Anura; family Ranidae; genus Lithobates; species Lithobates pipiens. The sequence continues at coordinate 542,440,792 of NW_027507758.1, forward strand.
TGGTTATTGTCTGTGCCCTGACCGCAGTTTACACCACTATATTCACCTCACCTATATAGCTAGTGATCTATCTTTAATAATAGAGCTTGCAGTCAGTAGTGTTAGGAGATAGTGCGTGCTGTCTGCGTGCTCTGTACCCAGTACATACCGCTATAATCCACCTACATAGCTGTTCTCTATTTGAGCCCAATTGCCATCTGTAGGAGTTATTGGAAGTTGTGTGTGCCTCCAGCACAGCACAGTATACATCTGTATATACCCCTTTATCTCTGCTGTTTTCTGGTTATTGTCTGCGTGCCCTGACCGCAGTATACACCGCGATATTCACCTCAGCCTAAGGCCCAATTTTTCTGCCCCTGTTTAACAGGAGCGTTTAAGTACAATTTTTGATGCAATGCTTTGCAGCAGGGCTAATTCCAGCAAAAAAACTAGAGTATATGGAAGAGGTTGCAGTGTGGTGGCACCAGCAGCAGTGCCTAAGGCCACATTTTTCTGCCCCTGTTTAACAGGGACATGTAATTACAATTCTTGATATAATATTTCACAGGAGGGCCCCTTTCTGTGCCCACCCAGTGTAACGGTGAGGACTTATAGTGTTGTGGCACCAGCACCACAACCACCAAAGGTCAATTTTTCTACCACTGTTCAACAATGGCATGTAATTACAATTCTTGATATAATCGTTCACAGCAGGGCGCTCCAGCGCCCACCAAGAGTCACTTTCAGGGCATACAATGTTGTGGCAAAACCAACACCTTGTTCCGCCATTTCTGCAGAGCATATAGGGCAGGCCCCTACTTTCAAACATCTGTAAGTTACTGGGCCATCTACCAGGGGAACCCCTAGACCAGTGATGGCGAACCTTGGCACCCCAGATGTTTTGGAACTACATTTCCCATGATGCTCCACTACACTGCAGAGTGCAGGAGCATCATGGGAAATGTAGTTCCAAAACATCTGGAGTGCCAAGGTTCGCCATCACTGCCCTAGACTTACAACGAGGAAAACAGGAGGTAACGGTAAGCCCAAATCTAACCAGCAGCTCCTTTGGGGGTTAGTGCTACATTGCTGTCTGTGTCCTTATTAGGGAGATCCACCCTCCCTATTCGTACTGTTTACCTTTATCATTGAAAGTGAAAGTAAAAGAAAATTCCAAATCTGGGGTTGTCCCCAGAAAAGTAACAGAAGGAAAATCTTTCAATGGGAACACTAGTTCTGGTGTCCTGGGCGTCCCCAGGGAATTCCCTTTATTTTCAGGGTTTTCCTCTCACTTCCTGTTTGGCTATGGGACAGGAATTGAAGGGAAATCTCCAGAACGGGACGCAGATGGAGAATAAAAATCTGACAGTGGTTATAACCCTCCCTTGCTCTAAAAAAAAATGAAAATAAAACGTTTTGCCTATAGTTCTATTTTAAAATACTGCTTCCATTCATACTCTTACAATTGCCATAGTCGGCTTCTCATGACCAACCGACCTCTAGGTGGATTCCCCTTCGAATATTTACACAGGGCCCTTTTAACCAGTATGCCTCACACTGGCAGAGGCAGGGCTGGCACTACCTCTCTGTCAATAGTGCATCCCACTCACTACTCTGGGGACCTCTAGCAGCTTCCCATGCACCTACACTACCTACTTTTGACTATAGGGTTTCCACCTATAACTATAGCGACATCTAGTGACCAATTTAGAGGACTACACCAGGCACCTCTTTCTCCTTAAGCTACAGCTCTTGCAGCAAGAGCAGAGGTGGGAAGATGCTTCCTAAATACCGTCTGTCAGAAAGCGCTTTTTGGCATGCAACATTCCCCCCAGAGGCATGACATCAGCGCTCACCCTCACAATGTTAACCCCTTCCACTACAATCCGTTAGCACATTTTACATAACGTAACGTGCATTGCATTAGCAGCCTATTCATGTTAATTTGCTCCCTTATGGATCAAAATTGCACAAATGACCAATTATGTCGTTGGTAAGGTTCGATAAAAGAAGAAATTCTCAATTTCACTCATTGAGCTTTTTTTCTTCCTTATTTAATTTATTTGTTAAAGAGGGTGTATTTGGAGTAGTACAGTTTATTTAATTTAGTTTTCTTTGTATTTGTGTATTTTCTATGTAGATTTAATCATTTTTTATACTACTTTTTTCGCTGTCTGTATTTACTTCCAGGTCCAAGTTGGCTAGTTGGAATGAGTTTTTATAAGCCTTAGGAGCCTCAGAAGCCATTTAAAGCCGATTAAACACTTCACAACCCCCTTAATTTCCCCTCCTAAATTTTTTATGAAGTTTCTGGGAAATTAAAATGGTCAAATTCATTCATCATTTATGACCACCAGAGCTATTCTAATCAATTATTCTATTACTTAGAATCAAAGTAGCAATAAATATCTGTTTTCTCCATTACAGACAACCTTATTTGCTACTAAGTACATTCCTGTGGCTAGACAAGTATAGCTCCATAAAGAAAACTCCTATATAAAGGCAGAACACTGATAGAAGTCTCTCTCATTCAGGAATGTCATACTTATTTCGCCTCCAGCCATTGGTGTTAGATTCCAAAAAACACAAGAACATTTCTGTTATTTTAAGAGATTTACAAGGAAAATGTAGCCGTGATTAATGAGAAAAAATATTGTGTCTATTAAAATAGAAGAGAAGCCAGATTAATTAGTATTTGATTGCTTCAATCTTAGAAACAGTCATTAAAAACAAGGGAACAAAGAGTGGTGTTGGCATAAAGCCTGTGCTACTCTTCTAACTTGAGAAAACAGAGTATATCTTGCTCCCAATGAAAGCTAAACTCTGGGAAAAAGCCATTTTGAAAATGTTCTGGACTACTAAAGGTTAAGTCCATCAAGATGAAAGCTACCTCATAGACTTATCTCTTTAATTTACAATTTACATTTTTACATCTCTTCCAAGCTTTACATTTTTACGGCCTCCTCAGAAGCTTAGCTCTTGCTCTCTGATGCTGTACCATCTGGTCTCAGCTTGAGCAGCTGCAGAAACACATGCAGCCACTGTGCCCGTCCCTCCTCTCCTCCTGCCCCATCGCAGAGATCTTTCTGGTCAGATTTGTTGGTTTTAAAGTGTTACTAAACCCACAACAGTAAAATCAGTGTGTATATGCAGTAAAGCATGTTTTTTTTTTCACAGTGGTTAATCCTGCGCATTGTGTAAAAAGGCTGTTTGATCCTGTCTTCTCTGATCTTCCCCTTCTTCCACTGTCCCTATTGCTCAATAGTACAGAGCCTTGGGACAAGCTGCATATGCTCAGTTTGGTGTGTATTGCTAGAGAGTTTTTTTTTTTTCTAGAAGGGTGCATGTGATCAGCACTGTCCACACATAGATTTAGGGGTCGTGCAGCCTCATAGGACAGTCAGAGGAGAATGAAAAATACAAGCTACAAGCTTTAACCAGTGCTCATCTGGACACTGATAGAAGCCACAAAACTGCTGTATACTGCTGATGAGAAAAGGTATTTAGTGGTATATATTTACTAAAAAAACAAAATTGCATTTCTTTGTACTGTGGGAGACCAGATATGGTGCATGCAGGGTCCCGAATTTGGTAACAATTTAAATAAAACAAACAAGAGCATTGCAGATACAAGGAAAGGTACATAGAGGGACAGTGTTGTGCCCATTGTGGCATATAAGTGTTCATACAAAGCTACATGTAACAATAACAAGCATTTTGGAAGCTGGGAAAACTAACCTAATTCTGCTATGGAGGACAATGGAGGGTACCTCAAGGAGCAAATAAGTCTGACAGGTGGTGAGGCTGCAAAAATGGCATGTTAAGTAGGAACCAGCAACGATACTAACAGGTGGAGAGAGAGTAGTAGAGTGCAAAAACAAAGGGATAAGAGAAAGAGATAAAGAAGAAAGAAAAGAGGATAAAGATATAGGCAGGGAAAGGGGTGAAAGAGAAAATGATAGTTCTCCAATGGCATAGGATCTATATTTATGCAGCAGGCTAAAAAACAGCAGGTAAGAAAAGGCTTTATCAAGACAATAGTAATGAGTCATCAAAGTAAGGTGGCCCATCACAGAGATCTTTGTGTATGTGAACTCATTCACAAATTACAAAGGCTCCTGTGAATGGGCAGCAGAGGAGAGGGGTGGGCAGAGATGTTATATGTTAGAAGGCAGCATCTCTCCTGTCAGAGCTCCAGAAGTGTAGGGATATAGCTTTACTACCTGAGCTCTTTAAACTGTCAGATTTAAATTAAAGAGATAAGTTCATGAGGTGGGATGCACCTTGTCAGACAGATTGGCTGAATTCTTGCAGTTCAGCAATAACAAAGGGGGCACAAACCTCTTTGTTAGTTAGGAGTGATCTGATCTCTTTGCCATGTCTGCACCAGACAAGGCATAGACCAGGGGTCTCCAAACTTTCTAAACAAAGGGCCAGTTTACTGTCCTTCAGACTTTAGGAGGGTTGGACTGTGGCCATTGGAAGTAGAAAAGGCCCCAAAATCAGTGGTAAAAAATAATGCCTCATCTTTGGTGTCAGCGGGAGAATTTGTCTTTCATCATTGGTGTCATTGGGCCCCATTGTTTTGTGTCGTTGGGAGAAATTGTGCCCCATCATTGGTGTCATTGGGAAGAATTGTGTGCCAACATTGGTTGGGAGGAATTGGGCCCCTTCGTTGGAGTCACTAGGAGGATTTTTGTCCCTTCATTGTTGTCAGAGGGGGGAACTATGCCCCAATATTGGTATCAGTGGATGAAATCATGCCTCAAGGGTCAAATAAAACAAGCAAAGGAGACCACAGGCATAGACAGTAAAGGAGCTGGAGCTACTTGCTATTGCTCCCTTTGACTTCCCTTCACTGTTCCTCCCCCCTTTCTCAACCGAAAAGAGGAAGGCTGTTAACCCTGTATTTGCTGGTGTTAAAAGCCATGTATATAGGCAGGCATGACATGCAATGAGGAAGTGGTCGCAAACAGGCTGTAGGAGATCAACTCAATTGAGATACAAAAGTGAATGAAACAAATGCAAAAGCCGTATTTTCTAAAAGATAAAAAAAATGCACTTGTTTATGATACATGGTGGTTTAGCAAACTAGACCAGTTAGGGTGTAGATCTACCATAGGGTAAGGGACAAAGCAATGAATGCAACTGTTGGAGACTTAACCACTGTTATTATGAAAAGGCTGAAAGGTTCACCTGCATTGAATATTCAGTAAATGGCAGATTGACTACTTTATAAATAAGCCCCTAAGTGTTAGGAGAGATGTCAAGAATGTATTTTAGGCTTTAGTTCAATAAGCCCGTTTTTATTTGAATTTTAAAAATAAATGTGGCTATCCTAGCCAGTCCCAGCAGTATATTTGAACTCTTTGTTACATGCAAAGACTGATCTCAGGAAACCGTGTCGCTGAACTTCCTGTTCGCAACAATGGGACAAAGTGTCTAGGGAGCAGATATAAAAACCCATATCCTGCCTAGAAACCAATGTATTCCATGTGTTACTATAAAAACACTCTCGTCTCTGTTAGTTTAGCAATTTGAACAATGCACTCTGAGCTTGTTGGGTAGAATACAAAATCCTCTTCAAATGTCCCAGATCTAAATGTTTTCTCAGTGCCACAAGTACTGTTGAGTATTTGTGTATATAGCTTATCAGCACGCTTGTGACTGGATGGATAGCTCGTCACTGTAGGTTAAAGTCTCACTGTGCGTGACATTTTATGATGTCAAACGTGTGCAACCACAGGGGTCAGCTGGTAAGAGAACAACGTGTAATCAATTGGTTTCAGTGGCATGTTTTGCTCTGTAATGTATAACTCCAAGGACAAATCCTATCAGGAAACCCTGATAAATATTACGTGCATCTAATTGCATGCACTGCATAACCATTATGTGATTAAAAAAATTTAATATATATATAAATGTTCAATGAATGTCTCCTTGTTGGAACCTGCATCCAAGGTCCTTACTAGATGGTTCCGTCCAAGATTTCCTATCTTAATCCCTCATACCCTAGTACCTGATTTAGAAGTTGTAAGAGAATCTTTGTGGTTGACTAGATTTGGTGCCTGGAGCACAAGTCCGCTCCTGTCCTACTAGAACACTGTCCTCCTCTGGTGAGGCTGAACCCACCACCATCTTGTGCCCCACTCCATGCCACAGGCCTCCACACAACATTCTCCTTCATTGACCTTTATATCCCCAAGCAAGGAATGTCCAAACAAGAAGTTTTGCAGCTCCTTTTTGGCGGTATTCAGGAAACAGTATAAAGTCACACAAGGAGTCACTTAACATTACACAGTCAATCACATTTAGTGGATCAGTAGTAGTCACAAGGGAAAGCATGTGCAGCACCTGAGTAGCTATCTCACGTAGGCCCCTTTCACACTGGGGCGGTGGGTGCGTTTGGCGGTAAAGCGCCGCTAAAACCTTAAAACTGCGAATAGCACTTTACCGTCAATTTCACGGTGCTATTTGGCCGATAGCGGGGTGCTTTTCCCCCCCGCTAGTGGCCGAGAAAGGCTTAAAAACACCCACAAAGCACTGCTGCAGCGCTTTGCCGGCGGTATAGACACCGCTCCTTCACCGAGCTAGCATGACTTTTTTTAGCGTCCTGCCAGCGCGAGGGCTTTCACATTGGAGACACAGGAGGGGCTCTTTCAGGGCGCTTTGAAGGCGCTATTTTTAGCACTGTATCGCCTGCAAAGTGCCCCAGTGTGAAAGGGGTCATACAGTCTCTCCTCTGCCCATGGTCATTAGTACGCACAGGACTCTCTCTGCTCTCTGAAGTCACTTCCTCGTTAGGTACATCTCTCCTGGAAACCCTCCAGGGTAGCAGCCTCATACAGGGATCTTCAGCCTAGCCTAAAAGGCCTTTTGCTAACCAACCTAAACCCTACCTACATATATGACAGAAGGACTACAGCTAGCTCCTCCTGAGTACAGGTCATTCCACCCAGCCTTTTGCCCTGTCCAGGGCCCACTTGTACTCTCTACATCCTCATAGGCTTGGGGTGTTCAGCTCCCATGCCCCAAGACTGACTGTGACCCTCCCTACCTGACATATATGGGTGCTGCCTCACCCCTGACATCATTGTAGGAGAGTTCTACCTAAAAGCAGCCTAGCACCTTTTGACCTTACTTACTGTAACCATGTACTATTCTGGTACAGAGCCACCTAGTGACAAAGTAGCTAACTGCACCTGCCTACATGATGAGGATCATGTAATGCGTATATGGTGACCCTATTCTTTGGTCTAGGATTTACAGATTACTCTCTGCACTATTTCATACTTTACTTTTATCTGTTACTTTTATCTGTTATAGATTGCAGTGTGTACCAGAGGAACATGGTGGACTTTAAGTGTATCTACACCCAAAACCAAAAATTTAATATATTGCAGCTTACTAGTACTTGGTGTGGTGATTATATATATTTTTTTTTCCAGCTTTTGCTTTATTTTAACATGGTGAACCTACTGGTTTAATGTAAAAAATGGTTAATGTATGCTTAATACAGCCATCACATCTAAGAACTATAAGCTGCAACATTACATTTTTTGCTCTTGGGTTTAGTTAGCCTTTCATTTTTTTAGTGGCTAAGCAGAGTATAGCTTATTCATGGAAAAACAGACCATTACTTATGGAAAGTTTTGACAGTGTGTTCACGTGTTCCTAGCCAATGAGCGACTGTCTAGCATTCTAATGGTCTCTCACGACAATTGTCAGGATTTGGATGCCTTTGCTCACCTCATTAACCCGCCTACCCTGGAACTAACAATACTGACCCTAAAATAAGGAGTTGTACACCTTAAGGATTACTTGTGGGTCCCTACCTCTCGAACCCCTCTTTTTATTCCTTCTCAACTTTTTTCTTCTACTGCCTATACCTTTCCAATAAGTTACCTTTATATTCTTCTTTCACAAACCCATAGAGGGGGATTCCTTTGTGGTGACTTGCATTGATCCAGTGTGGAAAAACACTACCGCAGATAGTAAGAATGGGCCCTAACAACTGTTGCAATATCATATCAGATACAGGAAGTGCATTTTTTTTTCCAATTAGCTGACTTAGACTTAGTAGACCTGCAGCTGGGGGGTAGTAAAAAGCAGGTGGTTGTGCTGAAGTTTTACCACCCTCTGAAGGCCCATCTTACCTGATTATGACACTTTGCTTTATGGCTTCGGCAAGATTTACACCAACTGTCTGTTGAACAAGACCCATTGAAGTGAATAGGGCTGCGCTGCTTGCAGTTGGGGAAAGGTGGTGCAGGATTTACAGGCGGAAAACAGGTGGAGAGGAAGTAAAATATTGCCTCCCAGCCACCTATCAAAGCCCTTTGATAAGCAACACAATTGTAAATGAGGTCTTATAGATTTTTATCAAAGCACAAACACTACACTCAATGGCCACTTTATTAGGTTCACCCTGCTAGTACCAGGTTGGACCCCCTTTTGCCTTAAGAACTGCCTTAATTCTTCATGGCATAGATTCAACAAGGTGTTTGAAACACTCCTCAGAGATTTTGGTCCATATTGACATGATAACATCATCCAGTTGCTGCAGATTTGTCAGCTGCACATCTATGATGCAAATCTCTATGATGCAAATGATGCAAATCTCCAGTTCCACCACATCCCAAAGGTGTTCTATTGGATTGAGATCTGGTGACTGTGAAGACCATTGGAGTACAGTGATCTCATTGTCATGGTCAAGAAACCAGTGGTGAGATGATTTGAGCTGTGTGACATTATCTGCTGGAAGGAGGCATCAGAAGATGTGTACACTGTAGTCATACAGGGATGGACATGGTCAGCAACAATAACGATTCTCAATTTGTACTAAGGGACCTGAAGTGTGCCAAGAAAATATCCCCCACATCATTACACTGCCACCACCAGCCTGAACCGTTGATACAAGGCAGGATGGATCCCTGCTTTAATGTTTACGCCAAATTCTGACCCTACCATCTGAATGTCGCAGCTAAATTATTATCCCTGATTGCTGTATTAGTGTCACTGTTGATGTCAATGTCAGTTTATAAGTTCCCACCCATGTCAGTTAGTGTCATATTGTGCGCCTCACAAAAATAAATACATGAAAATTCCAGTATACTGTATATACCAGAGTTTGTAGAAGTTACAACTTTCACACAAACCAATCAAAATACACTTATTGATATTTTCTTTTACCAAAGACATGTAGAAGAATGCATTTGGCCTAAATGTTATTATTATTACAGGTACTTATATAGTGCTGTCAATTTATACAGCGCTGTACATATATGGTACATGCACATAATTTCCTGCCCCCAAGGAGCTTACAATCTAAAGGTCTAACTCACATACTAGGGCCAATATCGACAGGAGCCAATTAACCTACCAACATGTCTTTAGAGTGTTGGAGGAAACTCACGCAGAAGACTGAGGTAATGCTTCCCCCTACCTGCAGCACTGATGGTATTATCTCAGCCTAGCGAAAGTCACTGGATGGCTTCTTAATGGTAAATTTTTCTGAAGAATAAAATGCTTTATATTGTAAAATTTTTCCAGCATACTTAGCGTGAGGTCTACAAATGAAATAAATAAATACAGCAGTGAGAATACATGGCATAGTGATGTGGAATATAGCATAACAATTCCTTTAGCACATTATTCTTCTAATGCCGTGTACACACAGCCGGACTTTCTGGCAGAAAAGGTCTGACGGAATCATTTCATCGGATATTCCGATCGTGTGTGGGCTTCATCTGACTTTTTTCTTCAAAAATTCTGACGGACCTAGAAATAGAACATGTTTTAAATCTTTCCAAAGGAATCAAATCCTATCGGGAAAACTGTTCGTCTGTATGCTATTCCTACGGACCAAATATGACGCAAGGGCAGCTATTGGCTACTGGCTATTGAACTTCCTTTCCTAGTCTCGACATACGTCATCGCGTTCGAAAAACAAACGGACTTTGGTGTGATCGTGTGTAGGCAAGTCCATTCAGTCGGAACTCCGTCGGAAAGACCGTCAGAGTTTATTCTGACGAAAAGTCCGGTCGCATGTACGCGGCATAAGTCTTATGCCGCGTACACGTGATCAGAATTCCGGCCAGAAAAAGACAGATGAGAGCTTTTCATCGGAAAATGTGACCGTGTGTATGCTCCATTGGAATTTAGCTGTCCGAATTTCCGCCAGCCAAAAATTGATAGCATGTTCTCAATTTTCCCGATGGAAAAACTTTCTATCGGAAATTCCGATCATGTGTATGCAATTCCGACACGCCAAACATCACGCATGCTCAGATTCAATTACGAGACAGAAGCTATTGGCTAGTGGCTATTGAACTTCCTTTTTCTAGTCCCGTCGTACCTGTTGTACGTCACCGTGTTATAAACGATCGGAATTTGGTGTGACCATGTGTAGGCAAGACAGCTTGAGCCGAATTCCGCTGGAATTCCATCGGGAAAACCATCAGAGCTTTTTCCGACGAGAATTCCGATCGTGTGTACACGGCATTACAGATGTTTTCCTGTAACTTTCCAGAACTCAGAACTGAAGAAATGTTCCTTTGTTTTATGTTTAGGACAATGTTATAATGCGGTGCGACTCTCCTGCTTGGGCTTCCCCACACCTGCCTCCCCGTCACTGTACTTTGATCACCCCCCCCCCCCCCCAGGAGGAAGGACATTCCTACAGCATAACGTATTATTGTTCCTCTATGTGTAAGAATATTCTCATCCTGATGTCACCAGGAAACCACCAGCCAACCTGTGTAGTAACAACAAACACAAATAAATGCAACCTGTTGCTACCAGCATAACCAGTGCTATCCAATGTAATCTGGACACACGTAAAAAAAAAAAAGTCATACAGTTTACACACTCATTAAATAAACTAATTGTTAAACTGTGGAATGTATTAAAGAGACAATGCAACCAACTTAAAGCCCAATTCAAAAGATGTGTTGGATAAAAGCACAAAAAAATCAAGTTGTTTTAATATTTACTTGCAGTGGTTTTCCTTTCTGTAACTGCTCCCAGCACAGGGACTGCACTGTCACCAACAGCTCCCAGATTGCAAACTGAGGGCAGAAATCCCAATTGCATCAGAAAGTCTGCCTCTATCACCCAGTGATAGCAGTACAGAGGGCACAAAATCTCACCTATGCTACTGGGCAGGGCTGTCTAAATGCATGGGCACCGCCCAGGGACCCTATGATAATCTTGCATTACATAATTTTTGCCAACTGTCCCAAATTTGCTGGGACAGTCATCGTTTTTACTAAGCTGTCCTGGGATGGCCCAGAAATCTGTACTGTGCCATCCTGATCCCAGCATTGTGCCCTCCTAATTCCCCCCCACGTACTGAGCTCTGCTGCCTCCCCCTCTCTCTGTGCTGTGCCCTTTGTGCTGATTAGTCTTTGATTTATGACATGTTTTCTTATTGTTTAAAATTAATTTTATTAAAAGTACTAATAAAAATACAGTATGTTTAATCCAGCTTTGTATACTTTTTTTTTAAGAGCAGGTGGGTAAATTGGGGCAAGCTGGTAGGGGCCCCAGTGCATTACTTTGCCAAGGGGCCCATGAATGAATGAATGAATGAAATACTTATATAGCGCACAATGCGAACTGAATCGCCTCTAGCTGGAAGGGGTTAGACTGGCTTTTCAGAATAACAAAGACCATCATTTAAAGTGGGAATGAAAGATGTTTTGTGTTGTAATACTTTTGGTAATTAAAGTAAAACTGAAGGGACATTTTTTCCATTTTGGATAGAGTAGGAGATGTTATACCCCCTGTCAATTGTTTTTGCTATCTGTTTCCCATTGGCAAAATTCTTCTTCACTCTCTGTCCAATACCCAAAACAGGAAGTGAAAGGCAATCTCTCCAAAATTAAGGAAATCCTTGGTTGTCACCAGGGTCGCCAGAACGAATGTCACCACTGGAAGATTTCCCTTTTTTCCTGTCCTGCTGACCATACAAAATTTGGTGTAGTGCCCTGGAGTTTAGGCAGGGACCTCCTCGCAAATTTACCTGCCAGGAGTAGTTATCCTGGTCAATTGTTAGAGATCTATTGATTTTTCCCTAAGTTTGGCCTTGTTGCACTTTTCTCTTCTACCACTAGGTGGCCGGGAACAAGGTGGTACTAGACATGAGAAGTGCAACCCAAGGTCAAGTTATGGGTATATGGGGTATCTCAGCCAATGGGCAGGGGTTTTCTTGAATCCCTTGGCCTGCTGGGAGAACCTATATATTTGGGTGGAGTCAGGTAAGCTACGTTTTGTGCCACCTGGACGGCTGTCTAGGTGGACGTGTGTCATGCACCCCGGGCTGCTAGGCCAGAGATTGGGCCTATCCCGGGGGCATCTGGCTGCTAGACCACCTCTCCAGAAGTAAGAGAGCAACGCAGGGTTGGGATTGCGGCTTGCTGTCTAACCAGAAGTGACGGTTCTGCCGGAGAACCTGTCAATGGTCGGAGGTAGAAGGCAAGCTGTTGACACAATGGGGCCAACCACCTTATTACCAGGGACCACAATGAGTAACTGAAGCAGGTCCCAGAGAAACATTCTCACCAAACGGCCACGGTGGAGAATCTGGAAACTTCAGGCGGTGATCAAGTCAGGGACCCAACCAGCTGAGGTGATGCTTGCAGAGCAGCCTTGTGTGCCAAGCTAGGGACTGAGCCGGTCAGCAGGGGTGAAGCTTGAGAAGTATCTGGAGTGCCAAGCTAGGGACCCAGCAGAGAAGCGTTGGTGACGCTTGAGGGAGATACTACCACAAAGATTGGAGGAGCTCAAGGGATTCAGAGTCAGTGAATCAGAGGGTCTAGTGAAGGACCGGGAGCTCAGTGTTGAAGTACAAGGAGTAGTTGTAGTGAAGCTGAAGGAACTGTTATGTTTGAGTTAGGAACTGTTAAAGACTGTTGCCATAGGAGACAGCATTTCTGCATTTGCAGATGTGGCACCTTGCTGGGGCCTTTCCCTGCACGGCTGTCCTCCTATTGAAGTCTTGGAGTCTGCCAATTGAATTTACAACTACTTAAGGGTGTCATGGCCCTAACCCTCTTTCCCCCAAAAATACAAAAAGGAATGTTAAGAGAAATACAACCTCTTTTACATCCAAGAAGTGTCTGGCGCCCAATAACTTTGTCCACCTTGCACCCACTATGCCTCACAACCCACCACATACAGAAGGATTTCAGTTATCTTTGGCCTGGAAAGTTCCCATTAGACTGGACAAAGTCAGAGGCCTTGCTACATTGGTATCACTGTTGGGCATAATCGTCAAATAGAGGACAAATAGAGAGGATGAATCTCCCTAATCGGCACACAGACAGCAATAAAATCTTGACAGGTCCAGATCCCCCTCCACCCCATCCAACGCGTTACTTACCTAACGAAGGGGCCCTGCGTGCCTCCGAAAAACACTGCCTTATGCGTACTATGTGACCATGAAAATAAAGCTTTGGACCCTTCTTGAGGAATCCTTGGTGTGCTGGTGACATTTCTTCACTTGAATGTCTAGGGTTCCCAGCCTGTGGTCAATACAGCACCCATTATTACTGAATAGCAACCCCTTCCTAGCCAGTGTAATTAATATAGTGACAGTGCATATTTTTAGCACCGATCACTGTATTAGTGTCACTGGTTCCCAAAAAAAGTGTCAGTTAGGGTCCAATTTGTCGGCCACAATATCGCAGTCCCGTAGTAAAACTGCTTATTGGGATTTTTTTTTTACTAACAATATGTAGCATATATTGGCCTAAATTGATGAAGAAATTCGATTTATTTACATTTTTTATGGGATATGTTTTATAGCAGAAAGTAAAAACTAGTTTTTCTTCAAAATTGTTGGTCTTCTATAGCACAAAAAATAAAAAATGCAGAGGTGATCAAATAGCACAAAAAGAAAGCTCTATTTGTAGGAAAAAAAGGACATATATTATATTTGGGTAATTTTTCTGTTAAAGTAACGCAGTGCCGTCTTGCAAAAAATGGTCTGGTCATGAAGGGGGGTAAACCTTCATGAGCTGGTTAAATTATACATTTTTAAAGAGGTCTATATATCAGATCAAAAAGGGGGGCAACTGAGGAAGTAAGTGGAACTATGGCAGAGTGCATAACAGTGCCTCTAGTGGGCAAAGTACACAGTTATAGAAAACATGCCTGTAGTTATCAAGAGATGCCATTAAAGCGGAGCTCCACCCTAAAGTGGAGCTTCCGCTCATTGGAACCCTCCCCCCCTCCGGCGCCACAATTGGCACCTTTCAGGGGGGAGGGGGGTGCAGATACCTGTACAGTACAGGTATCTGCACCCACTTCCGGCATAGATATCCACAGAATCTGCGGATATTTACGCCACTTCCCGCGGGTCCCCCGCTGTCTGCTGGGAAACACATGGATCCCTTGCTGGCTTTTTTTTTTTTTTAAATGGCGGAACTCTGCTTTAAGTAATTGGCATGGAATTAAAAAAAAAATTGTAATCAAAATATTTAAAATAATGCAACTTTCCGAATTCTTACAAGTATGTTCTTACAAATCCCCAACAACACAATATACATCTTTTCTAGTTTAAAGGCAGACTCATGATCCAGCTGACATTCCAGATTAATGTTAGATTAGATGTTAATTATATTTACTGCTTAATTTAATGAACTGTTGCTTTGTTTTACGTACTAGTTGTTCTGCATTTCGTAAGCTTGCACAGAAATGTACAACAGAAACATATTTTGTGGCTGAAGAAGAACAGAGGCACTCCACAAGTGGAAGACATGCAGAACATTGTGTTAGGGATCTGGACTCTTCACACTTTATCTTCTGACGTGCCGTATTACAATCTGCGCACTTACTGAACAGCTAATGATTGAAAGCCCAGCCTCCAACTTCCTTGGAATACAAAATATGGATCTCCCAAGACCACTCTCGCTAGGAGTAAAAAATATTTTTTCTTCTAGGTAATTGTTCATATGCCAGCCACCTAAGTGACCATATTATTTTTATTCTATCACAACAAATAGGACAAAAAAAATAAATAAAATAAATAAAATACACAAGTAATGTACTGAGGTTTTAAACATGTTTTATTGTGTTACTTTTTTGTAAAATATATTATTGCAACACAAGCTATTTTGTAATTTGATGTTATTATTTATTCTGTAATCAACCATGATTTTCCAAAACGAATGAAACACACAAGTTATCTTGCAACTATGCTGGATTTCCCGGGGTTCTTTCATCAATACTTTTGCAGTTCACTCACTGCTTTATCCAGAAGTTTACATAGAGCTTGACATCAAATTGAAGCTATGCCCAGTTAGGTACTTGGCAAAACAATGGCTGAATCTCTTAAAGAAGTAGATCTTCTCAGTCAGGTTGAAGTGATTATGATTCTCATGTAGCACCCTCTAGAAGTGTGCTAAAGTTAGTATAGGTTTGCTGTTAGTGTAGGCAATATATGGTTGGCTCAGGGATAAACCTGAGCTGTGTAATCTGGGACAGGGTTACTTTAGTTCAGAGCTGGGTGGCTCATCCTAGCAGGTTTTCTGGGACATTAGAGAATGTTCTAGACATAGTGGGTGGAGGTTAGGAGGAATTGATTGGAAAATTTATGATGACCTCAGCCAATCTCCAGTAAAAGGACTGGCAGAGGGCAGGCCACCTCATAAGTAGGCATAAGTCATGTCAGCAGGCCAGTTGAGTGGAAGATGGAGTGCTGAGGAGGCTGGCAGTGGCCCTTGGGAGTTCCCCCTAGTCTGGAGGGTGACCTTGGGCCTGGGGCTCGGGTGCTGGAAGGATCTTGCCAAAACACACCGAGGAAGCTTTTCCTGGAGGCACAGGAGCAAGCAGAGGACAGCAGGAGCAGGTCAGGGAGATCTCCTGAGAGTCAGTCAGGTGGACAGGTGAGTGCCAGTCTAAAAGATTTCAAGGAGAAGTTAGCCTGGAGGGCTAGTGAAAGGGGCAGCTGCATCCAGGTGGGTTGGCAGTGCCTGAAGAGGTGGTGCTGGGATCAGTAGCCACAGGAGAGATGTAATCTGGACACTGAAACCCTACTACACAACCAAGGGCCTTGGGTTCCTGCCTGTAATGGGTCATTGCTTTGGTCTGACTGACTGACTGTCAGATATTCAGTGTTCCAGCTGGTTTCTGCAAGCAAGGGAGGTCTAGAGGAAGAAGTGGAGCTGTACATAGAGACTGTATATAGGAAGAGTTGTCACTGAAGTTGTTGCTGAAGTCAAATGGGCATTCTATAAACTCCCATCCCTATCCAAGTAATTGCCCTCAATAAAACAAAAAAAAACAAAGCCACGGACGGTTCTCTGACTCAAGTGTGACTGTAAAGATTCGGTGTGCCTGGCTGTGCAGAGTGGGGATCTCAATTTGTTGCTGCTCCTTAGGGGGTACACTACTAAGCAGCTCTCCTAGTGGTGGCTGAAGATCTGGTCTTTACTCAATTAGGAACTGAGAGTGCAAAAAAAAGCACCAAATACAAAATGTATAAAGTCAAGATTCAATTTTATTTAGACTCTTATGTCATGAAAAATGAATGTGTTCGTGGAAATCAAAGTGATTTCAACATGATTTGGTACTGTTGAATACAAACAGAGGGATCCTGAGTGCTTAGTAGTAGGATTGCTCCAGATGCTGGTTAGGCTTAACACAAAGTCCAGTACAAACTTTGTTCAACGGTATCAAGCCCGATGAGGCAGGGACCCTTTGAACCCCCAAAACGCATTGGATAATATTACATAAGAATCTAAAAAAACACAAATGTGGACTTTATATGTTCTCCTTCCTTTCTGTTTCTTATTACTACATTGCAACTGATTGTATTATTATAGAAGGGAGATGTTCCTACTTAGCACTAATTTTCAGCAAACACATATGCCTAGCCAAGTCTAAAGCCCCATACACACTATCAGTTTTTCTGCTGAGTTTTTCCATCAGGTTTACCAAAACCATGTAGTGCAAGGGCCTGCCTGATTGCATACACATTGAAACTCCTATGGTTTGACCTTATATTATATGGTTTTGGTAAATCTGAAGGAAAAACTCAGCAGAAAAACTGATAGTGTGTATGGGGCTTAAAGACTGATAGAGACTTACAGAACAAAAGCAAGTAAAGAGGTGAAATAAAGCTCAACTCCAGAATGTTATGAGATCAGCACCATTCTCTAAAAGCATTGTACTGTGAGTCCAAGTCAGTGTGGCTATGAGTCCTTTTCATAGCCCGCAAGTGTGAACAAGCCCTAATGCCGCATACACACGCGGCATAACACTTCCAAAATGTTATAGTTTGTCCCAATGGTCACTTTTGCTGGAAAACTAGAACTGTGTATAAATGATTACTATCATTATACAGGATTTTTATAACTCCCAACAGTAAATTTTTATTTTATTTTGTATATTTATATATATATATATATATATATATTTTTTTTTTTCCCTTTTTATTTGTTGAACTAGAAGGACTTGTGTCTTTTTTCAACCAGGCTAAAGGAAGTTACGGTAAATAATGAATACTATTGTCACCTATATTAAATTTGCAGTTATAAGATAAGGTTACCACCCTCCCTAGGAAACATAACTTGTCTTCTAATGTTACTACTGTAATAATATATATTGTATATCTCATATTGTAAAGCGCTGCGCTAACTGTTGGCGCTATATAAATCCTGAATAATAATAATAATAATAACATTGGTAAAAAATCCCAATATTACCAGCCATTAAAATACTGGCTAGGAGCAACCTTAATTTCAGATTACAATATTTTTTGTGATAATGGTCCTTTAAATATTATAAACCTATTTAAGAAAAAATAAGTATACAAATAAAATAAATATAAAATAAAATAAAATAAATAGTACAGCCACACTTGACAAAAGCTTTTATTTTTTTCTTCCTTTCTTAAAATAATGTGATAATACCCCAGTGTATACATTATACAATAAGGGGGTCCTTTGGAGAAAAAAGGGACTGAATATCATACCCCAGACATCGGACAGGTCGCACACAGCTGCTCCTTTCCCATTATTCTACGTGCGGAGAGAAGACAATGCGCTGGGCCTGTACATTTTTCTCTCAGGTCAGCGGACAGGAATTTCAATACTGCAGCATAATTCCTCACCAGCGCTTACTATGACACATGAAGGATTTGTGTGACTAGACCAGACATTCCTACCTGCTTCAAATCAATTTTAAAGGAATATTGAGTCATGGGTTATGTCCACATGTAAGGACAAGTTTAATTCCGGAAATGTCTCAAGTAAACCAGACAGGGGCTGGCTTGGGCCACCTCTGCGTCTAGATTAATGGTTATGATGTCATAACTAAACAGAAAAACAAAGGGATAGAATGCAGAAAAAAGTTTTATTTTGAGGTAGGTATTACAAGTTAGTCCTCATTTACACTACGGCCAACATGCAGAATCCCATTCTTTTTAATTGTCAGGCACCTTACACTCTTCCTCCAAGTGGTCCCTAGCATGGTTCACTTAACCATTCCCAGGAATGTTTTGGAGCACTTACACTACACAAAAAAATCGGACAAGGGGGGAACTTTTGCAGAGGCTTGGCTAAAACTGCCAGTGTGAGCTGAACCTGTAAGGTAAATCGGATTCTCAGGAAACCAGTGAGGACTTATGCTGCTCATGCTTGCACGTATTGCACTGCTTCTTATGCCGTGCACATTGCATTGCATACTTCTGGACAAAAGGTCAACACCAGATGCACTATGATGACCCAGTGCATGTACGTGTACGGAGTAATTGGAATGAAGACTTAGTGCCCAGCAGTCTGCTTAAATGGATGTGCCACTAGGAAAAGTTGCTGAATGGCCTTTAGCTTGTTCCGTGTGTCCCGAGACCTGATGCGCTGTTCTTACTTACCTGTGTATGACCTGATCTTTCCCTGGACTTCGCCTTTGCCTCTACCTTGCTCATCCAGTTACCCTGACCCCAGCCTGTTTACCGGACTTGTCTATGCCTGTTGATTCTGCACTGCTTTGCCCAGCAGTTACCAACCTTGGCCTGTTTCTTGGACTTGCTCTGTCTGCCGATTCAGTCACTTACTGCCTGGCTGACATTGGCTGTTTTTATTTGCTTCCATCTCCTGCTCTGGTGCCAATCTGCTTCAGCATCCTATCCTGAGGACTTCAAATTCCATCTCTACACACCTAAGGAGAAGACATCACCAACCAGCTACTCTGGCACACATGTCACTTCATGCCCTTACACTATCTGTCTTCGCTTTCAGGAGTATTGGGAAAGAGATGCAAGAGATACAATGTTGCAGTCTTGATAGCACCCTTAAGCCCCATACACACTATCAGTTTTTCTGCTGAGTCTTTCCTTCAGGTTTACCAAAACTATGTAGTGCAAGGACCTGCCTGATTGCATTGACCTCATATTATATGGTTTTGGTAAATCTGAAGGAAAAACTCAGCAGAAAAACTGATAGTGTGTATGGGGCTTAAGTGGCCGATTAGTTTATATTGACTCTTTCCTAAAAGAGGGTTAATGCATACAAAGGAACCTCGTGATCTAAGGCAAGGGTCTCCAAACTTTCTAAATGAAGGGCCAGTCGATTGTCCTTCAGACTTTAGGGGGGCCGGACTGTGACCACTGGAAGTAGAACAATGTCCTGGCATCAGTGGGAGTAAACAATGCCCCATCTTTGGTGTCAGTGAGAGGAATTGTGCCCCATCGTTGGTGTCATAGGCAGGAACTGTGCCCCATTGTTGGTGTCATTAGCTGAAATTGTGCCCCTTTGTTGGTGTGGGGGGGGGAAACTATGCCTCATTTTTGGTGTCAGAAGATCAAATATTGCCCCAAGGGCCAGATAAAAGCAAGCAAAGGACCGCATCTGGCCCCCGGGCCACTGGTCTAAGGAAACAAGTCAATGAGTCAACACATCCAGCCTAATGCCTATAGCAACCATTTAGATCATTTTATTCTCCCTTTGGATTGGTTCACTTATATGTGAATTGGCTGCATTTTGAACGGCACTCGATTTGCATGACATGTGAACTGAACCGGCTTTCTATGGAGCCGGTTTCTATATGTCCGGGCTGGCTGCAGTCCACTTTTAAAGAGTCTTGTACGTTTCTCAGTCTAGTTCAGGTGCAATTTCAAGAAAACATTTGTACCTGAATCGCACCTTAACCGGTGAACGAAACCGCACCTGAGACCTTTAAGAATCGCATAGAATCCGCGGTCGGACATATGTGAACCGAACCTTAGTAAGAATGGTTTGCAAAATGCACAACATTCTTTTCTCAGAAGGCCCAATGTTTTCAAGTGTCAGTAAACCCTAAACCCCCCATTCACACACAAGTGAAAAAACGCATTTCAAAAAAGTTATTAATTGATTTTCATTTTGAGTGAAATAGAAATTTGACCCCGACGCAAAACATGACTTAGTACTTGGTGGCAAAATCATCACTGGTAATCACAGAGGTCAGACGTTTTGTTTATCAAAAGACAACTGGGCAGGGCTGACACCATTCAGTCTCCTAAAATGTTGTGTGCCGTCAACCCACATTAGGAAATTTAGGAGCTGAGTGCATTTCTAGCTGGTATTCTGTATTTGCCGGGTCTTTTAGGTTATGTCCAAGTTCTCTGGAATCGGAGAATACAAGTGCTTTTGTCTTTGTTACAAATACATCTTTCAAAGGAATTCATTTTTATTTCAGTTTTTTTTTGTTTCCTTGATTAAAATTGATGACAATGTTATGTTTTTATCTTGCTGTCCCATCTCATCACTAACACCTCTAGGTTTTGATCTTGAGGTCTCTATCCTTGCACAGCAACACAACACCGATTACATCAAATTGTACTGTACATGTATTAATAGATTCTGCCACTCAATAAATACAGCTGAAAGAATTACTTCTAATCTGACAAGCACATGTTCTGCAAAATCATTAGGTTTATCATAGAGACGTGTTAGAGATCATTTTAACAAAGAGCTAGCATCAGCTGTTTATACTGGGGTTTCAGAATAGCTGTTAAACTTGTAAAGCTAGGTATACACTGAGTTTTTTCTTGTTCAACCAGAGGGTTGAATGAAAAAAAAAAAAAAACCTCCCAAATTTCTGCACCCATACAAGCAATGTGGATGTAGGAATTTCCCCTGCCACACTATTGTATTCTGACAGCAGGAACTCCCCCCTGTCAAAATACACTGATCAGTGCTGCAGCTAATTGAAGGCTGGTCATCCAGCAGGACCATTCGACAGAAAATGTCCAAAGAAAAGGTAACTCTGCTCCAGGTGGGACCACAATCCATATACCGAGATCAGTGTTGCCAACCGTCAGGATTTTTACTGGCACCTGGGAAATGTGTGTGTGCCCCTCAGGCTTGGTGGTAAGGGGTATGTAATCAATGCTTCCGCAGCTGCTACTGAGTGCCGACAGGGGATGGAACCCGTCCTGGTTCCTGTGGGGCTTCAAAGAGCAATGGGGTGGCACCTAAAAGTCGCACATCTAGGTGTCACGTAGTGGTGAGTAGAGTGGTAACCTCAGCCTGGACTCCAAGCAGGCCACATCCCAACGCTCTTCACTGTGCCTCCAGAGGGGATCATTTGACAGAAAATGTCCAAAGAAAAGGTAACACCGCTCCAGCTGGGATCGTAATCCATATACCGAGATCAGCCAACAATCAGTATTTTTCCTGACAGCCAGTAAAAAAGCAGGCATTTTTGTCCTGCCAGTAAATGCCAGTGACAAGAAAAGGTTGCCATTAAAAATTTGGCTGTAATGCTTGGCATGCACAGTTCTGGTCCGGACCTGGCTGAGACTAGTCGGGTGTCTGCCAGTGTGTTCGGGCAGGGTGTGGGTCTGGTGGAGGCAGTGCCTGAGCATGTCATATGATGTCATGGTGTAAGGGAGCTGCGCGGAGCGGCCAGAGCCTCGTGTGCGGGTCTGCAGGATGGGAGCAAGGCAAACTGGGAGTGGGACTGTCAGTCTTGTTTGGACTGGAGTGTAATTTTTGGGTGTCGTGTCAGTATATTCCAAACTTATAGGTTGGCAACAATGACCGAGATCTCTGTAGTGGGTGCTTGCCCCAGATTGCCACCGCCACATAGTAAAATAGAAAGAGCTGGCTGCACACCACTTAACGTGATTGTAGTTTTTTTTTTTTTCCTTTAAAAATAACAAACATGTTATACTTACCTGCTGTGTGCAGTGGATTTGCACAGTCAGCCCTGATCCTTCTCTTCTCGGGTCCCTTTTCTCTGCTCCTGGCCCCTCCCTCCTGTTCAGTACCCCCACAGCAGGGAGCTTGCTATGGGGCACCCAAGCTGAGTGACAGATTCCTGTATCCATTCAGACAAGGAGCCCCAACCCAGCCCCGCCCCCTCTCTCGCGATTGGCCAGCTGACTTTGATTGACAGCAACGGGAGCCAATGGAGCCACTGCTGTGTCTCAGCCAATCAGGAAGGGGAACCTCGGATGGCAAAGACACTCGTGGATAATGCTGGACAGAGAGGGACCTCAGGTAAGTAATTAGGGGGACTGAGGGGGGCTGCTGCACACAGAAGGCTTTTTATTGTAATGCATAGAATGCATTAAGATAAAATAAGCTTCTGACATTACTTCTTTAACCACTTAAGGACCGCCTCACATACATTTACTGCGGCAGGGCAGCCCTTAAGTGCAAAATCACATACCTGTACATGATTGTCGTGCACGGCTCTTGGGCTCGGGGCTGCCAGATCCACGCTCCCGCTGTGATTGAACACAGCGAGGGCCAATCAGCCATCTGTGATCACTCTCTGGAGAGATAGAACGGCGCTCTGCCTATGTAAACAAGGCAGACCGTCGTTCTGTCAGACAGGAAGAGAGACATCTGTGATTCCTGCTATTCAGGAACACAGATGTCTCTCTTCCTTGAGTCAGTCCCTCCCCCACACAGTAAGAAAACACTCCCAGGGAACACAGTTAACCCTTTTATTGCCCCTGATGTTTACCCCTTCCCTGCCAATGTCATTTATACAGTGTCAGTGCATTTTTTTGTAGCACAGATCACTGTATTGGTGTCACTGGTCACCAAAAAGTGTCACTTAGCATTAGATTTGTCCACCGCAATGTCGCAGCCCTGCTAGAAGTAGCTGATCGCCGCCATTACTAGTAAAAACAATAAAAATAAATAAAAAGTCCATTAATCTATCCTATATCCCACGCTATAACTTTTGTGCAAAGTAATCAATATAAGTTTTTTGGGATTTTTTTTTTCTTTACCACAAATATGTAGCAGAATACAAATTGGCTTAAATTGATGAAGAAATTCGATTTAAAAATTTTTTTTTATTGAGAATGTTTTATAGCGGAATGTAAAAAATATTGTTTTTATTTTTCAAAATGTTCTTTTTTGTTTCTAGTGCAAAAAATAAAAACCGCAGAGGTGATCAAATACTACCAAAAGAAAGCTCTATTTGTGGGAAAAAAAGACATACATTATATGTGGGTTTGTCAGTTAACCCCTTCCCGCCGAGCGTACGCAGATGTGCGTACACGGCTTCCGGGGGGTATACCGGGATGATGCCCACACCTGCAGGCATCATCCTGGTACCGTTTTTTTCAGCGGGCGATTGGCTTTCCAGCCATAACAACCGAAGCGGCTAAAAGCCGCTCGGCTGTTACACCGGAGGAGCGGGAGGGGACGTCCCCCCTCCCACCGCCGCTGTTACCAGTGCTCCCGCTCGATTAGGAGCACCGATTCAAGATCCGGCGCCTCCGGCTGCCGGGGAGGAACTGGAACGAAGCCGTAATCCGCTTCTTTCCAGTATCCTAATCGTAAACACGGAAGCGACGTCATGACGTCACTTCCTGTTTACTCGGCTGCCAATGGCGCCGGTTTTAAAAATATATACGGTATTCAGAATCGCCGTTTTCGGCGATCTGAATACATTGAAGTGTAAAGGAGGGATGGGGGGTCTTTTAGACCCCCCATCCCTCCATAAAGAGTACCTGTCACCACCTATTACTGTCACAAGGGATGTTTACATTCCTTGTGACAGCAAAAAAACAATTTATTCATTTTCAAATAAAATTAATAAATACATTTTTTTAAAGCGCCCGCCGTCCCCGCGAGCTCGCAAAGCAAAGAAAACGCATACGGAAGTCGCGAACGGTGTTCAAATCACACATGTGAGGTATCACCGCGATCATCAGAGCGAGAGCAATAATTCTAGCACTAGACCTCCTCTGCAACGCTAACCTGGTAACCGTAAAAAAAAAATTAAAGCGTCACCTATTGAGATTTTTAGGTACCGTACTTTGTCGTCAATCCACGAGTGCGCGCAATTATAAAGTGTGACATGTTTGGTATCTATTTACTCGGTGTAACATTATCTTTCACATTATGCAAAAAAATTGGGCTAATTTTACTGTTTCGTTATTTTTTAATTCATGAAAGTGTCCCTTTTCCCAAAAAGTTGTGTTTAAAACACAGCTGCGCAAATACCGTGTGACATAAAATATTGCAACAATCGCCGTTTTATTCTCTAGAGTCTCTGCTAAAAAAATATATATAATGTTTGAGGGTTCCAAGTAATTTTCTAGCAAAAAATATGGATTTTAACTTGTAAATACCAAATTCCAAAAATAGGCTTAGTCATGAAAGGGTTAAAGCAAGGGCAGCATCGCAAAAAATTGGCAGGTCAGGAAGGGGGTAAAACCTTCTGGAGCTGAAGTGGTTAAATTAAGATGCTCAAACTTTATTGCATGTATCACACAGGGACAACATAAATGACACTGGATCTGCAATGGTTAACGCGTTTCACACATGTCTCATTGCTTATTCATAATGTTATCTTTATTTAAGTGGTGTGGGGACAACTCTTTCTATTTCATCTTTCAACAGAAGCCGGTCTAACAACAAGCTTACGTTGAATAGAGAGGGGTACACATGGATCCAAATCTCTGCTGAACCAGATGAATTTTGATATGTGTATAACTAACTTAAGGCTGTCCACAGATAGATCAGCCAGCAGACTTGCTAAAAAAACAAAAAAAAAACAAACAGATTCCACACATGTGAGGTGGCTGGAGGAATTCATCCCGGTTATTTATTGTATTCTGACAGCTGGAACTCCACCAGTGCCAGAATACACTGTTCAGCACTGCAGCCCATTGGCTACAGCTGCTGATCAAATGAAAATTTTCCAACATCCCGTTCACCAAAAGTTGATCATGGAGGAGTTGATGGATAGAGATTGATGGATTCAGCCGCAAAGGCAGTCTCAACCAGAATTCACTCCAGTTTATACTCCTTTCATACTGTTCACAGTGGAATGAGAGAGGTAACTGATTTCCTTTACAATACTGTATTGGCAGGTGGAGAAGACCTCACTTTCCATATGTTAGGGTCAGACAGTTCAAATTGTCACAGACTCTGACCCTATAGTGCTAGAGCAGCTAGAATGAGGGGAGCCACAAATAGGTTCCCTCTATAGTTAAACTTCATCACTAAAATCTTACATAAGCTTTAAAGAGCCACTGCCTCCAGAAGTCACGTTATCTGTTTGTTTCAGTAACAACTGTATCTTTCCATGGAATTCCTTATCTTACCCTCCCAAGAATTAATGACATCTGAGGTATATTTTGAAAGTGGTGACTGACTGGCTTGCTGATCATTCACCACTTGCCACTGGAAACCCAGTGAAAGGTCTGCCACAATTATAAGGGACATGCACTGCCAAAAAGTGTCATATATTTCAACCTACTGTTCTTAGATGTGCTGGCCAGATTAACCACTTGCCTACTGGGCGCTTTCACTCCCTTTCTGCCCAGGCCAGATTTCAGCGCTGTCACACTTTGAATGACATTTGCACAGTCATGCAACACTGTACCCATATGAAATGTTTATAATTTTTTTTAATCCCTGTTGTTTTTTTTTATTTTTTGCAAAACAAAATTTTGCAAATCATTTTTCTCCTTTACTCATATGCGCTGATGAGGCTGCACTGATGGGCGCCTACTAAGGAGGCACTGATATGTGGCACTGATTGACACAAATAGGCACTGATAGGCAGGACTGATGGGCATTGATTGGCAGCACTGATTGGCACTGTTGGGGCTGTACTGATAATCAGTGCCTGATTATCAGTGTAGATTACCGATGTTACACTTGCCGGTTACCGACTCTCCTCTTCTCACAGTGTGACAGCACATGAGGAAAGGAATGCGATAACCACAAAGTGTGTTTATATTGTGATCAGCTGTGATTGGACACAGCTGATCATATGGTAAAGGCCCACTGTGATTGGCCCTATACCCCAATCACAGAACACCCGGTTCTGGGAGGACATCAATAGACGTCTCCTTTTTTTTCCAAGAAAATTTTCAACATTTGCAGAAAAGACCTGACCTTCCAGGTATCTTCAGTAATGTACCAATTGCCCAGCATCCATGTAACAGAGATGAAGAGATACTAACATATTTTTAGTCTACATCAGGAGAGCAACCTAGTGTTACAACTATGGCTCCCTCCATAGATACAACTATGGCTCCCTCCATAAATACAATAGATGAGTGATGTAGCCACCCAGGAACAGGAAATGTGTAGATTTCAGGATTATCAGGTGAGGAGAAAGCAAAAGAAGCTTGAAAAATAAAATGAAAACAAATGCAGCAGCCACACCAAGGACTATTATTTTTCAATATAGTACATTATTTGTTTTGTGGTTTTAGTATACTTCAAGGGCTCATTTGCACAGGTGTGCAATGTAAAATACACCTATATTTCAGCATCCATGCTCCACACATGTTGCGTATAAATGACTTACAGGATACAACTGTACATGGGTAAATGCCAGTCCTAATGTAAAAATGTGCAAGCGTACAGATGTATGCCCCTGGATGCAAGCTGTCTCCATATTATGAAGTGTGAATGAGCCCTTACACAGGCAATTTAGATCCAACACAGTCATCAGTCTCAATCTCTCTCTTGTGACATTTGCAGATAGGATTCTGTGGTATGTATGATTTGTAATGGACACTGAGCTCACCGCCCAACACACATTTACAATTCATTTAACACTCTAAAAATGAACTTAAATGTATCCCAAAAATTTAAAGCCGATCTACAGCCAATAATAAAAAAAAAAAAAAATTAATAAATAAAAAAAGCAGCTTTTGTTGCAATATCCACTGCCCCTACTTCTTTGCATCACAAGATGTCTTCAGTCTGATAGTCTGCATCATTCAACCCACTCCTTCTGAGCCCAAGTCATCCTGGATCTGCCTGTGAATGGACAGAGATAAAGACAAGCAGCACAATGATGAGCACGATCCTCTGCCACTCTGGTTTCACCTCCTATCAGCCTGCTTCTCATCAGCACATGAATAGATTGGCTTCTTCCTCTCACAGTCCAGCTCTTCTGCACAGGGACTGCAAGAGGCTCACCAGGTCAATTTAGGTACTTACACGTCTACTGATAATTAACAATATACAGTGGTGTGAAAAAGTGTTTGCCCCCTTCCTCATTTCCTGTTCCTTTGCATGTTTGTCACACTTAAGTGTTTCGGAACATCAAACCAATTTAAACAATAGTCAAGGACAACACAAGTAAACACAAAATGCAATTTGTAAATGAAGGTGTTTATTATTAAAGGTGAAAAAAAATCCAAACCATCATGGCCCTGTGTGAAAAAGTGATTGCCCCCTAAACCTAATAACTGGTTGGGCCACCCTTAGCAGCAACAACTGCAACCAAGCGTTTGCGATAACGTGCAATGAGGCTTTTACAGCGTCCTGGAGGAATTTTGGCCCACTCATCTTTGCAGAATTGTCCTAATTCAGTTACATTAGAGGGTTTTCGAGCATGAACGGCCTTTTTAAGGTCATACCACAACATCTCAATAGGATTCAGGTCAGGACTTTGGCTAGGCCACTCCAAAGTCTTCATTTTGTTTTTCTTCAGCCATTCGGTGGTGGACTTGCTGGTGTGTTTAGGATCATTGTCCTGCTGCAGAACCCAAGTTCGTTTCAGCTTGAGTACACGAACAGATGGTCGGACATTCTCCTTCAGGATCTCTTGGTAGACAGCAGAATTCATAGTTCCTTTTATCACGGCAAGTCTTCCAGGTCCTGAAGCAGCAAAACAGCCCCAGACCATCACACTACCACCACCATATTTTACTGTTGGTATAATGTTCTTTTTATGAAATGCAGTGTTCCTTCTACGCCAGATATACTTGGACACACACCTTCCAAAGAGTTCCACTTTTGTCTCATCGGTCCACAGAATGTTGTCCCAAAAGTCTTGGGGATCATCAAGATGTGTTGTGGAGAAATTGAGACGAGCTTTGATGTTCTTTTTGCTCAGCAGTGGTTTTCTCCTTGGAACTCTGCCATGCAGGCCATTTTTGCCCAGTCTTTTCCTGATGGTGGAGGCATGAACTCTGACCTTAACTGAGGCAAGTGAGGCCTGCAGTTCCTTGGACGTTGTTGTGGGGTCTTTTGTGACCTCTTGGATGAGTCGTCGCTGCGCTCTTGGGGTAATTTTGGGCGGCCGGCCACTCCTGGGAAGGTTCACCACTGTTCCATGTCTTCGCCATTTGTGGATAATGGCTCTCACTGTGGTTCGCTGGATTCCCAAAGCTTTGGAAATGGCTTTATAACCCTTTCCAGACTGATAGATCTCAATTACTTTCTTTCTCAATTGTTCCTGAATTTCTTTGGGTCTCGGCATGATGTGTAGCTTTTAAGGATCTTCTGGTGGACCTTACTGTGTCAAGCAGCTCCTATTTAAGTGATGCCTTGATTGTGAACAGGTGTGGCAATAATCAGGCCTGGGTGTGGCTAGAGAAATTGAACTCAGGTGTGGACAACCACAGTTATAGTATGTTTTAACAAGGGGGGCAATCACTTTTTCACACAGGGCCATGATGGTTTGGATTTTTTTTCACCTTTAATAATAAACACCTTCATTTACAAATTGCATTTTGTGTTTACTTGTGTTGTCCTTGACTATTGTTTAAATTGGTTTGATGTTCCGAAACACTTAAATGTGACAAACATGCAAAGGAACAGGAAATGAGGAAGGGGGCAAACACTTTTTCACACCACTGTAGATCTGATCACGGATGTGGAAATACAGGGCAATTTAGGAAACAGCAACCCCAGGTCAATTGTCTTCTGTATAAATCATACAAATAGGAAACATAAGGGGAATACAAAGACACTGAATTTCAAAAGAGCCAACTTCCCTAAACTACAAACCTTACTAGAAGGCATAAATTGGGATAAAATCTTATGCACAAAGAACGGAGAGATGGGTTTTCTTTAAGAGCATATTAAATAAGGACATTAGCCAATGCATCCCATTGGGTAATACATTTAAAAGAGCGAACAAAAGTCCTGGATGGCTTAACTCCAATGTAAAAATGCATATAAAAGCAAAGGAGAAGGCCTTCAAAAAATACAGAGTTGAGGGATCATCATCAGCATTCAGACTTTGTAAAGAATGCAACGAGAAATGTAAGGGTGCAATAAGGATGGTTAAGATAGAATATGAAAGACACATAGCGGAGGAAAGCAAAAAAAATCCCAAGAAATTCTTTAAGTATGTAAATAGTAAAAAAGGGAGGACAGACCATATTG
Organism: Lithobates pipiens; assembly: GCF_037356315.1. Classification (NCBI taxonomy): domain Eukaryota; kingdom Metazoa; phylum Chordata; class Amphibia; order Anura; family Ranidae; genus Lithobates; species Lithobates pipiens. The sequence goes on from NW_027507758.1 coordinate 542,470,371, forward strand.
GCCACATAAAGAATGAGGAAGGACATCTGGTTACAAAGGATGTGAAGATGGCGAAGGTTTTGAATTTATTCTTCTCCTGTCTTCACGAGGGAATCGGGGGGCTTCAGTAACCATAACTGCAGTGTTTATCCTCAAGACACATCACAGGAAGCACCTCCATAGGTAATATAGGACAGAATTAAAATGATACTTGGGAAACTTAACATTAATAAATCACCGGGACCAGATGGCTTGCACCCGAGGGTAATTAGGGAACTCAGTCAAGTAATTGCCAGACCATTGTTCCTAATTTTTACGGACAGTCTACTGACTGGAATGGTACCAGCTGATTGGAGAAAAGCCAATGTAGCACCAATATTTAAAAAGGGCCCAAAATACATCTCTGGGAATTACAGACCAGTTAGCCTAACATCAATAGTATGTAAACTCTTGAAGGAGCTGATAAGGGACTATATACACGATTTTAGTAATGAGAACAGTATCATTAGCAGTAATCAGCATGGATTCATGAAGAATCGTTCTTGCCAAACCAATCTAGTAACCTTCTATGAGGAGGTGAGTTGTCAGCTAGATAAAAGAAGGCCCGTAGACGTGGTATATCTGGATTTTGCAAAAGCATTTGACAAAGTTCCCCATAAAGGTTTACTGTACAAAATAAGGTCAGTTGACATGGACCATAGGGTGAGTAGGATTGAAAACTGGCTACAAGGGCGAGTTCAGAGGGTGGTTATAAATGGGGAGTACTCGGAATGGTCAGGGGTGGGTAGTGGGGCCCCCCAGGGTTCTGTGCTGGGACCAATCCTATTTAATTTGTTCATAAACGACCTGGAGAATGGGGTAAACAGTTCAATCTCTGTATTTGCGGACGATACTAAGCTAACCAGGGCAATAACTTCTCCGCAGGATGTGTAAACCTTGCAAAAAGATCTTAACAAATTAATGGGGTGGGCAACTACATGGCAAATTAGGTTCAATGTAGAAAAATTTTAAATAATGCATTTGGGTGGCAAAAATAGGAATGCAATCTATACACCGGGGGGGGGGGGGGGGGGGGAGAACCTCTGGGGGAATCTAGGATGGAAAAGGACCTGGGGGTCCTAGTGGATGATAGGCTCAGCAATGCCAAGCTGCTGCTAACAAAGCAAACAAAATATTGACATGCATTAAAAAGGGGATCAACTCCAGAGATAAAACAATAATTCTCCCGCTCTACAAGACTCTGGTCCGGCCGCACCTGGAATATGCTGTCCAGTTCTGGGCACCAGTCCTTAGGAAAGGTGTACTGGAAATGGAGCGAGTACAAAGAAGGGCACCAAACCTGATAAAAGGTCTGAAGGATATTAGTTATGAGGAAAGGTTGCAAGCACTGAACTTATTCTCTCTGGAGAAGAGAAGCTTGAGAGGGGATATGATTACAATATACAAATACCGTACTGGTGACCCCACAATAGGGATAAAACGTTTTTTCAAGGGAGTTTAACAAGACTCGTGGCCACTCATTAAATTAAAAGAAAAGAGGTTTAACCTCAAACTATGTAGAAGGTTTACTGTAAGAGCGAAAAGGATATGGAATTCCCTTCCACAGGCGGTGATCTCAGCGGGGGGCATCAATATTTTCTTTAAACTATTAGATAAGCACCTGAATGACCGCAACATACAGGGATATACAATGTAATACTGACATATAATCACACACATAAGTTGGACTTGATGGACTGTAACCATGTAACTATGGGGGCTATTTATTAAAGGCAAATCCACTTTGCACTGCAAGTGCACTTGGAAGTAAAGTCACTGTAGATCCGAGGGGGACATGCAAGGAAAATAAAAAACAGCATTTTAGCTTGTACATGATTGGATGATAAAATAAGCAAAGCTTCCCCTCATTTCAGATCTAACCCTTAGATTTAGAGCGACTGCAGTTCCAAGTGCACTTGCAGTGCAAAGTGGATTCTCCTTTTGTAAATAACCCCCTATATGTTTTTCATTTAAAAAAATGAATTTAATGTTTATATTAAAATCATTAATTATTACATTATTATTAATAATTATTAAATTAAAGGGTTTCTAGACCCTCATGTTTTTTTTTTTCAAATAACAAGCATATCATTCTTACCTCCGCTGTGCAGTTAGTTTTGCATAGAGTGGCCCCGATCCTCATCCTTCTGGATACCCCCAACAGCGCTGGTGGATCCTCCCCGCATCGGGAAACCACTTCCTTGGGGGTCCCCATGCGGGCGTGCTCCCAAGTGCACATTCTGCATCCATAGACACAGAATGACAGACTCAGCCCCACCCCCCCCAGTGCCTGTGTCATTGGATTTGATTGACAGCAGCAGGAGACAATGGCTGTGCTGCTATCAATCTATCCAATCAAGAGCCGAGACAACGAGCAGAGAGGGTGAGCATGTCTCCGGCATGGGAACGAACGGGCTCAGCGGAGTAAAACGGGGGGCTGGTCAGTGACAGAAGTTTTTTCACCTTAATGCATAGGATGCATTAAGGTGAAAAATCATGAGGGTTTACAACCCCTCTAAATACAATTAATGTTTGGAGAGCTGAATTAATGTGTGTCTATTATCTGCCTGAAGTTCAGCTTTATATTATAAGCAGTCTGAAATTGCAGAACAAATGTTTCCCCGCTTTTTCAAATTTGTCCTGCATATTCCATCTCATCAATCTGCACATCAACGCAATGCAAAGGGAGTGAATCAAAATGTACATTTATTTAAAGAAAAGGTACAGGCAGTGAGAATTATTTAACCTGATAACAGCATGTTCTGCACATCATTATTCTATTGGAGACATACGGGAGATGATATTGAATCTGAAAATTTGTGAACTTTTTTCTTAAATTTGGACCAGGGACGGTACTCACAATGAATGAAATGTGTCCCTTGTGATGGTAGCTGCTGTGCTGCTTGAAGTCTTCTGTCCTCTGTCCACCCAGTTGACACCACAGCTGTGATCTTCTGTGCTGTGGGTTTCAATATGAGCAGCTCCTCCTGTCACAGGCAGCCATCTAAAGTGCCTACCTTTTCTGTCCCCTCCTCCATTCATAGAAGCTATACTATCAGTTCCCACAATGAAAAGCGTTCTATGAACGAATAATAGGCGGATGAATGAAAGGTCCACCTCCATTGATAGAGCTGCTTTTTGTGGGAACTGATAGTACAGCTTTTATTAATAGAGCAGGGGAACTGAAAGGGTGGGCATAGTTGGCAGTTTTGATGCGTGACTGTGACAGATGGAGCCATTCGTATTTACACCTGCAGTATCAGAAGAACACAGCTCCAGGGGTATAGCGAGGGGCACGGAGGATTTCAAGCAAAACAGAAGCCACCATCACAGAGGACATTTTTCATTTGCTGTGGGGACGCATCCCTTGTGCAAGTTTGTAAACCTTAGCTTCAACCAAAATCAGAGAAGTATTTGGGAATTTGAAGGCCAATCTAGGGACGAAAAAACCTTGTCTGTCAACTCAATTGCTTTCTATATAATGCCCTCTTTACTTCTACCCTCTCACTTTATTACTATAATAATGAGGTTGGGGGGGGGATACCGGATATTAGATTGAGTTTGATTTACTAGAACTGGAGAGTGCAAAATCTGGTACAGCTCTGCATAGAAATCAATCAGCTTCCAAGTTTTGTTGTCAAAGCTGAACTGAACACGCTGAAGTTGGAAACTGATTGGCTACCATGCACAGCTGCACCAGATTCTGAGTGCTCCAGTTTTGGTAAATCTCCCCTATTGTGAGGTCATTCAGAATTCATTGACAGGTGCCTATGACTTGCAGTTGACTTGTTTCAAACCCGCCTTTACCCGCTTAAAGCAGGTTTTACATGCCTGTAGACATATATGGAGATGCAAAACTGCAGGAGCAAACATGAGATGGGTTAGTTATGGTCACATGAAGGGTTTAGGGGGTTTGGTGCAAACTGGTTAAATGTACTTTAAAAAAAGAATCACTTTTAATATTAAACGTAATGGACATTCTGACTGCGCTAGCAGTTCCCTAAGCCCTTGTACACACGGTCGGAGAATCTGTCGGAATGAGTCTTATCGGACCGTGTCGTCAGATAATCCGACTGTGTGTGGTATGCATCGGACTGATTCCGTCCGAATCTCCGTCCGACCCAATTTTCCAACATGTTGGAAATATTTCCCGACCAACTGGGCCAGACGGACCTAATCCGATCATGTGTAGAGCATTTTCATCGGACCAAGTGCCATGCATGCTCAGATCAAATTCCTACATCAAAGCTATTGGCTACTAGCCTGAATGTAGTCCCATCGTAACGAAATTACGTCATCACGTTCTGAAAGATCGGATTTTTCGCCAACTTGGCCCGACCGTGTGTATGCAACAGTTTCGGACACAATCCGTCGGACTAAATCCGACGAGCAAAATCCGACGGATTTGGTTGGCAAAATCTCCGACCGTGTGTACGTGGGCTTACAGATTTCACCTGTTGCCTGAATTTGCTCTTTTTAAATATGGTGTAAAGGAATGTTTTTTTTACCTAGTTTTTTTAAACAGTTATTCTTTACCTAGTTAGACATATGTATGATTGCATAAAATTAAATGTTCCTGAAAAATCACCTTGCTAACCAATAGGAAATGTTTGGTTGACATTTTCCAACCAGTACAAAAATAATAAACGATTGGCGTATAGTGATACTAAAATAATGACAAGCAAAACTATATTCTTTACTAAATAGCAGCTAAGCATACAAAATATTTTAATGCCCAATATCAAAATCTGCAGTCTTCGACTAGAAAATTACAATCAGCGTTTAGACATCATATCAAGAACATGTATTATTTTAAATTTCATTGTGTAGCAATCCTTTGCTAGCATCAGCTATACACTTCTGAAATAAAAATAAACTTCCTGATTAATTGTATTTATTCTGTCGGCCACTACAGGGTCTTTTGCACTGCATAGTGCTATCAATCCAACCTGGGAGCTTAAGCTGGCTATCCACTAGTAGAGTTTCAGTTGAATTTTTTTGCTTTAAGAACATTTGGTTTCGAATAATTGGTGGGGTCAACTCGACGTTTGTTTTCGATCTGAAGGAACAAGATGGAAAATTTTATTTAGACAAATGATTTTCCAACCGTGAATGCGATTTTCATTTGGGAATTTACATTCACTCCAAAATCAACTGTTAAAAGCGTACAACATTTTTAATTACTTTCGAAAGACATTTGTCCAGTCATCGTATGTACAAAGAATTTTGGTACAAATGCTCATACCAGTGTTTGTTAGAAAAATCTACTAGTGAATATTCAGCTTTACTGCCAAGAGAAGAGAAAGGAATGAACAAAGTGATGGTTTGGTGCAGAGGTGCTTGGATGAAAATAGTGGCTAAACAGATATATGAATCTTTAGTTTCTGAATAACATATCCGATGAGGAGACAAACTGACTGCACTTCCATCTTACTCAGTGAAATTTTTTTTTTAAGTCTACATTTTTCTGTGGCCGCCTGATGGCTAACATTGTACAACACTGTGAGACTATTAACAGAACCATGTGATTTGATTGGCCATGCTGAAAGAAATGCTCATGGTGTGACTTATGCTTTAGTATTTATTAGTGCCCTAAAATAGCTGTTCATCCAGTGCTATGCTGGCTTGCTTATAACTTAAGCTATTCAAGGCACTGGCTTTGACCATTTCAAATCAGGCTTCTGCAGTTTCCTACTTTAGAGGCCGAATAAAAGATCATTTTATGTTCTAGCTCCCAGCAAAAGCTGACAACATGCAAAGCACGCTGAGAGCTTTGGTAACTGATCTGTTGCTGTAGGGCATCTTCACATTCCAGATGCAGTTAATGTTTATTAAACTTCTGCCACCATTAGTAATTATTACTGGAGGTAGCTCAGGTGCCGCTGTTTATGCAGCAGGGATAAAGGGCACTTCAAAGAGCAATCTCAGCATCATTCCTTCAAAACAGACTGAGTGAGTCATTGTCTGAGGACTCATTTTCTTTAATGTAGCGAAGGATGTCTGACTCGTCCATGGCCTGTACGTTGGGCTGTGAGTCCACCTGTGCCAGGTTGTTGTCTGAATTCTTTGTCTCTTTTAGAAAACTAGGCTTGGCTGGAATTTTTGGCTTTGGTTTGATCTTTGGCTTCACTCCAAGATTCAAAAGGTTCTGGAAGTCTTCTTCAACTCTGTGGTAACGAAGATAAAAAAAAAAAAAAAAAAATCATGATTTAGCAATGGAAATATGTTATACAGTATGTAAAGACTAGCTAACCTATTTAAAGACATTGCTCTCACATTTTTACCTAATCCCAGCTTACCTTTAACATTTTCATAAAGTATAATGCTGAAAGGTTTTTGCATGAAAAGTATGCCAACAAGTACATTGCTTATCCCTACAGCACACCATAATAATGACGTATCATCTACTCATCTCTACTCCAGAGGGTTTCAAACCTCCCTAAAAAAACAGTGTGAGAGGGACATCCGCATAACTCTCTCCACTAAGCAGACGGAGAGGATACTCCTCTTTACATACAAAACGTCCATTTGCTTCAAATACCTGGATTTAAAATCCTGACCAGATGGTACTACACCCCCAGTAGGATTCACAAGATGTGCTTGCAGTGCACAGAGACGTATTCGAGATGCAGGGAGACGGTGGGATACATGCTTCATGTTTTCTAGACACGCAGTAGACTTCAGGATTTCTGGTTGGAAGTTCGACACATAACCCAGAAATTTTCAAACCATATGATCCCTTTGTGACCCTGCCTTTTTTCTGTTACACCATCATGAAATTCCAAGTAAGACTTATGCCGCGTACACACGAGCGGACTGTATGGCGTACTTAGTCCGTTGAAACACATTTCAGCGGACAATCCGCTCGTGTGTGGGCTTCAGCGGACTTTTTCAGCGTGCAGTCCGGCGTACTAAGTATTTCGTTTTTTCGAAATTCTGTCCGTCGTACTTTGGTTTCAGCGGACAGTACGGTCGTCAGTATGCTAGTTAGACGGACTAAGAATGGCGCATGCCCAGAAAGGATTTACACGGCGGAAGGGTGCTTTGCTGTGTCTTGGACTTCCTATTTCTAGTCCCGTCGTACGCGCTGTACACGTCATCGCGCAAGCTTTCGACGGACTGTTTGTGCATCCGTGTGTGGTCAAGTCCGTTCAGTGGAAAGTACGACGGACTGTCCGTCGGATTGTATGACGAACTAAGTATGCCATACAGTCCGCTCGTGTGTACGCGGCATTATAGACACACTATTGTCCCTCTCCTGGTGAATGCGGAAAAAAGTTGTACCCCGATTTTCTGGAAACACCAAGCACCCTTTCTCCCCATCTGGTTAGCAAAAGTCAGTTAAATCCATGAGATGGAGTACTTGATCACAACAGAGAAGGGCATGCAGGAGAATAAAAAAAAAATGGTTCTGCTGGTATGAATTAGTATTACTCACCTGTTACAGATTTCTAGTTGGTTCAACCCAAACCTAATGGCATTTACTGAACATTAATCATTGGCTTTGTGAGACCTGGAGACAGGAGAACAAGATTCTTCTTCCCTTACTTTCTGCAATGATGCTGGGGTCTACCACCCTCTGTGTGGAATCTACCCCTCCTTAGCAACCCCATAATAGGATTTTTATTACAGCTTACCTATAAAATCCTTTTCTTGGAGTACATCATGGGACACAGTAATTACTTAATGGGTTATAGGCCACCTTCAGGTGTTGACACTGTTATACTCAATCAAGGAAGCGCCCTATATAACCCCTCCTCCTTCCAGGAGCACATCAATTTTTGTAGCAAAGCAATTTACCTAATCCCAAAAGAGGGACGGGACCTCTGTGTCCCATAATGTACTACAAGGAAAGGATTATACAGGCAAGCTGTAATATGAAGCCACCATGGTTCGTCCCCACGAATAAGTCTTATGGTGACAAAACGTACGTCATGCTGACGTCATCGCGATACAGCGTAGGTTGGACGGGTGATTGCATGCTGGCCTGCATTTTTTATGGGCGTTTTTACTGCTTTCTAAGTGTATTTATTTACTTTTATTAAATTTGTTATACGGAATTATGCTATGGTGAGTCTTCTTTCCATTCCCCTGGGATCCGGAGTACTGCCTTTCTGCTTCATGTGCTGCTGTTGACGGTCCTGGCCTGTTTTATTCAATAAGGGAGCCTACTGTGATTATGGTCTGAGGAGGTGCTGCAGAGATTGACTATGGGCATGAAATCGCTTGCCTTTTGGTAAGCGCGTATTTTGTGTGGTGGTGGTCACGATCCTTGGTGTTTTTTGGCTGCACAGAAGATTGAACACTTTTTATTTTATTTATTATTTTTACATTATTATTATACTCATTATAATCACCATTTTTTATTATTATCACTAATATATGGGGTTTGCTCCATCCCTTCTTTTGACTGGCAAAAGAGAACTTTTCCCATTAGAAATTGTTTGGATATAATTGTCCAAGTTTTCTCCAAATAGTCGCTCCCTATGAAAAAGGGAGCCCAGTTAGGAGGTCTTTACATGGTGCTTCAGCTGACCAAATGTTTTATCCACGGGATTATATGCATATGCACAAGCATAAGTGTAAGGTGGGACGCCTGGTGAATAGAATCTTTAATAGCATCTATGGCAAAGCATAATGCTTTTGGTAGTTCAGCCAAATCCCAAACTTGTTGTGCAGGAATCTCTCTAAGGCGGAATTCACACCTATGCATTTTTAGTGCTTTTTGCATTTTGCATATTTTCACTACAACATGTGATTCATAGGAAACAATGTTAAATGGACTGTAGTGTAAATCTGCAAAATGCAAAAAGTACTAAAACTACATGTGTGTGAATCGAGCCTAAGGACCTGTTTAAATTGGTCATTTAGGGATTGACAGACGCTTATTGCAGCGACTGCAGACTGAGTAATGGTACCTGCCATGGAAAAAGTAGATCTTAACAGGGATTCCAACTCCTTATCTGTTGGATCCTTAAGCATCTGTGTATTGTCTACTGGACAAGTTAGGCCTTTATTCAAATTGGATATTGCAGTGTCAACTGCTGGTATTTTCCATCTTTTGGAGAATTTCTCCTCCAGGGGATAGAGAATTGCAATTTTCTTAGGAGGAAGAAAATGCTTATCTGGGTGATCCCATTCAGCAAAAATAAGCTGTTCTAGTAATGCATGTGCAGGAAACGCATGCAAAGGTTGAGAGGGTTTTAACCCCCCTGGCGGTATTCCCGAGTCTGGCTCGGGTGGAGATTTCATACCAAAAGCGGTAACCCAGAGCCAGACTCGGGACCGCATCGCTGAATGCAGGGAGGGTTTACTTACCTTCTCTCCTGGATCCAGCGAAGTCCCCCCACTGTACGAATGAGCCGTGCTCCACTCGATTCATCACGGAGCCAATCTCCGTTCCCTGCGAGCTCTGCGACGCATGGGGATGGAGAACGGTGCCAAATTCAAAAAGTGAAACACACACTATACATACAGTATAATGTAATCTTACAGATTACATTGCTTATGTAATAATTTCAAATCCCCTTTGTCCCTAGTGTTCTGTCCAGTGTCCTGCATGCAGTTTTATAATATAAAAACTTTTGTTTATGCCTGGAAACTGGAGATTGTCCATAGCAACCAAAACTGTCCCTTTACATCAAAAATGGTTTTAGACCAGCTAGAAAACAGCGATAATAAATTAGAATCACTCGCAGAATTGAGGGATTTCGATTTCTGGGGAGATCCGTCATCAAATACTGAAAAGTAATGACAGTGACAATTCTGCAACTGGGCAAATTTCAGTGTTATTGATTTGATTACATTATTGACAAATTTTTATTATTGTTATATTATTATTTAGTATAATTATTTACAGTTATTTATTATATTATAATTTATGATTTCATTTTTCAAACTTTATCATACCCAGGATGTCTGCTAGACAGAGCTAGGCTTGTTTGGACGGAGTTATTCCTAAGAATTACAGGACTACAATATAAAACGCCAAATTTCCATGCAAAATAATTGTACCGCTTTCAGCACCTAAAATCTGAAATAATCATACCGCCAGGGAGGTTAAGAAACCCAAGGAAGAAACTGAACTTTCAGGAGACTCCGATAGGGGTAGCATGAATGTAAGAGATTGTATCAGCAATTGCTCAGATTTGAGAGGTTGAAAAAGGCTCATCTACCACTGAGGCAAAGGCCAGCTAACTGCATCGTATGTCTGGTCCTCTGGCTCCACCCTTTTAAGTCTACGGCACCTGATATTCCCAGGCAGTCTCCCATCCAGGTACTAACCTGGCCCGACCCTGCTTAGCCTCCGAGTTCAGATGAGATCAGGCGCTTTCTGGGTGATGTGGTTCTCTGGGTGGAGCCAGAGGATCAGACGTACGGTGCAGTTAGCTGGCCTTTGCCGCAGCTGCAGTTTATATCGATACACCGCTTTTTTATCCATCCGGTTGCCGTTTTTTTTTACTATGTGACTGCCAATTTTATGGTTCTCTCTCCACTGTTTTATTACAATAAATAAGCCTCTTAGTTTTCAACAATATTGCACTATATACTCCTTTTTTCTGCCCCATACGCTGAACCTGAGCGAGACGCCGTCATGTCTGTGGTCTCTGAAGTACAGGGAGTGCGGAGTGCAGACCACCGCTGACTGAGGACGAGACTGCTGTGCATTTGAGGAGTAGACGGCTGCTGCTTATCCGAGGATTGGATGATCTGTGCTGAGGGATCATGACCAAGTATCGCCCAGTGTGGAGGGGTCATCCTCGTATATCTTTATGTGATTGTTACCTTAAGGATCTGGTAAGCGACCTTTTGGTCTCACTTCTTTTGTCTGGCTGATTTCTGCGTTATCAGCGTATGGTGGTGTTATATGAAGAAAGAAGAAGTTTTGCTACATAGTTTCATTGTTGGGTACCTTGGCTACAGTTGAAAAGAATTTATGACTTTTGATGTAAATAATGACTGTAGGTTATAGTGGGTTATCTCCTTCTATCACAAGGTTTCTGGATATCTTGAACATTTATTCATATGTAATGGCCAATTCATAAATTCACCTTAATATTTACAGTGGTGTGAAAAAGTGTTTGCCCCCTTCCTCATTTCCTGTTCCTTTGCATGTTTGTCACACTTAAGTTTTCTCGGAACATCAAACCAATTTAAACAATAGTCAAGGACAACACAAGTAAACACAAAATGCAATTTGTAAATGAAGGTGTTTATTATTAAAGGTGAAAAAAAATCCAAACCATCATGGCCCTGTGTGAAAAAGTGATTGCCCCCTAAACCTAATAACTGGTTGGGCCACCCTTAGCAGCAACAACTGCAACCAAGCGTTTGCGATAACGTGCAATGAGGCTTTTACAGCGTCCTGGAGGAATTTTGGCCCACTCATCTTTGCAGAATTGTCCTAATTCAGTTACATTAGAGGGTTTTCGAGCATGAACGGCCTTTTTAAGGTCATACCACAACATCTCAATAGGATTCAGGTCAGGACTTTGGCTAGGCCACTCCAAAGTCTTCATTTTGTTTTTCTTCAGCCATTCAGTGGTGGACTTGCTGGTGTGTTTAGGATCATTGTCCTGCTGCAGAACCCAAGTTCGTTTCAGCTTGAGTACACGAACAGATGGTCGGACATTCTCCTTCAGGATCTCTTGGTAGACAGCAGAATTCATAGTTCCTTTTATCACGGCAAGTCTTCCAGGTCCTGAAGCAGCAAAACAGCCCCAGACCATCACACTACCACCACCATATTTTACTGTTGGTATAATGTTCTTTTTATGAAATGCAGTGTTCCTTCTACGCCAGATATACTTGGACACACACCTTCCAAAGAGTTCCACTTTTGTCTCATCGGTCCACAGAATGTTGTCCCAAAAGTCTTGGGGATCATCAAGATGTGTTGTGGAGAAATTGAGACAAGCTTTGATGTTCTTTTTGCTCAGCAGTGGTTTTCTCCTTGGAACTCTGCCATGCAGGCCATTTTTGCCCAGTCTTTTCCTGATGGTGGAGGCATGAACGCTGACCTTAACTGAGGCAAGTGAGGCCTGCAGTTCCTTGGACGTTGTTGTGGGGTCTTTTGTGACCTCTTGGATGAGTCGTCGCTGCACTCATGGGGTAATTTTGGGCGGCTGGCCACTCCTGGGAAGGTTCACCACTGTTCCATGTCTTCGCCATTTGTGGATAATGGCTCTCACTGTGGTTCGCTGGATTCCCAAAGCTTTGGAAATGGCTTTATAACCCTTTCCAAACTGATAGATCTCAATTACTTTCTTTCTCAATTGTTCCTGAATTTCTTTGGGTCTCGGCATGATGTGTAGCTTTTAAGGATCTTCTGGTGGACCTTACTGTGTCAAGCAGCTCCTATTTAAGTGATGCCTTGATTGTGAACAGGTGTGGCAATAATCAGGCCTGGGTGTGGCTAGAGAAATTGAACTCAGGTGTGGACAACCACAGTTATAGTATGTTTTAACAAGGGGGGCAATCACTTTTTCACACAGGGCCATGATGGTTTGGATTTTTTTTCACCTTTAATAATAAACAGCTTCATTTACAAATTGCATTTTGTGTTTACTTGTGTTGTCCTTGACTATTGTTTAAATTGGTTTGATGTTCCGAAACACTTAAGTGTGACAAACATGCAAAGGAACAGGAAATGAGGAAGGGGGCAAACACTTTTTCACACCACTGTATACTTTATTTATTTGAATTTAATTTGTGATCCCTTGATCAACTTTTTAGAAGTATCACATTTAATTCACTGATTCTTGGATCATTAGAAGTGTTGTTCACAATAGCTCATTTGAGTATCCAAGTGTTCACGTGGGGGTGTGTGCACAGAGCACATCTTCACTCGTGACCAACACCTTAGACACTGGCGAAAAAACGGATGTGCTTCTGGAAGGAGGAGGGGTTATATAGGGAGTGAACTTCCTTGATTGGGTATAATCAGTGTCAACACCTGAAGGTGGCCTATAATCCATTAAGTAATTACTTAAGGCCCTGTGTCCCATGATGTACAATAAAGAAAATAGGATTTTTTGTACTCATCCTTTTCTCTGTAATTCACCGACTGACACAGCTCCTCTCTTAGCCATTGGGTTGTTACGCCACCTTTAGAAGAGGACATAGGCATAACACAGAACTTGTAGTCCCGCCCAAGGGGCGGTCCTTTAGGTAACAACCCCCCAGCCTGCCTCAGTACGTCAACAAGCAGTATAACGTAAAGAAAAATAGGAGGGGCGGGTGCTGTGTCAGTCGGTGAATTACAGAGAAAAGGATTTTACGGCGAGTACAAAAAATCCTATTTTCTCTTATATTCACCGACTGACACAACTCCTCCCTTAGCCATTGGGACGCCCCCAAGCAGTGCCAAATGAGGGGTGGGAAACCAGCATAAAAACTTCATCCACCATGGCATGTAGGAACTAGAATAAACTTTACCCACAAAAAACAGGGTGCTCCTCAACAGAGAGACTCTACCCTCAAACCGCACCAAAACTGCGATAACAAATGCAACAGTGCATTAACTTAACGGTACTGCGTTTTTACCCAAAAAAACAAGAATTTTTTTTATGTGCAATTGCAATTATACAGCCACCTGCAAAACTTTGCGGCCAAAACAGGCATCAGCCGATGCACTGACATCTACCTTGTAGAATTTTGTAAAGGTGTGAACAGATGACCAGGTGGCCGCTTTACACACTTGGGTGACAGATGCTTGATGTCGGAAGGCCCAAGACATTCTGTTTGCCCTTGTGGAGTGGGCCGTGACCAGAAAGGGGGGCACCTGCCCCTTCAAGGCGTAGGCCTGTACTACAATCTGTCTGATCCACCTGGAAATGGTGGCCGACGAGACCGCCATGCCTTTTCCGGACCAGCCTCCGAAACAAACAAGGAGTCTGACTTCCGAAAGGGAGTCGTGGCAGACAAATACACCATCAGAGCCCGAACCATGTCCAGGGAATGGAGGGCCACCTCCTTAGGATGTGTCGGCTTAGGACACAGAGATGGTAACACAATGTCTTCATTGATGTGAAACCCCGAAACCACCTTTGGCAGAAAAGAAGGTTGCGGACGCAACACCGCCTTATCCTTGTGCATAACCAGGTAGGGCGACTTGCAGGACAAGGCCGCCAGTTCCGAAACCCTCCTGGTCGATGTAATGGCCACTAGAAAGTCCACTTTCTGGGAAAGAGTCAACAGAGGGATGTCTCTGATATTTTCAAATGGCGGTTTTTGCAGCACCGATAACACCAGGTTCAGATCCCACGGGGGTAATGGTGGACGCACCAGAGGAACTACGTGTCACACCCTTTGAACAAAAGTACTCACTAGAGAGTGAGATGCCAGGGGTCGCTGAAAAAAAGACATCCAAAGCTGATATTTGTCCTTTGATGGTGCTCAAAGCCAACTTCTGGTCCACTCCTTGCTAAAGAAACGGCAGGACCCTGGATATAGAAAAGGAGGGCGGATGCCATCCTTTCTCCTCACACATGGAGATGTAGGCCTTCCAGATACAATGATATATCTTCCGAGAAGAAGATTTCTGTGCCCTCGGCATAGCTGGGATTACTGAGTCCAACAGACCCCGGTTCCTCAACACCTGGCTCTCAATAGCCATGCCCTTAAAACCAGCGATGGTAAAGCAGGATGGAGAATCGGACCTTGAGACAGAAGGTCTTCTCGTAATGGCAGTCGCCAAGGAGCGTCTGCCACCAGGCGCACTAGGTCTGTGTACCAGGGACGCTGAGGCCAATCTGGGGAAATCAGTATTACTGGGATCCCCTCGGCCTCCACTCTGTGAGCAGACGTGGTAACAGTTTTAGTGGAGGAAAGGCATAGATTAGCTGGTACTGATCCCATGGAGCAACCAGTGCATCTGATTCGTCTGCCCATGGATCTCTTGTCCTAGACACGAATCTAGGCACCTTCGGATTGAGACGGGGGGCCAGAAGATCCACGTCTGGTGTGCCCCACTGCAGGCACAGTAGCCTGAACACCTCCGGATGCAACGCCCATTCTCCTGGGTCCAGCATCTGGTGACTTAGATAGTCCGTCTGCCAGTTCTCCACTCCCGGGATGTAAATGACCGACAGGGCCGGCACATGGCGCTCTGCCCACTGAAGTATGTGAGCGACCTCCCGTGCAGCGGCCGAACTTCTTGTTCCTCCTTGGTGATGTATGCCACAGCCATGGCGTTGTCTGACTGGATCCTGATCGGACACCCTCGCAGTCTTATCGACCATGTGGAGATGCATAGCCTGATCGCTCTCAGTTCGAGCAGACTGATCGGGAACTCTGATTCTTCCTCCGACCAGAGGGCCTGGGTCGACTGAACTCCCATTACTCCACCCCAGCCTGATAAGCTGGCATCCGTTGTGATCACTGTCCATTTCAGAGGTAGGAACGACTTCCTGGACTAAAGTGCTGGGTACCTCAGGCACCAGAGCAGGGAATCCCTAACTGGCTCACCTGAATCTGCCGATCCAGAGACAGCGGAGATTTGTGCCATTTTGTCAAAATCTCCTTCTGCAGGATTCTGGTGTGGAACTGGGCATACGATACTGCCTTGAAGATGGCCACCATGAGTCTCAGGACTCGCATGCAGAAGCGTAGTGACGACCACTTGCGGTTCATCAGCAGTTTCACCACGGCTCTGAGAGTCTGCAGCTTGTCTGAAGGGAGAAACACTCTCACATCCATGGAGTCCAGCAGTAAGCCTAGGTACTCCAAACACTGAGTCGGTACAATCACCAACTTCTTTAGGTTCAACAGCCACTCAAATTCCTGCAGAGTCTGCATGGTGATCGCCACATCCTCCTCTAACTCTGAGGCGGAAGATGCTCTCAGGAGGAGATCGTCTAGGTATCCCACGATCGCAATCCCGTGTTTCCATAGCAATGCCAAAACAGGAGCCAATACCTTGGTAAAGACTTGGGATGCTGATGCCAAACCAAAAGGGAGAGCCACAAACTGATAGTGGGCTTCTCCGACTGCGAATCACAGAAACTTCTGATGCCGGAGGCATATGAATATGTGCAGGTTCGCATTCTGGATATCTAAGGATGCCAGGGAGTCCCCTTGATGGGGTGCAGCGACTACTGAACGAACTGATTCCATTCTGAACCTCTGTACTTTCACAAAGTAATTGAGTGCTTTTAGATCTAAGATTGGACATACCCCTTCCTTCTTGGGGACTACAAACCAGGTTTGAGTAGAACCCCTGGAACGTTCCGAGTCCGGAACAGGTACTATCGCCCCACGACACAGCAGGTCCCTTACCACCCTCAAAAGGGCCTCCCGGCGAGCTGGGAGTACGGGTATGCTGGAGGGGAAGAATCTGTTTTGCGGCCAAGAGAGGAACTCTATCTTGCAGCCGGAGGAAATCAGATCGCAGACCCATAGGTTGGACAGCCAAGAGGTCCACTGGGCTGCAAACTCCTGAAGGCGACCCCCCACCCGAGTTGCGAATGGGGGCAAGCCTTCATGCGGTAGCACTTTTGCTCACAGGCTTGCGGTTCCAGGGATGCTTTAGTCCTTCAACGGTTGTCCTGTTGGGCTGGGGACGCTTGGTCGAAGCTCTGGGCATACGAAAAAGCCGATTGTGAGCGAAAAATGAGGGCCCTTGAATACGGCATGGCTCCTTAGCCTTCCTGGCCTGTGGAAGTAGAGTACTCTTATTCACCTGTGGCATTTTTAATAATGTCACCCTAAGAGGTCAGCTAGTTCCACGCAGACAGAAGTGTGTTGTTCTGCCAATTCGTGGTGCAACAGTTTTCCCCACTCAGTTAGTGGTGCCATTGGCTCCCGCTGCTATCAATCAAACTCAGTTAGCCAATCAGGAGAGACAGGGGGTGAGGTCAAACAGCAGCTCTATGTCTGAATGGATACACAAAGCTGCAGCTTAGTTTTGGTGCCCTCATAGCAAGCTGCTGGCTGTGGGGGCACTCAACAGGAGGGAGGAGGAAGGAGCTCCAGACAGGGAGCCGAGAAGCGGAGGATCCTGGCTGCTCTGTGCAAAACCACTGCACAGAGCAGGTAAGTATGACATTTTTTTTTTCTATTAAAATAACAAACGAGACTTTACAATCACTTTAATCTACATGTAATATCCCACTCCCAATGTGTTTAGATGGTTAGTGGGCATGGAGGAGAAAGGAGGGAGTGGGCTATCATGCACCCCTGTGTATACATGCACATGTGTGACTCTATAGTCACATGGGTTGCTCAGATATGATAGAAAGGAAGAGCTTAGCATAGAAACCTCACTGAAAACGGAGTATATGCAGCGTTGCCGCTACAGCTGCAAAATACCTAGATGAATTGGGGGGGGGGGGGGCAGAAGGTGGAGATAGAGAGCAGCAGGATCAACCAGATTTTTTTCAGAATACAGGCGGTCCCCGGGTTACAGCAGGATCAGCAGGATCAACCAGATTTTTTTCAGAATACAGGTGGTCCCCGGGTTACAAACATCCAGCCTACAAAAGACTCCTACTTACAAACAGAGGGAGACAACAGGAAGTGAGAGGAAATCTACCCTTAGGAAGGGAAATTCACAAGGGCACCATCAGTTTAGCCACGTTAAAAAAAGTATCAGTTCTTATCTGTTGCTTCATCCGTCTTCCGTTCCATTATTATCCGTTAATGTACACGTTTACATCCTTTTTTTTTTATCTGTTTTGATCCATTAACAGCAGTTTCTGTGCCTTTAAGGAAATTACCCAGAAAGCATTGCTCCTCCCATACAGATAAACAAAAACAAAAAAATATTTCTTCAAAATGGATGTTAACTGATTGAATGTTGACAGACATTGTGCATTAACGTCAGTCAATATCCGTTTTGACGGATCTGGACATAGCCTTGTACGTTAAAAAAAAAGCGGAAGCAGAGGTTAATGGATGGTCATCTGTTTGCCCATTGGAATGCATTGTCGTCCGCTGACAGATGGAAGAAAAACGGATAGACGGTCCGTCCATGTGAAAGGGGTCTAAGAGTTATCATGGGGAAAAAGGTGTCTCCACTGAAGCTTTATCACCAATCCTGGTTTCTACAACAACCCACATTTTTCAAAATCCAGTTGTCATTGAGACAGAAGTGAGGTGAAATCTTCTGAACAGGGGCACAGACAGCAAAACAAATGATACAGGGAGATGATAACCCTTCCCTATGTTATCCAAAAAGCATAAAAAAGATTTTTTTGGCTGGAGCTACACTTATAAATCTACATGTTCTGGCTTACAAACAAATTCAACTTAAAGCGGTGTTCGGGAAAAATAAATAAAAATAAAATAAAAGCCAACAGCTACAGATACTGCAGCTGCTGGCCTTTAATAAATGGACACTTACCTGTCCTGCAGTCCCTCAATGTCGGCACCGCAGATGATGTTTCCATCAGCTATCAGGTGCTGCCACTGCCATTGCGGGTAAGGGAACCCGGCAGTGTAGCCTTTCAGCTTCACGCCTGGAACCCTACTGCACATGGGCGAGGCCCCGCTCCTATCTCCTATTAGCCTGGTGGCCGGGGGTGGAGGAGGAGGGAGCCCCGCGTTGACGTCATGGCTGCATCACGGCCATGGCTGGACTCCCGGAATCCTGTCCCCCCTCTCCCCGAAAGGTGCCAATTGTGACACCGAAGGGGTGTAGGAATCCGATTAGCGGAAGTTCCACTTTAGGGTGGAGGTCCGCTTTAAGAACAAACCTACAGTCCCTATCTTGTTTGTAACCCAGGACTACTTGTACAGAAATGTAATCTCATAGTGACTGAGTGAGTATGAACAGCATGTAATACACCATTTATTGATAGTTTTTTATGATGTCGGTTTAGTGACACTTTAACCTCAAATAGATTGGTAATCATTCCGATCACCTTGTTCCAGCATCTCCTCAATTTGGGACAATGTACAGGTCCACTTTATTAGACCACCATGTATGAGTTGGCCCAGTTCATCTACACATCATAAATTTACCTCTGAAAGCTTACACATTTTAATAAAGGCATCAAATTGTGGCCTTTCTTCACGGTAACTGTCAATATGGAGGTTTCTCATTAGATGGACACATTCCTGCAAATTAACTCATTAAAATGTTCCTCTCTATGGCTCTGATATCAGGTCCATTTTAAACGTTTTAAATAACAAGCTGCGTGCCCAAAAGTCTGTCAAGCTCATTGAGGATTTAGATTACGGCATTTTTTAAACAGTTTGTACTAATACACAATGTTCATTTAGCTACTTCGGTTTATGTCCAGGAGTCTCACTGGAATGGTGACAAAAATGTACTTAAGAGGGACAATTCCACAGCATTAACAGAAGTCTGCACTTTATGGTGTTTATTAATGGTACACACTGATCAAATAGAAAAAAAGTTGCCTCTAAACTGACTCCAAGCACGTTGCTTATCTGCTGAGAGACTCTAATTTGTATCCTTACATTCATCTGGTGAGCATGGCATGCCACCTGAATACACCGGGTGCTAGTATTCCTGGATGACCCTTTTATATCGTGCCCCCCCTCCATCTCCTACCTGAGCTGTCCGAATACAGCCAGCTAGGTCTCTTCACGTGCCACGGACATGATGCTTTAATTTGTGCCGTTGCATTTTACCACAAGGTCAAACTCGCCCAAATGGGACTGTACCACAAGTGCATAACTCCTTTCTGGGACCAAATAATTCACCTCTACTATGATTGGAGATGGAATCATTAATTCTATTCTTATTACTTTCCTATCAATGATGCCTGGATCCTATGAACAAAATACTTATTGACTTCCGCATTTACTGTGATCGCCAGGGCGTTGTGAAAGCCACAGTCCCCATCCTTCATAGAATGGGCCTGTGGGATGATCTCTATTTGTCATGTGGAAAATCTGATCTCCTGGCAAACAGCTAAATCTGCCGATTACATTCTAACAATTTCGGTCTGGGATCACTCCGACATTCCTCTAAATTTGCCTCTTACCTTTGATCTCTCTGTTAAATTACTCGCTACCCTTTATTGGATACCCAACTTCATCCCTCATCATAGTGCTTGGGTCTTGCTTTTTTCTTTCCCTTCCAATCGCTCCTCTATTTTCATATTATTGTTATCCGTCCACCCGAGAGAGGTATCCCTATTGTTCTTATTGTAGAAAGACCCCTCTCAGTGTGAATGAATTATTATGTTTCTTTTGTTTTTGGTATAAGGTATATTTGGTATAGACATAAACTTTACTATGTATTTTTGCATGATTACTGAGTGCATCAATACCCATTTACTAGGGTCGTTATGCTTCTTTGTTATTTACCTATTGGGGACAACCAAGTCTTTTGATATGTACCAGCATGAATATCCTACTTTCACTGAGCTGGTGTGTTCTAATATATATATGTCTGAGCCATATCCACCAACCCCCCCCCCCCCCCCCATTTTTTTTTCCCTACCTTTTTTCATGCGAGCTTGTTATAAAAGAAAAAATAATAATAAACAGAGATTAAACATAATAATGGAGTTATCAGGCATTATAATTGCCTCCTCACCACCTGTGAAATGCCCTCTGAAACGTGAACCAACCGCTGACTGTTCTTAAGAGGGCACCACACTCAACAGCGAGTGTGAAAGAGCTCTTCGGCATACTGTAGCATGGAAGGAAGGTTTAACAGCAAGGAATGATTTAACAAGACCCTGCAATTCCACCAGCATAATTTAAGGCAGAACTTAATGCACTATACTTACCTCCTCTGTAACAGTCCCAAGCCCTCGAGGTATCTTCACCCATATCCTTTCAGGTGCTGGGCTTCAGGCATCTTCATTGGCTGGCATGAGATGACATAACTCCTGAATTTGTGCAGTCACCCTGGCACACAGGAAGGGTGCTGGTGACATAAATGGACCTCTGCATGTGCAGGTCAGTTTACATGCCA
This sequence comes from Lithobates pipiens, assembly GCF_037356315.1. Taxonomy (NCBI): domain Eukaryota; kingdom Metazoa; phylum Chordata; class Amphibia; order Anura; family Ranidae; genus Lithobates; species Lithobates pipiens. The sequence goes on from NW_027507758.1 coordinate 542,491,285, forward strand.
CAGAAGTCTGTGGGCAAGTTGGTAGCTATATTTTATTGCAGAACAGACATTGCATGTCTGCAGTAAAAAGTCTGACTGATTGTATTTTTTTTTAAATGCCTTCAGTTCTGTTTAATGTTACTCGCACTATTAAACTGTTTCTATAGGCAAAACCTTTTTTAATTTTTTTGAAAAGTGTTGGAAAGGGTTAGATCATCTGTCAAGTTTTTTTATTAGATCCTGCGTTCCCATCAGGGATATTCACCCCTCTATTTGTACTGTTAGGAGAAAATCTTCCAACGGGGACATCTGCCTAAGATGGGAATTTTCCTCACTTGACAGGGATTTTAACCCTCCTTTCTCTACTACATCCAAAAAAAAGATGGGAATTTCCCTCACTTTAGGAGATTTGTTTGTTTTTTTTACTTCCTGTTGAGTCTCTGGGACAGGAAGTTAAGAGAAATACAGGCAGCAAATAAATAAACTAACATGGATTTCAAACTCTTCCCAGCTCTATCAAAATATAAGTTAAACAAACCCTTTGGTGTTGTATGAACCACTACTATCAACTGTTAATTGTCAATAGTAAAGGATGTACAAGAATATCTGTTCTGAAACAAAAAGTCCCTTTTATTCCCCAGGAAACCCTATGGGAATCCCAAGTATATTCCTAAAGGAACATCAGAGCAATGCAGACAGCGCCTGCTTCCTTTAAGGAAATCACCCTATGTAGATAACAATCAGGGGCCAGCAAAGTCATGGAGAAGTAATTTTTCCTATTTAGTATCTAGTTTTGAAGAAACAGGGAAAGTGTGCTTAGATTACAACAGCAAAAAAAGTTAAGATAATAAAATTGCGGCAGATATCAATAATTTTAGATGCCATGATTACCTGGCATCTGTCCAGTCCTACGATACAGAGTAAGTGTCTGCCATAAAAATTTCAGGAATACTTCCGGCTATCATGAATCATGTAAGCCCAACTCTAGCTAAATTGTGTTTTTTTTTGTTGATGAAGATGGAAGGGGTCAAAATATTTACCGCGGTCTATGCCCAAACTGGGGAGTTTAACTCTCACATCCTCTCCCGGTGCATGCGCAAGAGGCAAGAGCAAATTTGTGGTTTTCAGCACTAAAATCAAAGGTAAAGTAAAAAGTGTTCAATCGTCTCATAAAATTAAAATATATCCCCAACTAATAATCATCCAGTAACACTTAAATCACTAATACCCTAGCATTTACCATGCTTCAAAAATAATTTCCAATCAAACCCCGATACTTAAAATGAACATCTTCCCTAAACCTGACACAAAACTCTTACTTAATCCGGTCCTCCATTTCCACAGTCAGTCATGAAGAATGAGCCAGTGCGCTTGCGCCATAACGCATCACCGCCCCTCTTAACGGCACATCTGGTTACTGCGGTCCACGCTAGTTCCGGCAGTGCAACGGATTGCCCAGGGTATCAGTCACGCCATTCCACACCACTGGAGTGGTGGAGTGGCCAGGAGACACGTTGGCAGGATCACCCAGGGAATACCTCCTGCTGGATGCTTCCCAATACATGATGAGCCTAAATACCTGATTTTAACAATTTTGGGCTATTTAAGTCTAATTTTTATTGTAGTTAGAAGTGCCTTCTCTTTTCTTCTCACAATGTATGCTTCGCTATGTTTTACATCTTGCCTCACTGTATTCAGTTTTTAACCTCCTGCCGCCTGACGTATAGACAAATGATGGCGGGCGGGATTCCCTTTCTTGGACAACGTCATATGACATTGCCCTAGTCTCACCACGCTGGCGCGCAGGCAGGGGCTTGCTGATCACTGACGTGACCCGGAGACACGGCGCAAACCCGATCTCAGTAAAGAGCTGATGACACAGCTCTTTACCCATGTGATCGGCTGTGTCCAATCACAGCTGATCACATGTAAACACGGAAGTGGCATTTATCGCCTCTCCTCACCTCACACTGACAGAGGAGACCTGTGCAGATACAGGGGAGACCTGTACAGATGCCCTGATTATCTGTGCAGCCCCAACAGTGCCCAGCAGTGATGCCAGTCAGTGCCCATCAGTGATGCCAATCTGTGCCCATCAGTGATGCCAATCAGTGCTCATCAGAAATGCCAGTCAGTGCTGCCTTTCAGTGCCCAGTGTCTGCTCATCAGTGCTGCCTATTATTGCCCATAAGTGGCACCTATCAGTGCCCACCAGTGCCACCTATCAGGGCTCATCAGTGCTACATACCAGTGCCACATATTACTGCCTCCTCATCAGTACCACCTTATCAGTGCCCAACAATGCAGCCTCAATGTGCCCATCAGTGCATTAAATTACTTATTTACAAAATTCTTCTGACAGAAACTAAGGACATTTTTTGTTCTAATTTTCCGGTCTTTTTCCGTTTTTTTAGCATAAAATAAAAACAGTGGTGATTAAATACCCACAAAAGAAAGCTCTGTGTGAAAAAAATTATAAAGACGTCATTTGGGTACAGCGTTGCATGGCCACGCAATTGTCAAAGTGTGACAGAGCTGAAAGCTGAAAATTGGCCTGGGCAGGAAGGGGATGAAAGTGCCCAGCATTGAAGCGTTTTTTTGCAAATCTGTTAGAAAGTTTTTTTACTCAGAGATCCTACCAGTAACATCACTTCCTGTTGCAGGCTGACAATTCTAAGCTGCCGCCCTTCAGTTAGCAGCAGTGTTGTGAGCCTGTTGTACAACCTCCTTTAAGTTTCCATTGGTCTGCTTATTTGAGAGAAATGGGTAGTCCAACAGCCAACTGGAGAAGCTTGCAGGACAGGCAGACAATGCTGCAACCAACTGTTAGGCAGTGGCTTACTGCTTTCAGCCTACAACAGGAAAGTGATTTTACTGGCAGGACCTCCAAGTAAGATACATTTTTAACAGATTCACTCAAAAAAATTAAGACATCTGTGCTGCGTCCCAATATCTTAGTGTGAGGTGCTGCAACTATTGCTGCCAAGCTCCAGGTCTCCAAAATCCTACCAAATATGGCGCCGCGGCTAAACACATAGACCACTTTAGACTTTGGTCTGAATAATCTCACCGAAAATGGCCGCCATAGCTGTACATAGAAAAGCCATTTTGGACTTCGGTCTGCAATATTCCACCAAAAATGGCCGCCGTAATTATGTAGGTCATGGTGTACTATAAATAGGAGGTGAAGCAAGCATGGATGTACACTCCAGATGATGTCAGAGTGGCGAAATGCATAGGGCGGAGTCAAAATACGTTCTTGCATCACTTGATAGTCGGCGTTAGTGTCAGCATTATATGCTTTATTGTTTTATGCTAAATGTGAGTACATTTCCACAATTTTGTATTCAAATAAAGAGTTTTAAAAGCAGTACACTATTGGGGCCCTTTTCTCCTTTACAAGGTATATGAGTGGTATATGAGTGGAGCACCAAAACATCTCGTGGGGTGCTCAGGGTCCAATCGATATTAAAGACAGCCCTGATTAGGCAGCCAAATATTCCGGGCTGTAAGTGGTTAAACAGGTGTCCAGCAGACAGTCTATTATAAAAGGGTGATACTTAACAAAAAAAACCCTTCCCATTTCATGCTGTCAGCAACGGCACCACATGAAAGAAATATGTAACAAGGCCTGAGAAAGAAAATAATGTCTTTAGATAAGAAAGGTGATGGCTACAAGAAGATTAGCAAAGCTTTACTTATCAGCCAGAATACTGTAGCAAAAGTAATACAAAAATGTAACAAAGATGGAACTGCAACCATCTCACAGAGATGTCCAGGCTGCCCACTGAAGTGAATACATTGACAAGAGCGTCTTTTGATGAAAAGGGTTGAAGAAAATCACCATGCAAGTTCACTGCAGTTAGCTAAAGAAGTAGAAAGCCAAACTGGGGCGGTTGTTTCCTGCGACACAATACAGCATAGGCTGCAGAGGAATGGCATGCATAGGTGTCGTCCACAAAGGAAGCCTCACCTAAAGCCCATGCACAAAAAAAGCCAGCTTAGAATTTGCCAGAGCCCATGCTGAAAAAGAAGAAGACTACTGGGAGTGTACTCTGGAGTGATGAGAAAAGGATACATGTTTTTGTAACTGATGGTTTCAAAACTGTATGGCATCACAATGGTGAGGGGTATAAAGAAAAACACATGGTGCCTACAGTGAAACCTGGTGGTGGCAGTGTCCTTCCATGGGGATGGATGAGTGCTGCTGGTGCACCTATGGGGAATTCTGAAGAGACAAGTTGAGTAGTAGTTTTTGCTCTGGGGTGTACTAATGTTTGTATCAACTAATTTGAGTAAAAATTAAGATTTTGTCATCTAATTTATATCATTAACCTTACTTTCATGTAATGAGCTAAACAAAAGTTCTATAGAACTCAGTTTGGTCAAAATTTTGTAAATTGTTCTTGTGTTCATTGAGATATTGATTAAAATCTTCCTTTTCAGAAGGGGTGTGCTCATTTATGGTGAGCACTGTATATAGAACCCAGTGGTAAAAAAAATACCACCAAAATAAAAAAAGCTTTTACTGTCTTTATAAATTATATAAATTCGATTTGGGTACAGTGGTGCATGATGGAGTAATTGTCAGTCAAACCATCACACCGCTGAAAACGGAAAAATTACCTGGACAGGAAAGGGGTATTAGACCCCATGTACACTGGGCATTTAGCCTTGGTGCATGGGGCTCCTGTGCTTAGCCATGAGTGGAAAGCACATGTTTGCTGCTGCTGGCAGCTTGTTAAACTCTATGAAAGACTGACAGCTGCTGTGGCTGGATGGGGCCAGGCTGTACACCCATGGATAAATGCCCAGGACACAAGAAATCTGCGTTGCAGGCATTCAACCCTGGATGCATACGGCACTAAATGTAAGTTCTACTCTGTGCACCGCCCACCCGCAGAAGCTATCAGTCTCTCCCTGGCAGCAGGCCTGGACTTCACACCTGCATACTGCATGCTGCATACACACGGTCGGATTTTCAAACGGGAAATGTTGGATATGAGCTTGTTGTCTGAAAGTCCGACCGTGAGTATGCTCCATCGAACATTTGTTGGCAGACTTTTCGCCAACAAATGTTGGCTAGCAGGTTCTCAAATTTTCCGCCAAGAAAACGTTGTTGTCGGACTTTCCGATAGTGTGTACATAAGTCCGTCGCACAAAAGTTCACGCGTGCTCAGAATAAAGCAGAAGGAGCCCAAAGTGTGGCGCACTGGCTATTGAACTTCCTTTTTCTCAACTCATCGTACGTCTTGCAAGTCACCACGTTCATAATTGTTGGCCAACATTTGTGTGAGCGTGTGTATGCAAGACAAGTTGGAGCCAACAGCCTTCGAACAAAATGAGATGGTTTTGTTGTCGGAAAGTACGATAGTGTGTACAAGGCATTAGACTAAATGCCCAGTTTGTAAGGGTCCTAACATACCGGTTTTGAGGTGATTAAGACTGCAGTGGAATTGACTTTAATGATAACATTCAGAATGCAGGAATGTTTCCACAGTGTGTTGGGTATGAACCATGTCCCTTCATTTGGAAGCACTGGACAATGCACTTGGTATGAAGGAACCGTGTATTCTACCTAGATCAATGCCACACAAGATAATTAATGCGTTCTGGTGTGAGCAAGTCCCAAAAGAGAGGAAGTACCTGGCAGAAACTATTCAAGATGATGTAACCCAGATATTCTTAGCAGCACATTAGAATAAATGAAATAATTACAGCTAAAGTAAACAGCTTCAAAACACAGGAACCGGTGAGTCATGTTTTTACGTATTAAAATGGATTACTGTCGAGCGGTCTGGGACTGCAAAGCTGCTGTTATCACCATGTATCTGGCAGACCAGTTTTACCATTCTTACCCATTGTCACTATAGCAATAAATTGTTAACAGCAAAGAAATGAAGTATGAAACTAGGCCTGCTTAATGGTTTAAATCGCAGCTGGTTCAGCAACGACTGGCCAAGATTCTAACCATCTATGGGCAGGCTGATTGTACCCAAGTCAATCCATCGATTTACTTAGGTACAACTAACATGTCAGATTTTTACATGTGATTATTGCCAGTGTCTATATTCACAGTGTTCTCCTGGCAGTTACAGCGCCCTGCACCCCCCCTGCCAACAAAACACAATAGCTCCACAGGGAGGATTCCCAGTCAGTGTTGATGAGGGAATCAAGCGATTTTCTTTCCTACAACCTGTGGTTACAGGAAAGAAAATTGCATCATCTATGTCTTGCCTATGTGGTCTATCTATCTGTGGTCTAAAAAAATTCACTTTGTGAATGTGTAAGCATGTGCACACAAGTCACAAATAATATTTGTAGTATGTGTAAAATGCCAGTTTCCGTTTGTTGCCTTTCACAGGGTGCATGTAACATTCCCTAACATTTGATCCTAGGAGAAAAAATGCCTTAATAACATTCGATTAGATCAGTTCAGACATTCCTGTGCTCATCAATGACAGTGCAACGAATCATCTACTACTGAAGAGCGTGAACTGCTATACAGAATTGACACCATGTTGCAGAAGACAGAACTCTATTGTCTGACAGGTTTATCGAATTGAAAACATTGACAGATGAAACAGATCACTGTTCCAAAGGTAAACAACAGTGGCCTAAAGTTCTTTGGTGTTAGGAAACTGAGGGAAAGTCCACTGTCGGAGTATAGAGGAGCACTGCCTGCTGGGGGAGCAGGGAATCAGGTAAGCATAAGTGCTTTTCGTGGCCACTAGAGTAGGGTGACCAGACATCCCTGATTTCCGAGGACAGTCCCCGGATTGAGGACACTGTCCCCGAACCAAGTCTGTCCCCGGTTTTGTCCCCGGATTGCATTTGAACAGGGTTGGGGCAATTTCAAAGACAGTCAGTGCAGAATAAAAAAAGAAATATCTGAATTACACCCCCCCCCCCCACACTCTGCTGCTCCTACTAACTTAGGGGGTGGGGTGTATTTTTTTCATTATCTGTGCCCCTTTCTGATGATCAAGTGCTGGTCAGAGCGGAGAGAATATTTCTTCAGTTTCGGGTGCATGCCCGTTCTGGTCCTGCTCGCATGTTCTTCTGGCTTGGCTCAAGTCCCGGCCAGCCACCTGCCCATTTCCTTGCCTTCCCTGAGCCTCTGCTCCCCACCCAGTAGTTGCCGGGGCCTGGAGCGTAAGACTTGACAGGCTGTGAGGCGGGTGGCGGCGGTGACGGGCAGAGAGTCGCTAATTGTCGCCATTACTAGTAAAAAAAAATGTCCCTGGATTTAATTTAAAAAATATGGTCACCTTACACTAGAGAGAAACAAGATTCTTAACCCTTGCACTATGGGTGCAGCCCCAATGCAAGGGAGGACTTTTAGTTCTCTCAAAGTTGGGATTTAAAATGGAAGAGAATACTGCAGTATATTTATGCATTTATTTTTTGAACACACCTGGAAAAAAAATGGTTGCTTTAGGATCTTTATCCTGGTTTGTTAGCTTTGTGAACAGAGACTCACTTCCTTGATTCATGCCCAGCAATCACACACAGAGCACAATCACCTCTAAAAACAACACTAGTTACAAACAGGGTTGCCACCTCATCCTTAAAACCGAACACATAATAATTACACAGTTTCTATAGATAATAAAGGTGGTAATTAAACTCACCTGGTGCCTTATCTGCATTAAATTAGCCTCAGAACCTGTGTAATTCATATGTGTTCGGGTTTCCGACCCCGTTGACATGTCAAATCACATGCCAAATCGGCACCGTGCGATTCAGTGCGACACTGACTTTGCAGAGCCACACCGATTCACAAAAGTTGTTCCTGCACCACTTTTGTCAACTTCGGGGGCAATATGAATAGACATCTGTGCATGTCTCTCAATCGTCCCCGAAGTCGGACTGAAATGCCGGCTTGAAATCGTGTGACTTCAACTGAAAGCATACGATTTCAAACCCGCATTTAGTGTGAACCTAGGCTAAAGGGATGAGGTGGCAACCCTAATTCCAAATAATTAAATAGTAACTCAACTTTTGTTGAGAGAAAAACAAAAAAAAAAAAAACACAACAATCCCCTCTAGGTGATCTAGGTACATTGCAGGGAGTTTAACAAACCCTGTTTCAGATTGCTACCCTTCGTTATTCTGAAGGAATAGCTAATTGTGTGTCTGTGTCAATGTGGAAAATGAATGTGAATGGGAGTGATATAATTATCAATCAGCTGCTGCACCTGCAGGGCTCTAATAAGGTAAGTGGCAGGGTCTGCATCCCTTTAGATGTGATTTCCCTTTGGGAGAATTTCCCTATAAATGACATTTTTGTTGCAAGGGATGCCCAAGATCTGGCATGTGCAGACATCTGGGAAAATCAGTGAGCCAATCACACAGGCAGGAAATTACAGATCTGGGGGATTCTGTACAACATCTGTGAACAGAACTCCTCCAGGCTGTCTCCCTGCATTGCATTTTACATATTAAATTCATTTTACAGAAAATTCTACAAACAATACCCCATAATGACAACAGGAAGGAGTTTTTTCAAATCTTTGCAAATTTATTAAAAATGAAAAAAAAAATCACATGTACATATGTAGTCACAGCCTTTGCTCAATACTTTGTTGAATCTTTTTTGGCACCAATTACAGCCTCAAGTCTTTTTGAGTATGATACTACAAGCTTGACACAACTATTTTTGAGCAGTTTCTCCCATTCTTCTTTGCAGGAGCTCTCAAGCTTCATCAGATTGTATGGAGAGTGTCGGTGCACATCCATTTTCAGATCTCTCCAGAGATGTTCAAATCAGGTTCAAGTCTGGGCTCTGGCTGAGGCACTCAAGGACATACACAGAGTTGTCCCGTAGCCACTCCTTTGTTATCTTGACTGTGTGCTTAGGGTCATTGTTCTGTTGAACCTTCGTCCCAGTCTGAGGTCCAGAGCACTCTGGAGCAGGTTTTAATTAAGGATGTCTCTATACATTGCTGCATTCATCTTTCCCTCGATCCTGACTAGTCTCCCAGTTCCTGCCGCTGAAAAACATCCCAAAGCATGACGCTGCCACCACCAACGCCTCACTGTAGGGATAGAATTGGCCAGGCGATAAGCGGCGCCTGGTTTCCACCAGACATGACGCTTGTCATTCAGGCCAAAAAGTTCAATCTTTGTTTCTACCATACAGGCCTGATTGGTGGAGTGCTGTAGAGATGGTTGTTCTTCTGGAAGGTTCTTCTCTGTCCACAGAGAAATGCTCGAGTGCCCATCGGGTTCTTGGTAACCTCCCTGACTAAGGCCCTTCTCCCCGGTCATTCAGTATGGCCAGGCGTCCCGCTCTAGGAAGAGTCCTGGTGGTCCCAAATTTTTCCCATTTACAGATGATGGAGACCACTGTGCTCATTGGGACCTTCAATGCTGCAGAAAGTTTTATGTACCCTTCCCCAGATCTGTGCCTTGATACAATCCTGTCTCGGAGGTCAATAGACAATTTCTTAAACTTCATGGCTTGATTTGTGCTCTGATATGCACTGTTAACTGTGGGACATTTTGACATCATGTCCAATCAACTGAATTTACCACAGGTGGACTCCAATCAAGTTGTGGAAACATCTCAAGGATGATCAGTGGAAACAGGAGGCACCTGAGCTCCATTTTGAGTGTCATGGCAAAGGCTGTGAATACTTGTGTACATGTGATTCTTTCGTTTTATATTTTTAATAAATTTGCAAAGATTTGAAACAAACTTCTTTCATGTTGTCATTATGGGGTATTGTTTGTAGAATTTTGAGGAAAATAATGAATTTAATCCATTTTGAAATAAGGCTGTAACATAACAAAATGTGGAAAAAGTGAAGCGCTGTTAATACTTTCCAAGTGCACTGTATATGACTTGAGTCTGTACTATTTACCCAAATGACTTTGTAATTTTAATACATGTTTTTTTTATCAAAAATAAAGTTTATTGAGTTACAACCAATAAACAGAGCACATGCAACCTATACAAAAAGCGGTAGTGGTATTCCCAAGCACTCAAATCCAGAGAGCAGCATTCACCCCAGAATACACGCACCAAGAAGAATTAAGCCAGCAATAGATATAGGCAGTAGAAAAGAAGTACAATAGCAACAAAAACATGACCACTCAAGATAGAGGTTTCCGAAATTCCTAAATAAAAAGTAGGCAATATCTCAACCCAAAATTCTATCCATCACTAAGTCGAGAGGCGCAAAGGCCTGTGTCTGCCGTAGTTTGGATATTTTGCACTAAACATTTGCAACCCACCCTTCTAAAATGTTAAACTATAATAAAAAAACGTATTTGACAAAAAGAACTCCGTTAAGAGCAGGAGCATATGTTGGTGCCACATATATTAACACAAAAAACACATGGGAGAAGGATGACGTACATGGCATTGCAATCTTTGTGTATGTATGCATAATGCTTTTGATCTAAATCAGCACTGCAGAACTGTTTCCCAATACTCAGCTATAGAACTTCCTCAATCATTACCATGTAGAAGCCTTCTTCCACTACTCTTCAAGCTGCAGTTCTCCTGTATTGTCACTGAGACTCTTATGTTGACGCAGTAGTGATGTCACCAGGATATAACATTTGCCTAACCAAATCAGTAAAGCCTAGAAGCGTAAAAGTGCAACATAGCTACAACAAACATTGAGCTATTTTTCATTCTAATAAGTCATGCAACAAGAGGTTTGGACTGAAAGAAAAAAGGGTGGAGGAAAAGAAGTGTTTCACATTTTCCATAACAGACTGGAAAAATATTATAAGCTGCCCATTAAAAAAGAAAATGAGGTTTAGTTTACGCAGTTCATTTGTGCTGTTATCGCTTTGGTTCTTCTTTCCCTTTTCTAATGATAACTGGTACAGCTGAGTGAAGAATGACCTCCCGCAAGCTATGGAATCTGTGAATCAGAGGATTGCATAGAGCATTTTTTCAGTGCCTGTGCACTGAACGACACAGTAGATTAATCTATATGTGAAGTCTAATATTACTAACGGCCCCCCAAGCCTCGCTGTGACTCGAGACTGAGTTGCTCACTTGAGATATACATTTTAATGGCCATAAAAAAAAAATACTCATATTAACGAGGAAACTGAATTTACCTAAATCTGAGTATAATATAAGTACATGAAGCTAGATTCAGCAAGCCTTTCATGTGTTTAAAGGGTAACTCTACTTTTGTGGGGAAAACATAAAAAATAATATAGCTCATAGAAATGCGATACAAGTCATATTGTAATTGAGTGTTATTAAAAATGACCTTTCCTTTTCAAACTGCAGCTCTGTAATTCTCTGTAAAATGCAATGCAATTTGGCTACCTGGAGGCGTTCTGTACACACATGGTATACAGAACGCCATTCAGGAACGTAATTTCCTGTTTGCATGATTTACTTATGGATTTTCCCAGAAGTCTGCACCAAGATAGAAATTAGATTTTGAGCATCCCATGCAACAACAAAAAAATGTTGGCGAGATGCTCCCAAAGTAGATCAAATCTAAAGGGATGCAGACCCCGCCACTTACCTCATTAGAGCACTATAGGTGCAGCTGCTGATTGATAATTATAAAAACACTCCCATTCATATTCATTTTCTACATGGACAAAGACAAACAATCAGCTATTTCTTCAGTAACAACAGGTAGGAATCTGAACAAAGTTTGTTGCAAACCTTGCAATGTACAGAGATCACCCAGAAGGGAATTTTTTTTTCTCAACAGGTGTGAAGTTACTTTACTGCTGTGTGTGAGGTCGTAGGGCTGTGGCGGGAGGAGATTTTGATTTCACCTTTAAATGTATCATTCTCTAGTCTACTAACGCATTTTGACACTGTTTTTAAAGAACTATGGATGTTGCTGATAATATTCAACATTGAGGAATTAATTAACCATTATGCCAATGTCTTAAAGATTACAAAGCCTGCTTACCGGAATAAATCATCTACATTCTCAGCACCTGAAGGTTTGAACAATGGGTCATCATTGCAAGCAGATGGTAGTAGCAACGAGTCTCCTTTTCTCACAGTTCCACCCAAGTCCTGTTCTTCAAATAACTTAACATCTAAAAGAGACAGAACAAAATTAAAGAATGTTAATGGGAATGTAGTGAAAACACAAATATGGACGACATAATTACTTAGGGCTAGTGTACAGAGGCTTCGGACTTACAATCAAGCCAAAGAAATGGAAAAATATATAGACATTATGAGATGTACTCAAGCTGAATTTTGTTAAGGGATTAAAGGCAATACGTTGCAGAAACAATAAACACAAGTGCACATTGCTCCACACAATATTGTTCATAATTAAAACAATAAAGTCCAGGGTGAAATCAGGGAACCCTTTTTATGATGGTAGTTGGTGTGGTATTTGTATGGTGTGGTCCCATGGAAACCTCTAGGCCAGTGATGGTGAACCTTGGCACCCCAGATGTTTTGGAACTACATTTCCCATGATGCTCATGCACTGTGCAGTGTGGTTCAGCATCATGGGAAATGTAGTTCCAAAACATCTGGGGTGCCAAGGTTCGCCATCACTGCTCTAGGCCAACTCAACATGAACTTTAAAAATGGGGCGCTTGGCATAAGTTCCTTCAACTACCCCACAAGTGTAAGATCCAACAGCCCAGTCGTGTTTACGTGAAGTTGTGAAAACTTCAGTTTGTATTGAGCTGTTGCTCAGAGCACAGGAACCTGAGGTTTCTGTTGCTTCACACTGGTCAGAACCAACTCATTGACTTAGGGCTCTTGCACATTGCAGCTCAGAAAAAGCTGCTTTTATAGGCATTTGAGCTTTTATTTCAGCTTGAAGAAGCTTGTACTTTTTTGGGCTCTTTTGCACATTTTTATTGAGGTTCTCTGAGCCGAAGCATTTTTTTTTTCACAAACCCTCCCCATTTTTTCCTATTTTTTGGTGCGTTTTGAGCTTTTTCAAGCATTTTTAGGCACTTAGGCGTCTTTTTCTGCTCAAAGGCTCAACTCAAAAAATGCGAGTTTGGTGTTTTTTTTTCTTCCTTGTTAGAGCATATGCCTGTAAACTCCTGAAAAAGCCATAATTTGCATGGACACATTGGCTTACATGGAGGGTAGTTTCCAGGCAGAAAAAAATGAGAGCTCAAAAAAGCTCAAAAGCCTGTAGGAGCCACTTCTTTGAGCTGCAGTGTGCATGAGCCCTCTTACTATTCAGGAGAAAAGGAATATAGTTGCTTGGTGATCTTTTTAAATTGAATACTCCCACGCAAAATATATCTACTAGTGAAAAACAATCTGTGTGTATATAGTGTTGCAACTGGCACTAGAAAAGTGTTCTTGTCTACACCTGTGTATCTAGATAATATTATTAAAAAAAAAGTGCTGCGCAATACATAAGCTCACTGCAATATCCACTTATCTCATGAATACCATCAGTTGAGAAAATGAATCAAATAAACTCATGAACATCAATAAAGTGGTTGCATAGAAAAGAAAAAAAAACTTGATTGTGCAAATGGACCTCCTATATTCCTTATGTATCAAATAAACACATGGAAATCAAATGCAGTGCAAATCAAAAAAATATACAATAAACACAATCTAACCTGTTCATTAATTAAGTGCCTGCATTTATACCAAGATAACTTGTAAATGCATAATAAATAAGTCCATCATGCCAAAATATAATAATAATAAATCATGCAAGGAAAAATATAGTTCAAGGGTTGAGTGTCCAACCACTGTTCATGTGGCGTTTTGCACTTAGTTATACTATCTTTGTTCCCATCAAGCATGGATATATTTTCTTCAATAATGCAAAAAAACTTCTGGTGTGTTTTAAAGTGTTGCGTTTATAGTCATTGTTCTCCCACCACCAGTGCAATACCGCTCTCACCTTCTGGATTGGACTTGAAATCAATCAGGTCACTAGCGCTTTTCCCCTTTCAAATATGCGGTTTATATATGCCTCTGGGTGCCTCCTTTCTCATCACTGGAAATTCTGGAAAGTGAATCCTGGCAAGTATTCAACTGAAGAGCTTCTATGTTATCTTTTACATAGGTGAGGCCTATTCCCCAAATGTCACTTCTACTTCCTTGTGCCCACCGCGCATGTGCCTGCAAAATTTTCAGCTCCAACAGAGCAAAGTGCCAAGAATTTTCCACGCAAGAATGTGTGGTAAGGCATAAAGTCCACTGCCTGCATGTCCTCTCTAAATAGACCACGATAACCAGGGCTGCTCCACCCTGATCACTGTGGTCTCATTGAGGCCCTCCATCATACGGTGTCACCCCTGCACTGCTCTCTTCCCCCTCCTTCCTCCCTGTGATTTGCCTCTGTGTCGGTCTCCGGCCCGGCCCCACCCCTATTGCTTGTAAATTGGAAATCATAAAATTTTCATAGCACACTATGTCATTAGTTTTACAAAACGAGTGTTGTAAATACCTAATTTGATCTGTCTTCAGGCTGGTTGCGTTACTCACAGGCGCTTTCCAGCTCTGATAGGTGGCTTCTGAGGAAGAGCCGAGCGCCCATGTGATCTTCCCAGCTGACATCAGAGGGAGATCATGGCCCCTCCCTCAGAAGCCATCCATCAGAGCTGGAAAGCGGCCATGAGTCATGTCACCATCCAGAAGACAGCTATAATTAGGTATTTACAACACTCATTTTGGAAAACTACTGATACAATGTGCTATGCCTGCCTCTAATAGAGCATAATATCTAATAGAGCTGGCATAGTTTTATATATATATATATATATATATATATATATACAAATGGGTAAACAAACCCTTTAGAGGCCATTCACACAGCGGCAACACGACTTCCAGCTTGACTTTTGGAGGCAACTTGGACACGACTTGAGTATGAATAACAGTGCGACTTGGAGGGACTTCAACATGACTTGGGGCGACTTACATGACTTTAAGTCACCCCAGGCTAGGCGACTTTTGCCGTGGCCAATCAGAGAATAATCAGCTCTCGAGGGGGAACTCCACGCCAAATTTTAAATAAAAAAACGGCATGGGTTACCCCTCTAGGAGCATACCAGGCCCTTAGGTCTGGTATGGATTTTAATGGGAACCCCCCTACGCCGAAAAAATGGCATGGGGGTCCCCCCAAAATCCATACCAGACCCTTATCCTAGCACACAGCCTGGCCGGTCAGGAAAGGGGGTGGGGACAAGCGAGCACCCCCCCTCCTGAACCGTACCAGGCTGCATGCCCTCAACATGGGGGGGTGCTTTGGGGAAGGGGGGCGTCCTGCGGCCTCTTCTCCCGCTCTCTGGTGTCATCAGCCCGGTCTCATCTGTCCTTCAGCCCGCAGACCCCAACAACCAACGGCCAGGGTTGTCGGGAAGAGGCCCTTGTCCTCATCAACATGGGAACAAGGTGCTTTGGGGTGAGGGGGCCGCAAGGCGCTCCCCTATCCAAAGCACCCACCTCCCCATGTTGAGGGCATGCGGCCTGGTACGGTTCGGGGGGAGGGGGACGCTCGCTCGTCCTCACCCCCTTTCCTGACCGGTTGGGCTGCATGCTCGGATAATGGTCTGGTATGTATTTTGTGGGGACCCCCACGCCATTTTTTCTAAGGGCCTGGTATGCTCCTAGAGGGGGAACCCATGCTGGTTTTTTATTTAAAATTTGGCGTGGAGTTACCCCTCGAGAGCTGATTATTCTGTGAGAGAGGCGACATTGCCGCTTCAATATAGTTGGAGTTCTGACTTGGAGGCAACTTCCATTGAAATCAATGGGTCGCCTAGAAGTTGGATTGAAGTAGTACAGGAACCTTTTTTGAAGTCTGAGCGACTGCTGTAGTGTACATTAAGATGGCTCCATTAAAGCAGAGGTCCACCCTAAAGTGGAGCTTCCGCTCATTGGTACAGGTATCTGCACCCACTTCCGGCATAGATTCTGCGGAAGGTACGCCCCTTTCCGCAGGTCCCCCGCTGCCTGCTGGGAAACACACGGATCCCAGAGACAGCGGGGACCATCCTTATTGCGCAGCGCAACTCGCGCATGCGCAGTAGGGAACCGGGAAATGAAGCCGCAATGCTCCACTTCCTGATTCCCATACCCAAGATGGCGGCGGCAGCACCCGAGAGACGATCGAGAGATCGGCTTCGGGTGCCGACATCGCGGGCACGCTAGGCGGGTAAGTGCCATTATTTTAAAAGTCAGCAGCTGCAGTATTTGTAGCTGCTGGCTTTTTTTAAAAAAAAACGGCAGACTCCCGCTTTAACTAACACTGATTTTCTCAACAGCGCGACTTGGGACGACCTGAAGTCAGATCCCGAGTTGCCCCTGTGTGAACAGGCTCTTAAGTTACATCTACCAAGCAAAACTAAAACACCCATTATTAGCAATGTAAGTAAGTGTTAGATGGAGTTTAAAAATTTGAAAAAAAAATGTTTTTTTCTCCCACTGGATGTGACAAGGACATCTTTTTTTTACCAAAAATATGTAGCAGAATACATATTGGCCTAAATTTAAGAAGAAATTCGATTTTTTACATTTTTTTTATTAGACATATTTTATAGCAGAAACTTAAAAATATCGTCAGTCTTTTTGTTTATAGAGCAAAAAAAAATAAAAAACCCCAGAGGTGATCAAATACCACCAAAAAGAAAAATTGCATGACCGCGCAATTGTCAGTTAAATAATCCAGTGCCAAATAGCAATAATAGCATCTTCGGGAGGGAAAGTGGTTAATCATTCCCTGCTTAATCCAAAATGAAAATAGGTGTGCCTAAACATGATGGCACTGTCCAATTGCCATGACACTGGGTGCAAAAGGTGGCATTTGGGCTAATGAGACACTTTTGAAATAGAAGGACACCTTTATATGTTTTAAAAAATTGTGCCCAGTATTTTTTTTTAGCCCGCCTTCACATGCACACTTACTGTAAACTTTTTTTCTATGTTTCTCTTCAAAGTCGTGATTATATCCAACCCATAAACTTTATATATACTGTAAGTTTGCATTCATGTCCAGATACACAAACAGATCCAGTCTGATCATCAATCTGTGCACACACCACCTCAATAATATCCAAAATAAATGAAGTTGACCTTTATGGCAGTATTATACATGATTGATGTTTGGTCTGGCCTACACATTTTAGACACAAAGCAGAAACATCTCCTCTTTTTTGAAGCGGTTGTCATTTCAATGCATGGAATTCAGGAAAGGGATTAGCTTTTATTTGCATTCTAACGACTAAAAGTGAGTCAAGAGCGTCTGGAAAAGACCGGTGTTCGCTCCTTTTACATAGTTTTGTGCACTCATCCTTTGGCCACCCAACCACAACGCTATTATGTAAGCATACTGTATGTAATAGTAATGCATAAAGTTTCAGCCCATTTGCTGCAAAATCAATCGAACAGCATTTAGGTGGACATCTCTGTGAAGAACTTAAATCTCCAAAACTTCCCCACTGATTGTATATCTTGCCATAAGCCGCGTACACATGGGCGGATTGTATGGCCTACTTAGTCCGTCATACAATCCGACGGACAGTCCGTCCTACTTTCGAATGAACGGACTTGACCACACACGGATGCACAAACAGTCCGTCGAAAGCTTGCGCGATGACGTGTACAGCACGTACGATGGGACTAGAAATAGGAAGTCCAATACACAGCAATGCAACCTTCCGCCGTGTAAATCCTTTCTGAGCATGCGTCATTCTTAGTCCGTCGAACTAGCCTACTCACGAGCGGATTGTCCGCTGAAACCAAAGTATGACGGACAATATTACGGAAATTCCGAAATACTTAGTACGCCAGACTGCACGCTGAAAAAGTCAGCTGAAGCCCACACACGAGCGGACTGTCCGCTGAAATGTGTTTCGGCGGACTAAGTAGGCCATACAATCCGCCCGTGTGTACGCAGCTTTAGACATTGTCTCATTTCTTATCACAACTCCAGCAATCACCAAGGGGCTACTCCAGACCCATAGAGATGTCAGCCTACATGATATCCAACTAGTGATGGAGCTGATGGACTAAAACTTTGTTTCCTGTGGTAAACATGTTGGCAAATCTCTGTGATTAATCAGTGATAGTCTTCTTTCTACAGAAAAACGTAACACAGGAAAAACTCAGCAACCCGGATGAAATCACCAGTTATTTTAAGGCTCAATAGCATCTGAAGAAGGTGGTGTCCTATGCACTAGCAATGTGTTGGCTGTATTTTTAATTAGATTATTTTAAAAAAATCTTAAATTTTACCACAAGATGTATCACTCTCTGTGTAAAGTGTTCCACTCCTAACACATATTAATGTCATTTTACTAAAAAACCTGCACTCAGACTGAACCTTTTCTTGTACAGCCAAGGATGACACACAGGCCCCATAAACCAATACCATTCAACCCCTAACTCAAGTTCAGGATATTGGCACGACTTAAATTGGCCACTCGGTGCTGCCACACATCTCAAGTTTTCCAATAAGGAGGATGGGGAATGCGCAGAGGCAGGGGTTCAACTCAAACGCAGGGATGTTAAGCACTTTGCATATACAAATGCTATAGATCTTCTAGCTAGATGATAGCAGAAACTGATATCTTTCATTTTCACAGCCACCAAACAACCCTGGCTAGGAATTGGAAATCAGGGGTTCTGGCTATAGCACAGGTCAAAACTAAGATGACGTGGTACTTGATTAAAAAACAAATGGTAGCAGTCCTGCAGAACAAGGTCAGGAAATTCCAAAAAATCTGTAACCCCGGATTTCCAATTATTTGACCGTATGTGGTCACTTTGACAAGCATCCAGCTATAATCTAGACTGGCTCGCCCTGGGGTGCGAGATGCTTCCTAGTCCTGCTCTGACCCAATCCTTATGCCTCCTTCCCTCGCTTACACTCCCCCCCACCCCCTTTTATTTTTTTTATTTTCTTCTCCTCTCCTTTTTCTTTCCTCTTCACCGTTTTATCTTCTGCTCTCTTTTCTTAAGCCTTCTAAGTTCCACCATGTTCCACAGGGCTTATTTCTCCACATCAGTACCCTTTTGGCCCTCTTCTCACGGGGCGCTTCGAGGCAGCAGCAGAACCTCTCTATTCTTACCAATTCTTTTGGGAATTTCGCCCCACTTATGAAATGTGTTCATCATATGAGGAGTGCACATTACTGCCGCTCACTTTCCTCCCTATCCAACTAGAGTTGCACAACATTTTTGCAATCCTTGGTACCCTTTAGTGCTCTCCATGTCAAATTACAAACAATCTTTGCATTTTCACTTTAGTACAAGCCTTTGTGTAATGCTGCAGCTCTTTGTTCATTGTACAACTATATTTCTAAACTTTAATAAAAACTATTGCAACAGAAAAAAGTTGCTAGCAGACAACATGGTGACTTTAATTTTCTTCAAAGCATTTACTATTAAAAGAGAAGTATGGCCAAAGCTTCTTCTGGGTCACTAGGAGTGCACTTTCTTGTGCTTTCCTGTGAATCAGAATCAGCCGACAGTGGACTGAAGCCTGCTGTCGGCTGGCATGACTGTGCCACACCAGCCTCTGGAAGTACAGTAATGCCAGAATCCACCCAGATGCCTGAAAGCAGATGACTCAGCCTGAGCAAACCATTTCCTACCCCCTCTCCAGCCCAGCGCGCCTGTGAGCACCGGGGAAGCTGAGCAAAGAGGAGTAATTGACAGTCACCACTCTCTGCTCAAAGCAGAAAGAGAACTGCGTGATCAGCAGTCATGTGATCGCTCAGTTCTTAGGCTTAGAGCTGGCAGGGGACAGTTGCAGGCTCATACCGATGCTGCAGCAGGGAACGGAGTATGTACTGTATGTTAATTTTTTTTTCATACATTCATAAAGAAACTCTCCTTTAAAATTTTTAAGTAAAATGTGTAATGGAGTTCTACTTAAAGAAACTATCCTTTCGTACATATTTTCTTTATGTATTAAAGTGTTACTAAACCCACAACAGTAAAATCAGTCTGTTTATGTAGTAAGGCATGCTTGTTATACTCACTGTGGAACTGTATTGTGTAAAAAGGCTGTTTGATCATGTCTTCTCTGATCCTCCCCCTTTTCCACAGTCCCCAATCAATCTCCTGATAAAACAGAGCCTCGGGGGTACTCTGCACATGCTCAGTTTTGTGTGTATTGCTAGAGCGTTTCTTTTTTCTAGGGTGGGTGCATGTTATCAGCACAGGGCCAATGAGCACTCCCCAGAGGGTCAGGGGTCCTGCAGCCTCATAGGACAGTCAGAGTAGAAAGAAAACCCCCTCCTATAAGCTTTAACCAGACACTCATAGAAGTCATAACACTGTTAAATCCTGCTGATGAGAAAAGGTATTTAGCAGTTTATATTTACTAAAATAATATTCTATGTACTGTCGGAGACCAGATATAGTGAATGCAGGGTGCTGGGTTTAGTAACACTAACTTCCCATATATATGGGGTAGCAAAGGCAATGGACCTAAACACCCACATGCCATGCATACGCGTCCATGGATGGTCAAGGTTTCTGTGCTGGGAGTGTGCTCACTGTGCGCTCCCAGCACAGCGATCGAGCTGTTATAGAAAGCTCTTGGTCTCTAGTAATGATTTGGAGCCAGCAAAACGGGTTTCTAATTATGTGATATCCAATTACTGTGGTCATGTAATCAGTCTGCCATGCTCCGTAAAGACCCAGTTACAGGGACACCGGAGCAGGGCAGGAAGGGATTAAGGTCAGGTCTGAAAAATGTAATATTTTGAAAAACGTGGGCATAGTTTAAATATTGAATTTAAATAATTTGTATTTTCATTTTCATCCAGCACTTGGACCTCTGGGCTGCGTTTTAGAATACCCCTCTAAACGTTCTTCTGTTTTATGTCTGTTGTTCTGTTGCTGTAAATAAAGCTTGAACAAGCAACTTCAAAAGGCACATGACATACATCATCGACTCCCTTGGTAACCTGCGTTTTTTCAAATAATATACTGCGTAGTTCTAAACAATCTATCATAAATAATTTCTGTGGAAACAGCAACGTATATCAATGAGTTGGGTTTTTGTATTTTCCCAGCTGCAGTATATTTAGGTTTCTGTACCAGACAGACATACACCCATTGTAAGACTCACTATATCATGTGTGTTATGACAGCTCTAAGGTTTGGGATTACATGTACTGTGCTAGTAAACCACGTGGAGGGCTACACCCAGCCCCCACTCCCACTGCTTGGTAAAATAGGAAGTTTAGAAATGATGGAACAATATTATTCATACTGTGAGAACTACAAAAGCCATGTCACAAGGAACAAACCTGAAGTAAGTGATAATAAATCACAAAACAAACTCCTTTTTACGGACAATGCCATTTACTAAAGTTGATTATTGCGTTTAAGACTGTCCTTTACTGCTTTAGAACAGAGATCTTTTATCTTTGTCACTTTGGAATAACAACTAGAAGAGCAATTCACCACCGGGTCTGCATAGTAAGCTAGCACAGAAATGATCAGTGAAAATATACCAGCACTGGAATATAATAAACATCGCTCCGCTTGCAAATTCTGGGCTCTGTTTTTCTATGTGTGCCTTAACCACATGAGCTCCGGATGGTTTTACCCCCTTAGTGACCAGACCATCTTTTTTCTATTCAGCACTGCGCTGCTTTAACTGGCAATTGCACAGTCATGCAACACTGTATGCGGATTAAATGTATATCATTTTTTCACACAATTAGGGCTCTTTTGGTGGTATTTGATAAACACTGGGTTTTTTATTTTTTGTTATATAAACCAAAAAAGACTGAAGATTTTGAAGAATAAACCGAAAGGACATTTTCTACTTTCTTTTTTAAAACATATCCAATAAAATCAAATTTCTTCCTAAATGAAGAGCAAATGTATTCTGCTATGTCTTTGGTAAAGAAAAAATAAATCCCAGCCTCTTTCACACGGACGATCCGTTCAGATCCGCCTGTCAGTTTTTTAGGCGGACCAAAACGGATGCTCCATAGACCTCTATGGAGCGTCAGATGTCAGCGGTGACATGCCCGCTGACATCCGACCCGCTCCGATCCGAAAAAGTGTGACGGAGGAAAAACCTATTTTTCCATCAGTCATTGGATCAGGTGACGACGGACTCTACGGTCCATCATCATCCGATTCCCCATAGTGGAGAGCAGCGCTCCGATAGGTCTGTCCCTGCACGTGCAGAGACGGACCTGTCATCTGCCTGCTCAGCGGGGATTGACGGAGCGATCCCCCACTGAGCAAAGCGGGCTCCGTGCACGGACACGTCCATGTGAAAGAACCCTTAGGCCCCTTTCACACTGAGGCCTTTTTCAGGCACTACAGTGCTAAAAATAGCACCTGTATAGCGCTGCATCTTTGGAGCGGTGAAGGATCGGTGTATTCACCGCTCCTACCCATTGAAATCAATGGGGCAGCGCGGCTTTACCACCGGCAAAGCGCCGCTGCAGCGGCGCTCTGCGAGCAGTTGTAATCCTTTTTCAGCCGCTAGTGGGGGGTAAAACAGCCCCGCTTGCGGCCGAATAACGCTGCTAAAATGACGGTAAAGCGGCGCTAAAAATAGCAGCACTTTACCGCCAACGCCCGCACCGCCCCAGTGTGAAAGGGGCCTTAGTGTATATTAATTGGTTTGTGTGAGTGCCTACAAACTATGGTATATATCCTGGAATTTATGCAGCTATAGAAGCTATACTGTAATATCGGTGATCAGTGACTTATAGTGCGGCTGTGATAGTGTAGCGGAAAATCTGGCGCTAACAGATACTGGCTGGGAGGGACACTAATTGACACAAAAACAATAATCGGATATATTACTGTACACTTGCACTGTACTAATGACACTGGCTGGGAAGAAGTTAACATCAATGGTCAATTAAAGGGTTAACTGTGTGCTTAACAATTGTAATTTGTGCGGCTTTTACTCACAGAACTGGCTGTTTTTTCTCTCTTAAATCAGAATTGATTTCAGGGAACAAAACAGCTAGATCGCTGTCTGTGTACAGATTTGTGCGTTTGTAAACACAGAACTCCGTGCTGTGATTGGCCACAGCTGATCAACAGGTATAGAGCCAAAATCACTGGCTGAAATCTACTGGCAAAGTCGTGATGTGTCCAATCACAGAACAGGTCAGCTGGGCATGCATGCCTGAAAACCCCAAAACAGGCCGCGTACGTTGCCTATCCTGTATCTTTTGCCGCAGTAGAAGTGCTGTGGGCGGGCAGCAAGTGGTTAAACATTATAAAGAAGGGAGAGCATGGAACAATTTTTAAGCAATCATTTTTTCTTTTATGTTATACTTGTTAATGGGAACATCTACCATGAATAAATTAGGTCTTATCCTAATTTGGCTGCAGAAGTGGAAATATGCTTTAGGCTGGGTTCACACTGCTGTGGGGGGAGATCCGGATGTGATTCGCACCGCAAATCACATCGGATCTCCGTAGCGATGCGAGTTCAGCCATACAGATAGTATGGCTGAATTTGCATCGCTCCCGCAGCAAACTCGCACAGGACCCTTTTTTTGGTCCGCAACAGAATCGGATCGCATGGGGGTTCACACCATGCGATCCGATTCCTGTGCGAGTCAGCAGATTGCACTGCGATATGCGGACGGATCTGGGGGTGTCATTAACATATCATTGACACTCCCAGCCGTCCGCATAGGGCAGTGTGAACTGCCGGCGGGAGTAATGCGATGCGGGAAAACGCCGCGGATTCGCGGCGTTCCCGCATCGCAGCGGTGTGAACCCAGCCTTAAAGAGAAACGATCACCTGGTTACGTGCCTTTACCATGGTTCCCCTGTAGCTTACAGAAGAAATGAGGGTGTGCTCACTGCTAAATCTTGTCTGAAGAGTCCCATGATAATCAATGGTAGCATTCTCTGTCATTCTTGAAGAAAAATCTGCCCCTGTATGGCTAGCATCACTGTAGCTTGGTCTATGCCCACTTCCTGCACTTCATCATACCCAGACTAAGTAGAACAAAGAAAGCTTACATTTTATTGCATGGAAGGAGAACATTTTTTCTGTGATTTAGATATTTTCAACTATAATATTCTGAGAAGAATTAGGGAGAATAGATAGTGTATTCGTTTTTTCCAGTGTCTTTGTATCTTTCAGTTGCACATGGTTAAATAGAAGGTATACCATAACTGGGCTAATTTCTGGGACTCGGTAGCCAATGGACCCGATGGCGTACTTATGAACTTTTCCAGTTGTGCTTACTTAAAAGCTCCTACTGGCTTCTAAACTGGACCTTGCATTTTGCATATAAATGTGTCTACCGCTGAGCCATTTAAAGTGGTTGAAAAGGCTGAAGTATTTTTTTTTTTTTAACTTCCATGAATTCTATGCAAGAAGGTAAAAAAACCTTCTGTGTGCTGCTCCCCCCGCAGCCCCCCCCCCCCCCAAATACTCACCGGAGTCCCCTCTCAATCCAGCAATGTACACATGAGCCTCGGCTGTCCCAGGACTCCCTCTCCTCACTGGCTGAGACATCAGCGGGAGCCATTGGCTTCTACTGGTATCAATCACAGCCAGTAAGCCAATATAGAGAGAGTGGGGGCAAAGCCGAGCCACGGTTCTGTGTGTCTTATGGATGCATAGAGTAGGACTCAGGAGTGAGCATACACCAGTGCCCCTGGTGCAAGCGGCTTACTATTGGGGGCACTGGTCAAGGGGAAGGAACTAGGAGAACCGGTGGAGGAATCCCGAGAAGAGGAACATCAGGAATGCCCTGTGCAAAACCACTGCACAGAGCAGTTAAGAATAACATGTTTGCTATTTAAGAAAAAAAAAAAAAAGCAGAAACTTTAATACCACTTCAATGCTAGAAAAAGGAGGGACGGAAGGAGAAGACAGGTCATATGGTTATTGGGAAGCCTGCATGTTAATTAAAACCCTACACACAGAAATCCAACTGTTAATACAGTGTCTTGAAATAGTATTCACACCCCTTGAAATTTTCCACATTTTGTCATGTTACAACCAAAAATGTAAATGTATCTTATTAGGATTTTATGTGATAGACCAACACAAAGTGGCGCATAATTGTGAAGTGGAAGGAAAATGATAAATGGTTTTAAAAATATTTTACAATTAAATATGTGAAAAGTGTGGTGTGCATTTGTATTCAATAATTTGTAAAACCACCTTTTACTGCAATTACAGCTCCAAGTCTTTTTGGGGATGTCTCTACCAGCTTTGCACATCTAGAGAGTGACATTTTTGCCCATTCTTCCTTGCAAAATAGCTAAAGCTCTGTCAGATTAGACAGAGAGCATCTGGGAACAGCAATTTTCAAATCTTGCCACAGATTTTGAATTGGATTTAGGTCTGGACTTTGACTGGTTCATTCTAACAAATGAATATGCTTTGATCCAAACCATTCCATTGTAGCTCTGGCTGTATGTTTAGGGTCATTGTCCTTCTGGAAGGTGAACCTCCGCCCCAGTCTAAAATCTTTTGCAGACTCTAATGCCGCGTACACACGGTCGGAATTCCGGACAGAAAAAGTCAGATGAGAGCTTTTCATCGGAAAATGTGACCGTGTGTATGCTCCATCAGAATTTAGCTGTCCGAATTTCCACCAGCCAAAAATTGATAGCATGTTCTCAATTTTCCCGATGGAAAAACTTTCTATTGGTAATTCCGATCGTATGTATGCAATTCCGACACTCCAAAAAATCACACATGCTCAGATTCAACTACGAGACAAAAGCTATTGGCTTTTGGTGTGACCGTGTGTAGGCAAGACAGCTTGAGCGGAATTCCGTCTGGAAAACCATCAGAGCTTCTTCCGATGAGAATTCCGATTGTGTGTACACGGCATAACAGGTTTTCTTCTAAGATTGCCCTGTATTTGGCTCCATCCATCTTCCCATCAACTCTGACCAGCTTCCCCGTCCCTGCTAAAGAAAAGCATTCCCACAACATGATGCTGCCACCACCATGTTTCACGGATGGTGTGTTCAGGGTCATGTGTAGTGTTAGTTTTCCACCACACATAGCATTCTGCTTTTAGGCCAAAAAGTTAAATTTTGGTCTCATCTGACCAGAGAACCTTCTTCCACATATTTGCTATGTCCCCCACATGGCTTTTTGCAAACTGCAAACAGGCCTTTAATGGCTTTCTTTCAACAATGGCTTTCTTCTTGCCACTCTTCCATAAAGGCCAAATTTGTGGAGTGCACAATTAATAATTATCCTGAGGACATTCTCCCCCCTGAGCTGTGGATCTCTGCAGCTCCTCCAGAGTTACCACAGGCCTCTGATTGCTCCTCTGATTAATGCTCTCCTTGCCCGGCCTGTCAGTTTTAGTGGACGGCCATATCTTGGAAAATTTGCAGTTGTGCCATACTCTTTCCATTTTCGGATGATGGACTGAATCGTGCTCCATGAGATGTTCAAAGCTTGGGATATTTTCTATAACCTAACCCTGCTTTATATTTCTCCACAACTTTATCCCTGACCTTTCTGGTGTGTTCCTTGGCCTTCATGATGCTGTTTGTTCACCAAGTCCTGCTTTACAGAAAGTCCTGCAAGCAGCATCTTTCGGGCGGTTTGGGAGCGCTGTAATGAGCGCCCTATTGCAGTGAATGAGCAGCGCTTCCAAAGCGCCTGAAAAGCAATTTGAAAGCGATGCAAAATGGGCAATTTTACAATTTTTGGGGGGTAAAAAGCACCTGCTAGCTGCCGACAAGCACAGCAAAGGTGCCGCAAAAACAAGCAGCGCTTTAGTTTGAATGGCCAGACGCTGCCAGTGTGAAAGGGGTCTAACAAACCTCTGAGGGCTTCACAGGACAGCTGTATTTATACTGAGAATAAATTACACACAGGTGGACTCTATTAATTAGGTGACTTCTGAAGGCAATTGGTTCCACTAGATTTAACCACTTGCCACCCACCATATAGCAAAATGACAGTGGCAAAGTGGTTTTAATATCCTGACCGGACGTCATATGACGTGATCAGGATATTAAGCCGCTGCGCGCCCCCGGGGCCGCGCATCTCGGCGATTGTTGTTGCGGGGTGTCAGTCCGACACCCCGCAACTATGATCTCGGTAAAGAGTCTCTGACGGAGACTCTTTACCATGTGATCAGCCGTGTCCAATCACGTCTGATCACAGTGTAAATGGGAAGAGCCGGTGATCGGCTTTTCCTCACTCGTGTCTGTCAAATGCGAGTTGAGGAGAGCCGATCGGCTGCTCCTCTGACAGGGGGGGTCTGTACTGATCGATTATCAGCACAGCCCCCCCGAGGATGCCCTCACTGGATCACCAGGGACGCCACCAGACCACCAGGGATGCCCAGCAACAGGTATGCCCCCTAGACCACCAGAGATGCCAGTCAGTGCCCGCAATGGATGCCAATCAGTGCCCACAATGGATGCCAATCAGTACCCACAATGGGCATCACTGATTGGCATGCATTATTGTTTGGCACTGATTGGCATCCATCCCTATACAATACTGTACACTACAATGCCCATCCGTGCCGCCTATCAGTGCCCATCCATGCCACCTATCAGTGCCCATCTATGCTGCCTATCAGTGCCCATCCATGCCTCCTATCAGTGCCTATCCATGCCGCCTATCAGTGCCTATCCATGCCCATCCGTGCCGCCTATCCATGCCCACCCATGCCACCTATCCATGGCACCCATCAATGCCAATCTGTGCCACCTATCCATGACAATCCGTGCCACCTATAAGTGTCTATTTGTGCCACCTATCAGTGTCTGTGTCACATATCAGTGCCAGTCACTGCGGCCCCGTCAGTGCCCATCAGTGAAGGAGAAAACTTACTTATTTACAAAGTTTTGTAACTGAAACAAAAAAAATGTTTTTTTCAAAATGTTCTGCCTTTTTTTATTTGTTTAGCAGAAAATAAAAATCCCAGAGGTGATCAAATACCACCAATCGAAAGCTCTATTTGTGGGAACAAAATGACTGCGCAATTGTCATTCAAAGTGCGACAGAGCTGAAAGCTCAAAATTCATCTGGGCAGGAAGGTGTACAAGTGCCCGGTATTGAAGTGGTTAAGTTAGGGGTATCAGAGTAAAGGGGGCTGAATACAAATGCACACCACACTTTTCAGATATTTATTTGTAAAAATGTTAAAAAGCCATTTATCATTTATCCTTCCACTTCACAATTATGTGCCACTTTGTGTTGGTCTATCACATAAAATCTCAATAAAATACATTTACATTTTTGGTTGTAACATGACAAAATGTGGAAAGTTTCAAGGGGTGTGAATACTTTTTCAAGCCACTGTAGGTGTCTTTTTTGTAGACCGTAGAGAGAAAAGTGAAAAAAATGTCAAAAGAGAGAGGAAACAATAAAACAATGAAAAATAATATCAATGCAAAGGTCAGAAAAATTACTAAAAGGCCACTCACACCATACTGACACTTAAAGACCACTTACCACCAGATGCTGAAAAGGATTTCTTGCCAGTGGCTGGAATTCTTTTACTTGGCTCAAACAGTTCTGCATCTGGATCCATTTCATCGCTGAACAGAGACATGGTGGATTTGGGTTTTATCTGGGGAGCTTCATCTTTCTTTACAATGACTTTTTTCTTTTTGATTTTTGTTCTGGAATAATGGAAGAATACCGTATAAATGACACATAAAGTAACGGCGTATAACGGAGGGCAAAAAGCTCATATCTCCCTGTCTGGACAGCCATGGATGACAGTTTTTGTTTATTACAGATACTTATATAGCACCGCCAATTTACAGAGTGCTTTACATACACACACACATTGATATTTTATTATATATATATATATATATATATATATAGTACATTCACATTAGTTCTTTCTGGGAACAGCTGACCCTTTAGAAAGCTCTATATTGAGGATGGGACAGAATAATGAGCCCCAACAACAGCTTTGCACATGCACCTGGCACATTACAATCATTCTCTGAAGTCATTTCCTGTTCACTGGGCAAAAAAGGAACCCCACATAAGACTGCAAAGGTAAGTCTCGTTTTCACATAGGACCCCCTAGGTCTTGGTCCTCCGGGGGCATTCGGGGAGGATTTTTAACTTTTGGCAATAGTGTAGAAGCTTGTCTGAGAGTTAAAAAAAAAAAAAAAAAGACGGCAGGGAGATGAAGTTACACTCTGCAGAGCTCAGTGAGGAGAGGTCCGAGAGCTGATTGGAGTGAAGAGACACCCCCCCCCCCCCTTCACAAAGCACACAGGAGCAGAGCTAAGGCTGTCATTCTGCTGGAGATATCTCCGCTGTCACCATTTGTCTCTTGGTGTCAGGAAAACTTGACTCATACTGAGGAACAACGCAGCAGACAGAAATTACACTTAGTGCTTTTGAGACAAATACACACTATAGAGGGATATGCTTTATTCTCATTTCATGTCTGAGGTTTACAACCACTTTAAGTAATTTTATAGCATAAATACAAATTTTAATGTGTGTGGAAAATTTGACTAGGCATCCTAAATACAAATATAAACTTCAGATTGGGGATATGTGTGTGTGTGTGAAGGGTGGGGAAATCGGCTATAATGACAGGTTCCCTTTAAATTTCACTTTTATGTAAGGGTACACTGTATTTTGGAATAACAGATTACAGGGAGGTTTGACATATGGCATGGGACCACGTTAATAAAACCCATTCTGAATATGTTTTTCTTTATAATCTCTAATCTCAATTTAATTTAATTGGAAGTGTTAGTGACATTTCCTGGTGAGTTAATGCCGAACAGGTGACTATTACTTGGAGTATTGTGACCTGATTAATTACATTCTTTACTATCCTTAAGGGAAATTCCTGGTAAAATAATAATCTCCTATCCACTGACTAGACCCTTCTACGTATTAAAAGAGAAACCATATTTTCAGTGAGTACACACAAGGAGGTACTATGCTGTCAATAGAGGGAGAGTGGTGGTGTCTACTAGTAGCACAGGGCCTAACTTATGCGAATACAAAGTACTAAGGGTACTTGCACACGGTACTGATATTTTAAGGAGAAGTTCACCCTTTGTAACATGTTACATGTTGCAACCATATTCGAGGTGTAACATGTTGCAGCTAGCAGGATCCTCCCACGGATGGTCAGCTTTAACCAGTTGCCGACCGCCGCACGACGATGTACGTCGATAGCATGGCACGGGCAGGCATATTGGCGTACATGTACGTCCCTTGCCTCCCGCGGGTCGGGGGCCCGATCGGGCCCCCGCCCGGTGCCTGCGGCGGTCGGTATTCGTGCGGGAGCGATCCCGGACGAGGGGACGGCCATTCGTTCATGGCCACCCCCTCGCGATCGCTCCCGACGAATAGGAATCCCCCGTGACATCACTTCCTCTCCTGTAATGTAAACACAGGAGAGGAAGTGATGTATTCTCTCCTCCGTGTCGGTATTTTTCGTTCCGACACGGAGGAGAGCGGATCGGTGAGTTGCACCAACACTCTACACACACAGTAGAACATGCCAGGCACACTCACACCCCCCCTTTACCCCCCGATCACCCCCCCAATTACCCCTGCCCCCCAGTCACAGTGACACCAATGTCATTTTTTTTTTTTTTTTTTTGCATTGGTGTCATTTGTGACTGTAATAACTGTTAGGGCAGTTAGAGTTAGCCCCCTTTAGTTCTAATGTACCCCCCTAACCCCCCCAATAAAGGTTTAACCCCATGATCACCCCCCGTCGCCAGTGTCACTAAGGCTGGGTTCACATTGCAGCGGTTTATGAGAACGAATGTGATTCGCACCGCACTGCAGTGCAAATCACATCCGATCTCTGTGCGATTCGAGTTCAGCCATTCGCCGCACCCGCCACACCCGCCGCACCCACCGCAAATTCGCACGGGACCCTTTTTTTGGCCCGCAGCAGAATCGGATCGCATGGGTGTTCACACCATGCGATCCAAGTTTGCAGATCGCACTGCGATATGCGAACTGATCTGGGGGTGTCAGTAACATTTCACTGACACTCCCAGCAGTTCGCATAGGGCAGTGTGAACTGCCGCCGGGAGGCATGCGATGCGGGAACCCGCCGCGGATTTGCGGCGTTTCCGCATCGCTCCAGTGTGAACCCAGCCTAATAAGCGATCATTTTTCTGATCGCCGTATTAGTGTCACAGGTGACGCTAGTTAGGCAGGTAGGTATTTAGGTTCGCCGCAGCTTTTTATAGCGCCAGGGACCCCCATATACTACCGCATAAAGCCCCCTGATTGCCCCCTAGTTAACCCTTTCACCAGTGATCACCATATAACTGTTACAGGTGACGCTGGTTGGTTAGTTATTTTTTATAGTTTCAGGGCACCCGCCATTTATTACCTAATAAAGGTTTAACCCCCTGATCACCCGGCGGGTGTCATTTGTGACTAATAACTGTTAGGGCAGTTAGGGTTAGCCCCCTTTAGTTCTAAGGTACCCCCCTAACCCCCCCAATAAAGGTTTAACCCCGAGATCACCCCCCGTCGCCAGTGTCACTAAGGCTGGGTTCACATTGCAGCGGTTTATGAGAACGGATGTGATTCGCACCGCACTGCAGTGCAAATCACATCCGATCTCTGTGCGATTCGAGTTCAGCCATTCGCCGCACCCGCCACACCCACCGCACCCGCCGCAAATTCGCACGGGACCCTTTTTTTGGCCCGCAGCAGAATCGGATCGCATGGGTGTTCACACCATGCGATCCGAGTTTGCAGATCGCACTGCGATATGCGAACTGATCTGGGGGTGTCAGTAACATTTCACTGACACTCCCAGCAGTTCGCATAGGGCAGTGTGAACTGCCGCCGGGAGGCATGCGATGCGGGAACCCGCCGCGCATTCGTGGCGTTCCCGCATCGCTCCAGTGTGAACCCAGCCTAATAAGCGATCGTTTTTCTGATCGCTGTATTAGTGTCACAGGTGACGCTAGTTAGGCAGGTAGGTATTTAGGTTCGCCGCAGCTTTTTATAGCGCCAGGGACCCCCATATACTACCGCATAAAGCCCCCTGATTGCCCCCTAGTTAACCCTTTCACCAGTGATCACCATATAACTGTTACAGGTGACGCTGGTTGGTTAGTTATTTTTTTATAGTTTCAGGGCACCCGCCATTTATTACCTAGTCCCACTAGTGTACCCCTAAATTTAGGGGTGTCTACTTTCCAAAATGGGGTCATTTGGGGGGGGTTTGTGCCATCTTGGCATTTTATGGCCTTCAAAACTGTAACGCCCTTAGAAAGCCTGAAGGCGGTGCTTGGTTTTCGGGGCCCCGTACGCGGCTAGGCTCCCAAAAAGTCCCACATATGTGGTATCCCCGTACTCAGGAGAAGCAGCAGAATTTATTTTGGGGTGTCATTTCACATATGCCCATGGCATGCGTGAGCAATATATCATTTAGTGACAACTTTGTGAAAAAAAAAAAAAAAAGTTTGTAATTTTCCCGCAACTTGTGGCAAAATATAAAATATTCCATGGACTCAACATGCCTCTCAGCAAATAGCTTGGGGTGTCTACTTTCTAAAATGGGGTCATTTGTGGGGGTTTTGTGCCATCTTGGCATTTTATGGCCTTCAAAACTGTAATAGGTAGTGAGAAGTGAACTCAAAAATTTACGCCCTTAGAAAGCCTGAAGGCGGTGCTTGGTTTTCGGGGCCCCGTACGCGGCTAGGCTCCCAAAAAGTCCCACATATGTGGTATCCTCGTACTCAGGAGAAGCAGCAGAATTTATTTTGGGGTGTCATTTCACATATGCCCATGGCATGCATGAGCAATATATCATTTAGTGACAACTTTGTGAAAAAAAAAAAAAAAAAAAAAAGTTTGTAATTTTCCCGCAACTTGTGGCAAAATATAAAATATTCCATGAACTCAACATGCCTCTCAGCAAATAGCTTGGGGTGTCTACTTTCTAAAATGGGGTCATTTGTGGGGGTTTTGTGCCATCTTGGCATTTTATGGCCTTCAAAACTGTAATAGGTAGTGAGAAGTGAACTCAAAAATTTACGCCCTTAGAAAGCCTGAAGGCGGTGCTTGGTTTTCGGGGCCCCGTACGCGGCTAGGCTCCCAAAAAGTCCCACATATGTGGTA
The DNA here is from genome assembly GCF_037356315.1 of Lithobates pipiens. Lineage (NCBI taxonomy): Eukaryota > Metazoa > Chordata > Amphibia > Anura > Ranidae > Lithobates > Lithobates pipiens. The sequence goes on from NW_027507758.1 coordinate 542,524,254, forward strand.
TCCCCGTACTCAGGAGAAGCAGCAGAATTTATTTTGGGGTGTTATTTCACATACGCCCATAGCATGTGTGAGCAATATATCATTTAGTGACAACTTTGTGTAAAAAAAAAAACAAATTTTTTTTTTTGTCATTATTCAATCGCTTGAGGCAAAAAAATAAAATATTCAATGGGCTCAACATGCCTCTTATCAATTTCCTTAGGGTGTCTACTTTCTAAAATGGGGTCATTTGTGGGGGTTTTGTGCCATCTTGGCATTTTATGGCCTTCAAAACTGTAATAGGTAGTGAGAAGTGAACTCAAAAATTTACGCCCTTAGAAAGCCTGAAGGCGGTGCTTGGTTTTCGGGGCCCCGTACGCGGCTAGGCTCCCAAAAAGTCCCACATATGTGGTATCCTCGTACTCAGGAGAAGCAGCAGAATTTATTTTGGGGTGTCATTTCACATATGCCCATGGCATGCATGAGCAATATATCATTTAGTGACAACTTTGTGAAAAAAAAAAAAAAAAAAAAAAGTTTGTAATTTTCCCGCAACTTGTGGCAAAATATAAAATATTCCATGAACTCAACATGCCTCTCAGCAAATAGCTTGGGGTGTCTACTTTCTAAAATGGGGTCATTTGTGGGGGTTTTGTGCCATCTTGGCATTTTATGGCCTTCAAAACTGTAATAGGTAGTGAGAAGTGAACTCAAAAATTTACGCCCTTAGAAAGCCTGAAGGCGGTGCTTGGTTTTCGGGGCCCCGTACGCGGCTAGGCTCCCAAAAAGTCCCACATATGTGGTATCCCCGTACTCAGGAGAAGCAGCAGAATTTATTTTGGGGTGTTATTTCACATACGCCCATAGCATGTGTGAGCAATATATCATTTAGTGACAACTTTGTGTAAAAAAAAAAACAAATTTTTTTTTTTGTCATTATTCAATCGCTTGAGGCAAAAAAATAAAATATTCAATGGGCTCAACATGCCTCTTATCAATTTCCTTAGGGGGTCTACTTTCCAAAATGGGGTCATTTGGGGGGGGGTTTGTACTGCCCTGCCATTTTAGCACCTCAAGAAATGAGATAGGCAGTCGTAAACTAAAAGCTGCGTAAATTGCAGAAAACGTACCTTAGTTTGTAGATGTGACAACTTTTGCGCAAACCAATAAATATACAATTATTGACTTTTTTTTTACCAAAGACATGTGGCTGAATACATTTTGGCCTAAATGTATGACTAAAATTGAGTTTATTGGATTTTTCTAATAACAAAAAGTAGAAAATATCATTTTTTTTCAAAATTTGCGGTCTTTTTACGTTTATATCGCAAAAAATAAAAATCGCAGAGGCAATCAAATACCATCAAAAGAAAGCTCTATTTGTGGGAAGAAAAGGACGCAAATTTTGTTTGGGTACAACATTGCATGACCGCGCAATTACCAGTTAAAGCAGCGCAGTGCCAAAGTGTAAAAAGACCTCTGGTCATTTACCAGCAAAATGGTCCGGTCTGAAAGTGGTTAAACTGACTTCATTCCCAGACCAAAGTTCATTCCTTTGATCTGTAAATGAACAGAAAGATACAATGTTTTTTTTTTTCAACAGCTGAGCAATGTTGTTGATAAACATTGCTGGCTGTTTTTTTTTTTTGTTTTTTTTCACAGCTTCAGGCAAGGGAATGTTTACATGAATCGTTAAAATGCTGGATTGAGATCATGGGCGGGGGTCGAATCAAGATTGTGATCTTTTAACGATTAATCGTGCAGCTCTATTGTACGGGATATACAGACAAGCAGATACACTGGCAGATCTGCATGGCACCAGCGATTTGCTCATCACTGGTGTAATGCTTTACAGGCTCCCAAAATAAAATAAACTTATAAATGCAAAATTTTTTTTAGCTGCAAGTACTCTGCTAGTACTGATCAAACAGATACTAAACTAGCAAACTGCTGGGCTCACCTCTCTATTCCCTTTAGTGGCCTAATATTTCCTTCCTTTTTTCCCTTGATGATGTCAGTAACACACTGCCAGTCCTATGGTGACAACACCTCACTCACTATACTGTATCTATTTCATAACAAAATCGCCCTTTGAATGATAGCATATTAGGAGAGCACAGTAAAGGGGAGGGGGTGTTCTGTAGTCCAGAGAGAGAAAGATGGCAACAATGTTTGGGTATTCAAGCAGCCAAGGAGTGTCTCAGCTGATTGAATACAATAGCCTGCAGTGGAGAATCCACCTTGGATGGAGGAATACATTAGATTTCTCTTTCAGCCTGTGGGGTACAAGTATGGCTAACTAAAGCTGGCTGTACACTGTTAGATTTGTTTCAAAAGAAATCTAACAAGATTCCTCCCTCCACGTTAAATAGCGTGCATGGACAAATCTCTCTGCTGGGCTGTTATATTCTGTCAGCTGCAGCTAGCGGCTTTCAGAATAGCTGAATCGCAGTCAATTGGATACAGCCAGTGTTTGTCCGAATATTTTCCAGTTGACTCCATAGACATATGTCAATCAACTGATCGACTTGTCAGAGTGGGGGCAGCAGGGCCACCCTATAAGTGGATTTTGACTGGTTCATCAGGAACGATCTTTACTCTTTAGTGCGATACTTGTTCATTAAATCTTCAGGTAACCTGTCTTATTACAATCCAAATGACAAATCCAAATGATATACTCATAGGTGTGTGCAGCCTATTGCATTAGGGCGCGCAACCCAACACTCAAACACACATCCCTGTGTGTGTATACGTATAACACAGTTTACTATGCTTCGGTTATGTATGAACACAGTGGGTGATCAGTACCGATCACTCAGTGTGTTCATTCATTAAAGGAAGGGGTCGGTAAGTGACATAGGGACCCAGGCAGCAAGAGAAATCTGCTCCACATGGGGTGTTTAGGGTGTTCCCATGCACACCCGACACATACCTATGGATATACTGTACATTTCGGCTAATGCCTGTTCTTTGTTAATCCATAATATATTTGATATATTGTTTGTTTTTTATTGCGTTGCTCTTATAAGTACAGTTCTCTTCTATGCTTACCAACTCTACATTTTACCATTTGGGTGGAGTTACTCTTTCATTGGACCTAATAAAAATGTAAAATGCTAAACTGGATATCACAATTTTTCTTATTATCAAGAAGCTGGTACAAACTGCTGCACCATTACATTTTGGCAGAGCACCTAGTAGCATGATAATAAAAAAAATAAAACAAAAAACACAATGAAGGCCATCTAATACCCTTTGTAAGTAAATCGCTAAAACCAAACAATCCAACATAAACGTCAAAATATAACAAACTAAAATCCTGAACCTGTCACCACCGCTCTATCCCAGGAACAGCCTATTATATAACTCAGGAATTTCAGCCGCGCTCACACTTAAAAAAAAAAAAAAAAAAAAATATCTAAAACCTATAAACAGAATAATATGTATACACTATAACTAGTCAAAAATTATAATATAAAAACACAACTAAGTGAATAATAAAAAATATACTCTATAACTCATACAATAATCAAGTGTACAACAAAAAATATATATATAAAGTGCTCAAAAATTATATATAAGCAACAGTTCCTCACTAAAGACATAGTAATGAACATAAGTGGTAAAGTGCACAGAATTTTTGTGAACAATCAGAAATATTATGAATAAAGCGCTAAAAAATTATATGTAGTTCTCCATCAAGATGTAATCGTGAGCATAACAGTCCAATAATCATAAGTGTTTCTTCTCAAAAAATCCTATGCGGATGCAAGAGAGAGAATTTTCTTCACCAACACCGTGCTGATAAATGGTAAAAATGCGCGCTTATCAAATCCCAGAATCAGAAAGGCATTTGATATCAGAAATCTTAGGGGTCATCACACAGGGACATCACCTCGTTTTCATGTGGTTGGACCATTCATAAAAGGCAAGCAAAGACTCCCATAGCGTAAAACCGTAAGCCAAAATCTTTTATTTCATAATAAAAAAACATACTCACAAACATAAAGGTCAAATCAGCGTTAAGAAAAGCCGGCCGGCAAAGCGAAAGCCCAAATGTCACGTGATTTGCGTCAAGCACGTCAAGACCACCCTACGTACGTTTCGCCATATGTGGCATCGTCTATTATATGAACTTCAAAACATACACTTTACTGTGTCGCCATCACGACCTCTCTATCAGGAGCAGGCTATTACCCAAACTCCAAAATGTACAATATACTGAATCCCCAACACCATCTCTCCATCTCAGGAGAAGACTATTCTACAAAGCTCAGAAAATACACAGGCGATTCAATAGAGTAATCGCAATACGTTTCTGGCAGTATGGCCGCATTCAAAAGCGCTGCTCTAAATTCTTAAAAGCCTTACGTCAATTCCGTTGCTTTATCCGATTCCTGCAGCAAATTCAGGTATTTCTCAAGTGCAAAACTTCTACATGGTGGGGATTCATTTTCTAAAACTGGAGAGTGCAAGATCTGGTGCAGCTCTGCATAAAAAACTCAGCTTCCAGTTTTTGTGTTTGCTATCATGCATAGCTGCACCACATTTTGCACTCTTTAGTTTTAGTAAATCAACCCTATGGTGTTGCTATGGCTGCGAAAAAATTATAAAATAATTACTGCCTCATTGTTCATAAGGCAACATGTACCAAATAACACCCCCCTTATTTTTTAATAAGTTGAAATGGTGGGACAGGTTCATATTCACTATACCAACATGTACAGTGCCTTGAAAAAGTATTCATACCCCTTAAAATTTTCCACATTTTGTCATGTTACAGCCAAAAACGTACAGTGCCTTGCAAAAGTATTCACCCACCCCCTTGGCTTTTTACCTATTTTGTTACATTACAGCCTTTAGTTAAATGTTTTTTTTAATCTGAATTATATGTGATGGATCAGAACCCAATAGCCTAAGTTGGTGAAGTAAAATTAGAAAAACACAGTATATACATAAATCTATTTTTCAGAAATAAAAAACTGATAATCGGCATGTGCGTATGTATTCATCCCCTTTGTTATGACACCCATAAAAAAACTCTGGTGCAACCAATTACCTTCAGAAGTCACATAATTAGTGAAATGATGTCCACCTGTGTGCAATCTAAGTGTCACATGATCTCTTATTACATATACCCACCTTTTTGAAAGGCCCCAGAGGCTGCAACGCCTAAGCAAGAGGCACCACTAACCAAACACTGCCATGAAGACCAAGGAACTCTCCAAACAAGTAAGGGACAATGCTGTTGATAAGTGCAAGTCAGGGTTAGGTTATAAAAAAATATCCAAATCTTTGATGATCCCTAAGAGCACCATCAAATCTATCATAACCAAATGGAAAGAACATGGCACAAAAGCAAACCTGCCAAGAGACGGCCGCACACCAAAACTCACGGACCGGGCAAGGAGGGCATTAATCAGAGAGGCAGCACAGAGACCTAAGGTAACCCTGGAGGAGCTGCAGAGTTCCACAGCAGAGACTGGAGTATCTGTACATAGGATGACAATACGCCGTACACACCATAGAGATGGGCTTAATAGCAGAGTGGCCAGAAGAAAGCCATTACTTTCAGCAAAAAACAAAATGGCACGTTTTGAGTTTGCAAAAAGGCATGTGGGAGATTCCCAAAATGTACGGAGGAAGGTGCTCTGGTCTGATGAGACTTGAACTGAACTTTTTGCCCATCAAAGAAAATGCTACGTCTGGCGCAAACCCAACACATCAAATCACCCAAAGAACACCATCCCCACGGTGAAACATAGTGGTAGCAGCATCATGCTGTGGGGATGTTTTTCAGCGGTCAGGACTGGCAAACTGGTCAGAGTTGAGGGAAAGATGGATGGTGCTAAATACAGGGATATTCTTTAGCAAAAGCTGTACCACTGTGTGTGTGATTTGAGGCTAGGACGGAGGTCCACCTTCCAGCAGGACAATGACCCCAAACACAATGCTAAAGCAACACTTGAGTGGTTTAAAGGGAAACATGTAAATGTGTTGGAATGGCCTAGTCAAAGCCCAGACCTCAATCCAATAGAAAATATGTGGTCAGACTTAAAGATTGCTGTTCACAGGCACAAACCATCCAACTTGAAGGAGTTGGGGCAGTTTTGCAAAAATTTGCAAAAATCCCAGGGGTAAGATGTGGCAAGCTCATAGAGACTTATCCAAAAAGACTTGGAGCTGTGATAGCCGCTAAAGGTGGCTCTACAAAGTATTGACCTTAGGGGGGTAAATAGTTATGCACATTGACTTTTTCTGTTATTTTGTCTTATTTGTTGTCAACGTTGTGGGCATGTTCTGTAAATTAAATGATGCAAATCCTCAAACAATCCATGTTAATTCGTGGTTGTGAGGCAATAAAACACAAATAATGCCCAGGGGGGCGAATGCTTTTGCAAGGCACTATTTTATTGGGATTTTATGTGATAGACCAACACAAAGTAGCACATAACTGTGAAGTGAAAGGAAAATGATAAATGGTTTTCAAAATGTTTTAAAAATAAATGTGGCGTGCGTTTGTATTCAGCCCCCTTTACTCTGATACCCCTAACTAAAATCTAGAGGAACCAATTGATTTCAATTAGTAAATAGAGACCACCTGTGTGTAATTTAATCTCAGTATAAATACTGAAGCCCAAGGTTTGTTAAAGAACCTTAAGCCTCATACACACGATCGGACTTTGTACAAACTTTTCTGTGGATTTTTGTACAAAGGGCGTCGGCCGAGAACTTGTATTGCATACACACGGCAGGACTTTTTCAGCCAACTTTCACCAAATCATGTAGTTTTTCTGCTCTTTACCACCACCTTTGGTCAACTTCTGTATTGTTGGCTGATCTTTTGCATTGGTTCTGAGCATGCCTGTTTGTACTTTGTACAAAAGTCCTATGGTTTTCTGTACACACAATCAGACTTTACTCCATTGGACTTTTGTTGCCAGAAAATGGGTCCGTTCGCACAGCCAACAAAAGTCTGATGAAAACCAAAAAAGTTTGTCCTGTGGTGCGTACACACGGTCGGCTGTTGCTCCAAAACAGCTAATTTGCATGTTTGTTGTCAAAAAGTCTGATCGTGTGTATGGGCCTTTAGTGAACAAACAGCATTATGAAGGCCAAGGAACACACCAGACAGGTCAGGGTTAAGGTCCATAAACATGATCAGACTTTTTGACAACAAACATGCAAATTAGTTGTTTTAAGGTAACATCCGACTGTGTGTACGTTCCATCGGACAAACTTTTTCGGTTTTCATCTGACTTTTGTTGGCTGTGTGAACGGACAAACTTTCTGGCAACAAAAGTCCGATGGAGCAAAGTCTGATCGTGTGTACAGAAAACCATAGGACTTTTGTACAAAGTACAAACACGCATGCTCAGAACCAATGCAAAAGATCAGACAACAATACAGAAGTTGACCAAAGGTGGTGGTAAAGAGCAGAAAAACTACATGATTTGGTGAAAGTTGGCTGAAAAAGTCCTGCCGTGTGTATGCAATACAAGTTCTCGGCCGACGCCCTTTGTACAAAAATCCACAGAAAAGTTTGTACAAAGTCCGATCGTGTGTATGAGGCTTAAGGTTCTTTAACAAACCTTGGGCTTCAGTATTTATACTGAGATTAAATTACACACAGGTGGTCTCTATTTACTAATTGAAATCAATTGGTTCCTCTAGATTTTAGTTAGGGGTATCAGAGTAAAGGGGGCTGAATACAAACGCACGCCACATTTATTTTTAAAACATTTTGAAAACCATTTATCATTTTCCTTTCACTTCACAGTTATGTGCTACTTTGTGTTGGTCTATCACATAAAATCCCAATAAAATAGTGCCTTGCAAAAGCATTCGCCCCCCTTGGCATTATTTGTGTTTTATTGCCTCACAACCACGAATTAACATGGATTGTTTGAGGATTTGCATCATTTAATTTACAGAACATGCCCACAACGTTGACAACAAATAAGACAAAATAACAGAAAAAGTCAATGTGCATAACTATTTACCCCCCTAAGGTCAATACTTTGTAGAGCCACCTTTAGCGGCTATCACAGCTCCAAGTCTTTTTGGATAAGTCTCTATGAGCTTGCCACATCTTACCCCTGGGATTTTTGCAAATTTTTGCAAAACTGCCCCAACTCCTTCAAGTTGGATGGTTTGTGCCTGTGAACAGCAATCTTTAAGTCTGACCACATATTTTCTATTGGATTGAGGTCTGGGCTTTGACTAGGCCATTCCAACACATTTACATGCAAAAGATCAGACAACAATACAGAAGTTGACCAAAGGTAGCGGTAAAGAGCAGAAAAACCACGTGATTTCGTGAAAGTTGGCTGAAAAAGTCCTGCCATGTGTATGCAATACAAGTTCTCGGCCGACGCCCTTTGTACAAAAATCCACGGGAAAGTTTGTACAAAGTCCGATCATGTGTATGAGGCTATAGAGTTATAAAAAAAAACCTACGTTTTGAACATCTCACAGAGCACTGTTCAATCTATCATGCAAAAATGGAGCGAGTATGGAACAACTGCAAACCTAAGACAAGACATGCATACAGAAAAAAATGTAATGCCATGTAGGTAGGTCATCCTTCTCACATGTGTTTTTTATGTTATTAATTTATGTGGCACCAACATATGCTTCAGCTCTTAACAGAGTTTTTTCATCAAAAATGTTTTTTTTTATAGTTTAATATTTTAGAAGGATGGGTTTCAAATGTTTAGTGCAAAATATCAAAATTACGGCAGTCCCACTCCTTGTGCCTCTCAATTTAGTGATGAATAGAATTTTGGGTTGAGAAATTGTCCACTTCTTTTTTAGGAATGTTGGAACCTCTAACTTGGGGGTGAATGCTGATCTCTGGATTATAAAAATAAATAGACCAAGCTTTGAACATCTCTTGGGGCACTGCTCAATCTATCATCTGAAAATGGAAAGAGTATGGCACAACTGCAAACCTACCAATACATTGCCGTCCCCCTAAACTGACAGGCCGGGCAAGGAGAGCATTAATCAGAGAAGCAGCCAAGAGGCCCATGGTAACTCTGGAGGAGCTGCAGATCCACAGCTCAGGTGGGAGAATCTGTCCATAGGACAACTATTGTGGACAGGACACAAACGCCTTTGTGGAAGAGTAGCAAGAAGAAAGCCATTGTTGAAAGAATGCTATAAGAAGTCCTGCTTGCAGTTTGCGAGAAGCCATGTGGGGGACACAGCAAACATGTGGAAGAAGGTGCTCTGGTCAGATGAGACCAAAATGTTAGCGTTTTACTTTTAGGCCAAAAAGTATGTGTGATGGAAAACTAACACTGCACATCACCCTGAACACACCATCCCCACCGTGAAATGTTGGAGGCAACATCGTTTGGTGGGGATGTTTTTCTTAAGCACGGACAGGGAAGCTGGTCAGAGTTTATGGGAAGATGGATGGAGCCAAATACAGAAAAAAAAAAATCTGAGAAGAAAACCATTAAGAGTCTGCTGCAAGACTTTAGACTGGGGCGGAGGTTCACCTTCCAGCAGGACAATGACCCTAAACATAAAGCCAGAGCTACAATGGAATGGCTTAGATTAAAAAATATTCATGTGTTAGAATGGCCCAGTCAAAGTCCAGACCTAAATCCAATTGAGAATCTGTGGCAAGACTTGAAAATTGCTGTTCACAGATGCTCTCCATCTAATATGACAGAGCTTGAGCTATTTTGCAAAGAAGAATGGGCAAGTCGCTGTAGATCTTAGGGGGACATGCAAGAAAAATAAAAATAAAAAACAGCATTTTTACTTGCAGATGATTTGATCTTCCCTTTAGATTTACAGTGACTGCACTTTAAACTTAAAGTGCACTTGTAGTGCAGAGTGGATTTGCCTTTAGTAAATAACCCCCATAGTGCTATATTTCTGAACCTATCTGAACTTCTCTATCTCAGGAGCACATTATTTTATACCTTATAGAGTGGGTCATGTTAGAAGGATAAAAAGGAAGAAAAAGATGGACTTTTAGCCCCGATTCGCACCAGTGTGGCTTTGAAATTGCGATACTTCAGCAAGACTTCAAGAGCCGCAGATCAGTAAAACTTGCACTTCCGATTTCATTGTGGCATGTGACTTCATTTAACAGAAGTCTACGTAAGTCGCAATGAAATCGGAAAAAAGTAGTGCAGGAATCATTTTCAAAGTCACTGCGGCATGAGTCGCTGCAATTTGACCGATTCTATTGCAGGCAATGGGATGTGACTTGTCATGTGATTTGGAATGGTCAAATGGCACTTGGCAAGAGGGAGGGGCCAGGATCACCAGGGGAGGGTGGGTACATGTTTTCGACAGGTACCCATCACCCACTTCTGGGAGACCTCGGGCCCCCCTCCTCCTTTCTCTGCCGCCGGGCCAGTTAGAAAGCGCAGCGTGCTTCATGCATGCACAGTAGGGAACCAGCTGTGAAGCCAGAAGACTTTACTGCCGGTTTCCTTTACCAGGAATGGTGGCGACAGCACCCGAGAGCCGATCGAAATATTGCCTGGGGTGCCAACATGACAGGATCGGTGGACAGGTAAATGTCCTGATATTAAAAGTCTGCAGCTATATAATTTGGGACGCCTTTTTATACTCCCCATGTTAGAAGGATGGTAAATGCAAGCATTGTTTCAAAATAGCCACCATTCTTTGTATTTTACAGGGCACTAATTGGAGATTTCCAAGAAGGCAACTTGGGAGGCCCAATTACCGCAAATTGAGGAGTGAATTTATTTTAGCCAAGATTATTTTTACAGAACGTCTCACACAATAACATAGACGCATAACAAAAAAAGGTGCATTCCTTCTTGTTGAAGCTGAAACGGCCTGGTTAAATGTTTCAAGTGCTTGAGCTGAATAGTACACTGTGGAGACAAACTTTTCTTGCTATAGAACGAAATGTCCTAATTATGTGTTTTCATATCTTAGCAACTAAGACAAGTGCCTGTGAAGAGATAGTTTGCAGTGGGTGGCTGTGTAATCATAACACATAACCAAAGCACAAGCTGGCTCTCCCTACTGTGTAGATGTGTACTTGCTCTCAATGTTTCCTAATTCTGTGCGGATGAATTGAATAGCTATCTTGGAATACCTGCTGTGCTAACCACTTTCTTCTTCATGAAGTCTCAGTAATTAAGAAGTACTAAGTTACCAATGCAGGCTGTGTTTCTACACAGGCCCCAAAATAATAATGGTATGAGGTCATCAAGAATGGGGAACACAATGGAGCCGGGGTAATAATACCCTCTTTACTTAACTCAGTATAACCCAAAGTCTCCTCCACTGTTTACATGCTCCAAGAATAACGCTGTTTAAAGTAAGGTCCTATTCAAGTGACTAGGGGGCACAGCACAGACATGGCCAATGTCAAAAAGGAGGTAAATTGCCAAGGAGGCCACAGCTGTCATTAAGAGGTAACTAAGCAGCTTGGTGGGGGGGTTCAAGGTTAATAGGTTTAGGAAGGTGATCAATGAAGTTTTTAATAAAAGTGATATCAGTGTATACCGCATGAAATAGCACAGTGGACCTGGCTGGTCGTACCATAAAATCAAGACTACATTGTATCCAAAAGAAAGGGAATGCCGAAAACATTGCTGAACCACCTGGCTGAATGCACTTACACACGATGAGGCATTCAAGGACAGAAAAGGGAGACACAAGGCCAAACTTGGCCAAACCAACTCCCATCTTCAAATGTGCTTTATCCCAACTTTGGTTTCTGGGCAGTGCCTGTTTCTTTGATGAAAAATTGTATGAATTGCATAATATACCTGTATGTCTTTCAAAGAAGTAAATTTTATATGAACTCAAATATCAGAATTTATATATATATATATATATATATATATATATATACACATATACACATATATATATATACATACATACTGCATATATATATCGAGGGTAGCCAGCCAGTTCTTCAGAAAGATTGACTGAGGGTCATGGAAATGTTGACAATAAAAATGCTGCAGTTTTGACCCATCTTCTCTACAAGACCTGTGTGTGCCTCTATACTGTTTTGGATTTATATTTCAAATTTGTGTTAAAGGAGAAGTCCAGGATGAGCTTGTTTGGCTGGGCTTCGCCTATGGGTCTCCTATGGGCCAGGCACCACGTCATCACAACAATAAAGTCTGGATCCACAAGGTGGCTGGACTGACACCCATCTCAGCCTCTCGGCAAGCCAGTGAGAGCCAGAGACCCCCCACACCTCCACAGCTCAGCGCTCCAATGAGCATGGAGGAGCAGAGAGGAGACAGTCAGCAGCTCTCTACTCAGGGAATTGTGAGAACCAAGCCATCAGTGATATTTGATGGCTCGGTTCCCAGTGCAGAGGCACCGGGGGACAAATGTAGCATCAGACCGATGCTGCTTCCACCAAGGTAAGTATGAATGGGCAAAAAATACAACCCATATTTCTCTTTTAAATTTATTAGCGATCCTCATTTGAATCCTCATTTGTTATTACTTTACCCTGAAGAAGTAGATTATTGTTCCAAAAAAAAACATGTTAGGAATATAAAAAAAACATTTTATAATACTAAACGTATTATAAAGTCTAGATGGCTCTGATAAACACTGTGCTAATAAAGTCTAGATTGTTTAGATAACCACTGTATACTATAATGTCTAGATGGCTCAGATAACCAATAAGCACAACTGTGGTGAGATGATTCCATTTGAAAAGAAAGCCACCCGGATTGCAGAGCAGCAGAAGGCCATATCGGGTTCCACTTCTGTCAGTCAAGAACAGAAAGTTGAGGCTTCAGAGATCACAGGCTCACCAAACTGGACAGTTGACAACTAGAAAAATGTAGCCCGATCTAATGAAATCAGAATTTCTACCAGAAAGAGGGTAGGCATGAATGTGGAACTGACAATCTACAGAAATTTTGTGAGGTAATCTTGTCAAAATGAAGCAGAAATTCAAAGGAAATGCTTGTGGAATCCATGCCATGAAATATTGAGGCTGTTTGAGACCAAGGCATATTCTGTATGCAAAGTTCGAAAGTTGACCCATGGATAATGCCCACTCATGGTCTATAGACGTGTGTTATTCTTTATGGGATGTAGACTTGCAGAAATGATGCCGATGATTTTAATTCTAATTGGAGACACTTGTCATGAAGTTTGTCTATTCATTCATATTTGTGTCAGCCTTGTCTGGGTGCCCGGTTTTATCCTACAACCATAAAAACCTCCAGGACGTTAACAGCAGATATAAGCCTTACCTGAATGGCTTTTAGTTTTCTAAAGCAACATGTATTATAAAGAATTATGTTTATGCCACCTTCTGTCTACATGCACAGCAGAGATGACTGCACAGCATGTCTCAGGGTGGGTTTCCAGCCTGCTTGATGTGTGTTGAAATGGCCACTTGTAGTCTCATCATTGGACTGTGTGACCAAGAAGAATCAGAGTTGGGAGACAGGGACAGAGTGCTTTCACCTTATAACAGGAAGTGCCTCAGCAAGCCCTTCCTGGCAGGATCACCAGGGAATATTTCAAAAAGAGCTACAGATGTAAAAATATTGGAAAATACTTTTGAAATTACATTTGCATGTTAAAGTGGCTGTAAAGCCCTGAAATGAAAAATGAACAAAAAACATATACTCTTCTATACTATGTACTTGCCCCAATCCAAAAAACCTAGTGTGACTTCAGTCTGTGGTTTCCTTCCTCTGCTATCTGCAGGAGTCACTTCTGACAGGTTATGCTGACTCCAAGCAATCATAGGTGATGGGAGGTGTGCTCCAGCACACAACCTATGATTGACAGTTTCAGCTGTGCATGTTTCCCTATGAGACAGTGCAGAGGGTGGTGTGTCCATTCCTTCCACTCAGGTATGAGATTACACTCAGCTCCCTAATCTATGCTATGCAGTGTGTGACATCAGATTCCAGTCCCTTGCCTCAGAAATACTGTTTCAACTGTACACTTTGAACAGCTGTAGATAAGAGATGGCTGCAGATAAGCAGGTACAACATACAGTGCCTTGCGAAAGTATTTGGCCCCCTTGAACTTTTCAACCTTTTGCCACATTTCAGGCTTCAAACATAAAGATATAAAAAAAAAATTTGTGAAGAATTACCAACAAGTGGGACACAATTGTGAAGTGGAACGAAATCTATTGGATTTTTGAAACTTTTTTAACTAATAAGAAAATGAAAAGTGGGGCGTGCAAAATTATTCGCCCCCCTTGCGTTAATACTTTGTAGAGCCACCTTTTGCTGCGATTACAGCTGCAAGTCGCTTGGGGTATGTCTCTATCAGTTTTGCACATCGAGAGACTGAAATTCTTGCCCATTCTTCCTTGCAAAGCAGCTCGAGCTCAGTGAGGTTGGATGGAGAGCGTTTGTGAACAGCAGTTTTCAGCTCTTTCCACAGATTCTCGATTGGATTTAGGTCTGGACTTTGACTTGGCCATTCTAACACCTGGATACGTTTATTTGTGAACCATTCCTTTGTAGATTTTGCTATATGTTTGGGATCATTGTCTTGTTGGAAGATAAATCTCTGTCCCAGTTTCAGGTCTTTTGTAGACTCCAACAGGTTTTCATCCAGAATGGTCCTGTATTTGGCTGCATCCATCTTCCCCTCAATTTTAACCATCTTCCCTGTCCCTGCTGAAGAAAAGCAGGCCCAAACCATGATGCTGCCACCACCATGTTTGACAGTGGGGATGGTGTGTTGAGGGTGATGAGCTGTGTTGCTTTTACGCCAAACATATTGTTTTGCATTGTGGGCAAAAGGTTTGATTTTGGTTTCATCTGACCAGAGCACCTTCTTCCACATGTTTGGTGTGTCTCCCAGGTGGTTTGTGGCAAACTTTAGACAAGACTTTTTATGGATATCTTTGAGAAATGGCTTTCTTCTTGGCACTCTTCCATAAAGGCCAGATTTGTGCAGTGTACGACTGATTGTTGTCCTATGGACAGACTCTCCCACCTCAGCTGTAGTTCTCTGCAGTTCATCCAGAGTGATCATGGGCCTCTTGGCTGCATCTCTGATCAGTCTTCTCCTTGTCTGAGCTGAAAAGTTTAGAGGGACGGCCAGGTCTTTTTAGATTTGCAGTGGTCTGATACTCCTTCCACTTCAAAATGATCACTTGCACAGTGCTCCTTGGGATGTTTAAAGCTTGGGAAATCTTTTTGTATCCAAATGCGGCTTTAAACTTCTCCACAACAGTATTACGGACCTGCCTGGTGTGTTCCTTGGTCTTCATGATGCTCTCTGCGCTTTCAACAGAACCCTGAGACTATCACAGAGCAGGTGCATTTATACAGAGACTTGATTACACACAGATGGATTCTATTTATCTCCATCGGTCATTTAGGACAACATTGGATCATTCAGAGATCCTCGCTGAACTTCTGGAGTGAGTTTGCTGCACTGAAAGTAAAGGGGCAGAATAATTTTGCACGCACCACTTTTCAGTTTTTTATTTGCTAAAAAAGTTTAAATTATCCAATAGATTTCGTTCCACTTCACAATTCTGTCCCACTTGTTGGTGATTCTTCGCAAAAAATGTAAATTTTATATCTTTATGTTTGAAGCCTGAAATGTGGCAAAAGGTTGAAAAGTTCAAGGGGGCCGAATACTTTCGCAAGGCACTGTATGTAGGAGGATGTGTTTCATGTCTGTGTATAACTTGAGGCCAGTCACTTCACTGGGTATATGTAAGGGTTTACAACCACTTTAAATTTTATATAAGATTTTGGTGACTGGTTTTGCATGTACTTTGATTGGATACTGTCTAAAACTGAACAAACGAATGTTTGTATGACTGTGAAAGGGACATTAGTTTGTAGGCAAGTAAGCAAAGGCTGATGAGCATAGCGTGATGTACTCTCTAAAACACTGCGGAATGTGCTAGCGCTATAAAAGTGAATAAAATAATTGGGGTGGCAAACAAACCTCGCAGCTGATGTGCAGGGTGAACTGTCTCTGAGATAATGTGGATTTTGCACCGTAACTTGGCAGCGATTTATAAACATCCTATAAATTCTGAAATGGAAACATTTGTAACAGAATAAACTTTGTCTCCAGAGAATTTTCTGAGCTTCTAAACTTAGAAGCGTTACATTGGCAAGAAAATAATAAAATAGGGTGGTAACCACAAAACATTTCTCTGTTAGTACATATTTCTAAAACCTCTGAGTGTCACGATTATTAAAGAGGAAGTAAACCCTGGTTGGTTTTACTTCCTCTTTATTTCCCTGCAAAGGTAAAGCATATGCACTGCCCATTATGTGTCACTTACCTGAAAACGAAGCCTGCATCACTCCCGCGCATGCGCACAGGAGCCGCCAGTCACGGCATTACCCACTTTAGAAATAGCACGATCTGCCCTTTCTAAAGTGCGCATGCGCCATAGATATTGGCACACAGCTTTATTGGAAATATCTCCTAAACTGTGGAGGTTTAGGAGATATTTCCAGCACCTACAGGTAAGCCGTAATATAGGCAAGGTAATATAGGTAAAAGTGGTTGTACATGGTTGTACAACCACTTTAAAACAGAACTGAAGGCTAAACTTTTTTCATTTCTATCTTGGATAGTGTAAGAGAGGGTTTCTTTTCTTTGCCATCTGTATCCCACTGGGAAGATTTCCTTTCACTTCCCCTTGTGGCTTTGGGACAAGAGGTTAATATAATGCCTGGTGATTCTGACATAAAGGGCCTTGTTCGGACACTTCCTGCTGTAGTGGGACAGTCCGTTTCTCGGCTGTGCTCCCACACAGTCACCCCGTCCTTTGATAGAAGCTACGAGAGGTTTATTCTACACATATTACACAGCCATGGTCCACAGCTTTCACCACCAGGAAGTCCAACCTGAGAAATTCAAGGTAGCCATTACTGGAGTGCATGCTGATAGACACAAAGAGGCTGCAGAACATCTACAGCACTGAGATGAAACAACAGATAAAAAAAGTTTAAAAACAATGTTTTAAGGTAAAAACCTGCAATTCAATACAATGCACAGTTTTAGCAAATTAAATCTAACTCATATGGTGGTGTTTTACCTGCCAAACTATTTGTATTTTTACCCATCCAGTTCTGAAATGTGCACTCTGTCTTGCAGGATAGGAAACCTGATTTGTTTCTACTGCATTTAAAGTGATTGTAAAGTCTCCTTTTCTTTTGAGTTAAAAATAACAAACATATTATACTTACATGCTCTGTGCAGTGGTTTTGCACAGAGCGGCTCTGATCCTCCTCTTCTTGGGTCCCTTTTCTGCTCTCCTGGCCCCTCCCTCCTGTTGAGTGCCCCCAAAGCAAGCAGCTTGCTATGGGGCACCTGACCCGAGACGCAGCTCCCTGTGTCCATTCAGACGCGGAGCCATGGCCTGGCCCACCCCCCTCTCTCCTCTGATTGGCTCGCTGAATTTAATTGACATAAGCGGGAGCCAATGATATGACGCTGCCATCTCAGCCAATCAGGAAGGAGGGTCTCGGGCAGCCGAGATACTCCTGCAACATCGCTGGATAGAGATGGGGCTCAGGTAAGTATTAGGGAGGCAAAAAAAAAAAAATAACCTGATAGTTACAGAGCCAGTGGATGGGCTACACATGCTCAGCTTGGTGTATATTGCTAGAGAGATTTTTTTTCTTGGGAGGGTGCATGTGATCAGCACAGGGCCAATCAACACTGTCCAGCCAGAGGACCAGGCGACAATGAAAACTCCTCCTACAAGGTTTACTAGGAAGTCACAAGACTGCTATATACTGCTGATTAGAAAAGGTATTTATCAGTTAATATTCACTAAAATAATTGCGTTTCCATGTTCTGTGGGAGACCAGATATAGTGAATGCAGGTTCTGGGTTTAGTAACACGTTTAATACATAGAATGCATTAAAATAAAAAACCTTCTGACTTTACAGCCACTTTAAAGTGGTTGTAAACCCTTTACTACCACATTTACCTACAGGTAAGCCTATAATAAGGCTTACCTGTAGGTACCGTGAATATCTCCTATACTTGCACCGTTTAAAAGATATTCACTATATCCACATGTGCCTACATCATCGGCACATGTGCACTGAAGAAATGGCTCGCTGTTACCATGTCTTCAGTAGCTGTGCCGTAACTGACGGAACTCGCGCACATGCGCACAGCGTCGGAGTCCGCAAAGACATGTCGCCGGTTACATCGGTGTACGGGGACCGCTGCAACAGCTTCGTTCTAAGGTAAGTATTTCATGCATACTAGTTCATTATGGCTTTGTCTTGCAGGTTGTTGTTTTTTTTAGAGAATTTACAACCACTTTAAAGTGGTAGTCTGCCGTTTTTTTTTAAAAGCCACCAGCTACAAATACTGCAGCTGCTGACTTTTAAAATAATGACACTTAACCGCACCCCAGCGCTCCCGCGATGTCGGCACTCGAAGCCGATCTCTCGACCGTCTCTCGGGTGCTGCCGCCGCCATCTTGGGTATGGGAATCAGGAAGTGGAGCCTTTTGGCTTCATTTCCCGATTCCCTACTGCGCATGCGTGAGTCGCGCTGCGCAATAAGGATGGTCCCCGCTGTCTCTGGGATCCGTGTGTTTCCCAGCAGGCAGCGAGGGACCTTCGGAAAGGGGCGTAGATTCTGCGGAAAGGGGCGTACCTTCTGCAGAATCTACGCCGGAAGTGGGTGCAGATACCTGTACTGTACAGGTACCTGCACCCCCTCCCCCCTGAAAGGTGCCAATTGTGGCGCCGGAGGGGGGGAGGGTTCCAATGAGCGGAAGGTCCACTTTAGGGTGGACCTCCGCTTTAAGCAACTCAAACAGGTCTCTTCCTGAGAAGACTGATGAGCTCATCTATCAGTCACTATACTCTCTTCCTCTTCTTCTTTCAGAAGGTTTTTTTTTTTTTATTACATTAGCACATTTGTTCCCTTTACTGCTCCCTCAGTCTAATGCTGTGTGCACACGGCCGGACTTTGACAGCAATGAATCCAGAACGAATCCATCGGACAATTCGATCGTGTGTGGGCTTCATCTGACTTTGCTGTCAAAAAAATCAGACGGACTTTAGATTTAGAACATGTTTCAAATCTTTTCGACGGACTCGAGTCCGGTCGAAAAATCAGTTCGTCTGTATGCTAGTCCAATGGACAAAAACCGAGGCTAGGGCAGCTATTGGCTACTGGCTATGAATTTCCTTATTCTAGTCCGGTCGTACGTCATCATGGTCAAATCCATAGGACCTTGGTGTGATTGTGTGCGAGTCTGTTTGTTCGGAAAGTCCGACGGAAGTCCGCCGAAAGTCTGTCGGGAAGACCGTCGGACCTAGTCTGCCGGAAAGTCCAGTCGTGTGTACACGGCATAAGTCAGTGATTCTCAAACTTTTTTTTAGTCAAGGCACCCTTTAATAATTATGGACAATCTCGAGGCCTCCAATTATAAAATGTTAAAGCTATTCCAATAGTTTTACATACTGCAGCAACATCCACACGTCTAAATAGCACACCCAACGTTAAGAGGGGATTTATTATTCCAAAGCAAATACACTTTTGCACGCTGGTACTACCATGTATCCCCAAAAGTAAGACCTATTTACTGTGACTTTCGGGGAGGGCTGCAATATAAGCCCTACCCCGAAAATAAACCCTAGTTTAACCACTTGCCAACCAGCCGCCGCAGTTTTACTGCAGCAGAATGGCACGGCTGGGCAAGACAACGTTATGCAACGTCGCTTTTCCCTGTGGCCACTAAGGGCATGCGCTCACTGTTCGCCCCTGGAGGCAATATGAGTGCTCAGCGGTCACGATCGCTGCTGACACACCGAGAACCGGGATCTGTGTGTGTAAACACACAGTTTCTGGTTCTCTGAGGGGAGAAGAGATTGATTGTCTGTTCATACACAGTATGAACAGCGACTGGTCATCTCCCCTAGACAGTCCCCTCCCCCCTTCAGTAAGAACACAGAGAGGGAACACAATTAACCCCTTGATCGCCCCCTAGTGGTTAACCCCTTCCCTGCCAGTGATGTTTTTACAGTAATCTGTGCATTTTTATAGCACTGATCGCTGTATAAATAACAATGGTCCCAAAAATGTCTCAAAAGTGTCTGATGTGTCAGCCATAATATCGCAGTCCCGATAAATAAAAAAATAAAAAAATTGCAGATTGCCACCATTATAGTAAAAAAAAAAATAATAATAAAAATTCCATAAAACGTTTGCGCAAACCAATCCATATGCTCTTATTGCGATTTTTTTTACCTAAAATATGTAAAAGAATACATATTGGCCTAAAAGGAAATTTTTTTATATATATTTTTGGGGATATTTATTATAGCAAAAAGTAAAAAATAGGGATTTTTTGAAAGTTGTCACTCTTTTTTTGTTTATAGCGCAAAAAATAAAAAACGCAGAGGTGATTAGATACCCCCAAAAGAAAGCTCTATTTGTGGGAAAAAAAAGGACATCAATTTTGTTTGGGTGCAACGTCGCACGACCGCGCAATTGTCAGTTAAATAACCGCAGTGTCGAATCACACAAAGTGCTCTGGTCAGGAAGGGGGTAAAATCTTCCAGGGCTGAAGCGGTTAAAGTGGTTGGAAACTGCTAGAATCCCCTCTATTACAGTATTATATAACGTAAAAGGTGTGCGTTTCTGTAATCAAAGTCAAATACCTTCTTATAACCCCGCTCGGTGCTTAGCTGATCTCCCACTGATCGCCTCTTCTCTTCTGCCAGCTGTCAGCGGGGGGATCTTGGGCCCCCCTCCCTCTGCAGTGTTCGGAGTGGGGAGTGGGGAAGACCACTCAGGCTGGTCATGGAAGCGCCAACCGGCGCTATAAGAAGGTATTTAACACAATTCGATTACAGAAACACACAGCTTTTACAATATATACTACTGTAATAGAGAGGATTCTAGCATTTTACAACCACTTTTACTCTGTTCACACTGGGGATTTCTGATAGGCTGGGAGAGAGAGGGGGAGAGAAGACAGCACATAAAATGGCAAGCCCTACCCAGAAAATAATCCCTACTGTGTTTTTGGCTGCCAAAATGAATATAAGACCCATGCTTATTTGTGGGGAAACAGGGTACTGACTAGTTTGTCCATCACTCAGCTGATGTGACCCGACCACTGATGGAGAAGGGGAGGGTCAAACAAGGATGCTATCCAGGCGACTGACATCCTGCTTTACAACAGATGATGCCATTAGTCTTTAGGATGCCAGGCCGTAGAAGATTGAAATGATGCACAATGAAAACCTATAATTGAGTGTAACTAAAAGGCAGCCTTCATCCACACGCTGGCTTGTATGCAATTTTTGGGCAATTTTTAGGCATTTTGCCAAGACACCCTTGCAGAAAGCTAACGGCAACCCAGGGTGCCTGGGCAACCTGGCTGAAAAAGGCTGATCCAAGTTTAGCTGTACAGTAGATTTCAATTGCAATAGTGGGACGTCCTCACAGAATCGCGCTCCCGCGGCCCCCTGGGGCACTCACCTGGGAACATCCATGACCGCTGGATCCGGG
This sequence comes from Lithobates pipiens, assembly GCF_037356315.1. Classification (NCBI taxonomy): domain Eukaryota; kingdom Metazoa; phylum Chordata; class Amphibia; order Anura; family Ranidae; genus Lithobates; species Lithobates pipiens. Next base: position 542,545,723 of record NW_027507758.1, read on the forward strand.
GGACCCGGCACATCACGGATCATGGCAAATGGCCGTTGATAGCGGCCACTTACTGTGTGATTGCTCCGTCAAATGACGGAGCATCACTTGTAAACAAACCGGCGTCATGTCATGATGCCAGTTCCTCCGTTAACGCCATCAAATGAAGCAGCGATCACTTGTAAACAATCCGGCGCATGCCCGGCTTAGCTCTCCCCCTCTCTGTACTGGTACAGTGTGAGAGGAGAGGGGAGAGATTGTTTGCAGCTCTGTGGGCACTAAAGATCCTGCCCACTGCGCTGCTCAGTGCCAGCACTCTGTCATACTCTGCCAATACTCGCCAATACTCACCAATAAATTTGAACAGAAACAAAGACATTTTTTTTTTTTACCGAATTTTCAGTCTTTTTTGATTTATAGCGCAAAAAATGAAAAAACCCAGCAGTGATTAAATACCACCAAAAGAAAGCTCTATTTGTGTTAAAAAAAAGGATACATATTTCATATGGGTACAGTGTTGCATGCCTGAGTAATTGTCATTCAAATTGTGAGAGCACCGAAAGCTGAAAATTGGTCTGGTTAAGAAGGGGGCTTAAGTGCCAGTTGGCAAGTGGTTAAGCGCGAAGTTCACCTTTAAAAAAAATAGGAAAATAAATAAATGCACATCTTTTTGCAGGTAAAAAACAAATTTATTGCAACCAGTAAGGCATTGCACCTGTGATCAGCAGATCGTGGGTGCAATGCCAGGATCCTGCAGACTCTCAGTACACGGTCTGCCTGTACCTCTGATATAGGCAGGCAGTTACTGAATGGCAAGAAGAATCAATGGACTACAAGAGTGCTCCCCAGCGCCCTCACAGCTCATTAAGAACAAGTTTCAGAGGGCGATGATACTTGTAGTTCATTCATTCACAGAACTCTGTGAATGAACTATGCAGCCGCGTGAGCGGAGCCCTGCAGTTTTTCAATTCTGACAACAGGTGCGGGGAGAAGATTTCCTCCCCCCACCCCAACTGTCACGGGGGTGGAAGAAGAAGAGGCAGGAGCTACAACATGTTACATGTTCTGTCCTAAATACAGGTGGAACATGTACCATGTTCCATAGGTGAACCTATCCTTTTAAAAACATTTATTGATATAAAAATTGAACACAAAAATATTTATTAATATGTGTCAGAAGTGATCTTAAGCAAAATAGTGCATGTCTTTTTCAGTGCATTAAAGTCGAACTACACTGCACCTGAGCACCACAAACCAAAAACACTATTTAATTCATTTTTAAGATTTAAAGAAAATTAATCCATTCTTCCATGCCTCCATGCTTTATTTTGCTGGGAAATCACTTTGAAAAACACCCCCTAGCATTTCTGGCTGTGGCCATCTTGAGTGAGGGCAGATGATTCATGTAGCATTTACTTCCTGAAATCCATCTGCCCTTAGCCCATGCACGCATACAGGAGAGTGTGCTTAGGTGAGAGACCCCCCTCCTTCCCTCCTGAAGGCATCTGGGATGTATGATGTCATTTTCCGAGGCCTGGTAACCAGGAAGTAACTGAAGAAATGTAAAAAAAAAAAAAGTTTAAACAAGTAAATATGATATACTTTCCTATTTACTAATGTTTGCAGCATAAGGATTAAAAATAGTCAATGTTGATTGAGAGACTGAAGCAATTTAAGCATTGCCAGGCCATTCAAAATATGGGATGACCTACTTGTAAATGGTACCACACTGTGTAAAACTTGTTGGCATCATAATAATGTGAAAGGGGCTTAACCCCTTCATTGGCTATCCATTTGTATGGAACTGCTTGGCTAAAAAACACTTGTTGGGCCAGATTAGATGTCTCATTCCAAGTTACGGAGTCTAGACTTGTCCACTAGCTCCTACAATGCACTGACTGGTTCCTTAATACTATATTCATGAATTGAAATCATTTTTCTATTCCTCAAGCTATCAAAAAATATGAATGTGATCCATGACAATCATTTTTTTTTTTATGGAACCAATTTCATTGTCATCTACATTTGTTGCCTCTCCCTCCCTCTGTGCATTAAAACTCACTTTGTGCCCTTGTTTTGACCTAATATCACTCATCTATTCATCCCATTTTAGAATAAATAACAAAAGAGAAGCACAAGCGCCAGGACACACTACATAGCAGACAGGAGACAGGAGTCAGAGTCCCAGTAGTAGGACAGGACAATCCAGGCAGGAAGTCAGCTCCAACACACCAAAGGCCCCCTTTTTTATTGCCCATTCGATTGTTTTAACAAAAGATAGAATAGATAGATTTCACCGCCTAAACTCCTGCATTGTTCTGAGAATCCTGCTCAGCACTTTGCTCAATTGAAAATCATGGAGAGGCTAAACCTATCTACAACGAGGAACAGCAACTCCTAGAGAGGACGCCTATAGATTCACCATTTCCTGCAATTCACCCAGGTCAACAGGTTATCGGAGGAGACGGAACCTCATCAGAAGTCTTCAACAATACCGAATTACTCATTATATTGAAAATTTAACTTGTGACTGAAAACAATAATAGATTACATCACAAACGATTTTCTTCAACAAAAACAAACTGCAATACATCAAAAAAACAGCTGACCGGGTTATATTCATTACTTTAAATTGATTTTTCTCTTATGATATCTCCACATTATAATCCAATTTGAAGTCATTTTTGTTGCAAAAATGTACAGTCAGGTTGACAATAGACAAAAGTCCATATAATTCGACCATTAGAAAAAAATCAACAAACAGAAAACCTCCATATACACGATCCTATACCCTAAAGTTGGATTGTGGGTATAGGTCTAGGAGATTTCATTTACTCATCTATACATGGCTGACAAGTTCAGTGAAGCTATACAGAGAACACAGAACCATGTACATCAGTCACGACACTCTAAACGCCTCGTACACACGGTACGATTGTTGGCCAACAGAGCGTCTGATTTTTGTCTTAAGGGTGTGTGCCAGGATCTTGTCTTGCATACTAATGGTACACAATTGTTGTGCAACAAACATGAACGTAGTGACGTACCACAAGAGGTTTCTGCTCTTGAGCGCCACCCTTTCTTCAACTTTTGTGTGACGGATTTGTGTACCGACCATACGAAAAACTGACAACAGAACGCTGTCCGCCAAAAGTTTACAAGCCTGCTATCCAGCATTTGTTGGCCGAAAGTTAAACAACAATTGTCAAAAGGTGTGTACCAATGGTCAGATTTTAAGACAACAGTCTGTTAACAGACAATCCCCTGCCAACAGTCACATTGTATGTATGAGGCTTAAGTAGCTTACAATCTAATGCCTGGGTGGAAGTCAGTATCTACCAGTATAAAGAAAGCTCTTCCTTTGCCGTTAAGAGTCCAAGAATAATTTTATTTTCTATATATTTTTAACCACCTCCCACCCAGCCACTACACATATATATGGCTGGGTGTGAGCTTCCTCCTTCTGAGTGGATGTTCAGGAACGTCCCTCAGAAGAAGGGGGATCACGCGCACGTGTGCCCTCGCAGAGGTGCGATCCCAATGCGCTCATGCCACTTGGACACGGTGCATCTCCTATCGGCAGGAGGGCTCTGTGATTGGCCCTCTTGATCACATGATGACTGTGTCCAATCACAGCCGTCATGTGATGTAAACAGAGAGCAGGTTGTTAGGCAATCAGCTCTCCTCTCCTCACACAGAAGGAGAGGAGAGGGGATCGCTGCAGCCAGCCGGTGATCAGTGAGTATGAGCTGTTTTTTACAGCTTTTTACACACTGATCAGCCCAGTGTCCCCACACAGTGTAGAATCACAATGTCCCCAAAGCACTGTCCCCACACAGTAAAAACACCTGTCCCACATATGTAACAGTAAAATCATATGTCCCAATGATCATCTGCACACATATGTCCGTGATCACACAAACCAATTATTATACACTTAACAGGAATTTTCTTTTACCAAAGACATGTAGCAGAATACATTTTGGCTTAAATTTATGACAAAATTTGATTTTATTGGATTTCTTTCAAAACAGAAAGTAGAAAATATTGTTTTTTTTTTAATTTCTGCTCTTTATTCGCTTATATCGCAAGAAAATAAAAACTGATTTGTAAATAAATACCACCAAAATAAAGTTCTATTTGTGTGAACAAAATTATAAAAATTTCATTTGGGTACGGTGTTGCATGACTGCGCAATTCTTATTGAAAGTGCAAGAGCACTGAGAGCTGAAAATTGGCCTGGAAAAGCACTTTATATAAGGGTGGGGAAGAAAGCGCAAAGAGCCACTCTAAGTGCAGTAAATCAGAACAATGTTTTTAGGCAAAGGATTCATATATACTCACAAGAGTATGTAAATAATAGGAATGTCAGAAAAGGAAGAACAGTCGTCCAGGAGGGAGTCTATCAGGGGCAGAGCGTGGATTCCATGGAGTGGGTTGCGCCGGTGGATGCCGGCGTTTTCTGGTCCTCTGTCATACAGGATGCCGGGGGATGACTTCACTTCCGGTCGGACGGAATGTCAGTATGCAGGCAATGCATTTGCGGAGCATGCTCTTCTTCTTCAGGCCTGGTGAGGCCATTTTGGTTGAGAGCTTATATGATATGCTGCCAGAGCTCCTGGGTCCTAGTCACCATAAGGCTTGGGGTGGAACAAAGGGGACTCCGAATTGAAGGACTAAATATGCTTGAGCATGGGAAGCAATAAGGAAATTGTCTAAGTGGACATGAGAATCAAATAGCATAAGAAGGAAGATTGAATAGTATAAAAATACTAATTAAAAATCTAAAAATAATATGAATATGAAGAGATTGTAAAAATACAGGATGGAGCCTTTGGCATGAAATGGGCACAATGGATGCGATAGTAATAAGACCATGGATGAAAGGGGAATAGGAAATGGAAATAACAAATAATAAAGAAAACAAAACAAAAATAAAAAATAAAGATGAATATCAAACAAATATAAAGACAAAAATAATAATAAAAAATAAATATAAAGAAGAATTAATGATAATAATGAGAATACAAGAAATCACTGTTATTACCCTTATTTAGGATGAGTCTCAGTATGTTTGTATCTGTAAAAATGATGGGATAACGTGGCTATAATTTGACTACATCTAATTGTATCTAATACTTACTTTGGTTGTGGAAGACCTTAAGGGTCCAGTGTGGAATATAAGGACTAGGAAGCGAGGGGAGGAAGAGAGGGGCCCTAGATGGGAAAAATTATGAAAATAAATTATTTTATAAAAAAATAAATTAATCAATTAAAAATAATTGGAAACATATTTCTATTTTAACCATACTATTTCTATTATTTAATATTTTTGTTGGGATTGTACAAATGGGGAAGAAAAAAGGAGGAAGTGGGTGGGGGGATATAAGAAAAAGGATAAGTCCTTTCAGTCAAATGTCCCTTTTCTACCACCCCCTTTTTTTTCTACCCCCCCCTCCTTTTTCCACCCCCCCATCTCCCTCCCTCCTCTTCTTCACCCCGTTTCCTTTTTCTTTTCTCCCCTCACCCCCTTCCCCTCTTCTTTCTTCCCCAGTTGTACAATACCAACAAAAATATTCAATAATAGAAAAAGTATGGTTAAAATAGAAATGTTTCCAATTATTTTTAATTTATGAATTTATTATTTTTTATAAAATAATTTATTTTCAGAATTTTTCCCATCTAGGGCCCCTGGACCCCTAAGGTCTTCCACAACCAAAGTAAGTATTAGATACAATTAGATATAGTCAAATTATAGTCACATTATCCAATCATTTTTACAGACACAATCATACTGAGACTCATCCTAAATAAGTGTAATAGCAGCGATTTCTTGTATTCTCATTATTTCTTCTTTATATTTATTTTTATTATTATTTTCATTTTTATTATTATTTTTACTTTTATTTTTATGTTTGATATTCATCTATTATTTTTTCATTTTTTACTTTTCTTCATTTTAATTATCATTATTATTTCCATAGCATAATATTCCATTATTTCCAGCATAGCATATAAGCTCTCAACCAAAATGGCCCCCGCCAGGCCTGAAGAAGGAGCAGAAACAAGAAAAAACTCTGGATAGCCGCAGTCCGGAAAGAAAATCCTTTTTCTTGTGCTTTTTATTGAAAATAAAAGATCACATAGAATCTCTGTGTGGAAGATAATCATTTGTCATGGCGGAACGGCCTGGAGTGGTGGCTTTCTCTTTCTACCTGAAGAAGGAGCGCATGCTCTGCAAACGGGTCGCTTGCATACTGACATTCCATCCAACCGGAAGTGAAATCATCCCCCGGCATCCCGTATGACAGAGGGCCAGGAAACGCCGGCATCCACCAGCACAACCCGCTCCATGGCATCCATACTCTGCCCCTGATGGACTCCCTCCTGGACGGGTGTTCTTCATTTCCTGACATGCCTATTATTTACATACTCTTGTGAGTATATATGAATCCTTTGTCTAAATAAATTGTTCCGATTTACTGCACTTAGAATGGCGCTTTGTGCTTTCTTCCGCAGCCTCCACAAACTGTATTGCTTCTAATCTCCACTGAGCTGCCTTCAAGCACCATATCACAAACTTTATAGACTATACATAGTCATTTATTTTGCAAACACTTTTTATCATTGCCTTTTATATACCAAAGTGTGTAATAGACAAGTGGATCCTCACCAAGGTTGATGCAAGCGCCAACTTCTTTCCTTACAAGCACTTTAAATGAGCACATGCATTTCTCTAAGCGCTGTATATATGTATTCTTGTTGTTTACAGACCATGAGCTCCCAAACTGCAATTTACATACAAGCGAATGACTGATCATGAGTGAATCACGGCAGTGGCAACTCATTTATCACAGGGTTCTGTCGGAAGTTTCAGTCAAACAAAGCTAGGCAAAAAACAGCAGTCACAGTGCTACTTTCTGATTCTGGGAACAAGCATGCAGGCAGTGAAGTAAAGGGAAAGTGAAAACTCCTGATCTACATATTTGTTCTGGAGCAGTGACTCCTGAAATATTGAATCCTTTTGATGAGAAGAACCACTGGAAAGACCTGTGGAAAGCATTGCAGTGCTCACCCACAGAAGGTGTGTTAAATGGAGTTAATCAACCATGTGCCTCACAGCTGAGAATGTAAAGGTCAAGGGCTGCAGACAAGCTGTAGGGCTGGATTCACACCTATCCATTTTTAGTGCTTTTTGCATTTTGCAGATTTGCACTACCGTCCATTTAACATGGATTCCTATGGAACATGTTCTGTGGTGCAAGTCTGCAAAATGCAAAAAGCACTAAAAATGCATAGGTGTTAAACAGGCCTGAGACCTACACTGAAGAAAAAATAGTGTACATCAAATCAGAAAAAATTTAACTTTGAAACATGGATAGAACAGAATATCAAACATACAAACAGTAATAACACAATGTCCAAAGCAGTGTAGAGAACTGAATACAACCCAAAGCAGGTAGTTATAAAAATAAAAAAATATAAACTCAGTCCTCTGGACGCTGAACTGTAACCCCTCGTACACACGGTCGGACATTCCGACAACAAAATCCGTTGGATTTTTTCAGACGGATTTTGTCCAAAAATGGTTTTGCATACACACGGTTGGACAAAGTTGTCGGAAAATCCGATCGTTTGGAACATGATGACGTTCGTTCGTTGCGACAGGACTACGTTGCGGCTAGTAGCCAACAGCTTTCATCTCGTAATTTGATCTGAGCATGTTTGGCATTTTGTCCGATCGGAATTCTATACAAACGATCGGAAAAAGATCGGACCATGTTGTCGGAAAATTTTATATCCAGCTCTCAAACTTTGTTGGTAGGACATTCCGACGGAAAAAGTCCGATGCAGCCCACACATGGTCGGATTATCCGACAACATGGTCCGATCGGACCCTTTCCGTCTGAATTTCCGACCGTGTGTACAGGGGCTAAGAGTGCTGCTGCAGCTAGGGTGCGTGGGTAGGCGCTGCAAACCTGTATGAAACAAGGAAAAAGGAGCAAAAGAAAGCACATCTCATGGTGCAGTAAAGTTAATACCGCTTGCCGTCCGTAAAAGGCCGTTATACGGCAGCAAAGTGCCTCTCCTTCCGTAGTGGGCCTGCGTGCGCCACCAATGCTGTGATTAGTCATAGCTCAAGCCGTTCAGTAGGTGCTGGCCAATGGATGACCACTGGCACCCGCTGATCAGTGAAGAGAAAGAAAGAACAGAGCTCTGCCTATGTATCCTGTAAATGGGGGATGTGCTGAATTTTGTTTGCAGGGAATAAAATCCAGCATATCCCTTAGTAAAAGCACCACTTAGTTACACACAAAAACACTGTTTGGTACACAATTAAACACTTTGATTGCCTTAGATGTGTAACCACTTGCCAGCCAGTGTCATTAGTACAGTGACAGTATATTTTTGGTACTGATCACTGTATCCGAGTCACTGGCTCCCACAAAGTGTCAAAAGTGCCAGTCAGTATTCCACTATATATACCATAGTTTATTGGGATTTCTTTTTCTGAAAAATATGTAGCAGAATACATACTGACCTAAATTTATAAAGAAATTTTATTTTTAAATTTTATTGGATATGTTTTATAGCAAAAAGTTTAAAAAAATCGTTTTTTTTTTTTTCAAAATTCTCTGTGTTTTTATGTTTAAAACGCAAAAACATTAAAAAGTCAGTGGTGATCAAGTGATCAAATACCCCCAAAGCAAAAAGCTCTATTTGTGGGAAAAAAAATGGCCATCATTTTATTTATGTACAGCAGTGCAAGACCACGCAATTGTCAGTTAAAGCAGTTTGTAAACCGCGGATGTTGAAAAAAAAAAAGGAAAGGAAAAAAGGGGAGGAATCCAATCAGCGGAAGTTCCATTTCTGGGAAACTGCTTTAGGGGGGTGGGGTTGCATGCAGAGGTCAGAGCTAAAGATGGGTGAAAGTGAGATGTGGATAGGGGATGCAGCTGTGGAAGAAGGCTGAACTCTGCAGTCTGTATTCAGTGCACACCTGAACTGTACAGTATGTACGTAGCACACCCCTGAACTCTACACTCTATGTGTAAACCCCCATCCCGAACTCTGCACTTGGTATCTAGTGCACTGCTGGGATTTAGTGCCCCTTTAAGATCTTCCCACTGTTCGTAAAATTTTACCACACCCACTCTTTGATGCGGCATGCAGGATGTGTGTGTGTTGGGGGGTTAGGGGGTTGTGGTTGAGTTCCTGTACCTATTTTCTGAGAAAAAAAGGCCTGCCCATAGGAGAAGCCCAGCCAAATAAGCTGAGGCTGGAGACACTGAGAGCCGGAGTTGACCTGATGTACTGATGGCCTATCTAATTTCTTGAAGACCCTAACAAGCCAGGCCAGTACAAATACCCCCCAAATTATCCTTTTTTGGAAAGTAGACATTCCAAGGTATTTAGTAAGAGGCATTGTGAGGTTTTTTGAAGTTTTAATTTTTTTTACCACAATTCTTTGCAAAAATAGGATTTTTTGTACTCACCGTAAAATCCTTTTCTCTGTAATTCACCGACTGACACAGCTTCTCTCTTTAGACCATTGGGTTGTTATGCCACCTTCAGGAGAGGACTAGGCATTACATGATAATACAACTAGAACTTTCTAGTTCCGACCAAGGGGCGATTCCTTAGGTAATAACCCCTCAGTACGTCAACAAGCAGTATAACGTAAAGAAAAATATGGCGGGTGCGGGTGCTGTGTCAGTCGGTGAATTACAGAGAAAAGGATTTTACGGTGAGTACAAAAAATCCTATTTTCTCTTCTATTCACCGATTGACACAGCTTCTCTCTTTAGACCATTGGGACGTCCCCAAGCAGTGCCAAAACGAGGGGTGGGAAAACAGCATAAAACTTCATCCACCATGGCATGTGGGAGCTAGTACAAACTTTACCCACAAAAAAAAGCTACAGTGTGTGGAAAAACCACCACAAAAAAACAAGGTGCTCCTCAACGGAGAAGCACTAACCTCAAACTGCACCAAAAACAAAGGTAACGAATGCAACAGTGCATTAACTTACAGGTACTCAGTTTTTACCCCAAAAAACAGGAAAAAAATTGCATATGCCATTGCAACTATACAGCCGCCTGCAAAACTTTGCGGCCAAAACCGGCATCACCTGATGCACTGACATCTACCTTGTAGAACTTTGTAAATGTGTGGACAGACGGCCAGGTTGCCACTTTACACACTTGAGTGACAGACACTTGATGTCAGAAGGCCCAAGACATTCCGACTGCCCTCGTAGAGTGGGCCATGACTGGAAAGGGGGGCACCTGCCCCTTCAAGGCGTAGGCTTGTACTACAATCTGTCTGATCCACCTGTAAATGGTGGCTGACGAGACCATTTTATCACCTACTATCTAGAGATCACAGTAAGTTGCCACAAACACTTACTTGGCTATTGTTAATGTTCTAGTGGTAATTATGTTCCTCCTAACTCCTCTGCCTTCCTCTGTTACTACACACCTTTCCTCACAAACAGGAAAGTTAATTGTCTGATGCAAACCTCATACATGTTTCATGAAAATGGATTAAAACAATAAACTATGTACAGTACATATCTCATTAAAAATGTCCTGTAACGAACATCCGTGTGAATCAGAAAATCTAGCTTACATAAACAGGAAAACACAGTATAATTATAGTTATAGAGGAACTCCGGTCTAATGAAAATGCAGGATATGGTTTTAAAATGCAGGAATCACTAAGCACATCCTAAAAGAATAAAGCTGTTTACTATAGTGATCAAGAGGATTCAGCATGAAGACCTCTCAGTGTTACTACAGACATTAGAAGCAGATGGGGATTTGGAGGTAAAAGGGCCAGTCTACTCAAATGTATTATTTCATTTTTGGCTAGACTCTAGTGGGTTGATTGTAGCAGCATGTTTTATACCGGCAGGGATATTCTAACATTTCATGCTTCCAGGCCTTCCCTCCTCTTCAACAATTATAGCTGCGCTCATTACTACTAATGCCGCGTACACACGTTTGGAATTCTCGTCGGAAAAAGCTCTGATGGGTTTCCCCAATCCGTAATTCGGCTCAAGCTATCTTGCCTACACACGGTCACATCAAATTCTGATAGTTTATAACGCGGTGACGTAGTACGACACGTACAACGGGACTAGAAAAAGGAAGTTTAATAGCCACTAGCCAATAGCTTCCGTCTCGTAGTTGAATCTGAGCATGCGTGATTTTTGATGTGTCGGAATTGCATACACACTATCGGAATTACCGCTAGAAAGTTCTTTTGTCGGAAAAATTGAGAACATGCTATCAATTTTTGGCTGGCGGAAATTTGGACAGCTAAATTCCGATGGAGCATACACACGGTCGCATTTTCCTGATAAAAAGCTCTCATCGGTCTTTTTCTGTCCGGAATTCCGATCGTGTGTATGCGGCATTAGATTTTTTTTGTCATAAAAGTCATTTTTTGAAAAAATAACTTTTTTTGGAACATTTTCATTTTTTTTTTTCTATTTTAATAGATTTATATTAGAAAAAAAGGCACAAAAGTACAAAGTTGCAAAATAAAATAGAGGACATTCACATGTCTGACAGAAAGGGGCAGTTGCCCTGGGCGCAGAATGTATTGTAAGAGTGCCGCAAGTTCCTTCTACTACCGTGTTTCCCCGAAAATAAGACCGGGTCTTATATTAATTTCTGCAACAAAAACACACACTAGGGCTTATTTTTGAGGGATGTCTTAACTATGTTCTATATTCTCTCGCCCTGTCAGCGCAGGAGTGATTATGACATGATTTAATCCCAAAAATATGTAATCCGTTTTGTAAAAATATTATATAATGTCCAGTGAGTCTATCTTTGTAACTTTATTGTCGAAAATACCTTATTTACAGCACTGCTGGGTGCTCACGTGACCCACTGGAGCTCTTCTTCCCTGGTCCGAGTACTGCCGAGGGAAGGGCCGAGATGCCTGCTGATGTCAGCCTGCTCCAAGTACTGCAGAGAGAGGGGCCACATATGTCAGCCGAGAGAAGAGGAGAAGATCTCCAGCTGGTCACGTGATCGCCCAGTGGCGCTGTATTTTTGACAATAAAGTTATAAACAGGAGACAGTGGACATTGTATATAATTTTTACAAAACCGATTATTCATTTTTACATGGACTTTACTAGTGCTTATTATCGAGATAGGGCTTATATTGCCCCTGGTGGGTGGGGGGGGGGGCAGTTGGGGGTACAGTTTGGCATCTTTGCCCTGGACACTGGATGATCTTGTCCAGGTACTGCTGACAACCAGTGAAGAGCCCACTTAAGATTTTTAACACATTTTGTCCTGTGGCTTAGGACTTCAATTGGGGGAGGGAAAGAAATTTAGCCTCTGAGATGTATAAGGAGCCAGCATATGGGTCAACGTACCAGAGTCCCCCAAAAAGTACTGTTGGTGTTGAGAGGACTGACCTTTTAAATTGTGGATTACGCTGCTTGTCTGTCTGGGGCAAAATGGCTACGATCAGGCTCTTTTGTGTCACATAAATCAATAAGATTCAAAGCTGTCCTAGAAAATGAAGCTTGGATAATGATAATGTGAATCCAATTGGTTTCCATGAGGCAACGCGCACCATATAAAGATATCAATTCCCCAAGACGCTTTGAAATGTACAGCCCAAAACAAGGATGAGTAGCTCCGGCAGAAGCTAATCAAAATTGTCATAGGGAACTCAAATTTCGAGAAGTTGTACATTAGCTGCCAAATCAAATTCAAAGTACAATTAGAAGCACAAGACATTCTACAAGCTGTTACCAGGACGAAGACAGAATCTACAACACGAGGCTGCATGAAAAATGAAGGCTTAAAATAAAACAAGCTTCCCTCTTACATATACCACAGTGGGATTCACCAGAGATGCATGGAGCTTTTCCACATACTTAACTTTAAGCTGTAATTAAGCAAATCTGTTTGATTTTATCTCTGCATGATTGCCTGCCTCGCTGGTTAAGGGGATGGAAGTAATTCAAACATTTTATTTCCTCTGCTAGTGATCATCTTCACTAAACCAGGGGATTAACGATTGTATGTATTTCATGTGCCACTAAGACAGTCTTTCATTCTTCCTTTGAAACCAGCAAGGCTGGCCATGCATGATTCATCTTTTTTAATTCAACCAGCAGGTTCAATGGGAAAAAATATAAGAACCGATTCCCCCATCCACACATTCGAGGTGGATAGGGGAATCACTCCCGCTGCGGTATTGCATTCTGACAAGGGGGAGCCTTTCCTGCCATCAGAATACAAATGATCAGTGTTGTCAGCTATACAGTGGGGCAAAAAAGTATTTAGTCAGCCACCAACTGTGCAAGTTCTCTCACTTAAAAAGATGAGAGAGGCCTGTAATTGTCATCATAGGCATACCTCAACTATGAGAGACAAAATATGGAAACAAATCTAGACAATCAAATTGTCTGAATTTTGAAAGAATTTATTTGCAAATTATGGTGGAAAATAAGTATTTGGTCACCTACAAACAAGCAAGATTTCTGGCTCTCACAGACCTGTATCTTCTTGAAGAGGCTCCTCTGTCCTCCACTCATTACCTGTATTAATGGCACGTTTGAACTTGTTATCAGTATAAAAAAACACCTGTCCACAACCTCAAACAGTCACACTCCAAACTCCACTATGGTGAAGACCAAAGAGCTGTCGAAGGACACCAGAAACAAAATTGTAGACCTGCACCAGGCTGGGAAGACTGAATCTGCAATAGGCAAGCAGCTTGGTGTGAAGAAATCAACTGTGGGAGCAATATTTAGAAAATGGAAGACATAGAAGACCACTGATAATCTCCCTCCATCTGGGGCTCCACACAAGATCTCACCCTGTGAGGTCAAAATTATCACAAGAACGGTGAGCAAAAATACCAGAACCACACAGGGGGACCTAGTGAATGACCTGCAGAGAGCTGGGACCAACGTAACAAAGGCTACCTTCAGTAACACACTACACCGCCAGGGACTCAGATTCTGCAGTGCCAGACGTGCCCCCCTGCTTAAGCCAGTACATGTCCGGGCCCGTTTGAGGTTTGCTAGAGAGCATTTGGATGATCCAGAAGAGGATTGGGAGAATGTCATATGGTCAGATGAAACCAAAGTAGAACTGTTTGGTAGAAACTCAACTCGTGGTGTTTGGAGGAGAGAGAATGCCGAGTTGCAACCAAAGAACACCATACCTACTGTGAAGCATGGGGGTGGCAACATCATGCTTTGGGGCTGTTTCTCTGCAAAGGTAACAGGACGTCTGACCCGTGTACATGAAAGAATGAATGGGCCCATGTATCATGAGATTTTGAGTGCAAACCTCCTCCCATCAGCAAGGGTAATGAAGATGAAATGTGGCTGGGTCTTTCAGCATGACAATGATCCCAAACACACCGCCCGGGCAACAAAGGAATGGCTTCGTAAGAAGCATTCCAAGGTCCTGGAGTGGCCTAGCCAGTCTCCAGATCTCAACCCCATAGAAAACCTTTGGAGGGAGTTGAAAGTCCGCGTTGCCCAGCGACAGCCCCAAAACATCACTGCTCTAGAGGAGATCTGCATGGAGGAATGGGCCAACATACCAGCAACAACCTTGTGAAGACTTGCAGAAAACGTTTGACCTCTGTCATTGTCAACAAAGGATATATAACAAAGTATTGAGATTAACTTTTGCTATTGACAAAATACTTATTTTCCACCATAATTTTTAAATAAATTCCTTACAAATCAGATAATGTGATTGTCTGGATTTGTTTCCACATTTTGTCTCTCATAGTTGAGGTATACCTATGATGACAATTACAAGCCTCTCTCATCTTTTTAAGTGGGAGAACTTGCACAATTGGTGGCTGACAAATACTTTTTTGCCCCACTGTAGCTGGTGGCATTGATCACTTGGGACAAACCCAACAGGCTGGTTGTACAGATGTCGATTGGTGGACTGACTTGTATACAACGAGCCAGCCAATACATGGTTTGAAATTTGACCGGTCTCTGCTAAACTTGCTGAATTTTGATTAATGTATGGCTGACATAAGTCTTTCTTCTATCAATCACGCTATCTGGATTGCTGTTCATACGACAATAATAATGCCTAGCCTAGCTAAATTATTATAGTATTTGAAGCCAGCTTCTGGGGTTTTTTTATGCACCCCTCTGGAGCAGCCAGGCTCAACCAGGGTTATGTGGAAGTTCCTTAAGCTGAAGCTGATTTAGCCCCGTTTAATGGTGCCTGCATAGTTCCAGGGCCAACACACTTGGTTGAGTCAGCTGAAACAACAATGATCTCCAATGCATTGGTTTTAGTAGGGGTTCCCGAAGATCTGATTACTCCAAGCCTAGGTTCACATTAATGCTGTCTGGGAAACCCCTTGATTTGTGTGCGTTTCCTGTACCACATTCATATTGCATTGCCCTTGCGATCTGCACCGGGTGTCAGTGCAATCTTAACGATACCCCACATTTGCCCACACTGGATTCAGTTGCAGTATAGTTCCAAAATTGGTGCATGTGTGACTTTGGTGCAATGTGATTTGGAGCCTATCATAAATGATCATGTGAATTGAACAGGATTGCTTGTGGTTCCTGTGCGATTCACATGCGGTTCAAAGTGTGAACTGAGGCTAAGTGTTCCTCAGGGTTAAAGCGGTAGTAAACCGCAGTTTTTTTTTTTTTCAACCTGCAAGGTAGTGCCATAATGTGAAATCTACCTGAAAATCAAGCCCTCCAATGACGAGCTGAGAGGGCTTCTATCTTCACCCAGTCTTCCTTTCTGGGTTTGCGTACTCCGGCTGTGTGAGTGGCCGGAGCCGCGATGACGTCACTCCCGCACGTGTGTAGGACAGCCGCCGCTTAAGGCACAGGACTCCGACGGAATGGCATGGGAAGCCGTTCCTTCAGAGCGCATACACCGGTGATGTCACCGGCTACATGTACAGTAAGTATCTCCTAAACGGTGCACATTTATGAGATTTTTACAGTACCTAGAGAGAAGCCTCATTATAGGCTTACTTCTAGGTCAAAGTCAGAGATGGGCGTTTACTCACACTTTAAAAAAGATTGAGAAAGGTTGGCCTGTGAGGATTATATTAAAAATAAGAAAAAAAAGCAGCCCTGACTTAAAGCTTTCCTTCACTGTACCTCCTTTGCCACAGTGTTCTGAGTTGAATGATGCCCACAGCACCCAAGAAATATATTAAATGGTGACACCACTGTTCACAGCCTGCCACTGTGCTACATGTGAAATCTCATCTTCTCCAGACAATTGCCTGGACTAAAAGTGAGCTTCACCAAATTTGTGGGGTCCTTCCTGTGCTGTCCTCATTCTGTAAGCTGCCTAAACATTTTCCCATCCAGTTCCTAGTGCCTGAAAACATGTTGTATTTACAGCATGGTAAACCCTTAGCACTTCTGCTGTACTTTTTACAGCTGCTTCGTGACAATAAGAACCAGATTAGTTGGCATAATCAGCCAGGAAAGAAGGTAAATATCTATCATTACGTAGAGTCTACTGTGAGAAAGAGGCAGCAGATACAAGGTCAGAATTTTATATTATCCACTGAAGATTAAGCACACAAACTGTGTGCTTTTGTATTGTGTAACTTCTCAATTCCGGTGCTTCCTGCAGCACCAATCGCATGCAGCCTCCAAGGTAATTTGAATCTGATTGATGGCTGAGAGTGTCTACTTAAAACTTACTGCCAGGGGAGCTTGCAACAATCAACTTTTAGTCCCGTGATTTAATACAAAAAAAAAATTATATATATATATATATATATATATATATATATCAATCTACAACTGAGTTCTAGTAAGTCACATCTTCTGCTTGCATTTTTTAACAGCTTGGTCTGCATGTAAACTTGCACAAAAATATAAAAAAGGTACGAGAAATAAAAAAAAGTAATAAATGGATGGATCAAACCAGACTACATATTTGATGGGTTTCTGCTGGAGGTTTTCATAGATGTTCTTTCTATACTTACAAGTTTTGGTCAAGTGTTTAGTAGTTTTTTAACATGTATTCTTTGATAATAATTTTAAAAAGTACAATTAAGCTTTTTTTTGTTGGTTGTTCCTTATATCAGGGATGTGGGACACTACAATAGGGTAGGATTTTTATACAGTGTATATTTATTGTACATTTTGTATTCATTTATAACTTTGATTTGTAATGTACAAAACCTGGAAATAATAGAAATGTGGCTGATAATGCTGCTGTTACTTAATTTGTCACTTTTATTATTGTAAGAATGGGAGTGTACACATGTAATTCCATGTGCTTTCAGCTCAGAAACCCCATTTTGACGCCCTTCTATATGGGGCTTTGTAGGCGAAACTTGTTCTGAAGTTATTTTATGGTAATCTAGGTGCAAACTTGTACTGTACAATTTACATGATGTACTGTGCATTTAAATGATAATCAAGACTTCCCTTTCCAGGAATACTCTGGAAAAGACTACACAAAATGTATTTAATGCAAATGAATCTTAAAAAACAGAGTCTGCTGAATAAATCTACACCAAAGATCATGTTGCAACAGGCAATGAATTTACAGTACTGATGACAGACTGCTAGAACATTGTGTGGCTGCTGTATGTCACGTATTTAGCAAACATATCATTATAGCAGAGAATTATGTAATACACCTCTAATATGTGCCAGATTTCCCACTGCTATAAAAAAAAAAAAAAAACTGTTGTTAACAATTATAAAACTGTGTAATAAAAGCAGAGAATAGTTTGCCTCAAGCCCATCAGTAAAAAGGGACAACTAGTAGGTAAGGGAGGATAAGTGATGCTGTAACACCAGTTTATATCTTAGCAACTTGTAGACCTAGCAATACAAACCAAGGAGAGTATCCTCTTCAATTATAATTCTACGCTGACCTCTATAAAGCATAAAAAAATATAATTTAAATGGACACATTCCTATTCAAAAGACAGTCTTGCTAGATCTCGTTAGTTGCTACGATATATGCTGATGTTACAGTACCACTTACAATGCCCCCTATTTACCAACAGGCTTGAGATAGCCAGGATTCCCTATTGCTGACTTCTTGAATGCTAGTTGCCTGACTGCTTCTAGTAACCTAGTACTAAAACCACTGGATCAGCATTACACCTAGGCAGCTAGCATTTTAAGAATAAAAGGTCAGCAACAGCAGTTTCCATATCTCCCTTTGTGAGGGGCAAGAGGTTAGGGCACATGTTTCCCGTTTCAATAACAACTATCAGGGGAATTTACCTAACTGTAAAGAGTTGCTCTCATTTTCTGTTACTCTTTCCAACTAGACACATACCAACAAAAAATATACCAAACAGGTTTCCCTACTCCTTAAAAAAATATTTTTAGGCTATTCATGCAATTCTTCAATTTTACACAAATACTATACTGAGCATCACTATGGCCATATTCACATTTGCAAAATGCGAGAACGCCAGTGGGGGTTCCTGGTGATTAACTGTAGGGAGCAGCCCCAATAAAAGCCTCATTCATTCATATGGATAGTCTGTACACAGCTAAATGGCTAGGGGGAAGCCATGACTATGAGCCATCCATAGGAAAAAATGGCTGTGGCAAGTGTGCGCACTAGCCAGAGGACTCAACGGGGATGTTATTCTTGCAAAGGCTGTGAAACACCTGGCAGGCACACAAAGTGAAGAATATTCAGATTGAGTAAGTACTGTGTGGGTTCCATTGATGGGGCATATGGTATATTTAGTGGGCAACTTCAAAGTAAAGTTGCCCTCTAAGCCTTTTCTGTCCCATAAATAAGAGTGGGTTTTAAGAGCTTACACATGTCTCATTTTGATATCAATGAGCAGAGCCAGATTTTCCTAATTCGAGTCTGCAGGCATACTTTTTTATATTCATTTTTTTATTTAAAGTTTTATAGCATAATACAAAATGCAGAAACAACAACTCTTTAGGGAATATCCCCCATTTTAAATAGAACCAGAAAAAAAAAACTAATAACCAAAAAGGAAAAAAAATGAATTGCTGTGGGTGTATAGAATTATGGCTGTGGAGCAAGGAAACAATCCTGAGTTGTAACAACCTTCTTTGAGAGGTTCTCCTGCCACAGAAAAAGCAGGATCCCCCTGCCATTCGTAGGGTTTGCCTTCCATTGAAGCGCTACAATTTTGGGTTGCCAGAGTAGAGCAAAAACAAAAAAGGGTGAGGGTGGGGGGGTAGTGTGAGGTTGGTGTTATCAGATTTTCATCCCTAACAGTGGCATTCAACAGCCCTCGAGGGGGAGAAGCCTTCAAATGTAGCAGGAGGATCCTCATACTGGGGGTTCAGCAAAACTCCAAGAACAGGGGCTCTAAAATGGCAGCTTTTAGGTGGCAAGATCTGCAAAGTAACTGGAGGAGAGGGTGTAATCCATCCAGTAGAACCAAGTTTTACGAAACTTTTGGCATACAACTTTTGATGCCTTTAGTAACATCCCTCTTTTAGGTTCAATTCATTTACACGTTTTTTTTTATAAATTTCTTTATATTAACCAGGCATAAAGTTTTAATGCCGAATTTTAAATCTGCCCTCAACTATTTGTTTGGAATGCTGTTGGCATGTAAGCATTAAGCATAACCTATTCCCATTTGGCTTGGCTACAGTGTAGCCCCCAAGCAGCAACGAGCCCCAGCATATCCTATAAGGCATCCTTGAAAGAGCTAGCAGAACTTTTGTCTGAAGGCTGTTTATTGGTCATATATTGTTTCACGCTTGGTTTCCATAGATAGGGTAACCTCAGATCTACAGATTTATTGACAACTTGTTCTTCCTCCTTTTGTAAGGAACAAATTGTGCTACATTATATTATGCAACCAGGCTATTAGGTAACAGTGGTAGTAGGCAACCTCCCTATGTGCTCCACCTCTCACATTCTCTGTCATATTATTCTTACAGAGTGTGAAAGCGAGAAATAATTGCAAGAGATCTAAATACAGAACAGAACAGAATCCCAGAATAATGAGAATTGTTTTCTGTTACAATGCAGCTGTTTAAAATCACTTCGTTTTTAATTGTCAAGTACAGAGCGGTGCATGCCGCAAATCATTGCCTGGCGCCTTTGAGAGGGGAACATAAACAGGCAATAACAGCTTCTCATAAGAGGTGCTGGACTGAAGCGGTTCTCTACTGCTCAGAATTACAAGCAGCTTTTCAACCTGAAACCTTTATTCTTTTTTAATCCAATAAATTGTTGCCTACCATGATGCCCCCTGACTCACTGCACCCTTTCTATAGAAGGCCGGTCCCCTCTTTCTGTTGCTGAGTGCCCCCAGATTATTAAGAGGAGCAGAGATGTCACCTGGGGGTGCTTGTTCCTGCATCAACTACAATTATATGTGCCTATGCATGTCTCCCTGGAAAGTCCCTCTCAGGCCGCGTACACACGCGCGGACTGTTTGCCCAACCTTGTTCGTCAAACAGTTTCGGCAAACAGTCCGCTCAAAATTTGCATGAGCGGACTTGCCCACACACGAGCGGACTGTTTCAACGAACTGTTTGCCAAACAGTCCGCTCAACTTTTGAAATGAACGGACTCGCCCACGTAAGGCGGAGGCAAATCCGCCCATTTCGAGCGCGTGTACAGGCAGGCGGGGCCCGCGAAGGAGACGTCGCGGGCTCCGCCGCCTGGAATGGGCTTAAAGGGGAACCCCAACGCCGAAAAAAATCGGCGAGGGGGTTCCCCCAAAGTCCACACCAGACCCTTGTCCGAGCACGCTACCCGGCCGGCCAGGAAAGGGGGGCGAGCGAGCGCGCCCCCCCTCCTGAGCCGTACCAGGCCGCGTGCCCTCAACATGGGGGGGTGCCTTGGGGAAGGGGGGGCCGCGCGGCCCCCCCACCCCAAAGCACCTTGTCCCCGTGTTGATGAGGAAAAGGGCCTCTTCCCGACAACCCTGGCCGTTGGTTGTCGGGGTCTGCGGGCGGGGGGCTTATCGGAATCCGGGAGCCCCCTTTAAGAAGGGGGCCCCCGGATACCGGCCCCCCACCCTATGTGAATGAGTATGGGGTACAATGTACCCCTACCCATTCACCTGTGAAATAAAGTACAAAAAAAAACACAACACAGGGAAAAAATATTTTATTGCACAGCTCCGGGGGTCTTCCGTCTTCGGGGGTCTTCTCGCCGGACTCCTCCGCTATCTGTGTGTAGCTCTTTTACTAGCGGAGGAGCCCGGCTTTCTTCCTCCCCGCCGCCGGCCTCTTCTCCCGACTTCGGGGGTCTTGTCCCCCTCTTCGGTTCTTCTGCCGGGCCACCGCGCCTTCTTGTAGCTCTTTTGCAGGCGGTGGCCCGGTCTTCTGTCACCGCTGCCTTCCGTTCTTCTGTCGCCGCCTTCGGTTCTTCTGCCGGGCCACCGCGCCTTCTTGTAGCTCTTTTACAGGCGGTGGCCCGGTCTTCTGTCGCCGCTGTCGCTGTCGCCGCCTTCCGTTCTTGTTCTTCTTCTTGTTCTTCTTCTTCTTCTCCAGGCGATGTTGACACGTCGCTCCCTCCGGCCGGAATGCCAGAGCCGCGCTGTGCGGTCACTTATATAGTGACAATGGGGCGGGGTCACATGGTATATGTCACATGGGTTGGTCACATGGGTTGATGTCACATGGGGACTATGACATCGTAAGGGGGCGGGGTCACCATGTGACCAACCCATGTGACATATACCATGTGACACCGCCCCATTGTCACTATATAAGTGGCAGCGGAGCGTGTCCCTGGCATTCCGGCCGGAGGGAGCGACGTGTCAACATCGCCTGGAGAAGAAGAAGAAGAACAAGAAGAAGAACAAGAACGGAAGGCGGCGACAGCGGCGACAGAAGACCGGGCCACCGCCTGTAAAAGAGCTACAAGAAGGCGCGGTGGCCCGGCAGAAGAACCGAAGGCGGCGACAGAAGAACGGAAGGCAGCGGCGACAGAAGACCGGGCCACCGCCTGTAAAAGAGCTATAAGAAGGCGCGGTGGCCCGGCAGAAGAACCGAAGAGGGGGACAAGACCCCCGAAGTCGGGAGAAGAGGCCGGCGGCGGGGAGGAAGAAAGCCGGACTCCTCCGCTAGTAAAAGAGCTACACACAGATAGCGGAGGAGTCCGGCGAGAAGACCCCCGAAGACGGAAGACCCCCGGAGCTGTGCAATAAAATATTTTTTCCCCTGTGTTGTGTTTTTTTTTGTACTTTATTTCACAGGTGAATGGGTAGGGGTACATTGTACCCCATACTCATTCACATAGGGTGGGGGGCCGGTATCCGGGGGCCCCCTTCTTAAAGGGGGCTCCCGGATTCCGATAAGCCCCCCGCCCGCAGACCCCGACAACCAACGGCCAGGGTTGTCGGGAAGAGGCCCTTGTCCTCATCAACATGGGGACAAGGTGCTTTGGGGTGGGGGGGCCGCGCGGCCCCCCCTTCCCCAAGGCACCCCCCCATGTTGAGGGCACGCGGCCTGGTACAGCTCAGGAGGGGGGGCGCGCTCGCTCGCCCCCCTTTCCTGGCCGGCCGGGTAGCGTGCTCGGACAAGGGTCTGGTGTGGACTTTGGGGGAACCCCCACGCCGATTTTTTTCGGCGTTGGGGTTCCCCTTTAAGCCCATTCCAGGCGGCGGAGCCCGCGACGTCTCCTTCGCGGGCCCCGCCTACCTGTACACGCGCTCGAAATGGGCGGACTTTCCGAGCGGGAACAGTCCGCTCATTTCGAAAGTACAGCGGACAGGCCCACACACGGGCGGACTGTTCGCTCAAACACAGTTTCAGCGGACAGTTTTTCGGAATTTCCGAAAGACTTTGTCCGTCCAACTGTCCGCTGAAACTGTCCGCTGAAAGCCCACACACGAGCGGACTGTCCGCCCAAACACTGTTCAGCGGACAAGGTTGGGCGAACAGTCCGCCCGTGTGTACGCGGCCTCACTCCTATCATGCATGTGTACTTCAGCTGATGTGCTTTGCATGCAGGGAACTATAATCCGTTCACCACTGCCACTTGACAAGAAGAAACTGTGCACCCATGTCTGGAGCAAAGGTGCACATAAACAGACGTGGCAAGAGACCCCTGCACAGAGATGTTCTTGTAAACGTATTTGTAAAAGGATATTCAATTATAGAGGAAACGGATTCAGCTATTGGAGGCAACACAAAATGATTCACTTTAATTTGACAGTTCAGTTCTACTGTAAGGCTAGGTTCATATCTATGCGTTCATTTGTGCGGGCACAGCAGTATATTCATTTCAACAAGCTACTGTACTTGTGGAAAACAGGGAAAAAGTCCCTGCACCCAATCCAACTATAGCTGGAGGAAAAGCACATGGTGCCTTTGCACAATGCAGTTTCATTCACCCGAAAAAACGCTGTGTTTCCAGATGTGAAAGGGTGCAATTAAGAAAGCGCAGCCTGTTTTGCCTGCGGTTCACTGCAGGTAAGGAAATGCGTTTGACACGCATTCCCGCACCAACATAAGTGTGCACCTATGCAAAATGTATCCAGCAATAACAGTCTCGGCCTGCCCATAATCCCCCTGCTCTTTTTCTTATGTAACCAGCCATTGTTTCCATCACTGCCACACATATATTATGGCATTACCTTCAAATCGGACTGCTCTCTTCTAAGGCCAATGTTATTTTTCTACACATTCTTCCTGAAATGTTCCATGAACACTTAAGCTGGTACATTTGTTTTTCGCTTTTTAAAACTGGCATGCTTGTTCTGGGCATGAAAATTTCTGTGTCAGAAATCTCCGCACAAAAATTTCCGTGTCAGAAATCTCCGCACAAAAATTTCCATTGTCAACAACTTTTATTAGAGTTTAAATTTTGGCACACATTAACCACAGCTAAAAATGCAATTTATCACACCTGAAGAATTAGTAGTCATTTATTGTCTTCTACAACCCTTTAAGCATGCAGGCCAAAGCAACAGGATCACTTTAATACCTTCTACCCCTGGAGGACATACTCTACACCTTCCTTTTGCTCCCACACCATTCTGTAGATTGAAAGAAAAGCCCTTTGTTAGTTACGAGTCACTGTAGCTGGAGCTTAGACAGGGTTATGGACACTCTGGGGGTTATTTACTAAAGGAAAATCCACTTTGCCCTGCAACTGCACTTGAAAGTGCACTTGGAAGTAAAGTCGCTGTAGATTCGAGGGGGACATGCAAGGAAAATAAAAAACAGCATTTTAGCTTGCACATGATTGGATAATGCAATCAGCAGAGCTTCCACTCATTTCAGATCTACCTCTTAGATTTCGAGCGATTGCACTTCCAAGTGCACTTGCAGTGCAAAGTGGATTTTCCTTTTGTAAATAACCACCTCTGTCTGACAAAGTTGGTTGGTCCAGAGACGTCACTTGCTCTTCCATACCTCGAGGTTCTGGATATTTACCATTGCTCCTGGCACTGAACAGAGAGGAGGAATGGTAAGCAAGTGCTGCTGGGGGAAAGTGGGGGGTCTGGGAAGGGCAGTTAAAGCAAACCGGCTGCATGTGCTAAGATTAGCTGCTAACCAGATTTAAAGTGGATGTAAACCCTCACATATGCCCAATGAAGTGAAGAGCCTCAGATGATACACAGAGATTAAACAAATCTCCCTACATAAGTTTTACATGCATATCTGTTGTCTTCAGCTTTATATGTTCATTATAAAGTGCACATCGGGTTAGAGATTTTCTCTTCCTGTTCAGCACTGGGAGTGGATTCTTGGCATACAGCCAAGACAACTGATTGGAGGAAAGGCACACACCCCGTCTCCACATAGGCAGAGACTTGGAGAGCTGTGCTGTGACAAGTCAAGCCCTCTGCTAATCTATTTATAGCAACCTCCCACCGACACAAATTTCAGGCTGGTTTTATCTCGTTTGACATGGAACTTGTCAGAAGTTATACTGATAACAGAAGAATGGAGCAGCAGAAAGACATGGGACTCAGTGCTTTGGAGAGAGTTAAGAAAACACTACAGATACATGTACTTGTGTCAAATTTCATGAATCAGGTTTACATCCACTTTAACCCTAACCTGAACCCCTAACCTGGATTTAAAGCAGAAGTTTAGGTATGATTTTTCTTCCATAGTTCCATACCTGACCAATCCCTATGTAAGCTGCATATCCCCCTAGTAGCCACGACTGCCCTTCTGCATAGTAACTACAGGGGGTCACTAGCTCAGCACTGCCATCTTTCAGGTGTAATATTTTTCAATGAATACAAGGGGATCTCTAATTGGATGAGGTGGAGAGGTGGGGTGGTGGAATCACATTAGTACCTCTGTTGTGAACTTTGAGGACAAAATGTTCCTGCAGTGCCAGCTGTTATAGAGATATTTTATTGCTTGTTAGGAACATGTTAATACTTTAATGTGCATAGCTTAGGCACGGATGAACTTTAAGTAAATCTTTTTCTTTGTCTTGCACTGGTAAAGTGCAAGTTCACTTGAAAGGTAAGGTTTAGGCTTTAGGTGTTAAGGACTACTAAAAATGGTTGCAAAGGCACAGTGTTTTTTACCTTCATACATTCTATGCATGACGGTAAAAAAAACTTCTGTGTGCAGCAACACCCCCCCCCCCCCAACACTTACCTGAGCCCCTTCTCAATCCAGCCATCTCCACGAGAGCCTTGTCTCTATGGGGACTCCCACTGCTGTCAATCACAGCCAGTGAGCCAATCAGGAGATGGAGGGGCGGGCCGATCTGCGGCTCTGTGTATGAATGGACACACAGAGTATGTGTATCAATGGGCACCCAAGCAACTCAAGAGCTCGCCTGCTTGGGTGCCCCCAGGGTAAGCTGCTTGCTGTGGGGGCAACTGATGGGAGGGAGGAGCCAGGAGCACCAGGAGTGGACCCGAGAAGAGGAGGATCTGGGCTGCTCTGTGCAAAACCACTGCACAGAACAGGTAAGTATAACATGTTTGTTATTTTTTTTTTTTTTTTAAAACAAGGCTTTAATATCGCTTTAAGAAAAAACTTAAAAAAGTATAATAATAAAGGACTACATTAATAATAACTACCTGTTATCCCTTGGAAAACAAATCACTTTAAAAATACTGCCATCAGTGCAGATCTAGTGCTTAAATTAAAGCAGTTATTAATATAAAGAAATAGTGACATTTGACTATGTCTAATGAAAAACGCTTCAAGACAAGAAATTTACATAACCGTCAACAGAACAGTATCTGTACACCAATCTTCCACATGGATTAGGAGGCATCAGAATAAAGTCTGAAGGGGAGAAAACGTGTACAGATAATTAACTGTGTAATCCTTGGGATTTGTCTTAGAAAACTAGTGTATGGCACAGTTAAGCATAAGATCCCATTGAAATTAAAATGATGTTCACCTATATATTTCATAGCAGTTCACACAGAACAGCGAGGTCATTCACAACTATCCCTTCTTCAGAGGAGCTCACAATTTAATGTCTCTACAAGACATTACACAATATACAACCACATATATTGTCATTCATATACACACACACACAGAGTGCATGTTACACTTCAGAGGATTCTTAGCAAGTTATGTCTGAGGTTACTGTTCAACTTGTGCCTGCATTTAATGATTTTTGCATGATGGTGCTGGAGAGCCTGTCCCATTATTGGTTAAATGGAGATGTGGGCAGGGCTGAGAGGAGGCTGTTCCAGCAGTGGCTACACATTGCAGGTATATTTGAATCTCCCTTGACCACCTCTCTCCATGTCCCTGATGGCATCAGTAAAGACGAAACATGTTGGGTGGAGCTTGGTGTTCTAAAGGAGAGGTATTGCTGTGACAGTGTGTAGTGGCCTGCACTTTGAATGTGTATCATCCATTGCATTAATAAGTGTTGTACCACACAGGATTGTACATACAAGACTGTTACGCTTTTGTACATGCATACAAGATTGTTATGCTTTTTTAATGGAAGTTTTATTTCATTTATTTTTATTGAATAAAATGTATGCAGACAACACTATGGATGTTTCTGTTTTCCTTTGAGCTGATATGTGGGTTTATTTCCCTTGGGATGGGCTGGCATTTTCATCCATGAGGCTTCTGACCTATGAGAGATAATTGATCTGAACTAAAGCTCTGTGTGGTCTGGAAGATCCGGAGGCTTTCTGCTTTGTTTTAAATCTTATTTTATTGAGGTTTTCAGTTAAAAGTACAAATTCACTTTTATAATATACAAAATAGAATGGGTATATCTTAATCACTTAAGGACCGCCTCACGCCGATGCACGTCGGCAGAATGGCACGGCTGGGCACAAGCAGGTACCTGTGCTTTTAAGTGCCCAGCCATGGGTCGGGAGCACACCGCCGGTCCTGAGCTCGTGACCGTGGCCGCAGGACCAGCGGACCCGATCAC
This sequence comes from Lithobates pipiens, assembly GCF_037356315.1. Classification (NCBI taxonomy): domain Eukaryota; kingdom Metazoa; phylum Chordata; class Amphibia; order Anura; family Ranidae; genus Lithobates; species Lithobates pipiens. The sequence continues at coordinate 542,573,039 of NW_027507758.1, forward strand.
CGCTGGTGTCCCACGACCGGGTCACAGAGCTGAAGAACGAGGAGAGGTCTGTGTAAACAAACCTCTCCCCGTGCTTCCTACTGTGGCTGTCACCGATCGTCTGTTCCCTTTTATAGGGAAAGACGATCAGTGATGTCACATGCCAGGCCACGCCCCCTACAATAAAAAAAACACATAACGTCATACATAACACCTACACTGCCCCCTACCCTGTTTCCCCTAAAATAAGACCTAGTGTGATTGTCGGTGATAGCTGCAATAAAAGCCCTACCCCCCAAATAAGCCCTAGTTAAAGTCCTTGTAGGTCTTCTTTTCAGGGTAGGGCTTATTTTTGAATACCGGTGTTATGGCTGCAGCAATATGCCATAACCCTGGTATTGTTTTTTTTTTTGTAGTCAGAGATTCTCTACAAGACAAAAGTAGTCCAAGTGGTGAATTTAGCACTGGATCGCTTTTACCTGACCGATTAGAAAAGCCTTGGACCCATCCGGCGTCACCGGTGGCTTGCAATAAAGATGAGTGAAGGCAAGATGGCCTCCGATATTCTGTATGGACTTTATGATGTAACTTCCAGTTCCTAGTGCATGTACAGGTAAACAAGGTTTTTTTTTGTTTGTTTTTAAGCAACAGATCAAAATGTTTTTTTCATCTTTTGCTTTTAAAAGAGGAGAAAATTGGGGTCTTATAGACCCAGATCTCTCCATAAAGAGGAATGTTTACATCTCTTGCGATAGCAATACAAGTGATGAAAAACTATTTCTAAAGGGACAGTGTAAAAATAAAAAATAAAAAACGTAAAGCTCCCCAACCCCCCCCCCCCCCCCCGTGCTGAAGCGCAGTGGTGAACGCATATGTAGGTCATACCCACATATGTAAACGGTGCTCGAACCCCACACTTGAGGTATCGCTACAAATGTCAGAGTGAGAGAAAAAATTCTAAAACTAGGCTTCCTCTGTAACTCTAAATGGTAACTTGTAGAAATTATTAAAGCGTTGCCTATGGAGATTTTTAAATACCGTAGTTTGCCGATTCCTCAAGCGTGCTCAATTTTAAAGCATGACATGTTTAGTATCTATTTACTCAGTGTAACATCATCTATTACATTTTTAAAAAAATGGGTTATATATTGAGTTTTGTTTTAATTCATTACAGTGTATGTTTTCCCCAAAAAAGCGTTTGAAAAATCCCTGCACAAAAACCTTGTGACTTAAAAAATCTCAACGGACGCTATTTTATTCTCCAAGGCCTCTGCTAAAACAAAATATATAATGTTTGTCAGTGCTAAGTAATTTTCTAGCAAAAAAAAATATTTTTACATATATGAGCATTTGACACAGTGTCCCATAAACGTTTAGTATACAAAATAAAGTCCCTTGGCATGGACCATAAGGTGAGTACATGGATTGAAAACTGGCTACAAGGGCTAGTTCAGAGGGTGGTGATAAATGGGGAGTACTTGGAATGGTCAGGGATGGGTAGTGGGGTCCCCCAGGGTTTGTGCTGGGACCAATCCTATTTAATTTGTTCATAAAATGACCCGGAGGATGGGGTAAACAGTTCAATCTCTGTATTTTTGGATGATACTAAGCTAAGCAGGGCAATAACTTCTGCGCAGGATGTGGAAACCTTGCAAAAAGATCTGAATTAATGGGGTGGGCAACTACATGTTAAATGAGGTTCAATGTAGAAAAATGTAAAATAATGTCAAAAATAGGAATGCAATCTATACACTGGGGGGAAAACCTCTGGGGGAATCTAGGATGGAAAAGGACCTGGGGGTCCTAGTAGATGATAGGTAGATGATAGGCTCAGCAATGGCATGCAATGCCAAGCTGCTGTTAACAAAGCAAACAGAATATTGGCATACATTAAAAAGGATCAACTCCAGAGATAAAACGATAATTCTCCTGCTCTACAAGACTTTGGTCCGGCCGCACCTGGAATATGCTGTCCAGTTCGGGGCACCAGTCCTCAGGAAAGATGTACTGGAAATGGACCGAGTACAAAGAAGGGCAACAAAGCTGATAAAGGGTATGGAGGATATTAGTTATGAGGAAAGGTTGCGAGCACTGAACTTATTCTCTCTGGAGAAGAGACGCTTGAGAGGGGATAGGATTTCAATATACAAATACCATAATGGTGACCCCACAATAGGGATAAAACTTTTTCGCAAAAGGGAGTTTAACAAAACTCGCGGCCACTCATTACAATTAGAAGAAAGAAGGTTTAACCTTAAACTACGTAGAGGATTCTTTACTTTAAGAGCGGCAAGGACATGGAATTCCCTTCCATAGGCGGTGGTCTCAGTGGGGGGCATTGGTAGTTTCAAGAAACTATTAGATAAGCACCTGAACGAGCACAACATACAGGGATATACAATGTAATACTGACATATAATCACACACACATAGGTTGGACTTGATGGACTTTTTTCAACCTCACCTACTATGTAACTATGACAGAAGTGTTAGAATTGGCCTGGTAGTGGTTAAGCAGAGGACATTTATTATACGAATAGTACAATTTTGAACATATCAACAGAATACAGTTTATTTTTAGCCTTCCTTTTTGCTGCATATGCAATAACTGTACATACTATATATATATATATATATATATATATATATATCATTTGTTATGTACATTACAAAGGAAACTAACACACAAAGTTCTATTTGTTATCTTACTTCCTTTAATAATGCATCATTTCTGCTATCTGAGGATTGGTGAAGTCACAGTTTACTTATAGTAGAGCAGCAGTAGAGTAAGAACATATTAGATGAGTGCAGCGATAAACATAATATCTAATCTAAATATGATATTATATAATAAACATTCACACCAAAGTGATTGAGCCATTGAGGCATGACCCTACCCACTGACACCAACCAAGGAGCACAATTCCTCCCAAAGACACCAACTATGGGGCATAGTTCCTCCCAATGACACCAACAATGGGGCATGATTCTTCCTAAAAAATTACACCAACAATGGGGCACAATTCCTCTCACTTACTCTCAGCCAGAGAAAACCCCCATACATACACACATGCAGAATATTCAAACTATATACCAAAAAAAAAAAAACTCTGGTTTGGGAAGCCAAAAAAATACTGAACTCCAATGCTATCCAAAAGCAAGCCAAATATGTCAAATAATTTTGTTATTATTATTACAAAATCACAATAAAATGCACATATACTGGTCAGTCATAACTTTATGATCACCCACCTATTATTAAAGTAGGTCCCCTGTTTGCCACCAAAAAAGCCCTGAGCCATCAAGGCAGGGACTCCACTAGACCTCTGAAGGTATGCTGTGGTATCTGGACACCAATCCGTCAGTAGAAGATCCTTTAAGTCCAGTAAGTTGTGTGGTGGGGCCTCCATGGATAGGACTTGTTTTTCCAGTACAACCTTACATATAACCTTTGAGCCAATACCTCAAACTCATTGTTTTGTTCCTCAAACTGTTCTTGAACAACTGCTACAATGTGAAAGGGTTCATAAGCTTACAAAAAAAAAAAAAAAGAGGTCATTGCCACTAGAGAATGTCATTTCCATGAAGGGGTGAAGGGGTGTACTTGGTCAGCAACAACGTTTAGGTAGGTGGTACATGTCAAAGTAAAATCCACATGAATGGCAGTACCAAGGTTTCTCAACAGAACATTGTCCAAATCATCACATTGCCTTCTTGCCATACTGCATCCTGGTTCCATCTCATCCCCAGGTAAGCAATGCACACAAACCCGGCCATCCACATGATGTAAGAAAATGTGACTCATCAGACCAGGCTACCTTCTTCCGGTGCTCCGTGTTCCAGTTCTGATACTCACATGTTCATTGTGGGCTCTTTTGGCTCTGGACACAAGTCAGTATGGCCACCCTGACCATACACAACAAATTGCAATGCCTATTTTTTCTGCTTTCAACGTATCAACTTCAGGGATAACAAGTTTACTCGCTGCCTAATATATCCCACATACTTTCAGATGCCATTGTAACAAGATGATTAATGTTAAAGTTAAGACTTATTGGTGTAGATTTTCAATATATAGCCACATTTGAAATGGCATTTGCAAGTTGTAAGGGTTAGGGGTCATCAGGGTTTAGCACAAAGTCTGAGTAGGAAAGTTTTAGAAGCTTTCTCCAAGATACATGATATTTATTAAACCTCAAAGGGTCAAATTCACTTTCTCTGTCAGCCTAGAAAATGTCATACGTAAGTATATTATTCAGATTTAAATGTGTATTTTCAGGTTATTATGTTAGTCTTTCTCTTCCAGCAGAACAAGTGGTTTCATTGTACTGACCTCAGAAAACTCATAATTAACCTCGCAGCTCAAGAACCTGCAGTTCAATATCTGACTTTCCAAGACATTTTCCATCTCCGGAAATCTTAATTTACCTTTTATTTCTTCCCATTAAAATGTCTCTTTACTAGTATATCATCTATTCCTATAATTTGAAAAGTTTGCAATGTTACACGCAATCTGGAAAAGAGAAACTTTGTCCTATCGATTTCCTATTTGGGATCTTTCTTTCTTTTCTATAACATGCTCAATATTTCATATGTGTCTGCTATACCATATACTATATATACACATATACATATATGAAAAAGTATTCTGTTCTCTTTGTATTGCTTCCTTTGTGTGAAATTCATGGTGTTCTCGCCAGTCCCTCTGCTTTCCTATTAACTACTTGCTTACTGGGCACTTAAACCCCCTTCCTGCCCAGACCAAATTTTCAGCTTTCAGATCGCTGTCGCTCTTTAAATAACAATTGCACGGTACTCAAATACATTTTTTTTCCCCCACAAATAG